>NC_133333.1:201529404-203929404 GCF_042186555.1 Aquarana catesbeiana | reverse complement strand
TTGCGGGCTTCCTGTCTGCTCTATCAGGGGCCCCGAGTCGGATACATAAGGGAGCCTACCCTCTGCCCAAGCGGACTCACCTGTCTGGTAAGTGAGGGACCTGACACTGGGTGTTGGTCAAGGCATGTGGGCGGATCCCTACTAGGCCCTATCTTTCCCGGGCCTGGACTGGCTCTGTAACGTCAGCCGACAGCAGGCTTTAGCCCTCTGTCTGCTGAAAACGGGTTACGTGGGTGCAGAGCAAATTGCACTTCTGTGTTTCACAGGAGAAGTACAGCCAAACGAGCTTTGGCTGTACTGCTCCTTTAATTGAACAAGCTGAAGTTAGAAGCTGATTGGTTACCATGCACGCCACTCTCCAGTTATAGCAAATCAACCCCACAGGTTAGTTGACTCGCATGTAATAAAAACCTCTGATATGGAAAACCAACAATAATAGTTAATTACTTACAGATAAAGAAGCATAAGTAAATTGTAAACTCCGTCATGTTTTCATTGCTGTTTCTGTTCCCACGGGAATTTAGAGCATGTGCCAAAAGCATCAGTTTGGCATCCATTTGATCAATCAGAATTCACTGGCAACTGCTTTTGACCTGCTTCAAGCAAGTTTTGCATTCCCATAGATTTGTATGAGAATGCAACATCTGTATGATAAGAACAAAAACTTGTCGACACAGGCCCTTACTTGGCCTGGTGACCATTGTCAATTGAACCTGAATAGAGTTAAAACTTCCAATGGAGCACCTGTTTCAGTACTAAGAGGATTTTACATCACTTTGGAGAGATTTCCTCTTACTTCTTGTTGCATCCCCGGGACAGGAAGTGAAGAGGAATATGCCTAACGGGGCATAGACAAAACAAAACACAGGGGTCTTAACAATTCCCCACTCAATTTAAATATGGGTTTTGGCTACATACACTTTAAATCAAATAAAAAAATGCCACTACACTACAATTTTATCTGAATGCTCAAGCTATTTAAACTGTGTAAACCTTAAAATATATTTTTGTGCTATCTGATATAGAATATTTCTAGATAAAAATTTGTAAACAAAAAAATATAAATTTTTGTGAAAAAAAAAAAGGTACTCCTTGTTCTGTACATCCATGTAAATATGTTGTATGCAGAAGAACACATCTATATGCACAACCAGTGTTAATTTTGGCATCATATTTCGTTTTAGTTATAGTCTTTTGACTAAAACGCTATTTTAGTTTTAGTCGTATTTTAGTAATCTGTAATTATTTTAGCTTTAGTCGACGAAAATCTGCAGTACATGTTAGTCGAGTAAAATCTCCAGTACATTTTAGTCGACTAAAATCTAATCTAATAATCTTATTATTTATGGTATTAAGGTTTGAACAAACTGCACAGACACACTGGAGGGGGGTCTGAGGAGGCCTGTAATGCTGTACAGGGCTCTGGACCGTGGTCTGAGGAGGCTTGTAATGCTACACAGTGCTCTGGAAAGGTGGTCTGAGAGGCTTGTAATGCTGCACAGTGCTCTGGACAGTGGTCTGAGGAGGCCTGTAATGCTGCACAGTGCTCTGGACAGTGGTCTGAGGAGGCCTATAATGCTACACAGTGCTCTGGGACAGTGGTCTGAGAGGCCTATAATGCTGCACAGTGCTCTGGACAGTGGTCTGAGGGGAGGCCTGTATTGCACAGTGCTCTGGACGGTGGTCTGAGGAGGCCTGCAATGCTACATAGTGAACTGGACGGTGGTCTGAGGAGGCCTGTAATGCTACACAGTGCTCTGGATAGTGGTCTGAGGAAGCCTGTAATGCTACACAGTGCTCTGGATGGTGGTCTGAGGAGGCCTGTAATGCTGCACAGAGCTCTGGGACAGTGGTCTGAGAGGCCTGTAATGCTGCACAGTGCTCTGGACAGTGGTCTGAGAGGAGGACTGTAATGCGCAGTGCTCTGGACGGTAGTCTGAGAAGGCCTGTAATGCTACACAGTGCTCTGGGTGGTCTGAGAAGGCCTGTAATGCACAGTTCTCTGGAAGGCCGGGACTGTCGGGACTCAGTAGACTTGTAATGCACTATGCTCTGGATGGTTGTCTGAGTCTGTAATGCTACACAGTGATCTGGGGGGTTTGAGGAGGCCTGTAATGCACAGTGCTCTGGACAGTCATGTGAGAAGGTCTGTAATGCTGCACAGCGCTAAGCACACCACACCACTAGGCATGATACCTTGCTTGCACTCGCAGGCTTTATAGGCGGAGCTTCAAGGAAACCCGATGTTCATGTAGGTAAATGACCCTCCCTCACAATTTCAATCAATTTTTTTTTTGTTGACGAAAATGGAATTGATTTTCATCAAAGTTTTCCTCAAATTACCAAAATCTGGGATAATTTTCGTTTTGTTATCATCACTGGAAATGTGCCTTTGACGAAAATGATGACGAAAATGTTTACGTCAACTAAATTAACACTGTTGTTAATTTACACTACAGCAACAGAAGACCACATTAGGTTCCACTACTGTCAGCTAGGAACAAGAATATAAGGTACATGGGAGCCCCATAACCGTATGCTTAAAAACTGGAAAATCAATGCCAGGTCTAATACATTTCCATATCTGCTGCAGGAGGAAGGTGTTAGGTCATAATTTTGCCTAAACAGTATGAATTGATTGAATTATATGACTCAGTACTTTTAAATTGAATGATTTACATGATCCTCCCAACCCAGAAGGATCTGGTATGTGTGGCCAAAATTTGATTGGTCACTAGTGCTGCATCATGGGAGGAGGTCACAGGTTCCCCCATAGCCAGAAGCACTGGGTATTTAGCACTAACTGCAGTTGATGAGTACTGTGGAGGTGATGGGTCTGGGGCTGCTTGAAACTGATGGTGTCATTTTGCTATGAGTGGAAAAAACAGCAGTGTCTCCCTATCCCACGGACCTCCCCCATCCCACAAGAAATACTGCCTCTGTGCAGCCCATGTTCCTGCCCCTGCGCTGCCATTTTGAAAACTATGTCTTTTTGCTGTATGATTACACGCATCTGTAAAAAAAAAAAAAAAGAAAAAAAAAAGCCCTCCAGTGAGATATCGGGAAGAGAGTTTTTTTTAACAACAAAACACAGGATGAAGCTCATGATATTATGTGCTTCATCTTGCACATGCACAGTATGAGAATGCTGTGTAATCTGGCAGCTTAGGTACTCTAGCCACTAGCGACATTACTTTCCCATGTGCATTAAATAAGCTACATACCAAGGGTAAGTTTGTATGCTGCCATGGATTTTTGCCAGGACTGATAAATTACGGTAAATATTCGATACAATTTTTCATTTTCCTGGTGCCAACATGGCAGCATACCTGTGATAAATAACTAGCTGACCGGGTCGGTAGATGCCAAAACAGAAAAATCTATTGTAAGGAGAAAAACTCTGATAGCTTTTCCTACCAAAATCCACCATAGACAAGATCCCTGGATCCACTTTGTAATAGCTCAGAAAGGTATAATGCAATGATTAAGAGGTAGCCCTGCAAAATGTCTCCATGGAGATCCTGGAATAAACCACTCAGGAAGCTGCGACAGACCTCGTCAAATGTGCCAACATCACCCCTGGCAGGTCCACTCCTATAGCCCTGTATGCCCCTTTGGGTAAGATCTACAATCCATCCAGCTAAGGTTCTGGAGGTAGCCTTCTTATCTCTGTTCTTCTTGTTTGGTATGACAAACAGCCTCTTTGATTACAGATGAAGCTGTGGCCAAGAGGTTTTTCTTAAATGTTCTGAAATCAAGAGTTTATGTAAGGCACAGATAGATCCCATTGAGGAAATGATCTCATCCTGGGGAGATGGATTTTGATCATGACACTGAGGAACTAGATTACTAGCTTTCTTCTGCCCATTTGATCTTAGCTATTGCTGAGATGGCTGCCACCTGTACCTTCATAGAGGTCAGGCTCAGACCCAGGTCTAGTCTAGTCTGTAAAGAGTCCAGCAGATGTGAAACAGATGGAGAGGTAGGAGTAAAGTCCCTTCCTGTTGCAAAAGCGACGCATTTATCCCAGATTTTAGAATATGTGTTATTAGTAGAGGGTTATCTGAACTTTAGCAATGTCACGGTTGCTTGGGATGAACATCCTAGGCCCTCTAGTCTTTCCCTCTCAACAGCCACGCTCAAAGGTATAGCCTGTATTAATTCGGAGGAGCCAGTTCCCCTGTGAAAGTAGGTTTGGCAGGGCTGGAAGAGGAACCAGGACTTGAGTGCTGAAGTGAAATGTGAGAGGAAACCAGGGTCTGCAAGGCGAGTATGGCAGGTTGGCTTTTAAAAGACCTCCTATTTCATCAGTCTTGACAAGAATATCATTATGAGGGCCAATGAAGGGAAGGCATATACCAGGCTGAAAATTCTCTGTGAGTCAGAAACAGTGTAAGTTTTTTATTGCCCTAGGAACACCCCACCTATGGTTCAATGAAGGAAGACTCATTGGTAGATGCAGTATACAGCAGAGGTGATCAGCTATCACCAAAAGAAAGCTCTATTTGTGGGGGGGGGGAAGGACATCAATTTTATTTGGGTACAGCGTCGCGCAATTGTCAATTGAAGTAACGCAGTGCCACATCGCAAAAAATGGCCTGGTCATGAGGGGGGGGGGTAAATCTTCCAGAGCTGAAGCGGTTAAAGTGTGTCAAGCATTTGGGCATTCATTTTATTGGCCAGAATATAAATTATTCTGGCCATTGAAATGAAAGAACATTTAGGCTCATCAAACGCTCCTCTCCTGAGAGAAGTGAAAGTGATTTTTGTTTCCTTTCCAGCATCTAAACGCTCCTTTTCTAAAACGCCTGTAAACGCCTATGTGTGGATGGTCACAGGGGGTTAATATAGTGAAGCGTTTAGAGGCAGAAAAAAAAGTGTCAAACACCCAATGTACATGACACCTAAAGGGTTCTTCCATGGTGTGTGTTTTTTGTTGTTTGCAAGTGATTCAAAGCCTCCCTCCAGTCAGGATCAGTTCACTACCACATTATACACACTATATCCTCCCCCACTGATTTCATTTTTTTTTTTGCTGACTCTCAGTATATCAGTATATATCAGTGGTGGCTGGTGATAACATTTTTTTTGGGGGGGGGGGCGTAAACAAACCTCTTCAGGTCCTTACCTGCAAACGGAGCCTCCAGTCTGGGCTGTCACTGCTCCCGATACCCTGATTTTTTTGGGCACGTTTTTCGCACGAAAAACATGTCAAAAAGCGCATTTTAGCGTGACGCCCATTAATACCTAAAGTGTTGTGTCCCTGGAATGAAGTGGAGTGTCCCTGGAATGAAGTGGAGTGTCCCTGGAATGAAGTGGCGTGTCCCTGGAATGAAGTGGCGTGTCCCTGGAATGAAGTGGCGTGTCCCTGGAATGAAGTGGCGTGTCCCTGGAATGAAGTGGAGTGTCCCTGGAATGAAGTGGAGTGTCCCTGGAATGAAGTGGCGTGTCCCTGGAATGAAGTGGCGTGTCCCTGGAATGAAGTGGCGTGTCCCTGGAATGAAGTGGCATGTCCCTTTGTCCCTGGAATGAAGGGGAGTGTCTCTGGAATGAAGTGGCGTGTCCCTGAAATGAAGTGGCATGTCCCTTTGTCCCTGGAATGAAGTGGAGTGTCCCTGGAATGAAGTGGCATGTCCCTTTGTCCCTGGAATGAAGTGGAGTGTCTCTGGAATGAAGTGGAGTGTCTCTGGAATGAAGTGGCGTGTCCCTGGAATGAAGTGGCGTGTCCCTGGAATGAAGTGGTGTGTCTCTGGAATGAAGTGGAGTGTCTCTGGAATGAAGTAGAGTGTCTCTGGAAAGAAGTGGAGTGTCCCTGGAATGAAGTGGCATGTCTCTTTGTCCCTGGAATGAAGTGGAGTGTCCGTGGAATGAAGTGGAGTGTCTCTGGAATGAAGTGGAGTGTCCCTGGAATGAAGTGGAGTGTCTCTAGAATGAAGTGGTGTGTCCCTGGAATGAAGTGGCATGTCCCTTTGTCCCTGGAATGAAGTGGAGTGTCCCTGGAATGAAGTGGAGTGTCCCTGGAATGAAGTGGAGTGTCCCTGGAATGAAGTGGAGTGTCTCTGGAATGAAGTGGAGTGTCCCTGGAATGAAGTGGCATGTCCCTTTGTCCCTGGAATGAAGTGGAGTGTCTCTGGAATGAAGTGGAGTGTCTCTGGAATGAAGTGGCGTGTCCCTGGAATGAAGTGGCATGTCCCTTTGTCCCTGGAATGAAGTGGAGTGTCTCTGGAATGAAGTGGAGTGTCTATGGAATGAAGTGGAGTGTCCCTGGAATGAAGTGGAGTGTCTCTGGAATGAAGTGGAGTGTCTCTGGAATGAAGTGGAGTGTCTCTGGAATGAAGTGGCGTGTCCCTGGAATGAAGTGGCATGTCCCTTTGTCCCTGGAATGAAGTGGAGTGTCTCTGGAATGAAGTGGAGTGTCTCTGGAATGAAGTGGAGTGTCTATGGAATGAAGTGGAGTGTCCCTGGAATGAAGTGGAGTGTCTCTGGAATGAAGTGGCGTGTCCCTGAAATGAAGTGGCATGTCCCTTTGTCCCTGGAATGAAGTGGAGTGTCCCTGGAATGAAGTGGAGTGTCTCTGGAATGAAGTGGAGTGTCTCTTTAATGAAGTGGAGTGTCTCTGGAATGAAGTGGAGTGTCCCTGGAATGAAGTGGTGCCTGGCAGTAGTGAACCGTCCATAGGCGCAACCCCCCCAAGCTATTCACAAAAAAATTGGGATTTGTTTTTTCAAAAAAACATGTAGCAGAATACATATTGGCCTAAATTTAGGAAATTGGATTTTTTTCGATTTTTATTGGATGTTTTATAGCAGAAAGTAAAAAAAATTGTAATTTTTTCCAAAATTGTTGCTCTTTAAAATAAAATAAAAACCGCAGAGGTGATCAAATACCACCAAAAGAAAGCTCTATTTGTGGGAAAAAGGGACATCAATTTTATTTGGGTAAAACGCTGCACGACCGCTTAATTGTCAGTTAAAGCGACGCAGTTCCGTATCGCAAAAAATGGCCTGGTCAGGAAGGGGAGTAAATCTTTCAAAGCTGAAGTGGTTATACGGGGACCTGGACAATGCCATACACAGTAGTGGATGAAGGAGAGGGACTGGTGTCCACGTCAGGGACTATGTACTGTGACATGCTGTGTATACAGTGGGGGGAGGGGTCTCTCAGCATGCAGCCAGTGTTCTCCCATGTCTCAGTGTAGCACACACACAGGCACTAGACAGTAGACAAACACACACACTGACTCCTAAGGACTCTCGGTCCCCTCACAGCCGGGTGTGATTGTTCCAGCACTGCCACGGCATTCCAAGCAGGCAGGTTAGGGAGAGGGGGAAGTGGAGAACGTGAGTGAGAAAGTAAGAAGCTCCACACTCATTGCTAGCTTCATTGTTTCACCTCTCTATAGACAGTGCACTTGTTCCCCAATCCGTCACCTGACAATCTTATCTGTCCATTTTGTAGAGAGCAGAGGCTGGCGAATGAGTGGAAACTCCATCATGCATGTTTCTACGAGATGCCCAGTCAACAGCACAGTGAGCCGGGAAACTGGAAGTGACGCCGTAAAAGGACTGCCCACCGTCCTCTGGTCCCCGCCAATAAAAAAAAACAAAAAAACAGGTGGCCAGAAACAAATCATTGAAGAGTGGGAGTGTTTGCGGGCGCATCGCTTGCGCCCACAAACACGCCCTGAACACGGGCAAATCAGCTTCCCAGCTTGCAATCAGCTGATTGCAAGCTAGATAACTTCCCATAGACTGCCGTGTGTCTGGCGCTTGGTCACTGTATAAGGTGACCTTTCTTTTTTTTGTGTGAATAGCTTGGCGGTGCGGCGCCCATGCGCCCCCTATAGACAGGCCGCCACTGGTGTATTTGTTTATTTGCGGTAACTTGTCATTTTAGGGATTTTTTTCTCAGAAAACCTGTTGTAATCTTAGGACAAGCTTTCTATAAGTCTCATAGGCAGGATGTGGCTTTGTAGACACAGGACTCTGATGTAATTTGTGTTACTAACAATAAAACCGCAGTCACTTGAGAAATGTCAGATTTCACAAAGGCTAAAAAAGCATGGGTATTTATGCTTTATTACACCTTCTGTGACCATTTCTTTTTTCTATAGCTCACATTCTTGTTTGTATACTTGTGAGTTGAAGCTATGGAACTGATAGCAGGGAAAATGGATTTGGCATGCATGAAACTGGTAAAAACACATTCAATGGAAAGAATAACTTAGATGGCAACCATCAAACTACAAAAAATAAAAAATAAATTATATATATATATATATATATATATATATATATATATATATATATATATATATATATATATATATATATATATATATACACACACAGGGCTGGTATAGAGCCAAACAATCAAAACAACAAAAAGAAAGGTGTTTAACCACTTCAGCCCCGGAAGGATTTTCCCCCTTCATGGCCAGGCCATTTTTTGCGATACGGCACTGCGTTGCTTTAACTGACAATTGACAAAATTGACGTCCTTTTTTTCCCCACAAATAGAGCTTACTTTTGGTGGTATTTGATCACCTCTGCGGTTTTTATTTTTTGCGCAAGAGCGACAATTTTGAAAAAAAAAACAAAACATTTTTTTAACTTTTTGCTATAATACATATCCAAAATAAATAAATATATATATATATATATATATATATATATAAAAACACATTTATTGATCAGTTTAATCCGATATATATTCTTCTACATATTTTTTGAAAAAAAAAAATCGCAAGAGGCCTATATTAACCACTTGACCACTGGGCACTTAAACCCCCTTCCTAACCAGACCAATTTTCAGCTTTTGGTGCTCTCACATTTTGAATGACAATTACTCAGTCATGCAACACTGTATCTATATGAAATTTTTGTCCTTTTTTTCACACAAATGGAGCTTTCTTTTGGTGGTATTTAATCACTGCTGGGTTCTTTATTTTTTGCGCCGTAAAAGAAAAAAGACCGAAAAATCTGTAAAAAAATAAATTTTTCTTTATTTCTGTTATAATATTTTGCAAATTAGTAATTTTTCTTCATATATTTTGGCCAAAATTTATACCGCTACATATCTTTGGTAAAATTAACCCAAATTGGTGGATATTATTTGGTCTTTGTGAAAGTTATAGAGTCCAAAAGCTATGGTGCGAATATCTGAAAATTGATCACACCTGAAGTACTGACGGCCTATCTAATTTCTTGAGACCCTAACATTCCAGAAAAGTACAAATACCCCCCAAATGACCCCTTTTTGGAAAGAAGACATTCCAAGGTATTTAGAAAGATGCATGGTGAGTTTTTTGAAGTTGTCATTTTTTCCCACAATTCTTTGCAAAATCAAGGTTTTTTTTTTACTTTTTTTTTTTCCCACAAAATTGTCATATTAGCAGGTTATTTCTCACACACCGCATATGCATAGCACAAATTACACCCCAGAACACATTTTGCTATTACTCCCGAGTACGGCGATACCACATGTGTGAGACTTTTACACAGCGTGGCCACATACAGAGGCCCAACATGCAGGGGAGCACCTTCAGGCGTTCTGGAGCACCCAGGCCAATTCTGACATTTCTCTCCTACATGTAAAAATCATCATTTATTAGCTAGAAAATTATATAGAACCCCAAAACATTATATATGTTTTTTTAGCAAAGACCCTAGAGAATACAATGGCGGTCGATGCAACTTTTTATCTCGCATGGTATTTGCGCAGCAATTTTTTAAACGCGTTTTTTTTAAAAAAAAAACTGTTTTGTGCTTTACAAAAACCAAAACAATAAAGTTAGCCTAATGTTTTTGCATAATGTGAAAGATGAAGTTACGCCGAGTAAATTGATATCCAACATGTCACCTTTCAAAATTGCACGCGCTTGTGGAATGGCGCCAAACTTTGCTACTCAAAAATCCCCATAGGCGACGCTTTAAAATTTTTTACTGGTTACAGGTCTAGGGCCAAAATTATTGCTCTCACTCTACCGATCGCAGCGATACCTCACATGTGTGGTTTGAACACCGTTTTCATATGTGGGCGGGACTTACATATGCATTCGCTTCTGCATGCGAGCACACAGGGACAGGGGCGCTTTAAAAAATTTTTTTTTTTTTTATTGTTCATTTTACTTTATTTATTTTAGTTTGATGCTTTTTTCCAAAAAAAAAAAATTTTGACCACTTTTATTCCTATTACAAGGAGTATAAACATCCTTGTAATAGGAATATGGCATGACAGGTCCTCTTTACAGTGAGATATGGGGTCAATAAGACCCCACATCTCACCTCTAGGCTGGGAAGCCTGAAATAAAAAAAAAAAAAAACGATCCTGGCTTCGATCGTAGCGGTGAGTCGGTAGAAGCGTGGGGGGGGGGGACATCCCCTCTCGCCTCCCGTAAGAATGATCAAGCAGTGGAACAGCCGCTATGATCATTTCTATGGTGTAGGGAATTGCCGGCTGAAAAAGCTGATATCTGAATGATGCCTGTAGCTGCACCCATCATTCAGATATCCCCGCACAAAGTCAAGGACGTCGTATGACGGCCGGCGGGCGGGAAGTGGTTAAAACGCTTTTTTTTTTTTTAACACAAAGTTGTCCATTTATACAATATTTCTACCACATAACATGTACATACCAAAAATGACACCCCAAAATAAATTCTCCTAATCCTCCTGAGTAGGGCGATACCACATGTGTGAGACTTCCACAGCCTGGCCACATACAGAGGGCGAGTACAGCTGAGCATGGCTCAGCATGGCAGGGTATGGCGGGGTATTGCGGAGTATGGCGGGGTATTGCGGAGTATGGCGGGGTATGGCAGGGTATGGCGGGGTATGGCGGAGTATGGCGGGGTATTGTGGGGTATGGCGGAGTATGGCGGGGTATGGCGGGGTATGGCGGAGTATGGCGGGGTATGGCGGGGTATGGCGGAGTATGGCGGGGTATGGCGGAGTATGGCGGGGTATGGCGGAGTATGGCGGGGTATGGCGGAGTATGGCGGGGTATGGCGGAGTATGGCGGAGTATGGCGGGGTATTGCGGAGTATGGCGGGGTATTGCGGAGTATGGCGGGGGCATGGCAGAGTATGGCGGGGGCATGGCAGAGTATGGCGGGGGCATGGCAGAGTATGGCGGGGGCATGGCAGAGTATGGCGGGGGCATTGCAGAGTATTGTGGGGGCATTGCAGAGTATTGCACAGCATTGGAGAGTATTGTAGGGGGTATTGCAGAGTATTGCACAGCATTGCAGAGTATTGCACAGCATTGCAGAGTATTGCACAGCATTGCAGAGTATTGCACAGCATTGCAGAGTATTGCACAGCATTGCAGAGTATTGTGGGGGCATTGCAGAGTATTGCACAGCATTGCAGAGTATTGTGGGGGCATTGCAGAGTATTGCACAGCATTGCAGAGTATTGTGGGGGTATTGCAGAGTATTGCACAGCATTGCAGAGTATTGTGGGGGTATTGCAGAGTATTGCACAGCATTGCAGAGTAGTGAGGGATGGCTGAGCATGGATGGATGGATGGCTGGATGTCTCTGTGCAGCGCTGTGGGCACTACACATCCAGCCCACAGCGCTGCAGACATCCATCCATCCCCCTCCCCGCTCACTGTGTACCGATCGGTACACAGGAGGGGAGGAGAGGAACCGGCATCATCAGATGACGCCGGTCTGTTTACATGTGATCGCACCGTCATTTGATGGCGCGATCACATGGTAAACGGCCTCTGGACCCGGCGGTCACGGATGTGTTCGGGTGCGCGCCCCAGGGGGCGCGCGAGAGGGGAATTCCGGGAGGACGTCATATGACGTCCTCCCAGAGTTATCCAACCGCCCTGCAGCCGTCATTCGGCTATGGGCCGGTTGGTAAGTGGTTAATAGGTTTGCGCAAAAGTTATCGCGTTTACAAACTATTAGATAGATTTAGGGACTTATTTTTTTTTAATTGTTTGTACTAGTAATGGTGGCGATCTGTGATTTTTAGCAGGACTGCAACATTGCAGCGGACAAATCTGACCCCAGATTGCACTTTTTGGGGACCAGTGACATTATTACATTGATCGGTGCTATAAAAATGCACTGAACAATGTAAAAATGACACTGGCAGGGAATGGGTTAACACTAGGGGGCGATCAAGGGGTTAAATGTGTTCCCTAGGTGCGTTCTAACTGCAAGGGGGATGGGCTCACTGGGACATGACAAAGATAGCTTTTCCCAATCACTGGGAACAGTAGATCTCGGTCCCCTGTCAGAACTGGGAATCGCCTTGTTTACAAAGGCAGGGATCAAGTAGGAGTGAGGAGGTGATATAACTCTTCCTGTCAAATACCCTCTGAAAAGCGCTGTGACTGAAAAGAGAGAGAGAGCCTGAGATTGGTACAGCGGGGATTTCTCATGCAATGCAGACTTGCTGCAATTGTGCAACAAACGTGTGAAGCCTGTCAAGTCTACCAATAGTTTAGCAAATCATTTTCAAACTTTTCAAACTTGCAGCACAATTGCTTGATATCTGGGAGGAAAAATTTATAAATGCATTATTTTTTTGTTCGGCAAAAAGATGTTTATTTATGTTTTTTTTCTGAAAGATGAACGTATCCTTTATGAATCGAAAACAGGCCTGTAGCATGATCACAGCATACATTTATCTAATTTCTGTAAATCACCTTAAGGCTCGGTTCACACTAGGACGACTTGTCAGGCGACCTAGGTCGCCTGACAAGTAGCGTCCCGTTCAGTACAATGGAACCGTTCTAATCGGAGCGACGCAAGAAAAAAGAAACAGGCACCCAAGGCAGTGCTTAATTCCATCAAATGTATGGGGTTTAAATATCCCTCCCCATGGCACCAAAATGCAGCGCATGACGTCACGCCGCACCGGCACCAAGCCCATACATTCGATGCCTGCGTTGGCAGCTTGGGAGCTCATGTTGAACACGGACGTCGGCACTAGGTAAAACTACAATGATTGATAGCTGGTTCAGTATCTTGCGGTGTATCCAACTGGGAATTAAGCACTGCCTTGGGTGCCTGTTTTCTTTTTTCTTTTTCTCAGATTATCACCAGCCATCTCCTTGCTCTGTTTGGAGCACAGGAGCGGACTATCCTTTGATGCTTATTGCCTTTGGGTTCCTTTCCAGCTGCACCAGTAGGAATATGCTATAGCCTCTTACACAGCAGTGTGATATCTTTAAGGTGAGCATGTGCTCTTAAGGATTCAGAGACACACTACATATATATGTTTTCCATACAAGATATTGATGCAGGCTTATATATACATATATAGTTTCAGAAACTATGAATTAGCTGTGTCCTTTTTCGGATATTCGTATAGATGCATCTTTACATTTGGTATTGTGCCATCAGTCTGCATGAGCTCCCAATATAAATATTTGATTGTTTTTATTGGATAACGGTGAGTACGGTCCATTGACTGGGTGATGCTGTGGACTTATGCCCCCCTCATTCTTAATATATGTTTTTTACTATCTATGATATACATTGCAGATACCGTTATGATTTTTCTTTCTTGGATGGCTTATTAACTACAAAAACACACATCCCTCCCTACGGGTGATCTGGCAACTTCTCTGGACTATAGAGGCAGTGTACTCTGAGGGTTCCCCCTCCCCTCCTCTCCTCTTACCCGACACCCCGGACCCTGCGGTTTCCCCAGAACTCACATTGAGGTATGGAGTTGACGTAGGGGTGGTGCCTGTGTTAGTTTGGGGTTTTTTTTTTTTTTTTTTTCTGTTTTGACGATGATGGAGTCACGGTTGTGCAAGCTATAGAGCTACTAATATGTATAAATACAAATGTTATGTGTTATTTCTATTTAATTATTCATTCTTTGTTTTTTCTTTATACATCCAAGGTTGATCTTATCATGTGTATTGTTATTGAAAAATCAAATATCCTCGTCCATTTTCCTGATGAAGCCTTCCTGGTGAAACATGTTGAAACTTGTGGACGTGGCTACGTTTAGATCTATGTGATTACAGTTTTTCCCTTCATTTGTCAATATTTGGTAATGGATGTTCAGCTTTGACTATGAATATAAACTGTTTTCACTTTTCATTGTCTTTTTTTAAATTGTTTCAATAAATATTTATATCATTTTTAATTAATAGTGTTTTTCATATATTGGGTGTACCTCTAAAGTCCCACATTCTACATATTTTTGCTCTACTATCTTTAGGGATGTTGGTACAAAAAACTTTCAGTATCTTTTGAAAACTGATCTCTACCCGTTCTGCTTGTCTGTTCTGTTTATGTCTGCAGGGGTGCTCTGCATAGAGTATGTGTATTTTTCTTACATAGGCCCTGTTCACACCAGAACACGGTGTGGGAAACCAGTTTTCTGTATGCGTTTCCCACGCGGTGTTTAAAATGCACTGCAGTTGTGATCTGCAGCAAGTGCTTAACAACACCCCAAATTCAGGTTGTAAACACAGTGCATTTGCCTGTACCACATCACATGGTACAAAAGTACCATATGATCTGGTTGCAGTGAGTTTCCAAAAGTAGTGCATGGACTACTTTTGCTGCGGTGCAGTACGATTTGACCCCATTCAAAATGAATAGGCTCAAATAAACCCGCACTGAATCCCATGTGAACTGCAGAGGAACACACAGCGCGTTCCTGTGCGATTCCTAATGTGAACCAACCCGTAGGCTTTCTCTAGCTGCAACAAATTCCTAACACAGCCAAAAATATTCCGATAGATTAACTGCTTTACACCCAAAACTGAGATTGTGTGAAAGATCCACTCTGTAAGCATTGCAGAATCTATTCTCCAAGTCCAGTCTCGTTGGATGCCCCACTATGGAGTCCAAACTTTCCATAGGCTGGACAGGTAAAATATTTTAGGAGTTTTATGTCTTGGCAGTCCCGAAATTTCCAAAAGTACCCAGCTAAGTCATTAAAAGACCATCTGCTTCCTTAAAGGACACTCTCCTTTATAGGGATCAAATACTTTAGCAATTATCTGAACATTTTAAAGATATTATTGCGGAATGACCAAGCACATTTGAGAAATCAGACAAATAAAATGAGCATAACCAATTAAGTGAAAGAAGGATGAGAAATGGGCACTACAATTTAGGAATAGGTTGTGAAAGATGATGCAAGTCAGCAAGGAAATGGGTGAATATCAGTTCTTGGCTTTAGTGAAACTAGACAATGGCTTAGGTGAATAGACAGTGTGAGGTGGAAATATTTAGATTTTATGAGGAAAATAGGGGGAAGTACACTATAATTAAAATTGTTAACTGATCAATAAAAAAGTGAGAAGGAATCTTAGCAGATAAAAATTGCCATATTTTGAACTAATATAAGGGATACACTTAGTGCTACAACCCTATTCAGAATTCTAACCAAGAGGCAAAAAACGCAAACAGCTTTACAGCAGATCGAACAGCATGGAAAGGAGAGTTTCCAATGTGCTAATGGTTGACCTTAAAGAAGACTTATTGCAAGCATAAAACCCTTGTTGAATATCTCAGGGGGCCCATTGATCATAGCACTTAGTCCCGTTTAAATCAATCCAGTGGTTTTGAAATCAAATTACATTTCATTTCTGTCACTGTTGGCTGTTACTCCACCCAAGGCTGAAGCCGAAATTATGGCATTGAGCCCACCCCCTCAACATTCTGCAGCACAATTAGATGAAGACCTTCATCTTAGTATGTAGCCCTGTATTCTCCTCTGCCACCTTCTTTGTACAAAAAAAAAAATACAGCCCATATGACTATAGAGTCACACATACGGGCGTATACACAGTGGTAAATGACAGTCCCTTCCCTCTCTTCTCCTCCATACCAACTAAACAGCTCTACACACTATGGGGAAAAAATATTATATGTTGGTTGATGGAGGCTTCACCTTTCTGTAATTCCAAGGACATGCAAGGCTGGAGGGTTGTGAACCAGGCTGTGACTGGCAGAACCTCCCCCTAGATAGCCCATACTATCTTTTTTCACAAAAATCCTGAAGATTTGAGATCAAATACATATTTATGTGACAATTTAAAACATTTACTTTGTAATTATTATGTATTTTTCCGTTGTTTCCAAGGCTGTTTTTTTTTAACATGTGACCGGCAGCAGAGGACTAGAAGCTCTTCTAGCAGATGTTTCCCTGCAGATTGGCTGCAAAAGTGCTGGGTCACATGACAGCTGTATATCGATTAGGAAAACAGACACTTTTAATATTTTTTTTAAATAAATACACTGTCATTACCCATATGCATAAGGAAAGGGTGATATAAATGAAAAAGTGTTTGTTTGGTATCACTTTAAACAGAATCCGCTAGTTAAACTGGCTTCTGTCGAAAAGGACCTGGCTAAAAGAAAATGAAAAATGAACTACAAGAGTGCTCACCAGTGCCCTCACAGCTCATTGAGAAATACAGTTTACTACTACAACTTCTACATTAAAGGATAACTAAAGGTTTGTGTTTTTTTAAACATACACGTCATACTTACCTCCTCTGTGCAATTGGTTTTGCACAGAGTGGCCCCGATCCTCCTCTTCTGGGGTCCCTCAGTGACACTCCTGGCTCCTCTTCTTTTTGAGTGCCCTGTTGGAAAGTCGCCCTCCCTCAGGGCACTCGTGCGAGCGAGCTCCCATTTCCTGCTGCTGCGTTTATTGACACAGACAGCAGGACTCGGCCCCGCCCCCGGCTCCCCGTGTCATTGGATTTAATTGACAGCAGCAGGAGCCAATGGCTCTGCTGCTATCAATCTATCCAATCAGGACCCGAGACACTTGCTGGAAAGAACGGGTTCAGGTAAGTAAAAGGCGGGCTCTGGGGGGCAGCTGCATCACAGGAGGTTTTTCACCTTAATGCATAGAATGCATTAAGGTGAAAAACTCTGAGGGTTTACAACCCCTATAAAGCTGAAGCTTGTCCTGAAGAATACCCAAGTCCTCAAGTGTACATAGTTCTCGTTTTTGGAGTATCCCACCTACTTCCCTCAACCCCATCCAAGATCTCCAAAAATAAAACAACCACCTGAGACTGGTGATTGAAGAAACGTGTGAATGAGCCTGTGTGCCTGGCTGCAGGGCAAAGCCTGTAGGGAAGACTTGGACAGTAATCCTCTTGCTCCTACAGGAGTAGCACTACAATTCTATCTGGCAGTAATTTTTAAAGCACTGACATTTATAAAGGAAAAATAATTTTAACTTGCCAGCAAATTACATTTCCCTTCCTGCTTCTAGTTGAGAAAACGCACACAGACCCTCACAAATGTAGCGCTACCCCCACAGGAGCCACTGATTTGTGTTCCAGGTTCTTTTCCTTCTATGTATCAGCAGTTAGGCAAACAGCAACATTCACTTCTTTGGCTCAAATAAACAATCTAGGGGTTGCCTTTTTTCCAAGTTTATTGTAGAGTAACTTAAGGAGGCTGTGGGACACTTCAGAACACTGAACAAGATTGTGAGGACACTCTTCACATTGTAGCTACTTCTCAGAACAGTCCCTTGAGCAGGTGTACATGAAGTGGACATCACTGGGACACCATAAGCAATGTCCCAGGCCAGGCAAGCCTCAATACGAGTGTACCAGGGGTTAACAGCAACAACAATCATTAGGATCCCCCTTTCAGGTCTGTACTTGAATGTCCCTAGAACTTAGATGTCTCCAGACTCAGGCAGACAGTCTCCTCAGTGAGCCTCCAGACTGGATCCTTGGTGAAACCCCTCTTTTAGCTCTCTATGACCTTGCAGCAGAATAGGCCCTCCAACTATGCACAGCTGGGGCACAGCTGGGACCTCAGTGAGACTAGTAAGAGCTTTAGGTAAACCCCCAGAATGGGCAGCAGCTTGTCTAGATGGGAAACCTCTCCTCTTAGGGAAGATTACTGCTGTCCCAGGCTATTTTTACACTCTCTTGGCCACAATCTGGGCACCTTGCCCAGGGATTGGCTGGAGCTGCATAAATATTCAGACTGTTAATTTGCTTCTCCCATCCACTATATTCTGGAAGTCTCCAGGAGGTAGCGGGAAGCAATCAAACTTGCAGTCTGCAGAGCCCAGAGCAGACCAAAGCAATCACATGCTGCTCTGCCGATTACAGAAGAGCCACAAGAACTACATTTGCCAAATCCTTACTAGAGGCCTATCTAGGAGGGTGCTACACAAAGGTCCCCCAAATATTAAAGATAAGCCATCCATGAAAGGTCATTTCCTTGTGAGTCTTGATTTGCTGCTTAATGGTGGAGGCAATGCACACCATGGCATACTTTGAAACGCCATCTGGAATGCCAGTCTAGGGTTTTTCAGTGTTTACCAGTTTCAATGACCAGCTATTTAACTGGCTGAATTCCGTATCTCTGGCACAATACTGCTGTTTACATTTTTTTTTTTGAGACCTGAGGCTCCGTCGCTCTTCAGTGTGGTTTGTGCACTATCCTGCAACGAATATTGTAATTGTGAGTATATCTCTTATCCCATGTCCTGATTTGTTCTTCTATGTTTATACAATTGTTGCTATTTTAAGTAAATATACATATATAATATCCATTGTATGTTTTATCATACTGAATTACAATTTTTTTTCTCATTATTAGACATATAACAGTTCGCTTCTATTTAACCCCTGAGGAAGTAAATGGATGTTTATCCCTATTTCCCTGTATTTCTGAAACATGTTGGGATTTTTTTTGATCATATTGTCTGCATGACCCCTTTTTTTAGAGTCCATATGTGATACAAGCAACTGTATATGCATATATATGCTATTCTATGATTTTAGGAATATCTAATTGTATTTTGTAATTGTCATTTTGTAATAAAATGTGTTTGTTTCTTTTTATATACTCTAGTACTTTTTGCTTCTATCCCTTACTCATACTCCTACCCATACAGTCCCTTTAAGGACATCCTCTTTTCCAAATTGTTACAATATGGGATGTGGTAGGAGTTTTTCTGGGAATTAATTCTTAGGTGATTTCTCTTGATTTATTTATTGTTCATGTTTCTCGGGTAGTAGATACCTACAAGTCCCTTTTTGAAATCCCTTTTTTTGAGTTGTAGCATCGATTGTGCTGTTAAAAACAAAACATGGCTGTTGGGGCTGGGGTCTCAGTAACCACCACAGATAACTCGATTCGCTCTCTTCTCTTTTTATACTCTGTAGCTCTTGATGGATTTTGCTTCTAATCCCCTTGTGGAGGCTTCCATTTGTGGATGGACATTTTATGGTTACACAACCTGGTCACATTGCTATAATCTTTTTATATGGACTATAAACTGAAGGACCTATAAATAAATGGTTGTGGAACAAATCATTTGAGTTTCCATTATTTCTTATGGGGAATTTCGCTTTGATATACAAGTACTTTGGATTACAAGCATGTTTCAGGAACGCATTATGCTCGCAATCCAAGGTTTTACTGTATATTACACAAAACAGACAGATGCAATCACTATGTACCTGGGGAGGTTGATTTACTAAAGGCAAGTATGCTGTGCACTGCAAGTGCATTTGCTCTAGATCTGAGGTGAAGATCTGAAAAGAGGGGAAGCACTGCTGATTTCTATCATCCAATCATGTACAAGCAAAGATGCTGTTTTTTGTTTTACTTGCATGTGTTTGGGTATTCTTTGCAAAGTGAAGCTTTACCTCCATTTACTAAGATCTGGTGCAAGCGCACTTGCAGCGCATAGTATATTTGCCTTTAGTAAATCGGCCCCATGGCGTGCATTGTAAATGTGTGTCTGAATATTTTTATTTTTTTTAGTCCAGGAAGCTGGTAAATTCTGAACAATTTTTCAACTTGCTAAACAGATTTAACAAAATTGCTTTCAATTTTATATTTATGGAGTAAGTAAGAGAAGATCATTGTTCGGGTTTGTTAGAAGATTTTGAGTCAATTAATATTTTAAGTGATTTATTTATTTATTTATTTATTTCAGGTACTTATATAGCGCCGTCAATTTACGCAGCGCTTTTACATATACATTGTACATTCACATCAGTCCCTACCCTCAAGGAGCTTACAATCTAAGGTCCCTAACTCACATTCATACATACTAGGGACAATTTAGACAGGATCCAATTAACCTACCAGCATGTCTTTGGAGTGTGGGAGGAAACCGGAGTACCCGGAGGAAACCCACGCAGGCACAGGGAGAACATGCAAACTCCAAGCAGGTAGTGTCGTGGTTGGGATTCGAACCAGTGACCCTTCTTACTGCTAGGCGAGAGTGCTACCACTACACCACTGTGCCAAGTGATAAAAGTTTCTGAAAAATATATGAAACACATGAATGTTATATGTAATTAGTGATGGTCTCTGAAGGTTACAGTACGGAGGACAGAGGACAGAGAGAAATGATTTTGCTGTATAGATACGTCTATTCTGAGCTACTATGTCAGGACAATGGGTGGCGTTATGCTACTTATCTTTAGACTATAACCATTTAAAGCATATGTGCAAATATGGGTGTTACTAGGATATGCTGACATAACATTATGGAACAATATAAGAATTGAGTAGCGTTATGGTAGTTAGGAATGGAAGAGAGGTGAAAGGGAGATGGGAAGTAACCCTACGCTTTGGAGAATGTAACATCCGAAGTCTCCTCCTCCTCTTGAGGCCATCACCATTACCATATGTTGCCAGATGTCTTGTCTTTGCTTATCTTTCTGAACAATAAACAACCTTTCTGGAAGCTTTGCATGAAGGAAGGGTTCTTCAATCTCTACTAAGAAACAAATTCCTAAAAGTTAGTTGGAAATGTGGCCTTGGATAAAGACAGATACATATCTCCTATACACCCTACCCTCTAGGAGAGAGGACACTGACATATAACACAAAGACTTTGCTATACATCCATAAACACCTCTGAGAACAAGAGGATAGTAGAATTATAGTATTTATACTTTTCTTCAGGGTTTTCATTCACCTCAATAGAATATATTACACAAAATAGACAGTTGCAATCTCTAAACATCCGTTGGGTTTCACACACATGGAAAATGTGTTTAGTTAGTTGTACAGCCAGACACAGTTTGATCTTTAATTATAAGATAAGCCAACCACTTGGCATGTTTCTAATTGCAGTGCTGAATGAACCATGGTTATTTGTGCAAAAAAAGGGGATGCAAAGCATTCTTGTGCATAATTGCTCAAGACACATGGGAAGTGAAATGGCTAGGGCAACCAATTTTCTTGTGTTTGAGACACAAAGTACAAAATGTACACATACAGGCTCATTCACCATGGCAAAGACCAAAATACAGCAATCTATAGTAACAGAGGAGGACTAGAACGTTTGGCCTAGAGGACAAACACGTCCAGCTAATCCTACTATGGTAGGACCAGTTTTCTGAGAGCTGAAGAAAGGGCGTCACAAAAAGTGAGTCATGGGCAAACACAACCATTTCATACTTTTATGGTAGGACCAGTTTTCTGAGAGCTGAAGAAAGGGCGTCACAAAAAGTGAGTCATGGGCAAACACAACCATCTCCTACTTTTATGGTAGGACCAGTTTTCTGAGAGCTGAAGAAAGGGCGTCACAAAAAGTGAGTCGTGGAATTGCTGGAAATGGTGGGTGCTGTTTTATGCATCTAATTTTATTGTGAACCAACCTTTTAGAATATATAATAAAAAATGGCTATTGTAAAGAATGCATTGTAAATGAAGTACTGTGGGAACTGAATAAGGGTACTGCTGCTTTGTGAAAATGATACTGATTCCCCGAAAGAAAATATTATGCCATTATAACAAATAATCCCTATTAGTCAGCTTCCGCTAACAAATGAGTACCACGCATTTCACAGTTTTGTCATAGCAATCAGAAAAACTGCTAGACTGTGGCAAGCAAAGTATGCAACAGAAAATAATGTTTCTCCAAGCAGAACACCTATACAGAACTGAGCAAAACGATTAAAGGAGAGGTACAAG
Source organism: Aquarana catesbeiana (assembly GCF_042186555.1). Taxonomy (NCBI): domain Eukaryota; kingdom Metazoa; phylum Chordata; class Amphibia; order Anura; family Ranidae; genus Aquarana; species Aquarana catesbeiana. The sequence continues at coordinate 203,907,483 of NC_133333.1, read as the reverse complement.
TCCCTCTGGACTTAAGCCGCCTCCCCCTTCTCTCTGTTTACATCTACACAGGAGGAAGAAGTTTGAGGGACACAGCACTGTGCATATACCGCGATGTTCTGAGGTCTGTACAGTGTATTGTCGTGCAGATGGACATGTGCAGGGGGGGCCGCTATGGGAGGGGAGAGGGGGGTCTACTAGCACATGTACTGAGGGGGGTCTTCACTGAGGGGGTCTATACTGATAGAGGAGGGTCTGCACTGAGGGGGTCTATACTGGTAAAGGAGGGTCTGCACTGGAGGGGGTCTGCACTGGAGGGGGGTCTATACTGGTAAAGGAGGGTCTGCACTGAAGGGGGTCTGCACTGGAGGGGGGTCTATACTGGTAGAGGAAGGTCTGCACTGAGGGGGGATCTATACTGATAGAGGAGGGTCTGCACTGAGGGGGTGTCTATACTGATAGAGGGGGGTCTGCATTGAGGAGGTGTCTATACTGATAGAGGAGGGTCTGCACTGGGGGATCTATACTGATAGAGGGGGGTCTGCACTGAGGTGGGGTCTATACTGATAGGGGAGGGTCTGCACTAATGGAGGGGCGTCTGCAGTGAAGGGGGGGTCTGCACTGAGGGGTGTCTAAACTGATGGAGGGGGTGTGCACTGGAGGGTCTGCACTGGAGGGGGTCTGCACTGGAGGGGGGTCTATACTGGTAAAGGAGGGTCTGCACTGAAGGGGGTCTGCACTGGAGGGGGGTCTATACTGGTAGAGGAAGGTCTGCACTGAGGGGGGATCTATACTGATAGAGGAGGGTCTGCACTGAGGGGGTGTCTATACTGATAGAGGGGGGTCTGCATTGAGGAGGTGTCTATACTGATAGAGGAGGGTCTGCACTAATGGAGGGGTGTCTGCAGTGAAGGGGGGGTCTGCACTGAGGGGTGTCTAAACTGATGCAGGGGGTGTGCACTGAGGGGGATCTATACTAATGGAGGGGTGTCTATACTGCGGGGGGGGGGTCTGTACTTAGTGGGGGGGGTCTATACTGAGGAAGAGGGGTCTGTACTTAGTGAAGTGGGTCTGTACTGTGGGAGGAGGATCTATACTGCGGGAGGGGGATCTGTACTTGGTAGGGGGTCTATACTGAGAGAGGGGGGTCTGTAATGAGGGGGGGTTATAGTTGGTGGTGGGGGGGTGACACCAACCCTAGTGACGCCACTCACAGGAGTGCAGTTTGTTTTGTACTCCAGTGACCCATTTCAGCAGAGTGGGCTGAAGTCCGCCCTCTGCTGACGTCACAGACTTGGTCCAGGCTTCGCGTCATCACGACCTTGGAGTCAGGATCCGCCCAGATCCCTGTACCGGCATCTGGCTCAGCCTCTCAGCGAGCCGCTGACAGGCTAAGCCGGCTGAGCTAGCTATTCCCACCCCCTCCACAGCCCAGCGCTCCAGTGAGCAAGGAGAGGGTAGAGTAGAGAGCTGCGACTGACAGTCACAAGCTCTCTGCTCAGGGAGCTGTGAGAACCAAGCAATCGGCAGTGTTCGATCGTTCGGTTCTCCGTGTAGAGTGGCTCCTCCCCCCACCAAGTGCCCCCATAGCAAGCCGCTTGCTTTGGGGCACTGGCGCATGCTCACTCATGAGCCATGCTCTTTGTGTTCATTGGCCCCTCTTCACTGGCTGTGATTGACAGCAGCAGGAGCCAATAACTTCCGTTGCTGTTTCTGATCCAATGAGGAAGGAGAGAGCCAAGATCGTTAGATAGAGATCAGTCTCAGGTAAGTAAAAAAGGGCCGGGGGGGGGGGAGCTGCAGGCGGGAGGTCTTTTACCTTAATGCAGAGACTGCAAAACCTTCTACCTTTAGAATCAATTTAAAGGGTTCAGACCTTTGATTACAGTGAATGACAAAGTGAAGCTTTTCAGCACCAACTTCATTTGAATTCAGGGGTCTCAAACTCAAATTACCTGAGGGCCACAGAAACAAGTTTTCATATCCCATGGGGGCTGCATGCAGACTTTCAAACTTCAAAAACAACAATACTGGTGTCAGCGGACGCACTATTAACTCCCAGCACTGGTGTCAGCGGACGCACTATTAACTCCCAGCACTGGTGTCAGTGGACGCATTATTAACCCCCAGCACTGGTGTCAGTGGACGCATTATTAACCCCCAGCACTGGTGTCAGTGGACGCATTATTAACCCCCAGCACTGGTGTCAGCGGATGCACTATTAACTCCCAGCACTGGTGTCAGCGGATGCACTATTTACTCCCAGCACTGGTGTCAGCGGACGCACTATTAACCCCCAGCATTACCCCCTACACCCTACAAATACCCCCTCTTCACAAATCTCACTCAGCCTCAGTGTGATGGCTCACTTAACTCTCCTCCTGGCAGTCAGCTGGTGGCCTGATCTTCTGCCTCCAGAGTCCTCTCCTCCTGTCTGGCTCAACCAAGGGCACCCCGAGAACGCCACGATCTCCCGCCCTTAGGTGACATCAGGACCCTGGATCCGGCACTCTGGTCTACCATCAGTGCCTAGGTGGGCGGGGCAATGGACGGACCCTCCCTCTGCTCTGTTCTCTCTCTGCTCTCCTGTGCGGTGTCTGTATCCAGCTGGGCTGCAGCAGCATGCGGCAAAAAGGACACAGGAGACGGAGAGATAAAGCTCTTCAGCGTGGCGCGGTGCGGCGCCCCCCTTCTGCGGCGCCCCCCCCCGTCTGCCTGCGGGTCATTTGTAACTGGTCCGGCCCAGGGCCGGTACTTTGAGACCCAAGGAGTAAGACCTCTTTAAGGCACTATATCACAGGTCTGAACAGGGTGCAGGTAGCTATATATGTTCAGTTGCTGTCACTGACTACAGATACTTCTCACATTTATGTCTGAATGAGGGGAACACCTCCACTCAGGTCCTCCAGCTCAACACATCTTATTGTAACTGGCTTGATGCCTCATTCCTCCTATCTTCAATAACCAATCCAGCTTTCAGTGGTCTGTTGCTTTGGCTTTGGGTCACTGTACTTTTCACTTCTGCTTTGCCCTTAAGAATTGATAAAATATCAACCAATCAAGCTTCATTTTTTTTTTTTAAAGGAAGCTTAAAATCTGCTTTAAATGCTTAACTTTTGCTCCATTTTCTTCTGCTCATTTACACTGCCTGATTAAATAAGCCAAAAAGTGTTCCTACTATTATACAGCATTTTTGTTTCTACTAGCTCTGTGTCTGTGTGGCTGTGTGGATGAAAGCCATATGCCCCGTACATACGATCGGATTTTCCGACAACAAAACCGTGGATTTTTTTCTGAAGGTCTTTTTTTCTGTCTGTCCTTGTGGATATTTACTATTATAAATATATTGGTAAAATAAAAATGGACTGGTCATTTTCCCAATCAGCACATATTAGAATTATTTGCATGGGACCTTTCAAATTTATATAGACATCTATACAGTGGAACCTTGGTTAACGAGTAACGCGGTTAATGAGCGTTTTGAAAGACGAGCAACTTTTTTCAAATTCTGACTCGGTTTGCGAGTGTTGTCTCGCAAAAAGAGCAGAATTCATGAGGTGTGCAGTACCACATTTGGCCAGAGGTGCGGGGGCGCCGGTGACACTCGGAAAGGTTCAGAGCTGTTTGGAAATACTCGGAAACACTCGGAAATACTCTGTTTCCGAGTTCAACCTAGCTGTCCCCGAGTATTTCCGAGGCTCTCTGGTGCCCCCCTACCTCTGGCCACATGCTGTATTGCATGCAATAGAAGTCAATGCGGAACAAATTATCTTCATTTCCATTGACTTCTATGGGGAAACTCGTTACAAGCATTCTCCTGGAACGGATTATGCTCTAATCCAAAGTTCCGCTGTATATAGATTTATATAGAATGACATTGTATAAATGACATTGTTACAGTCTGACCAGGAGACCAATATGTTAACCAACACTTTTGTAAAAGTATGCTCTGCATCATCTTGATGTGGATAGATTCACATTTATGAGCATTAAAAATCAGTGCATTTTTCCACCACTTCCTCCAAAAGATGTTTCAGTTATGGTGCCTTTTATATTTCCATCTGTAGTCAGGCTCTGTTTCTCTTGCTTTACAGTTGTATTTTTTTCCTGCTGTATTCTTAAATTTGGAAAAATCCAACAGGGAGAGTGAAAGTCCCTTGTAGTGACTAAGCTAGGTGGACAGGCGTGAGAACTCTAGTGCAGAAACCTGGAGTATGGGGGTAAAAGAAGTTGGGTGCTCTATCTCTCTAGCATCTTCTAACATTTTATATTGTATATCGGCTTAGATCTGGATTTGTTGTTTTTTTTGTGTTTTTTTTTTATTGCCGGGAAATTACTCAAATATGTAAAGGTTTCATATGTATTTTTACTTATCATGATCAGGTCCAAAAACCGAATGTCACTTCTCCTGCCTCCTGCTCACCACCAGTTCATTCATTTCATGTACTTATATAGCACCGTCAATTTAAGCAGCACTTTACATATTTATTATACATTCACATCAGTCCCTGCCCTCAAGGAGCTTACAATCTAAGGTCTCTAACTCACATTCATACATACACGGGCCAATTTCGACAGGAGCCATTGAACCTAACAGCATGTCTTTGGAGTGTGGGAGGAACCGGAGTACCTGGAGGAAACCCACGCAGGCACAGGGAGAACATGCAAACTCTAGGCAGGTAGTGTTATGGTTGAGATTTGAACCAGTGACCCTAGTGCTGCTAGGCGGAAGTAATGTCGTGGAAATTCCACTATACGCTGCGCGTGATCCATGTCTCCTGCGCTAATAGAGCGCCCTTTCAGCTTCTTGGTATAATGCATCTTAGTAAACCCCTGTTTCCCGTATCTTCCCAAGTAAACAGACATGACCTCCATCCTTAGCTCCACAGCCCGACTTGTTTCTCCAGAGACTGTGTTCTGTTTATTTAGAGTACTTAACAATAGCGCTTGATGGTTTCACAATCGGCCAATCAAGCAAGGGCATTCCTTCAAACAGGAGGAGTTATACAAATCTCAACCAATGAACAATGACTAGGGGAGTCTATGGGTGTGCATATTGCCCCTTGAGCAAGATACGGAAAACCCCTTGTATCGACACGCGTTGGGGAAGGGGACAGGATGCAACGCTAGGCAGAGGACCTACCGGGAACGATCAGCACACCACCCAGTTATCGGCCAGCTTATCCGGCTAATTCACGCTGTTTTAGAGTGGTGCCCTGACGCGCCATGCTATTGTGAGTACCCTGTGTGGGATTTATTGTGTTTTATAAATAAATGATTTTACATACTATACCATGAAGTCCTCCTCTCTCTATTAATATACCGGGGCACAAGTGACATTCCACTGATACACTGAGGCATAAGTGAGACCAATCCAGGATTCCGGATACACTGCTGAACCCTTAAGTGTTTCTAAGGCGTGCATTGACCAAGCTTAACATCAAGGTCACATGCCCTAAGGTGAGTGGCTAATACCTAGGGCGAAGCACCTGAGTGTGAATACAGTACCTTATTATTGGATCGGTTTCACAGCATCCACTGAATCGCATGGATTATTTTGGAGCACTTATGGACTGATATTTTAAATATTGCACAGCACATCGCAGCACTTTTTATTTTTATTTTTTAAATATAGTATATATTCATTATATATTTATATATTTTTTATTATCTATTTTATATATATATATATATATATATATATATATGTGTGTGTGTATATATATATATATATATATATATATATATATATATATAATTTTTTTTTTTATGGACGTTATATTTACAGAATTTCTCACGTGAATGCACATTGTCACTTTATTTGCAATTTTGCATATTTGTTTATGGACTGCACGAATATCACTTTATTGCTGTTGGTTTATAGCACAATGTTTTTTACTATTTAGATTTATATTTTGATAGCGCAGTGTATTATATATTTGATTTGATTACCCCTGCATGATTTATGAGACATGTGCAACGCTAGCAGCTGATTCAAAATAGAAGCACTGGTTTTAGACATCTCATTGGTCTCAATGAGTGGTGGTGGCTCACAGGACGTTACATTATTTATGTCACCACCTGTGTTCACTGATGCGTTTCGCCTCTCCAACAGGGCAAAGATACCGTTTGATAACGACCCGAGGGAGGGCCGAAACACGTCAGGTGACGGCAGGTGGTGACATAATTTCCGGCCGGTGAGAAGCAAGTTGAAGCGAACTTCTGGTTCTACATTTTGCTTGCATTTTTTCATACACAAGTGAGTGTAATTGCTTTTAAATTTGTTAATTATTTTAATAAATGGAATTACGCTATTTGGATCTCTTTTTCCATCCTCTTTATGTCCGCCTATAGCTAAAAATACTGCATTATGGCATACCACTGGGGAACATAACCAGCAAGGAGGACTACAAGTTTCAGTATATCCAAGACAATATAAAGCACTTGTGACTCTTATAATATAGGGATCCACACCAGTCGGTGAGTGAGCGGGGACGTTGAAGAGGAGCACGATTTGCACCTTATTTAAAGACACAGCCTTTGGCACTTTAAAAATGTGCACGATTGATCATCACATTCTGCATGTATGAAGATACAAGGATATGGACTAATTTATGAATGACATTTGTTTATTTATGTATCTATCCATTCTTTATTTCACATTATTATTTTTTTTCAATTGTTTATTTGCTTATTGCAAATGTATTTATCACAAGTACACAATTTGTTTTTATGTAACACCTACTGTATGTATGTAATCTAAGGGTACAGTACCTTAATAGAGCAGCAGCCGGTTATTTGGTTAATTCACATTGGTTAAAATCCTAAGAGCAGGAACATATAATTAGTTCTATTGTCTAAAACTTGCCTAAAACTTTTTAACTGAAGCCTGTACAGAGGTACGGGCAGCAGACCTGCAGGCAGTGTGTGCAGAAGCCTGGCATTGCAGGCTCCCGTGAAAAAAAAAAGAGTAATAGTCCCCTTCCCTTAATTCTTTTAGGCCTCCCACCTTGTGGTGCATAAATGGGAGATTATGCAAAATGATTCTGCATGTTCTTTAGAAAATGGATCTGGAGATGCATAAAGTTTAGAGTTGAAAAGTAAATTCATGTAGGATTAGGTGTGGGTTTTGAGTGAGCAGACCATTGCTAAGATGTAATTTTGGTGGGACCCTGCTATAGTACCTAGGGGTCAATTTCCTGGCTAAGTGCTGGAATTATTGTCCAGTGTTTAATGTCTATGTCTGGACCACCTAAGGTACTTTTCAGCTATTGTAGTGAGACTTAAATTTAAAGCAGTGCATGTAGGGTCTATTTAACATTTTTTGTGTGATTTTTTAATATATATATATATATATATATATATATATATATATATATATATATAATTACTTTTTTGTTATATTTATACTTTAACCCCCCTAGCGGTATTCCCGAGTCTGGCTCGGGGTGGATTTTCAGTACCAAAAGCGGTAACCCCGAGCCAGACTCGGGATTGCATTGCAGGATCCATGTAGAGGTTACTTAACTTGTCCCCTGCGATGTCTCCCCGCTGTGATCTGCGAGCCGCCATGTCTCGCTAGATTCACAGTGCTGAGCTCCGTTCCCTGCAAGCGCTGCGACGCACGGGGATGGAGTTCGGCGCCAAATTCAAAACGTAAAAAACACAGTATAGATACAGTATACTGTAATCTTACAGATTACAGTACTGTATCAAATAATTACACATCCCCTTTGTCCCTAGTGGTTTGTCCAGTATCCTGCGTGCAGTTTTATATTATAAATACTGTTCTTTCTGCCAGGAAACTGGAGATTGTCCATATCAACCAAAAAATGTCCGTTTACGTCAAAAGTGGCTTTAGACCAGCTAGAAAACAGCAATAATAAATTAGAATCACTCGCAGAATTGAGTGATAGTGATTTGTGGGGAGATCCGTCATCAAACACTGAAAGTAACGAAAGCGACATTTCTGCAACTGAGCAAATTTCAGTGTTTTTGATTTGATTACATTATTGAATATTTTTTAATATTATTATATTATTATTATTTTTTATAAATATTTATAGTTATTTATTATATTATAATTTTTTATTTCGTTTTTCAAACTTTATCATACCCGGGATGTCTACTAGACTCTTGTTTGGACAGATTTAAGTGAGTTATTCCTAAGAATTACAGGCCTACGATATAAAACGCCAAATTTCCATGCAAAATAATTGTACCGCTTTCAGCATCAAAAATCTGAAATAATCATACCGCCAGGGAGGTTAAAGCTAGTATTGTTGCCCTTTACAGTGTTGATTATTTTCTGAGATGCACCCCCAAAAAACAATCTACATTTGACAGGTTTCATCTGAGTTGATAGACTTGTCCTCTCTAATGCCCCGTACACACGGTCGGATTTTCCGATGGAAAATGTCCGATCGGAGCGTGTTGTCGGAAATTCCGACCGTGTGTGGGCTCCATCGGACATTTTCCATCGGATTTTCCGACACACAAAGTTGGAGAGCAAGAGATAAAATTTTCCGACAACAAAATCCGTTGTCGGAAATTCCGATCGTGTGTACACAAATCCGACGGACAAAGTGCCACGCATGCTCAGAATAAAAAAAGAGATGAAAGCTATTGGCCACTGCCCCGTTTATAGTCCCGACGTACATGTTTTACGTCACTGCGTTTAAAACGATCGGATTTTCCGACAACTTTGTGTGACCGTGTGTATGCAAGACAAGTTTGAGCCAACATCCGTCGGAAAAAATCCTAGGATTTTGTTGTCGGAATGTCCGAACAAAGTCCGACCGTGTGTACGCCCTATTACCATGGGATGTGGTGAATGGTAATGACACACTCCAGCATTTAAAGGGTAAATAACAGCTACGCCAAATATGCAGGAATTCTCGTTGCATTCTTTGTAGTGAGGGAGGGTGTCAGCATCGGGTTTCAATGTAAATTGTGCTTAGAAATTCCACGGCAATTCACAAGTAGGACGCCTTCAGCTGAGCAGTGCGCACCAAATTGAGGTAAGGAAGCCATTCTAAAACCAACACCAAAGGATTTTTTTTTTTAGAATCTGAAATGCATCAGTCCACTCAGAAATTGCACTTGTTATATTGTTTACAGTTTTGCAACATTTAACTTATCAAGTGGTAACTGGTGCATTAGTAATAAGTAATAATGGATTGTGATTCATTTTTTTTTAATGCAGACCTAAGCATTAAATGTATTATTAGAGGCATTTTTGTATGCCTTTTATATTGCCCACATTACATTAGACCTAACCAGATGTACGGGGTATTTTTTTTTTTTTTTTTCTGTTCACAATTTCATTCAATATTTTTGGTGGAATTTTTGCAAAATAACACTTTTCTCAGTTTGACTAAATTGCCTCTAGAAAAAACATTTTTGTATTTTTTTTTTTGTTAAAGAGGAAGAAAACTCAGCCACTCAAATGCTCCTTTTTAATAAATCCAGTGTATTTAAGCTTTCCATAACATTCTGCATTATTCTTCCCCTCCAAGAATGTTTCTTACTTTTTTTGCAGTTGATTTGTAATTCCTACTTCCTGGTTACAGCCAGCACCATTGTTTCATCAGATTTGGTGACCTGCCAGAATGTGTAACGGAAGTAACGTTTCATCACCGCCATCTTGCTACACCTCACACTCCTCCATAGTAAGGATACACTGAGAAGAGGGAAAGTGGACATCTTGTTAAACCCACCGGAGTTTTGCATTTTAGAAATATTTTCAACAGTAAACTGAGGTTATATCGTGAAATACAGTACTTGGAACTCCATATGAATGTTTAAATGTTGAATTTTAAAAGCAGCGAACTTCTGTCAGATTAGCCAACCTGTGAGATGAGCAGGCTTGCCGCTGCTTTAAAAATTCAACATCTAAACATTCATATGGAGTTCTAAGTACTGTATTTCACGATAAGTGTAAAATGCAAAACTCCGGTGGGTGTAACAATATGTCCGCTTTCCTCCTTCTCAGTGTATCCTTACTATGGAGGAGTGCGGGGTGTAGAAAGATGGTGGCGACGGAACGCCACTTCCGTTACATTTTGCTAGAATGTGTCAGAATTTTTGTTACTTAGTGTAAGATTACAACACCGCACAGGGCCGTTTTTAAGGCAGGGCAAAAGGGGCAGCTGCCCTGGGCCCTGTCATTGTTGTGGGGCCCAAAGCAGCTGCCTCATACTTGCCGACTATCCTGGTTTAAATTCCCTCATCCCTTGAGGTTTTAGTCCCGTGCTGTGTCCCAATATCTCAGTGTGAAGTGCTGCTACTAACGCTGCCCAGCTCTGCCCTTTTTGTTGTGTACAGATGACTCACCTGCAGATCTTGTGTTTACATGTAAATTACCGGCATTCATATGTAAATAGTGGTGGCATTCATATGTAAATAGCGGCGGCCGGCGGCATTGATATGTATATCATGCCCTCCCTGAGGTCATATCCACAGGAATCTCTAGCAGCCAATCAACAAGCAGAAATCATGTGCTGTAACCTCTAGCAACTAATCAGTGAGCCATAATGTGTGCTGTAACCTCTAGCAACCAGTCAGTGAGCGGTAATGATACACTGTAACCTCTGGCAACCAATCGCAATCGCTGCCTGATCTGATTCAGCAAACTGATTTTAAGTCTAGCTGCTATTTATTGTATGTCTCAGAGCAGGTGGAGAGCAAAACTGCATGGAACAGGGGGCCCCAAGAAAAGTTTTGCCCAGGGTCCAATCAATATTAAAGACGGCCCTGACACCGCATAGAAGGCTTACAGCAGAAGTCTTTTAGACTTAGGCTACTTTCACACTGGGGCATTGGTGGTAAAGCGCCGCCATTTTTAGCGGCACTTTACTGTCGCTTCTGCGGAGGTTTTTGGTTGCTAGCGGGGTGCTTTTAACCCCCCGCTAGCGGCCAAAAAGTGTTAAAACCGCCCGCAAAGTGCCGATGCAGCAGCGCTGCCCATTGATTTCAATGGGCAGGGGTGCTTTAGGAGCGGTGTATACATTGCTCCTCGAGCGCTGCAAAGATGCTGCTTGCAGGACTTTTTTTACCGTCCTGCCAGCGTACTCAGGCTTTCACATTGGAGTGAGAGGAGAGGCTCTTCAGGAGCTATTTTTAGCACTATAGTGCCTGTAAAGCGTCTCCAGTGTGAAAGCAGCCCTAGGCTGTCATTTCCAGGTATTTAGCAGCGGAGAATCAGCTCTTTCAACTCTTTTTCTTTAAATCTCTGACTTATTTTTCAGAGAGATGCAGAGGCATTGCACAGAGACAAAAATATGACTCTCTTCTTTCTCTGATCACTGACAATAATTATTCAACAATATGAAATAATGCTCTAAGGAGCAGGGCCCTCGGATTCCTACTGTATTAAAGTGTATTGTATTTGTACTTGCTACCCTCAAGTTGTAAAGCGCTGCGTAAAATCCTGTATAATAATGAAAATGAAAGTAAACCGTCACAAAGGAGCATGTATCCACTATCCCTCAGCGCTCATGAACCTATTATAGTAAAAGATCACAGACCCTTAAGCTGCTACTATTAAATCAATCTAAATGTAATTGATATGCTTAAACCCCCTAAGGCCCCTTTCACACTGGGGCGGTGGGTGCGTCGGCGGTAAAGCGCCGCTACTTTTAGCGGCGCTTTACCGTCAATTTTGCAACGCTATTCAGCCACTATTGGGGCTATTTTACCCCCCCGTTAGCGGGCGAGAAAGGGTTAAAACCAGCCGAGAAAGGCTTAAATCCACCCGCAAAGCGCTGCTGCAGCAGCGCTTTGCCGGCGGTATAGCCGCGCTGCCCATTGATTTCAATGGGCAGGAGCGGTATACACACCGCTCCTTCACCACTCCAAAGATTGACTTTTTTTAGCGTCCTGCCAGCGCACCGCTCCACATTGGGGAGACAGGAGCGGCTCTTTCAGGGCACTTTGCAGGCGCTATTTTTAGCGCTGTATCGCCTGCAAAGCGCCCCAGTGTGAAAGGAGTCTAAGAGAAGTGTAAACATCAGCAGTGCTAAACACCTTCCCTAAGTATAAAGTGAAGGGTGTGGAAACATTATTGAACACTTTATACTTGGTGAAGGTGTTTACACTTCTCTTAGGGGTTAAACCCCTATCATATCATTATCAATTACAATTTTTCAACAATACTGCATCCTGTGTGAACTTGTTGTTACACTGTAACCTATATGAATACCAACACTGATAGAACCTGATGTACTAACATTGGGGTTTATTTACTAAAGATGGAGACTGCAAAATAAGTCTCACTTCTGCAGAGAAACCAAACCGCTTCTAATCTCAGCTTGTTCAGTTAAGCTTTGGCAATAAAAGCCTGGAAGCTGATTGGGTTCTATGCAGAAGTGAGCCTGATTTTGCACTCTCCATCTTTAGTAAATAAATCCCATAATGTGAGAGTTTACATTGATTAAGTAAAGGTATGTGTTGTGACAGGGCTGCACATTTCCAGTGTTGGAAGGGGTATATGTCACACAGGGTTCTCAGTGATGCAGGTCGAGCAGCTCCAGGATGTCCATTCTGAGTGGAGAAACTGGTTTTGCAGGTTTTCTCCAGGAATGGTAATTCCTGGATTGTGTTCTGGAGTCTGGAGACTTTGAGGAGTTTTGTGAGGGATGAAGCCTCTAACACTGTGTCCACATCTTACTGGAGATCAGTAACCTGTAATTGTGCAGGTGTTCACAGCCTTGAGGTGCAGTCTATGGTTCAGGACTCCTTCCCCTATAGAGAAAGTGCTGCTGGAGGAGTGCGTGCATGAAGAGACACTAGGAGAGTGTCTTCGGAGAGGCTATCTAATATGATCAGACTGTCACCCACCGGTGGAGCTTGAGGGGTCGCAGGGCTTGCAATGGCAACTTCACCAATGCTACAGGGGGCCCATGTGGCCTCCCTGTTGCATTAGGTTTTACACCAGATGTTGGGAACCCATCAATTGCGATCTATCCCTCGATCATGGGCAGGCGATTGGTAGATCGCTTCCCCTCCTGGCTGACCCCTGGAACCTGGACAAGAGGGCAACAGGGGTAGAATTTGCTGGAACCTTTCCCCTCTATTTACCTCCTGCAGCAGCTGAAAGGTGTCTTCTCTTCCTCCCTCCACATTCAGCTGCTGCAGGAGAAAAATATAGGGGAGTAGTTGCAGTAAATGCCACCCCCGCCGCTCCTCCTGTTCAGGTTCCCCTTCCTTCTCTTGTCCGTGCCCTGAGTGATTCTCAATCTCCCTTCTCTGTCTCAAAAGTGAGACTTCAGGGGTCTAACTATTTCACCAAAGCCCCACCAACAGGGATGTTAAAAACAATTGTAAAAAGATAAAATAATGAAACAATAATTTAAAAACTACTGACACCATCCACTGCCCCACTGACACATACCTCTAACCTACTGACACCAAACACTGCGCTGCTGACACCATTCACTGCCTTACTGATATAGTTCTCTACCCTACCTGCAAAGTCCACTACTCTACTGACACCATCCACTGCACTACTGACACCATCCACTGCACTACTGACACCATCCACTGCACTACTGACACCATCCACTGCACTACTGACACCATCCACTGCGCTACTGACACCATCCACTGCGCTACTGACACCGTCCACTGCATTACTGACACCATCCACTGCTCTGCTGACACAGTTCTATACCCTGCTGACCCCATCCACTGCGCTACTGACACCATCCACTGCTCTACTGACATCAACCTTTGCCCTACTGACATGTCCACTGCTGTACTGACACCATCCACTGCCCTACTGACACTATCCACTGCCCTACTGACACCGTTCACTGCTCTACTGACTGACAATATCCACTGCCCTACTGACACCAACCTTTGCCCTACTGACATGTCAACTGCTGTACTAACACTGTCCACTGCCCTACTGACACAGTCCACACACTATCCACTGCCTTATTGACACTGTCCACTGTTCTGTTGACTGACACTGTCCACTTTTATGGTAGGCTAAGATTATATTTTTACAGTGACATTTATTTTATTATGTTTTTCTAGAATTTCTTTACTATTTATTTAGGTCTTGCTAGTTAATTTATTTTTTACAAAAAGGGTGCCAAACCACGATGATCTTTGATCTCTTTCAGGTTGTTCAGGTAGATCTTGGACTCTCAAAGGTTGCCTACCAGGCTGCACACTGTGTTGCTGGGGAATAGCGCTTGCTATATCACCCTGTGTAGGTAATTCAGTAAATTAAGAGGGCCCGGGCTGGTTGGGCAGGGGCCCACGCAGGCCCATCCCAGGCCCTCTGAGTTTCTGGTTTTACCTACACAGGGTAATGGGGGAAGCCCTTTCTCCCAGTGGAACACTCTCTGCTCAGTCCAGTACAGCCCCTACCTCCCCGCTCTGCTCAATTGTGCACGTGCACGCAAGGTGGGGGCAGGCAGGCCGCACCCTGAACTCCTGGGTAAAAGCAGTGGGCTAACTTGTATGTGGATCTGAATTCAGAAGACCCACCCGGGTGGTAGTGGGAAGTAATAGAGGAACCCCTGGTTGTAGTGGGGATACCCCTGGTAATAATAGGGGAGCCCCAGGTCACCTTTTGCATCAGGGCTCACAAGCATAAAGCTACGCCTTTGCTGTAATCTGAAGGGGTACTAAGAAACTGTGAGAAATTGGACAGGAACCTGTGCAGCCCAAGTTTTTTTTTTTAAAAAATCAGGATTTTATTTTGTAAAAGAAAACACATAACAAGACATGTCCAACAGTCTATGTAAAGGTAAGAACTCCGACCTCGCAGGGTCTCTTATACATAACTAGGTCAATTAAACTGGTTGAACAGGGATACATATCACAAGAGCAAATGTTTCGGGTCTCGTGTAAAATAACCCAATGGTGTGTACCGGTTGGGGAATTATTTGGAGGTACAGGGAAAGTAGAGTCTAGGATAGCTGTGGAGACACGAAATGTTAGTAGAGTGTTAGCCTGTCATGTCATGGGCAGAATAGTTACCAGCAATGAGCTGGGAGGTGGGCCGTCTACCAAAATGGTTTGAGTATGCGGTCCCCCGGCCTGCGATCAGGGCAGAGGGGGGGCCCAATGGCCTCCATCAAACCACCCCCTGCCCCCCACACGCCGGCGGCACCGAAAAAACAATGGTGTGTACTTCTAACGGATCCACCAGTGCCCCTTTAACTTCAGGGGGCTATCCCGTGAGTATGGAGGTTTTGTGTGATTATGTCTACCAACAGCGGGTCAGTTATTTCCCCAACCGGTAACAAAATAGTAATGAAACGTTCAACTTTTGTAGAGTATAGAAGAGAGACAAAAGAAAAGGAAAGGGGGACATGGAAAAAAGGGGGGGATTAGTGGAGGGAGCGTTCTAAGCGTACCTGTGATCCAGGAGGGAGGTTCGTCTATTTCCACATCGAGCGCACCGCGTCATGACCATTTCCTCTATTCGGCCGAACTCAGTTTTTGTAACTCATGAGTAAGTTGGGTCTCAGCCCTCTAGGGTCCTGTTGGCCTACGGGTTTTGAGGGAAGGGTCTGCTAGCTCTAGTAGGGCAGTATCTAAGCTGGAGGGAACCCAGTTTGGGTCGGAAACAAATTCAATCCAGGGTGCCCAGATCATAGAGCACCGTTCTTGTGAACCTCGGCAGGTCGCTATCCAGTCCTCAGCCTCTCGCACCACATTTACCCCATTAATCCACTGTTCCCGGGTAGGGACACTGGATTTTTCCAGTAAATTGGGAGCAGGTGCATTGCTGCGTTTAGCAGATGGGGCAGCACAATTTTTTTGTATTGGATAAGTGAAGTTGGGGGTATATGCAGAAGAAAGTGCTTTGGAGAGAGAGAAACTTCCGTCCCTGTTATATTTTTTATTTGGTATCGTATGTCTTCCCAGAAGGGTTTGATTAAAGGGCATTCCCACCATATGTGGATAAGTGTACCTCGGTGTCCGCAGCCGCGCCAGCATTGTTCTGACATAGTTGGATAGATACGGGCTAAGTCTGCCGGTACCCGATCCCAACGAGACATTATCTTAAAGTTAGTTTCTTGCGTTTTGGAACCTTTAGAGGATGAGTGAGTTAGGTAATATAAGTGATTTAATTTTGTATCTGTGAGTTCCTGTCGTTCTCCCACCGCCAGATGTAAATGGGTTTAAGTTGGGGAGCAGCAGAGCCCAGAAGTTGATACAGTTCCGACACCATATGAGGGACAGGTTCTTCGTTGGTGAAGAGACGTTCATATGGGGTGGGGGCGGAAAGGTCTCTAACTGTGCGGCTATGTTTCTCAAAGAAATCATGTAACTGTCTTTATCTCCAAAAGTTAAGTTGTGGGCCTCTGCGCCCTACTGGTAGTTCTTCATAGCTCATGAGCTTATCGTCTTTCATGAATTTACCATAGCTAGCATTTCCACCATCCACCCACAGCTCAAAAAAGGCCATCTGTTTGCCTGGGGGGAACCACTGGTACCCACCTAGCGGTGCCAGCGGGGACATAGGGGGGGCCAATTTCAGCAATGGATTAATCCTGTCCCAAACTAACAGCACCTGAGCCGTCAGTGGGGAGGTCGTCTCGGAAAGCCCCCTATATTCCCGGGGCAGCCATGGTGCATAAGCCAGGTTCCTACCTGCCAGGCACTTCTCCAGGATGACCCAGAGTTTCGAGTGTGTGTGGAAACGCCAATTAAGTATCCTCTGAAGGACTATGGCTCGATAATATCATTTTATGTCCGAGATTCCCAAGCCCCCCTCCCGCTTCGGGCGCCGTAGTATTCTTAGTGCTATTCTGGGTTTGCGGGCGTTCCAGATGAAATCGGATAACATGCTAGACAAAGGGTCAAAGAAGGCTCTGGGTAGGGGGATCGGTAACATCTGTAAGTAAAAAAGTATTCGGGGCAAAACATTCATTTTTATAATGTTCACGCGGCCCAACCACGTGAAGGCGGTCTGCGTCCAAAGCGAGATGTCCTCCTTGACCGTGGTCAGCAGCTGGGGATAATTAGCTGCATACAAGGTGTCAAAACGATCTGTGAGTCGCACCCCTATGTTTCATAAGAATGATGTGGCCCAGATGAAGGGAAAGGCAGATGGGGAGAATTTCTGACTTTGTGAGATTAATTTTAAAGTTGGAGATTGACCCAAAAAGCTTCAGTCCCTTCATTAGGTTGGGCAGTGAGAGTGAGTCATTCACTTTGACCTGTGCACATGGCGTAGAGTACAGGGCCCAAATCAACGTCAACATTCCCAGGCCTAGGCCTAGTGACTCAAGTACTGCTTTCAGACAGGATCAGTCAACGCGGTCGAAAGCTTTTTCCTCGTCTGTAGATAGAATCAAATAGGGCTGCGGGTCTGGAGTGAATGAGTGAATGAGCTGGACCGCTCTAGGGCGAGTTGTTTTTATACAAAGCTGGATATGATAATGTTGTGAATCTGTGCAGAGACAGGCTCAGGGACTACAGAGCTTGGATAACCAGGAAGCTGGAAATTTTTCAGTTTTGTCGTTGTGATGCTGAAAACCCCTGTGAGGCTAACCCTGTGTGAGTTCAACCCTGGTTATATAAAAAGCCCACTCTGGTTATAAATATGCTATGATTCATGGTGAGCAATTGCCTATCCTCTGTGGCAAACACCTTTTCAAACTGGGGTGATGAACTGTCCAAACTGCTTACCTAAAACCTATATGTATTTTTTTGGGGGGGTGGGGGTATGGTGTTTAGCATTTGTACACAGGCAAGGGCATTGCTAGGATTGTGAAAGATCTGAAACGCTCTTAGACTTATCGCACTGTGGTGAAAAGTAGGTGTGACCACACTTAACTAACAGTAGGAGGGGCCTAAAAGGGTGTGGTTACATAGAACCTGGACCTACTCACTGTATACGTGGTACACATATTCCATAGTTCTTTTACTCTGAAACTTTGCTTTAATTACTGAGTAACAAGAAACAGACACACATAAACCTCAGCAAATAATTTTTTTAAAAGGGTCTTTAAATACATGTAGCGGAACCACTGTGAGGGCTGCTGATTGACTCTATACCCCACTGGCTACCCCGACTCTGCAGATCCTCTCTTACCTCTGACACCTTGGGTTCCATTCTGCAATAGGATGTTATCAATGAGAAACTCACACAATGTCACTGAACCACTCAGAAAGTTTACTAAAATGAATGATAGAACACAATGAACAATGTGAATAAACACAATCAGTAAATGACAGTTGGTATAATTCAATTTAGATAAGCAAACTGTTGACTGTAAAATCACCGCTGGGAGTATATGTAGACAGGTATACAATGGGATAAGTGTTCAATATCCTTCAATACCTGTATTAAACACCTTCTCACCGAGGCCTCAATACACACACCAAATTTCAGTACAATATTCTTTACATTCAATAACACAATGCAATGTCTAATATGTACTCAATGGCTCCCCCTAGGTGGTAATTCAAAGTTCAAACCACAAATAGAGTAACCGTGCCTGGTAGAAAGAAAGGGAAAGGGTGCCTGCACCGAACAGGTAGGGGGATCGCCGCAGCGTGGAACAATTACAGGAACCATACCCTGTATCTGTGTCCATCCAGCAGCTGAAAGCCCTGCCATCGCCCCCCTTCCCCGCTGAACGGACACAGGTACAGGGTATGGTTCCTGTAATTGTTCCTCGCAGCCTCGTCTCTGTCAAAGTCTTGTGTCAGGCGGAGTCTTCTCTGCCCGACACATCACATAAAGTGTTGCTGATAAAGAGAACAGGACCTGCGGGCGGAGGTAGCGGGACTCGGGAGCCCTGGAAGAAGTACATGCACAATAAGTAGAGGGCTGTGTGTGAGTGATAGAGGCAGAGGCTGGGCGTGACTACCGGACTACAATCTCCAGCAATGTCTATGGAGGAGGAGCACATAGTATGAGGCTGGAGGTGAAAGCATGGTGTATCAGTCCCACTTGCAGTGTAGGTGAGATCACATGTGTCTGGATGGCAGGAGGAGGAGCTTAGAACACACATATATCTGCAATCAGTGGTGGCTGGTATTTTGTTTGGGGGGGAGCGGCAAACAATCCACCCCCGCCTGCCCCTCAGTCCCGTCATGTCACGGATGGCACAGAGGCCCCCCCTTAGGTTGCGGTCTGCACCCCCAGGTCGGTCAGGTTAGTCAGTTAGGGTCTGCACTCACCCCATCTCAAAGGCAGCGACAGCGGCTTCTCTCCAGGCTGCGGGCATCTCATCCCTCTGTTCCCCAGCATCTCCTCCCTCTTCTTCCTTTCGGCCAATTGGGTGATGGGTCTCATGACCCACTTCCTGATTGGCCGGGAGGAGGATCAGTGTGAAAATACAACTGGGTGGGCTTGGAGCGCAGTGCTCTGTGCCCCAAGACCACCCTTTTTTGAAGTCTATCCTCCGGGTCTAATCATGTGCTTCAAAACCTGACATTGGAATCCATGCATTCAGCACTGGGTATGTAGATCAGGGTGCTGGGCACACGTATAGGGGGGCGGCCCCTCTGCGCCTGTAATGAATGGGCCGCCACTGTCTGCAATCCTACAGTGGTACAACACTGCCCACATATCCTAATTATCACATCAGCCCCTCCCCCTTTTCTCCTTCTACCTCCCCTCCTACCTTGCCCTCTATCCACCCCTCCCTCTGCCCTCTAACCCTCCTATGCCCCTTGCTTTCTCTTCTCTCCACTCTCTCCCCCTCCCGCTCTCTATCATTCCCCCCCATATCCTCTATTGTTCCTTCCCATGTCCTCTCTACCCCTCCTTCTCTCTATCCTCTCCACCCTCCCCCTCTCTCCCCTCTCCCCCCTCCTCTCTATCCTCTCCCCCTCCCTCTCTCCCCCCCTCCCTCCCTCTATCCTCTCCTCTCCCACCTCCCTCTCTCTCTCTCCTCTTCCCCCCTCCTTCTCTCTCTCTCTCTCTCTTTCTATCCTCTCCCCCTCTGTCTAACCTCTCTCCCCTCCTTCTGTCCACACTCCCCCCCCTCTACCCTCTTCCCCTCCCTCTGTCCACTCTCTCCTCCCCACCTCTCTCTGTTCTCTCTCTCCTCTCTCCCTCCCTTCTCTTTCCCTGTCCTCCCCCCTCTGCTCTCTCTCCCCCGTCCTTTCTCCCCCCTCCCTCCCTGTTCTCTCTCCCCCTCCCTCTGCCCTCTCACCTCCCCTCCTGTCTTCTTTTCCCTACCTATATCCTCTCTACTCCCCTTTTTCTGTCCTCTCCCCCCTCCCTCCCTCCTCCTCTGGGGGGCGAGGGGCATATATTGTGTAAAGACCACAGCCTTTTACACCGGAAGCATGGGGTCTCATGGGCACTATTAACAGCGAGGGTCAGAGGGGTGGCCAGGATACTGGGAGTTAGTTCAGCTTTTAATTTTTTGTGAAAAGGTGAACTTGCCCTTTAAGCCTTCCAAACTATCTCAGGGCATAAAAGAGGTCCTATAGGTGCTGTTTTCCTCTTACCTACCTGGTGGAACATTCAGGAGACCCGAGTCCCCAAAAACTCTATTATATACAGATCTAGACCAGCCAGAGGACGTGGTAAGGCTCCAATGGTTGTTTTTGGCTTCTAACTTTGATGGATGGCCTCCTTTACCAGTAGGGTGGAGAGGACGGGCCCAAGCTTTCTACAACAGTGGCTGGTCAAGATTTGCATAATGGAGCACTCAAGGTTTAGGGGTTCTGAGGTATGTGACCTTAAAACTGCCAACAACAGATGGGATATGGGAACCTGTGGGTGGTGTCACCGCTCCAGGCTTTACCATCCATTGTCAAGTGCTCTCTCCTCTCCCCTGCAGCCACCGCTGACTGAAACAGGGGATCATGTGACCAGACTGGAGCTAAAAGTCCACAGATAAGGGGGCGCAAATTACTTGCCTTGCCCCAGGCGCTGACAACCCGTGCTATGCCACTGGAGGGGAGAGCCCAGCATCGGGAAGAAGGATGGCGCTGCCACCTTGAGCTGTCAATTTTATCTCTATGTGTCGCTCCCAAATGGCGATCTGCTGACAAGACACATCCAGGGGAGAGCAGAGTACAGCCCGGGAAAGGGAGGAACGGTCTGGGTGAGCTCGCTGGTGTGATATGATCCAATAACAAGCTGGAATCCTTGAGGACTGGCCATGGGTGGATTGCCTTCAGTTTATTGTACTCTGTACATTGAAATGTAGTATTCATTTTTATCACTTTAATTATTCTTCCAATTATGGGCGTGAGAGGGCCTCATGTCCATGAGTAGCCCATTCTACTCTATAGAGCCCACTCTACTCTTTTTTCCTGGCCCACCTTACGTCAGCACACAACGGGTTAACACCGCCTCCAGAGCCCCACATGACCATCTGTATCTAGCTGAATAAAAGACAGCCCCTCCCCCAACTAAGATGTTGTTCCTTTTTGGTCTGCTCCAGGCTACCTGTTGATTGCAGTTGGTAAGTCATTTGTTTGCTGCATTCCCCCCTGCCGAACCTGCCCATCCATGTTCAGCATCTCATGGAGATTAAGACCCTGAATGCAAATCCTTCCTAAAACTGGGTACCTTGTGCCAAGGAACGTGGGCAAAATGATGCTTAAAGAGCATTGATATTGTACAGGTTGGGTATTATAAGAGCTCTGCACTGTCATCATTGCCTCTCTCTTGGGTTTTTTTCCTGTCTTTTTATATGCAGCGCATTGCACTGCTCTCCTGGCTTTATTGTCAGTCTGAGAGCGGCTGTGAATGGTGTCACAGGGTGCAGGGAGATGGACAGCACAGGATGGGAACTGCCAGACATCATGCAATGATCTTGGAGGTCTGCAGTTGGGAGGTGTGACGGGAGGGCCCGTGGAACCCAGAATCCCTTGGAAAGGTTGGGAAACCCTTGTTTCAGCTCCCCATGCACCTCTTATGTCTAAGTCACCCTGTGCCATCCTGGCACAGGGTGACTGAGAAAATATATCTTGGATTACTTAAAATGAGACAGTAATTTTTATCCACAATATCTCCCAGGATATATGTAAAGACTATTCTTGGTTTGTTTGATTCTGAACTCAACATGTTAGTTAAGAGAGCTGATCACCTTGGCCTCTGTACAATGTAGGAGACGGGCCGACTCCCGCTGGAGCTCCTGCTATTGTGAGAAGGTGTCCTGTGTTTATACTTATGATAATGTATAATCTACTGTGTGAAGCTCGGTGACAACAAGTCTGACCTATAGTAAAATCCTGATTAATCATAACAATGCTCAGGATTGCACAGAGTCACATCGGCTGCTTTAGGGGATTAGTTAATTAGCCCATGTTAATTAGGTATTTGTTACAGGTGTATTGTTAGAGTAATATGGGCAGGAGGGGGGGACCTCCTCTTCCATTGTATATAAGACTTGTATTTTGGTTCTAATAAACAGTTCATGTTCAGCAACTAAACAAGTATCGTCTTGTTTTGTGCTTGTGAGTAGTTGGAATATCTGATATCTATATTCAGACTGGGAGGAAGCAGTATATGACGAAAGCACTCAAGTGGAGTGTGGGATGTTACGTTACAGGTGGGCTTCACTTCCTCTCTCTCTCTCTCTCTCTCTCTCTCTCTCTCTCTCTGCAGTCCTGCCAGGTAAAGGACTTCCCTCAGATTCTAACTGAGTCTCCTGTCTGTCTCTGGATGTGCTGCCCTGGCTCACTTGCTATGCTGTGTACTTCTGTGGGTTTGATAGTCTGGCTGGTTTTTGTCTCAGACTCTAACTGTGTCTGCCTTTGGAAGTGCTGCCTGAAGCTCAGACAGTGTAACTGTTTTTTGATAAGAGGTAATATGCTTTTCTGCTTTTATTTTCTGCAAATATGACCTTGCCACACCTGTTAGTGGCACAGCAGATTAGCAAAGGTAGGAGGGGGAAATGTGGGACATGGTTCTTAAAAGAGTGCCCAAGGAAAATATGCAAATTAAGGTGTCATGTAATATTTTAGGAGCAGAAACCCTGAACGCAAACGCTCCAAAAAACATAAGACCGGCCAACGATCACAGGATGACGAAACCTAACAGGTTGTCACATTCATTAAGCATGTGGTCAATACATTCTAAAGGAGTTGTTTCCATATGCCCTGTGAAGGCACAGGATCCAGCAAATTGGCACATGCATTTATGCCAGCATGATAGAAAATGCCTTGCCAAGCTCAGGGTGCATTTTTGCATGCAGTCTGCAGTGGCAGAGAAATGAAATTGCACAGGTTGTCTCACAAGGATGTGGTTTGTGCAAAATTTAAAGCCCTATTAAGGTGGCTATAGCAGAAAGTATGCTGCAAATATCCACGCCACAAGCAACACCCATAATGATAGAGCGTAAATCGCTCATTGATGGAGGATGGTCTTTTCCCACAATAATAGAGTATAAAGCCTCGTCAGAAGACCAATTTACAGTAACAGGTTCTCTAAGCTTTATCCAAATAGGATAGCTGATGTATGTTTATGCACTGCACTTCCAGGGGTGGATGCTGCCCTCTAGTATCTGGGGCAGCGAGTGTTTTTGCCTTGGCGCTAGAGGATTAGACGTCAACACGCATCAGCTGGCTGGCGTGAGCCGCGGCTGGGTTTCTTTCGCTCTAAAGTGCCTGCTTTTTTCTATGTTTGTGTGCAGTGTTACAATAAAAAAACACTCTTTTTGAAAAAAATTACTGCACCATGAAGCCCTCCTTTTTGTTACTCTGAGTTATCCCTTGGAAGCCCCTATTTCCACTTGCTGAACGCGGGTGCTACGGAACATATTTGAGTCTGATATATCAGTGGATGAGGGGATCCGGACGAATGTGTGAAGTTGCCGCCCGTGACTGACTGTTCCCTCCTGTTTGTGCCTATTAGACCTCCGTAATAGGGGTCCTACAGTTCTGGTAAGCGTCCACCCGGCCTCCCCTTTTTTCATTCCTTGACCATTCTGTGGGACCATTTGCAGAAAAGGATTTATTGGGGCTCTTCACTGGAATAATCCATTTCTATATTGAATGCACTATGGACTTCTCTTTGTGTTTTTGCTAGCACTGAGGTTTTCCTCCTTTTTTTCTTTTCTGTTCCAGCACAAGTTTATTCATATGTATGCGGATAGAATTTATTTGAGATTCATCCGGACATTCACTATATTTTTATAATATATTTATATATTTTATTTCATTTGCTTTAATTTTATCATTCAGGTGCACATATTTCACCTTTTTTGTTTTTTGTGTCTTTGTACACATCAGTGCTTCTTTCCTTTTTTTGGTTGCGCTATTACTTACTTTATCCACATTTACAAAATTGAATATTCCAGTTTTCTTTTAGATTGCAGCACCATTGCATATATATATTTTTAAATATCTATTGCATATTTTTAGATGTTTTTATATATTGTTTTTTTCATTTTTGCACCTTCTGGGGTAGCGCGGATTGTCACATTACACATTGGATCTGAGAGCACCCGTTGCTCCAATAGGTTTCATTTCCATTGAAGTACCTCACGGTAAAACTTGTTCTCCTGACAGCAACTACTTCAGACAGATTGTAACACTTTCCTGCAAGGGCCCTTTGGTGTCCTTCCCTTTTTTAACCAGAGATAGGTATACCATGTCTATCTCCAAAGTTCAATTTTAAAATGGTATTCAGTTTCCAGAAAAAAACACGAAGTAGTCCGTCTGAGCTTCACACGAGAGTCACTGAGTGCACGGCAGGAAGACTTCAGTTTTCTTACACATGGTCGAGTTATTAACAGTGTATTTGGTCCAGTGTTGCCAACCTACCAAATTGAAATTTACTGACATAACACCCAAAATTTACTGGCACAGTCACGTTTTTACTGGCATATCCAAAAAGTTACAAAATGACAGTTTTAAGTGCAAATTTCAGAATTTAGGCTACAAACAAGTACAATATGCAATTAGCAAAGTGATTTAAGATAGATATTAAGGCAAAAACATATTTCTTATTTTATTTTCGATATAGTAAGTAGCTCAGGGACAGGAATCAAGAGGGCAAGAAATTAGAATGGGCGGCACACACACGAAATTGACTCTCAAAATGACACTGACAGCAGTGTGCAGCAGCACAGATGATGATGGCACCTCGCCAACATGACACGCAGTGGCGTCACTAGGAGGGAGCGGAGGGTGCGGTCCGCACCCGGGTGACACCCTCCAGAGGGGTGACGCGTGGCACTGGATTGAGAGAGGTGCCGGGGCTCTCTTCTCTTCCTGCATCCCCTGAGCACTCCCGTATCTCTGCTGTGGCTCCTTAGCTCCCCGCCATGTTCGGGGAGGAAGGAGGAGAAAGATGAGGCAGACAGCTCTGCAGTCCCATAGCCCAGTGCCCCCGGCGCCCGCATGTCCTCTGGGAACCAACACTGCAATCACCTATTATTGTGACAGGCAGGCGGGGAGAGGTGCTGGATGCCTATCACAATTACACTCCTCAGAGCCTAGATGGAGGGACATTTGTGTGGACAGAGCCACGCTGAGGTCTGTAAATGTAGGAATGGGAGATATACATGGGGGGGTTACATTGGGGGAATTGCACGGGGGGGTTACATTAGAGGGATTAGACGGGGGGGGTTACATTAGGGGGATTACACAGGGGGATTGCATTAGGGGGATTACATGGGGGGAGAGGATTACATGGGGGGGAGGCTTACATTAGGGGGATTACACGGGGGAGAGGGTTACATTAGGGGGGATTACACTGGGTGGAGAGTTACATTGGGGGGATTACACGGGGGGAGGGTTACATTAGGGGGATCACACGGGGGGAGGGTTACATTAGGGGGATTACACGGGGGGGTTGCATTAGGGGGATTACACAGAGGGGAGAGCTGTGCTGATGTGCTAGCCTGGTCAGTGGCCCCGGGGGGGGGTGACACCAAATTTTACCGCACCGGGTGACACCAACTCTAGTGACGCCACTGATGACACCTCCCCTCCTGAGTCACAGTGACCCTCTCTCTGCATGCCAGGTGATCCCTTCAGTCCACTCCCGGCTTCCCGTTCCACAGACCTGCACATGTGGCTCCGGCTACTCCATTCCCTTGCACTATGACTTCACATGAAACACTGCCGTTCCAGTCCGAACACACTGTAGCAGGCACTCGGATGGTCTCGGCCAAGCGTCACAGCCATATTTTTACTGGCAACATTTTTCTTTCACTGGCATTTACTGGCAGAAGAAAAGTGCCCATTTTTTACTGGCTGCCAGTAAAAATACTGGCAGTTGGCAACACTGATTTGGTCAAAAGAGGAAAGTGTACAATCTTTTCATTTAGCCATCAGGCCCTCAAGAGTCATCCACTCTTGGGTTACCAGGGTGATTAGATTGGCATGCAGGAAGCGTGCTTTTCTGCTCTGAAACAATTGCAAGCTTATTTGACTAGAGAGGTGGCAGCCTTTTGGGGCAGTTATGCCAGGATTGCTTGAAAGATGTAGGTAAGGGCTAGCTTGAATGTCTGATGTGGCCTTCATTCAACCTTACAAACTAAAAATGCGACCAGCAAATTTGGGACGAGATATCAATTCTTTCTGGCTTCATCAGCTTTTTTTGATTGTCAGTATCTCTTTTCATTTGTTCTCTCCCACCCTTTATTAGCTTTGGTATATCCCGTTGTGTGCTGACGTGGGGTGGGCCAGGAAAATTGTTATCACATACTTACTGTAATTTTCCTTTCCTGGCCCATCCTCATGTCAGTCCACGACTCCCTCCCTAGTGGCCTGTCGCAGGCTAAGTTATCGAACATCTTAGTTGGGGGAGGGGCTGTCTTTTATTCAGCTAGATACAGGTGGTCATGTGGGGCTCTGGAGGAGGTGTTAACCGTTGTGTGCTGACATGACGATGGGCCAGGAAAGGAAAATTACAGTAATGCCGCATACACACGATCGGAAATTCCGCCAGCAAAACTCAGATGAGAGCTTTTTGTCGGAAAATGCGACTGTGTGTATGCTCCATCGGTCTTTTGCTGGCGGAATTCCAGCCAGCAAAAGATTGAGAGCAGGTTCTCTATTTTTCGGTCGGGGAAAGTTCCTATCCGAAAATGCGATCGTCTGTACAAATTTTTATAATATATTTATATATTTTATTTCATTTGCTTTAATTTTATCATTCAGGTGCACATATTTCACCTTTTTTGTTTTTTGTGTCTTTGTACACATCATTGCTTCTTTCCTTTTTTTGGTTGCGCATCTATTACTTACTTTATCCACATTTACAAAATCGAATATTCCAGTTTTCTTTTAGATTGCAGCACCATTGCATATATATATTTTGAAATATCTATTGCATATTTTTAGATGTTTTTATATATTGTTTTTTTCATTTTTGCACTTTCTGGGGTAGCGCGGATTGTCACATTACACATTGGATCTGAGAGCACCCGTTGCTCCAATAGGTTTCATTTCCATTGAAGTACCTCACGGTAAAACTTGTTCTCCTGACAGCAACTACTTCAGACAGAAGGATGTTGAAGATTGCAACACTTAACTGCTAGGGGCCCTTTGGTGTCCTTCCCTTTTTTAACCAGAGATAGGTATACCATGTCTATCTCCAAAGTTCAATTTTAAAGTGGTATTCAGTTTCCAGAAAAAAACATGAAGTAGTCCGTCTGAGTTTCACACGAGAGGCACTGAGTGCACGGCAGGAAGACTTCAGTTTTCTTCACATGGTCGAGTTATTAACAGTGTACTTGGTCAAAAGAGGAAAGTGTACAATCTTTTCATTCAACCATCAGGCCCTCAAGAGTCATCCACTCTTGGGTTACCAGGGTGATTAGATTGGCATGCAGGAAGCGTGCTTTTCTGCTCTGAAACAATTGCAAGCCTATTTGACTAGAGAGGTGGCAGCCTTTTGGGGCAGTTATGCCAGGATTGCTTGGAAGATGTAGGTAAGGGCTAGCTTGAAGGTCTGGTGTGGTCTTCATTCAACCTTACAAACTAAAAATGCGACCAGCAAATTTGGGACGAGATATCAATTCTTTCTGGCTTTATCAGCTTTTTTTTGATTGTCAGTATCTATTTTCATTTGTTCTCTCCCACCCTTTATTAGCTTTGGTATATCCCGTTGTGTGCTGACGTGGGGTGGGCCAAGAAAATTGTTATCAAATACTTACTGTAATTTTCCTTTCCTGGCCCATCCTCATGTCAGTCCACGACTCCCTCCCTAGTGGCCTGTCGCAGGCTAAGTTATCGAACATCTTAGTTGGGGGAGGGGCTGTCTTTTATTCAGCTAGATACAGGTGGTCATGTGGGGCTCTGGAGGAGGTGTTAACCGTTGTGTGCTGACATGACGATGGGCCAGGAAAGGAAAATTACAGTAATGCCGCATACACACGATCGAAAATTCCGCCAGCAAAACTCAGATGAGAGCTTTTTGTCAGGAAAATGCGACCGTGTGTATGCTCCATCGGTCTTTTGCTGGCGGAATTCCAGCCAGCAAAAGATTGAGAGCAGGTTCTCTATTTTTCGGTCAGGAAAAGTTCCTATCCGAAAATGCGATCGTCTGTACAAATTCCGACGCACAAAATTCCTACGCATGCTCAGAAACAATTCAACACATGCTCGGAAGCATTGAACTTCATTTTCTCGGCTCGTCGTAGTGTTGTACGTCACCGCGTTCTTGACGGTCGAAAGTTCAGAGAACTTTTGTGTGACGGTGTGTATGCAAAGCAAGCTTGAGCGGAAAATCCGCTCGTGTGTGCGGGGCTTTAGTATTTGATAATAATTTTCCTTTTTGCGGATCGGATTGAAGGTAGGAGTTTGTAAACGGACACAAGTCCATTTACATCTGCCACTCCTTAGAGGTGAATGGAGGGTCCGATTGGGTTGCACCGACTATGTGAAAGGGGCTTAAGGCTGCTTTCACACTGATGCACTGTTGTTTACCTGCAACGCGAGTGCAGCACAGCAGGGCCGTCTTATCAGTTGGGCACACCCATGAATAGGTGCAGCCACTGGCAGCTAAGATCTGCAGGAGGTACTGCCGTTACAAATTGCACCAGCCCTAATCACCACCAGTGTGGTGAATGTAGCCTAATATACACTATATACAATGACAGATGTTTTACTGGATTGTAAAATGTCTGTCACGTCAGGGACACTCGGGAAGCAATTGTTTCTTATGTGTCCCATTCACCCTGCAATGCAACATATGTCTGCACTTCAGCATGCTGCATTTTATCGCAGCACACCATGCCAAATCGCACTGCACTCTACAGCAATGCAAGGCGTTTGACTGCTGTACATTGTCCTGAATGAAGTGTACGTTTTTTACACTTCAAATAAAGTTCCTACAAAAAAAAGGAGTAATGTGATGCACTAAATCACGCACCACACTGCCCAACCACAGCCAGAAACGCA
This sequence comes from Aquarana catesbeiana, assembly GCF_042186555.1. Taxonomy (NCBI): domain Eukaryota; kingdom Metazoa; phylum Chordata; class Amphibia; order Anura; family Ranidae; genus Aquarana; species Aquarana catesbeiana. The sequence goes on along the minus strand of NC_133333.1, from coordinate 203,878,203 downwards.
GAGCTGCCAGTTCAGTGAATCGTTCTGGCAGCTCTGTATTGTGTGTGATTACAGCCTGAAAAAGGCTGCCACTCCTCTGAAAAACAATCCACACATGGCAAAATCACCTCTTCACCACTTGTTATAACTCCCTAAATGCTGCATCACCCCACCACAACAACGTGCATTGCACACGGTTGCGGGTAAATTGCAGCACGGACCTATCAAATCTAATAAATGAATAATCTAATAAATCTATCAACTTTTTATACTTTAAGAACCCGTTCACATTGGGCCGATTTGACATGTCAAATGGCATGCCAAAGCGGAGCATATTGCCAGCAATGGCACTGTCTGAATTGCTGCGACGCGGACTTTGCGGCACCGCATCGATTTCCAAAAGTAGTTTCTGCACTACTTTTGGGGATGATTTCAATCGACATCTGTGCATAAACCCGCACAGATGTCTCTCAAATCATCCCCAATGTCGGGCTGAAATGCCGGTTTGAGCTGAACTCGCACGATTTCAAACCTGCTCTCAGTGTGAACCTGGGCTTATTCTGGGGAGTAGGTGCAAAAATTGGGGCAGGCTTGTAGGGGCTCCAGTGCATTACTTTGCCCAGGGGCCCATAATTCTATTAAGATGGCCCTGCAGCACATTTCCCCTGTGGCTTTCCTGCAGGTTAGCTGCACTTTGCCATAGACTTCTAATATATCTTGTAGGTGTGGTGCTCTTTCAGAAAGCACACCAAACTCGCAGGTAATAGAAGTCTATGGCTCAGTGCAGGTAACCCGTAGGTGCACTGCGCTGCACCTGCGGATCAGTTTAAAAGCAGCCCCGTAACCACTGCAGAATAGATATGCCCATATATACACTGTGATTTTAGTAATAAACTTACCTGTTAATAACCATTATTCTAATCCATCCCAGAGCAGAAGGGTGCAGGCCACATTACAGGGCTCCGCGGGCCACATGTGGCCCCCGGGCAACTGGTTGGGCACCCCTGGCAAAGAGATTAGGGTAAAGCTTAACTCTAGACAAAAAGCTTTACAGTTGATATACAGTGGGGATCGAAAGTTTGGGCACCCCAGGTAAAAATATGTATTAATGTGCATAACGAAGCCAAGGAAAGATGGAAAAATCCTCAAATGGCATCAAATTACAGATTAGACATTCCTATAATATGTAAAAAAAAGTTAGATTTTATTTCCATCATTCACACTTTCAAAATTACAGAAAACAAAAAAATGGCGTCTGCAAAAGTTTGGGCACCCAGCAAAATTTATAGCATGCACTGCCCCCTTTGCAAAGCTGAGACCTGCCAGTGTCATGGATTGTTCTCAATCATCGTCTGGGAAGACCAGGTGATGTCAATCTCAAAGGTTTTAAATGGCCAGACTCATCTGACCTTGCCCCAACAATCAGCACCATGGGTTCTTCTAAGCAGTTGTCTAGAAAACTGAAACTGAAAATAGTTGACGCTTACAAAGCTGGAGAAGGCTATAAGAAGATAGCAAAGCGTATTCAGATGTCAATATCCTCTGTTCGGAATGTAATTAAGAAATGGCAGTCATCAGGAACAGTGGAAGTTAAAGCAAGATCTGGAAGACCAAGAAAAATATCAGACAGAACAGCTCGCAGGATTGTGAGAAAAGCAATTCAAAACCCACGTTTGACTGCACGATCCCTCCAGAAAGATCTGGCAGACACTGGAGTTGTGGTACACTATTCCACTATAAAGAAATACTTGTACAAATATGGTCTTCATGGAAGAGTCATCAGAAGAAAACCTCTTCTACGTCCTCACCACAAAAATCAGCGTTTGAACGTTGCAAATGAACATATAGACAAGCCTGAGGCATTTTGGAAACAAGTTCTGTGGACCGATGAGGTTAAAATAGAACTTTTTGGCCGGAATGAGCAAAGGTACGTTTGGAGAAGAAAGGGCACAGAATTTAATGAAAAGAACCTCTGTCCAACTGTTAAGCATGGGGGTGGATCAATCATGCTTTGGGGTTGTATTGTAGCCAGTAGCACAGGGAACATTTCACGAGTAGAAGGAAAAATGGATTCAATAAAATTTCAGCAAATTTTGGATGGTAACTTGATGCCATCTGAGAAAAAGCTGAAGTTAAAGAGAGGATGGCTTCTACAAATGAATAATGATCCTAAACACACCTCAAAATTCACGGGGGATTACATCAAGAGGCGTAAACTGAAGGTTTTGCCATGGCCTTCACAATCTCCTGACTTCAACATTATTGAAAATCTATGGATAGACCTTAAAAGAGCAGTGTGTGACAGACAGCCCAGAAATCTCAAAGAACTGGAAGACTTTTGTAAGGAAGAATGGGCAAAGATACCTCAAACAAGAATTGAAAGACTCTTGGCTTGCTACAAAAAGCGTTTACAAGCTGTGATACTTGCCAAAGGGGGCAGTACAAGATATTAACTCAGGGTGCCCAAACTTTTGCAGACGCCATTTTTTTGTTTTCTGTAATTTTGAAAGTGTAAATGATGGAAATAAAATCTAACTTTTTTTGACATATTATAAGAATGTCTAATCTGTAATTTGATGCCATTTGGAGATTTTTCCATCTTTCCTTGGCTTCGTTATGCACATATTAATACACATTTTTACCTGGGGTGCTGAACTTTCGATCCCCACTGTATATATATTTGATATATATTTTTTTCTCAAACAATAGGTGCTGGAACTCAACCACGACCGCCCTAAACTCCTCCCCCCACACACACCCTACAAATCACATCAAAAAGTGGGTGTGGTCAGATTTCACAAACAGCAGGAGGGTCTTAAAGGGGCATTAAATACCAGGATTGCATTACAGAGTGCAGAGTTCAGGTTTGTTACAATCAGAGTGCAGAGCTGTCACTTGTAAACACAGAAACCAGACTTCACCAAGTTCCACCTGAAAAAAAGCCATATATATATATATATATATATATATATAGGTCCATGTGCATAGCTCCCAACTGCCCCTGATTTGGAGCAATGTCCCTCTTTCCCTCTCATTTGTCCCTTATTTTGGTCTGATCCTCATAGTTGTATATAAAATGCACTTTTTATCTTTCAAATGTGTTTCCCAGAGCTAAACCTTTCATCTAAATTCTAAATTGCTGCATTTGTATTTTTCTAAAGCCAATATAAAGGAATAGTAGTGGTAAAAAAAAAAAAAAAAAAAGCTCTTATGGATTTAATTAACTTTTTTTTTTTTTTTTGTTCCTTTAATTCTCCTTTAAGGGGGTGTGTCGTATGCCTACATACGTTTTCTAGTAGGTGTCCCTCATTCCCATCTCAAAATGTTGGGAGGTATACATGTGTTAAATTTTCTTTACTGAAATTAGGCAATAGAACTTGGTCATGTCCCACTCCATCTCTGATTGGACCGAGAAGGAGCAGCATCACCCTTATCAGGTCACTGCCTGTTTTTTGCCATGTCAGGATGTTCCTAGTGCATATATCTGGTCTGATTGGCTCAGAGTACTTCCTCTCTGTGTCCCATTCTGAGTTCTGTGGTACATTGAATTACAAGAGGCTGATATCAAAATATTGGTTTGCATTTTGAAGTATGCTTTATAACGTATAATGAAAACAAAACTGCATTAGTGTTTTTATATAAATCTAGATTTCAACTTGAGGGTTAAGAATCAGGCCACACAGGAATTTTTTTTTCACTTTTTGTGGTAGTAATACCCCCGGGCTGAATTCTACTTTTGGCACTGGAAGGTATTGGTCTGCAAAAAAACGGACCCACAGACAACAATAAAGTACCATACCCTGTACACGTGCGGTTGACTCATTCTCACTTTTGTACACACAGGGTGGTTGACGAACAACATGGAGGTTTCATCAAGGTCAGAATATCAGGAAAATTACAATGGTTTTGACCCAAGAAAGTACCTAAACCAGTTTTACGCAGTAGATGAAGAGCATGAAATGACAGAGGAGGCCATTTTCCTGTTCACCTTTCTGAAAAATGCATTTTCATCTGGTAAGTAATACTGTTGCTGGATGTAACCATAGGAATTATTTTAGTTTTGAAATGTCCCATTCATTTATTTAAAACTTAATCTCCCCTTCAGCACAAAAAATCAAATTCCTTCATAAATCATGCCTAATGCCCCGTACACACGGTCAGAAAATGTTCGATGGGAGCCCTTTGTCTTAAATTCCGACCGTGTGTAGGCTCCATCGAATATTTTCCATCGGAATTTCCGTCGCACAAAATTTGAGAATCTGGTTCTCAAATTTTCCAACAAAACCAGTTCACGGAAATTCCGATCGCGTGTACACAATTCCGACGCACAAAGTTCCACGCATGCTCGAAATCAAGCAGAAGAGCCGCACTGGCTTTTGAACTTCCCTTTTCTAGTGCCGTCGTATGTGTTGTACGTCACCACTTTCTGGACGTTCGGAATTTCCGACCAACTTTGTGTGACCGTGTGTATGCAAGACAAGTTTGAGCCAACATCCGTTGGATTTTGTTGTCGGAATGTCCGATCGTGTGTACGAGGCATAACATTCATGACAATCTTAATGTGTATAATATTTTTTTGTAAAAATGACTCACCCCTGCGTTCTGGATATCCCATTTTTGTGAGTCATTTCAAAAAATGCACCGAAAGCTTCTCTTCTTCTTCTTCCTTCTGGCAATGCCTTCTGGGATTGTAGTTCACTGAACAAATAAGAAACTACAAGTCCCATGAATCATTGCCTTTGTGGCTGTATAGGAGGGGCTGGCACCAGGGTTGCCAACCTCCCGCAGCATTTTTTTACTGACAAAACATGGAAAATTTACTGGTGGAGCACATTTTTTACTGGCAACCTGAGAAATTACAGGACTCCTATTGAAAACTAACACAGTGAATATTTAAACAGTATAAGCATGATATGGAAACACTGACAATACCTAGAACAAAGTAATTTGCTTGATTTACACTTAAAAAGTCAACACAGCATGAAATGATCAGCCCCTGCTATTTACTGGCAGTTGTAAAAAAATCACAGATTTTTACAAACTGTCAGTAAGTTCACTGGCGGTTGGCAACCCTGGCTGGCACGTGCACTAGCATTTCACTGCTCAGCTTTCTCCTCCTCCTGTGAGCTCCACGCTGCTGTGACTGGGGGAGGAGAACCGGAGGAGACGCAGATATTCTGTCTCCGCAGTCTCTGATTCTAAAAAAGAATAAGAATAGGGAGTTGAAATAAATATAAGAAAAACTGCAAAGCCCCATATACACGTCTATATTGGTGGCGGCCGAGGGAAAATTTTTTTTTTGGAGGGGGGCGGCAAACAATATAAAACCACCCCACCCCCCCTCCAGTCGGTAGCACTTACCCAATCAACTGGGTGGGATGGGAGCGCATTCTCTGTGCCCCAAGCTCACCCTATTTTGAAGCCTATTAATCAGGTGCTTAAAAAAAACCCTGTCCGCTGTAATTCATGCGCCCGGTGCCCCGAAAAGGGCTGGACACATGAATAGTGGTTGCGGCGGCCATGGATAGATTCATGCTATGCATGAATCTATCCATTGAATATAGGGGGTGGCCTGGAGAGAGGGGGCGGAGCCCAGGCATCTCTAATGGACGGACCGCTGCTGATCTATATATATTGGATATCAAAACTATTTCTGCTCTCTCTCACTCTTTCTGTATCTGCCTCTCGCTCTCCCTCCATATCGCTGTCTATACCTCTCTTTCCTCCTCTCTCCATTTCTCAGCCCCCCCCCCCTTTCATATATACCTCTCTCCATTTATCTCTATTTATAGCAACATGCATTATAATAACAAACATACAAATCCCATGTGTTTTAGTGTCGGTCCACACACTTGTGTGATGCCAGACATCGCATGTGATTCGCACCGGATTGCTGTGCAGATCACATGCGATGTCTGTGAAATCGCATCACATTCCCACCAAAATGGTGCAGAACCCTTTTTTTGGGCCGCACTGGAATCAGATCACATGGGTGTTCACACCTATATGATCCGATTCCAGCACCATTTCACAGTTCGCACTGCGATTTGCGATCTGCGAACCGATCTGGGGGTGTCATTAACTTAGTATTGACACTTGCAGTCAGGGCTGGACTTACCATTGAGCTTGACTGGGCTCAAGTCCATGGGCCCCGGCCAATAGGGGGCCCCATGGGCCCGGCCTGTTTCGAAAGCCGCTGAAAGCCCCCCGAAAGCCGCAGAGAGCAGCCGAAAGTCGTCAAGATACACAGGATATCCGGCTCTGTATCTCGGCGGCGCCATTTTTAAACTGAAAGGCTGCAATGACACTGGAGCAAGGCTACACAGACAAGTCCGCAAATGACACTGGGACAAGGCTACACTGACACTGACAAGGCTACACTGACACTGACAAGGCTACACTGACACTGACAAGGCTGCAGATGGACACTGATAAGGCTGCATTGATGGGCATTTAAATGTTTTTTTCCTTAAACTTCCCTCCTAAAAGTTTTTTCCTTAAAATTCCCTCCTAAACTTGGGGTGCGTGTTATACGCCGATAAATATGGTAATTATCATTTTATCAATCTTTATTGCTTTTATTAATCGTGGACCCAGGATTAATACCAGTACAGTATCCCCCACTTATACGCTTATATATTATCTACTTTTGTGAGTAGCCATTTGGCTGTTTTGTCTTATCCAATTAAACTGAAGTTCTTTAATACTGCACTGAGTCTGGCGCACCTTGTCCTTTTCTATTTCTGTTTTATAGAGCTGTGCATATGTATAGAAGGGTAGGGCCCGAAAGTGACTCAAGCCCAGGGGCCTCCACCACCCTAAGTCCTGCCCTGCTTGCAGTGGTTCACAGATCTCAGTGTGAACTGCCGGTGATTCGGGTGCGATGCAGGAACCCACACAGGAATCGCAGGGTTTAGAGCCTTAAGGCCCATACACACGATACGAAAATCGGAAGTACAATTTCGTCCGACCGATCTGACGATTTTCGGACTGTTAGTACGGTGCTTTCAACAGCCGATTCAGATTTTTCGCCCGACAAAAGCTGGATGTGCAGACTAGAAGATTTGTGTCTCGTACGTGAACTCAATGTCTGATTTTTAGTTTAATTAGTACGGTTTTTGTCTGAAAAAAAAGGTAAGAGCAAGACTAGGCATGCTCAGAAACAAAAGATTACATACAAAACTATTCAACACATGACGTCACTTCTGACATTGTGTTCTGTCTTACGAGAATTTTTGGTATGGTAAGTAACCTCTTCATTTTGAGACTAGCATGTGACAAAAAAACGGATGAACGGTGTGCGAAAATCTGATCGTGTGATCGAGGCTTTAGTGTATACATATGTGCAACATCATCTAAACATAAATTGTGCAACGTAATGGGTGAGACTACCCAAAATGATTCCCTTTTCAATTAGTATGTGGAAAACACACACACACATACACATACACACACACATACACATACACATACACACACACATACATACACGTACACACACACACACATACACGTATACACATACACACACACACACATACACACACACGTACACACACACACACACACAGATACACACACACACATACACGTATACACATACACACACACACACAGATACACACACACACATACACGTATACACATACACACACACACACATACACATACACACACACGTACACACACACACAGATACACACACACAGATACACACACACACACACACACACACACACACACACACACACACACACACACACATATATATATATAGAGTAAACCATTTCCCAGTAATCCTCTTAAAGTGATTAGTAAAAAAAAAAGGAAATTAAAATACAATGTTTGGGAATGCTGATATAACCAGAAAAAAATCCCTCTTCAACACACCACATACAACAACAAGGATATGTGCTCACACCATTATAAGAGGACTGAGAAGTGCCTGATATATCAGTGTTACCAAACACTGGATTTTAATTTTCTTTTTTTTCACTAATCGCTTTTGGAGGATTATTGGGAAATTTGTTACTGTATATGTGTGTGTGTGTATTTCTTCCACTTACTAATTGAAAAGGGAATCATTTTGGGCAGTCTCACCCATAACGCTGCACAATTTATGTTTAGATGATATAGCACATATGTATACACTTTAATACATGAGATTTGTATGTTTTTTTCTTATAACACATGTTGCTACAATATTTTTATTTTTTGAAGATTAGGTAGTCTCCCTATTTCTCTTTTCATATATATATATATAATATTTTTTTTTGTTTTTTTGTCTTTCTTCTGTCTCTCTTCCCTCTTTCTCACCCCATCTCCTCTCTCTTTCTCTCTACTCATTCACAATGAATGACTTTTTAGCTGCTGCATAGATAAGCAGGTAAACACACAAGCTGTTGTTCCATGCTGAGGGGGGCATCAAGTACAGGTGTAGGAAAGGTGACAAACACACAGAGGTCTCAAACTGGCGGCCCTCCAGCTATTGTGAAACTACAAGTCCCATGAGGCATTCCAAGGCTGACATTTACAAGCATGAATCCCACAGGCAGAGGCATTATGGGACTTGTAGTTTCGCAACAGTTGGAGGGCTGCCAATTTGAGACCCCTAGATGTTTGTGAACGAGCTTTGCTGTTCTGGTGCGGAAGGGGTGGGATCGTCACAGAAGTACAGAACGCGCAGGAAGAGAGAGAGAAGGAGAACAGCAAGGCATCATGGGATGCAGGAAATCCCACAGAGAACAATCTAAAGGCCCGTACACACAATACGAAAATCGGAAGTAAAATTTCATCCGACGAACGATCTTCCGATTTTCGGAATCGTTAGTATGCTTTCGACAGCCGAATCTGTTTTTTCGTCCGAAAAAAGCTGGATGTGCAGACTATAAAATTTTTGTCGTACGTGAACTAACTTCCGATTTTCGTTTAATTAGTTCAGTATTCTTACGAAAAAAAAAATCGTAAGAGCGAGACTACGCATGCTCAGAAACGAAAGAATACATACAAAACTATTCAACACATGACGTCACTTCTGATGTATTCTGTCTTACGAGAATTTTCGTATTGTGAGTAACCTCTTCACTTTCGACATGAGACTAGCATGCAGCAAAAAACGGACGAATGGTCGGCCCGAAAATCTGATCGTGTGTACGAGGCTTTAAACGTACAGCGTGAGGAGGTGCAGATCAGGGTAATCTAAATGCGTCTTATATGATAATGAAAGAAGCTGTTTTTTTTTTTAATCTGCACAGTGCTTTTTGTTGATATGGGTCCTCTTAATTTGAACATTGGAAGTTTTTTAAAGGTGAACTAACTCTTTAACTTTGTCTTACCTTTTCTGTTTTTTATTGAGTTTTTACATGTTAAAAAACAATGCTTAACCACGGAGACAGCAAAAGACCTGGCATTAGTCAAGGATACAATCAAACCAAATATGTCAATACTTTAAGGCCTGGTATAGCCACATCAGTCAGATCATCAGTACAACTGGTACATTAATTAGTTAGTGTGGTGACCCACCTGCCAAGTCATCGTCATCTTGATTAGTTCCAATAGGTGCAAATGGTTAAACAGTAGATTGTAGGACACGAAAAAAGAGAAAAGGTAAAGAAAGATGTACATGAGGGGTGAGAAAAGTTTACAAAAGGAAAGGAGGGAGGGAAAAGACTTCAGGACTGGGGAAGCCCCTTGGATTTTTAAGGATTAATTCAGTTAAAGGCTGTTAAATAGTAAATAGATACTACGAAAGATAATGAGTTATCTATGGGTCCCAAACTTTTCAGAAGCTTTGCTTGAATTCCCCTAGTATGGCTACATAGTATGCATGAATTCCCCTAGTATGGCCACATAGTATGCATGGATTCCCCTAGTATGGCCACATAGTATGCATGGATTCCCCTAGTATGGCCACATAGTATGCATGGATTCCCCTAGTATGGCCACATAGTATGCATGGATTCCCCTAGTATGGCTACATAGTATGCATGAATTCCCCTAGTATGGCCACATAGTATGCATGGATTCCCCTAGTATGGCTACATAGTATGCATGAATTCCCCTAGTATGGCCACATAGTATGCATGGATTCCCCTAGTATGGCCACATAGTATGCATGGATTCCCCTAGTATGGCCACATAGTATGCATGGATTCCCCTAGTATGGCCACATAGTATGCATGGATTCCCCTAGTATGGCCACATTTTCTGGGTACTCAGATTTCAAGTCATTTTGTTCTTGACTTAAGCTATGGTAAGCTGAGCAAACAACCAGGCTTTTGAGTCATTTCCTTTGACTCATGCAAGCTTCAACACATAGATTGAGGAGGGTCTCATATGGTCTTTCTATGTGTGCCCCTGTCTAGTACTGTGTATACCATATAGTGGATGTTGATCCAAAAACATAACATTTTCAGACGGCCCCACCACGTGTTTGAGGGTACCTGACTCCCTCTGAAACATTGATCTGATGTATCAATAAGGTATTTAGCCAACCTCTGAGGGACCATATGCCAACATAATAAAGAAAAATTAATTGAGCCATAACCAGAGTCTATTTTTATCTTGCCTTTTAAAATTGCTACACTTATGTCAGGGTGATATCTCACAGATGATTTAATGGGGATAGCTTACTAAAAATAGTTAAATATTACTCACAAAGTAAACCTTCACTTAGCTTAGTAAAAAAATGTCGAAGGTGTGTTCACTTCGATTACGCAAATGTGCATGGAATTTTTTTTCCAAAAATTACTCTTTTTCTCCTATATGACTGGGTCATTGAAAAAAAACACAGCTTTGCCTTATTTGTTACACTAATGCCGCGTACACACGATCGGAAATGCCGCCAGCAAAACTCCGATGAGAGCTTTTTGTCGGAAAATGCGACGTGTGTATGCTCCATCGGTCTTTTGCTGGTGGAATTCCAGCCAGCAAAAGATTGAGAGCATGTTCTCAATTTTTTTGGTCGGAAAAAGTTCCTATCTGAAAATGCGTTCATCTGTATGCAATTCGGACGCGCAAAAAAATCACGCATGCTCGGAAACAATTTGACGCGTGATTAGAAACATTGAACTTCATTTTCTCGGCTCGTCGTAGTGTTGTACGTCACTGCGTTCTTGGCGGTCGAAAGTTCAGAGAACTTTTGTGTGTCCGTGTGTATGCAAGACAAGCTTGAGCGGAATTCCGTCTGAAAAACCATCCAAGTTTTTTCTGACGGAAATTCCGATCGTGTGTGTGCGCATTTATCAACATTTACTTTGCAAAATGATCAGTCTGTAATCCTTCACTACATCCACAATGCATACTGAAAGAAAAAACAATGGCATATGAGGAGATTAGTTAAAAACGACTGAAAATTTAAGGTAACACAAAGTACAGAGCATATGTTTAAAAGTTCGTGATTTTTTTTTTTTTAATTTGTGAAATAAAAAATGGAGTCCAATTTGGCATTTGTTTCTGTTATTGTTTATAGTCAATTTACCTGCATTTTTGCGTGCAGATTTGTCCATATTTGAATTCAGAATTTTATTATTCTGCAGAGAATGAGTGTACCTATTTACGATAATTGAAAAAATATATATACATTGTATTGTATACATTTAATACTCTTTTTCAACGTAATATTTGCAAATTATAATGTATATTTTATTCAAACTTTCATATGTATTACTTGATTGGTATATTTTTATGTGCAATAGCAATATGTCTCTTTGGTCCTAAATGGTAAGAATACTGGGTTCACAAGGAGTCAGGCAAAGCCATTTCTTATAGCATGTTCTTTTTTTGCCCATGCAAGCAAAGTAACAGGTTATTTTGATTCTGCTGGTGATACCAGTAGCACAGCCCATCCTTTTTTATTTTTTTATTTTTTTTCATTTTTTGCTCTCTCATTATTAAACTATCAGAAGATAGCTGAATAAAGCCATGGAGAACAAAAAAGGTGCTACAATGAAATCTGCCTCCTATTCTCCAAAACATAGAGAATGCAGTAGAGGCAGAGAACAAGTTATCAGCTGTCAAAATTTCAAACCGATATGAAAAAAAAAAATATTTTAATGGTAAATGTAACAAACCAAAAGGAACCAAATAACATAAGTTCATTGTTGGGGTTTACATGTCCTTTAAAATTGTGAGCATGTTTGATTTCTTTTTTTAGGTCATGTGGAAGGCAATATTCTTATAGAGATTGGTGCTGGTCCCACCATATGTCACATTCTGTCTGCTTGTGAAAACTTCAAGCAAATATACCTTACAGATTATGTAGAAAGAAACCTGCAAGAAATAGAGAAATGGCTAAAAGGTGATAAGGAGGCCTTTGATTGGTCTCCACATCTGAAGTGTGTCTGTGACATTGAAAACCACAGGTATGTACTAAACATCTATTAATGCAAACTAGATATAGATGAGTTCACATGAGTCTGGAATGCCAAAAGAGTTGCTCATTCCATCAATTCGCTGAAAAATCTGAAAACTTGTATTTTATTAAAAGTTTTTCTTTTCTCCCTACAATATTAATCAAGTGCTCTCCAATCCTATCCTGCTGCTCCCTCTTGCCTACATGCATTTTTGCATATTGACAGCTGATCTGATAAATTATATAGAATATGGTACTTTAATCACTGATCTAATATCATACGTTTAGGCACTTCCATTGGCCCCCTGATCACGGCGTGATTTTGCTGCGATTGTCGCCCAACATGAGGTCAGGCACTGATGTTGGGCGAGAAGGCCTGGCTCGCAGTCTGCGCTCTAATTCATCCCAAAGGTGTTCTATTGGGTTGAGGTCAGGACTCTGTGCAGGCGAGTAAAGTTCCTCCACCCCAAAAATACACTGATGGTTGGCAGTGATGGGCACTGGTAGGTGCAGGGCTTTTTTTCAGCGGGAACGTGGGGAAACGCAGTTCCGGCACCTCCAGCACTAAATGTATGTAGTAGCATGGGGTGTGTGGAGTATGCTGGAGGGTCTATTGATATTGGCTGCTGGGGAATCTATTGTCACTGGTGGGGATCGGATTTTGTGTGAGGGTCTATTGTTGCTGAAGGGGGGTCTATTGTTGCTGGGGGGGTCTTATGTTGCTGGAAGGGATCTATAGTTGAGGGAGAGGTCTATTTTTACTGGCTGCTGGAGGATCTATTGATTCTGGCTGCTGGGAGATCTGTTGTTGCTGCTGGGGGTCTAATGTTGCTTGGGTGGATGTTTTGTTACTGGGTGTGATATTTTGTTGTGAGTAGTTCACTGTTGCTGCAGGGAATCTATTGTTGTTGGGGTGGAGTCCATTGTTGCTGGGGGAGTATATTGTGTGGGGATCTATTGCTGGGATTCTATTGTCCCTGGCTGCAGGGGATCTATTTTACTGCTTTTCTTTTTATCATCAACATGTTCCATACAAATGATTTAGCACCACAAAATGATACTTGGTTTTGTATTCTCTAAACGGGACAGTACTGGTAGGGGGTGAAATCAAGGGACGGTGGTCAGAGGTGGGTAGGGGGCAAAGACAAAGGGTGACTCAGATAGGGGGGGGTTCCTGCACCTATTCTTCGAGAAAAAAAGCCCCGGGTAGGTGACACTGATAAGCAGCACTGCTAGGTGGCACTGATGAGGAATTGATTGGCACCACTGGTGGGCATTGATGGGTGGCACTTGTGGGCATTGACAGGTGGCACTGGTGGGCACAGATGAGGTGGCTGTGCCTCTTCCTCTTCGGGACCGATGTCCCTTACACAAAAGCCGGTTATTGGCTTTTCTTTTTCTCTTCACGCTGTCAGTGTGAGGAGAAAAAATAAAAAACGATTACCGATCTTCTGTTTACATCACGTGATCAGCTGTCATTGGCTGACAGCTGATCATGTGATATGGCTGGGATCGGCCCCTTACTCCGATCTGTGACCACCCGAGTCTCATTGAATGGGTGATCACAGTGCGCGCCACACAGCCTCTTGGCAATGTAGGTCCACACTGTAGCCGTCATTCGGCAAGAGGTTAAACAGTGGGTGATCACATAAAAGTGGTTCTTTTTATTAGTAAACGTAAAAACTTCGTCGCCATTCCACGAGCATGCGCAATTTTGAAGGGTGAGATGTTTGGAATCTATTTACTCGGCGTAACATCTTTCACATTTTAATTCATGAAAGTGTCTTTTTTCCCAAAAAATTGTGTTTGGAACACGGCTGCGCGAATACAGTGTGACATAAAATATTCTCTAAGGTCTCTGCTAAAAAAAATAAATATAATATTTGGGGGTTCTGAGTAATTTTCTAGCAAAAAATGCTAATTTAAACTTGTAAACAACAAATGTCAGAAAAAGGCCTGGGCCTTAACTGGTTAAATTTGTGGTACAAGTAAATCATGGCTCAACAGCTGTATTCTGTATACTAACTACATCTAAGGAAGCTGTTTTTAAATAAAGCTCAGATATTCATTTTAAATTTGTTATATACGTTGTGAGACCTTCTTTTTTTCAAACAGAAAATGATTGGTCAGGTTATGTGTAGATTTTCTGACTAGTTGTAAAATCCCCATGAGTCATAATGAGAATGAAGCCTTTTTTTTCACCTGCTAATGGTACCCCCTAAACACCCCCAATGTTGTATAAGTATCACATTGTACAGATCAAAGCAGGACCTAGCCCTATAAGCAGTGGCGGTGCGTCCATAAGGGCGTATGGGCGCCGCCCCCTCTCTCCAGCCACCCCTCTATGCCCAATGGATAGATTCATGCATTGCATAAATCTATCCATGGCTGCCGCTGCCACCCCCTATTTAGGTGTCCGGCCCCTGAATTACAGCAGCTGGTTTTTTTTTTTTTGAAGCACCTGATTAGAGCCATAGGCTCTAATAGGCGTCAAAAAAAGGTAAACAGCGAGCGCTATGCTTGGCGCCCGCAGTTCACTCAGCTGTGTTAGGAAAGCGAATGAATATTTGCTTTATAACACTGAACCGCCTCTCCGCCAATCAGGTGCTCGGGTCTGTTACCTGTCAGCTGATTAGCTGAAATTGGACGCCTATCAGGAGGAGAGGATGGGAGATGAGGACGGCAGGAGACGCATAGAGGACCCCGCTTGTCGCCGTCACCCGCTGCCCCACCAAGACAAGGTAAGTGCCCTGCAGACGGCGAGCGGGCGGGGGTCACATTCAAGGGCACAGTGACAGTGTTTGATGGGCACAATGACAGTGTTTGATGGGCACAGTGACAGTGTTTGATGGGCACAATGACAGTGTTTGATGGGCACAGTGGCTGCAATTGATGGGGTTTTTTTTTGTTTTTTTTTTGCGAGCCCCCCCCCCCATAAAAAAAAAATTGAGCACCAGCCGCTACTGCCTATAAGACCAATCATTGTGATGTATTTATAATTCAGTCCCCTCTGTCTGTCTGAATTGATTGATTGATATTCTGACATGTGGTAATCGGCTGTATAATATATGCTGTAATTGGAGTTCCTTGCTGCATTTGCAAGATCTTATACACATGTCTAATACAACATAAATAAAACAAATGAACCTTTTTACTGTGCTTCCATTACAGATATGTTGCAGAAAACAATATGTGAAAACCAATATGCAATAAAATCTTGTGTTTCTGTGACAATAAAGTACCTGTTTCACCCCCAATAAACAATCATCTCAAAACTCATAGCATCATCTGTATATCAAAAGTCCAACAATCCAAAGTGTGAATGTTCTTAGAAATCTTCATCACAGTCCGATGCAAAGACTTCGTGTACTCTTATAAACAGTTGTGTTTCTGCATCGCGGTGCGCTCCAATCAATCAACCACCTTCCAACCGCCTCTCGTATGAGTACAGCGGCAGAGTGCCTCTCCTGTGCCGAATCACATACCTAGTACATGATCCGGCACTTCCGGGTAGGGGGCGCATGTGTGCGGTGCTGCTGTTCTGTGATTGGACACAGCACAAACCGATCAGTGGGTGCCGGCCGATCGATGTCCGCTGGCACCCGCTGATCGGCGGGGAGGAACACAGAACAGAACTCTGCCTATGTAAACAAGTCAGAGCTCTGTCCTGACTGCAGGGATATGCTGGATTTTGTTTCCCTGCAAAGCGGAGAATAAAATCCAACACATCCCTTAGTAAAAAAAAAACAGCACATAGTAAACACGAAAACACTGGCTAGGCACACATTCAGCCCTTTGAGCCCCTTCCCTGCCAGTGTTATTAGCACAGTGACAGTGCATTTTTTTTAGCACTGATCGCTTTATTAGTGTCACTGGTTCCCACAAAGTGTCAGATTGTCCGCCGCAATGTCGCAGTCCTGCTATAAGTTACTGATAGCCATTACTAGTATAAAAAAAAATTACAGTATATACCATAGTTTGTAGACGCTATAACTTTTGCACAAACCAATCAATATATTCTTTATGAAGAAATTCGATTATTTAATTTTTTTTTATTGGATGTGTTTTATACTGTAGAAGAAAGTAAAATATATATATTTTTTTCAAAAATTGTCGGTCTTTTGTTGTTTATAGCGCAAAAAAAAAAAAAAAAAAAACCCAGAGGTGGTCAAATACCACCAAAAGAAAGCTCTATTTGTGGGGAAAAAATGACAAATACAATTTATGTACAGCGTTGCATGACTGCGCAATTGTCAGTTAAAATAACGCAGTGCCAAAAAGCAAGAAATGGCCTGGTAATGAAGGGGGGTAAATCTTCCAGAGGGCAAGTGGCTAATGTAAATCCCTCACCTTGCCCACATAAAAAATTCACAAGAATGAAGTAACCTTTTAAAAACAAAAAATAAAAGCACTTGTTAATGCTTCTCCTGGGCTTTGATGAAATGTACGGACAATTCACAGAACTAAACGACTATTAATTAACCACTTGTGTACCAGACTGTATTTACCCCTTTATTGCCAGGCCATTTTTCAGTTGTCAGTTCTGTGATATTTTGACTGACAATTACTCAGCCATGCAGCACTGTATCCAAATTATTTTTTTTTTCATAATTTGAGACAGACATTCTTTTGGTGGTATTTCTATAGTGGAAAAAAAAACAGTGGTTATTAAAGGAAGAAACTGGTCTCCTTTTACTTTTGTTATAAAAAATATCAAATAAAATTGCCAGAACAGAAGGAGCACCCCTGACATCACCCCTTTTTGAATGGTAGACACCCCAAGATCTAATTGTTAAGCCACATTTTTGGGAAATAAAGAAACCTGTTGGCATTGAGGTGGATAAAAACATGAAGATTGGTAATAGTGCACTGGATACAGCAGCGTCGTAGGTCATACACAGAGGGAGGAGTGGAAGGGGTCAAGGTACTGGTCACATACATGGAGATGAGAGGTTTAATGTTCAGATGTGCAGGATAGGGAAGGTGAAGGGTTAACCTCCTTAGCGCTATTCCTGAGTGTGGCTCGGGGTGGATTTTCAGTACTAAAAGCGGTAACCCCGAGCCACACTCGGGATCGCATTGCATGATCCAGGGAAAGTTACTTACCTTGTCCCCGGGATCCTGCGATGTCTCCCCGCTGTGTGTGCGAGCCGTCCTCCGCTCGATCTATCACAGTGCCGAGCTCCGTTCCCTGCGAGCGTTGCGACGCACGGGGACGGAAACCGGCGCCAAATTCAAAAAGTAAAAAACACAATACACATACAGTACACTGTAATCTTACAGATTACATTACTGTATCAAATTATTTCACATCCCCTTTGTCCCTAGTGCTCTGTCCAGTGTCCTGCATGCAATATTATATTATAAATACTATTCTTTCTGCCTGGAAACTGGAGATTGTCCATAGCAACCAACAATTGTCCGTTTACATCAAAAGCGTTTTTAGACCAGCTAGAAAAAGCGATAATAAATTAGAATCACTTGCAGAATTGAGCGATAGTGATTCGTGGGGAAATTCGTCATCAAACACTGAAAGTAATGACAGCGACAATTCTGCAACTGAGCAAATTTCAGTGTTTTTGATTACATTATTGAATGCATTTTATTATTATATTGTTTGTTATAATTATTTATAGTTATTTATTATATTATAATTTATGAGTTTGTGTTTCAATCTTTATCATACCCCTGATGTCTACTAGACTCTTGTTTGGACAGATGTAAGTGTAATTCCTAATGCCACGTACACACGACCGGTTTAGGCGACGGAATTCCATTCAAGCAGTCTTGCCTACACACGGTCAACCCAAAGTCCGACCATCCAGTACGCAGTGACGTACAACATGTACGACGGGACTAGAAAAAGGAAGTTCAAAAGCCAGTAGCCAATAGCTTCCGTCTTGTACTTGCTTCAGGACATGCGTCGTTTTTGGTCCGTCAGACCAGCATACAGACGAGCGGTTTTCTTAATAGGAATTGGGTTCGTTGGAAATATTTAGAACATGTTCTATTTCTAGGTCTGTCAGATTTTTGGAAAAACAAGTCCGATGAGGCATACACACAATCGGTATATATGATGAAAAACTTCCATTTGACTTTTTCCGCCGGACATTCCGCTCGTGTGTACAGGGCATTAGAATTACAGGCCTACAATATTAAATGCCAAATTTCCATGCAAAACATTGTACCGCTTTGAGCATCAAAAATCTGAAATAATCATACCGCCAGGGAGGTTAATATACAAGTCAATAAAGACAGGATGGATATCAGATTTACAGGGTAGGAGGGGAAGGTGAAAAGGTTGAAATAAAAAAAATGATCCCACAATCGCCCCACCCCTTAGACCCTTATGCAGCGTACACACGGTCAGACTTTTCGACCGGACTTGTCCGATGGACGCCGACGGACCAAGTCCGGTGGACAATGCGATCGTGTGTGGGCTTCACCGGACCTTCAGTGGACTTTTGCAGTCGCAAATCTGACGGACTTTAGATTTGGAACATGCTTCAAATCTTTACGTCGTAACTCCGCCGGACCCAGAAATCCGCTCGTCTGTATGCTAGTCCGGCAGGAAAAAAAACAACGCTAGGGCAGCGATTGGCTACTGGCTATCAACTTCCTTATTTTAGTCCAGTGTACGTTGTCACGTACGAATCCGTCGGACTTTGGTGTGATCGTGTGTAGGCAAGTCCGTTCGTTAAAAAATCCATCGGAAGTCCGTCAAAAGTCAGTCGAAAGTCCGCTGGAAAGTCTGTCGGACCAGTCTGGTCGAAAAGTCCGCCCGTGTGTACGCGGCCTTAGATGTAAACAGTAATACTGTTTTACATACAGTATCTGGTTCACGGCTCAGTTCACAGACTGTGTACAGCGCAGCTCTGCACCATGTGATTGCTGTGGTGACCAATCACAGCAATCACATGATACAGAGCCGCTCAGATCAGCTCTGTACACTGTGTCTGTGAACTGAGCTGTCTGATGATGATTCTGTTCACAACGAGTGCAATGGCTGCCAGTGAGTGATTTCTGGAGTAACATTTATTAACTTATGATGATACAATAATAATTCATATTGCTTTCCCATTATCAGTGCTGGATTTAGTGCACAAATCTATCTTTTGTGTCCGGTTGCCTTGATAAAATAAATTGGTCAACATGGCCAGTTTTAAAATACCTGTAGTGATTCTGATATTCTTAACTCTAGGTCCACAGAGGAGGAGAAGGCAGAGAAGATACGCAGGAAAGTCTCACTTATGAAGTGTGATGTCACCAAATCCAATCCTCTAGAGCCAAATTCCCTTCCCCTGGCAGATTGTGTGATCGTTGCCGCGTGTCTTATCTGTGCTTGCAAGAATGCTGAAGAATTTAAAACTGCCCTGAAGAACATTGTATCTCTGATCAGACCCGGGGGTCATCTACTTCTCAATGATTATTTAGGAGCCTCGCATTACTTAGTTGGCGAGGCAAAGTTTTCAGTTCTGTCACTTGATGAAAATATTGTGCGAGAGGCGGTGGCTGAGAGTGGATGTGAGATTGAGGAATTTACAACATGTACTGACTTACAATTTCCAGAAGAGGTGTTTAATTGTAACGTTTCTTTCTGTCTTCTAGCCCGAAAACATTAAAGCCATAAAGGGAAACAATAAAAAGAGGCAAAATTAACTTCAATGTCTTTTTTAAGTTGACTTTAAAAGAGAACTGTGGGAATTAAACAAAGCAAACATACATTCCCACCTGGATGGCTGCACCCGAGCTGCAGCTGTCCTCTGCTGGCTCTACATTGAGAACTGAGTAATCAAAGACTGCTGATCGCTCAGTTCAAAGGTCTAGTCTGAGCAGAGAGTGGTGACTGTCAGTCAATGCTTTGTGCTCTGCCCCTCCAGTGCCCACTGAAGCAGTGGGCTGTAGAGGGGGTGGGGGTGGCTGGGTCAGTCTCCCAGTAGCATGCTGAGAGGCTGAGCCAGCTGCCGATCAGGCATCTGGGGAGATCCTGAAATTAATTTTGTGATACCTACAGAGCCTGAACCGGCTCTGTGACATCAGCTGACAGCGGGCTTTAGCTCGCTAATGGCTGAATCAGGGTCACAGGAGTGCAAAACTAAGTGCCCCCCTGTGACCCACAGGAGAAGTATGGTCAAAGGAGCTTTGTCCATACTTCTCCTTTTATAGGTAAATCTAGCCAGATCTTTCTATAGTAATATTTAGTTGTAGTTATTTTAATAGCATTCATTAGTAGATTATAGGCAGCGGCAGATTCAAGGTAGAGGGTTTCAATTACTGTGATTGTGGGATGGTTTTTTAACCCTGTGGTGTTGCATTGGGCAACACCACAATGGCTCTGGTGTGAACTGGCCCTTAATCTGATGGATCTTAAAGTTTGTAAACTTTGTGAAGATCCCCACACATTTACTTTCTTGAATTCTATGACTGACACGTAGTCACTATGCCCTGTGAGTGGGCACCGCTATGTCACACATTTCAGAGAGCCTGCTTTCTAAACTACAAAGGTGCTAAGAGGAGGCGTTTCAGGAGGCGGCATCTGTACAGGAATCACTGGTTGCAGGCAGCAAGGTACAATGGGATATGTAGTCCTTAGAATTTCAAAGTAAAGAGCTGAATTAAAGCTGCAAACCACAAAGGGAATTCAGGAAGTTGTGGTTTGTATTGCTATTATTATGATGCTATAAAATGAAAGTGTATGCTTTGATATTAGAACTCCACCCCCTCTCTCCAGCCACCCCCCTCTATGTACAGTCAGGTCCATAAATATTGGGACATTGACACAATTCTAATCTTTTTGGCTCTATTCACCACCACAATGGATTTTAAATTAAACAAGATGTGCTTTAACTGCAGACTTTCAGCTTCAATTTGAGGGTATTTACATCCAAATCAGGTGAACGGTGTAGGAATTACAACAGTTTGTATATGTGCCTCCCACTTTTTAAGGGACCAAAAGTAATGGGACAATTGGCTGCTCAACTGTTCCATGGCCAGGTGTGTGTTATTCCCTCATTATCCCATTTACAAGGAGCAGATAAAAGGTGCTATTTGCATTTGAAATCTGTTGCTCTCAACTCTCAATATGAGATCCAAAGAGCTGTCGCTATCAGTGAAGCAAGCCATCATTAGGCTGAAAAAACAAAACAAACCCATCAGAGAGATAGCAAAAACATTAGGTGTGGTCAAATCAACTGTTTGGAACATCCTTAAAAAGAAAGAACGCATCGGTGAGCTCAGCAACACCAAAAGACCCGGAAGACCACGGAAAACAACTGTGGTGGATGACCAAAAAATTCTTTCCCTGGTGAAGAAAACACCCTTCACAACAGTTGGCCAGATTAAGAACACTCTCCAGGAGGTAGGTGTATGTGTGTCAAAGTCAACAATCAAGAGAAGACTTCACCAGAGTGAATACAGAGGGTTCACCACAAGATGTAAACCATTGGTGAGCCTCAAAAACAGGAAGGCCAGATTAGAGTTTGCCAAACAATATCTAATAAAGCCTTCACAGTTCTGGAACAACATCCTTTGGACAAATGAGACCAAGATCAACTTGTACCAGAGTGATGGGAAGAGAAGAGTATGGAGAAGGAAAGGAACTGCTCATGATCCAAAGCATACCATCTCATCAGTGAAGCATGGTGGTGGTAGTGTCATGGTGTGGGCATGTATGGCTGCCAATGGAACTGGTTCTCTTGTATTAATTGATGATGTGACAAAAGCAGCAGGATGAATTCTGAAGTGTTTTGGACAATATTATCTGCTCATATTCAGCAAAATGCTTCAGAACTCATTGGATGGCGCTTCACAGTGCAGATGGACAATGACCCGAAGCATACTGCGAAAGCAACAAAAGAGTTTTTTAAGGGAAAGAAGTGGAATGCTATGCAATGGCCAAGTCAATCACCTGACCTGAATCCGATTGAGCATGCATTTCACTTGCTGAAGACATAACTGAAGGGAAAATGCCCCAAGAACAAGCAGGAACTGAAGACAGTTGCAGTAGAGGCCTGGTAGAGCATCACCAGGGATGAAACCCAGCGTCTGGTGAATCTATCAATGGATAGATAGCATGAATCTATCCATTGCCGCCACTGCCACCCCCTATTCAGGCGTCTGGCCCCTTTTCGGACGCCAGATGCCTGTATTTCAGCGGCGGGTGTGGTTTTTTTAATCACCTGATTAGAGCCATAGGCTCTAATAGGCTTCAAAAAAGTTGAACTTGGAGCGCAGAGCATTGCACTCGCAGTCCACCCAGATGTGTTAGAACAGCAAATATTCATTTGCTTTTCTAACACTGAATCGCCTCTCCGTCAATCAGGAAGCGTGGGTATGTTACGCGGTTCCCGATGAAAGCTTAGGCGATCCTATTGGATGCCTAGGAGAAGGGAAGGAAAGGCATGGCGGAAGCCACCGTTATCTCAGAGGAAGACGCCATCCTGCTCCAGCCTGTCTCCCCCTGCTCGATGATCCCTGCCAATCGGGTAAGTGCCGGTGTGCTGACAAACAGCATAGGGTGAGGTGCCGGGGGGGGGGGGGTAAAACATTCAACCAATTCAAAGAACTGTTGGAGCTATATTTATAATTAAATTATTGAACATTCATTGAGTCATTTGTTTCTTTATCCTAGAGTGTTTAAATTGTGATTGGCCATCCAAATGATCTCAAGGTGCAGAGCCACTCTAGTTGGCTCTGTTCATTGTATTTGTAAACTGAGCTAATTACAGCTCAATCACTTACTGTACACATTGAGTGGGTGCACTGGCTGCCAGAGTATGTTATCGGCAATGCCCTTACCTAAACCTGAATATCTGAACAG
Organism: Aquarana catesbeiana; assembly: GCF_042186555.1. NCBI lineage: Eukaryota > Metazoa > Chordata > Amphibia > Anura > Ranidae > Aquarana > Aquarana catesbeiana. The sequence goes on along the minus strand of NC_133333.1, from coordinate 203,855,053 downwards.
TCACTTTCTGTTTACGTTACTTCAGAAAACTCTGACCAGTCAGAAAGAACTTGTATTTGAACAACCAAGTAATTGTACCAGTTTTCACCAGTAATAGTGCAGCAGAGTGTCCCAGTCCTCATAAAGCAAGTCTCGTTTTGCTGCACAGCAAGGGCACAAATAAGAGATTAACTTTTATACCTTAACCACTTTCTGCCTGCGCTATAGCCGAAAGACGGCTACAGCGTGGGCTTCCAGTGCCGGGAGGGCGTTAATAGACTTCCTCCTGTGATTGCGCTGCTTGTGCGCCCCCCTGCGGTGTGCGGGCGGTGCGCTCTGTGATCGTTAGTCCTCCGGACTTGGCTGATCACAGAGCAGGGTAAAGGGCCAATCACATCATGACCCTTTACCACATGATCATCTGTCAGCTAATGATAGCTGATCATGGAAAGAAACAGAAGCCGGTTATCGGCTTTATTTCTCCTAAGCGTGAGGAGAGAAGACAGAAGCCGATAACTGGCAGGGACATCGTTCCCCTCAGCGCCCATCAGTGCAAACCAGTGCCACCTATTTATGCCCACTAGTACTGCCAACCAGTGCCACCTATCAGTGCCTCATCATCAGTGTCACCTATCAGTGCCCATCAATGCTGCCTCTCAGTGCCACTTATCAGTGCTCATCAGTGCCACCTATCAGTGGAGCCTCATCAGTGCCCATCAGTGAAGGAGGAAAACTACCTGTTTGCAAACATTTTGAACAAACTTTGAAAACATTTTTTTTTTTTTCCAAAATTTTTGGTCTTTTTTTGTTTCTTTAGCAAAAAATAAAAAACCCAGAGGTGATACCACCAAAAGAAAGCTCTATTTGTGTGAAAAAATAATAAAAATTTTGTTTGGATACAGCATTGCATGACCGCGCAATTGTCATTCAAAGTGCGACAGCGCTGAGAGCTGAAAATTGGCCTGGGCAGGAGGGGGGTATAAGTGCCCAGTAAGCAGGTGGTTGAATGATTGATACCCTTAGTTTTAGCACATTAATTTATATTTTAACCGATAGGAAATCCATTTATATTATATCACAAGTACAAGGTCTATATTTTACAGGTTTATTCACTGTTCATATAACCATTACTAGTGTTTTATTATTATAAAAAACAGACCTTGTGTCTAGCCATCATGAAGCATCTTTCATTCCAAATTAACCAAGAGGTAGAATCGATTTTAAAGGAAACCCGTGTCTTGAGAACTATGCTGGCAGCCATTACTGGAGCTTTATTCCTTCCATCAGCCGCAGCCCAGCCTGTGTTAATATCGGTACCTGCAAAACTGTAAAGCACCCCCATCCCCCCCGGGCTCACGCACAATGTGAATGGATAAAAGGTTATTACACCACACATGTGCGGTATTGTCACGAGAGTGAGAGCAATAATTCTAGCACCAGAGCTCACATTCAACTCTAAACTGGTAACCTGTGAAGACTTTTTAAGTGCCACCTATGGAGGATTTTAGATACTGTAGTTTGGTGCCATTTCACAGATTTAAAGCAGTATTAAACCCAAATGTAAACATTTATTACAGTATTTCACAAAAGTGAGTACACCCCTCACATTTTTGTAAATATTTTATTATATATTTTCATGTGACAACACTGAAGAAATGACACTTTGCTACAATGTAAAGTAGTGAGTGTACAGCTTGTATAACAGTGTAAATTTGCTGTCCCCTCAAAAAACAGCCATTAACCACTTCCACACCGGGGCAAAGTAAAATTATGGCCTCAGGAACCCTTCCTCCCTCCAGGTGAACATCATATGACGTCCTCGGCTTCCCGGCATTGTGGAGAGCGCACGCAATGTCCGCCGGGCACCCACGATTGCTCATCACAGAGATCCACGTCCTGTCAGGGGAGAGGTGAACTGATCGAATGTTCCTTGTATATAGGAACACCGATCGGTCTCCTCCCCTCATCAGTCCCCTCCCCCCCACAGTTAGAATCACTCCCTAGGACACACATTTAACCCCTTAAAAAAAAATGTAAAAAAAAAAAATATATATATATATATATATATATATATATATATATATATATATATATATATATAAATATAAATCTATCCCCTATTTTGTAGACGCTATAACTTTTGTGCAAACCAATCAATATACGCTTATTGCGATTTTTTTTTTTACCAAAAATATGTCGAAGAATACAAATTGGCCTAAACTGAGGAAAAAAATTGTTTTTTTTTTACAAAAAAGGCATATTTATTATAGTAAAAAGTAATAAATATTGTGTTTTTTTCAAAATTGTCGGTCTTTTTTTGTTTATAGCGCAAAAAATAAAAAATGCCGAGGTGATCAAATACCACCAAATAAAGTGCTAAGTGCTCCAAATTAACCACTTCAATATCAGGCACTTATACACCTTCCTGCCCAGATCAATTTTCAGCTTTCAGCGCTGTCGCACTTTGAATGACAATTGCGTGGTCATGCTACACTGTACACAAACAACATTTTTACTATTTTGTTCCCACATATAGAGCTTTCTTTTGGTGGTATTTGATCACCTCTGGGATTTTTATTTTCTGCTAAGCAAATTAAAAAAATGTTTTTTTTTTGTTTTTGTTTCTGTTACAAAACTTTGTAAATAAGTTTTCTCCTTCACTGATGGGCACTTATGGGGCTGCCCTGACGTGCACTGATAAGTGATGCCCATTGTGGGCGCTGATTGGCATCCATTGTGGGCACTGATTGGCATCCCTGGTGGTCTAGGGTGGCATACCTGGTGGTGGCATCCCTGGTGGTCCTAGTGGTGTCTCTGGTGGTCCAGTGTGGGCATCCTCGGGGGGGGGCTGCATTGATAATCGATCAGCACAACCCCCCCTGTAAAAGGAGCAGCCGATCGGCTCTCCTCTACTAGCGTCTGACAGACGCAAGTGAGGAAAAGCTGATCACCAGCTCTTCCTGTTTATACTGTGATCAGCCGTGATTGGACTCCGTCAGAGACTCTTTACCTAGATTGGTGTTGCAGGGTGTTTAATTAATGTACAGGTATTTGTAATATGCAGCATGGAGGGGGTTAATGTTTTGCCATTGGTCACTGATGCATTAGTGACCAGGGGCAATGAATTACCTTTTTCACCTTCATCCATTCTATGGGCACTGATGACAAGGCACTGATGGACACCAATAGGCTGCACTGGTGAAGCTGAGCTGATGGGCACTGATGAGAATGCACTGATGGGCTCAGGTGAGGCTAAGCTGATGGGCACTGATGAGACTGCATTATTGGGCACAGGTGATGCTGCATTGATGGGCACAGGTGAGGCTGCATTGATGGGCCCAGGTGAGGCTGCATTGATGGGCACAGGTGAGGCTGAGCTGATGGGCACTGATGAGGCTGCATTGATGGGCACAGGTGAGGCTGCATTGATGAGCACAGGTGAGGCTACATTGATGGGCATAGGTGAGGTTGCACTGATGGGCACTGATGAGACTGCATTGATGGGTACAGATGAGGCTATGCTGATGGGCACTGATGAAATTGCATTGATGGGCACAGGTGAGGCTGCACTGATGGGCACAGGTGAGGCTGCATTGATGGGCACTGGTGAGGCTGCATTGATGGGTGTTGGTGAGGCTGAGCTGATTGGCACTGATCAGGCTGCATTAATGGACACTGGTGAGGCTGCATTGATGGGCACTAATCAGGCTGCATTGATGGGCACTGGTGAGGCTGCATTGCATAGACACTGTTGAGGCTGCATTGATGGGCACTGATCAGGCTGCATTGATGGCCACTGATCAGGCTGCATTGATGGCCACTGATCAGGCTGCATTGATGGACACTGATCAGGCTGCATTGATGGACACTGGTGAGGCTGCATTTATGGACACTGGTAAGGCAGCATTTGATGGACACTGGTGAGGCTGCATTGCATAGACACTGTTGAGGCTGCATTGATGGGCACTGATCAGGCTGCATTGATGGGCACTAATCAGGCTGTATTGATGGACACTGATCAGGCTGCATTAATGGACACTGTTCAGGCTGCATTTATGGACACTGGTGAGGCTGCATTTATGGACACTGGTAAGGCAGCATTTGATGGACACTGGTGAGGCTGCATTTGATGGACACTGGTGAGGCTGCATTGATGGGCACTGGTGAGGCTGCATTGATGGGCACTGGTGAGGCTGCATTGATGGGCACTGGGGAGGCTGCATTTGATGATGATTTTGTACACAAACAAAAACCATCACAAACACATACTGACATTACACACACACACAGAAACCATGACACCCAAACAATAGAAATTACTTTCTCGAGACAGGGGTACTTAGGAAATTTTTTTTTAAATCTGCAGGGGTACTTCAATGTAAAAGTTTGAGAAACACTGCTCTAACAGACACAAATCTTGAAAAAAAAAAAAACCCACAACAGGCTCTGGACCCATTTTAGAGGCTCTGCTGCAGTTGAGAAGGCTGATCTCTTTTGTGCTTTTAGCAGCTTGCATCGCAATAGCACGGTTATGGAAATCTCCCACAATACCATTTGATGTGATTAAGACCAAACTCTCCTGAATAATGGTCAATGAGAAGCTCTTGGCCATCCTCCATGATAAAATCCCCCAGTTTGAAAAGACATTTGAGCCCTGGGTCACCTATCTTATGGGGAACTCGTAGGGTCCGAGGGTGTTTTTTTGAAAAATGAAAAGATCTGATGTGCATTTTTGCAACTTGAATAATTCTAAATAAATATAATATCTTAGGAAGAATGTTCATCTTTACATGGTTAATTCTACCAAACCATGAAAGAGGATTGACTTTCCATCTATCAAAGTAGCTTTTCATACAGTGCTTTGAAAGTATTCATACCCCTTGAAATTTTCCACATTTTGTTATGTTACAACCAAAAATGAATATGTATTTTATTGGGATTTTATGTAATAGACCAATACAAAGTGACACATAATTGTGAAGTGGAATGAAAATGATAAATGGTTTTCAATGTTTTTTACAAATAAATATCTGAAAAGTGTGGCATGCATTTGTATTCAGCCCCCTTTACTCTGATACCCCTAACTAAAATCTAGTGGAAGCAATTGCCTTTAGAAGTCACCTAATTAGTAAATAGAGCCCACCTGTGTGTAATTTAATTTCAGTATACATACAGTTGTTTAGATAAGCCCTCAGAGGTTTGTTAGAGAACCTTAGTAAACAAACAGCATCATGAAGGGCAAGGAACACACCAGACAGCTCAGGGATAAAGTTGTGGAGAAGTTTAACCACTTCAATACAGGACATTTTCACCCCCTTCCTGCCCAGGCCAATTTTCAGTTTTCAGCGCTGTAACATTTTGAATGACAATTGCGCGGACATGCAACACTGTACCCAAACCTTTTTTTCCCACAAATAGAGCTTTCTTTGGTGGTATTTGATCACCACTGCGGTTTTTATTTTTTGCGCTATAAACAAAAGAAGAGCGACAAGTTTGAAAAAATACAATATTTTTTAATTTTTGCTATAATAAATATCCCATAAATATCCCATATATTTAAAAAACACAAACAAATTTTTTCCTCAGTTTAGGCCGATATGTATTCTTCTACATATGTTTGGTAAAAAAAAAATCGCAATAAGCGCATATTGATTGGTTTGCACATAATTTATAGTGCTTACAAAATAGGGGATAGATTTATGGCATTTTTATTATTATTATTTTTTTATTAGTAATGGCGGCGATCTGCCAAAGCAGACTATTCCACCGGTTACTTCTTCCGTAGCCCCACCATCATGCACTAGGGAATCACCAAAACCGCCTAATTTGTGACATGCCAACCAGGTGGAGCTCAACATTGGCAATGCTGCAGCAGCTGCACACACAGCAGAGGGCCATCAATGAGTACCTGTGTGAGTATTGCACCAGGACAGGGTCAGGGGAGTTTGGCTTCTTTTCGCCATGCCAGTGGCTACTGATTAAGGATGTATGCACTGTCCTGACACCATTTGAGGAGGCCACAAGGATTGTGAGCAGCAACAATGCATGCATCATTGACACTGTCCCTCTAGGGGACCCCCAGATCCCGCCCCCCCATGTGAATGGGTATCGGGTACATTGTACCCCAACCCATTCACCTAAAAAAGTGTCAAAAAGTAAAAACCACAACAGACAGTTTTTGACAATTCCTTTATTAACCGGTTCCTGACCGACTCACGCAGATATACTGCGACAGAATGGCTCTCCTGGCCGAATTTCCATATATATACGGGTTTGCCCAGGAGAGTCACAAGAGGGCAGGTGAGCGACACCGGAGGCACGCGCGAGCTGCACATCAGGGGACTCGATGCGCGTGGCCCGGCGGGCGTGATCGTGTGCACGAGAGCCAGCACGGGGATTTGTGTGTGTAAACACACAAATCCCTGAGCTCCCAGAGAAGAGAAGACAGATCATTTGTGTTCCTACAAAGTAGGGACAGTGATCTGTCATTTCTCCTAGTTAGTCCCATCCCCACACCGTTAGAACACTGTGAGGGAACACACAGTTAACACCTTGATTGCCCCCTAGTGTTAACCCCTTCCCTGCCAGTGACATTTATAAAGTAATCAGTGCATATTTATAGCACTGATCGCTCTATAAATGTCAATGGTCCCAAAAATGTGTCAAAAGTCTCCGATCTGTCTGTCGCAATGTCGCAAAAACACTAAAAATCGCAGATCACCGCCATTACTAGTAAAAAAATAAAAATAAATAAAAACAACATTAAAAAAGCCATAAATCTTTCCCAAAGTTTGTAGACGCTATAACTTTTGCGCAAAGCAATCAATATACGATTATTGCAATTTTTTTACCAAAAATATGTAGAACAATACATATTGGCCTAAACTGATGAAGAAATTTGTTTTTTAAAAAAATATGGGGGATATTTATTATAGCAAACACTAAAAAATACATTTTTTTCTCAAAATTGTCACTATTTTTTTGTTCATAGCGCAAAAAATAAAAAACGCAAAGGTGATCAAATACCACCAAAAGAAAGCTCTATTTGTGGGGAAAAATGGACGCAAATTTTGTTTGGGTACAGCATTGCATGACCGCGTAATTGTCAATTAAATCGACGCAGTGCGAAATTGTAAAAAGTGCTCTGGTCAGAAAGGGGTAAAATCTTCCGGGGCTGAAGTGGTTAAAAAAGGAAAAAAAAATGTGATGTCCATCCATCTTCAATCATGCCCCCCGCTGGACCTGAAAAAAGAAAAAAAAAACGATAAAACTCCACCTCCATGGGAGGCCTCCCGATGATTTCTGTCTCTTGGCTTTGACAGCTGTTATATAGGCAAGGGCGGGGCCACCCGGTGACGTAACTAAGTGACCCCGCCCCTTCTGACGTCATGTGCCAGGGTCATCCGGTTCAATTATAGTTCAATTTTTCAGGTCTGTTGGGCGGCGTGATTGAAGATGGATGGATATCGCGGGACACTTTTTTTTTTTTAATAAAGGAATTGTCAAAAACTGTCTATTGTGGTTTTTACTTTTTGACACTTTTTTTGGTGAATGGGTAGGGGTACAATGTACCCGATACCCAATCACATAGGGGGGACAGGATCTGGGTGCCCCCTTGTTAAAGGGGGCCTCCGGATTGCGATAAACCCCCCGCCCGCAGACTCTGACAACCAATGGCCAGGGTCGTCGGGAAGAGGGGACCCCAAAGCACCCTCCCCATGTTGAGGGCATGTGGCTTGGTACCGATCAGGAGGGGGGGGACGCTCGCTCGTCCCCCCCTATCCTGACCTTCAGGCTACATGCTTGGATAAGGGTCTGGTATGGATTTTGGGGGGACCCCCACGACAATTTTTTTTTACATTTTGGCATCGAGTTCCCCTTAAAACCCATACCAGATACCAAGAGTCTGGTATGGATGGGGGGGGGGAACCCTACATTACAGCCGCAAGCAAGTTTAGATGACAGTTTTTCCTTTAGAATATTTCGTTTTTATTGTTTCACTTTAAGCATTATTAAAATCACTGCTCCTGGAAAAAAAAGGTAGTTTTAAAACTTTTTTTTTTGCATTGATACATGTCCCCTGGGGCAGGACCCGAGTCCCCTATACACTTTTTATGGCAATAACTTGCATATAAGCCTTTAAAATGAGCACTTTAAATTTTTTATGTTTGTGTGCCATAGACTTTAATAGGGTTCGTATGTTCGCTAGAACTTTTCGCCTGTTCGCATGTTCTAGTGCGAACCGAACCGGGGAGTGTTCGGACCATCCCTATGCCTAAGTAAAGAAGTGCTTGCGATTGCCTTTTAAATGGAAAATGTATTTCCACATGGATGGATGGACCATGGATGGTCTTAACATTAAAAGAGGTGTTCAAATCTTGGGATTTAGTGTGGTTTGCTTTAATGCGGACCTTCAGTCATTTTTTCAACTTGTTTTAACTTTGGATAGCAAAACATTTTTTTTCTGCCAGTAAATAACTTATACAGCCCACTTCCTGTTTTCCTGACAGAGGGGGGTGGGGTCACCCGGTTACGTCAGTGGTTACGTACCTTCAGGGTCTGGTATGGAATTTGGGGGGACCCCCACGCAATTTTTTAAAAACATTTTGGTTCGGTGTTCCCCTTAATATTCATACCAGACCCAAAGGGCCTGGTAATGGACTGTGAGGGAATCCCTTGCCTTTTTTTCAATGACTTTTATGTGTATTGCTGAGATCCGACAATTCATTATAGCCGCAAGTAGTTTTAAATTACTTTTTTTCCTTTAGAAATGTCATTTGTGCAGGGACTGTTCTAAACACGGGAAACATGCGCCACTTTACAGGCATACTATAGACACCCCCCAGGTACGAAATTTAAAGGAATATTTCACTTTTATTGTTTCACTTTAAACATTATTAAAATCACTGCTCCCGAAAAAAAGTCAATTTTTATAACTTTTTTTTGCATTGATACATGTCCCCTGAGGCAGGACCCGGGTCCCCAAACACTTTTTATGACAATAACTTGCATATACGCCTTTAAAATCATCACTTTTGATTATTCATGTTCGTGTCCCATAGACTTTAATGGTGTTCACATGTTAGAACTAATTTTTTGCCTGTTCGCATGTTCTGCTGCGAACCAAAACGGGGGGTGTTCGGCTCATCCCTACCCAACACCAGAGCCCCCCTCCCTGTGACAGCGGGTGGGGGTTCCACTTACCACAATTGTTGTCACATTTTGAAAACAGCCACTATATTCATTAACAACAATCTGTGAATAAATGAAATACAAGTCCTGTCTTCCACCGCAGCAAATGGAATTGTAGTTTCAATGGATCGTGAGTGTGCTGATCAGCATGCTTGTAGTCCATTCACATTGCCTACAACTCTATTGCCCCCTACATACGATCAGACTTTGCGACAACAAAACCGTGAATTTTTGTTCGAAAGTTGTTGGCTCCAACTTGGCTCCAATTACGAACGTAGTGACGTACAAGACGTACGTGATATCTCCATTACGAACGCTAGTTTTACAAGACCGAGAGCTTCTGGCTCGTACTTGATTTCGAGCATGCGTAGACTTTTGTCCGACGGACTTGTGTACACACGATCAGAAAGTCCGAGCATACACACGGTCGGACTTTCCGCCAACAAGCTCACATCCAACATTCATTGTCAGAAAATCCGATCGTGTGTGCGGGGCATATAACTGAAAGACCATACAAAGGTACAAGCAACATACCTGTGTGCAAGAGCCTGGTACTTAGGAGCGGGTATCTGGTTTTGACAGGTACAAACAATCTATATTTGACAGGTTTCACCTGAATTGGTAGACTTTTCCTCTCTTACCATGGGATGTGATGAATGATAATGACACTCTCCCGCATGTAAAGGGTAAATAAGATCTACAACAAATATGCAAGGCTTCTCATTACACCATTGTAGTGAGGGAGGGTGTCAGCATCGGGTTTCACTGTAAATTGTACTGATAAATTCCATGGTAATTCACAAGTAGGACGCCTTCAGCTGAGCAGTGAGCACCAAATTGAGGTAAGAAGCCATTCTGGAGCTAACACCGAAGGAAATATTCTGAAATTCTGTCAGCATCTGAAATGCATCAGTCCACCTAGAAACCTTGTCCATCATCAGTCCACCTAGAAACCTTGTCCATCATCAGTCCACTTAGAAACCTTGTCCATCATCAGTCCACCTAGAAACCTTGTCCATCATCAGTCCACCTAGAAACCTTGTCCATCATCAGTCCACCTAGAAACCTTGTCCATCATCAGTCCACCTAGAAACCTTGTCCATCATCAGTCCACCTAGAAACCTTGTCCATCATCAGTCCACCTAGAAACCTTGTCCATCATCAGTCCACCTAGAAACCATGTCCATCATCAGTCCACCTAGAAACCTTGTCCATCATCAGTCCACCTAGAAACCTTGTCCATCATCAGTCCACCTAGAAACCTTGTCCATCATCAGTCCACCTAGAAACCATGTCCATCATCAGTCCACCTAGAAACCATGTCCATCATCAGTCCACCTAGAAACCTTGTCCATCATCAGTCCACCTAGAAACCTTGTCCATCATCAGTCCACCCTGCGCTTATTATAGTGTTCACAGTTTTGCAACATTTGACCTATTAAGTGGTAACTGGTGCATCATAGTGATAGACTGTGATTTTTTTTTTAATGCAGATCTAAGCATTAAATGAATTATTAGAGGCATTTTCCTATGCCTTTTTCTATTACCCACATTACATAAGACCTAACCAGATATATGAGGTAGCTTTATTTATTTTCATAATTTCATTAGGTGTTTTATGATGGAATTTTTTCAAAACCGCACTTGCACTTTTCTTAGTTTGACTAAATTGGTTCGACTGTATTGCATTTTTTTTTGTGTGTGTTAAATGCTCCGCTATCCAGAAATTATTGTGACTTTACCTAAGGCTTTAGGTAATTATTGTGACTTTACCTTTACTTGTATTTTACTACAAGTATTTTACTACTGTAAGTTAGCACCAGGTTTTTTACTCTATAATTAGCAATGAAATAAATTAACGTTTCATGAGGTTGCAATCATTACACATCTGCAAACATTTGCAGACACGTATTTACAGCTTGATTTTAATACTTTTTTTTTTAAAGTATACTTTGCATAGTTGTTACCAAACAAATCTTTTTCTGCATAGTACGTTAGGTATGTATACAGTGTGTTTATTTAAATTGCAGACAATTTATTTATTTGTTTTAAGGTACTTATATAGCGCCGTCAGTTTACGCAGCGCTTTACTTATACATTCACATTAGTCCCTGCCCTCAAGGAAGTTACAATCTAAGGTCCCTAACTCACATTCATACACTGAGCAAAATTTCAAACACAACACTTCTGTGTTTTCCCCTATTTATCATGAGCTCAACGCAAAGATCTATGACCTTTTCTATGTACACAAAAGGCCTATTTCTCTCAAATATTGTTCACAAATCTGTATAAATCTGTGTTAGTGAGCACTTCTCCTTTGCCACGATAATCCATCCACCTCACAGGTGTGGCATATCAAAATGCTGATTAGACAGCATGATTATAGCACAGGTGTGCCTTAGACTGGCCACAATTAAAGGCCACTCTAAAATGTGCAGTTTTATCACACAGCACAATGCCACAGATGTCGCATGAGGGAGCGTGCAATTGGCATGCTGAAGGCAGGAATGTCCAGGCTGTTGCCCTTGAATTGAATGTTCATTTCTCTACCATAAGCCGTCACTCTCCAAAGGCGTTTCAGAGAGTTTGGCAGTACATCCAACCGGCCTCACAACCGCAGACCACATGTAACCACACCAGTCCAGGACCTCCACATCCAGCATCTTCACCTCCAAGATTGTCTGAGACCAGCCACCCGGACTAGCTGCTGCATTAACCGGTTTACATAATAAAAGAATTTCTGCACAAACTGCCAGAAACCATCTCAGGGAAGCTCATCTGCTTGCTGGTCGACCTCATCGGGGTCTCGACATGACTTCGGTTCGTCATCGTAACCGACTTGAGTGGGCAAGTGCTCACATTTGATGGCGCCTGCAACTTTGGAGAGGTGTTCTCTTCATGGATGAATCCCGGTTTTCACTGTACGGGGCAGATGGCAGACAGCATGTATGGCGTTGTGTGGGTGATCGGTTTGCTGATGTCAACGTTGTGGATGGAGTGGCCATGGTGGCGGTGGGGTTATGGTATGGGCAGGCGTATGCTATGGACAACGAACACTGGTGCATTTTATTGATCGCATTTTGAATGCACAGAGATACCATGACGAGATCTTAAGGCCCATTGTTGTGCCATTCATCCATGACCATCACCTCATGTTGCAGCATGATGATGCACGGCCCATATTGCAAGGATCTGTACACAATTCCTGGAAACTGAAAACATTCCAGTTCTTTAATGACCAGCATACTCACCGGACATGTCACCCATTGAGCATGTTTGGGATGCTCTGGATCGGCGTATATGACAGCATGTTACATTTCCTGACAATATCCAAAACACAAAAGTGTTGCGTTTATAATTTGATCAGTGTACATAAACATATTACATACCTCCCAACTTTCTGCGAAGGGAATGAGGGACACCTATTAGCAAAATGTATGTAGGCATAGGACACACCCCCTACCACGCCCCCTTAAAGGGGGAGAATTATAAAAAAAAAATGAGTTAAACCCACAAGTGCTTTTTATTACAAATACTATTCCTTGATACTGACTTTTGAAATTTACAAATGCTGCAATTTAGAAATTGGATGAAAGGTTTAGTGCTGGGAAACACTTTTTTAAAGATAAATAGATAAATAGTGCATTGTATATACAACTCTATAGATCAGACCAAAATTAGGAGGAAAGAGGGACTTTGTTCCAAATCAGGGACAATGCTTTGAAATCAGGCACAGTTGGGAGCTATGCATATTAAGGTCAATTTAAACAGTGGCCAATTATCCTACCAGCATGTCTATGGCGTGTGAGCAGAAACCCATGCAGGCAACATGCAAACTCCAGGCAGGTATGGTTGTGGTTGGGATTCGAACCAGCGACCCTTGACCTGCTAGGTGATTCCTGACCACAACCCGATAGAACACCTTTGGGTTGAATTAGAGCAGAGACTGCGAGCCAAGCCTTCTCGTCCAACATCAGTGCCTGTCCTCACAAATGCTCTTCTGGAAGAATGGTCAAACATTCCCATAGACACACCTAAACCCTGTGGACAGCCTTCCCAGAAGAGTTGAAGCTGTTGTAGCTGCAAAGGGTGGGCCAACTCAATATTGAACCCTACGGACTAAGACTGGGATGACATTAAAGTTCATGTGTGTGTAAAGGCAGGTGTCCCAATACTTCTGGTAATATAGTGTAAATGTGCTACATGATCCATGGTGAGCAATTGCCCATCTTTCGTGGCAAACACCTTTCCAAATTGGGATGATGACCTATCCAAATTGCTTATCTAAAATCTATATGTATTTTTTTTTTTTTTTTTTTTGGGGGGGGAGGGGTTTGTTTAGCCTTTGTACACAGGCAGGTGCATTGCCTCATGAGGTGCCCATAACACAATGCGGTGAAAGGTGGGTGTGACCACACTGAACTAACATTAGGAGTGGCCTAAAAGGCTGTGGTTAAATAGAGCCTGGGCCTACTCACTGTATGTATGGCACACATATTTCACAGGCCTTTTACTCACAAACTTTGCTTTAATTACTGTGTCACAAGTCACAGACAAACATCAGAAACCTCAGCAAATATTTTTTTTAATGTCTTTCAATACATATACTTTTCTGGACACAGAATAGAAAGCTAACGCTTGCTCTGAGCTTAACTTGAAGCAGTATAAAGCCCACCCTTCTACCCCTGCACATGTGTTGGGAGGTCATAATGGGGTTAGCAGACCAAGCTGTCCAGCAAAAGTGACAGCTAGTGTGTGACTTGAGGAGCGAGGGCCACTTTAGCGACTTGATAACCGATCGTGGGGCCACAATGCGTGGAGTGGGCAGAAGACAGATCGGTGTCCACTCTGCATATGCAGAACAGGCACAGCCCGCTCTACTCTATGGGCCCTCTGATCCAATCCGCCAAGACACAAGGGGACGGATTAGGGTCGCCACCTTTTCTTCAAGCCAAACCCAAACACTTTAGCAGCCTGGGACACCTTTGGATGCCCCGAGGATAGTAGTAATGTGGTGCACATAGCGTGCCACAGTGAACGGTGGGTGTGGCCAAATTACTCTTGCTGACATCATTGCCCTGCCCCCCCCCCCAGTGATGCCGAACCTGCCCCCAGACATCCGCCTGCAGCTCCCGGACGGCAACAGATTTGTGTGTGACTATCTCAGTTACTTGGGGAGCCACAGCCTGGCCTGAATAATGTGTCCGGGTTTCAGTCTGCCTGGTAAATGGAGGGTCCGATTAGGTTCACCTGAAAAACAGACAGGCCGACCCGATCGGACCAATCGTGTGAAAGGGGCCTAAGGCTGCTTTCACACTGATGCACTGCAGTTTACCTGCACCTCAACTGACCTCAATCTTCACTTCTTCCTCAGGATTCCTGCAGGTATCGCTGGTTGCTGCTGCCCCCCAGGTGGGTATGGCTAGTACTTCTGGTGGGTACTGCTGGCTGATACTGCTGGTGGGTACTGCTGGCTGGTACTGCTGGCAGATAATGCTGGTGGGTACTGCTGGCTGGTACTGCTGATGGGTACTGCTAGCTGGTACTGCTGGTGGGTACTGCTGATGGGTACTGCTGGCTGGTACTGCTGATGGGTACTGCTGGCTTGTACTGTTAGTGGCTAATGTTAGTGGTTATGCTGGCTGGTTCCCGACCTGCCATCTCTGAGCATCAGTGTGACAGGAGCCAGCGCTAGAGGAAGCATGCGGCTGCAGTAGAGAGCAGAGCCGATGCTTTCTGCATCGCTCTTGTCATAGGTGGAGTACATTTGGTATCACTCCACCTGTGACAGGAGTTGGCGCTATACAGGAAGCATCGGCTCTGATTCCTCTAGCGCTGGCTCCGTTCTTCACGCTGATGCTTAGGGATTGCGGGACGGCAAGCCGCGATCTGAGCTTGCCGACCTGCCATCCCAGAGCAGGAGGTAGGAGGCCACATCAGAGGGTGCCGCGGGCTAGCGGTTGGGCGCCTCTGATTTAACATGAGCGGGGCTGCTCACAATGGTCACCTTTTAGTAATTTATGTAAAATCTTTATCCCAAAAGGGAAAAAGAATGTTGCTCTAACTGCTTAAAAACTGTGAACTGGGGTTGGAGCTTCATTTAGTGCAACTAAATCTGCTAGTGCATCGAACACTCTCTCTACAGATTGCCAATGCTGCTGCCCAAAGGTGTCCCTGTTCTCCATCAGGAGTGGAGACACCCTAAGACAGGAAGCATGTTGCTGGCTGCATCACCAGGTGAAAATAAAGGTAAAAAGCTTAAAAAAGAAAACTAATACAGCCACCACATTTAAAGATGAGTAAATGGCAATATATTATTATTTTTTTTTTTTTAGTTTCATTACTGCTTTAAAGATGAACTTCATTAAATCAGACTACTTAGCAACCAGCTAATAAATACCTTGATCAGGCGTTGTAATAAACAATAAAGGTTATGGGTCAAGAGTTTCATAAGGGATGAATGTTAACCTCCCTGGCGGTATTCCCGAGTCTGGCTCGGGGTGGATTTTCAGTACCAAAAGCGGTAACCCCGAGCCACACTCGGGATCGCATCGCAGGATCCAGGAAGAGCTTACTTACCTTGTCCCCAGGATCCTGCGATGTCTCCCTGCAGTGTATGCGAGCCGTGTCCTCCGCTCGATCTATCACGGTGCCGGGCTGTGATAAACAATGCGAGCATTACGACGCACGGGGACGGAGAACGGTGCCAAATTCAAAAAAGTGAAACACACAATACATATACAGTACACTGCAATTTTACAGATTACATTACTGTATCAATTTATATCAACTCCCATTTGTCCCTAGTGGTTTCTCCAGTGTCCTGCATGCAGTTTTATATTATAAAAACTGTTCTTTTTGCCTGGAAACTGGAGATTGTCCATAGCAACCAAAACCGTCCCTTTACATCAAAAGCAGGTTTAGACCAGCTAGAAAACAGCGATAATAAATTAGTATCACTTGCAGAATTTTGTGATAGTGATTTGTGGGGAGATCCGTCATCAAACACTGAAAGTAAAGACAGCGACAATTCTGCAAATGAGCAAATTTCAGTGTTTTTGATTTGATTACATTATTGAATCATTTTTATTATTATTATATTATTATTACTTATAATTATTTATAGTTATTTATTATATTATAATTTATGAATTAGTGTTTCAAACTTTATCATACCCGGGATGTCTACTAGACTCTTGTTTGGACAGATTTAAGTGAGTTATTCCTAAGAATTACAGGCCTACAATATAAAATGCCAAATTTCCATGCAAAATAATTGTACTGCTTTCAGCATCAAAAATCTGAAATAATACCGCCAGGGAGGTTAATGAGCATGCACCAACATGCTTACACACGCAGTTGGCGACAATCTGTCGTGTGCGACATGCCACACATGGAAAGGAGGACCAGGTATTGTAACAGTTATTAGGTATGGGGTTCATTTTAGAGCTCAGTCTGGATAAGGTGTTAAGGTTGGCATAGAGGTTAGGATAAAGCTGAACTCTAGACCAACAGCTTCACAATTGGAATACATATATGGTGGCTGTTTGTAATTTTGGCAAACTAGTTCTGAGATTTACACCACCCAGCCAGGTCCATGTCCTAAATTTTCTTTACTGAAATTAGGCAATATAGCTTGGTCACCCCCCACTCCATTTTTGATTGGACAGAGAAAGAGTAGTATTTCAACCTAATCAGGTCACTACCTGTTTTTGCCATGTCAGGATTTTCCTTGTGCATATATCTGGTCTAAAGAAAAAGAAAAAGTCCCAGCGCAATGGAATGCGTACTATAGAGGTTGGAAAATGTTTGATGGAACTGCTGCCTCTACCAATTACTTCCACTAGGTGGAGTATACTATTGAGAAAGGAAAAAAAGAGTAGATATGGCGCCGTTCCCAACCTGATTGGATTCAGATGTGTGCTGCTCCCTTAAATGGGAGGAAGGTATTTCAGGTGGGGGAAGGGAAATGATGTATGTAGTTCCTATTGAATGGGTGTCTCCTGGCCAGAAAACAAATGCACAGTGAACCATGTGCTCATTAATGTGAAATCAGATTAAAACTTCTGGGTGTCAATAAGTGTCAGGCTGTATGCCTGACACGATATGAAAGTGCAATGTGTAGGACAGCCCAACTTGTTATATATATATATATATATATATATATATATATATATGATAAATAGATAAAATATGATAAATAAAGTGCAGTTTAGTCCTAATCGTTACTATGCATGTGCAATGACCATATATACAAATTAAATCAATAATACAAGTATAAAGCTGGTGTAAATAAATAAACAGGTGAACATATAACTAATATGCAATTGGGTTAAGGTGCTGTTGTGCCAGTGAAGGAATCTGTTTAGACTCTGGTGGGCTTTCCAATGAATAACCACTCGGTGCGTGCCTTATTCGTGCTCCTATAGTGACTGCACTCACCAGATCCTTCACCCCCTCTTGGGGTCTCATAATGCAGGATAACTCCGTCCTTAATGTTGACTATGAGGAGGTTCCATTATGAAAAGAGAAAGAGGGAGCCCACATAGTGTAATACTGTATAAAAAACTTGATTATTGGTGTAAACGCTAACACAAGCTCCAGATGACGTCAGAGTGACAAAACGCGTAGGGCGGAGTCAGCATACATCCTTACATCACTTCCTGTCACAGAAGCTTGTGTCAGCAATATATGCTTTTTATCCTTACCGAATGTGAGTAGCTTTTTTAGCGTTTACACCAATAAACAAGTTTTTTATACAGTATTACGCTGATTCCTTCACTGGCACAACAGCACCTTAACCCAATTGCATATTAGTTATATGCTCACCTGCTTATTTATTTACACCAGCACTTTATATTTGTATTATTGATTTAATTTGTATATATGGTCATTGCACATGCATAGTAATGATTAGGACTAAACTGCACTTTATTTATCATATTTTATCTATTTATCATATATATATAACAAGTTGGGCTGTCCTACACATTGCACTTTCTTATCGGGTCAGGCATACAGCCTGACACTTATTGACACCCAGAAGTTTTAATCTGATTTCACATTAATGAGCACATGGTTCACTGTGCATTTGTTTTCTGGCCAGGAGACACCCATTCAATAGGAACTACATACATCATTTCTCTTCCCCCACCTGAAATACCTTCCTCCCATTTAAGAGAGCAGCACACACCTGAATCCAATCAGTTTGGGAACGGCGCCATATCTACTCTTTTTTCCTTTCCCATATATCTGCTCTGATTGGCTCAGAGTATTTCCTCTCTGTGTTACATTTTTACTCTGTGTTCTTT
Source organism: Aquarana catesbeiana (assembly GCF_042186555.1). Lineage (NCBI taxonomy): Eukaryota > Metazoa > Chordata > Amphibia > Anura > Ranidae > Aquarana > Aquarana catesbeiana. The sequence continues at coordinate 203,836,571 of NC_133333.1, read as the reverse complement.
TGTACATTGAATTACATAATATTGTGCATCATTTTAAAGTATGCTTTATAGTGTATAATGAAAACAATACTGCATTAAATTGTGTTTTTATATGAATCTGGATTTCTACTTGAGGGTTAAGAATCAAGCCACGGAGGGAATTTTTTTTCACTTTTTGTAGAATTGATCCCCTCAGGCTGAATACTACTGGTTACTACTACTTTTGGCACTGGAAGGTATTGATCTGCAAAAAACTGACCGACAAACAACAATAGAGTACCATACACGGTACACGTGCGGTTGACTCATTCTCACTTTTGTACACACAGGGTGGTTGACGTACAGCATGGAGGTTTCATCAAGGTCAGAAGATCAAGAAAATTACAATGATTTTGACCCGAAAATTTACCTAGATCAGTTTTACGCAATAGATGAAGACCATAAAATGACAGAGGAGGCCATTTTCCTGTTCACTTTTATGAAAAATGTGTTTTCATCTGGTATGTAATACTGTTACCAGTATAGTCCCCTTGATGGTTCAGGTCCTGATGTAAATGTAAGCATTATTTTAGTTTGAAATGCCCCATTCATTTATTTAATCTTCTCTTACCTTTTCTGTTTCAACAAGTTTTTTTGTTTTCTCGTTGTCCTATGTGATAGCATTAGTGCGTGGTGATTGGTCACTCAGACACCAGCAGCATCACCAGAGTAGGAGTAAATCTTCAGTACTGTGTAGGCTTCGACAAGAACTTACACAAGACTTCTCCTGGCTTCTGGTAGCTGAATAAAGTAATGGGAGAACAAAAAAGGTACCCAAGTGCAATAATGAAATCTGGTACATAGCCCAAAAGGAACCAAATAAGATAAGTTCATTGTTAGGATTTTCTGTACATGCCCTTTAAAATTGTGAGCATATTGTATTTTATTTTTTAGGTCATGTGGAAGGCAATAGTCTTATAGAGATTGGTGCTGGTCCTACCATATGTCACATTCTGTCCGCCTGTGAAAACTTCAAGCAAATATACCTTACAGATTATGTAGAAAGAAACCTGCAAGAAATAGAAAAATGGATAAAAGGTGATAAGGAGGCCTTTGATTGGTCTCCACATCTGAAATATGTCTGTGACATTGAAAACCACAGGTATGTACTAAACATCTATTAATGCAAACTAGATATGGATGAGGGAGTTACTCATTTCTATCAATTTGCTGCAAAATCTGAAAAAATGTATTTTATTAAAAGTTTTTATAGTATACCCTCAAAGGGCCTTTTTTTTTTTTTTTTTCCTTACAATATCAATCAAGTGCTCTCCAATCCAATCCTGCTGCTCCCTCTTGATCTTGGCTATATACAGTGCCTTGGAAAAGTATTCATACCCTTTGAAATTTTCCACATTATGTCATGTTACAACCAAAAACGTAAACGTATTTTATTGGGATTTTATGTGATAGACCAACACAAAGTGGCACATAATTGTGAAGTGGAAGGTAAATGATAAATGGTGTTCAAATTTTTTTTACAAATATGTAAAAAATGTGGCATGCATTTGTATTCAACCCCCCTGAGTCAATACTTTGTAGAACCCCCTTTCACTGCAATTACAGCTGAAAGTCTTTTTGGGGATGTCTCTACCAGCTTTGCACATCTAGAGAGGGACATTTCTGTCCATTCTTCTTTGCAAAACCTTATTTTGAGCTTTGCTCAAGCTCTGCCAGATTGGATGGAGAGTGGCTGTAAACAGCAATTTTCAAGTCTTGCCACAGATTCTCTATTAGATTTAGGTCTGGACTTTGACTGGGCCATTCTAGCACATGAATATGCTTTGATCTAAACCAGGGGACTCAAACTGGTGGCCCTCCAGCTGTTGCAAAACTACAAGTCCCATGAGGCATTGCAAGGTTGACAGCCCAGGAGACATTACAAGCATGACTCCCACAGGCAGGGGCATGATGGGACTTGTAGTTTCCCAACAGCTGGAGGGCCGCTGGTTTGAGACCCCTGATCTAAACCATTCCATTTTAGCTCTGGCTGTATGTTTAGGGTTGTTGTCCTGCTGGAAGGTGAACCTCCGCCCCAATCTTAAGTCTTTTGCAGACTCTAACAGGTTTTCTTCTAAGATTGTCCTGTATTTGGCCCCATCCATCTTCCCATCAACTCTGACCAGCTTCCCTGTCCCTGCTGAAGAAAAGAATCCCCACAACATGATGCTGCCACCACCATGTTTCACAGTGGGAATGGTGTGTTCAGGGTGATGTGCAGTGTTAGTTTTCTGCCACACATAGCATTTTGCTTTTAGGCCGAAAAGTTCAATTTTGGTTTTATCTGACCAGAGCACCTTCTTCCACATGTTTGTTGTGTCCCCCACATGGCTTCTCGCAAACTGCAAACGGGACTTTTTATGGCTTTCTTTCAACAATGGCTTTCTTCTTGCCACACTTTCATAAAGGCCAGATTTGTGGAGCGCACGACTAATAGTTGTCCTGTGGACAGATTCTCTCAACTGAGCTGTGGATCTCTGCAGCTCCTCCACAGTTACCATGGGCCTCTTGTGTGCTTCTCTGATTTATGCTCTCCTTGCCCGGCCTGTCCATTTAGGTGGACGGCCATATCTTGGTAGGTTTGCAGTTGTGCCATACTTTTTCCATTTTCAGATGATGGATTGAACAGTGCTCCGTGAGATATTCAAAGCTTAGGATATTTTTTTATAACTAAACCCTGCTTTAAACTTCTCCACAACTTTATCCCTGACCTTTCTGGTGTGTTCCTTGGCTTTCATGATGCTGATTGTTCACTAAGGTTCTCTAACAAACCTCTGAGGGCTTCACAGAATAGCTATAGTTATACTGAGATTAAATTACACACAGGTGGACTCTATTTACTAATTAGGTGACTTCTGAAGGCAATTGGTTTCACTAGATTTTAGTTAGGGGTATCAGAGTAAAGGGGGCTGCATACAAATGCACACCACACTTTTCAGATATTTATTTGTAAAAAATGTTGAAAACCATTTATAATTTTCCTTCCACTTCACAATTATGTGCCATTTTGTGTTGGTCTATCACATAAAATCTCAATAAAATACATTTACGTTTTTGGTTGTAACATGACAAAATGTGGAAAATGTCAAGGGGCATGAATACTTTTTCAAGGCACTGTAAATTTTGCCACACTGACAGCTGGCCTGATAAATTATATAGAATATGGTCCAAAGACAAATTCGCAAGTCGGCACTATACTCCTAATGGGTTAGCTGCTAGCAAGAGAAAGACAATGGGGTTGGTTTACTAAAAGCAAAAAAAAAAACAAAAAAAAAAACAGGAAAAAAAACCCAAAAAAAAACAGCTTTTTTTTGCTTGCACATGATTGGAAGATGGAAGTCAGCAGAGTTTCTGCTCATTTACTAAGCTCTGGAGCAACTGCACTTGCAGAGTGCAGTCTTTTTTCCTTTGGTAAATCAACCCAAAATATACTCAACCTTTGGTGATGCATCAAATATATAAACATGCAGCGCAAAAAGTGCAACAAAAATTTCAATAATCTGTTACAAAATTCATAACCCAATAAAAATAAGTGGTATATTGCAAGACCACAAGTGAATAACTATAAAAAAAAAATTGTATCTTAAAGTTCATAAAATAAACAAAGTGAGTGCTATAAATAAACAAGTTCTTTTTAGTGTTTCAGACAGCCAGATTGGTAACTCACCAGAGGTCCAGGCTACTCCATTAAGTGCAGCTTAAGTGCTGATTAGTCATACACTTTACAGGGCTCTTTCACCTCCTTCAGCCAGCTCCACCATCACATCAATATCTTATACACTGGAACTTAGGAAAAGACTATAGTGTACTGCCAAAAAATGTTCACTAAAAATTACACCCGTGAAGTGAAGTGCCACTCATTGTCCAGGAAATGCGTGTCCAACAAATCACCATCTTTCACCCGCATGCAATGGGCACTCACCAGAAATAATATCTGGGCATGTAGCATACACAAGTATAGAATATCCTTGGCCTTCCTTCTATAGTGTCTTGAAAAAGTATTAATACCCCTTGAAATATTCCAGATTTTGTCATGTTACAACCAAAAACATAAATGTATTTTATGGGATTTTATGTAATAAACCAGCACAAAGTGGCACATAGTTGGGAGGTGGAAGGAAAATGATACTTAGTTTTCCAAATTTTTTACAAATAAATATGTGAAAATTGATGGTGTGCATTTGTATTCAGCCCCCTTTACGCTGATACCCCTAACTAAAATCTAGTGAAACCAATTGCCTTCAGAAGTCACCTAATTAGTAAATAGAGTCCACCTGTGTGTGATTTAATCTCAGTATAAATACAGCTGTTCTGTGAGGCCCTCAGAGGTTTGTCAGAGAACCTTAGTGAACAGACAGCATTATGAAGGCCAAGGAACACACCAGACAGTTCAAGGATAAAGTTGTGGAGAAGTTTAAAGCAGGGTTAGGTTATATAAAAAATCTCAAGCTTTGAACATCTCAAGAGCACTGTTTAATTTATAATCCAAAATGAAAAGAGTATGGCACAACTACAAACCTACCAAGATATGGCCGTCCACCTAAACTGACAGGCCGGGCAAGGAGAGCAATAATCAGAGAAGCAGCCAAGACGTCCATGGTAACTCAGATCTCCACAGCTCAGGTGGGAGAATCTGTCCACAGGACAACTATTAGTCGTACACTCCACAAATCTGGCCTTTGTGGAAGAGTGGTAAGAAGAAAGCGATTGTAGAAAGAAAGCTATAAGAAGTCCTGTTTGCAGTTTGAGAGAAGCCATCATGTGGGGGACACAGCAAACATGTGGAAGAAGGTGCTCTGGTCAGATGAGACCAAAATTGAACTTTTTGGCCTAAAAGCAAAACGCTATGTGTTTTCAGAAAACTAACACTGCACATCACCCTGAACACACCATCCCCACTGTGAAACATGGTGGTGGCAGCATCATGTTGTGGGGATGGGAGTTGATGGGAAGATGGATGGAGCCAAATACAGGGCAATCTTAGAAGAAAACCTGTTAGAGTCTGCAAAAGACTTGAGACTGGGGCGGAGGTTCACCTTCCAGCAGGACAACTACCCTAAACATACAGCCAGAACTACAATGGAATGGTTTAGATCAATTATTATTCATGTGTTAGAATGGCCCAGTCAAAGTCCAGAAAAGAAGAATAGGCAAAAATGTCACTCTCTAGATGTGCAAAGCTGGTAGAGACATCCCCAAAAAGACTTGCAGCTGTAATTGCAACGAAAGGTGGTTCTACAAAGTATTGACTCAGGGGGGCTGAATTTAAATACACGTCACAATTTGTAAAAAATTTGAAAACCATTTATCATTTTCCTTCCACTTCACAATTATGTGCCACTTTGTGTTGGTGTATCACATAAAATCCCAATAAAATAAATTTACGTTTTTGATTAACATGACAAAATGTGGAAAATTTCAAGGGGTATGAATACTTTTTAAAGGCACTGTAAGTCTTTTGGGGATAGTACTCCGCTCTTGGCTCAACATACACCATGGGCAATAAAGCAAATAAATTGCCATCTAGTGTAGTATTGTTTTTTATTCTGAGCGGCAGCGAGAGTATAAGCATAAAATTAAAAACATCAATGTAAAAGATTAAATTGCAAGCCACTGACACATTTATTCACTTATGGTCTTATAATATACCACTTATTTTTATCGGGTTATGAATTTTGTAACAGATTATTGAATTGTTGGACTTTTAGTGCTGCATGTTTAAGTATTTGATATAGAATATGGTACTTTTTTTTTTTTTTTAATCACTGATCTATTATCATACGTTGAAACAGCAGGCTTTAGGTGTACATGGACAACATTGTCATGATTACAACATGTTTGGGGAAAGGTCATCAGCCTTTTGTGTTTTTTCATGACATTTTGTTACATGTGGAGTTTTCAAGAATTACATTTTTCAGCATATTGTTGGAAAGGAGCAATAGTTTTCTGGTACCTTAGTTACATATTTTCTTATTTTTGGATGTCTACATGTGTGTAGTGAGGGCACCTGCCAGATTTTCATAAGGATGAGATTTCTCCAGTTGGTAAAATTTGTAATCACTGGGTTATTGTATATGTTACCACAGGAGTATGGGTGTAGAAGAATTTTTATCATGCAAATAAACAGGATTATATTGGCATATTTCCAAAGTTCCTAATAAAGCAGAAGTTCACCCAAAAGGGCAAGTTTTGCTTGTTTGTATCCTCCTCCCCCCCTCCACTGCCACATTCGGCACTTTTTTAGGGGGGGCGGGTATCTGGTTTCGATAGGTACCCGCTCCCACTTCTGGTCAGACCGCTGCAGCGATCTGAGCAGAAGTTGGCTCCCCACCCCTTCTTCCCCCTGCAGCCTTCTGGGACACATCACAGATCCCAGAGGACTGCAGGACTATTCACAAAGCACAACGCGGCTCACAGAGAAGGAAACCAGCTTTCTCCTACTTAAGATGCTGGCATCTGGATCCAAAGCCGATTGAAGAATCGGCTCAGGTGTGGACATTGCTGGTTCCCTGGACAGGTAAGTGTCCTTATATTAAAAGTCAGCAGCTACAGTATTTGTAGCTGCCGACTTTTAATTTTTTGGGGAGAGACTGGAGCTCCTCTTTAGGGCTGGAAACTTAAGCTAATACCTGAATTTTAGACAAGCGCTAAAGCTAGCCATACAGTGAGGGGAAAAAAGTATTTGAACCCCTGCTGATTTTGTATGTTTGCCCACTGGCAAAGAAATGATCAGTCTATAATTTTAATGGTAAGTTTTTTTTAACAGTGAGAGAGAATAACAAAAAAAAAAAAGCCAGAAAAGCGCATTTCAAAAAAGTTAAAAATTGATTTGCATTTTAATGAGTGAAATAAGTATTTGACCCCTTCGCAAAACATGACTTAATACTTGATGGCAAAACCCTTGTTGGCAATCACAGAGGTCAGACATTTCTTGTAGTTGGCAACCAGGTTTGCACACATCTCAGGAGGGATTTTGTCCCTTTGCAGATCCTCTCCAAGTCAATAAGGTATCAAGGCTGACGTTTGGTAAATTGAACCTTCAGCTCCCTCCACATATTTTCTATGGGATTAAGCTCTGGAGACTGGCTAGGCCACTCCAGGACCTCAATGTGCTTCTTCTTGTGCCACTCTTTTGTTGCCTTGGCCGTGTGTTTTGGGTCATTGTCATGTTGGAATACCCATCCATGACCCATTTCCAATGCCCTGGCTGAGTGAAGGAGGTTCTCACCCAGGATTTGATGGTACATGGCCCTGTCCATCGATTCAGGGAGTGCAATGTCCTGTCCCCTTAGCAGAAAAACACCCCCAAAGCATAATGTTTCCACCTCCATGTTTGGTGGTGGGGATGGTGTTCTCGGGGTCATATGCAGCATTCCTCCTCCTCCAAACACGTCAAATTGAGTTGATGCCAACGAGCTCGATTTTTCATGCAGTTTTCCTCTGAATCATTCAGATGTTCATTAACAAACTTCAGACGGGCCTGTACATGTGTCTTCTTGAGCAGGGGGACCTTTCGGGCCCTGCAGGATTCCAGTCCTTCACGGTGTGGTGTGTTATCCATGGTTTTCTTGGTGACTATGGACCCAGCTGCCTTGAGATCATTGACAAGATTCTCTCGTATAGTTCTGGGATGATTCCTCACCATTCTTATGATCATTGACTCACTCCATGAGGTGAGATCTTGCATGGAGCCCCAGACTGAGGGAGATTGACAGTTATCTTGTGTTTCTTCCATTTGCACACCAACTGTTGTCATCCTCTCACCAAATTGCTTGGCGATGGTCTTGTAGCCTATTCCAGCCTTGTGTAGGGCTACAATCTTTTCCCTAACATCCTTAGACAGCTCTTTGGTCTTGGCCATGGTGGAGAGATTGGAATCTGATTAATTGCTTCTGTGGACAGGTGTCTTTTATACAGGTAACAAGCTGAGATTAGAAGCACTACCTATAAGAGAGTGCTCCTAATCTCAGTTCATTACCTGTATAGAAAACACCTGAGAGCCAGAAATCTTGCTGATTAATAGGGGATCAAATATTCTTTTCACTCATTAAAGTGCAAATCAATTTATAACATTTCTGAAATGCGTTTTAATGGATATTTTTGTTATTCTGTCTCTCACTGTTAAAATAAAACTTCCATTAAAATTATATACTGATCTTTTATTTGTCATTGGGCAAACATACAAAATCAGCAGGGGATCGAATACTTTTTTCCCTCACTGTAGGTAGATAAAAAAATATATTAGTGCAAGGAGATTTTTGGTGCCTGGTTTGAGGAAAAGGAATTCTTGATTTTTTTTTTCATTAAAATGTTAAAAATGTTATTGTATATACAACATTTAAATCAATATCAAAGATATCCTAAAAACAACATCCTTAGATTGTACACTGTATATTTCTAAGTTTTCCGCAAACAAATGTTGAGCCATAGCGCTGATATTTTTGTACCACAAGGTATTTCAAATCCTTTATCAACGCATTTTACAGTCAGATCAGGACTTCTGCTTCAGGACAGAGCAAATAGGTAGTACAGAAGTGAGTTTATTTGTCATAGAACAATCTATCTGGAAATAGTCCATTATTGACAAGTACAGTATGTGTATACATCACAAGAGTACATAAGTATTTACATAACATCAGATGGACATATTCACACAGTTTTCTGGGGGCCGCCATGTAATCTCCCATAAATACATAAAAATTGCTACAGCTCATATTAAATTCAATGCAACTAAGGCTGGCCATACACGGTGCAAATTTCTTTCTTGCAAAAACGGGTTGCAGGAAAGAAAAACTGAGAGTGCTGACAGGGGAATCAGCAATTGTCTTCTCCCGGTGGGGGAAGCCATCCCCGCCGGGAGAAGACAATGATTATGGCTAGCGGCACACAGGAACAGAGCTGAGGCTGTCAGTCACAGGCTATGTGCTGGAGATTCCTCCCCTGTCACCATTTTCTTCTTGGTGTCAGGAAAACTTGTCAGAAGTGATTTATACTGATAGCAGAGGAATGAAGCAGCAGACAGAAATGACACTTATTTCTCTGTATTGAGACAAGTACACATTATAGAAGGAAATACATTGTTCATATTTGTGGTACAAATACATTATGACTCAACATCTGTATGCTGTATACTAACTACATCTAAGGAAGCTGTTTTTAACCACTTCAACCCCGGAAGGATTTACCCCCTTCCTGACCAGAGCACTTTTTACAATTTGGCACTGCGTCGTTTTAACTGCTAATTGCGCGGTCATGCAATGCTGTACCCAAACTAAATTTGCGTCCTTTTCTTCCCACAAATAGAGCTTTCTTTTGATGGTATTTGATCACCTCTGCAGTTTTAATTTTTTTAAAAAGACCGAAAATTTTGAAAAAAAATGATATTTTCTACTTTTTGTTATAAAAAAAAAATCCAATAAACTCAATTTTAGTCATACATTTAGGCCAAAATGTATTCGGCCACATGTCTTTGGTAAAAAAAAATGTCAATAAGCGCAAATTTATTGGTTTGCGCAAAAGTTATAGCGTCTACAAACTAGGGTACATTTTCTGGAATTTACACAGCTTTTAGTTTATGACTGCCTATGTCATTTCTTGAGGTGCTAAAATGGCAGGGCAGTACAAACCCCCCCCCCCCCCAAATGACCCCATTTTGGAAAGTAGACACCCCAAGGAAATTGCTGAGAGGCACGTTGAGCCCATTGAATATTATTTTTTTTTGTCCCAAGTGATTGAATAATGACAAAAAAAAAAAAATTACAAAAAGTTGTCACTAAATGATATATTGCTCACATAGGCCATGGGCTATGTGGAATTGCACCCCAAAATACATTCAGCTGCTTCTCCTGAGTACGGGGATACCACATGTGTGGGACTTTTTGGGAGCCTAGCCGCGTACGGGGCCCCGAAAACCAATTTTTTTATTTTACTCCTCACTACCTATCACAGTTTTGAAGGCCATAAAATGCCCAGATGGCACACCCCCCCCCCAAATGACCCCATTTTGGAAAGTAGACACCCCAAGCTATTTGCTTTGAGGCATGTTGAGTCCATGGAATATTTTATATTTTGACACAAGTTGCGGAAAAATGCCAATTTTTTTTATTTTTTTTGCACAAAGTTGTCACTAAATGATATATTGCTCACACAGGCCATGGGCATATATGGAATTGCACCCCAAAATACATTTAGCTGCTTCTCCTGAGTACGGGGATACCACATGTGTGGGACTTTTTGGGAGCCTAGCCACGTACAGGGCCCCGAAAACCAATCACCGCCTTCAGGATTTCTAAGGGTGTAAATTTTTGATTTCACTCTGCACTGCCTATCACAGTTTCGGAGGCCATGGAATGCCCAGGTGGCACAACCCCCCCCCCCAAATGACCCCATTTTGGAAAGTAGACACCCCAAACTATTTGCTGAGAGGCATGGTGAGTATTTTGCAGCTCTCATTTGTTTTTGAAAATGAAGAAAGACAAGAAGAAATTTTTTTTTTCTTTTTTCAATTTTCAAAACTTTGTGACAAAAAGTGAGGTCTGCAAAATACTCACTATACCTCTCAGCAAATAGCTTGGGGTGTCCACTTTCCAAAGTGGGGTCATTTGGGGGAGTTTTGTGCCACCTGGGCTTTCCATGGCTTCCGATACTGTGATAGGCAGTGAAGAGTGAAATCAAAAATTTACGCCCTTAGAAAGCCTAGGTTTTCAAAAAGTCTCACATGTGGTATCTCCGTACTCAGGAGAAGCAACAGAATGTATTTTGGGGTGTAATTTCACATATTCCCATGGCATGTTTGAGCAATATATCATTTAGTGACAACTTTGTGCAAAAAAAAAAAAAAAAAAATAAAAAAAAAAAAAATTTGTCTCTTTCCCGCAACTTGTGTCACAATATAAAATATTCCATGGACTCGACATGCCTCTCAGCAAATAGCTTGGAGTGTCTACTTTCCAAAATGGAGTCATTTGGGGGGGATTTTGAACTGTCCTGGTATTTTATGCACAACATTTAGAAGCTTATGTCACACATCACCCACTCTTCTAACCACTTGAAGACAAAGCCCTTTCAGACACTTTTTGTTTACATAAAAAAATTATTTTTTTTTGCAAGAAAATTACTTTGAACCCCCAAACATTATATATTTTTTTAAAGCAAATGCCCTACAGATTAAAATGGTGGGTGTTTCATTTTTTTTTTTTCACACAGTATTTGCGCAGCGATTTTTCAAACGCATTTTTTGGGGAAAAAACACACTTTTTTAAAATTTGAATGCACTAAAACACACTGTATTGCCCACATTTTTGATTAAATAAAAAAGATGATCTTAGGCTGAGTAGCATGGATACCAAACATGACATGCTTTAAAATTGCGCACAAACGTGCAGTGGCAACAAAATAAATATATTTTTAAAAGCCTTTAAAAGCCTTTACAGGTTACCACTTTAGATTTACAGAGGAGGTCTACTGCTAAAATTACTGCCCTCAATCTGACGTTCGCAGTGACACCTCACATGCATGGTGCAATTGCTGTTTACATTTGACGCCAGACCGACCCTTGCGTTCGCCTTAGCGCGAGAGCAGGGGGGGACAGGGGTGCTTTTTTTTTTTTTTTTATTATTTTTTTGCTTTTTTATCTTATTTTTAAACTGTCCCTTTCATTTTTTTTTTTTTTTTAATCATTTTTATTGTTATATCTTAGGGAATGTAAATATCCCCTATGATAGCAATAGGTAGTGACAGGTACTCTTTTTTGAAAAAATTGGGGTATATTAGACCCTAGATCTCTCCTCTGCCCTCAAAGCATCTGACCACACCAAGATCGGTGTGATAAAATGCTTTCCCAATTTCCCAATGGCGCTGTTTACATCAAGCGAAATCTAAGTCATAAAATGCTCGTAGCTTCCGGTTTCTTAGGGCATAGAGATGTTTGGAGCCACTCTGGTCTCTGATCAGCTCTATGGTCAGCTGGCTGAATCACCGGCTGCATTCTCAGGTTCCCTGTTGAGACAGGAGAGCCAGAGAAAAACACGGAAGACGGTGGGGGGGGGGCATTCCCTCCCACTGCTTATAAAAGCAGTCTAGAGGCTAATTAGCTGCTAGGATTGCTTTTACATGAAAGCCGACCGCTGGCTGAAAAGAACAATACCAAGATGATACCTAAACCTGCAGGCATCATTCTGGTATAACCACTCAAAGTTGTGAATGGCGTACCTGAAGACAAAAAAATGGTTAACAATAAAGCACAGTAAACAGTATAGTATAAAAAATTGCATACCTGAAAAGCAAACATGATAAAACATAATAACAATAAAACATTGCAGAATAGAATACAGTAAAAAAGAGTAGAACAATAGAGAGAGGATAGAAAGAGAGAGAACAATAAAACGACAACTATTTTTTTTTTATTTTATATTTTTTTTGTGTTTTTTTTTTTTTTTTACACTTTTTTTGTAACTGTAACTTTTATAACTGTAACTGGTTCCAGGTTCGAGTCTCTCAAAATGCGATGGCATCTTGGGAGACCCTGTGAAAGTGTGCCTAGTCTGTGCAATGCTGTACCCTAAGCTAATACTCAACTAGTGAATGGTAGCGTTCAAAACATTCACCAATGCAAAGACCAGGATTGTCAGGACAGGAGGGACAATAATAGCGGGTGTCACGCCTATATCCGCGCTTGCTGCAGACACGACATCTTTTTTGGGGGGGTTCGTTGGGTAGGGGTACTCGGGAGGACATAAAGTAAATGCCTCTCATGCAGCCGACTGCATTTGGTTGGGGATTTGAATGGGGGAAGTACAGGCGCTGCAGAAGTGGCGGGTTCCCAATTAGGATTGGCGAATGCAGCAGGAAGGGCATTATGGGCACGACGGGCCTGTGTTTGTCTTCTTCTTGGTGGCAGCGGGACACTACTTGTGCTTGCCACCTCACCAGCTTGAACTGCACTTATGGGACTCGCCACGTCACCAAGTGTTACTGCAGTGCTGATTTGACTACGACCGGGGTGTACTAGGCTGCTGGTGCTTGCCAGTTCCCCAAAACGCTACCAAAAAAACTGTTAGCGATCGCAGGGATCAGGCCTGACTCTGCGAATGCTGCAGTTATGCGTTTAGTGTTTTGTAAGTGACAGTGATCGATCGATACTGCACTTGGGTGGGCTGGGCTGGGCCGGGCGGGGGGGCAAAACGCAGGTGCTAGCAGGTATCTGGGCTGATCCCGCTAACACTGCGTTTTTGGGAACCCTAAACTGCTGGGGTCGCTAGTATAGATCTGATCGGATCAGATATTGATTCGTTCAGATACTATACCACTAAGGGAGGTGTATGCTGCGTGCGTGGGTGTTAGTGCTACTGGCGATAACCTGACGCTGCCTGGGGCGACGCATATCACCGCCGGGCGATCAGGGGGCTAAACCTTTATTCGGTAATAAACGGCGGGTGCCCTGACACTATAAAAAATAAACTAACTAACCAGCATCACCCGTAACAGTTATACGGTGATCAGTGGTGAAAGGGTTAACTAGGGGGCAATCAAAGGGTTAAAACATTTATTCGGTAGTATATGGGGGTCCCTGATGCTATAAAACGCTGATGGCGAACCTAAATATTTACCTCCCTAACTAGCATCACCAGTGACATTAATACAGCGATCAGAAAAATGATCGCTTAGTGACACTGGCGACGGGGGGTGATCAAGGGGTTAAAACTTTATTAGGGGGGGTTAGGGGGGTATCCTAGACCTAAAGGGGGCTAACACTAACTGCCCTACCACACTAACTGTCACAAACTGACACCAATGCAGTAATCAGAAAAAAAAAAACTGCTTGGTGTCAGTGTGACAGGGGGGGGGGGGTGATTAGGGGGTGATCGGGGGGGATCGGGGGGTAAAGGGGGGTGTATTGTGTGCCTGGCATGTTCTACTGTGTGTGTGTGTTTGTGTAACTCACTTGGATGTCTTCTCTCCTCGGCGCCAGAACGGAAAATACCGAGCCGAGGAGAGATGACATCATTTCCTCTGCCTCTGTGTACTATACAGAGGCAGGGGAATGATCTCATTGGCTGGGAGCGATTGCGAGGGGGGGGGCCACGAATGGATGGCCTCCCCCTCATCTCTGAACGCTCCCAGTCAGAAGCCGACCGCCTCGGGCACCGGGGGGGGGGTCCGATCGGTCGCGGGAAGGCAATCACGTACCAGGTACGTGGCACTGCTGAGGTTTTATGGAAGCCCAGGTAGCTATGATAGCGGCCTTCAGCTTATCTGCATTGTTGGATCTGATGTCTTATCTTCCTCTTGACAATACCCCATCATTCCGTGCAAAGCAGATTCTCCCTTGTAATATTTCCCCAAAGCCCTCAACAGGGCTCCTAAAAACAATTGTAAAAGATAATAAAAACATAACACTGCAAAAAACAATACAAAAATAAAATAATAAAAAACTACTGACGCGTCCACTGCTCTAATGACACCGTCTATGTTTTAATACATTTTTAAATTTCTACATTTATTTATAAGAATATATATATATATATATATATATATATATATATATATATATATATATATATATATGGTATCTCACAGAAGTGAGTACACCCCTCACATTTTTGTAAATATTTTATCATACCTTTTCATGTGACAACACTGAAGAAATGACACTTTGCTACAATGTAAAGTAGTGAGTGTACAGCTTGTATAACAGTGTAGATTTGCTGTCCCCTCAAAATAACTCAACACACAGCCATTAATGACCCCCTGACATGCCACATTTGGCATGTCATTTTTTTGGGGGGAAGCCGGTACCATCTTTTTAGAGGGTCCCAGCTCCCACTTCCTCCCAGCGCACAGCGGCACTGGAAGGGAGATCACCTCTCCCCCCTCCCTCTCGGCAATCATCTGGGACACGTCACAGGTCCCAGATGATTGCCCGGCCAGACACGGTGTGCGGCGCGGCTCGCGCATGCCCAGTGGGTGCCCGGCTGTGAAGCGACAGGGCGCCCACAGTTACAATTCCGGGGCCGCAGAGAGGATGGGGAGATTAGCGGGGCTTCGTACACCCGCATTGCTGGACCCTGGGACAGGTAAGTGTCCGATTATTAAAAGTCAGCAGCTGCAGTATTTGTAGCTGCTAACTTTTATTTATTTATTTATTTTTTTTAAGCAGAACTCCGCTTTAAGATGTGCAGGACAAGGGAGGTGAAAGGATAATATACAAGTCAACAGAGACAGGATGAAGATCAGATTTACAGGGGAGAAGGGGAAAAGAAAAAAATGATCCCGCAATCACCTGTTGTGAGAGGAAGGGGGTGGACCCTTAGATGTAAACAGTAATAATGTTTTGCAGCTCAGTTCACAGACAGTGTACAGTGCAGCTCTGTATCATGTGATTGCTGTGGTGACCAATCACAGCAATCACATGATACAGAGCTGCTAAGATCAGCTCTGTACACTGTGTCTGTGAACTGAGCTGTCTGATGATGATTCAGTTCACAGCCATTAACAGGTGCAATGGCTGCCATAGGATAATTTCTGGAGTAACATTTATTAACTTATGATGTTACAATAATAATTCATATTGCTTTCCCATTACCAGTGTTGGATTTAGTGCACACATCTCTCTTTAAAAAACTGAATTTCAATTGTGTCTGGTTGCTTTGATAAAATAAAAATGCCAACATGGTCATTCTTTTTAGAATACCTGTAGTGATTCTGATATTGTTAATTCTAGGTCCACAGAGGAGGAGAAGGCAGAGAAGATACGCAGGAAAGTCTCCCTCATGAAGTGTGATGTCACCAAATCCAATCCTCTAGAGCCAAATTCCCTTCCCCTGACCGACTGTGTGATCATTGCCGGGTGTCTCATCTGTGCTTCCAAGAATTCTGAAGAATTTAAAACTTCCCTAAAGAATGTTGTGTCTCTGATTAGACCCGGGGGTCACCTAATTATCAATGATTATTTAGGAGCCTCCTATTATGCGGTCGGCGAGGCAAAGTTTTCAGTTCTGTCACTTGATGAAAACATTGTGCGAGAGGCGGTGGCTGAAAGTGGATGTGAGATTCAGGAGTTTATGACGTTTACTGACTTACAATTTCAAGAAGAGGTTTTTAATGGTAACGTTTCGTTTTGTCTTCTAGCCCACAAACATTAAAGCATTAGAGGGAATGAATAAAAATGTAGAGTAAATATTAACTTTAACACCATTTTGAAGTCGAAAAGAGAAGTTCAGGAATCAAACAACCAAACACACATACATTTCTGTCTATCACCACTCTGTGCTCTGTCCCTCCAGTGCTCACTGGAGCACCAGGCTGTGGAGGGGGCAGGAGTGGTTGGGTCAGTCTTCCAGCAGTATGCTGAGAGGCTGAGCCAGCTGCCAGTCAGGCATCTGGGCGGATCCCGTCATTATTGTAACACTAAATAGTGTTATCCTATGTGTCCATGCACACTACATTAGTCTATTAGCGTTTTTTAGCTTCTGCGTCTAGGAACAAAAAAATATTTTTTGTTGTTTATTTTTTGGAGCGTTTTTCCAGCAGAAAAAAATGCTGAATGCTCCTAAACACTCCTAAATGCTTTTAAACACTACTAAAACATTCCTAACAATGTTTTTTTTTTTAAACTTTTGTTTTTCTTCCTGTACTGTAAAAACGCTAATAAAAAGCGAATGCTCCTAAATGCCCCTAATGCCGCGTACACACGAGTGGACTTTACGGCAGACTTGGTCCGGCGGACCGGACTCCGTTGGATAATTCGATCGTGTGTGGTCTCCAGCAAACTTTTTTTCCCCAAAAGTTCAACGAACTTAGGAATGAAACATGTTTCAAATCTTTCCGACGGACTTGAGTCCGCTCGTCTGTATGCTAGTCCGACAGACAAAAAACGACGCTAGGGCAGCTATTGGCTACTGGCTATGATCTTCCTTGTTTTAGTCCAGTCGTACGTCATCACGTACGAATCCGTCGGACTTTGGTTGATCGTGTGTAGGCAAGTCCGTTCATTCGAAAGTCCGTCGTAAAGTCTGTCGAGAAGTCCTCCGGACATAGTCTGTCGAAAAGTCCGCCCGTGTGTACGCGGCATAAGGCTCCATGCACACTAGCGTTTTTCATAAGCTCAAAAAAAGCTAGAAAAAAAAAAAACGCTGGATGAAAATTGCTGGTAATAGCATTTTTGTGCCAGCTTCTAGTAGCATTTTCATAGCTTTTAGAAGCATTTAGAAGCTTTTTAAATGCTTCAAATAAAAAATAAAAAAACCCACCATAGGCTCTATTAGGCCGACGCATTTTAGAGGCTCTGCGACATGTGAGACGGCTGATCTCTTTTGTGCTCTTAGCAGCTTGCATCGTGGTAGTGTGGTCGTGGAAATCTCCCACAATACCATTTGATGTTATTTAGACCAAACTCTCCTGGATAATGGTCAATGAGAAACTATCAGCCATTCTCCATGATAAAATACCCCAGTTTGAAAAAACATGGGAGCCCTGGGTCACCTATCCTACGGGGAACTTTTAGCCCTCGTTCACATTGCATTTTATTGCGTGTTTGGGGGCGATTTGAAAGACATCTGAGCAGGTTCATGCACAAATGTCTATTGAAATCGCCCCCAAAGTCGCCAAAAGTAGTGCAGGAACTACTTTTGGAAATCGGTGCGGCGCCACAAAGTCAGTGTCACACTGATTTTTACAGTCCCGTTGCCGGCAATAGGCTACGATTTGACATGCAATTTGTCATGGGGGCTTAGAGTCTGAAGGCGCTCCTGGAATCTTGGTATTGAGCTTTTCCATTGCACAGGATACTCTGCATCAAGGATATGCAATTAGCGGACCTCCAGCTGTTGTAGAACTACAAGTCCCATGAGGCATAGCAAGACTCTGACAGCCACAAGCATGACACCCAGAGGCAGAGGCATGATGGGACTTGTAGTTTTGCAACAGCTGGAGGTCCGCTAATTGCAGATCCCTGCTCTACATACTCTTTTTCTTCCTTTCTTTTAATTCTTATCCTTTTTTGGAGGTGAAGTTTTGCACCCCTGGACTATCGATTTGGGAAATGATCTGATGCGTAGCGGAAATGTTACTATCACAGGGGTGTAGAAGTGATGCTCCTTTATAGGCCTTTTATTATCTTGAATGTTACCATTGGCTAATGTTTATTTCAACTGTTTGTAACTGTTTTGTATGTATTATCTGAAATCTGTCAATAAAAGTTATTGGAAACAAAAAATTGTGTTTGATAAACGGCTGTGTAAATGTCATGTGACAAAAATTGCTACTACAACCATTTTATTCTCCAGGGCTTCTGCTTTCAGAAAATATATCATGTTTGGGAGTTTTAGGTAATTTTCTAGCAAAAAACAAAAGAAGAAGATTTTAACATGTATGTTATATATGTCAGAATTGGCCTGGGCAGAAAGTGGATAGGTACAGTTGCATATTGCTAGAAAAGACCACTGCTAGTGCTTAGCTATTCCCTCCATAAAAAAATATATTGTTTGTTGCTTGTGTGCTCCTTGATATAAAACTTGTCTTTTCCCAGGTTGTTACTGTCTAAATGAATTGTGAAACTGTCCAAGACGTGTTGGTAAGTGATGGGTGAGCCAGGTGTGTCATCTCTAATTAGATAAAGACATTATAGCCTGCGGCTCTTCCAAGGGTGGCGTTACACTATGTTAGCCAATCACCTGAAGCTAACCATATATTACTCTTTGCATGACTTAAGTTGTCTTGCGTAAGGCTGAAGCTTCAAGAATGTCTGCAAACAGGATCAGCAGCAATCTCCAGTTGTGCTGCATCAGCTACCATTCAAAGACACTCTTTAAAAATCTGTCTCTCCTCTGCATGACAAATGTCGGTTAGGGCGCCAGGTTTATGCACCAGTTGGGAACAGACATAGGTGTGCGCAGCCTATTGCATTAGGGTGTGCACCCTTAAGCTCAAACACACATGCATGTGTATGTGCCTACATATATATGACCCCGGCACATTGATCTCCCTGCCGGCACAGTGAAAGAGAAGAGCATAAACACTTTTTTATGGCAGAGCAGGTAAGAGGGAGATCTTTACCATGTTCCTGCTGCTACACAGAGCAATAACACTAATGCGCATGGGGTGATTAGGGTGTGCCTGGGCACACCCGGCACACCCTGTGCGCACGCCTATGGGAACAGATATAACAAAATGCTTTCAATATTATATTTTAGGGACTTTAGTAGGATACATATTACATAAAACAGACAGTTGCAATCACTATGCACCCATTGGAGCACACAGAATCTGGTGCAGTTGTGCATAGTAACCAATCAGCTTCTAACTTCAGCTTGTTGAATAAGGCTTTGAGAAAAAGGGGCGTTTCACACTGGTCTGACATGCACTCCGACTTTGAGAGCACAAGTCGCATGAAATGTCAAAATCAATGATTCCCTATGAGAGCTGTCTTAACTCGTCCAATTTGTGTCAGTCCGACTTTGAAAAATTCTCCTGCACTACTTTGGTCCGACTTGGGTACGATTTCAGCCCAATGATTTGACTATAAGTTGCATCCAAGTCAGATCATCATCTTAACTGATCTGACTTGTGGCATCTGACTTGTGCTCTGAGGATCTTAAGGGGAAACCCCACGCCAAAAAAAAAAAGCGGCATGAGGCCCCCCACATGACCATACCAGGCCCTTTGAGTCTGGTATGGATCTTGAAGGGGAAACCCACACCAAAATTAAAAAGGTGTCGGGTCCCCCCCCCAAGACCATACCAGACCCTGCAGACTGATATGGATTTTGAGGGGAAACCCCACACCAGAATAAAAAAAACAGCATGGGGTCCCCCCAAAAACAGATACCAGACCCTTATCCGAGCATGCAGCCTGGCAGGTCAGGAAAGGGGGGGACAAGCGAGTGCCCCTCTGTCATGAACCATATCAGGCCATATGCCCTCAACATGGGGGGGGGGGTTGGTGACAAGGGCCTCTTCGCCACAACCCTGGACTGTAGTTGTGGGGGTCTGAGGGTGGGGGGCTGATCAGAATCCCAGTTCCCCCACAGGTGAATGAGTATGGGTTACATAGTACCAGCGGCAGAAGACATTGTGATTGACATTAGATCTGCATCAGGGACATTAGCAATTTTTAATTCAATGGGGGCGTGCTCGCTCACCCCCCTCCTTTCCTGGCCTGTCAGGCTGCATCCTCGGATAAGGGTTTCTTAAGGATTTTGGGGGGAACCCCATGCTGTTTTTTTTTTATTTTGGCATGGGGTTTCCCCTAAAAATCCATACCGGTCTGGTGTGGTCTTGGGGGGACCCCACTCCGTTTTTTTTTTTAAATACATTTTTCATTGCTAACATTCCTCTAAGCACAATTCACATGTCACAAGTTGGATCATAAGATGCTGAATGATGCGAGAATCTTTTCAAAAGTCGGACCAGTTAAGGCAGCTCTCATAGGAAACCATTGATTTTGACGTGTTACGCGACTTGTCGGATCAATGTGAACCAGCCCTTAAGCTTTGACAATAAGCGTAGAAGCTGATTGGTTACTATGCACAGCTACACCAGATTTTATGTGCACCAGTTTTAGTAAATCTCCCCCATTATGTTTCAGGCTCGTAAAAAATGTGCAGTAGTTGCATGGACAAATACAGCTTGATCTTTACTTATCAAGTAAATTAAAAGCTTAGCAATTGAGCCGACAGGAGGCGGAGTCTAGCGGAGCAGACATGCATTGTTAGAGCTCCGCACCGCTGAGGAGAGAAGAGAAGGACAAAGCGGAGCCTGCAGGCTCAAAAGGTATCCATTTGAATCTTTTTGCCCCAGGGAACAAACTGTGAAAGTTTGGGCAGGAAATATGGTACTGGGAGGAAGCCGTGGCAGAAATTAAAATCACCTCACAAAGAGCTCACAGGCACTCACTGCAACTAAAGCAGCTCCAGTCACCTCACAAGATACAGCATCAGGGCGCTCTCACAGACAGAAAATGTCACAGCAAGACTCTCCATTTGAGTCAGATACAGAACAAATCCTCTCACAAACTTCTCCACAAGCCTCCTCAGCATCCCCAGTAATATTATTACAATTTGAAAAGATGCTTCATAAAGCTTTAAAACAAACCTCAGACCAAATAACAAAAAGCCTAACCAAAGAAATAAGAGAGCTGGGAAACCGCACCGCAGCCTTAGAAATAAAAATTGATAAAATTGAAATTACAACCCAAGAAAATATAACAGAATTGGAACAATTAAAAGAAGAGAATTTAATACTTCAAACTAAGCTCGAAGATTACGAAAATAGAGCCAGACGTTCAAACTTGCGCATAAGGGGAATACCTGAAACTGTGACAGACCTGCAATCTACTATTACTGCTCTATTACAAGAACTAAAGCCAGATATCCCTATTGAACGTTTAGAACTGGACAGAGTACACAGAGCCCTCACAGCCAAAAAGAAAGTTGGATCCCCACGTGATATAATCACAAAATTTCATTATTACAGAACGAAAGAACAAATACTAATTGCTGCAAGAGAAAAAAAGTAACTTAATTTTCAAGGACACAATTATCAAATTTTTGCTGACCTATCCCAACTTACTATTACTAAAAGACGATCCATGAAGCCCCAACTAATGGAACTGCAATGCCACAACATTATGTATCAATGGGGCTTCCCCTTTTCAGTCAGATTTAACTACCAAGGTACAATTTACAGAAGCAGATCAGCAGATGAACTACAACAAACCCTTTTAAAATTAAATCTGACAGAACCCACAAGCAGCAACACTCCCACACGCAGAAGAATGGCATCATCTTCACCTTCAGGCAGCACCCAGAAAATTTCAGAACAAAATGGGAATCATCATTCTCACAAAAGAGGCCGTTATGCCACATCATCCATGGACCAAGAAGATTCAATGGACTGACATCCTAATTCCTGATATCTCTTCATTTATTATACTAAGAGATGGTTCTCTATAAAAAAACCTGTATTTATGACTGAATGTAACTGCATTCTGATAGTCACACACTGTATGGGATCATGTTACATTCCAGTTATATTTCTTATTACTTCTGATTCATATAGCCTTAGAATATATAAGTGAAATAAGGAAATTCTTGTTCAGTTATATATTTTCAGGTAATAACAATAGATTTATTACTTTTTAGGACAAATATGTTCAATAATCCAGAAGTAATGGAAGCTTTTTCTTTCTTTTCTTAAAACAAATATATTATTACCTAACTAGTTCCTAGAACTATGTTTTTGTTTATTCTAATCTGAAGCAATACAACCTCAATTTTATGAGTTAACATATCTAAACAGTTACATATGAATAAAATATGTAATTGTTTACTCTAAAAGGGTTAAAATCCCAAAATAATTCAAACTATCTTCATCAATACCAAAGTTATTAACAGTACCTTTCTAACTGAATTATTTAGCCTAGGGCAAAACTAACCATATACAACCACCCTGGAATAAATAATTTCAACAAAAACTATATTCTGCACTCCAATTAATGAATCATCATTTTGATTTCTTTTGACATAGCACCTCTCTCCTGTAAGCGGAAGATCCGTGTACCCCCATTAGCCCTCCTCATTCTCCCAACCATATTATGTGGGAGTGTGACGAAGGCACTTATTCCCCTGAGAGAGATATTTATTCTCTTTCACGGGTAAATTGTGATTACTTGCAAAAAATAATTTATACAATGTATCATCTAATCTCATATGTTTTTTGTTTACTCTTTACTCCAGAATTCACTGGTTTCTTTCCTATCTTTTCATCTCTTCAGTCCACACAGGTTGATCTGCGCAGTCAGCTCTGCATAACAAAAAGTAAGTCAAAACTATTTGATCTGTTGCCATGGCACCACTGAATATACTTTCCCTGAATGTTCAGGGAATAAATGTCCCTCAAAAAAGGACCAAAGCCTTCCGTACTTTCCATAACAAGAAGGCTCACATAGTATGCCTCCAAGAAACACACTTCACCAAAGATTCTACTCCAAAATATATTTCTCCTTTTTATCAACAAATTTACACGGCTTCTGCCTGTACCAAACAAAGGGGTACTCTAATTGCATTTCACCGATCCACACCATTCACCTTATCATCAGAAATTAAAGACCCAGAAGGTAGATACCTGATACTCATGGGTTATATAATGGATACAGCAATCACGGTGATTTCCTAGTATGCTCCTAACAAACAACCTACACCATTCCTCTCACATATATTACAAGTGATTAATACACACAAAATAGGAACAGTGATAATGTGCGGGGATTCGAACCAGGTCCTCCTCCCATTTCTAGATAAATCACCTTTTACACCATCCAAAATAACCTCTAGATTACCTTTTTCTCAACTTCTTTCCAAATACAATCTGGTAGATTCATGGAGAGAAAGTAACCCAATGAAAAAGAAATTCACTTATTTCTCGCACCCTCATCAAACCTTCACCAGAATAGATCATATTTTTCTAACAATAGGAATGATACCAGAAATTATTGCATCAGATATAATTCCGATTCCGTGTCTGACCATAATGCAGTATACACTACTATAGCCTCAGCCATACCAAAAGCGCATGACCCAACGTGGTACTTACCAGACATAATGCTCAAACATCTGTCAAGATGAAGCTACACACGTCTGTTTTGTGAAACGCGTCGACGTCACAGCGCCCGGACGTCACGCCCGCTGTCATCCCCCGGTGGGGCTAGCCGGCTCGTACATCGTGGGAGCGCCCCGCTCCATGGTCTGGAGCAGCCGCGTGGCAGACGACAGGTGCACCTGAATGGATGGCCACATGCCTACATCAGCGGTACATTAGTAGTATCCCGGGAACTACGGATTACTGCCCAGGTCAGTGTACGGCATTGTACATAGCGACAGGAGGGACTGTCTACAACATTGGAGCCACCGCTATCCGGAAGCATCACAGGATTCCCAGATGGGACCCGGTGGCGGTAACGTACCAGGCAACCCTTTTTTGTATTCCTGCCCATACCTGTCATCTATTGACTTTACTACAGCATATCTATGCATAGAGTCCACTCACACTGGAGAGCTGCACATCTTGCAATACATTACTCTGGACCTTGGGAAAAGTGATTCCACAATTACCCATACACGGCCTATTTACACCCCCACCCACAGGATGCATTGAGGTCTGATCTCAGACCTCATACCAGCACCCCACTCTACGGCCTACCATCCCCTCCCAGATTCCCCATTCCCTCCTGTCTCCCCCCCCCTCCCGCCTCCCTTTTCCCCTCCCCCCCCCCCCTTTCCCCCCCCCCTTTTTTTTTTTCCCCGGTATTCCCGCACCCCCTACCCTGAGCCGCCCCTCCCCCGGGGGAATTGATGCCTGCACCATAAACCGTATTCAGCATTGCTGTATATCCTTCCATTAGGTGGTTTGTGCAGACATCAATAGCTAAGACGTCCGGACGCTATTGTCTTGTTTTGTCAATTTATACATGTTTTATGTTCCCCATGTCTGTGTATAGTTTGTGTTTGATCAATTCAGATATTGATCAATTTTATGAGGGCAGGATCACATCTTGATTATGCTTGTGCACATATCTTCATATTTACATTTCGTATCTATCACATATTGAGTGTGCCTTCCTCTGAGCCCCGCTTTTCCTTTTGGTCCCCACCTGTTTGGGACAACTTGGTGCAATGTTTATGGGGGTTGGAGGGCAACCATAGTTTCATGGTACCGAATTTGATTACATGACTAAACAAGCCTCATTATACTCCACTTGTTTCATAATGCTCAAACACCCACTACATCAGATGGCCATTGAACAAGCTTTAAAGGAATACATATCAATTAATAATACAACAGACATTTCCCCAATAACACTGTGGGAAGCTCATAAGCCTATCTTGCGTGGTACAATACAAAGACAAATGGCACTATTTAAACGGGAACGCAAAAATCTAGCAAAAAAACTAGAACTCAATTTTAATACAGCCTACATATCATTCCAAGATAATCCATCTCAGAGTACAAAATCTCATCTGGGAAAATCTAGATTGGAATACGATCTATTTCTCACTGAGTCAGTTGATAAATCCCTCAAACGCTCCAAACACAATTTCTACATGAATACAAACAAACCAGGTACATATTTGGCTCGGGCATTAAATTCAACTAACAAATCTTTCAAACCAATACGTTTGAAATTATCAAAAAATGTTTATACTTGTAATCCAGTTAAAATAGTCCATAAATTTCACTCACATCTCGCAACTTTATACAAGACAAACAATGAATTTAATCCTACAGAGGCTGAATCCTTCTTCTCAAAAATAACCTTACCTGAGTTGTCTCAGAATCAAAAAAGCAGTTTGGATGAGCCTATAACTATAGATGAAGTTGCTAACGCCATAAAAGACCTAAAACTTAACAAAAGACCAGGCCCAGACGGCTACTCGGCTTTATACTATAAAACATTCTCAGAAATACTCTCTCCCATTCTCACTGAAACTTTTAACAAACTTCTAGAAGGACATTCTTTTCGGCAAGAAACACTAATGGCAATTGTTTGTATGATCCCAAAACCCCTTTCTGATGATACTTCCTGTGTGAATTATCGGCCTATCTCTCTGTTAAACCTTGATATTAAATTATTAGCAAAAATAATAGCAAAACGCCTCAATAGCATTATAGGAAAATTAATACATAGAGATCAAGTAGGCTTCATGCCAAATAGACAGGCAGGCGATAATATACGCAGGGCAGTGTTATTGGCACATATTGCTAAAAAACGGAAAATCCCTTTATGTTTTCTATCTCTCGATATTAAGAGGGCATTTGACACAGTATCCTGGCAATATATGCAATATTCATTAAAAAAATGAGGTTTTGGACCCCACTTTTTAACATGGATCAAAGCATTATATAATAAACCCAAAGCCTATATAAAATATGCTGGATACAAATCTGATGCCTTTAATATCGAAAGAGGTACCCGACAGGGTTGCCCATTATCTCCCTTATTATTTGCCCTTATACTCGAACCCATGGCCCAATACATCAGAACAAACCAAACTATAACTGGCATTGAAATAGGAGGTATTACACACAAATTATGTATATTTGCAGACGATATATTACTTTTTCTATCATCACCACAGGTCTCTGGTCCTTAATACCAGCTCTTGATGGATTTGCAGCCCTATTCGGCCTTATGATTAATCCTAAGAAATGCCTAGTGCTTAATATTTCGCTCACAAACATGGAATTGATCCCGGCTAGGGCTGCACTCCCATTCACATGGGCAGAAAAATCAATCCCATATCTTGGAATTCATTTAACAGCATCTCATTCTGACTTATTCTCAACCAATTATCCTCCTGTATTAAGACAGATCACAAATCTAATAAAACAATGGTCGCAACTTCCTTTATCCTGGATAGGGAAGATTAATGCAATCAAAATGACTATTCTACCCAAATTGCTTTATCTATTCAGAGTCCTCCCTATTCCAATTCCTTCCTATTTTTTGAGAATAGTACAAAAAAGATCAACTTCGTTTATATGGGGCTCTTCTAAACCACGTATACCTATACACACACTACATCTTCCCAAAAATAAAGGAGGCCTGGGATACCCGAATTTTACTAACTACTACAGAGCAGCACATTTGGCCAGTCTGTCCAAATACCATGCAAAACAGGAAATCCCATTATGGGTATTTATAGAGGCTTCAGAAAATGACCCTCTATTAATATCAAACTTGTTATGGCTTGATCCCAAAGACCGCTTTAAAATTCATAATCCCATAACTAAACACTTCTTATCTCTCTGGGATAAACTGAAAACCAAATATCAGTTACAATCTCCACACAATCCTCTCCTTTCTTTTATCAGAAATCCGGCCTTTTATCCGGCATGGATCTACCCAAATTCTTTTAAAGCTTGGACAATATCAGGCATTCAGACACTAAATGACTTCATAGCATCTAAATCATTCCTTTCATTCCCATCGCTTAGAGAAAAATACGATCTACCAAACTCTGAGATATTTAGATATCTCCAAATCAAAAATTTCTATACACCATTCCTAAAGGGGGATACACCATTATCCCAATTATCCATTTTTGAATCAATCTGTACAAAAGATCCATTTGCTAAAGGTACAATTTCATCACTTTATAATCAATTATATGGAGTAGTAAATCTTAATAGACCCTCTTACGTTCAGAGGTGGGAGGAGGACCTGGGACGAACTTTAGAAGACATGGAC
Organism: Aquarana catesbeiana; assembly: GCF_042186555.1. NCBI lineage: Eukaryota > Metazoa > Chordata > Amphibia > Anura > Ranidae > Aquarana > Aquarana catesbeiana. The sequence continues at coordinate 203,809,310 of NC_133333.1, read as the reverse complement.
TGGTCTAACATATGGCTCACATCTAAGTCATCCTCACCCAACATCTTAGCACTGGAGACAAATTATAAAGTCCTAACTCGCTGGTACCTTGTACCCGCTAGAGTGGCAAAATATTCACCTAATACCTCAGCTCTTTGTTTTCGAGGATGCCCAGAAATAGGCACACATTTACACATATGGTGGACGTGCCCAGTAATCCAAACCTTCTGGAAGGAAGTCTTCGTGATTGCATCTAAAATATTTTAAAAAATAATACAACCAGATCCATATATAACTTTACTTAATCTAAAACCGGAATGGTTAACACTCTCTCAATTCAAACTTATGATCCAACTAATAACGGCTGCAAAACAAACAGTGGCCAAGGCATGGAAATCTCCTACGTTGGTACTAGCAGAAACAATTCACAGAATGAATAATACAATGTCCCATGCTAAGATGGTAGCCATCGATCAAAATCAAATTCCAAAATTTGAAAAACTTTGGCATCCTTGGATAAAACAACAGTTCCTGTCAAATTTCAATGACTCTGTCCTGTTGCCATGGTAACAGATTAAATGACTTACAGAGACACCCATTCTAAGGCTTCAAAGAGAACTAAAAAGAATAATAAACTGACGAGCGGGACAACCTTGTGGACCATACCTCTGCCTTTCTACCCTTTTTCTTCTTTCTCTTTCCTTTTCTCCACCTTACGATTAAAGCTCATTATCAGAATTTATTTGACCTATATACACTCTACCTATAAACAATATGTATAGCAGGTATAAATCATTTAAATACCTACAAAAGTAACTAAGGAAATGATATATATCTTTAATTTAGGTTTACGTGAAACCCAGTGTTTAATATTTGAAATTTCATGATATTTACCTATATAATCCCTACTGTAAAACAATGAGCTTACTTTATAGATCCTTGTAAACTTACTTTATGTATCTTTATAATATTGTATACTCAATAAACTTCTTTTGACAAAGAAAAGCTTAGCAATTGTATTACTTAAGTAAACACAAATTGTATTATTCCCACTAAATTCCTTATGTAGCGAGTATATAGGATCCAGTTTAGGATTACTCTACTACTTACAAATAATGGTAGCATTTGAAGAAGTTCTGGTCACCTTGGTTTCTTCCCATGTTAGCCAAACACTTGATGGTTAAGATAAATTATACTTTGCATGCCTTTAGGTATCTTGCTATAGGCTGTAGCTGCACACAGGATCATCAAGAATCTCCAGTTGTAGTATATTCTCTATTATTGGAATTTATGGCAGAGTATTGGATAAACAGGTACCATGAATCTTTCACATGGAGGGGGGTGGCACTGAGTCTAAAGTGTCTATTCCGCGGATATTACACCCCCCAGTGCATGTTTAAACCCTTCTAGTGAGAAAGAATATTGTATTATCCATTTATATAATATACACTCATCTGCCACTTCATTAGGTACACCAGTTCAATTGCTTGGTAACCCAAATTGCTAATCAGCCAATCACATGGCAGCAACTCAATGCATTTAGGCACCTAGACGTGGTGAAGATGACTTTCTGAAGTACAAACTGAGCATCAGAATGGGGAGGAAAGGGGATTTAAGTGACTTTAATTGTGGCATGGTTGTTGGTGCCAGACGGGCTGGTCTGAGTATTTCAAAAACTGCTGATCTACTTGGATTTTCACACACAACCATCTCTTGGTTTTACAGGGAATGGTCCAAAAAAGAGGAAATATTCAGTGAACGGCAGTTGTGTGGAGGAAAATGCCTTGTTGAGGTCAGGGGTCAGAGGAGAATGGGCAGACTGGTTTGAGATGATAGAAAGGCAACAGTAACTCAAATAACCACTCGTTACAACCACGATACATGAATGAATGAATGAATGAATCAATGAATGATTTGTATAGCGCTGCATTTGCGAACTGAATCACCTCAAGGCGCTGGATCTGGCCTGTGTTGTCAAGCTTCTCAGAAGAGCTAGGTCTTGAGTTTCTTTCTGAAGGCCTGATGGTTTTCTTCCATACGGATGTGAGTAGGTAGCGCGTTCCATAGCCGTGGTCCTTGGACTGCGAATCTTTGTCCTCCCTTTGTTTTGTAGCGGGTTTTTGGAATGAGGAGGAGGTTATGGCTAGAGGATCGAAGACTGCGATTCGGTGTGTAGCGTTTTATTTTCTCGCATAGGTAGTGAGGAGCGTTTCCGTATATGCATTTGTGGGTGAGGCAGAGGGTCTTGAAGGTTATCCGATTCTTTACGGTTAGCCAATGTAGGCTCCTCAGGGAAGGGGAGATGGAATCCCAGGGTTTTTTTCCTGTTAACAGTCTTGCTGCCGTGTTTTGAATGAGTTGTAAGCGCGCAAGCTGATATTGGGGTAGTCCTATGTAGAGGGAGTTTGCGTAGTCGAGTCTGGAATTGATGATAGTTCCAACTACTGCTGCTTTGTCCTCTTCTGGCACGAATGGGATGAGTCTACGTAGTAGGCGGAGGAGATGGTGAGATCCGCTGACTACTGATCCTATTTGTGCATCCATCGACATTTCTGAGTCAAAAATAACTCCGAGACTCTTGGCTTTAGTGCTTGGTGAGATGGTCTGTCCAAAGATGGGGGGAGTTGTCCATAGGGTCTTAGTTTTGGAATTTTGGTTTCCGTGTAGGAGAAGAAGCTCTGTTTTTGATCCGTTGAGTTTGAGAGAGCTAGTAGTCATCCAGTCGTCTATCAGAGTGAGACATTTTTCTAGTTGCTGAAGGTGGTCTTTTTCCCCGGTGATGCGAAGGTAGAGTTGGGTGTCGTCAGCGTATGAGTGGAAGCAGAGGTCCGATTTTCTGATGATTTTGAGGAGTGGGCGGATGTAGATGTTGAAGAGCACCGGTGATAAGGGTGAACCTTGAGGGACTCCACAAGAGATAGTGTGGGTTTCAGAGTAGAATTCTCCTAGTTTCACGGTCTGACAGCGATTCCCTAAGAAGGATGCGAACCATTGTAGATCTGAACCTGTGACTCCTGCTACCTCTGTGAGGCGGATGAGTAGAGTATTGTGGTCCACTGTATCGAACGCTGCACTGAGGTCCAACAGTACCAGGAGACAAGATTCTCCATCATTAGCTGCTTCGAGGGCGTCGTCCCATATTTTGAGGAGTGCCGTTTCTGGTCCATGGCCCGGGCGGAAGCCTGATTGCAGAGGATCCAGGAGATTGTGTGTTTCCAGGTGGTGTTGTAGCTGTTGTACTACTACTTTCTCCATAATCTTTGAAATGGTGTTGAGGCTTGTTATCGGTCTGCGATGGTTAGGGTCCTTAGGGTCGAGGTTGGGTTTCTTTAAGAGGGGTTTGACGATGCCATGTTTGAAGGCAGTTGGGACAGTCCTTTCTTTGAATGACAGGTTTATGAGGTGAGTTATAGTAGGAGCCAAGATGTCGGAGCATTCTTTTAGGAGTTTTGTGGGAATGATGTTGTTTGGTGATGTGCTGTCTTTGAGGCTTCTGATGATGTTTTTGGTGGTGTCAGTGGTGATTGGGATCAGCGAAAAATTTGGTGCTTGTTCGATGATTGTATCGATTTTTTCTTTTTGCTTTAGTTGGATGAGGTTGGTTGTTTTTTTCTGTTTAATTGATTTCTGGATGTTGTCGATTTTGTCGATAAAGAAATCTGAGAATTCATTGCAGAATTCCTGGGTTTCGTTTCCTGGGGGCTCTAGGCAGGTAGGGTTCATAGTCTTAGTGACTATTTTGAAGAGTTCCCGAGGGCGGTTTAGGGCTGTTGAGATGGTGTTTGAGAAGTGTTCCTTTTTTGCTCTGAAGATTGCTTTGTGATATTTATCTGTGAGTGCTTTGTAGTTTGTGTGGTTTTCCTTTGTGGAGTTTCTTCTCCAGGCTCTTTCAGCTCTTCTGCGCTCCTGCTTTAGTGAAGTAAGAGTGCCATTAAACCATCCAGAGATTCTTTTGCGGTTGTGTGTTCTATGTTTTGGAGCCACTGAGTCTGCTGTTTGTAGTAATGCCTTGTTTAGGGAGTTGAGTGTTTGTTCCGTTGAGTGGTTTAGGTTTAACCTTGCTATTTTGTTTGATAGTGTGGTTTTGAAGAGTTCGGAGTGTAGTTTCTTCTGAGATCTTGTCCAGCGTGTTGTATTTGCCTGTTTCCGTTTTTGGAGAGTGGTGTTGGTGGCGATTTCAAATTTGATAGCGTGGTGGTCCGTCCAAGGTAGCGGTAGGTTGTCGGATAAGTTGACGTCTATATTTTGTTTGAAGATGAGGTCCAGAATGTGTCCTGAACCATGTGTAGGAGCATTTATCAGTTGCTGAAGACCTAGTTCTTTCAGTTGGTTAATGCAGGCGGTGGCGATAGGGTCTTGGGTGGAGTTTGCCCAGAGGTTGAAATCTCCAAGTGCCAAAAAGTTTTTGGCTTTTAGGGTGTGCATTGACATGAATTCTGTGAGGGGTGTAAGGAGATTGGTCTTCGGTCCTGGTGGTCTGTAACATGGAAGTATGTGGATAGTGTCTTGGGGTGTTGTTTGAAGATGTAGGGTGAGTGTCTCCATGAAAGGCACTGGATTCTGTACAGTTGGTTTGGTGAGCGCAAGGTGAGATTTGAAGATCACTGCTAGGCCTCCTCCTTTTTTTCCTGTTCTGTGCTCCGTTAGGATCCTGTAGTTCTCAGGTACTAATTCGGTTAGGATGGCGTTGCAGTCGGGAGTTAGCCAACTTTCCGTGATGAAGAGGCAATCTATGTTGTTTTGGGTGATGAAGTCGTGTACCTCCAGTCTGTGCTTGACTGCAGATCTGGTGTTGATCAGTGCGCATGCTAATTGTTGTGGTTGGATTGTTGTCTTCATAAATTTGATGGTTGATTGTAGGTTGTTCCTTAGAAGTTGTTCTTTCTGTAGTATTTTATGTACGGGAGTTGTTAATGTTGAGGTGGTATTTCTTAGCTTGTGGAGAGCGTCCGCTGAGTACTTGAAGATGCACATGGCGAGAAAATTGCTGATGGTAGGATGATTCGGCGATGATACTGAAAAAGGCGATGGTGAGGTTGTTTAGGAATTGGTGGTCCTGAAGGGTGCCGCTGCTTCTGTTGCTGAGAAGATGATGGTCTGAAGAGTGCCGCTGTTTCAGGGTGGCGTAGATATGGTCCGAATAGGACTGTGAGGTGGAGGGGGCCACGCGGGCCTGCTGCTCTCCTGTTGATTCAGAGGAAGGCGAAAAACCCCTAGTTGAGCTGGCCAATTGCTACAGCAGAGGAAAAAAATTCCTTCCTGACCCCGAGGCGATCGGACCGAGGTCCCTGGATCAACTGCTGGAGGTGCCGCTACTTACCTGACCCGGGTAGGTGATGAGAGGGAGGGGGGGTGGATGTCGGGCAAGAGCGGGCACTAGGGTTGACCTAGGCTAGTACTTACTGGTATTGCGTTACGTCTGGAAGTATCACGAAAAAACGTCGGTGCAAGGCCTGGGCTGGGGGTTGTCTTGCTCTCAGTATTACCCCGTGCTCAGTATCACCCCGTGCTCTGCGGTGAGGTCCAGTGTGTCGGCAGGTAGTGTTGGGGTTGGATGGCATGCTGACCGTGTAGAGAGAGGGGTGAGCTGTGGAGGTGGGCCGGAGCTGGGTCTACGCTGCAGCCGTGGTGTGTCCCCTGAGTCTAGCGGCTAGGGATGAGGTGACTAGACGGCGGCTGCGGTGCACCCGGGGGAGGGCTAGTGGGTCCCTGTGGAGTACTGCAGTGGGTATGGGGGGGGCTCCGGGCGGTCGGTTGGGGGCTACGGCGCAACTGGGGGTACCAAGATGGCCGCCGGACTAGGCCCGAGCCGTGGTGGGTTCAATGCTGTGGAGGAGTACTGGAGGGTGGAGGTTGGGAGAGGGTGAGGTGGACCGGGGTCCCGGTGGGTCCTTCAGTGAGTGCGAAGCGCGCTCAGGGTAGTTGGGGGATCCTGCCGCCGCGTCTGGGTGTCCCAAGATGGCTGCCGGACAAGGCCCGAGCCGCGGTCTATCCTGGGGGATGATCCCAGGCGCGGCAACGATCGCGTCAGCACTGGTGGTTGGGGTAAGGCGAGGGGGGGCTGCTGATTGAGTGGAGCGGGGGGAGGAGGGGAGGAAGGCGACCAGGCCGGGCTAGGGGGGGCGCGCTAGGCCGGAGCCGTGATGGGTCCTGGACTGGAGTCTGGATGGCTGGACAGAACGTCCAGAGGCAGCGGCGGCGGTAGCGGCCGGCGCGATGGAGGGGGGGCCGGGTTGATCCGCACCGTTCCTGGATGGAGCTGGGCTGCTGGTGGCTGCTAGGGGACCCGGTCGGATGGCTGAGAACTGCTGGGGAGCCGAGGCAGCGGCGGCGGTAGCGGCCGGCGCAATGGAGAGAGGGGGTCAAAGTGAGCTGCTACCGTTCCTGAAGATGTTAGGCTGCTTGGGACCCGGTTAGTCAGCTGAGGTCCGCAGGGAGCAGGGGATCCTAGAAGCCTGGATGGCCGGATGGCCGGTGCTTCTGCACCCACGACTGTAGTCTGCACTTGCTCTGACAGCACTGACACTGACAATCAAAACCTAGAAGCAGATGGGCTACAGCAGCAGAAGACCACACCAGTGCCACTTCTGTCAGCTAAGAACAGGAAACTGAGGCTACAATTCGCACAGGCTCACCAAAATTGGACAATAGAAGATTGGAAAAATGTTGCCTGGTCTAATGAGTCTCGATTTCAGCTGCGACATTCAGATTATAGGGTTTAGAATTTGTCGTAAACAACATGAAAGCATGGATCCATCCTGCCTTGTATCAATGGTCCTGGCTGGTGGTGGTGATATAATGGTGCAGGGGATATTTTCTTGGCACACTTTGGGCCCCTTAGTACCAACTGAGCATCATTTAAATGCCACGGCCTACCCGAATATTTTTGCTGACCATGTCCATCCCTTTATGACTACAGAGTACCCATCTACTTCCAGCAGGATAATGAACAATGTCACAAAGCTCAAATCATCTCACCACTGGTTTCTTGAACATGACAATGAGGTCCCTGTACTCCAATGGCCTCCACAGTCACCAGATCTCAATCCAATAGAGCAACTTTGAGATGTGGTGGAACAGGAGATTCGCATCATGGATGTGCAGCTGACAAATCTGCAGCAACTGCGTAATGCTATCATGTCAAGCTGCAAGCATACATAGGGTGCCGTGAAGAGGCCTTGCAGCGTATGCATGCGTTTGCAAATGCGTGCTAACTAAACCCCTGTTTTTAATGCAGACTGTTGGACAGGCTAATTTGGTCAGTTGGCAGACTGGTTGGTGAGTTGAGCTATGGAATGTTCTGTTTTTGTCTTTCATGTCGATGTAGCACCCTGATGTTTAGGCGGGGTTGCTAGTAAATGTATTTGCCAAGTGATAGTTGCCTTGGCCAATTGATAGGAGGTCAATTGATTTCACCATAATTCTGGAACTGCTGCACTTCTCTCTTCTGTAACTAGATGGCCGGGTATCTGGTGGCATTAGATGAGACAAGGGCATTGCAAGGACAGATTAGGAATGAATGGGGTGTCTCAGCCAATGGGCAGGGATTTTTTTAGGTCCCTTTGGCCTGCTGGGATGCCTATTCATTTGGGTGAGGTCAGGTGATCAGGGTTCTGTGCCACCTGGACTGCTGTCTGGGTGGACGTGTGTTGTGTGCCCTGGGCTGCTAGACCAAAGTCTGAGGCCTATCCCGGGGACATCTGGCTGCTAAGCTGTCTGAGGGCTTATCCAGAAGCAAGAGAGCAGTGTAGGGATGGGATTGCAGCTTGCAATCCAACCAGAAGTGACGTTCTGCCGGCCGGAGAACCTGTCGTGGTCGGAGGTAGAGGGGAAGCTGTCGCCACTAAAAGACCGTTCACGTTACTACCAGGGACCACAGTGAGTAGCTGAAGCAAGTATCAGAGCAGTTTTCTGGCCAACCGGGGACGGTGAAGAATTGGGAAACTTCAGCAGATGTCAAACTAGGGACCCAGCCAGTGGAGGTGATGCTTGCAGAGCAATATTGTGTGCCACGCCAGGGACCAAGCAGACTAGTAGGGTGACACTTGAGGAGTATCTGTGAGTGCCAAGCTAGGGACCCAGCAGGGACACGGGGGGTGACGCTTGAGGAAGATACTGAATGAGAAGATTGGAAGAGCTCAGGGGATCCAGTGGCAGTGGATCAGCAAGTCTAGTGAAAGACTGGGAGCTCAGTTGAGTGAAGATCTACAATAGGAGATTCTAGACGAAGTGAATAAGTTAATTACAACCTTTGTTAGAAACTGTTTCAAGATTCTTGCCATAGGAGACAGCAGTCCTACTCATGCAGATGTGATGTCCTGCTGGATGCTTTTCCCTGCATGGCTGTCTACCTATAGAAGTCTCGGAGTCTGCTGAATTAACATTGCAACTACTAAAGGGTGTCCTGGCCCTAACCCTCTCTCCCACAGTTCTGTTTAAGAGACAATAATTCTTTTTGCATTCAAGAAGTGTATGGCGCCCATTATTCTACCTTGCATCGCACCCACCATGTCTGAGACCCAATTGGCCAGGGAGTCTTAGGACCCACTTCCTGTTCAGCCAGGAGGAGAAAGCCCCGGAGCGAGGGAAATTTGCAGGGACGGCTCACCCGCAGCCACATCCAGCACTCCCCGGTTCGGACAGCGGAGGGAGGAGAAGGGGAGATCAGAATGTCATCCCGGCCAGGACTCGTCACTTGCCTGCTAAGGTAAGGAGGCCTCTGATCGCTGACTTCCTGTTCATCCATCTCCCACGGGGTTTTCGCTTTTCCTGTTTTTTAAATAACAGTGTAAAGATGTTGGAACTCCTCCTGTGTGAAACTGATTGTTAAAGGCTAAGTTCACCTTTGCATAAAAAATAATAATCGCAGGTAAAACAATGTTAATTTATTATTTTTTAAAACAGGAGCCTGGAAAGCTTTGCACTCACGATCAGCAGATTGCAGGTGCAATGTCAGGCTCCTGCAAACACTGCCTACAGCTCTGTTGCTCGTACTTCTGTACAGGCTGTCACTGCAGAGCTGTAGGCAGTGTAAATGATCAGCATGCCCGCAGTTCATTCCAACTACAAGTACGTCTGCCATGGTGTCTGATGGTATTTGAAGCTTATTCGTAACACTAAACTGTGAATTTTTTAAAAGTGACAGCAGGGAGATGAACCCCCACCTGCTGTCATGGGGAGGGAGGTGATCGAGGGAGAAGATGCAGGAGCTAGTACATGTTACATGTTTCACCATAAAAACTGGTGGAAAATATGATGTAGCGACAGTGGACTACAGTTACATTATTATGCAGACCACCCCTGTTATTCTTCATTTATTGTGATGTCCCTCTAGTGCTGGGCGCTAGTAACTGTCATCATATTGTGAGCCCAACCAAAAGGATTGTGGGACTAGCAGTCTTTGAGATCGATAATTCTGTTATGTGAAATTCCACCTGGACTACACATCCCAGGGATCCTTGGTACAAGAAGAGGAGATCTCTGAGAGGAAATATAAAAAAAACAGCGGATCTGCCTCTTCTTCCTGGGCCTTGCAGAGTGCACACCTCTGTGTGGCCAAAAGAGAAGGTTGCAGCCTACCCTGCATGGATCGAATGGTTTAACTCTGCTTGCTGTTGCCAGACATCCACGCAGCACCAACCCATCAGATCATCACCACAATGGTCCACACTCAGCAGCTGCAGGTCATCGCTGTTCGCCTTCCCGAAGGACATCTATTCCAGGGTAGCTGTCCCCGAGGCGTCTGTCCAGTCCAGTCATTGGTGAGAGTGCAATTGCCCATCATTTACAATCCTTCTTTGGTTACTTTACCTGAACACTGTGTACAGACACCTTATCCTTGGGAACACTTTACTGCATTTCTCTAAACACTGTACATAGACACCTTTACCTAAAGCCACTTCAAGGAGTATTACTAACCAGCTTAATCCACTTCATTTGCCTTCACATCACTAAGCCTTATTTGGATTTAATCTAATAAGCTCCAACTGCCGGTGAAGACTATCAGGCCTGCATCTTGGACATTGCTGTTGTTACGAATAAAGGGCCCATAGCCGATCGCTATTCTGTCTGGTCTCTCATTAGGATATAAAGGTAGTATAGGCCGGCCTGGGATCCCCCCTTTAGTGTGGTGACCTTCTGCTTTTAATAGCTAACCCTTTACTGCTTTTACAGGTTATACTCCAGATTAGGGATGAGCTTTGAGTTTGAGTCAAACTCATGTTCGACTCGAACATTGGCTGTTCGCAAGTTCCCCGAACAGCGAACAATTTGGGGTGTTCGCGGCAAATTCGAATGCCGCAGAACACCCTTTAAAAGTCTATGGGAGAAAGTGCTAATTTTAAAGGCTTATATGCAAGTTATTGTCATAAAAAGTGTTTGGGGACCTGGGTCCTGCCCCAGGGGACATGGATCAATGCAAAAAAAAGTTTTAAAAACGGACATTTTTTCAGGAGCAGTGATTTTAATGTTTAAAGTCAAAGAATAAAAGTGTAATATAATATAGTATGCCTGTAAAGGGGCACATGTTTCCCGTGTTTAGAACAGTCTGACAGCAAAATTACATTTCAAAGGAAAAAAGTCATTTAAAACTACTCGCGGCTATTGCATTGCCGGTCCGACAATACACATAAAAGTTCATTGATAAAAACGGCATGGGAATTCCCTACAGGGGAACCCCGAACCAAAATAAAAAAAAAAATGACGTGGGGGTCCCCCTAAATTCCATACCAGGCCCTTCAGGTCTGGTATGGATATTAAGGGGAACCCCGGCCAAAATTTAAATAAAAAATGACGTGGGGGTCCCCCTAAATTCCATACCAGACCCTTCAGGTCTGGTATGGATTTTAAGGGGAACCCCGCGCCAAAATAAAAAAAAAAAAACGGCCTGGGGTCCCCCCAAAAATCCATACCAGACCCTTATCCAAGGGAAAAAAAAAAAGAAAAGACGAGAGAGCGCCCCCCCTCCTGAACCGTTCCAGGCCACATACCCTCAACATTGGGAGGGTGCTTTGGGGTAGCCCCCCAAAACACCTTGTCCCCATGTTGATGAGGACAAGGGCCTCATCCCCACAACCCTGGCAGGTGGTTGTGGGGGTCTGCAGGCGGGGGGCTTATCTGAATCTAGAAGCCCCCTTTAACAAGGGGACACCCAGATCCCTGCCCCCCGTGTGAAATGGTAAGGGGGTAGTACCCCTACCATTTCACTAAAAAACTGTCAAAAATGTTAAAAATGACAAGAGACAGTTTTTGACAATTCCTTTATTTAAATGCTTCTTCTTTCTTCTTTCTTCTATCTTCCCTCATCATTTTCTTCTTCTTCTGGTTCTTCTGGTTCTTCCTCCGGTGTTCTCGTCCAGCATCTCCTCCGCGGCGTCTTCTATCTTCTTCTCCTCGGGCTGCTCCGCACCCATGGCATGGGGGGAGGCTCCCGCTCTTCTCTTCATCTTCTTCTCTTTTTCATCTTCTTCTCTTCTTCATCTTCTTCTCCGGGCCGCTCCGCATCCATGCTGGCATGGAGGGAGGCTCCCGCTGTGTGACGCATCTCCTCTTCTGATGGTTCTTAAATAACGGGGGGCGGGGCCACCCGGTGACCCCGCCCCCCTCTGACGCGCGGGACATGACGGGGCTTCCCTGTGGCATTCCACGTGACGTCACAGGGAAGTCCCGTCAAGTCACCGTGCGCCAGAGGGGGGCAGGGTCACCCGGTGGCTCCGCCCCCCCGTTATTTAAGAACCGTCAGAAGAGGAGACGCGTCACACAGCGGGAGCCTCCCACCATGCCAGCATGGATGCGGAGCGGCCCGGAGAAGAAGATGAAGAAGAGAAGAAGATGAAGAAGAGAAGAAGATGAAGAAGAGAAGAAGATGAAGAGAAGAGCAGGAGCCTCCCCCCATGCCATGGGTGTGGAGCGGCCCGAGGAGAAGAAGATAGAAGACGCTGCGGAGGAGATACTGGACAAGAACACCGGAGGAAGAACCAGAAGATCCAGAAGAACCAGAAGAAGAAGATGAAGAAGATGAAGGAAGATAGAAGAAAGAAGAAAGAAGAAGCATTTAAATAAAGGAATTGTCAAAATCTGTCTCTTGTCATTTTTAACATTTTTGACAGTTTTTTATTGAAATGGTAGGGGTACTACCCCCTTACCATTTCACACGGGGGGGGGCAGGATCTGGGGGACCCCTTGTTAAAGGGGGCTTCCAGATTCCAATAAGCCCCCCGCCCGCAGACCCCCACAACCACCAGCCAGGGTTGTGGGGATGAGGCCCTTGTCCTCATCAACATGGGGACAAGGTGTTTTTGGGGGGCTACCCCACAGCACCCTTCCAATGTTGAGGGCATGTGGCCTGGTACGGATCAGGAGGGGGCGCGCTCTCTCGTCCCCCTCTTTTCCTGCGGCCTGCCAGGTTGTGTGCTCGGATAAGGGTCTGGTATGGATTTGTGGGGGGACCCCACGCCATTTTTTTTTAAAATTTTGGCACGGGGTTCCCCTTATAATCCATAATAGACCTGAAGGATCTGGTATGGAATTTAGGGGGACCCCCACGTCTTTTTTTTTTTTTTAATTTTGGCCGGGGTTCCCCTTAATATCCATATCAGACCTGAAGAGCCTGGTATGGAATTTAGGGGGACCCCCACGTCATTTTTTTTTTTTAATTTTGGTTCGGGGTTCCCCTGTGGGGAATTCCCATGCCGTTTTTATCAATGAACTTTTATGTGTATTGTCGGACCGGCAATGCAATAGCCGCAAGTAGTTTTAAATGACTTTTTTCCTTTGAAATGTCATTTTGCTGTCAGACTGTTCTAAACACGGGAAACATGCGCCCCTTTACAGGCATACTATAGACTCCCCCCAGCTACAAAATTTAAAGGGATATTACACTTTTATTGTTTGACTTTAAACATTATTAAAATCACTGCTCCTGAAAAAACGGCCGTTTTTTAAAACTTTTTTTTGCATTGATCCATGTCCCCTGGGGCAGGACCCAGGTCCCCAAACACTTTTTATGACAATAACTTGCATATAAGCCTTTAAAATTAGCACTTTTGATTATTCATGTTCGTGTCCCATAGACTTTAACGGTGTTCACGTGTTCGAACGAACTTTTTTCCTTTTCGCATGTTCTGGTGCGAACCGAACAGGGGGGTGTTCGGCTCATCCCTACTCCAGATGGTATTTTATTGTACGCATGTATATTGTGATCTCATACTGTTGAACTGTTTCTGAGCTGTCTTGTTTGGGAAGTTCCTCTCCCAAGTTTGGGCTGTTATCCGGAACTCAGCTGATCAACTACCTCTTTTGTAAATATATATATATATATATATATATATATATATATATATAGATAGATATATATATCTATCTATAGATATATATCTATAGATAGATATATATATCTATCTATAGATAGATATATATATATATATCTATATATATATATATATATAAATCAATTTGGGGAAGCAAAGGAATGGGGATTATGGCGGTGCCAAGAGAAACATGATACAATACTTAAAAATAAAAATTACTATTTATTTATTTAACATCAATCAATAAAATTTTTTGACAAAACAATCACAAAGACGAGGTGTGCAAAAGAATACTAAAATCAATCTGTAGCAAAGACAATTTCACGTCACTTGGCCTGATGTTTGTGGCGGCCAGTTCTGTGAAGGGGTATTCAGATGTCCGACATGTTTCGCCGGTTTTGGCTTCTTCAAGGACAGTTGTTTAATACCTACAATGGCTACAGAGTTTTCTATAAAGAAAAATACAGCAGTCAATGAGTGTCTCGGAGCAGTTGATATGTTACAGATCAATATAGATATACAGATATCACCATATGTTTGCGAGCCGTCTAGGAGAAATAAACCCCATTACCCAATCATGGCCTCCAGAAGCCCTCCCATACATCATAGGTACCACAAATGTCCCAAAACTGGCCGTCTATAGAGTGTATTACCTGCAATTCACCAGGGGTAGATATTACGTGCCTCCGTGGCAAAAGCCCCAGAAATAGAGATCAAAGTAAGTAGCTGCAGGGGACAATATGAGAGACCTGACGGAGAATATGCCTAAAAAATATATATATATATACAGGCAAAGTTAATGCAAGTGGGCCTGAGGACCATATATCAATTGAAGTAGGAGATTTCAAAAATGGACTAACATAGTCTCTATTTTTACTTACACATAAGATATTCAGGTTGAAAAACAGGACATCGGAAAACGGCCAATATTAGGAATAGTTGGAAAGAAAGGTGTCACTGAAATGGTAAGGAAAAGAAAAGGAAAAGCAGGGGGCATTATGTACCAGATGCTACAATCCAAAAATGTATAAGTAAGCAACAGTAGTTGCAATACAGGTAGGACAGATGACAAGTCAAATTATAAGTGAATTTACACTCACCAACAGTGCTAGCTAGACTGGGGAGCTGTGGCTAAGAAAGCCACAAAAGGCCAAACTGAAGCCAATAGAAGCACCGATCCGAACACACTGGGGAATAAAAATATATACACTATCAACTTAGTAATGTCCAATCCAAAGGAGAGTGAGGGGGAGCGACCGTCGGAGCAAAAAGTACTTACCCGATCGTGCTAAAGTTCATATGGCCGAGTCCTGTGATTCCCTGGCGTGTCTAATGGCCTGGGATGCCGGCGCTCTTATGTCCCCCTCACACGAGCGGCGTCTGACGTCACCGCGCGCGTGAGCGGACGAAAGAGCCACTGCGCATGCGCCGCTCGCTGTCGATCCGGTCCTACAAGGTCCAGAAAGCACAGCGGTAGTGTCCATGGTGATGTGTAAGCACACATCACGGGCACTGCGCAGTATGCAATGCCACACTATGCAGCAAGATACCTGGAGGGGGAAAAATAAGCCAGTGCGCAGTGGCGGGGATGGGCAAAGGACGAACCAATGCCCTTGGGTGTCCATACAGCTGAAATGTATCTCAAATAAAGGGGCTGATGACATCAGAGGCAACACCAATATCATCCTGGGATACAGGGGCCCGTGGACCAAAGGCCACAACGGGTGACAGTCTGGAAAGGGACAGAGAGGCACCCAAGAGGGCGGGGAGCAACTGGGACACAGTGGGATAGAGGTCGATAGGAACAGACCGGGGACGAAGGGACAATGCGGAAAGATAAGGGAGGGCGCCTGCACACAAGGCTGGAGAGGATAAGGGGATAAATAAGGAAGGGCACTTAGTCCCCGGCATGTACCCATACGGATCGCAAAGACAGCTCGCAAATTAAGCACACATATAAATAACATGAAGATATAGACAGCATGAGAAACAACTTGTAATGTAACAGCATGAATCAATATGTACAAAAATGAAACACTGAGGGTATTCCAATAATATTAAGTAAATCTGTACACTTGAGTTGAGTTGGGTAATATCAAAAGGGGGGATAATATAAGTGGGTAGGGGGATAAGGAATGCCAAAACTTGATCCATCAGGACCGATCTTTGTAGTGGGGAGGAGCTATCTGTGGAGGAATATATAACATAGGATAGCAGATACTGTAAATGCACATAAATAAAAAAGAAGAAAGAAGGTCATAATTTTATAATTTTAAGGTGGGCTGTGTCAATCCCATTATGGGAGGAGAGCGGGGGGAAAAGGGGGGGGGGGGGGGGAAGGGGGGGGGGAGGGGGAGGGGGAAAGGGGGGGGGGATAAAGGAAAGGAGGGGAAGGGAGCGGGGGGGGGGCTATGAGGGGAAGGGAAAATAATGGGAAGAGAGACAGCCTCCTCATAAAAATGGCTTAAAGCTGATGCCTTCGTTAAGTCCTAGGTGTCTGGTGGCATCCAGGGTATGTATCCACTTAGTTTCTAATTGTAATAATTTTTGGTCGATGTCTCCGCCCCTAACATGTGTAGGGATGTGTTCCAATGCTGTAAATCCCACCACATGGGGGTTAAAGTCATGATGTACTGCTATATGTCGGTTGATAGATGTAGAAATTTTACCTTTATATAAACGTTTGATGTGATCACGAATCCTGACACAGAACTGACGTTTAGTTTTGCCCACATAGTAACTGCCACAAGTACAAGTAGCAAGATAAACTATGCCCGTAGTTTGGCATGTGACTTTGTGTTTGATTCTATGTCTTTGGCCATTCGGAAGCGGTTTTTCACGTACATCGTAAATGAACTCACATGTATCACAGTGACCGCATGGAAATGTGCCAGTCACTGATGAGGAGAGTTCTGGTTTAGGTGCATGATGACTCATTATAACTTTATCCCGTAATGAAGGGGAACGACGGTACGTAATTTGAGGTTGGGATTGAATGTATTTTTTAATGGTGTGGTCTGCTGTAAGGAGGGGCCAGTATTGTTGAAGAATATTCTTCACCTCATTATGATGTTGGGAAAATTGAGTGATAAGTCGGACCGACTGAGTAGTATCCTTCTTTTTGATATTATATAACAATTTTTTCCGATCTAATTTTTTTACTTTGTTGAAAGCCTGTTTCAACAATTTCTGGCTATAACCTCTTCTTTTTAATCTTTCATACAGGTCCTGTGCGGCCACGAGAAAATCCTTCTCGTCCGTACAGTTCCGTTTAATCCGTAGATATTGACTATAGGGGATACTATTTAACAATGGTCTGGGGTGAGCACTGTTAGCATGCAAAATAGTGTTCCCTGACGTTTTCTTACGGTACAAGGATGAGGAGATGTTTCCATTAGAATCGGCTCGTATTTCCAGGTCAAGAAAGGTGATTCTTGTCTGGCTACACTCCATTGTAAACTTGAGATATGAGTTAACCGCCAATATTTCTATAAATCTCGTGAGATGTTCACGGGTACCAGACCAGAAAAAAATAATATCGTCAATATACCTGTGCCATGAAATCACGTGGCACAGTAAATCAGCCACATGATGATTGGAGAACAGGTCTTTTTCCCACCCCCCCAGGTACAAATTGGCGTAGGATGGCGCACATTTCGTGCCCATGGCCACGCCTTGCACCTGGAGGAAGTGGGAAGTACCAAATAAAAAATGGTTCCGTGTCAGAATAAAACGTAAAAGGTCAATCACAAAGTCATTGTATGCCTTGAATTTAGGGCCTCTATCCTCCAACAATTTGGAGATGACTTCAATGCCAAGATTATGAGGTATTGTATTGTAAAGGCTCTCAACATCCAGTGCAACCAGCCACGTATCCCGTGGAACTTGCAAGTCCCCTAAAATACGCAGGAGGTGCACCGTATCCTGAACATAAGAAGGAAGGGCATGTACATGTGGATTTAAATACTTGTCCACAAGGGCGCTAGCATTTTCTGTCAAACTTTGGCACCCTGATACGATCGGACGTCCAGGGGGATTTTTAAGCGACTTATGCAACTTAGGCAAAGCGTAGAAAGTGGGTATTCTTGGATTATGGACATTAAGAAACTTCCAGGTATTTATGTCTATAGTTCCCTTTTGATAGGCAGAGAAAATTAGCTCATAGTATTCAGAGGTGTAGTTTTCCACGAGTGTACGTGAGATAGGTCTATACCAGTCCTGGTTGTCAAGGATGTTGCGGCACATGATCTCATATGCCGCAACATCCATGACAACCACATTGCCGCCTTTATCGGCGGGTTTTATAACCAAGCCATTATGATCTTGTAAGGATTTAAGGGCCCGTCTCTCGGCACAAGATAAATTGGAGGAGTGTAAGGTAGGAAAGTCCATTTCTTTTATGGTTTTGCTAATTTGTTCC
Source organism: Aquarana catesbeiana (assembly GCF_042186555.1). NCBI lineage: Eukaryota > Metazoa > Chordata > Amphibia > Anura > Ranidae > Aquarana > Aquarana catesbeiana. Next base: position 203,791,604 of record NC_133333.1, on the reverse strand, counting down.
ACAAAGGCCCAAATGTTGGGGTTTGCAGAGAGATTAGGAAAACTTGTAGATTTAGGTTTAAAAGATAGTGGAGGGGGAAAAGACACTCCAGAGGCCACAATACCGTGGTTGTCAAGTTCCCACAAACATTCATCCTCTGTATCACCTTCTTCGAGGAGAGTAAGTAAGTCTTCGATGGCCTGAATTTCGGCCAATGTAGGGGCACTGTTTTCAGGTACTGAGTTTGCTGTCCGGTTACTGCTGGATTTGTCATAGATAACCTTAAACATCAGCTTTCTTGCAAATAGTTGTATGTCCTTGATGAATTGAAATTTGTCAAAGACAGCTGAGGGACAGAACGTAAGGCCTAGTTGTAGGACTTTTATCTGATGTTTGTTTAAAGGAAAGGAGGAAAGGTTCACCACATCTAAATCCAAAATACATTGTGATTTAGAAACAGTAGATGCTAGATTGTTGGACTCTGTGTTGAGTCCAGGGCTTGGGATAAAAAAATGGGAGCCAACTTGGGGTCAATAGCCTGAGAGGCTGTAGGAAACATAGTGGTTAGAGTGGGTTCACTTACCCGTCTTCCGATGGGAACAGGAAGAGCAAGTGTTGCAGGGGTGGTCGTGGGAAGTGCCGGCTGTGCAGTGCGAGAGGAAGTGAGGGGTGGCCGTGGTAGTGCTCGTGCAAGTGGGGTAGAAGTGCTCGTAGTTTTAGGGCGAGCCCCAAGGGGCTTAGCCAAGTTAGTGGTTCCAAAGGTGCGTCGAATAGAGTCTGTAGAGGAAGTGGGTAATTCACTCTTTCTTTTTTTAGGAATTCCGTCTTGTGAAAGTTCACGGTAGGTGGTAGATGAACTGGAGGAAAAAGAAGTAGAGAAAACATTAGGTATTTCAGTGTTATTTTTAGGTGCATTATCAGGATTTGGTTTAGTGAAGGGTTTTATTAGGAACATTGCCATCCCATCTACAAGCATAACCGTTTGTATGGGCAAGTTTGTCCCGTAGGAATTTGTTCTCTTTCGCATTAATTATGTCAATTGTGCAGTCCTCAAGGTGAGTGCGGAGATCCTTCTCTCTTTGGGCAAACCTTGAGGAGGACACATCAGCAGCTCGATCAGTGAGCCATTCATTAATCGAGATGTCAAGTAACTCCAGTTCCTTGTCATACTCCTCACAGAGCATGCGAATCATATTGAAGGAACACATTTGTAAATTATCTTCCCAGGCCTTTTTTAACGGGTCATTAATTTTTTTAATATTAGGGAATGTTTGAATTCTTAGGCCCCAGGGGACAATCTTATTGTCTACATATTTTTCAAAATAAACCTTGTGCCAATAGACACGAACCTTTTTCTCTAGTAGCCGTTGAAACCTTATGAAATATTTGTCTAGTTCAGTATCTGAGACATTTGAGGTAGTGTGAGTCGTTTGGATTCTAGTCATGAGATCCTCCCAACCTTCCCCACAAAAGTCGGCCATAATTTCACAGGAAAATAGCAAAGGGAAATTTTTGAAGGAGACAATTGATATTAACCTAAATTACACTAAGGTATAATGCATAAACTTACAATTTTCAGAGGACGAATGAGCAGAATAACAAATCAAAAATAGAAACAACAGAAAAGTGCTTGTCTTGGCACAGACATATTTGTGAAAGGGAAGCTCGGCCTAAGGTAAGTGTATTGAAACACTAAGATTTCAAGACAGAAATCAAGAAAGCCTTCAAAATTAGGAGTTTGGCTGAGCGACCCTTAATGTAATACGACACCTCATCCCAATAGTTTAAAAATCAATTTGGGGAAGCAAAGGAATGGGGATTATGGCGGTGCCAAGAGAAACATGATACAATACTTAAAAATAAAAATTACTATTTATTTATTTAACATCAATCAATAAAATTTTTTGACAAAACAATCACAAAGACGAGGTGTGCAAAAGAATACTAAAATCAATCTGTAGCAAAGACAATTTCACGTCACTTGGCCTGATGTTTGTGGCGGCCAGTTCTGTGAAGGGGTATTCAGATGTCCGACATGTTTCGCCGGTTTTGGCTTCTTCAAGGACAGTTGTTTAATACCTACAATGGCTACAGAGTTTTCTATAAAGAAAAATACAGCAGTCAATGAGTGTCTCGGAGCAGTTGATATGTTACAGATCAATATAGATATACAGATATCACCATATGTTTGCGAGCCGTCTAGGAGAAATAAACCCCATTACCCAATCATGGCCTCCAGAAGCCCTCCCATACATCATAGGTACCACAAATGTCCCAAAACTGGCCGTCTATAGAGTGTATTACCTGCAATTCACCAGGGGTAGATATTACGTGCCTCCGTGGCAAAAGCCCCAGAAATAGAGATCAAAGTAAGTAGCTGCAGGGGACAATATGAGAGACCTGACGGAGAATATGCCTAAAAAATATATATATATACAGGCAAAGTTAATGCAAGTGGGCCTGAGGACCATATATCAATTGAAGTAGGAGATTTCAAAAATGGACTAACATAGTCTCTATTTTTACTTACACATAAGATATTCAGGTTGAAAAACAGGACATCGGAAAACGGCCAATATTAGGAATAGTTGGAAAAAAAGGTGTCACTGAAATGGTAAGGAAAAGAAAAGGAAAAGCAGGGGGCATTATGTACCAGATGCTACAATCCAAAAATGTATAAGTAAGCAACAGTAGTTGCAATACAGGTAGGACAGATGACAAGTCAAATTATAAGTGAATTTACACTCACCAACAGTGCTAGCTAGACTGGGGAGCTGTGGCTAAGAAAGCCACAAAAGGCCAAACTGAAGCCAATAGAAGCACCGATCCGAACACACTGGGGAATAAAAATATATACACTATCAACTTAGTAATGTCCAATCCAAAGGAGAGTGAGGGGGAGCGACCGTCGGAGCAAAAAGTACTTACCCGATCGTGCTAAAGTTCATATGGCCGAGTCCTGTGATTCCCTGGCGTGTCTAATGGCCTGGGATGCCGGCGCTCTTATGTCCCCCTCACACGAGCGGCGTCTGACGTCACCGCGCGCGTGAGCGGACGAAAGAGCAACTGCGCATGCGCCGCTCGCTGTCGATCCGGTCCTACAAGGTCCAGAAAGCACAGCGGTAGTGTCCATGGTGATGTGTAAACACACATCACGGGCACTGCGCATTATGCAATGCCACACTATGCAGCAAGATACCTGGAGGGGGAAAAATAAGCCAGTGCGCAGTGGCGGGGATGGGCAAAGGACGAACCAATGCCCTTGGGTGTCCATACAGCTGAAATGTATCTTTTGGCATTCCTTATCCCCCTACCCACTTATATTATCCCCCCTTTTGATATTACCCAACTCAACTCAAGTGTACAGATTTACTTAATATTATTGGAATACCCTCAGTGTTTCATTTTTGTACATATTGATTCATGCTGTTACATTACAAGTTGTTTCTCATGCTGTCTATATCTTCATGTTATTTATATATGTGCTTACTTTGCGAGCTGTCTTTGCGATCCGTATGGGTACATGCCGGGGACTAAGTGCCCTTCCTTATTTATCCCCTTATCCTCTCCAGCCTTGTGTGCAGGCGCCCTCCCTTATCTTTCCGCATTGTCCCTTCGTCCCCGGTCTGTTCCTATCGACCTCTATCCCACTGTGTCCCAGTTGCTCCCCGCCCTCTTGGGTGCCTCTCTGTCCCTTTCCAGACTGTCACCCGTTGTGGCCTTTGGTCCATGGGCCCCTGTATCCCAGGATGATATTGGTGTTGCCTCTGATGTCATCAGCCCCTTTATTTGAGATACATTTCAGCTGTATGGACACCCAAGGGCATTGGTTCGTCCTTTGCCCATCCCCGCCACTGCGCATTGGCTTATTTTTCCCCCTCCAGGTATCTTGCTGCATAGTGTGGCATTGCATACTGCGCAGTGCCCGTGATGTGTGTTTACACATCACCATGGACACTACCGCTGTGCTTTCTAGACCTTGTAGGACCGGATCGACAGCGAGCGGCGCATGCGCAGTGGCTCTTTCGTCCGCTCACGCGCGCGGTGACGTCAGACGCCGCTCGTGTGAGGGGGACATAAGAGCGCCGGCATCCCAGGCCATTAGACACGCCAGGGAATCACAGGACTCGGCCATATGAACTTTAGCACGATCGGGTAAGTACTTTTTGCTCCGACGGTCGCTCCCCCTCACTCTCCTTTGGATTGGACATTACTAAGTTGATAGTGTATATATTTTTATTCCCCAGTGTGTTCGGATCGGTGCTTCTATTGGCTTCAGTTTGGCCTTTTGTGGCTTTCTTAGCCACAGCTCCCCAGTCTAGCTAGCACTGTTGGTGAGTGTAAATTCACTTATAATTTGACTTGTCATCTGTCCTAGCTGTATTGCAACTACTGTTGCCTACTTATACATTTTTGGATTGTAGCATCTGGTACATAATGCCCCCTGCTTTTCCTTTTCTTTTCCTTACCATTTCAGTGACACCTTTTTTTCCAACTATTCCTAATATTGGCCGTTTTCCGATGTCCTGTTTTTCAACCTGAATATCTTATGTGTAAGTAAAAATAGAGACTATGTTAGTCCATTTTTGAAATCTCCTACTTCAATTGATATATGGTCCTCAGGCCCACTTGCATTAACTTTGCCTGTATATATATATATTTTTTAGGCATATTCTCCGTCAGGTCTCTCATATTGTCCCCTGCAGCTACTTACTTTGATCTCTATTTCTGGGGCTTTTTCCACGGAGGCACGTAATATCTACCCCTGGTGAATTGCAGGTAATACACTCTATAGACGGCCAGTTTTGGGACATTTGTGGTACCTATGATGTATGGGAGGGCTTCTGGAGGCCATGATTGGGTAATGGGGTTTATTTCTCCTAGACGGCTCGCAAACATATGGTGATATCTGTATATCTATATTGATCTGTAACATATCAACTGCTCCGAGACACTCATTGACTGCTGTATTTTTCTTTATAGAAAACTCTGTAGCCATTGTAGGTATTAAACAACTGTCCTTGAAGAAGCCAAAACCGGCGAAACATGTCGGACATCTGAATACCCCTTCACAGAACTGGCCGCCACAAACATCAGGCCAAGTGACGTGAAATTGTCTTTGCTACAGATTGATTTTAGTATTCTTTTGCACACCTCGTCTTTGTGATTGTTTTGTCAAAAAATTTTATTGATTGATGTTAAATAAATAAATAGTAATTTTTATTTTTAAGTATTGTATCATGTTTCTCTTGGCACCGCCATAATCCCCATTCCTTTGCTTCCCCAAATTGATTTTTAAACTATTGGGATGAGGTGTCGTATTACATTAAGGGTCGCTCAGCCAAACTCCTAATATATATATATATATTCAGTGGCGGCCCGTCCATAGGGGGCGCATGGGTGCCGCCCCCCCCTCCAGGCAAACACAAAAAAAGTAAAAAAAAAATTTTTTTTTAAGCTGGCCCTTATGGGAAGTGGCACGTCTATGCAATCACAAAATTACAGACGTGGCGCTTCATTTGCGGGCGTTTAGCTAGTATTATCTATTACAACGGCCGGGTGTTTGATTGACATCCAAGTTTGATGTCACTTCCTGTTTTTTCTCTCCCATAGCGCCCGGGAGAGAGGAAACAGGAAGTATGGGGAGCGGAATCGCCGCTGCCAGTGGAAGGAGACATTGCAGGAGAGGACACCACAGCAAGGTACGTACACAAGCTGGACACAGGGACACAGGCTGGCTGAATTTCATGGGACACAGGGTGGACACAGGGACACAGGCTGGCTGCATTTGGTGGTACACAGGCTGGACACAGGGACACAGGCTGGCTGCATTTCATGTGACACAGGCTGGACACAGGGACACAGGCTGGCTGCATTTCATGTGACACAGGCTGGCTGCATTTCATGTGACACAGGCTGGACACAGGGACACAGGCTGGCTGCATTTCATGTGACACAGGCTGGCTGCATTTCATGTGACACAGGGTGGACACAGGGACACCGGTTGGCTGCATTTCATGTGACACAGGCTGGCTGAATTTCATGTGACACAGGGTGGACACAGGGACACAGGCTGGCTGCATTTCATGTGACACAGGCTGGACACAGGGACACAGGCTGGCTGCATTTCATGTGACACAGGCTGGACACAGGGACACAGGCTGGCTGCATTTCATTGGACACAGGGACACAGGCTGGACACAGGCTGGCTGCATTTCATGGGGCACAGGCTGGACATAGGGACACAGGCTGGCTGCATTTCATGGGACACAGGCTGGACACAGGGACACAGGCTGGCTGCATTTCATGGGACACAGGCTGGACACAGGGACAGAGGCTGGCTGCATTTGATGTGACACAAGCTGCATTTGATGTGACACAGGCTGCATTTGATGTGACACTTATCCTGCTTGCTGTTCCTCTACTTGGATCCCTGACTTCTGGCCTGGCTGATTACCTGATCTGGTTACTGAACTCTGGCTTGGCTGTTTACCCGATCTGGTTACTGAACTCTGGCTTGGCTGTTTACCCCATCTGGTTACTGGACTCTGGCTATGCTTTGACTATGCTTACTCTATTAACCTTTTTATTCTTATTAATAAACAAGTGTGATTTTACTGTACTTCTGTCTCGGTCTGGTTCATGGTTTCTGACAGTGTACAGCTTGTATAACAGTGTAAATTTGCTGACCCCTCAAAATAACTCAACACACAGCCATTAATGTCTAAACCGCTGGCAACAAAAGTAAGTACGCCCCTAAGTGAAAATGTCCAAATTGGACCCAAATTGTCAATATTTTGTGTGGCCACCATTATTTTCTAGCACTGCCTTAACCCTCTTGGGCTCGGAGTTCACCAGAGCTTCCCAGGTTGCCACTGGAGTCCTCTTCCACTCCTCCATGATGACATCACAGAGCTGGTGGATGTTAGAGACCTTGTGTTCCTCCACCTTCCGTTTGAGGATGCCCCACAGATGTTCAATAGGGTTTAGGTCTGGAGACATGCTTGGCCAGTCCATTACCTTTACCCTTAGCTTCTTTAGCAAGGCAGGGGTCATCTTGGTACAGTTGCAATCACTATGCACCCATTGGGGGAGATGTACTCAAACTGGAACACATAGAATCTAGTGCAGTTGTGCATAGTAACCAATCAGCTTTTAATTTCAGCTTGTTGAATAAGGCTTTGAAAAAGAGGGGCGGTTCAGACTGGTCCAACATGCGCTCAGATTTCGAGAGCACAAGTCGCATGAAATGTCAAAATCAATGATTCCCTATGAGAGCTGTCTTAACTGGTCCGATTTGTATCAGTCCGACTTTGAAAAAGGTTCCTACACTACTTTGGTTCGACTTGGGTACGATTTCAGCCCAATGATTTGAATATAAGTTGCATCCAAGTCAGATCATCATCTTAACTGATCTGACTTGTGGCATGTGACTTGTTCTCTGAGGATCTTAAGGGGGAACCATACGCCAAAAAAAAAAAAAAAAGCGGCATGAGGTCCCCCCACATGACCATACCAGGCCTTTTGAGTCTGGTATGGATCTTGAAGGGGAACACCACACCAAAATAAAAAAAAAAGGTGTGGGCTCCCCCCTTAAGACCATCTGGTATGGATTTTGAGGGAAACCCCACGCCAGAATAAAAAAACAGCAAAAACCCATACCAGACCCTTATTCGAGCATGCAGCCTGGCAGGTCAGGAAAGAGGGGGGACAAGCGTGTGCCCCTACTTTATGAACCATATCAGGCCATATGCCCTCCACATGGGGGAGGGTTGATGACAAGGGCCTCTTCGCCACAACCCTGGACTGTAGTTGTGGGGGTCTGTGGGTGGGGGCTTATCAGAATCCTGGTTCCCCCCCATGTGAATGAGTATGGGGTACATGGTACTAGCGGCAGAAGACATCGTTATTGACATTGGATCTACATCAGGGACATTAATAATTTTTAATTCACATAGGTGGGGGGGCGCTCGCTCACCCCCTCTTTTCCTGGCAGGCTGCATACTTGGATAAGGGTCTGTTAGGATTTTGGGGGGAACCCCATGCTGTTTTTTTTATTTTGGCGTGAGGTTTCCCCAAAAAATCGGTCTGGTATAGTCTTGGGGGGACCCCACACCATTTTTTTTAATACATTTTGGAGGGGGGTGGCACTGAGTCTAAAGTGTCTATTCCACGGATATTCCACCCCCACTGCATGTTTAAACCCTTCTAATGAGAAAGAAGTTTGTATAATTCATTTATATAATATACACTCACCTGCCACTGCCACTGGTATCAGTATCTGCATCACATAAGCTGTCGCACATATTTTTATTGCATAGTGTATATAGAACACCGACTATACTGCACAAGTGGGGATTTAGAGACTCCCCAATATGCCCAAAATGTTGTGTACACAATGGTGACTTGTTACACATGATGTGGAAATGTCCAAAACTCTTCCGTTACTGGCAGTATGTTCTGTCTACAATCTCCCAGGTATTTCAAACCCCAGTTCCAGTTCCCAGTTATTTGTCTGCTTGATGCCTTGGATATACCCTCACTCTCACCGAATGGCCATATGGCAATTCTGCAGCTACTATACATGGCACGTAAGGCCATAGCGAGTCTCTGGATAACTCAGAGGGTGCCAACGGGTAAGGGATGGATCGAACTAGTAAATAATATGCTAATACGAGAAAAAATCACTTACCAACACAGAAGCATCCATAAAAAAATTTACTTAATGTGGCAACCCTGGTTAGATACACCAGGACTAGGTCCAACCCAGTTGGTCAAAGACACATTGTTACAAATGTAATTTGGCAAATTAGAAGACAGAGTCCAAAAGCTGGTAATAATGTCTAATTTTTATAACATTTACCTTTGATGGAATCATGGTGAAGCCCGATAGCAACTACAGCAGGTATTGAGGGTATTGTTCTATCCTCGTCCTATGTGCCTTGATGGAGGTTATATTTTTTCTCCCTCTTACCTATATATTGTTACAAGTTCAATGTTTTACAACAGTTCTCTTAATACAAAAGACACAGTCTAAGTTCAATGGTAAATGTTGTCAATTTATGCAGCACCATCGAAATCAATAATAATATATTTGTACAGTGAGTTGATTTTATAGGAATGTTTATACCCAGAAGCCGTATGATAATGGAGAATGAGAAAGGGAAGCACTCATAATGCCACATCCGTAAATTAAGGGAAACAAGAGAGGGTACTGATTAGGTAACCAAAAGTCCACACACGCACGCACAAGGGCTCATTGTACAAACTGTATAATTTTCATGTTTTTTATCCTTTTTGAACACTATGTCTATATGATGAATTTTTTTCAATAAATATTATGAACATTATTTCTGCTACTTCTCCATTGTTTCTATGCCTTTAAAGTCCGACTTTTGGTTACCTAATCAGAACCCTCTCTTGTTTCCCTGTATGATAATGATAACAATAACAATTATAATGACTACTGTACCTGATAATATTGCTGCAATTGTCCTGTACCTGACTGTATTTGTATCTGTTTTTGCACAATAAACTTTTACTTGATTTAAAAAAAAGTCACTTAAATCCCCTTTCCTCCCCATTCTGATGCTCAGTTTGTACTTCAGCAAGTCATCCGATGAGCGGAAATTCCACTTTTGGGTGGAACCCCGCTTTAAGGACGCTTCTGTGTTGGTAAGTGATTTTTTCTCGTATTAGCATATTATTTACTAGTTCGATGCATCCCTTACCCGTTGGCACCCTCGGAGTTATCCAGAGTCTCGCTATGGCCTTGCGTGCCATGTATAGAAGCCGCAGAATTGCCGTATGGCCATTCGTTGAGAGTGAGGGTATCTCCAAGGCACCAAGCAGACAAATAACTGGGTCTTGTGGAACTGGGGTTTAAAAATACCTGGGAGATTGTAGACAGAACATACTGCCAGTAACGGAAGAGTTTTGGACATTTCCACATCATGTGTAACAAGTCACCATTGTGTACACAACATTTTGGGCATATTGGGGAGTCTCTAAATCCCCACTTGTGCAGTATAGTCGGTGTTCTATATACCCTATGCAATAAAAATATGTGCGACAGCTTATGTGACGCAGATACTGATACCAGTGGATACTGATACCAGTGGGGCGGATGTTAAACATCACTCCCATTGCTCACCGTCAATAGGACCAAGGTCTTTTTCCCACCCCTTCCTACATGGCAATTTAGAAGCATTGTGTGTAGAGTGAAGCAGTCATATACTCTCGAAATCATGCCTTTCCTATCTTCCGTTAGCAACACATCCGTCATCATAGGATGCGTCACCGGCGCAAGCGAGGATATTCTGTTTTCACTTTGAATAGCATGTCTTAGTTGCAAATACTTAAAAAAATTGTGTTCTGGGTGTTGTGAATTCATCTTGCATGTCTGTGAAAGATTTAAATATATTACCATTGAACAACTGGGAAATATATTGCACACCCTTTGTTTTCCATGAACGAAAGTCTTTTAGTTTCAAAAAGGTCTTCATAGTATTTATTCCTCCATATGGGTGTGAACGTACAGGGACCTCTAATTTTCAGGATAGATCTGGTGTATTTCCATAGGGTATTTAGTAAGATTATTGTGGGGTAAGTTTGTGTTATATGCATGCAATGGTGTCACTGGGGGGGGGGCAGAGGGGGCCCTGACCCCCCCCCCCCAACATTATGCTGTGCCCCCCCAATTAAATTTTTTTTTTTTTTTTTTTACAAAAAGGCAATGTCTTTTTGTTTGCATTCGTAGCGGATGCGCCTCATCTAACTCGGGCTGCTGCTGGAGTAACGCAGTCTCTATTGAGAGGGAGAGCGTCCCCATTCAGCTCCTGCGGGTGATTCCTCCCCCTTCCCTCTGCTCGCTGACACTGCATAATGCGAGTGCTCACACAACAACCTCATTGGCAGGGAGAAGAGCGAGTTGCAGGAAGGACTCCACCAGGACTCTCAGTTACTGAAAAAACAGACTGATTTCTCCCGTCCTTAGGACAGGAGGACCAGCCTGTAAATTCCAAGAGATGCCAGACCAGAGCAGTCAATAGCAGGGGCAGGACAGCAAGAGGATGCTGGGGAATCCCACAGTGGCAGAACACCAGGGCCCGGTGGCAAGACAACCTTTGCAACCCTTATAGTTCTCCCACTGCTTTGGAACCTTATATTTTCTTGGTATGCTGGTGACAAATATTTCTTGTTTTCTGCCACCCTGGGGGGCCCCAATACAGTAGGAAGGGAGCTCACTGCAGAACATGTGAAAGGGCTCGTTGTGGGATCGTAGTAAAGGGCCCCAGGATATAATTGCACTTTATAGTTGCCCCCCTACTTTTGTCCCTGTCCCCCCATGTGCCCGCCTGAAAGCTGGAGACGCCACTGTATGCGTGAGACCTGCCTCTAGATGAGATAGAGCCGAGTGCCGTGAGCCCTCAGGAAGCAATAGGGACCTGATGGGATCATTGACATTTAAACCCCCCCCAGTTACCCAGGTGTTGGAGCTGGGATGCCAGTAAAATCTGGCGTGTGGTACAGCTAGGCCCCCTTGATCTTTAGTTCGTTGTAGAGTATGTAAACTAATCCGGGCTGACTTGTTACCCCATATTAAATCTCTGAACTAGGCATCTATTTGGGTAAAACCATTTGTGTGGTATCCATATAGGGGCATTGTGGAATATGTATAAAAGTTGCGGAGCCCACATCATTTCAATTAGATTTGCCCTTCCTGTGACTGAGAGAGGTAATTTCGTCCATGCAGAGCACTTCATCCGAAATATATGGAGTAAGGGTACTAGGTTCAATTTAATATACTGGTTTGGGTCAGGGGTTACCTGTATACCAAGGTATCAGAACTCACCAACTGTGATAATGTCACCTGCGCAATCAGGTGGGGGCTGTGGCAATGGGTCCAATGGCATAAGCACTGACTTATTCCAATTAATACTGAATCCCTACAGCTCACCAAAGTCAGCAATTAAACTCATTACATTCTTCAGGGAGCTGTCGGTGTCTCCTAAATAAATCAATGTGTCATCCGTATATAGTGAGATGACATCATGATTAAGGCTTTGATGGAAGCCTATGATGTTTTGTGATGCTCTAACGTGTATAGCTAGAGGTTCAAGAGCTAGGGCAAACAACAGGGGTGATAAAGGACACCCCTGTTTCGTGCCCCTGAAGAGTCTGAAGGGTTCCCCATTGATACGCATTCTTGCTATTGGATTATTGTATAGCAGCTGAACCCATTTCAGAAAAGAGGGACCCACCCCAAATTTTGTCAGTGTTTCCCACAGATAGGGCCATTCAACGCTGTTGAATGGTTTGGCAGCGTCTAAAGAGAAGATGGCCCTATTGATTTAAGTGACTTTAATTGTGGCATGGTTGTTGGTGCCAGACAGGCTGGTCTGAGTATTTCAAAAACTGCTGATCTACTGGGATTTTAACACACAACCATCTCTCGGGTTTACAGAGAATGGTCCAAAAAAGAGAAAATATTCAGTGAGTTGCAGTTGTGTGGAGGAAAATGCCTTGTTGAGGTCAGGGGTCAGAGGAGAATGGGTAGACTGGTTCGAGATGATAGAAAGGCAACAGTAACTCATATAACCACTTGTTACAACCACAATACATCAAACCTTGAAGCAGATGGGCTACAGCAGCAGAAGACCACACCGGTGCCACCTCTGTCAGCTAAGAACAGGAAACTGAGGCTACAATTTGCACAGGCTCACCAAAATTGGACAATAGAAGATTGGAAAAATGTTACCTGGTCTAATGAGTCTGGATTTCAGCTGCGACATTCAGATGATAGAGTCAGAATTTGGTGTAAACAACATGAAAGCATGGATCCTTCCTGCCTTGTATCAATGGTTCAGGCTGGTGGTGGTGTAATGGTGTGGGGGATATTGTTTTGGCACAATTTGGGCCCCTTAGTACCAACTGAGCATCATTTAAATGCCACGGCCTACCCGAATATTTTTGCTGACCATGTCCATCCCTTTATGACTACAGAGTACCCATCTACTTCCAGCAGGATAATGCACAATGATGATGGTGGTATGGGAGATTTACATCATGGATGTGCAGCCGACAAATCTGTAGCAACTGCGTGATGCTATCATGTCGATGTAGCACCCTGATGTTTAGGCGGGGTTGCTATTACATATATTTGCCAAGTGATAGTTGCCTTGGTCAATTGATAGGAGGTCAATTGATTTCACCATAATTCTGAAACTGCTGCACTTCTCTCTTCTGTAACTAGATGGCTGGGTATCTGGTGGCATTAGATAAGACAAGGGCATTGCAAGGAGAGATTAGAAATGAATGGGGTGTCTCAGCAAATGGGCAGGGATTTTCTTAGGTCCCTTGGCCTGCTGGGAGAGCCTATTTGGGTGAGGTCAGGTGATCAGGGTTCTGTGCCACCTGGACAGCTGTCTGGGTGGACGAGTGTTGTGCTGCCTGGGCTGCTAGACCAGAGCCTGAGGCCTATCCCGGGGACATCTGGCTGCTAAGCTGTCTGAGGGCCTATGCAGAAGCAAGAGAGCAGTACAGGGTTGGGATTGCGACTTGCAGTCCTACCAGAAGTGACGGTTCTACTGGCCGGGAACCTGTTTTGATCGGAGGTAGAAGGGAAGCTGTCACCACCCAGGGATCATCTGGGGGCCACTGTGAGTAGCTGAAGCAAGTATCAGAGCAGTTTTCTCACCAACCGGGGATGGTGAAGAATTGGGAAACTTCAGCAGATGTCAAGCCAGGGACCCAGCCAGCGGAGGTGATGCTCGCAGAGCAATATTGTGTGCCAAGCCAGGGACTAAGCAGGCTAGTGGGGTGAGTGCCAAGCTAGGGACCCAGCAGGGACGCAGGGGTGACACTTGAGGAAGATACTGAATGAGAAGATTGGAAGAGCTCAGGGGATCCAGTGGCAGTGGATCAGCAAGTCTAGTGAAAGACTGGGAGCTCAGTTGAGTGAAGATTTACAATAGGAGATTGTAGACAAAGTGAATAAGTTCAATACAATCTTTGTTAGAAACTGTTTCAAGATTGTTGCCATAGTAGACAGCGGTCCTACTCATGCAGATGTGGTGTCCTGCTGGATGCCTTTCCCTGCATGCCTGTCTACCTATAGAAGTCTCGGAGTCAGCCGTTCGGTTTGCACCAGAACATGCGAACAGGCAAAAAAATTGTTCGAACATGCAAACACCGTTAAATCTATGGGACACGAACATGAATAATCAAAAGTGCTAATTTTAAAGGCTTATATGCATGATATTGTCTTAAAAAGTGTTTGGGGACCTGGGTCCTGCCCCAGGGGACATGGATCAGTGCAAAAAAAAGTTTTAAAAACGGCCCTTTTTTTGGGGATCAGTGATTTTAATAATGCTTAAAGTGAAACAATAAAAGTGTAAGATTCCTTTAAATTTCATACCTGGGGGGTGTCTATAGTATGCCTGTAAAGGGGCGCATGTTTCCCGTGTTTAGAACAGTCTGACAGCAAAATGAAATTTCTAAAGGAAAAAAAGTCATTTAAAACTACTCGCGGCTATAATGAATTGTCGGTCCGATAATACACATAAAAGTTAATTTATAAAAACGGCATGGGATTCCCCCACAGGGGAACCCTGAACCAAAATTTTAAAAAAAATGTGTGGGGGTCCCCCTAAATTCCATACCAAGCCCTTTAGGTCTGGTATGGATATTAAGGGAAACTCCGCGCCATAATTTAATAAAAAAATGGCGTGGGGTCCCCCCTTAAATTCCATACCAGACCTGAAGGTATGGATTTTAAGGGGAACCCCACGCCAAAATTTAACGAGGGGACCCCCAGATCCCCCCCCCCCCAGTTTGAAATGGTAACGGTACATTGTACCCATACCATTTCACAAAAAAGTGTGAAAATGGTAAAAAAAAAAAACCAACACACACCGTGGGAGAAGTCTTTTATTAAAAAATAAAAAAAATAAAACTGTCCCACGTAGACCATTGACCTCCGCCGACGGACTGAAAAAAAAAATAAAGATCTGCCTCCATGGGAGGCACACGACATATGACGCGTCCTCTCAGGTGACAGCTCTTTTAAAACTGTGGGAGGGGCCACACGGTGTCTTCGCCAGGTGACCCCACCCCCCTCTGACGCACGGGGACATCCCTATGGCTTCCCCTGTAGCGTCAGAGGGGGCGGGGTCACCCGGTCCGCCCCTCTGACACTACGGGAAAGCCATAGGGTTGTTCAATAGGGTTTAGGTCTAGAGACATGCTTGGCTAGTCCATCACCTTTACCCTCAGCTACTTTAGCAAGGCAGGGGTCATCTTGGAGGTGTGTTTGGGGTCGTTATCATGTTGGAATACTGCCCTGCGGCCCAGTCTCCGAAGGGAGGGGATCATGCTCTGCTTCAGTGTGTCACAGTACATGTTGGCATTCATGGTTCCCTCAATGAACTGTAGCTTTCCAGTGCCGGCAGCACTCATGCAGCCCCAGACCATGACACTCCCACCACCATGCTTGACTGTAGGCAAGACACACTTGTCTTTGTACTCCTCGCCTGGTTTCCGCCACACACGCTTGGCACCATCTGAACCAAATAATTGTATCTTGGTCTCATCAGACCACAGGACATGGTTCCAGAAAATCCATGTCCTTAGTCTGCTTGTCTTCAGCAAACTGTTTGCGGGCTTTCTTGTGCATCATCTTTAGAAGAGGCTTTCTTCTGGGATGGCAGCCATGCAGACCAATTTGATGCAGTGTGCGGCGTATGGTCTGAGCACTGACAGGCTGACCCCCCACCCCTTCAACCTCTGCAGCAATGCTGGCGGCACTCATACTTCTATTTCCCAAAGATAACCTCTGGATATGACGCTGAGCATGTGCACTCAACTTCTTTGGTCGACCATGGCGTGGCCTGTTCTGAGTGAAACCTGTCCTGTTAAACTGCTGTATGGTCTTGGCCACCATGCTACAGCTCAGTTTCAGGGTTTACATTTTCACTTAGGGGTGTACTCACTTTTGTTGCCAGCGGTTTAGATATTAATGGCTGTGTGTTGAGTTATTTTGAGGGGAGAGCAAATTTACACTGTTATACAAGCTGTGCACTCACTACTTTACATTGTAGCAAAATGTCATTTTTTCAGTGTTGTCACATGAAAAGATATAATAAAATATTTACAAAAATGTGAGGGGTGTATTCACTTTTGTGAGATACTGTATATGTATATATATATATATATATATATATATATATATATATATATATATATACTGTATATCCCTGTTTACTCCAGTAAAGCTGAGATAACAAAAACATATTTGAAGTGTCATTTAAAGGAACTTGCAAAAGATGTCTGAACCCAGAGTGCCAGGTGGGTTGGAATGTTCACAGCGTCAGGGCGATGCAGACAAACAGGTAATCCAAGCCGCCCTCAAGGGGGCCGTGCTACAATAATATGTTCCAAAGGTGAACTTATCCTTTAGGTTAGGGCAGAGTTTACAGAAATAACAATAAATCTGCAATGGCATCATTAACCACAATTGTACACATTGCTTGTGTGATTTTTTTACTCTAACTATGGTTATTGACAATGGCTTGATTACTTTTTTTGTTATATTTGTACTTTAAAGCTAAATGCTGTTGCCCCTTTACAGTGTTGATCATTTTCTGTGATGCACCCCCAAAACAATGTACATTTGTCAGGTTTCATCTGAGTTGGTAGACTTGTCCTTTCTTACCATGGGATGTTATGAATGGTAATTACGCTCTCCAGCATGTAAAGAGTAAATAACAGCTACGACAAATATGCAGGAATTCTCATTGCATTATTGTAGTGAGGGAGGGTGTCAGCATCGGGTTTCACTGTAAATTCACTTAGAACCTTCACAGCAATTCACAAGTAGGAGACTTTCAGCGGAGGAGTGAGCACCAAATTGAGGTAAGGAAGCCATTGTGGAGCCAACGCCGAAGGAAATTGTTTAGAATCCTATCAGCATGTGAAATGCATCACCCGGAAATTGCATTTGTTTTACTGTTTACGGTTTTGCAACATTTACCTTATTAAGTGGTAACTGATGCATCTGTAGTGATGGGTTGTGATTTTTTTTTTTTTAATGCAGACTTAAGCCTCGTTCACACTATCGGATTGTTGGCAAACAGGGCGTCAGACTTTTGTCCGAAGGGCGTGTGTCAGGAACTTGTCTTGCATACAAACGGTACACAATTGTCAGCCAACAAACACGAACGTAGTGATGTACTACGTGGAATTTTAGCTCTTGAGCGCCACCCTTTGGGCACCTTCTGCTAATGTCGTGTTTGGAGAGCACTGATTACGAGCATGCGTGTTTGTACTTTGGACTTTTGTGTGACGGACTTGTGTACAAAAAATAGGAAAATCGGAAAACTGACCGCTGTCCGCCGAAAATTTACTAGCCTGGCATCCAAGATTTGTTGGCGGAAAGTTGGACAACAATTGTCTGATGGAGCGTACTAATTTAGGCAGTCTGTCATCACACAATTCCCTGCAAAAAATGGTGTGTACGAGGCTTTAAAGTAGAACTATTAGGCAAGACCTTTTGTTTTACATTTTGGATAGAGCAAGGGCGGGTCAGATTTTTTTTCAACATCTGTGTCCCATTTCAGAGATTTCCCTTTATTTCCTGTCCCATATCCAAACAGGAAGTGAGAGGAAATCCCTGAAAATTAAGGGAATTCCTTGGGGACCCCCAGGTCACCAGAACTAGTGTCCTCATTGGAAGATTTCCCCTCTATTACTTTTCTGGGCACAACTCATAATTTGGGATTTTCTTTTACTTTCACTTTCAATGATAATGGTAAACAGGATAACTAGAGAGGGTGAATCTCCCTAACGAGGGTACAGACTGCAATAAAAACTGACAAGTGTTCCAATCCTTCTCCACTCTATCCAAAACTAAAAAAAAATATGTTTTGCCTTTAGTTATACTTTAAGCATTACATGTATATATAAAAAAAAGGCATTTTTATATAGGACCTAACCAGATGTATGGGGTAGCTTTATTTCTGTTCACAATTATAATATTTATTTTGTGGTGGGATTTTTGCAAAAAACACTGTTTTCTCAGTATAAATGCCCCACTATCCAGAAATGATGGTGACTTTACCTAATGCCTTGCTGTATTTTACTAAAGCCTGGCACACACTATTGTTTTTTCCATTCAACCCAGAGCATAGCTCCCAACTGTCCCTGATTTCGAGGGACTGTCCCTGATTTGGTGCAATGTCCCTCTGTCCCTCATTCCTCCTCATTTGTCCCTCATTTTGGTCTGATCTATATAGTTGTATATAAAATACACTTTTAATCTATCAGAAAGTGTTTCCCAGCGCTAAACCTTTCATCTGATTTCTAAATTGCTGCATTTGTACATTCCAAAAACCAATATAAAGGAATAATAGTGGTAAAAAAAAAAATCACTTGTGGGTTTAATCAATCTTGTTTTTTTTTTGTACAATTCTCCTTTAAAGGGGCGTGGCAAGGGGTGTGTCCTATGCCTGCATACTTTTGATGATAGGTGTCCCTCATTCCCATCTCAAAAAGTTGTGAGGTATGCCAGAGGGCTGAATGAAAAAAACTGGGTCAAAGCAGGAAGAAACCCCCTAGGGTGGACTTTTAAGGCACACTTAGTTAAGAGTAGAAATATTTTAGAGTAGTTTAGTTTAGTAGTAGTAGTTTAGTTTTAGTAGTAGTTTAGTTTAGTGAAAAATTGATTTATTAACCACTTAAAGACCAGGCCTCTTTTTCAGACTGAGGGGTTGATTTACTAAAGGCAAATAGACTGTGCACTTTGCAAAGTACAGTTGCACTCTGCAAGTGCAGTTGCTCCAGATCTTAGTAAATGAGGTAAAGCTTCACTCTGCAAAGAATAGCCAATCACGTGCAAAGAAAATTTTAAAAAACAGCCTTTTTGCTTGCATATGATTGGATGATGGAATTCAGCAGAGCTTTTCCTCATTTACTAAACCCTGGAGCAACTGCTCTCGCAGAGTGCAACTGTACTTTGCAAAGTGCACAGTCTATTTTCCTTTAGTAAATCAACCCCTCAGTGTTTACAAGTTAAAAACAAGTTTTTTTGCTAGAAAATTCTTAGAACACCCAAACGTTATACATTTTTTTTTAACACCCTAGAGAATAAAATTGCAGTTATTGCAATACTTTTTTTCACACCGAATTTGCGCAACGGTCTTACAAGCGCACTTTTTTTTGGAAAAAAATCACTTTTTTGAAAAAAAAAATAAGACAACAGTAAAGTTAGCCGAATTTTTTTTATATTGTGAAAGATAATGTTACGCCAAGTAAATTGATTGTAAATTGTAAATTCTGATGCTTCAAAATTGCGCCCGCTTGTGGAATGGCGTCAAACTTTTACCCTTAAAAATCTCCATAGGCGATGTTTAAAAAATTCTACAGGTTGCATGTTTTGAGTTACAGAGAAGGACTAGGGCTAGAATTATTGCTCACGCTCTAATGATTGCGGCGATACCTCACATGTGTGGTTTGACCACCGTTTTCATATGGGGGTGCTACTCACGTATGCGTTCACTTCTGCGTGCGAGCTCGTCGGGATGGGGCGCTTTAAAAAAAAAAAATGTTCTCATTTATTTTACTTGATTTTATTTATTTTTTCACTGTTTAAAAAAAAAAAAAAAAATGGTGTCACTTTTATTTATATTACAAGGAATGTAAACATTCCTTATAATAGAAAAAAGCATGACAGGTCCTCTTAAATATGAGATCTGGGGTCAAAAAGTCCTCAGATCTCATATTTGGACTTAAATGCAATAATAAAAAAAAAAAATTGTCATTTGAAAAAATGACAATAGAAAAATGGCCCTTTAAGACGTATGGGCGGAAGTGACGTTTTGACGTCGCTTCTGCCCTGCTATAGTATGGAGAGGGGTGGGGGCCATCTTCCCCTCACTCGTCTCCATACCTAGCCATGGACAGGTCCCGATCACCCCGCTGATAACGGTGATCTCACGGTGAATCCGCCGCAGAGACCACCATTATCGTTAACAGGACCGCCGGCTCAAAAGATGGATACCTCGGTTGTGGCAGCAGCTGCTGCCGTTACCAAGATATCCATCTTTCAACTGCCAACGTATATGTACATGAGACGGTCGGTAAGTGGTATTAAACATATTAGACAAAATACATATGAAAATAAAATTAATTGACAATGAAATGAATAGAATTACCGTTCTATTCCCTTTTTCCTGAATGAAAAAACTGAGGAGCTCTAGAGGAGATCCTGTACTAACTATCTGATGTTAGTACAGTGATCTCCCTGCTGTGCAATTGTATTCTGACACGGGGGTTGCTGGGGGATTGCCCCCCCTCCCCCATTGTCAGAGCACACTGATCAGCGCTCGCAGCCACATGGGCCAAATGTCGGTCGATTTCTGTTGAACTGGCCAAGACCGGCCGATATGTGTCCTGTGTGCACCAGCTTAAAAGAGAAGTATGTTTTTGGTTTTTTTTTGCCCATTCATACTTACCTAGGTGAATGCAGCAATCGGTCCGATGCTGCATCTCTCCCTGGCCCCTCTGCACTGAGAACCGAGCGATCAAACACCGCCGATGGCTCGGTTCTCACAGCTCCCTGAGCAGAGAGCTGCTGCCTGTCAATCAGAAGCTCTCCTCTCTGCTCCTCCTCGCTCATTGGAGCGCTGAGCTGTGGAGGGGCGGCTCGCTGGTGCCCACAGAATATGCTGCAGGTGTGCATAGTAACCAATCAGCTTCTAACTTCAGCTTGTTCAATTAAGCTTTGACAATGATTTAGCCTACTTTCAAGGTGTTTTTTAGGCGTTTTAGTGCTAAAAATAGCGCCTGTAAAGCGCCTGAAAACCACCTCCCATGGGACCCCAGTGTGAAGGCCAGAGTGCTTTCACACTGGGGTGGTGGGCTTGTGGGACGGGAAAAAAAGTCCTGCAAGCAGCATCTTTGGGGCGGTGTAGGAGAGCTGTATACAGCGTTCCTACACCGTCCCTGCCCATTGGAATGCATGGGCAGCGCTTCTGAAAAGTGAGTCGGAAGCGCCGCAACACGGGTGGTTTTAACCCTTTCTTCAGCCACTAGCGGGGGTTAAAAGTGCCCCACTAGCGGGCTGAAAAGCACCGCTAAAACGACGGTAAAGCGCCGCTAAAACGAGCTCGCTTTACCGCTAATGTGGCGCGGCCCCAGTGTGAAAGTAGCCTAAAACCTACAAGCTGATTGGTTACTATACACAGCTGTACCTGTGTGCTCCAGTTTTACTAAACCTCCCCTTATATTTGTAATGTAAACTTGCAAAACATTTCTTCCAAGACTAGATGTGAATGTATTTAAACAAACATTGGACACTGATTATTAGAATTGCACTGCTGCATTTTCTTTTTCTTCTTTTGATGATACATCCAGTGGTATTCGATGTATCTGTCCTTTAATGCTTTACACATATGTTACAGAATTGGCAAAGTTTGGCATATTTGTTACTTGGTTGTAATTTAAAGCAAATTTGTTACATGATATATGTATGTAGCATTACAGAAGGCTGAGAATCACAGCAGAAATCTTTTACTTTTC
Organism: Aquarana catesbeiana; assembly: GCF_042186555.1. Taxonomy (NCBI): domain Eukaryota; kingdom Metazoa; phylum Chordata; class Amphibia; order Anura; family Ranidae; genus Aquarana; species Aquarana catesbeiana. Next base: position 203,770,049 of record NC_133333.1, on the reverse strand, counting down.
AGATTTAGGCTGCATTCACACTTCAGCGTTTTGAATCACGGGCAGATTTGCCATGATTTTGCCCACAATTTCAAAGCGCCGATGTGTGAATGACAAATCACAGGACTCGCATTTGAGATGGCATTCATTTGAATGACACCTAAAATCGCGCTGTCGCAAGAAGAATGTTGCCCAAAAGTAGCTCCTGAATATTTTTTGGGCGACATGCTTCCCGCAATGCGGGTTGCAGCGATTGCACCGTGATTTTCGGGTGTCATTCAAATGAATGACGTCTTAAATGCGAGTCTCGCGATTTGTCATTCACACATCGGTGCTTTTCAAATCGTGGGCAGAAACGCAGCAAATCTACATACGATTTAAAACACTGAAGTGTGAATGCAGCCTTAGAATGTCACTTCTTGGTATTTATTAGAAACTCTTTTTCCTGCACAAAGATCGCTGCTAGACATGTGCAATTCGTTTAGTTCCGAATTCGTTTTTTAACGAATTTCAACAAATTCATTAATTCGGAAATATCCGAATTAACGAAAACCCGTTTAACGAATTTTTCCGAATATTCGTAAATTCGAAAGATTTGTAAATTCGTACATTTGTAAATTTGTAAATTCGTACGTTCGTAAATTAGTAAATTCGTAAATTAGTAAATTCGGAAATTTGTAAATTCGGAAATTCGGAAATCTGAAATAATAATTAACTAATAATAACTTAACTATTACTAACTATTAAATTATAGGTATTGTAATTTCCTTTCAAATTTGGCTGTTAGTGAACGTAACACATACAAATTTATCCGAAGTTACGAATTATCCAAAATAACGAATGCCGTATCCAAACGAATGAAATGTAATGAATTAATAATAATAAATAACAATAATAATAATAAAAACTTTTTATTATTATTATTTATTATTAATTTGTTCCATTCCATTTATTTAGATGCAGCATTCGTTATTTCAGATAATTCGTAACTTCGGATAAATTCGTATTTGTTACGTTCACTAACAGCCAAATTTGAAAGGAAATTACAATAGCTATAATTTAATAGTTAGTTACTATTTCAGATTTTCAAATTTTCGGGTTTCTGGATTTTCACATTTCGAATTTACAAATTTCTGAATTTTATAATTTACAAATGTACGATTTTCCAAATATACGAATTTTCTAATTTACGAATGTACGAATGTGCGAATGTATGAATTCACAAATGTATGAATTTATGAATTTACAAATGTAAGAATTTACGAATGTACAAGTGTTCGAATTTACGAATTGCAATCATAACGAATGACCCGAAAAACGAAAAAAAAAAAAAAAATAAACAAATGAAACGAAAACGAAAACAAACACATTTTTTGGCAGTGCACATGTCTAATCGCTGCAAAGAATTCTTCAACATTGCTGCACCCTGGGTGAACTTGTTACGTTGTAGTATATATGAATATGGGTACTGATAGAACGTGATGTACTAACACATAATGTGAGTGTTTACATTGAATTAATTGAAGGTATGTGTTATGACAGGGCTGTTAGTGTTATAAGTGGTATAGGTCACACAGGGTTCTCACTGATGCAGGCTGAGCACCTCCAGAATGTCTATTCCAAGTGGAGAAAAATTGAATTTTCTCCAGGACTGGTAGTTCCTGGATTGAGTTCTGGAGTCTGGAGGCTCTGAAGAGTCTTGGAAGGGATGAATCCTCTAACCCTGTGTCCATATTATACAGGACACAGCAGCCTGGTTGTGCAGGTGTTCATAGCCCATTTTTGACAAGGTGTGGTCTGTGGCTCAGGTCTCCTTTCCATGGAGACAAACTGCTACAGGAGCAACGTGTAAAGCCTCGTATACACGATCGGATTGTTGGCCAACAAAACCGTGGACTTTTGTCCAAAGGGTGTTGGCCCAAACTTGTCTTACATACACACAGCCACACAACTGTTGGCCCTCAATCACAAACGTGGTGACGTACTACATGGTTTTTCAGCTGTTTAGCGCCACCTTTTGGGCTCCTTCTGCTAATTTCATGTTAGTATAAGTTCGGTGAGTGTTGATTCGCGCTTTTCATTTCACGCTTTTCAGTTTGTTTCTAAACGGCCTTTCGTCAATCAGATATATTGCGGAATCGGAGTCGATAACGTGTTATTTATTACTGGCCTTGGAGTTATTGCTTTGACATTACTTTTTTGGTGGAATAATGATTTGATTTGGTATGTTTTCTATATTTTTGGATGCATAGAATGCACTTTTTGGTTAACTTCCATTGGCAGATACCATGTCTAATTTCATTTGTTTTCTTTTTTTAATGCACAATAAAAAAAATTGTGTAGAAATTGTGTAGAATAATATTTGGCTATGTGTTTTACTTCAAATGACAGTTTCGGAGTAGGCAGTTACATTTAAAAAAAATACAATGTAAAACTGACAAGAGACACCAACATAGTTGTATCTTTGATCTTAAAAACTATGGGATAATGGTGTTGTCGTAACTTGCCCAAATAAATAAATAAATACATAAATAAATAATATTATTTATATCACAAAAAAAAAGCCTTTGAAAATGAGTTTGCAATAAGTCCATCAGTATCACCAGCAAAGCAGCTTCATTATTATCCCATTAAAGAAGAAGAGAATTGTGCGCTGCATTTGGAGATTTCATAATTTGCCGCGTCACGAATGTTAATTCTCCATTACGAACGCTAGTTTACAAGATCGACCGCTTCTGGCTTGTTTTTGCTTCCGAGCATGCGTGTTTGTACTTTTGTGCAACGAACTTGTGTACACACACTCAGAAAATCAGACAACAGACATTTGTCCGCGGAAAATTTTAAAACCTGCCATTCAACATTTGTCTGCGGAAAATCCGACAACAATTGTCCGATGGATCATACAAACGGTCAGATTTACCGCCAACAGCCTGTCATCGAACATTTCCAGTCGGAAAATCTGATCATGTGTACGAGGCTTAAGAAGAGACACTGGGAGAGTGTCTACAGAGAGAAGATCATCTGAAGGGGTACTGAGGAGGGGGACCTAAATTGCAGCAGTGGTTAACCAATACCCGCTGGCCTTTCGCCGTTCTGGGTGGAGGTCATATGACATCCTCCTGGGACCCACTGCGGCGCGTTCTGTCACTGGCTGTATCCGATGGACGATGACTGATCACCAGCTCACTGCCGGTACCATCTGACCGCTGTGACCAATCACAGCAGGTCACATGACAGATGTAAACAATAGATGGCTTCCTTTCATGCCATTCATTGTGTACAATTGTGTTGTTAGCTGTGATTGGTCAATGGAATCACATGGTACAGACAGGACCATTCACAGCTAATATAAACAAAACAAACTGAATCAGTTTAACCTGTTCGTGCCCGCACTATAGCCGAAAGATGGCTGCAGCGCGGACGCTAATTGCCGGGAGGCCATCCCTGGACGTCCTCCTGTTTACTTCCGCAATGCGTGCTCCCGTGGGCGCGCATCGGGGAAGTTCTGTGCTGGCCGTGTCCCTTGGACACAGCCAGTCACAGATCGCTGTAAATGGCCAATCACAGTGGCCGTTTACAGCGCGATCGGAGCTTTCAATGAGAGATGATCTCATATGTAAACATATGAGATCATCTCTCATCGCCGGCTCTCCCTCCTCACACAGAGACAGCGTGTGAGGAGGAAGAGCTAACCGCTACAGCAGTGAGTGAAAAAAAAAAAATGAAAAAAAAAAGTCATGTCAGTGCCATCCGTCCCCACTGTCATCTGTCATCCGTCCCCACTGTCATCTGTCCCCACTGCCATCTGTCCCCAGTGCTACATATAAGTGCCATCTGTCATCAGTGCCACATATTAGTGCCATCTGTCATCAGTGCCACCTGTCAGTGTCACATGCCATCTGTCATCAGTGCCACCTGTCAGTGTCACGTGCCATCTGTTATCAGTGTCACGTGTCATCAGTGCCACATATTAGTGGCATCTGTCATCAGTATCATGTGTCATCAGTGCTACGTATTAGTGCCATCTGTCATCAGTGCCACGTATTAGTGCCATCTGTCATCAGTGCCACGTATTGGTGCCACATGTCATCAGTGCCACGTGTCATCAGTGCCACCTATTAGTGCCATCTGTCATCAATGCCATCTGTCATCAGTGCCACATGTCATCAGTGCCACATATTAGTGCCATCTGTCATCAGTGTCACGTGTCATCAGTGCCACATATTAGTGCCATCTGTCAGTGCCACATATTAGTGCCATCTGTCATCAGTGCCACGTATTAGTGCCATCTGTCATCAGTGTCACGTATCAGTGCCACGTATCAGTGCCATCTGTCATCAGTGCCACGTCAGTGTCAAGTGTCATTGTCCTGGTGCTCCAGGGCCTTCAAAAGTGTAATAGGTAGTCAACAAGTTAGATGTGTAATTTATGCTCCTAGAACACCTGATGGCGATCCCTGCATGTTGGGCCTCTCTATGTGGTCAGGCTGTGAAAAAGTCCCACACATGTGGTATTGTAATACTCAGGAGGAGCAGCAGAATGTATTTTGGGGTCTTATTTGTGGTATATACATGCCACGTGAGAGAAATAACCTATTACAATGACAATTTTGTGGGGAAAAAAAAAAAATCTTCATTTTGCAAAGAATTGTGGGAAAAAATGACAACATCAAAAACCTCACCATGCATCTTACTAAATACCTTGGAATGTCTACTTTCAAAAAAGGGGTCATTTGGGGGGTATTTGTACTTTCCTGGCTTGTTCAGGTCGCAAGAAATGAGATAGGCCACCAGTACATCAGGTGTGATCAATTTTTTTTGATTTGCATCATAGCTTGTCGACTCTCTAACTTTCACACAGACCAAATAATATCCACTAATTTGGGTTATTTTTACCAAAGATATGTAGCAATATAAATTGTGGGCAAAATTTATGAAGAAAAAATAATAATTTGCAAAATTTTATGACAGAAACTAAGAAAAATTCGTTTTTTTTTCAAAATGTTCGGTCTTTTTTCATTTATAGCGCAAAAAATAAAAAACCCAGAGGTGATCAAATACCACCAAAAGAAAGCTCTATTTGTATGAAAAAAAGGACAAAAAATTAATTTGGGTACAGTATTACATGACTGAGTAATTGTCATTCAAAGTGTAAGAGCACCGAAAGCTGAAAATTGGTCTGGGCAGGAGGGGGGTTTAAGTGCCCAGTTGTCAAGTGGTTAATTTACTAAAATGCTTGCTTATAGCAATGAAATACATGGCTATAAGCGATCATAATGTGTAAAAAAATAAATCCTAATCACTTTCCCAGAGTAGTACACTCTTACTATGGCAACATTTTATTGCTCTGGTCACAGTTTTTTAAAAAAATTGTTAAAAAAAAAAGAAAAAATGTAATAAAAAATTGATTTTTTTTTTTGTGTACTGTCACCAGTCAGTGTCCCTGATCACCGCCACACCAGTTATATGATGACGCTGTACTGCACTGGTGACAGAATGTTAAAAAAAAAAAAAATGTGAAAAATTTCATGGGGTTATTTTCACCAAAGAAATGTAGCATAATACATTTTGGCCTAAATTTATGAAGAACAATTATTTATTTTTCAAAATTCTATAACAGAAACGAAGAAAACGCAGGGTTTTTTTTTTCAAAATTTTCAGTCTATTTTGTTCATTTAGCAAACTATAAAAAACCCAGTGGTGATTAAATGCCATCAAAAGAAAGCTCTAGATGTGTGAGCAAAATGATAAAAAGTGAGTTAGGGTACAGCGTTATATGACCAGCAATTGCCATTCAAAATGTGACAGCGCTGAAAGCTGAAAATTGACCTGGGCAGGAAGGGGAAAAAAGTGCCTGGTATTGAATCTTGGCCTGCTCGCTGTATACATGGCACACATATTTCACAGTACTTTTACTCATAAACTTTATTTACTTACTTTACTTAAAGTACTTACGTACTTTACTTAACGGTGAAAATTACTGTTTCACAAATGACAGACACACATAAACCTCTGCAAATATTTTTTTTTAAAAAGAGACCTTCAATACATACGCATTTTTGGGCACAGAATATAAAGCTAACGCTTGCCCTGAGCTTAAAGTGGTTGTAAAGCCTAAACATTTTCTTTACCTTAATGCATTCCATAATACCATAATGTATTAAGGTAAAAAATGTTTAGGTGTCAGTATCGCCCCTTCAGCCCCCCTTTACTTACCTGAGCCCTTTATTCAATCCAGCGGTGTGCACGTCTGCAGATCTTTTCTCCCCTCACTTCCGGGTCTTGCTGGCTTTGCTGGGGCATCAGGAGCCATTGACTCCCAGTGCTGTCAATCAAAGCCAGTGACAAGGTAGCGGGGGGTGGGGCAATCGACGCAGCAGAGGGACTCGGGTGCGAACACGCACAAGTGGCTAGAGAGGAGGGGCCAGGAGCGCCAGTGGGGGACCCGAAAAGAGGAGGTTCCCGGCCGCTCTACGCGATGCCATTGCACAGAGTAGGTAAGTATAGACATGTTTGTTATTTTTTTTTATGTACCTTTAGAACCCCTTTAATTTAAAGTGATACTAAAGTCTTGTTTATTTTTGTTTAAAAATAACAGACATGTTATCATTACCTGCTGTTTGCACTGGTTTTGCACAGAGCAGCCCAGATCCTCCTCTTCTCGGGTCCCTCCTTGGCTCTCCTGGCCCCTTCCTCCTGTCGAGTGCCCCCCACAGAAAGCAGCTTGCTATGGGTGCACCCGAGCCGAGCCATAGCCCCGCCCCCTTTCTCTTCTAATTGGCTTACTGACTTTGATTGACAGCAATGGCACCGCTGCTGTGTCTCAGCCAATCTGGAGGGGAGAGTCCTGGACGGCCAAGGCACTAGTGAACATCGCTGGATAGAGAGGAGGCTTAGGTAAGTATTAGGGTGGCTGAGGGAGGCTGCTGCACACAGAAGGCTTTTTATCTTAATGCATTCTATGCATTTATAACCACTTTAAAGTGGTTTTAAACTCAAAAACAAAAAAGTAATATATTGCAACTTACCAATCCTTAGATGTGGTGACTTTTTAAGGCTTTTTTCATTTATTTTAATCTATTGATCCTGCCAGTAATTTTCAATCTTTAACCCTTTCCTTCCCCCGTGACCCTTTCTGAATTTCTGAATGCAGGATCACCCAATCACATAACCAATTTGATGGGCTGTCACAGTAGTGATATGAACAGGAACTGGTCCCACCTGCTACTAATCTTTAATAGAGACTGAGAGCTGGGTTTCACAGCTCTGTCTCTGTGCAAACATCAGCCACCTACTGACATATATGTGCGGCGTGTGGGTATTAAAGCCCACCCATTTGCTGCCGTATATATGTGTTGGGCAGTTGTAAAGGGGTTAACAGGCCAAGCTGTCCAGCAAAAGTGACAGTTAAAATGTTGAGACAAACCATTTCGCACTGAAGGGGTACCAATATTCGCCATCACTGGCTTAGAGTGTCAGGACTGTAGCATGGAGCCGAGGAAGAGATTCACAGCACTTCACCGGCTCCATGCTACATTTCTGACAGGCAGGGAAAACACCTCCGGCATCCCCAATGTGAGGATAGCAATGTGGGCAGTTGTGGCACCAGCACCCAGGGCACCCACCATGTCCCCTCTGGGTGCCTGGCGCAAACACACAGAAGCAGGTGAAGCACTTCTGTGTGAGAAAGAGTTCAGTTCCTCTTACCTTTCATGAGTGCTGACAGGCAGAATTGGGGCTGTTCAGAGGCGGGATCAGGCCGCTGGCAGATGGCATAAGGACCACTGAGAGCCGGCATGAGGACCTTAGAGGGGGCAGAGCTGAGAGGTGGCCTAAAAAGGATGTCATCAGTTGCTAGGACACGGCAGTCCTAACAACCAGTGACTGCCTTGAGGAGGGGTGATGTGAATGAGTTGGTTTCGTGTCATGGTTTAGGCACTCAGGCTCAAAAAGGTTCGCCATCACTGGTATAGGGGTTTGGGTAAATATGAAACAAAAACAGAACATTCCATAGCTCAACTCACCAACCAGTCTGCCAATTGACTAAACAAACCTGTCCAACAGTCTGCGTTAAAAACAGGGGTTTAGTTAGCACGCATTTGCAAACGCATGCATAAGCTGCAAGGCCTCTTCATGGCACCCTGTGTATTCTTGCAGTCCTAACGCTAATGAATTTATAAGCGTCTCCACAATGGAAGCACATGCATTTGTAAGCACATGCTGGGTGTCCAGTGTGCTCCTGTTCCTTTAAGGGGGATTGGGCTGCCTCCAGGCCCACCTGCCCCTCATCTATCCATTTTAATGCATGTGCTTCCATTGTGGAGACGCTTATGAATTCAGTAGTGTTAGGACTGCAAGCATACACAGGGTGCCATGAAGAAGCCTTGCAGCTTATGCATGCATTTGCAAATGTGTGCTAACTAAACCCCTGTGTTTAACGCAGACTGTTGGACAGGTTAATTTGGTCAGTTGGCAGACTGGTTGGTGAGTTGAGCTATGGAATGTTCTGTTTTTGTCTTTCATGTGATTGCCCTTCCATGTGCTCCTTGCTGTGAAGGCCAGTTATAGGTGGGGACAGGGACCATTTGTTTGTTACGGTAAATAGGCAAACAGCTTCACAGTTGTAATACATATACAGTATGGAACTGTTTGTAATTTTTGGCAAGTTAGTCCTAAGATTTACACCACCCAAAGAGGGTCCAAGTCCTCTAAATTTTCTCTCCTAAATTAGGAAATAGAGCTTGACCCTCTCCCCACTCCACCATAAGATTGGACAGTAAAGGATTAGCATCACCCTTTTCAGATCACTGCCATGTCAGGATGTTGGTTGCATTTTAAAGTACATTTTATAATGAAAACATAACTGCATTAAATAGTGTTTTTATGTGAATCTGGATTTCAACTTGAGGGTTAAGAATCAAGCCATGCAGGGATTTTTTTTTCCATATTTTGTAGTACTGATACCCCCAGGCTGAATACTACTGGTTACTACTACTTTTGGCACTGGAAGGTATTCGTCTTCAAAAAACTGACCCACAAACAACAATAGAGAACCATACATGGTACATATTGACTAATTTTTACTTTTGTACAAACAGGGTGGTTGACGGATACCATGGAGATTTCATCAGTGGCAGAAAATCATGCAAATTACAATAATTTTGATGCAAGAAATTACCTAGATAAGTTTTATGCAATAGATGAAGGCGAGGAGATGACAAAAGAGTCAAGTTTCCTGCTCACATTTATGAAAAATGTGTTTTCATCAGGTATGTAACACTGTTGATGCCAGTATATTCCCCTGAGGTCTATTCAGGTCTGGGTGGGAATAAAGGCATTATTTTAGTTTGAAATGTCCTAATAAGTTTATTTAACTTTATCTTACCTTTTCTGTTTCAACAAATTGTTGAGTTTTTACATTTTACAAAACATTGATTACCATGGAGACAGCAAAAGACATGGCATTAGCCAAGGATAAAATCGCCAACCAAAAATGTAATTTACTTTATGCCCACATTACTCAGATCATCGTTATAACTGGTACATTAATTTGTTATTGTAGTGATCCAACCAGGGTTGCCACCTGTTTGGGATCCACCCAGATAGTCCAGGTTTTTGAATCATGTGTTAGGGTTTCAGGCAGACTGAAACCCAGGCACATTATTCAGACCAGGCTGTGGCTTCCTAAGTAACCAGGGATAGTCACACACAAATCTGTTGCCATCCGGGAGCTGCGGGCGGCTGTCTGGGGGCAGGTTCGGCATCACTAGGGGGGGCAGGGTGATGAGATCAGCAAAAGCAATTTGGCCACATCCGCTGTTTGCGGCGGTACACTATGTGCACCGCTTTACCACTCTCCTTGGGGCACCCAAAGGTGTCCCAGGCCACTAAAGTGCTCAGGTTTGTTTTGACGAAAAGTTGACAACCCTAGATTCAACTGCCAAGTCATTGTCAACTTGATTAGTTCTAATGGTACAGATGGATATAGTTTTTAGGACAAGAAAGGAATAAAGGTAGAGAAAAGGTAAAGGAAGACATACATGTGAGGTGGAAAAAGTTTCGAAAAGGTTTGGAGGGAAGGGAAGGACCTCAGGACAGGGAGATATCTCCTTGGATCCCTTGGATATCCAGGTATTAATTCTCCTATATAATAGTAAATAGTCAATACATCCCCGTAAGATAGTGAGCTATCCACAGGTCACAAACTTTTCGGAAGCCTTTTATTGAGTGCCCTAGTATGACCACATTTTTTGGTTACTCAGATACCAAGTCACTTTGTTCTTGAACTGAGCTATGGTAGGTTGAGCAAACCACCAGACTCGCCAGTGGCTGCATAGCTGCTGAGCCGCTGTAAAGATAAAAGTAATTTCTTTTGACTGTGTCATGTAAGCTTCAACCGTAGATTGAGGAGGGGTTCATATGGTCTTTTTGCTTACGCCTCTGTCTACTACTGTGTATATTAGTAGGAGGGCATTGATTAAAAAATATATATATATTTTCAGATAGTCGCAACTCGTTGTAGCCCCTGAAACATTGATCTGATGTATCATTACGGTATGTAGCCAACCTCCGAGGGACCACATAACAACATAATAAAAGTCTGTAGTTAGCTTCCACCAAAGAAGAATCATTTGAGGCATAAACTGTAGAATCCAACTTTATCCTATATTTTAACAGGGATAAATTGCTATTATCTGCCAAGGTCAAATCTTATAGATGATTTAATGTGGATAATTTACTAAAAAGAATTAAATATTTGTCACAAAGTGAATGTTCAAGGTGAAGGTGCTTACAAACAACAGATTAGTAAACAAGGTGAAGGTGTGTTCACTTTGCATGCCCAAACATGCAATGGAAAGTTTTTTAAAAGACTATTTTTTTGGAAGGCAAGTCAAAACCAACTAAGCTGAAATATACTCCCACCGCTATTCTAATGCCGCGTACACACGGTCGGACTTTTCGTCTACAAAAGTCCAACGGACGCTGACGGACTAAAGCTGGCTGGTAATCCGATCGTGTGTGGGCTTCTCCGGACTTTCAACTGACTTTTTTAGCCTAAAATCCGACGGACTTTAGATTTGAAGCATGCTTCAAATCTTTACGTCGTAAGTACGACGGACCCCGAAGTCCGCTCGTCTGTATGCTAGTCCGACGGACAAAAAAACGACGCATGCTCATAAGCAAAAACTAAACGGAAGCACTCGGTCTAGTAAAACTAGTGTTCGTATTGTAGGTAGCACATTCATCACGCTGCAAAATCTGTGATCGTTCAATGCAGCGCATTTTATTTCTTCTTTACGAAGGCTCTAAAGAACGAAGGTGTTTTGCTGTTCATAATCAGAGTTCTCCCAAACTGATTTCTGGATTCTTTTTCTCTTTGATCTCATGAATGATATAGTATGCCTTTTTAAAACAATGTTTCCATACTAATAATACTTTTTCCCCCTTTTTTTTTTTTTTTTTTTTTAGGTTTGTAAAGTTAACACAAAGAACCCATTATTATTTTTTTTTTTTATAGTGTTTATTTTTTAGTTTTTAGATAAAGTTAACCCAAAGCACCGTTTTTGGTTACGTAATTTTTTTGATTTTCAAGACTTACCACTTGAACATTATTAACATTAGTAATGTATTTTTGGTGTGTTTTTTTTCAAACTCAATGAGATTGTTGTCCCTTGTTAATTTAACATTGTGTGTAAAATCAATGATTTCAAAGAAAACACATAAAGTCTTTTGCTAAACTCAAAAAATATCCATTTATTCATGGTCAAAATAAAATAAAGAGGAAGTCAACGCTGGAAAAAGTCGGTGTACCAGAAAATTGGGATCTTGAGGAGTCCATATAAGAGGGAGCACAATCTGGTCCAAGAATCCCAGAGATCAACAGCACCAGCAGATGATCTAGATGTCCCCAGACTGTGGTCCTACAACAGCCTGCGTCTTCTGTCAGACCAGACTGAACCCAGGTCATCATTTTCTTCTCTTCCCTGCAGCCTTTCCTCCACGCTGCCCTGCAGCCTTCCCTGTAGCCTTCTTTTGAGGCTGTGGCTCTGGTGTTTCAGTTGTGGCAGGAGGAGGAGGAGGAGGAGGAGGAGGAGGAGGAGGGGGGGCTGCCTCATGTAGTTGGGTGTTTTGTGTTAGCGTGCCCTGCAGCCCCTTATGGATTGTTTCCCCAAATAGGCGCTCACAAATGAGGCGCTGCTCCCTATTCATCTGAAGAAGCCTGCTGGCTAAGTAGCAGCCATAGGATTCTTCCGCTTCGGGGGGGCTCCTTAAAAAACGGGTGGCCTCTTGCATGAGGCGCAGGGATGCGTCCTGTGTGACCATCCCCTTCCTGGCCCTTTTTTTGGGAAGGTGGAGGGGAGGCACTTGGGATTCGGTCAGGCTCCTACTGGGCCCAGCCACCTCACTTGGCCCAGCCACCTCACTTGGCCCAGCCACCTCACTGGGAGCAGCCACCTCACTGGGAGCAGCCACCTCCTGCCTGACACTGGGCCCAGCCTCCTCCAGGATGATGGTGAATCCGGCCTCCTCCAGGCTGTCCATGGGCCCGGTCTCCTCCTGCCTGCCACTTTCCCCACATTCCTCCTGGATGGACTCATCCTGTGTATAAAAAAAGGACAATAGTTTGAGTATATTTTTTGGGGTTCATCAATGACACACAGTTGGCTTCTCATGAATAGCAAATTCAATGTGAATACTTCTCTTTAATAAAAGAGTCTAATCAGACACCCTAATTATTTCAAGCAGGTGCCAAACATATTTAGCCACTACTGTCAATTGATATGTATACACAATTTTGAGTGCCAAATTATTTTAGACAATTATAACATCCAGTTAACATCATTAATATTAGTACAGTAAATATTTGTTAAAATAATTTACCTGACTCCAGATGGTCATATCTGGTTCATCCAGGATGGAAGACCCAGCTTGCTCCTCATCAGCCTCTGCTGGGGTGGAGGGAAGGGTGGAGGGAAGGGTGGAGGGAAGGGTTGAAAGTGATGGCCTGGCTTCATTCTGGTCATCCAGAAAACGGAGTTGATTGTAGTACCACAGCCTGGGTACATAAACATCATCTGCTGATGCTCCTGATCTCCTTGATTCCTGGATCTTCTTATGCTCCCTCTTATACATGTTCCTCAAGACCCCAATTTTCTTGAGCAATGTCTCCATTGTTGCTTCCGGGATGGTCGCCTGGACAAAGGCCAGAAGTCTCTCCAGCGTTGACTTCCTCACATGCTTAGCATAATACTGAGGGTGTTTCACCTCCCACAAATTCCTCATCTCTCGATATTTGGAAATAAAAGATGTAAGGACCTCTGGATCCTTAAATAGGGGATTCATTATATCTGGAAAAGATGAAGTCACAAGACAAAAAACACTTTTATTATAGGTTTCGGCTAACCCCTCATCATCTTCTCCCTATGTAGGCCTCATCAATCTATCAAGCCATATAGGCCGCTTGCTACAAAGTCATGACCATAAAAACCAAAAAAAAAAAAATATCTAAAATTACCTTCGTTTTGTAACGTCCAGGTCCACTATCACCTACCACAGAACGTACGTACGACACGTGCGCAAGGCCCCTCTTTATACACTACGCATGTGTGAAACTCCACCTGCGTCGCCCGCCCCTGACGTTCGAAATTAACTCATGTTCTCCGCCCCCTAATTCGACGCACAGAACGTACGTACGACACGTGCGCAAGGCTCTTTATACACTACGCATGTGTGAAACTCCGCCTGCGTCGCCCGCCCCTGACGTTCGAAATTAACTCATGTTCTCCGCCCCCTAATTCGACGCACAGAACGTACGTACGACACGTGCGCAAGGCCCCTCTTTATACACTACGCATGTGTGAAACTCCGCCTGCGTCGCCCGCCCCTGACGTTCGATTTTAACTCATGTTCTCCGCCCATTTTTTGTTACGGCGCGTAGTGGAGTTAAAGAATGGCGGAGACACCTGAAATGTTGACGACCTCAGGTAGTGGAGACAGCCCGGAGGCAGGAACGTCAGCGAAATCTATGAGGCCTAGATTTAAGGCCTCTAATATGAGTTTTAAAGAGATGGTGGAGATGGTGGCCATTCTTCACAAAGACGACTATGATGGCAATTATGGGCCGTACGCACGGCCAAATTTGCGCAAGGCCAAAATAATGGCGAAGGTCGTGGAGACTTTGCAGGCATCTTTTGGGGTCCAGCGCTCCAAAGATCAACTGCGAAAAAGATGGTCTGACCTGAAACTCAGGGAGCCGGATCAATACCGACGTATCCGGAAAGTTCTTAAAAAAAGTAAGTACTTGTCGTGTTTTTCTCTTGTGTTTATTACCTTGTATATTGCTCCATGTGCTTTTCCTTCCTATCCGATTTTTGTTTTCATCGTTTTAAACGATCTTTTAAGAAACCTCGTTACATATCTATAGATATATATCTATATATACATATACACATATATATATATATATATATATATATATATATATATATACATATATATATATATATATATATATATATATATATATATATATATATATATACATATACATATATATATACATATATATATATATACATATATACATATATATATATATATATATATATATATATATACATATACATATATATATACATATATATATATATACATATATACATATATATATATATATATATATATATATATATATATATATACATATACATATATATATACATATATATATATATACATATATACATATATACATATATATATATACATATATATATATATATATACATATATACATATATATATATATACATATATATATATATATATATACATATACATATATATATATATATACATATATATATATATATATATACATATATATATATATACATATACATATATATATACATATATATATATATACATATATATATACATATACATATATATATACATATATACATATACATATATATATATATATATATATATATATATATGAACATCCTCGGGGGTGTACGGACAGTATCCAGGCCTGTAAGGTTGGCTTCTATTTGTCCGGCCTCAGGCCCAACTGTGCCTATATAATTTGGAGCATGCTTATTTAAAAAGTTGTGCAGAATGCAGCACGATAAAATGATAAAATTAAGTTTGTATTCCGCCAAATTAATGGCTGTTTGAAACAGGCGGAACCGGCTGGCCAGAATTCCAAACGCATTCTCAACCACTCTTCTAGCTCTGGCCAGCCGGTAATTAAAAACCCTCCTCTCCGGGGTGAGTGTTCTTTGGGGGAATGGCCTCATGAGGTGCTTGCTGAGAGCGAAGGCTTCATCGGCAATGAAGACAAAGGGGAGTCCTTCCACGTTATCCTCATCAGGTGGCAATCCCAGGCCACCACTCTGGAGACGCTGGCAGAACTCCGTCTGGGCAAATACTCCTCCATCCGACATCCGGCCATTCTTCCCCACGTCCACATATAAAAAATCATAGTGTGCCGACACCACCGCCATTAAAACAATACTGTGGAACCCCTTATAATTAAAATAATATGACCCCGAATGGGGTGGTGGCACAATGTGGACATGTTTCCCATCTATAGCCCCTCCACAATTGGGAAAGTCCCAACGGCTGGCAAAATGGGATGCCACAGTCTGCCATTCCTGTGGCGTTGAAGGAAACTGGGAAATCAAACAAGAAAACCAAAATCAATTAATTTGGAAGCTAACATTGCAAGAAAATTAGACAATTAAAAACATTATTCCCCAGCATCAGTATAACATTCAATAATTTAATTGTTCTGGAATAACTAATATGGAAAGGCACACTTATCAGATTGCTCACCCCCTCTGATGGAACATTGATTACATTTTAGGGGGTTGTGAAATCCCTAAAAAAAATTACTTTTAGGACACGCAGGAATTTAGGGACTAAAAAGGCTACAAGACTGCAGTTGTCGCACTCTGCAGGTGCAGTTGCTAACCAGCTTACAGTAAATGAGGTAATGTAAAAAGGCATTCATGTTGCAAGGAGTACACAATCACATGCAAGGGCAATTAATGAAAACACTTTGAGGCTTGCATATGATTTGATGATGGAAATCAGCAGAGCTTCTGCTCATTTACTAAAGCACTGGAACAAATGCACTTGTAGAGTGCACATGCATTTAGCAAAGTGCAACATATATTTGCTTTAGACAAATCAACACCACAGAACATTCCAGCAAATTTTAACGAGGGTGGGGGTGGGGGGGTTGTGAAATCTAGATAATTGCTCATTAGCAGCAAACTATTTGGAGTGAGTTTAGGTGGGGGGGGGGTGGGGTTGTGAAATCTAGATAATTGCTCATTAGCAGCACACTATTTGGAGTGAGTTTAGGTGGGGGGGGGGGGGGGGGTTTGTGAAATCTAGATAATTGCTCATTAGCAGCACACTAAATACACTCAAACAAAATACATTCCAAATGAGTAGACTAGGTGGATATGTTCCCATCACTTCATGCTGGGAAGGTTATTGAAGGAAAATATACATGCATGACAAAAAATAACAGGAAAAAAATCCAGCATGTGTGAGGATAAAAAGGGGACATTACACACTATATTGCAATGATGGTAAGTAGTGTTTGAAGCAAGAAATACATTATATTATCAAAGATTACATAAAAGAACATGTGATGCTAATAAAAGAAAAATATCTTACCTTAATATAGTCCTTCTGCAGGACCTGTATGATGGCAGAACAGGTCTCTGGGATAATGATCCCCAGAGCCTGGGGGGAGATGCCTGTCGAGAACTTAAGGTCCTGCAGGCTTCTCCCTGTGGCCAAACACCGCAAGGTAGCGACCAGCCTCTGCTCCGGAGTGATGGCTTGCCTCATGCAGGTATCCTGCCTGCTGATATAGGGGGTCAGCAAAGCCAACAAACGGTCAAAAACGGGGTCCGTCATCCGGAGAAAGTTCCTGAAATCCTCAGGATTATTCTCACGGATCTCACGGAGCAAAGGCATGTGACAGAACTGGTCACGCTGAAGCAACCAATTCTTGGTCCATGAACTCCTCCTCGCCCTGTTCATGGACTGGTCTTGGGCTGAAGAATAAACTACAGCACCAAGCACATACAATGCACGAGCTCTACGACGAGTACGTACAGGTAACATGGCTTCAAAACGGTCGGCTGGTCAGAACGCACTAAACAGAACGCACTGAAGAACAGCAAGGCCTGTGAAGAACGACCTGAAAATCAGGAACGAGCGGCCAATAAAACAAAGATTTCTCAATGCCAACTGACCAAACGCACTGAAAAGCAGATACAAACCTCACAAGCACAGACTGAACAACAGTTAAAACGAACTGAAAAATACGAGTCTCACAAGCGCGAATCGTCTCTCACCAAACTTCTACTAACACGAGATAAACACGAGATTAGCAGAAGGAGCCCAAAGGGTGTCGTACGGGCTATTGAACTTCCGTTTTATAGTCTCGTCGGACTTGGTGTACGTCACCGCGTACTAGGCTGTCGTACTTTTGTGTGGTCGTGTGTGTGTAAGTCCGTTCGTAAGAAAGTCTGCCGCAAGTCCGCCGAAGGTACGTCGGAAGTCTGTCGGACAGGCTGTCGGACTTTTGTAGACGAAAAGTCCGACCGTGTGTACGCGGCATAAGCCTATTTTATCCACCCTGTAGAAGCAATGATGCCTATACTTATTTCTGAAGTGGCTCCAGTCTGGTCACATGATCTCTCCAGTGTAAAGGACAGACCGCTGGCTGCAGAGCCTATGTGGTGACATCACCCATAGTCTTACTGGGGCATCTGTTGTCGGCTGTCCCTCCTCTACACTGAAGCTGATGTTGGGAACTAATCATGTGACCAGACCGGAGCATCTTCAGAATAGGTAGGTCTATACATCTTTTTTTTAAAAGGAAGATAGAATAGGCTTAAGGCTGGTTCCACAGAAACCAGCCGACATTCGGCCAGTGTGTACAGCAGCCTGTCCTACAGAAGCAGGCCAAACGTTCAGCTTCTGTTGAATGGGCATGTTGGAAAACCAGCAACCGACCGGCATCCGATCAGCACCTGCAGCCAATGACTGCAAGAACTATTCAGTGTGTCCTGGCGGGGGGGGCACTCTCAACTGGGCAGATTGATGTCCTAAAATCGCTTTTATTACAGTGTTCTGCAAGGTTTTTTTTCGTTCAGCCCAGTGGCATTTTGTACCCTGTATAAGAATGAGGGTAGGAGTAGATTTAGCCTTAGTTAGGTTTTGATGTGCCTTCCATCGAGTCTAAGGCCCCTTTCACACTGGGGCGGTAGGGGGCATCGGCGGTAAAACAGCGCTATTTTTAGCGCTGTTTTACCGCGGTATTCGGCCACTAGCGGTGCGGTTTTAATCCCCCGCTGGCGGCCGAAAAAGGGTTAAATCCACTCGTAAAGTGCGGTATTGCCGCGGTATAGCCGCGCTGTCCCATTGATTTCAATGGGCAGGAGCGGTTTAGGAGCGGTGAATACACCGCTCCTTCACCGCTCCAAAGATGCGGCTGACAGGAGATTTTTTCTTCTCCTGCCAGCGCACCGCTTCAGTGTGAAAGCCCTCGGGCTTTCACACTGAACAAACAGCCGAGGCTGTTTTTGGGTGGTTTGCAGGCGGTATTCTTAGCGCAATAACGCCTGCAAACCGCCCCAGTGTGAAAGGGGCCTTAGTCAATATTTACAGTATCTCACAAAAGTGAGTACACCCCTCACATTTCTGTAAATATTTTATTATATCTTTTCATGTGACAACACTGAAGAGATAACCCTTTGCTACAATGTAAAGTAGTGAGTGTACAGCTTGTATAACAGTGTCAATTCACTGTCCCCTCAAAATAACTCAACACACAGCCATTATTGTCTAAATCACTGGCAACAAAAGTGAGTGCACCCCTAAGTAAAAATGTCCAAATTGGGCCCAATTAGCCATTTTCCCTCCCCGGTGTCATATGACAAATTAGTTTTACAAGGTCTCAGGTATGAATGGGGAGCAGGTGTGTTAAATTCGGTGTTATCGCTCTCACTCTCTCATACTGGTCACTGGAAGTTCAACATGGTACCTCATGGCAAAAACTCTCTGAGGATCTGAAAAAAAATTGTTGCTCTACATAAAGATGACCTAGGCTATAAGAAGATTGCCAAAACCCTGAAACTGAGCTGAAGCACGGTGGCGAAGACCATACAGCAGTTTAACAGGACAGGTTCCACTCAGAACAGGACTCGCCAGATAGACCAAAGACGTTAAGTGCACATGCTCAGCGTCATATCCAGAGGTTGTCTTTAGGAAATAGATGTATGAATGCTGCCAGCATTGCAGCAGAGGTTGAAGGGGTGAGGGGGGTCAGCCTGTCAGCGCTCAGACCATACGCCGCACACTGCATCAAATTGGTCTGCATGGCTGTCATCCCAGATGGAAGCCTCTTCTAAAGATGATGCACAAGAAAGCCCGAAAACAGTTTGCTGAAGAAAAGCAGACTAAGGACATGGATTACTGGAACCATGTCCTGTGGTCTGATGAGACCAAGATAAACTTACTTGGTTCAGATGGTGTCAAGCGTGTGTGGCAGCAACCAGGTGGGGAGTACAAAGACAAGTGTGTCTTGCCTACAGTCAAGCATGGTGGTGGGAGTGTCAGGGTCTGGGACTACATAAGTGCTGCTGGAACTGGGGAGCTACAGTTCATTGAGGGAACCCTGAATGCCAACATGTACTGTGACATACTGAAGCAGAGCATGATCTCCTCCCTTCGGAGACTGGGCTGCATTCACACACCTCCAAGACGACCACTGCCTTGCTAAAGAAGCTGAGGGTAAAGGTGATGGACTGGCCAAGCATGTGTCCAGACCTAAACCCTATTGACCATCTGTGGGGCATCATCAAACGGAAGGTGGAAGAGCGCAAGGTCTATAACATCCCGTGATGTCATGGAGGAATGGAAGAGGACTCCAGTGGCAACCTGTGAAGCTCTGTTGAACTTCATGCCCAAGAGGGTTAAGGCAGTGCTGGAAAATAATTGTGACCACACAAAAATTGACACTTTGAGCCCAATTTGGACATTTTCACTTAGGGGTGTACTCACTTTTGTTGCCAGCGGTTTAGATATAAATGGCTGTGTGTTGAGTTATTTTGAGGAATCAGCAAATTTACACTGTTATACAAGCTGTACACTCACTACTTTACATTGTAGCAAAGTGTAATTTCTTCAGTGTTGTCACATGAGAAGATATAATAAAATATTAACAAAAATGTGAGGAGTGTACTCACTTTTGTGAGATACTGTACTTTGCAAAGTGATCAGTCTATAGTCCTTTAGTAAATCTATTCCAATGCGTACTGAAAAAAACAAAACAATGGCATATGAGAAGATATAAACAATTACTGAAAAATGAAAGTAACACAAAGTAAAAAACACATTTAAAGCGGAGTTCCACCCTGAAATTTTCTTTTACATAATAAAACACTTTTAAACCTATAAATAAACATTTGGAGGAAATATTTTTTTATACTTACCAGAAACACCCTGTTGCTATGTAGTCCTCCTAATCTGCCACTTCCTGGTCCGCAGCGCTCCTTGTCACTTCCTCCCTCGCCTGTGCTCCTGGGAAATGTGAGTCACCATTTCCCAGGAGTCTGTGGGCAGTACTGTGATCAAAAATTGTGTTATTTTCTGACAGGAAATTACACGATTTAAGGCGGATCACATTTATGTTGCCATAACAACGGCCGGGACCTTCCTCCGTCACCGCCTGTTGTTATGGCAACTTTAGAAACAATCGGCGCTACGGCCGCTGGTGAATCATGCATGTATGAGATCGAGAGGTGCATGCTGGTTACCCAGCATGCACCTCTCCAACGCTAATCACGGAAGAGGTATCGATTGGGCGTCACATGCCCACAATCATGATGTCAATGACCAGAAGAGGATGTACAAACTTGTGAGTATAAAATATATATTTTATCAACATCAAATAAATAACATTAAATAAATAAATCTACGTGTATCAAATCAGTGTCCAAACTATATAGATATACGTAAAAAATAGTGTCAATTAGAGTGCTGGTTAGTGGGCTATCACTGCAAGGATCAATTGTCTCTATATTGTAGCATATAGCTGTGATCACTATCTTCTAATGGTGATAATTAATTACAAAATTAACGTGAGTAAAAAACAATAATATTAAGCAACCATTAAATAAAAGTGGTTAAAAATAAGTGCAAATATGTGTAAAAAATATATCATCCTTATATCATCCAGCCACGACCATACCGAGATAGACCTAACCCAAATAACCCCACAAGAAGAGAAGACAGAGATACATATGGAGGTACACCAAGGACCCACTATGGCCAAAGAAATAATTATGGATATGGACAGTACACCCCAAAAAAAGGAGGGAAGAAAACCTTTAAGAAACCTTTTAAAAAAAGAAATTGACAACAAAATGAAAGAAATCCAAGGGAAGATAGGGCACCACCCTACCAACAAGAATACTAAGATGGATATGGACGCACGCCGATTCCCACGTACAATAAATTTGACCCCATTAGGGATTACCAAGAGCAACATTATGAAAACCCATATTACTATGAAAATCAACAAAACTACAACACACAAAGGCCTTTTTTAGAGAGAGAGAGAAGAGAATACTCTCCCCGAAGACCCCCACAAGAGGTGCATCATTCACCCAGGAGACGACCCCAAGAAGATCGAACAAGAAATACCCCAGAACGAAGAGAGGACGGAGGTCAGGAAAGAGACTCCAAAAGAAAAAGAGAGTAGTTGGAGAAAACGTGGTGAATATAAGTGGAAAACCTATCACAACAGAAGAGCTAGCAGTGCTAGACAAAGGCCTTAAACACGCACCTACCAAGAACCTCAGTAAATTTAATACATACATAGGGATACAAAAATACATTAGAAAAATCAATGTTAAAAAATATGTGATGAACAACCCGTAGAAGCCAGAAAATTCAAGAACTGAAACTTCCCAGACAGGAGTATACAGTACACTACGTAATGCCTCATTATTTAATCCACAAATGTCTAATAACCAAAACGTGGAAGTTTTTAAAAACTTAGTTTTACAAGATATAGAAGCTATAAAACTGAAAAAAGCTACAGACCCTATACATATCCAAAAGGGCATAAAATGTCTGACAAAAAAGAAAGGATATTATAATCAGACCAGCAGACAAGGGAGGTGCAATAGTTCTACAATCAAAAGAACAATATCTCACAGAATTAAATAGACAGCTACAAGATGAAACAATGTATATCAGACTACTAGGGAATCCAACCGTCAAATATAAGAAAGAATTGGAAGCTTTAGTGAACCTTGGGATGAGGAAGAATATACTCAATCCAAAAGAAATCAAATACCTGATACCAGAAACCTGTAGAATCCCAATAATCTACACAGTCCCCAAAATCCACAAAAACAAAGAGAATCCACCGGGAAGACCAATAGTCAATGGTATTGACTCTCTAACATCAAGAATGGATCAATACATTGACTATTTTATACAACCAGCAGTTCAGCAAACCGAAGCATATTTAAAAGACATCAAACATATATTACAACTTCTAAATACAGTGCCAGTATTAGAAGGAAGAACCTTACTGGCTACTGCAGACGTCACATCACTTTATACTATAGTTCAACACCATGACGCAATCTCAGCAACCAAATGGCTGTTAAGGAAATACAGTACCCTAATCTGTAAGCAAAGAAAATACCTGATCAAATGCTTAGATTTTTGCCTTAAATGCAACTATTTCTGGCACAATCAAACCTACTTTAAACAGTTAGTAGGAATAGCCATGGGTGCCAAATTTGCACCAGGGGTGGAAAATGCATTTATGGCACAGTGGGAAGAAAAGGCGGTATATACAGACACTCCCGCCGAACTAAATGTATACAAAAGATTTATAGACGACGTGGTGATAGTCTGGAATGGAGACAGAAATACTCTGGAAATGTTCCTCAATAAATTAAATGACAACGATAAAAATATCAGTTTGGTATGGAAAATAGATGAAAAAGAAATAGACTTCCTAGACTTAAACATAAGCCTAGAGGGACAGAAGATAGTAACAAAAACGCACTTTAAGAATGTAGATGCCAATAGCTATCTGTCAATAGACAGTTGCCATTACAAACCCTGGCTATACAATATCCCGAAAGGTCAGCTCACAAAAATAAAAAGAAACTGCACCAAAGAAGAGGACTACCTAAACCAAGCAAGAGTGATTGGAGAAAGATTTAAGGCAAAGGGATATGACGACCAGTGGATAAACAACCAGATTGAACATGTAAACCTAATGGATAGAAAAACAATGATTGAAGAGCATCCCAAGAAGAGTTTCCAACAAGAAGTACCTAGTATAATTCTAGACTTCAACACACAATTTAAAGATGTAGCAAGAGTGATCCAAAAAAAAATGATAAAGATCTAAAAGGAATACTACCAGAAAAGCCCAACATTGTTTATAAAAGAGCACCAACCATCAGAGATTTAATAGTAAAATCAGTAATTGACCCTCCCCCTGTGCCCACATACACATTCTTTTCAGGGAAAGGATTTTATCCCTGTCGTAACTGCTATGCGTGCCGACATGCGAAAAAATTTCAGGGAAAATGCAAAGAATTTATAGCTACTAATACAGGGCAAACCTATAATATCAGAGACTTTATAGGGTGTCACACAGAAGGGGTGGTCTATGTGTTACAGTGTAGCTGCAACCTTCAATACGTAGACCGTACAAAAAGAGCACTTAAGACACGAATACAAGAACATGTACAAAATATAAAATCTGGCTTCCCTAAACATAATGTGTCGAGACATTTTTCACTAGTACACAATAAAGATCCCGCACATTTCCAATTTTGGGGAATAGAAAAACATAAACCGTCATGGAGAGGAAGTCATCTGATTAGAGATATTAGCCGCAAAGAATCCAAATGGATTCACACCTTGCAGGCCCTTGTACCTGGGGGCTTGAATGTAGAGTTCGACTTGAACTGTTTTTTAAATAATTTTTAGTGTCCATCCCTATTAAATATATCTAGGTCCTTCCCCGTATTGGATTGGACAGTGAACATACATTATGCAATATATTTCAAATTAATTGGACAGATCTATCCAAGTAATATATGACGTATGATCTTTGGAGTAGTCCCTATTGTAACAATATTGCATAATATAAAATACCTTTTATTATTTGAAGATTTTAAAGACTTTTATCATTAGTTAGTATTTATCATCATTATTATTTTTATTATTATATTTCTACAATTGTTTTTAACAACTTAGTTTTTTACAAATGTTTTATGTATAGAATGAATTAATTTATCCATTGGGATAAGAATATAGCTCAAAATGCAGCAATTGTAAATTGAATTTAAGATGTATCATGGGATTCTGGGGCGTTCTAACATACATCTATGTTTATATACATAACCCTACTATCCATGATCCATTTAAACCATCACCATGATATAATTAATTTTAATCCATCACTAAACCCTATAATGTGACGTTTTTTGCAATATGCTGTAGTTTTAATATGCTACGTCATTATAGAAAGTTGCCACCAAAAAAATGGCCGCGCGCATAAACGAGCCTATTATAGAGGAACAATAATACAAACCTTCAATAAAATGGAGGTCACAATTCTCCCTAGACTCAAGAAAAATTGCCGCAAGAATAAAAGAACTCAAACCACAAGTAAAATGGCGGCCCGAGAACTTCCGGTCCCATAGTATTTAAGCTAACCTACAACAGCCAATCCGGTTCCCCAGATGAAGACACGTGATGGTGTCGTAACGTGTAGGGATTGGCTGGAGCGGTAACACACATTTTGAAGCACAAGTGAGAGGGCGCTGAGAACGCCACAACTTTTTTTCTCATTACTCTGCCTGTTTTTAATATAGTGAATGTAATAGCATTACCTAAAATAAATATCCCCCCCCCCATTTTAAAAACTTTATTACGCTAGTGGAGCCCCTTTTTCTCCCCCTCCCCTATCTTTGTTTTATCTCCCCCACCATTGAGAGAACCACCCTGGAGGCACAGAGAAAGAATGATGGAGGATTAACAACAGAGAGAGCAAAGATTCCAGTGACAGCTTCCACACCAAAAATCCTTTATTACTGAATGCTTTTTCTCTACAATTTGAAGGTGAGGGTTCTGAGAGACTATTAGAGGAAACACCACCAGCAGGGTCACGCACCTATTATATCCTATGTACCACAATTAAATAGAAGAATTGCATTTATTTACAGACTTTTGCATGCTGCTACCCATATATCTCCAAAGAACTTTTTTATTCCCCATTACAACAGAGCGCTGATGAGGACTTTTTTTACACACTATTGCTTATGTGATTATGGATTGATGTCCTAGGATGATATATTTTTTACATATATTTGCACTTATTTTTGACCACTTTTATTTAATGGTTGCTTAATATTATTGTTTTTTACTCACGTTAATTTTGTAATTAATTATCACCATTAGAAGATAGTGATCACAGCTATATGCTGCAATATAGAGACAATTGATCCTTGCGGTGATAGCCCACTAACCAGCACTCTAATTGACACTATTTTTTACGTATATCTATATAGTTTGGACACTGATTTGATACACGTGGATTTATTTATTTAATGTTATTTATTTAATATCATTTCATTTAATATTGCGCGAAATCCATATATATTTTATATTGTATTAAGTGTTGGTGTGAACACCTTCATTTTGCTGCAATATTGCTATTTACTCACTATGCGATTTTATATATTGTCACTTTGAAATTCGTTTATAATTCTACATCCAACGAGCGCGAAGGACACTTTACACTTTATCAACATCCACTATTATACATCTGTAATCTTTTTTTTAATGTAATAATGCATTATGCTCGGATCAATTAAAAAGAATAAAAATGTGGCCGGAACTCCGCTTTAACAATGAGTGATTTCATTTGTGAAATTGAAAAATGAGACAAATTTGGTGTCTGTTTCGATTATTGCAAATAGTCCATTTACCTGAAGATATGCATGTCCATTTATGAATTAAACACTTTCTAATTCTCCAGAAAATAAGTGTACACATTTATAAAAATTGAAAAAATTATACATTATATTGTATACACTTAATTATCTTTCATGTAATATTTGCATACATTTTTATGCACATAGCAAGATGTCACCTTGGTCCTAAAAGAGAAGAATACTGTAAATTTGTCTACATAGGAAGTCAAGCAATACAAAATTGTCAGCAACACTCTTACAACAGGGCTCAAAATTTCAAGTCCTAAGATACTAGCCAGGCCTCAAGGGTTACTCGCCACCAGTTGCCCCACCCAACCCCTACCCTGCCCCGCACCTAATACTGCCCCTAAACATACCCTCATAAATGATCTCATGAAATGACACTTAAATGTTTTATGCAGAACTAAGTTACAAAAATAAATATTAACAACAACTTTATCAGTGCCCCTCAGCACAGCCTCACCAGTGCCCATCAATGCGGGCTCACCTGTGCCCACCATTGCAGCCTCACTGTGTGAACCAGTGCAGCCTCACTGTGCCCACCATTGCAGCCTCACTGTGCCCACCATTGCAGCCACACTGTGCCCACCATTGCAGCCTCGCCTGGGCAGAGGAAGAGAGAGGGCGGCTGGATCATGACTGGAGGAAGAGAAGAGCCACGGGATCACAGAGCTGGATAGCACGCCGGAACAGCTTACATTACAATTGCCTCCGCTCTGCTCGCGTCACACACAGCTCGCCTCCTCCTAACCCTGCGCCTGTGAGAAGCATCCCAGCATTGGACCTGCGTTCTGTGTATGACAGGAGGATGGGTCAGGAGGAGACAGGGCTGTGTGTGGCGGCGAGCAGAGCAGAGGCAATGGTAATTTAAGCTGTTACAGCAGGCTATCCATGCTCTGTGATCCTGTGGCTCTCCTCTTCCTTCATGCTCTCTTTCCCTGGGGCGATCACTGGGAGAATGGCTCCCAATCAACCCCGCCTGCCGGCGGTGCTCGCCCCCCTCCCCTGCTTCCAGGCAGCCCAGCTCCTCGCCAGCCCTCATTTTCCACTTGCAAAATGCGAGTACGCGAGTGGAAAATGTGATGGCTGTCTTGCAATATACCTGCCTACACCAAGTGCACAGGGAGTCACACAAGGCCATTTTTATAGCATGTTTCTTCTTTGTCCAAAATGATAAGAATTCAGCAGAGGCAGAGAGCACAGAAAATTATCAGCTGACATACATATACATACATACATACATACAGATTTTAGGCAGGGTTGCTCCTCACAAATTTACTTGCCAGGAGTAGTTATCTTGGTTGATTGCTAGAGATTGATTTCTCCCTAAGTTTTTTTTTTTTGCACTTTTCTCTTCTACCACAAGGTGGCCGGGTACTAGATACGAGAAGGGCAACCCAAGGTCAAGTTATGGGTATATGGGGTATCTCAGCCAATGGGTAGGGGTTTTCTTGAATCCCTTGGCCTGCTGGGAGAGCCTATATATTCGGGTGAGGTCAGGTGATCTATGTTCTGTGCCACCTGGACGGCTGTCTGGGTGGACGTGTGTCGTAATGCCCGGGCTGCTAGGCCAGAGATTGGTCCTATCCCGGGCACATCTGGCTGCTAGGCTGTCCGAGGGCCTATCCAGAGGCAAGAGAGCAGCGTAGGGTTGGGATTGCGGCTTGCAGCCCAACCAGAAGTGACAGTTCTGCCGGCCGGAGAACCTGTCGTGGTTGGAGGTAGAGGGGAAGCTGTCGCCAGGAAGGGACTGTCCACCTTATTACCAGGGACCACAGTGAGTAACTGAAGCAAGTACCGGAGCAGAATTCTCACTAACTGGGGACGGTGGAGAATTGGGAAACTTCAGTGGGAATCAAGCCAGGGACCCAGCCAGAGGAGGTGATGCTTGCAGAGCAGCCTTGTGTGTCAAGCTAGGGACCAAGCAGGCCAGCGTGGGTGAAGCTTGAGATTTATCTAGAGTGCCAAGCTAGGCACCCAGCAGAGAAGCGGGGTGATGCTTGAGGAAGATACCTCTGTGAAGATTGGAGGAGCTCAAGGGATTCAGTGATAGTGAATCAGTGGGTCTAGTGAGAGACCGGGAGCTCAGTGTATTGGAGAACTACAAGGAGCGATTGTAGTGAAAGTGAAGGAACTGTTAAGTCTTGTGTTTGGAACTGTTAAAGACTGTTGCCATAGGAGACAGCATTCCTGCACATGCAGATGTGTCTTGCTGGATGCCTTTCCCTGCATGGCTGTCCTCCTTTGAAGTCTCGAAGTCTTCCAAATAATCTTACAACTACCTAAGGGTGTCCTGGCCCTAACCCACTCTCCCCCAAATTACAAAAAAGACTGTTAAGAGAAATAAAACCTCTTTTGCATCCAAGAAGTGTCTGGCGCCCAATGACTTTAACCATCTTACACCCACTATGCCTCACAACCCACCACATACAGAAGGATGTCAGCTATCCCTGGCCCTAGAGGTTCTCCTCAGACCAAGGAGACCTGGGACCTTGCTACACATACATTGTGCATTTATTTTATTTTTTTCTTGGGAGCCTGCAAAGCATGGCACCTGCAATCAGCAGGTGCAGGCTGAGGATCCCCCACCCACTGTCACAATGGGGGGGGGGGGAGTTGCTGAACATGTTACATGTTACACCCTAACATGTTCAGAAAGGTGAACTTAGCCTTTATTGGTTTATTTAGCAGACCAAAATTGACCAAATAAGAAAAGTTCATTGTTGACTTTTACATGCCCTTTAAAACTGAACATATTTGTTTTTTATTTTTTTTTTTAGGTCGTGTGGAAGGCAATAGTCTTATAGATATTGGTTCTGGTCCCTCCATTTATAATATTCTGTCCGCCTGTGAAAATTTCAAGCAGATATACCTTACAGATTATTCTGAAGACAACCTGCGGGAAGTAGAAAAATGGCTAAAAGGTGATAGTGAGGCCTATGATTGGTCCCGATATATAAAATATATCTGTAACATTGAAAACCACAGGTATGTACTAAACATCTATTAATGTGCTTTGAATATGGAAGAGTTCACGAGTTGCTCATTTCTGCTAAATTGCTGAAAAATTAGAAGAATGTATTTTTGTTAAAATAATTTAAAAATATTCCCTAAAAAGGCCTTTTTCTTTTCTCCTTACAATAGTAATCAAGTGCTCTCCAATCCTATCCTGCTGCTCCCTCTTTATTTTGCCTACATACATTTTGTCACATGGAAGGCTGATCTAATAAATGATATACTGTACATTGTGGTACAATTAATCACAGATCTACAGTAATATCATACAGTTTAGCAGCAGTCATTAAGCATACATGGACTACGGTTTCATGATTTTAACTTGTTTGGGAAATAGTAATGAATCCTGCTTCTTTTTTTTTTCATGGTTTTTCATGACATACACTATTAATAAAAAAATTTGGGACTCCTGCCTTTACACGCATATGAACTTTATTGGCATCCCAGTCTTAGTCCGTAGGGTTCAATATTGAGTTGGCCTACCCTTTGCAGGTATAACAGCTTCAACTCTTCTCGGAAGGCTGTCCACAAGGTTTAGGAGTGTGTCTTTGACCATTCTTCCAGAAGAGCATTTGTGAGGTCAAGCACTGATGTGGACGAGAAGGCCTGGCTCGCGGTCTCTGCTCTAATTTATCCCAAAGATGTTCTATCAGGTTGAGGTCAGGACTCTGTGCAGGCCATCCATGTCTTTATTTACCTTGTTTGTGCACTGGTCCAAATCATTTGGTGGATGATCCACTATAATCCTCCCCCCACCCGATAGAACATCTTTGGGACAAATTAGAGTGGAGACTGAGAGCCAGGCCTTCTCGTCCAACATCAGCGCCTGACCTCACAAATGCACTTCTGGAAGAATGGTCAAACATTCCCAAAGACACACTCCTAAACTTTGTGGACAGCCTTCCCAGAAGAGTTGAATCTGTTATAGCTGAAAAGGGTGGGCCAACTCAATATTGAACCCTACGGACTAAGTCCGGGATGCCAATAAAATTTATGTGCGTGTAAAGGCAGGCGTCCTAATACTTTTGACAATATAATGTATCAAGGGGGCAAATAAGGTTCAGGAGGGCAGTATTTCACATATGAAATTTTGCAGGGGGATTGTGACCAAACTAATGAAATGTTTGTAGAAAATGTACTTGTATCAAAATACATTTAATCAATATAAAATCAATAAATAAATATTACTCAATCTGCAATTCATCGAAATATTAAATAATGAAAAAAAATGTTTTTATTCATCCAAAATTTTTAGAACCAAAATAAAATCTTATCTGCAACAAACAATAAGGGAATAAATATTTTATTTCATGTGAAAAAAATCCATACCAAAAAATGTCCTTAGTGCCCAGTATATGCAATTTATCCGTGAATAGGTAAAATTGATTCTTCAATTCATATTCAAACAGAAAACCACAAAGCGTCCCCAGTGTTCATAGAAATAATAGCCAGTGAAAAGTCTTTTATATTGAAAGTATACTCAACCATAACGTATAGAATACAGTATTTTTCAGACTTTTTCCTCTGAGGATCAAATCCATACCAAGTGTGATTTGTTTCCACCATAAGATTTCAAGTACTCACCCACAAATCTTAGCATTAAATTGGTCATTCTTATTATACAATGCTGCTGCAATCAGCTATTTTTCCAGTATAAATTGGAGAACCTAGTGCCAAAGTACCTCAATAAGCAGGGTGACTCTGCAGGTACTCAGTAACGATTTGTGCCAACGTCCCCAGCAATCAAATTGTAAATAGGAAAACTCTAGGTATGGGACTTTGGGGGCACAATAGTATTAAACTACAAAACATATATTTAATAGAGATATTTTATTAGAGAAAAATATAAAAGACATTGAACACACATAGATTTAAAAACACTTCAGTCTAGATATAAATCCTAGTAGTAGTACACCGTATGGATCTTATCCTGCAAATTTGTGTAACATAAAGAAGGCTATAAAGGTATACAAATATCGCTTAGTCCACATATAGGAGGAATACTTCCCCTGAAAATTGAACAGAAGGCAAGCACATAGTTATAGCAGACAAGATGCAGCAGGTTTAGTAATCCACGGTGAAGTGTTCTCTAGTTGCTCTACATGTTTCGCGTTACACTGAACGCTTCCTCAGGAGCTAGAGATTCTAAAATTCACATACATGAAAAAAACAACAAAAGAAAACAAAGAATCAAAAGACATAAATATACTAAACACAATGTAAATCTGAGTATCAATATTGAAGATATAGTCACTACCAGGCAGAATGGCTCAAGGGACAGGCCCTACAAAAGATTATGGTCTCCAACCAAAGCACGGCAAGCCCAGTGGTAAGGGTCAGTAAAGATAGGGAAAACAGAGAGTACAAACTGGATTGAAGAGTTTTAAAGGGTCTCAAAATGTATAGATTTTTTGAAAAAATTGAAACGTGGTACACTTACCAATTAAGTGTAGTAAAATTGCATAAATCAATCGATATTGATTGTATGTAAATGGTCGCAGTTTGATGATAAATATAAAGTGTCTGAATTAAATTGGAAACAGCAATCGGTCACAACCTGGAATCTCTCAAAAAAGTGTAGCATCAGGTATCCATAAAAGGGAAAAGCAAAGACTTTGTCGTTGTAGTGCTGGTATATGAAAGATAAATAAAGGGGGAGATAAGCAAACATATTGGTATTGTTATGTATTGCAGTTAAGGAAAAAGACTGCAAACATGAAAATACTTTGCTTAAAGGTTAGAAAACGCTAATGAGACAAAAATAGCCTTACCCTCGGGTGGATGAGAGAGAACAAACAAGGTTGTGTCGTCCGGTCTATGCAGAGACCGGTGCTGTGGCCGCATAGGAGCAGGCAACACAGCGTCCCTATATATAGTGACTCTGGCCGGATACGGACGCTTCAAAGAGGCGTGACGTAATCCGGCCCCGTTGCGAGCTGCCGCGCATGCGCCGTATCGCGTCGTCCTCACGCAAGGACGCGGCGCCGGGACAAATCCGCGCATGCGCCAGAAAGTAACGTGAGGGGGGACGGGACAGAGCGGATGACGCGAGCAGCAAGGGCGGAGTTGGAGGGGAAGAGAGTCCCCGTATCCCCGACAATCACCGCGCATCCGGTCAGGAAAGCGGACCGGATGTGCGGCGCAGGGCAACGGTACTCATTAGGCAGAGACCGTGCAAATGAGGAGGAGACCAACACTAAGGGAAAATCCCTGAGCCATCAACCTGGCGTAGATAGAGATAAAATTGGGCATACAAGATACATATATTATAGTAACATTGATATGTAATTACATAGTCCCATATAGGGGCATTGAGAAGCAAATAGGCAATAACAATAACTAATAATATTTCAAAGAGGAGGGGAACATGAGAGTGCATCGATCTGGAAAAAAAAAAAAAAGAAAGGGAGGATTTATCTTAGTGAGAATCAAATATATCATATCACATCATGGACGATTATTCATAACTAAATAAACAGGTCTAAGGGCAAAGAATGGCATGTGTTAGAAGGGGCTTGATATAGATCAAAGGAAAGGTTTATATGAATGGGATTCGTTCAAACCAGGTGCCCTAGTGGCGTTCAACCGCTCAATCCAGAGGGTCTCCTTTTGTAATATAAATTTGTCCCATTCACCGCCTCTAGGGTTTTGGGGGATGACGGCCAAAGCAGTAAAGGAAATCGACGATGTATTGAAACGATGGTATAAATCGAGATGTCTGCTCACCGGGGTGAGCATTTTCCCGTTCCCTGAATAGTAAATGTGATCGTTGATTCTTTGTCTGAGCTGCCTGGCCGTCTTACCCACATAAAAAACCCCGCAAGTGCATTTCATCAGGTAGACCACCCCTTGAGTATAGCATGTGGCTACAAATTTTGGATGGTACATTTCACCGTTAGGAAGTAGGATGGGATATTCAGAGGATATCCATGGGCAAAAGGAACAGTTACCACAGGGCGATGTGCCTCTGGGTAATTGTGGGGCAGTAGAATTATAGGGCTTGTACTGACTAGAAACTAGTCTGTCTTTCAAAGAAGTTGCCCGTCTGTAGACTGTTTCAGGATGTGTATTAACATATTTCTTTAGGATAGGGTCCTCTGTCAGAAAATGCCAGTGTTTCTTTAGAATATTATTGATGTCATGATAATGAGAGGAAAATTGAGTGATCAGTTTGACCATAGTTTTTTGTAATTGGGTTTTTTTCACATATAAGAGGTCAGTTCGAGATTTGCTTTTGGCTTTATTAAAAGCCTTACGTAAGAGCGACCGACTATAGCCTCTGGCCAAGAGTCGGGATCTTAGGAGGTTGGACTGGTGTTGAAAATCCGTCATTTTTGTACAGTTTCGACGAAGACGAAGATACTGTGCATATGGTATACTTCTAATGAGGGGGGGAGGATGTGCACTTGTAGCATGTAACAGTGTGTTTCCTGCCGTATCTTTCCTGAATAAATTGGTGGATAGGGTATTGTTAACGTCCCTGTAAATCTCGAGATCCAAAAAATTGACTGTATTGGTATCACAGAAATATGTAAATTTTAAGTTGAACTGGTTAACATTGAGTATTTGTATAAACTTTTTAAGGGTCTTTTTAGTTCCTGTCCAAATGATGAAAATATCATCTATGTAGCGTTTCCAGATCAAAATTTGATCCACATATTCTGAGTACCGGTCCCGAGAAAACAGGTGACGTTCCCACCCCCCCAGGTACAGATTGGCGTAGCCAGGGGCACAACAGGTGCCCCTGGCTACGCCCTGCACCTGGAGGTAGTGGGAACCCATAAATTCAAAAGTATTGTGGGTCAAAATGAAGTGGAGTAACTTCAAAATGAATTCGTTGTAACTCCACTGATGGTGATCCTCCTCATATAAAAAAGTGCGGACCGTCTCGATCCCCTGCTCGTGAGGGATGCTGGAGTACAAAGCCTCCACATCGAGCGTCACGAGCAGGGAATCGGGAGGGACCGACAACCCCTCAATCTGTTTTAGAAGATCTAACGTATCTTTGGTGTATGACGGTAAGGCCATAACGTGAGGCATGAGTGTGGCGTCCACAAGTTTACTGGCATTGTCTGTTAAACTATCAATACCTGAAATTATCGGTCTCCCAGGGGGCGACACCGGGTCCTTATGCACTTTGGGAAGTGCATAGAACGTCGCCACCCTGGGAGACCGAACATTCAGGTACTCATAGGTATCTTTAACGATCAGACCTCTTAGGTAGGCATCTCCAATAATGTCCAGAAACTGGTTCCTAAAAGATATGGTGTCTGATAGGGGAATTTGCCGATACCAGTCTTTGTTGGATAGAATGGTCAAACACATATTTTCATAGGAGGATCTGGTTAGAAGGACTACATTACCGCCTTTATCGGCGGGTTTCACAACGATGTCAGGGTGATTGTATATTTTGGAAATGGCTTGACGCTGGGTTGGCGTTAGGTTGTTTTTTCTGTGGGGTGGGTCCATATGTTTAATATCACTGGTCACGTTCTGTAGAAACGTCCAGATTTGGGGGTTCTGGGATGGGTCAGGAAATTCCAGTAGTCCACACTAGTATCCAGGGCCAGATTAAGAGCATCACATGCTTGGTGCTAAGGATTTTGGTGGACCTTTTACTGGGCACCCTTCTGTGTTTCCAAGAGCCTGTGTTGGCATGCGCCCAAACTCTAAAGGGCGCAGCTGCACAGGCGTAACACTAGGGAAGCCTGGCATTTGATTTGCCAGGTTGCCATAAGGGCCATGCATTGGCGTGCCCTCTGAGCTGAAAGAGTGCAGCCGCACAGGCCTAACACTATGGAAGCCCCAGATTTCTGTAAGAGCCCTGCATTGGCGTGCCCCAGGCTTCCGTTAGGACTGCTCATGCGGCGCCCATTATCAATCCCCCCACCCTGCCCAGGTGGCGCATGCGGAATGCAGAGCCTGTCAGGGGAGATCTCTCCCTGTTGGCCCATTGCTTTTCATGAGCAGTGTGTTCTTTTTGGGTGCCTAGGCCTATATTAAGTTATGTGCCTGGAGCTGCAGCTCCAATAGCCCCAACATTAATCCAGCCCTGCTAGTATCAATCAATGGTTAGTTAATCCTCTCTAGCATGTAAGGGGTTACACCAGTGTTTCAGAAATCTCCGTCGCCATACATGAAAGAGCCGCATACAACGCCTAAACATTTATTCAGCCTACAATAATATAATACCTACATAATCCAGTGTCATACCCAACATTAAGGATGACAGTGCATTTGTTTGTTAGCATCGCCGGCTCTAGCTGTGAACAATGGCTGTGAGCGGACGGGCTTGTGTGGGTGATGTCACTCATTGAGCTCCGCTCTACATGTTTCAAAGTGATGTCGTCATCAGGAGAAGCATCCATCAGATTAAATTCAATTCAATTTAAAAAAAAGGAACCAGACTTGAAGCACCGATTGATCTTTTTTCTGATGACACTTTTCCTCTTTCTATGTTTACCTTATAATAATATATATGTATGTGTGTTTGCTGTTTCCAGATTAATTAGACCTCTTACAATAAAAATATGTTCTTGTATATATATATATATATATATATATATATATATATATATATATATATATATATATATATATATATATATATATATATATATATATTTGCCGTCTCTTGAGAAAGTGGATCTGACGTCAAAACATGTTACAAATATGTTTTGGCTCAACATCCGTAAGCTGTATACTAAATAATATAAATCTAAGGATGCTGTTCTTAAAGATAGCTTACATATAAATTGTATTTTTGCTATATATAATAAAGTTGCAAAAACGTAAAAAAAAAACTCAGGAGGTGCTTTTCCTCACTGTACACCAAAATCCGTTTTTTTTTTTTTTAACTATATTTTGAAATTTTACATTCTGGTGATGGTGACATTTGAGGCATAGTAATATACATAACATGTCTCCCCTCCTTTCATTCTTGTTGGTATTTAGTTTTTCTGAGAACGATGGGCGGCGGAATATCTGCACTTGGTTTGCAGCCCAAACAATAGCCGGGGTTCATTGTGCAACTTGGGTCGGAAATTGTGCATGTGGTTTAATACCTTCCATTCTTTTTCTCAAACAGAAAGTGATTGGCCAGGTTGTGCGCAAACTCTCTGACTAGTTGTAAAATCCCAATGAGTCATAAAAAGAATTTCTGATATCAGCGTGTTTAACCTCACGACACACATTGCACCCTAAAAGGCCATTTTTCTACAAACAGCCAAGAGTACTTTTTTTTTAATTCTAGCCACTGATTCTGGTCCCAACATTCTGGTAGAAGAATTCTCTCACTAACATCAGCAGCTGTATCTTCAGTAACTAAGTCAACTACAGTTGATTTACTGACTGGTGTCGTTTCTGCAGAGGACACTGGGTCATCCTACTGAAGCAGAGGCTCACACTGAGATGAGCAGCTTGCAGACTTAGTATGTGATTTTTTACTGAAAGCCTTTGAGAAGAAATCTATAATGCTGCCCTTTCGTTTGCTAATTTCTGTACAAATAATAAAAACAATAAAAAAATTACTGAAAGAGTGGGTGGAACAGGGGAAACACACATTGGGTTCTGCAGTAAATCTAAAACATGGCAAAAATCTTTAAAGCCAAAATGCTAATCAAATAATGTCTTAATAATGTAGTATTTTTTTCCATTACCCAGATATATAGGTTTTGTGTCCTGCATGCACACCAACTTTTGCAACTCACTCCTTTTTTTTAATTTTATTTAGTAACTCTCTCATTTTTGTTTATGGCATTTACATTAAATATTTTAATTAAAATTAATAAATTTAAGTTCCCCTATTAATTTTGATGCTTTCTTTCCCCTGGCTGTACCTGCTGCTTGAGCGCCTCACTAATGAGTTGGCCGGGGTGTGTGTAAGGTAGTAGGCTACCTGTTCCTTGCACTTCACAGAGCAGCTCCATGCGTCTTTGACCCATGACGTCACTTCCCCCTGCAGTGCGCCACACGGAGCTGCTGTGAATCATTCCAGGGGAAGCTTCAGGAGGACTACTGGCAGCCTACTGCAGCTGCGTCTTTAGGCTCCATGCACACTGGAGCTGATAAACTGCAGTTTATTGGAGTTTGGGCGTTTTTTTTAAAAGCCCATAAACTCCACTCTATGTTATCCTATGTGCCCATGTTCATATGGACGTTTTTTAGCTTTAATGAGCAGTGGAGTTTATGGGCTTTTTTCTGAACGCCAGAAATTTGCATTCAAAGTGCCATTTTTCACCGGCAAAAAAACGCCAAACGCTGATAAATGCTCATAAACGCTCGTTAATTAGTGTTTGGCATTCTATTTTTTTAATGCAATGTGGGATTTTAGGAGTGTCCTCTATGTTTTTGTATTAAAAACGGCCATAAACAAGGGATATTATGCCTACGGGTACACTGATGTCATTTTCGCAACTAGCAAGGAAATATGAGCTACCTGGGTGGATGTTCTTCCGCTATGTTCAACTGAGGCATGCGGCCAGGGCCCAATTCCAAACGCAGCCTACTCTGAAATTGGACCCCGTAGAGAATCTACTGTCCTGTGAGGACCTAATAAAGCCACTTTCGGCTTTATATGGTATTTTACTTCCAATTGACAACGTAAAAATGGATAGACTATGGGAACAATGGAAGGCCGATATTCCAATGTTAGAGAGAGAGGATTGGGAGGACAGTCTTGAACAGAGCCCCAAGCTGGTTATAGCTGCAGGAGATAAACTTATACAGACCAAATTCCTCCATAGGGTTTATTTTACCCCGGTTCGTATGTCTAGAATATATCCAGATAGAGATCCACAATGCCCCAGATGTTTGACACATCCGGGATCATATTTACACATGTTCTGGGAATGTCCTAAGCTGTCAAACTTCTGGGAGGGAGTATTTGATCATTTAAACGTCCGCCTGGACTTGAATGTTCCCGTGACACCTGAATTGGCCTTACTGGGTATACATGAGGATGATCAGAGATCGCATCATAGTAAATTACTAATTTCATATTTGCTCTTTTATGCTAAGAAAGAGATACTGTGTAGGTGGACCTCCTCTGTCCCCCCGGATGTAGCTACATGGGAAAATAAAGTAAATGCTGCTCTGCCACTATATAAGTTGACGTACATTAACCGGGGATGCCCATGGAAATTTGACAAAGTTTGGTCATCATGGGCATCGATTTAGACAATGGGACACTATCAGTAGAGCGGAGGATATGCTGATTGACCCCTGCTTTCTTCTGGTGTTTCTGGTTTCCGCTGCCTCCCCTCTCCCCCCCTCGCCCCCCCCCCCCCCGGGGTTATGTTCCCTACTGGTTTTTCCCTTTCCCTGCCTCCTTTCCTGTTCTCTCCCCCCTCCATTACTCAAATATATAACCCCTGAGCAGGGAATAACGAATATACTGCATTTGATAAGGTTTATGGTCTTGGATTTCCTCTTTTCTTGACATTGGTTCACGGTATATGCTTTGTGTGAAATGCTGACAAACCTGTACTAAATATACTTTTTGTATAACAAAATGTGATTACATAATATTGTAAATGTTAATTCTACAATAAAGCACTCCTGGTTGTAAAAAACGGCCATAAACGCTAAGACCCGGTTTACACACGGGCGGCACGACTTGCAGGTCGCCTCAGCGAGGCGACCTGCAAACGACTTCCGCGGCGACTTGCAAAACGACTTCTGTATAGAAGTCTATGCAAGTCGCCCCAAGTCGCCCCCAAAGTCGTACAGGAACCTTTTTCTAAGTCGGAGCGACTTGCGTCGCTCCGATTAGAACGGTTCCATTGTACAGAACGGGAGGCGACTTGTCAGGCGACTAGGTCGCCTGACAAGTCGTCCCTGTGTGAACCGAGTCTAATGCTAAAAAACGCTCATAAACGCTAGTACAAAATGCTGTTAAAAGCACGTTTTTCAACCAGAGTTTTCTGCCAGCTATCTGGTGTCCAGAAAAAGCTTTTTTGAGCTTCAGTGTGCATGGAGCGTTATCCTTTGCAGAGGCTCTGCTTCGAGGCTCTGCTCAGCCTCAATCAGTGTGCGGCACTTATTATTACAAGCTGTGTCGGCGGCTGCTGGTGGTGCCACACAGCTTGCATACTTCAAAGGCCAGTCCTGCAGGACGCGGCTGCTAACGGGAACGGCATTCCTGCTGTGGAAAATATACAGGAACGCCGTTCCCATACGTTCCTGCAGGACTCAAGCCCTGGTTCACAGACAGTGTACAGTTCAGATCCAAGCAGCTCTATGCCATGTGATTGATCACGATATAGAGCCACTCAGATTGGTACATTGTGTCTGTGAACTGAGCTGTTCAATGATGGATCGGTTCACAGCCATTAACTGGCCCAATGGTGGTCAGTGGGATATTTCTAGGGTGACATTTATGAACCTATGGTGTTACCATAATTCACAATGCTTTCCCATTAATGGTGTTGGATTTAGTGCACAAATCTGTCTTTAAAAAATGGAATTTCTATTGTATCTGGTTACTTTGATAAAATAAAAAAATGTTAACTGGTCATTTTTTTTGAATACCTGTAGTGATTCTGATATTCTCAATTCTAGGTCCACAGAGGAGGAGAAGGCAGAGAAGATACGCAGGAAAGTCTCGCTTATGAAGTGTGATGTCACCAAATCCAATCCTCTAGAGCCAAATTCCCTTCCCCTGGCAGATTGTGTGATCGTTGCCTCGTGTCTCTCCTGTGTTTGCAAGAATGTTGAAGATTTTAATACTGCCCTAAAGAATGTTTTATCTCTGCTCAGACCCGGGGGTCATCTAGTTATCACCGATTACTTAGGGACCTCATATTACACGGTCGGCAAGACAAAGTTGCCAATCCTGTCACTTGATGAAAACACTGTGCGAGAGGCGGTGGCTGAGAGCGGATGTGAGATTCAGGAGTTTACAACGTTTTCTGACTTAAATTATCCAGAAGAGCTGTTTGATTGTAAAATTGTTTTCTGTCTTCTAGCCCGCAAACACTGAAGAGAGAAATAGAGGGAAATAAAAAGAAATTTTAAAAAGTGGCAGAAGTAACGTCAATGTCCTTTGCCCTGTGGGTAGGCCCTGCTGTGTCACACATTTCACAGAGCCTGCCTTCTGAACTACAGAGGTGATGAGAGGAGTTTCAGGAGGCGGCGTCAGTACAGGAATCCCCGCTTGCAGGCAGCTAGGTACTATGGACAGTGCCGGATTTTTCACTAGTCGCAGCAGGCATGTGCTTACAGGTGCCCTTCCTAGAGGGGTGCCCATCAGTGTGTTTTTTTTTTTTCAGACTCCTGCCTAATAGGTGGAAGCATTTGGGCAGCTGTGCTGCCACCCGATTGCTTCCACACACCCCCGGTACCCCCATCTGTGGGCCCGGAACCAACATGGTGGGTGCCAGCGGGTGGAGGTGAAGGAGAACAGTGGACACATGTCCTCTCTCTTCTTGTTGGTGACCCAGAAGCGATTTGTATGACATCACTTCTGGGTCACCCTGTCACTTTCCCCGGCTTGCAGAGCCGAGAAGGGACATTGCAATGCGATGTGCATTGCAATACATTCAGTGAGGCCCAGAGGAAACATGCAGGGTCTTTTAGACCCTGTATGTCTCATTAAAGAGAACCTATTACCTAAAAATCATCACATAGGGGACTTTTTGTCCCCTATGTGCTGAAAAAAAAAAAAAAGTTAAGCAAAAAAAAAATCAATAAAGTTATACCCAAGCACATAAAATCTCACCCCCCAAAATTTTTTGAACCCCCCCCCCCACATATACACACATATGAATGTAAACGCACGTGTTGGGGGCACCTACAAGTGAAAACGTTTATTGGGATACACATGTTGTATATCGCCACACACGAATGAGAGCAATGATTCTAGCACAAGACCTCCTCTGTAACATGAAACTGATGACCTATAGAAAATATAGGGGAATGAAGTATGTCGCCATTTCTGGGGGACACACAAATTTAAGATCTGACATGTTGGGTATCTATTTACTTGGTGCAACCTTGGCTTTTGGTGCGGCCGCCTCAGGGCTTGCTGAGAGGCTGAGACAGCCATCAATCCAGGCACCTGGCTGATCCAGACTCCCAGAGTCGGGATGACGCGGTGCCTGGACTGATCTGTGTGACGTCAGCAGAGAGCGGACTTCAGACCACTCTCTGCTGAAGACGGGTCACAGAAATACACAACGAATTGCACTCCTGTGACCTTTAGGAGAGGCCCAGCCTAATAAGCTCAGGTTGGACTTCTCCTTTAATCATTTGTTTCTCCATCCTAGAGTGTTTACACTGTGATTGGCCAGCACAAGGAACACAAGGTGTAGAGTCACTCTGCTTGGCACGTTACATTGTGTTTGTGATCTGAACTTTCTAATTACAGTCGGTCATACACGTTTTCAGTTGGTGCACTGGCCGCCTGTTTCCTGCACTGCTGTTTAATATCGGTACTCCAGCACCCCCCCACCCCCACCCCGGGTGGTTAATTTTACCTACACCCAAGTTCTGGCCCTCTTTTCAATATCTTCCAAGACCTCTTGAACATCTGAATGGTCAGTTTTTGTTTACGTTACTCCAGGAAACTCTGACCAGTCACAATGGACTTCTTGTATCTGAACAACCAAGAAATTGTACCAGTTTTCACCAACAATAGTGCTGCAGCGTATGATTTAATATCATTGGACTGTACTAGCTGTGTCCAAGTCCTCATAAAGTAAATCTCATTTTGCTGCACAGTGAGGACACAATTAGAGGATTAACTTTTAAAGCTTGAATTATGATACCCTTATGCCACGTACACACAATCGGGATTTTGGTCGGAAAAAGATATGATGGCTTTTCCGACGGAATTCCGCTCAAGCTTGCCTTGCATACACACGGTCACACAAAAGTTCGCTGTACTTTCGACCG
This sequence comes from Aquarana catesbeiana, assembly GCF_042186555.1. Lineage (NCBI taxonomy): Eukaryota > Metazoa > Chordata > Amphibia > Anura > Ranidae > Aquarana > Aquarana catesbeiana. Next base: position 203,728,081 of record NC_133333.1, on the reverse strand, counting down.
TCAAGAACGTGGTGACGTACAATACTACAAGGAGCCGAGAAAATGAAGTTCCATGCTTCCGAGCATGCATCAAATTGTTTGCGAGCATGCGTAGGAATTTTGCGCGTTGGAATTGCTACAGACGATCGCATTTTCGGATAGGAACTTTTTCCGACTGAAAAATTGAGAACATGCTCTCAATCTTTTGCTGGCTGGAATTCGGCCAGCAAAAGTCCGATGGAGCATACACACGGTCACATTGTCCGACCAAAAGCTCTCATCTGTCTTTTGCTGGCCGAATTTCCGATGGTGTGTACGCGGCATTACAGTTCTATTATTTAATTTGTTATAAATTGCAGTTTCTTTATGTTGTATGCACAAGGCCCACATTTTACAGTTGTATTCACTGTTCATATGACCATTACCAGTGTCTTGTTATTATAAAGCAGACCTTGTGAATAGCTATCAGGAAGCATCTCTGCTTTTAAATTAACCAAAAGATGGAAATGATTTTAAAGGAAGCCAGTGCTTGGAGAAATATGTTGGTAGCCATTACTGACTTTGCCTTTTGAAAATGCTAAGTACTGGGAATGAGTCGAAACACCTGGTTTAGTTCAGAGGTTTGGCCAAACATTTCAAAGGGTTGGTAGTAATACCACTAATATACATGATGTTCAACATTTTTACAGAAGCGCATTTTGTTTTAACATAACAGCCAGGCAACCTGCATGTTTACTTGAAGATCAGCAATGACATCAACTCTTTCAATGAATGCATACTCACAGCCTGTAAATAAAATAAAATGTCTGTCAAATCGATAAAACAATTCATACAGTATATCACAGTGATAAAACCACAAGTTAATTCAGTGACTATTAAAGGGTAAGTTCACCTAATTGACACTTTTTTTTTCTAAACTCCAGCTCCCCTATGCACCAATATAGCATTCGTGTACTTTTTTTGCAAAAATATCAAAGCTTTCCATTAAATCTACAGTCACTTACTTTTCTAGTCCTAATCCGTGTTTCCAGATGTTTCCATTAGTGATGTCTTTCTTCCTGATCAGACTTTAGGTCTGACCCAGGAAGGAGTTGACCAGCTGACCTCATTAGCACACACCCTGCATCATCTACCCTCTCATTCCCAGGTGCATGTTTTTTTTAAATGAAATGTAACCAATCAGTGATCACCCTTCTCACTAAATACACAATCAGATTACATAGTGTATGGCCATCTTTATACAAGTACATAGGAGGGAGTGGACAGAAACACTCAGCTGTCAAGCCCCGTTCACAACTCTGCATTCCCACATGCGTTTTTTTTTTTTTTACCAAGGGGGAGGAGTTTTGGAGCATTTTCACTCATCACACATAGGACAGCCCATCCACCTGAATGGGCTGCCCTACACACAGCAATCGCCCCAGAGAAGCTTCAGAACTTTTTTTAGAGTGGAGCTTGGTGCGTTTTTAAGTGTGATTTTTGGTGCAGCGCATTTCTGAAATGCAAGGAAATGCACAGATGTGAATGGAGCCTCATTGTTCTTGTGTTATTGCACCAATTTCACTTTCAGGACCCATTCACATCTAGCATAGTGGGAGCGCACATTTTGTGTCTCGTTTTTCCTGTGACACGCATAGGGCAGCCTGCTGATTTCAATTGGTTGCACTACATGTGGTTAATGGGACATTTTGACGTTTTATGGGTTGTGTGTTTTTTACTGTGCGTTTTGCAGCATTTGCCCCTCATTTTTTCACATAGCAAAATGTGTGTTTGCTTCTGTGTTTGGTGTGTATTCCCTGTGGCTCTGGATCACTCACCAGATTTGTATGACCACTCACCCTGTTTGACCTCTCAAGATGGTCAAACAGGGCTGTGTAATGGTGCTAGATAGATATTATTTCCTCATGGACCCATTAAGAAAAGCTTAAAGAAAGTAAAACCAGGAAACTGTAACCAACTCACAAGACAAGTGCTTAATCTAGCACCCAGGATAAACGGCCTGTAGTAAATGTCTCAAAAACTGCACCACTGAATTAACTCCTTCATTACAAATCCAGTGCATGCCAACCCCTTCCACGTGTGTGTCAGCATTACAGTACCTAGGCCCATCCCAACATGTTTTGTTACACTGGACGTTATCAGTAGCGATTACATGCACTGAATGGAACTAGGCACTGTACCACTGATACACATGTAGAATTGGTCTTCATGCACTGGATTTGTGATCTTTGAGAAAAAAAAACTTCACATTAAATCACTGAGGATGTTTTAAAGGACCCTAGAAGCTAACAAAATAGGAGCCCCCATTGTCTTTTTTAATTGAAAAAGTGAAGATTTCAGCGCTATGATGCTCCTTATGCCTTCATGAGCTAATATGTCACTGGCCTGGGAGAAAACGTAGCCAATGAGTATAAAAAGTCTGCATACTTGTTTCTAGGCCATTCACATACTAGGTAGTAGGAAGGAGCTCATAGTCTGACAATAGTCTTCAAATGCAACTATGGACCATTTCTTTTTAAGAAATGTTCACAGTTTATGATTCAGTAGGAGTGATCCCAGTGTTGGCTGTAGGGGATTTTAATGATGTTTTAAATCCTACCTTGCACAAGCTCATCTTCACTGGCAATGTATGAGCACAAACGGAAATGCTGTTTGCAAAACAGCTAAAAGAGCTTGGCTTAGTGGATATATGGAGACTTAGACATCCCAATGTATGGGAATACTCTTGTTGTTTAAGCACATATTCCTCACTATCCCATATTGTCCTTGCTTTGGGTTTGGCTTCCTTTCTCCAATGGGAGGAGTCCTTCACCTGGGTCTAGAGGCCTATTGGACTAATCACCTCTTCTGGTGGTTTAATCAAAAACAAGCCAAGGGAGATGCCTCCATAGAAGGTCAATCTATTTTGGGTCTACTTTAATGCCATCAGGTTATGCTATATTGAATATGCTTTCTGAATTTTTCCTTACTAACAAGGGCACATCCTCCCCATTAGTAGTCTGGGACACTATGGAAGCCTTTCAAGATTTTCAAGAGGAGTCCTGATTAAAGAAATTTCCAGTATCAAAAACTCCTCCAAATAACGGGAAATGGATATTATGAGGGTAGTGAGGGAGACAGAGGAGGACTTTATCACAAATCTGTTAGATAGCAACCGGAGCAGATCTATCCCTTACAAAGGCTGAACACAAACAGTTTTTTTAACACAGAAATGCTTTAAAGAGGCCAGTTGTTGACTGTTTGCTCTCACTCTCAACAAGAATCCACAGTAATTAGTGATACCCAAGAGAGGGTACGATCACACACAATATAGAGGCAGTTCTGCAGAGTTTTCATGACATTTATAGGAATTTATACAAGACTATGGTATCCTGCACAGCTACTATGACAACACTGATTCTGACAACCTTAGAGATCCCCAAACTTTAAAGGGATGTAAGACTAAAATCCGAGTCCCCCCTAACATTGGAAGAACTATGACTTACAGTATCCCAAACACATTATAAAAATGAGCCTCCAGGGACTGATGATCTGTCAGCCAAAATATAGAAACATAATGGGCAGATCCTAAAGCCCAAATCTCTTACAATTTTTTTAGGAAGCATTTAGACAACTCAGTCTTCCCAACTCCCTGAAAGAAGCTACCAATATTGTACTACCAAGGTAAGGACTTACTCCGTCCTGAATCCTATCGGCCTATTTCCCTTCTTACTTTGAGTGTTAAAATACTCACAAGGGTTCTGGCAAATAGACTGGCTATACATATTTCTAAATTGTTTCATATGGATCAATCCAATTTCATTCCCTTGAGAGCTACGGCCACAAACATAAGGAGACTGTTTGTAAATATGCAAATTCCAATGGGTAACACAGGACAGAGAGCGATCCATTCTTTGATGCTCAAAAAGCGTTTGATAGTGTAAAATTGGAATATCTATGGAAAGTACTATCAGCTTTTGGAATCAAACCCAAATTTATTTAGTGGTTCTGACTTTTGTACAGCTCTACCACAGCTAGACTTAAGCCTTGTACACACGGTCAGATTTTCGGCAGACAAAGCATCAGACTTCTGTCCGAAGGGCGTGTGCCTGGATTTTGTCTTGCATACTAATGGCACACAATTGTTGGCCAACAAACACGAACGTAGTGACATACTACGTGGAATTTCAGCTCTTGAGCGCCACCCTTTGGGCACCTTCTGCTAATGTCCTGTTTGATGAGCATTGATTCCGAGCATGCGTGTTTGTACTTTGGACTTTTGTGTGACGGACTTGTGTACACACGATACAAAAATCTGACAACAGACCGTTGTCCGCCTCGTACACACGATCGGATTTTAGGCAGGGAATTGTGTGTTGACAGACTGCCTAAAATCCGACCGTTAGTAGGCTCCTTCAGACAACTGTTGTCCAACGTTCGGCCAACAAATGTTGGTTAGCAGGCTAGTAAATTTTCAATGGACAATGGTGGTTGCCCCAGGTCTCTGGTGCTGCGATCACTGAAATCATTGGAGCATCTCTCCCCTCCACTGCCACCTGTATCAACAGTTAGACAGTATATTTCAGAGCTGAATGAAACCAACCCCTTCCCTTTTCGTCTTCTGCCCTTCTGACCCTGTCCTCTTCAGGATGGGGGGACACCAAATTGAGTCTTTGCTCCAGGTCAAAGAATGTCTAGCTTCACCACTGGGACTAAGACTTCCCTGGACTCCCCCTTGAGTGACAGGAGCCAGCCTAGGGGAGGGGTGAGTCCTAGACATGCTGGGACTTGTAGTGTGCAGGCAGCAAGAGGACCTCAACACTGGGATCCACATTTTGACATTCTGTACCTCCCCAATTCTTTTGAATTGCCCTCTCAATATGTAAATAAAGATAATAACTCTTTAGCCACGTGGAGTATATTGGTGCACGGTGGAAGCGGAGGGTGGTAGTGGGGCCCCAGGTCAACTTTTGCATCGGGGCCCACAAGCTTAAGCCTCTGACTGCAGTCCTAACGCTATAATTCTAACTCTATAATTTTGAGAGTCTCCTGAAGTCCCGTGAAAGAATGTCTAGCTTCTCCACTGGGACTAAGACTTCCCAGGACTCCCCCTTGAGTGACAGGAGCCAGCATAGGGGAGGGGTGAGTCCTGGACAGACTGGGTCTTGTAGTGTGCAGGCAGCAAGGGGACCCAACACTGGCATAGTGTTCAGGGTCACAGGGATCGGAATGGAAATTCCGCCCATCCCATGCTCCAAGAGGCCTGTGGGGCCTCCCTGCCACATTTGGTTCCACACCTAGATAGGAGGGGCAGCATATACAGAAACCAACCCCTTCCCTTTTCGTCTTGCAGCTGCTAAAAGCCAGCGGGAGAGGAGGATACAGCTTTCGGTAGCTGCAGGAGAAAAATGGAGGAGCTCGGTTTCTGTAAATGCTCCAGGTTACTTCTGCTGCCCAGGCCCTCTGTGACTCCCCTGCCCCCCCCCCCCCCCCACAGTGCTTCCGGCTTCCATTCCTCTCCTACTGGCTGCTGCAGGATGGAAAGCAGTAGAAGGGGCCAGTAAACATGTAATTTATTGGCCCCTTCCTTTTTTGAAGTAACAAAGTGAGTGATCAGTACCAATCACTCACTGTGTTCATTCATACCTAAAGCATAGTAAACTGTGTTTGTGAATGAACAGGAAGACAGCACAGACCTCTTCCTATTCTTCCATTCTGTGTAGTTGAGGATTGTGTCTTCAATAACTTTCTCTGTCTCAAAAGTGAGACCTCAGGAGTTTGTTTAGACCCCTGATATTCCACCAGAGGCCCCCCAACTATGCTGCTAAAAATAAAATAAAAAAAGTAATAAAAAATAAAATTGTAAAAAAAAAAAAAAAAAAAAAAAAATGGTTAAAAAAACAAAATAAAAAACTTCTGACCCCATCCACTGCCCTACTGACACTGTCCACTGCTCTACTGACACTGTTCACTGCCCTGCTGACACCATCCCTTGCTTTACTGACATCATCCATTGCTCTACTGACATCATACACTCCCCTACTGATACCATCCGTTGCCCTACTGACTGACACTTTCCACTTCTCTACTGGTTGACACTGTCCACTTTTATATTGACTGACATCGTCCACTGCTCTACTGACTTACACTGTCCACTATACTACTGACATCGTACACTGCCCTACTGACACTGTCCACTACTCTACTGACTGACACCATCCACTCCTCTACTGACACCATCTACTGCTCTACTGACACTGTCCACTTCTCTACTGACACCGTCCACTGCCTTACTGACACTGTCCATTGCTCTACTGACACCGTCCACTGCTCTACTGACACTGTCCACTACCCCACTGACACCATCCGCTGCTCTACTGACTGACACTGTCCACTGCCCTACTGACAGCGTCCACTGCTCTACTGACTGACACTGCCCACTGCCCTACTGACACCGTCCACTGCTCTACTGACTGACACTGTCCACTGCCCTACTGACACTGTCCACACACCATCCTCTGCCTTACTGACACTGTCCACTGCCCTACTGAAGATAATAACTCTTTAGCCACTTAGTGTATATTGGCGTACGGTGGAAGCGGTGGGTGGTATGGGGCCCCAGGTCAGCTTTTGCATCAGGGTCCACAAGCTTAAGCCTCTGACTGCAGCCCTAACTCTATAATTCTAACTCAAGTCAATTGTACAAAGAGTTAAAAATATGAGCTCTGGCCAATACACATAAGGCGGGGTAGCCAAAATTCATGGTGACATTATACATCATAGGGACAATGTGTTCAAGTTACGTTACACCATAGGATGCATGAGAATACCCCGATGCATTTCGACCCCTACATTCATGGTCTTCTTCGGGGGGGGGGGGGGGGTTTAGCATTCTAGAAGATACATCAAAGAAAGGTTTTTACCATTTTTACATTTTGACATTTACAGCAAGAGTAGAAGACTACTTCATTTAAATTATCATGTATAAAACATACATTGCTTTATATCTATGGTATATTAACCCCTCAAGTAGTGGACCTCGCATAACCAGAGACTTAAAAACGGTTGTATTCAAGTCATCCAGGACCTCCGCATGCCTCCTCAGTGTCCCCCCAGGTGAGTCTCCAAGCCACAGGGCTTGCAAGGAGTCACGTGTTATGACCCCGGGGGGGGGGGGGGGGGGGGCGATGCCGAACCACCATGGAGGGGTTGGGAGGAGAGGGGGCCCACACCTGCCACCTTCCAATCAATATTGATTGGAGGGTATTTAATAGCCACTTCCTCTCAGTGGTACTTCAGGTGATCCCTGGAGGATTAACAGCGCTCATACTATGAGAGAAAGGCAGGCTGGTAAGTGCTATTTTTGATGCACTGGCTGAACGGATATCATACTAACTATTACTCACACCTCGCACTAATCTTTTCATATAGATTGGCTTCCTAACATTCCATCTTGAACCCTGCATATGAGCGCCTATACCTGTGCCAGGTCTGGCATCTTACACTACACCCTTAAGACTAAAGGTAAAATTAGATTTATTACACTTGCACAGTTTTGTTTACTCACTGCAGCATCATCACTGGCACATATTCCTTTTTCTTTTCTTTTTTTTTTTATTATTTTTATTGCAAATTTAGGTACAAACAACACATATACAACTTAAGTGCCTATATTATACACATATAATGAAGAAGGTTATGCTTTAATTTGCCAGAGTGAGTTGCATGTCACAGAATGGAACCGGAATTAAGAACGCTGCTCCCTATCCAATACATGACCTTGATAAAATTACAGATATCTCTGCCAGTGAGACTAAGGATATTACTTCGCCCTTTTTTAACAAATGAAACCACCAAGCTCCTCATTCACTCCCTTGTTATCTCTCGCCTTGACTATTGCAACTCCCTTCTCATTGGCTTACCTCTCCATAGGCTATCCCCTCTTCAGTCTATCATGAATGCTGCTGCCAGACTTATCCACCTTACCAACCGCTCAGTGTCTGCCAACCCTCTCCTCCAATCCCTACACTGGCTCCCAATCACCCAGCGAATTAAATTCAAAATTCTAACCACAACATACAAAGCCATTCACAACTCTGCCCCAAGCTACATCACTAATCTTGTCTCCAAATATCACCCAAATCGACCTCTCCGCTCTTCTCAAGACCTCCTGCTTTCAAGCTCTCTCATCTTCTCCTCCCATGCTCGTCTCCAGGATTTCTCCAGAGCCTCTCCCATCCTCTGGAACTCGCTACCTCCATCTATTCAGCTATCCCCTACTCTTGCTACCTTCAGGCAATCCCTGAAAACGTATCTCTTCAGGAAAGCCTATCACGTCTCTAACTAATCTCCTACCACTTCCACCAGCTCATTCCCCACAGTTACAACCTTTTGTACCACCTGCCCCACCCTATTAGATTGTAAGCTCTTCTGAGCAGGGCCCTCTTAATCCTATTGTATTGTAACTGTATCGTCTCCCTTTTATATTGTAAAGCGCTGCGTAAACTGTTGGCGCTATATAAATCCTGAATAATAATAATAATACTTAACTTAATCTAAAACTTAAAATTCCAACCTGAACCTATAACATATTATCTGTATATAAACCCGTATTCATTGAACCGTATAAAGTTCGTCCAACCATGTACGCCAAACTTTGTCAAATTTTAGCGGACAACCTCTATTCGCGTACGTATCTTTATATAAAGGAAGGCTGTCATTGACCAACCGCTTCCATTGTACCAAGGAAGGGGAAGTGGGCTTCTTCCACTGCATTGCAATATTCTTCCGGGCATAAAAGAGTAACAACCCAATCATTGTGCGTTTTGCTATTGTTGGGACAAGAGTTTCTATCAAGCCTAGTAAGCAAACCTCCATCATCTGCGGAAGAGTGATCGATGCAACTCTGTTTGTCAAGCTGAGTATCTCACTCCAATATTGTTGTACTTTAGATCAATGCCAAAAAATGTGGGAAAAGTCTCCTGGTGAGGTGCCACATCTCCAGCACTCCGAACAGTGTTCAGAGTTCATCACATGAAGTCTGTGTGGAGTGAAGTAAGCCCTATGTACAATTTTAAACTGCACCAATCTGTCACGTATAGAAACTAATGAACGAAAAGGAAACTTCCAGACATCATCCCAATCATCATTATCCAATGTGGGAATATCTCGTTGCCAATGGGACCAAAGTTTATCAAGAGGTGGCAAAGACACAAAAATCAAATGTGCATACAAGTGTGAGGTGGGCTTCTCAGCACAACTAGATCTGAGCGTCTTCTCCAACTCTGATTGGACCAGGATGCAGAAAGAGTGTGGAAATTGTGCCGCAAATGCATGTGACAATTGGAAGTAACGGAACTGGTAATGCATTGGTAAATTGTACATTGAGGAAAGGTGGGAGAAGGGGAGTAAGGAGGCCTGTGATACTATGTGGGATATGAGTTTTATACCATGTTTGGTCCATGCATACGGGTCCAAAAGTTTGTAGCTGTGGGGTAGACTGGGATTTAACCATAATGGGGCATTAGGGGAAATCTCTGACTGTTTATATTTTTCCATATGCAGGCCTATTCGCCAAGCCCGCAGTGTAGTAAGCATAGAGGGGGTCAGAGGGTATGGGACACGGGGGCCCCTGTAAATTAGAAATTGAAGGGCTTCCAAAGAGACATATTCCTTTTTCACGTTATTCATAATTAGTTTTACTTCTTGCTTGTTTATGCTATACCAGTTTCTGCTCACAACTTTCCAGCAAATGCACATATCCCTTCTTCCTTTTGCTACTCCCACAATTCACTTATCATTTTTACTTCAGTTTACACACCTAATTCTTACACATCATCACCTTAATCATGATAGTATAATATATCATCTGATTTCAGGGGCTTATTATTCAACCCAGGGGTAAACTTAAATAGTTTCCTCTTTCCAAAATAAATATATAATGAGCACTTAATTAAATATTAAACACATTACAATAGAGAGTCACTCTAATTGGTCGATTCATTACACTAAGTGGAAAATCAACAAATATAAAAATAGTGTAGCGCTAAGTGTCAAAATAAAAGATTTTTAAGCACGAGCCATCTTACAATGGCCAAAAGATAAACCAAAACAGAAAATGCTTCAAGAAATTCAATGGAAAGTGACTCAATGAAAAAAATATTAATAAATATTACAAAGTGACATGTAAAACATAATGGCAAAACACCAGTGAGGGGTGGAAATAAAACCAAAGTATAAATATATGTATGAAAAATTAATCAACTGTGAATAAAGTCCATATATATTATAAAAAATGTGTTCTTGATAAAAATCAAAAACCACCACCAACAGTCTCTGAGGATTAGCTGATGAGGACAACAACGAAGTATCACTGATGGGTGAGAACGGTAAAACCCCAAATCGAATGTGACGTCTAAGTGTGTGTCAAAACCATCACCATAGCATCTGAAGAGGCTTACCGGAAGCAGGGGACTTGAACAGACATATGTCTTACAAGTCAAAAAGCTTATTTAGCCACCGAGGCTGGCAGGATAGGACATCAGATATCCGCAGCTTCAAATGGGGAAGAGGGGGGGTCTGCCGACAGCTTGCTAGATCTGTCCATACATCCTCCAATCAGATTCTTTGTACTTCCTGACAAATAAGAGACCAGAAAATATTTCCAGAAAGGTGAAAAGTCCAATCACTGAAGATTCTGGAAGATAAAACCTGGAAACACGGCACTGGGAGCATCCAGCTTCTTCTTCTTATCATATGAAGATCGATATTCATGTGTGAACAAAGAGCTGATCTGCTCTTTACTCCAAATAATTTGTAACCTGCTTGCAGCCTGCTTGATACGCTGGGACATAGTAATCGCTGTGTATGTCCCAGCGTATCAAGCAGGCTGCAAGCAGCCTGCTTGATACGCTTTGTTCACACATGAATATCGATCTTCATATGATAAGAAGAAGAAGCTGGATGCTCCCAGTGCCGTGTTTCCAGGTTTTATCTTCCAGAATCTTCAGTGATTGGACTTTTCACCTTTCTGGAAATATTTTCTGGTCTCTTATTTGTCAGGAAGTACAAAGAATCTGATTGGAGGATGTATGGACAGATCTAGCAAGCTGTCGGCAGACCCCCCCTCTTCCCCATTTGAAGCTGCGGATATCTGATGTCCTATCCTGCCAGCCTTGGTGGCTAAATAAGCTTTTTTGACTTGTAAGACATATGTCTGTTCAAGTCCCCTGCTTCCGGTAAGCCTCTTCAGATGCTATGGTGATGGTTTTGACACACACTTAGACGTCACATTCGATTTGGGGTTTTACCGTTCTCACCCATCAGTGATACTTCGTTGTTGTCCTCATCAGCTAATCCTCAGAGACTGTTGGTGGTGGTTTTTGATTTTTATCAAGAACACATTTTTTATAATATATATGGACTTTATTCACAGTTGATTAATTTTTCATACATATATTTATACTTTGGTTTTATTTCCACCCCTCACTGGTGTTTTGCCATTATGTTTTACATGTCACTTTGTAATATTTATTAATATTTTTTTCATTGAGTCACTTTCCATTGAATTTCTTGAAGCATTTTCTGTTTTGGTTTATCTTTTGGCCATTGTAAGATGGCTCGTGCTTAAAAATCTTTTATTTTGACACTTAGCGCTACACTATTTTTATATTTGTTGATTTTCTACTTCTTTGTCTTAGAGGTGTGTTAGCCGCTTACTGTGTAATTATTCTTTCAACATCATTGGAGCAGCGCTGTACTCATTTCTTATCTACCTCTATTACACTAAGTGGGACTTATAGCCAGGAGCCACTATTAGCACCTTTATGAAAATGATCTCTGCTTATCCTACTCTGACCCCCTAAATTACAAATTGCAGGTGCCCCCACTCTTACTCCCACCCCCACTGGGGTCATAACACGTGACACCTTGCAAGCCCTGCGGATTGGAGACTCACCTGGGGGGACACTGAGGAGGCATGCAGAGGTCCTGGATCACTTGAATACAACCGTTTTTGAGTCTCTGGTTATGCGAGGTCCACTACTTGAGGGGTAAATATATTCTTCAGAGATACAAAGCAATGTATGTTTTATACATGAAAATATAAATGAAGTAGTCTTCTACTCTTGCTGTAAATGTTAAAATGTAAAAATGGTAAAAACCTTTCTTTGATGTATCTTCTAGAATTAAAAAAAAAACCCGAAGAAGACCACGAATGTAGAAGTCGAAATTCATTGGGCTATTCTCATGCATCCTATGGTGTAACGTAACTTGTAACACATTGTCCCTATGATATATAATGTCACCATCAATTTTGGCTACCCCGCCTTATGTGTATTGACCAGAGCTCATATTTTAAACTCTTTGTACAATTAAATTGTTTCTACTAAAAGAATAATATATTTTTTAAGATAGATATTTGTCTATTCTTGCTGCTAAAAAGCCCCATGGGGAATATTTCCATGTTTTCAGTATATGTGTTTTTCCATGATATGCAGAGGCTGGAGCATCCTCTCGTTTGTTTTTGTTTTAGCTATTCTGTTGAAGGATTTCCCCAATCTGAAGAGGACAGCAAGGCCTACACATTACCAGGTTTTGGATGGATGAACTGCTTTTATGGGGTGACATTTAAAGAGACCTACCACCTGCAATTTACTTTACTATTTATGCGGGACTTATGTTTTCCTTTGTCCTTTAGCGCTGATGTTTTTCTTTTAGTGACGTTTATGTAAAACACTGCCGATTGCCTGTTTTCCAGGGGGAATGATCACACAGGTTTTTAAAAAGTTTTATTTTTTCCTTGGAGATAAGCTAATTCTTGCCATTCACTTTATTTCTCTGCAGTCTAATTCCATAGACATCAGAATAATACACAGTTTAACAAGGTAAATATGAAATATTGGGTAGGATTATTTTTATTTCCTATATACAGCCAGCAGATGGAGCTCTGGTATCCACTTCATACGATTAGCTGTGCATTCTTATCCGCTTTTCTGAAAGAAGAATGTGGTTTACAGATCCCAGTAGCTCAGGCTGAAATTTACATACACAGATGGAACAAGTTGCAAGGCATCCCCCAGTCTCCCCTTCCTCTGTACTCCTACGTCCTGGGTTTAAACCAAACTGAAGGCAAAAAGCTTCTGTTGTGCTGCCCTTTTAACCCCTTCTGGTCTGGCCACTGAACATAAATGGCCAGACGAAGGGGAGCACCAATGTAAGTAGACGTACCCGTACGTCCCCCCACATCGGCTGCTTGTGCATGCTTCCTGGGAGTGCACAGCATGAGATCATTGTTCTGCTGTGTCCACCAGACACAGTGGAATGCTGATTGTTGTGCCAGGCTGCTGCGAGTGGACCTGGTGCCAGTGGTGTATTTAGGTTTTGTGCTGCCCTAGGCCTGATTAAACTCATGCACCCCCTAATTTAAATACGACCCACCCCTTGCTTCCGAGGCCACACCCCTTCCTGTTTAAGACCCGCCCTATCATCTGTAAACCACACCCCTTCCTCTTTAGGCTCATTTGGCACCTTTCAGGGGGGAGGGGGGAACAGGTACCCTTCCCCACTCCCTGGAGACTGCAACTAAATGTGGACTGTTTAAAGGGTTTGCTTTGATTTTAGCATGCATGGAGCACTTTGCACATGCCAGTGGCGGCTGGTGCTCAAAATTTTTGGGGGGGTGCAAACAAACTAAGAAATTCAGAAAAAAAGACATCAATTGCAGCCTCACTGTGCCCCATCAAATGCAGCCACTGTTCCATCAAACGCAGCCACTGTGCCCACCAAACGCAACCACTGTGCCCATCAATTGCAGCCACTGTGCCCACCAAACGCAGCCACTGTGCCCCACCAAACGCAGCCACTGTGCCCCACCAAACGCAGCCACTGTGCCCCACCAAACGCAGCCACTGTGCCCCATCAAACGCTGTCACTGTGCCCCATCAATTGCAGCCACTGTGCCTTTAAACGCAGCCATTGTGCCCCATCAAACGCTGTCACTGTGCCTTTAAACGCAGCCATTGTGCCCCATCATTTGCAGCCACTGTGCCTTTAAATGCAGCCATTGTGCCCCATCAAACGCTGTCACTGTGCCCCATCAATTGTAGCCACTGTGCCTTTAAACGCAGCCATTGTGCCCCATCAAACGCTGTCACTGTGCCCCATCAATTGCCAACACTGTTCCCATAAAACTCTTATAATTTTTTTCAATAACTTTACCTGCTGTGCCGAGGAGAAGGGTTAAGCAGTGTGGAGGAGGGTAGGTGGAGCATAAGGCTCCACCTCCGCCAGTCATCGGCCGCTTATGGAGGCGTGAGTCACACGCCGCCCCCCGCATGAAAGTCCCCCCACCCGTCTTCCTGATTCCCGGCTCCCGCGCCCGCCCCCCGCACACATGCAGCCCACGGCAGCCTCCTTGCTGTAGCGGGCGGCGCTGCTGTGTATGGGCGTGCTTGTCAGAGGGTGGAGGGGCGTGAGCTCTGCTAAGCACGCCCATACACACGCCCCTCCACTCTCTGCCAAGCACGCCCATACACAACAGCGCCGCTACAGCAAGGTGGCCGCCGTGGGCTGCATGTGTGCGGGGGGCGGCCGCGGGAGCTGAGAATCGGGTGGGGGGACTTTCTCTCATGCGGGGGGGCGGCTTTTTTTGCCGCCCCCCGCAAAGTGCCGCCCTAGGCCTAGGCCTTGTTGGCCTAGGCCAAAACACAGCCCTGCCTGGTGCAATGTGATCACTGTAGCCAGTCAGCGATCACGTGGACAGTAGTACACAATATGTCAGTTTCTGGTATCATTGTTTACTACTGTGTGATCTCTGTGACTGGTCACAGAGAACACAGAGTACAGGGGAAATTATTACTTTGTGGCTGTAAAAGCAATTACAGTGTAAAGAAAAAATCTGGATCCCCCGACAAGAGTAGTATGGTGACACTGTACTGCTAGGTTGACAGTATGTAAAAGCGAAGTGAAAAAACAAAACAAAATGTAAAGAAAAATTAAGATATATATATATATATATATATATATATATATATATATATACATACACACAGTATCTCACGAAAGTAAGTATACCCCTCACATTTTTGTAAATATTTTATTATATGTTTTCATGTGACAACACTGAAGAAATGACACTTTGCTACAATGCAGCCAACTGCTTGCGGGCTTTCTTGTGCATTATTTTTAGAACAGGCTTCCTTCTGGGACGACAGCCATGCAGACCAATTTGATGCAGTTTGCGGCGTATGGTCTGAGCACTGACAGGCTGACCCCCCCACCCCTTCAACCTCTGCAGCAATGCTGGCAGCACTCATACGTCTATTTCCCAAAGACAACCTCTGGATATGACGCTGAGCACGTGCACTCAACTTCTTTGGTCGACCATGGCGAGGCCTGTTTTGAGTGGAACCTGTCCTGTTAAACCGCTGTATGGTCTTGGCCACCGTGCTGCAGCTCAGTTTCTGAGTCTTGGCAATCTTCTTTTAGCCTAGGCCATTTTTATGTAGAGCAAAATTCTTTTTTTCAGATCCTCAGAGAGTTCTTTGCCATGAGGTGCCATGTTGAACTTCCAGTGACCAGTATGAGAGGGTGAGAGCGATAACACCAAATTTAACACACCTGCTCCCCATTTACACCTGAGACCTTGTAACACTAATGAGTCACATAAAACCAGGGAGGGAATTAGAGGGAGGGGCTAATTGGGCCCAATTGGACATTTTTAATTAGGGGTGTACTCACTTTTGTTGCCAGTGGTTTAGACATTAATTGCTGTGTGTTGATTTCTTTTGAGGGGACAGCAAATTTTCCCTGTTATACAAGCTGTACACACACTACTTTACATTGTAGCAAAGTGTCATTTCTTCAGTGTTGTCAAATAAAAAGATATAATAAAATTTTTACAAAAATGTGAGGTATACAGTGCCTTGAAAAAGTATTCACACCCCTTGAAATTTTCCACATTTTGCAATTTTACAACCAAAAACGTAAGTGTATTTTATTGGGATTTTATGTGATAGACCAACTCAAAGTGGTACAGAATTGTGAAGTGGAAGGAAAATGATAAATGGTTTTCAATTTTTTTTTTAAATAAATATGTGAAAAGTGTGGAGTGCATTTGTATTCAGCCCCTTTGAGTCAATACTTTTTAGAACCACCTTTCACTGCAATTACAGCTGCAAGTCTTTTTGGGTATGTCTCTACCAGCTTTGCCCATCTAGAGAGTGACATTTTGCCCATTATTCTTTGCAAAATAGTCTTGCCACAGATTCTCAGTTGGATTTAGGTCTGGACTTTGACTGGGTCATTCTAATGTCGCGTACACATGGTCGGAATTTCCGACAACAAATGTTCGATGGGAGCTTGTTGTCGGAAATTCCGACCGCGTGTACACAATTCCGACGCACAAAATTACACGCATGCTCTGAATCAAGCAGAAATCAAGCTAATTTTCCGACAACAAGATCCGTTGTCGGAAATTCCAATCATGTGTACACAATTCCGACGCACAAAATTCCACGCATGCTCTGAATCAAGCAGAAGAGCCGCACTGGCTATTGAACTTCATTTTTCTCGGCTCGTCGTACGTGTTGTACGTCACCGCGTTCTTGATGTTCGGAATTTCCGACAACATTTGTGTGACCGTGTGTATGCAAGACAGGTTTGAGCCAACATCCGTCGGAAAAAAAACATGGATTTTGTTGTTGGAATGTGCGATCGTGTTTGTGCGGCATAACACATGAATATACTTTGATCGAAACCATTCCATTGTAGCTCTGGCTGTATGTTTAGGGTCGTTGTCCTGCTGGAAGATGAACCGCCACCGCAGTCTTAAGTCTTTTGCAGACTCTAACAGGTTTTCTTCTAAGATTTGCATGTATTTGTATCCATCCATCTTCCCACCAACTCTGACCAGCTTCTCTGTCCCTTCTGAAGAAAAGCATCCCCACAACATGATGCTGCCACCACCATGTTTCACAGTGGGGATAATGTGTGTTCAGGGTGATGTGCAGTGTTAATTTTCCGCCACACATAGCATTTTGCTTTTAGGCCAAAAAGTTCAATTTTGGTCTCATCTGACCAGAGCACCTTCTTTCACATGTTTTCTTATGTCCCCCACATGGCTTCTCACATACTGCAAACTGGACTTCTTATGGCTTTCTTTCAACAATGGCTTTCTTCTTGCGACTCTTCCATTAAGGCCAAATTTGTGGAGTGGCAAGGTGGCACTGCTGCGCCATGATCCAACACTTCTGGGTCTGGGGCGCACAAGTGCGCTGCCAGCGACCCGCTCCCTTTGTGATTATACACAGCGGGAGATGATCTGCAAGTAAAGTGGACTCTATGTCTGCCGGTACAGAGGCAGAACGGCAATCTGCCTAAGTAAAAAAGGCAGATCACCGTTCTGCCAGTAGGGAAGTCAAGAATTCTGTGTTCCTGCAAAGCAGGGACATGGATCTATGCCTTCCCCTAGTAAAAGCATCTCCCACACTACACAAACACACTAGCTAGGAACGCAGTTAACCCTTTGATCGCCCCTGATGTTTAACCCCTTCCCAGCCAGTGTAATTAGTGCAGTGACAGTGCATATTTTTATCACTGATCACTTTATTAGTTGCACTGTGTTAGGATTATTCTTCTCCTGTGATCAGTCAAACTCCAGATGTATTGAAAAGCAGACAATTTATTTCAGATGTGTCACACAAAAGAATGATGCTTAAAAGTCAAAAGATGGAGTAAGAATCATACAAAGAGATGTACAGCCCCCCTCCTAATACCTACAATATAGCTATAATGCTTCTATTGGCTGAGGAAACACAGGTTTGCCTGGTACAAAATGGTACTTTATTGGCTAATCAGTGTTTCCTGTACACTTTGTTCTACCATATATGGCAAAGCTTGTTAGACAAAGACAAAAAGAAGTTAATTCAAACATGTGCTTAGAAGCCATCTTAAAAATCAGTCTCAGGGTTTTTCTTTTTTTAATAGTCACACAATAAACATTCCTCGAAAGTCCTCGAATACAGGGAATGCAGCAGCATCTGCAAGTGACCAAAAAGGCCAAAGTCACAGCAATTATGATCAAACATGATGTGATAAGTCCAGTCCACTTACCGAACCATCCTTCAAGCCAGTTTGTGAATGGATCATTAATACCTGAGTTTTCTGCTAATTCATTCGATAGAGCAGTCAGTCCTTCCAGGGCTCTGGTCACGGTCCCTCCAGGAGCTGTATTGTTAGGGATAAAGGTGCAACACATGCTACCAAACATTTTGCATACCCCTCCTCTTTCAACTAGGACCATATCTAAGGCCATTCTGTTCTGCCATGCCATTAGAGATGTGAGGGCCAACTGTTCTGCTAGGCCCTTCACAGCGTCCCTAGTATAGTTTACAAATCATTATTGGTTATAGTATATATAGTTAATACAGTCAACATTTTTATTTATAGTCACCCACCAGAGAAGAGACTCAAACCCAGCTGTCACCTGATTCCTGGCCTTAAACTCATCCGGCACCCTGTGCTCATCTATATAGATCCGATAGTCAAATGTTCCATGGGAGAGGTGTCCCTCCGATACCGTTGGTGACGCTTAGTCCACGGGTGTTCTGACAGGATCCTCAGGGGCATAGCCAGCTGGACCATAGCGCAATCCCCTCAGGCATTGGCCGGTATCCTAGCTCGAAGTTTCTTATCCCTACACATCCACCAGACATTAGCTCTCTGAATGTCATGTTCAACCCAGTCACCATTGCCCGTGTTAATCCTCTCCACAGTAGTCATTGGGTAGTGACCCAAGATGCACCCCCACTACAGTTCCCTGGTAGTGCAAAACAAGTAAAGTTGCCCGGATAAGTAGTAACCGCCAAAGGTATCTGAGGTCTCTGCACTGGGGGAAACAACAAACTCCACATGTGACAGGTAGAATTTGTTTCAGGTTTATCGCTCTTATTATACAACCACAACATACATTTTAAACCTTCTGGATCTGTATTGTGATCTAGAGGAAAAGGGATAGTTGCTAAATGTAGTCTGTTTCCGGCACAAACTAAACAGTTTTCCTTTTTTAGAGTTTTAACAGTGTACCTCAACCATTCTAACCACTCATTTTTTCTTGGTAACCCATCTCCAAAGCTATGGCATCTTCTACTGTTAGGTTAGTAAATCTTAAAGTTTTACTCAGAACTTCTATTTTAGTATGGCCTTCTTCTTTCCCTTCTGTGTCTACCTTTTCCCATTTTCTGGTTTTATTAGGTGGTAATACCTCGAGGAAAAACTTGCCTGAGGGGTCAGTTCCTGACACCCATGCTCCCATAGAGTACAGCCGCTGATCTTCCTTCCTTGGCTCCTTTAATGTTATCAATAATTGGTTACAGTTCTTACTATGTGTGCAGGGGGAGTTGGCCGCTTCTGTAATTATGAGTCTTTCCTTTATTCCACTCTTTTTAGGCCCTGGTAGATTATACCTCCAATCTTAATACACTGTGGTCCACAGGGCCTGATTCCATGCTTGACATCCTGCCCTTTTCCAGAGCCAGCAAATGTATTTATCTGCCCATAGAAGTCCTCTAGCCCCAGTTGTATCCCCACAATCTGCAATCTGACAGAAGTCTGCCAGTATAGTGCTAGTTATTCCCTCTATAAAGGTTAGATTCAATGCTTCTCCTGTTCTTTCCCAATCCGAAGGTTCCTCTGATCTTCCATAACATAAACCCACTCTTATGGATGCCTCTCCTAGAGTCACCAGTAACCCAAGGATAATTACTGTCCCTTTTATCCTTACCAGCTACAGAGTTCCAGCGGATAGGGTAGGGGAGTTGGAAGGGGATGGAGACTTCACCGGTTTGAGACAAGTCCCACCTTGTGTGAGACCTCCCTTTGTAACCGGATTTTCGGAACCTCTTGCAGCCAACTGGCCCTATTCTGCCTGTAAAACCTTTTTGCAATGGGGCTGGTGAATCCAGGCAGACCTCTCTGCAATCCTTATTGCAGTAGGGGTAGTTAGGAGGACTTTAAAAGGACCATCCCACCTTGGGGAGTACCACTGCTTTTTCTTATTACTTTTTGTTAAGACCCAATCTCCCACATGCACCTTTTCATCTTCTTGAATTGGAACTTCTAGGACAGAACAAAAATCATTAGTACGTCTTTGTCTTAACAGCCTAGACATATATTCTGCTATTGTGTGCTCAGACTCCTCAGTAGGTGTTTCATTTGGTTGTAAGGGTATCTTATATGGCCTTCCATATATCATCTCAAATGGACTTAAACCTTCTTTTGTGGGTGTGATATGCATACTGGTCACAGCTACTAGCAGGCAGTACATCCAATTTTTACCTGTTTCCTGCATAGCTTTCCTCAGTTTGCTTTTTAGAATTATGAGACTGATATACAAGTTCCGCGCTTCTGAACTAAATGTGTCACCACTGCGCTCATGAAAAAAATGTGAAAGGAAAATATAATGATAGTTATAAAAACCCCTAAAAGCTGCCAACTTAAACAGAAATACCTAAATCAATAAAGTGTTTTAAAGAAAAAACAGTGGTGCTGCATATATAAATCCGTGATGAAATTTCAAAATAATAAATAAACCAGGGGCGGACTGACCATTCGGTCATTCGGACGCCGACCGAGGGCCCCTGGCCAGTAGGGGGCCCGTGAGTCTCTCATCGGGTGCTGCGGCTGTGTGTAAATAGAAGAGAGAGAATCGCTCTCTATTCTCTCATTGGCTCCAGAGAAGCTGAATTTGTGGCGCCAAATCTGAGTCCTGAGCAGGAGAGGAGCTAGCTGGAGGAAGGATGGGAAATGTCAGCGCTGACAATTAGTGCACATTGGACACTGACTGAACTGAACTGAGCTGAGTAAGTGAGTGAGGGAGGGGGAGAATGTCGACCCAGGAGCCTGGACATTGTCACTGCTTATATAAGACACTCCTCGGGTCTATGGACAAGTGAGGAGCGGGTAACGAGCATGCAGAGGAATGTCCAGAAAGGAGAAACTCGATCTCTTCCATGCTTGTGTGTGTCAGGCAGTTCCCGAGCCTCCCTCTCCCCTCCCCTCCTGGGGGAGAACAGGGCAAGCAGGACAACACAGTAGCGATCCTTGCTACCCATAAAGTAGTCACCGGAGCTCCTCCAAGGCAAGATAACAGGACAAATGACAGACTGCATTCTTCTCCTGTGAGTCACGATTGTTCTGCCTTCCACACTGTATAATTCTATGCTTTAAACTTGTCCTGTACCTCAGCAGGACAGGTCTGGTGAAAGTAAAATGCTTCAATATGTTAATAATATACTGGGACTTTTCAGGTACTACATACATAGATGCATTTTCACAAAATAATTCTTTTTAATATATGTGTATGTATAATATCTCTGTAGCATCTGAAAAGTCCCAATATGTTCCTAACATATTCATGCATTTTAGCAATAACAGCAAAGGATGTGGTGCCACAATACAGCCCATCTCCAGGAAATTAATATAAAGTCCATTCTTGCAGTGTGTGTGTGTGGGGGGGAGTAAGGGGAAGCCTCTTTCACCTACCTGTTTCAATGCTCCAGCCAGCTGCACTGCTCTCTTCCTCCACTAAAACCCCCACCTCATCACATACCATAAAGTAACATTAACCCTGTATGGTATGATGAGGGGGGCTGGAGTGTCATCTGCACATGCAGCGCCGCCGCTGTGCGGGCAAGCCCATACACGTTCGGTCATTTTCGAACATGCAGGCGCAGCGACATAATGGCACCAGGCGGCACTATTTTTAAATGTAAGGCAGCAGTGGCACTTTGTGAGGTCTCAGCAGTGACGTACACCTCTCATCACAGCCTGGTAAGATCCCTCCGCAACCTCTGACCCCTGTACCATGACCGCAGCCTCTGACCCCTGTACCATGACCGCAGCCTCTGACCCCTGTACCATGACCGCAACCTCTGACCCCTGTACCATGACCGCAGCCTCTGACCCCTGTACCATGTCCACAACCTCTGACCCCTGTACCATGTCCACAACCTCTGACCCCTGTACCATGTCCACAACCTCTGACCCCTGTACCATGACCGCAACCTCTGACCCCTGTACCATGTCCACAACCTCTGAGCCCTGTACCATGACCGCAGCCTCTGACCCCTGTACCATGTCCACAACCTCTGACCCCTGTACCATGACCGCAGCCTCTGACCCCTGTACCATGACCGCAGCCTCTGACCCCTGTACCATGACCGCAGCCTCTGACCCTGTATCATGTCCACAACCTCTGACCCTGTATCATGTCCACAACCTCTGCAGTGTGTGTGTGAATATGTATATATATATGTGTATATGTGTGTATATTGTATACATGCATATGACTTTCTTTACTTTGCTGCTATGGGCTCTAGCCCCAGGATCTCGGTCTTCCCTACTAACAGAATGGCAATTTGACTTGTTTACGTCGGCAGACCACCATTCTGCCTCTGTTGGAAATGATCATTGGGGCCCGGCGGACATCGGGTCCGCCAGACCCGCTGATTAGCTCTCGGTGTGTCAAAGCAGCAGCAGGTCAAACAGCACGCAGACCCACAAGTGCAGAATCAAGTACCTGTATGTGATTCTGCTCACAGGAGACGCAGCCCCGCAGTAAATGTACGTGGTTAATGTGAGTTTATTTTTCTTTATTTTCTTAACTCTTTAAACATTTATTTTGAACATAGAGTAGAGAAATTCTGTAACCAATGCATGTAGCAGTGCAATATATACGTGGGGCTTTGTGAGGGTGAGGCTTGTGTGTGGGTGGGGACAAAGGGGGCCCCATGATCCCCTATTGCCCGGGGGCCCTATGAGTTGTCAGTCCGCCCCTGAAATAAACAAATATATAAATTGTTTAAAAAGATCTCCACGTGTGAAAGTGTCCATAAATACATCAAGTAAACAATTCATGCATAGTGATAAAGTCCATATGTCAGGTAAAAAGATCTTCTCGAATACTATGAATATCTTCCACCACACCAAATGTGATTGTATTCCACTCCCTGTTGAAATCGCACTCACCAGAAGATTATGCCTTGCATTCTCATGCTCGGCAGAAAAGCTGTTAAAAAACCACCAGGGTTTAATCAGACCTCGGCTCTCAGCAGCATTCAATAAGGGAGGAACTTCCCACCAGTGAACATGAAACGATAAAAAGCTTCCAATAGTGTAATTTTGCAAACCATTTATTTTAAAATCAAACAAATCTTCAATTATTGCACTCACATGTATCACATAATAAAAGAGCTTGCCAAGAGTACAGATAGGTAGTCACCGAACTTGGAGCCGTGTGCTATGATCAAGCAGACCCGGGACGCTAGGCGCTGGATATCCCTCCTCACTGTCTCGCTCACCTCTCCCGTTCGTGACACTGCCTCAGACGTAGATTCTCACAATTGGTTGCCATACAGCCACGCCCCCGACATGTTTCGTCATTGCGACTTACTCATGGGGAACCCGTATCTATGGATTTCCTGTTCTGTCATTATTTGTAAATTATGCAAAGATCTTGTGAGCCACAGATGGATTAATGCCTCTAGAATGAGTTCCAATTTACAGATAAGCTGCAAACACTAACCACGTTTCATATCGTGTGCATAAGGAAGATAAATAAATAATTGTGTCTGCGCTGAGAATAAAAAACAATACGTGCTAAGCAAAAAACATTCAGTACCCTCCTGAAGGGAACTGTTTATGATTTTTTAATAAATCCCTGGCGATATTATACTATGCAGTTTCTTTTTTTTATACATGTTACCATTGATGTTATCTGAGTGAGGTGGAGATCAATACCAGCACACCCTATATGAGCCCAGGAGTGGCTCCAATGCGTGTTTAGACACTGTTTAATTACTGTGTCACACGTTCAGAGGTGAGCGCATACACGACTGGGGGTCACAGGACAGCACTGAAGCATGCTTTAATATGCACACCATATAGGAAGAGCATAAGGAATACCAACCTTTATGGACACTATATTTTTGCACTTTATATTTGTTACTTATGAACTGGTTTGAATTGAGATTTGAACACTCTTATACAACCAGCACCTGGACTTTCAACTTTTTGCATGTTGCACTTTTGTTTATTTGTTTATTTATTTATTTGTTTATTTATTCATTTATTTTTCTCACAGGCAATTTGCACTTATCATTGCTTTTAGCATTTATAATTGAATATTTTTGATTGTTAACACTTATAGGTTTTGCAGTATTGATGTTTTTTGCTTAGCACGTATTGTTTTTTATACTCAGCGCAGACACAATTATTTATTTATCTCTGTCATTATTTGTGTTTCTTGTGCCGCTATTTTGGCCGCTTCATCTGCCCTTTTATTTCCCTTTGAGATGGGGTCTGTATATTTTGTGTGTGCTTGACATTTGCAGATTGCAAGCTCTTTTGGTAACTGTATTGCATCCAGGAGTTCTAGAATGAAGTCCGTGTGTGAAACTGGTTTACCACTGGAGGTGACCATCCCCCTGTTTTTCCATTGTTGTGCAAAAACATATACTGTTGAAAAGGCATATTGACTGTCAGTGTATATGTTTACAGATTTTCCTTTTGATAGTATGCATGCTCTTGTCAATGCTACAAGTTCTGCTACTTGTGTTGAATAATGTTTTGGTAATGGCCTAGCTTCCAAAATTTCATCCTGTGTCACTACTGCATATCCAGTTGCATTTGTGCCATCTAGATTTTTCTTACTGGAACCATCAACAAAAAGTGTCATGTGAGGGTTAGATAACAGTACATCTTTCAAATCACTTTGTGGCAGTACCTTTTCAGCGATAGCAGCAGTACAGTCATGTCTATGACCATCAGTAGGAAGTGGTATTAGTGTGGATAGGTTTAATATAGTACACCTCTGTATTGTTAAGTGAGGTTGTGTCAAAAGTATTGTCATACAGAAAAGGTGTCGTGCTGGGTTTAAATGTGATATCTTCTGTTGTAAAAGGATAACAGATACTGCATGTGGTACTTTAAATGTCAGCGGGTGATATAGCACTATAGATGCTGAGGCCTTAACTGCTTCAGCTGCAGCTACCACTGCCTGTACACAGGGTGGAAGTGCTCTAGTTACATTGTCTAATTTTGTAGAATAGTAAGCAATCGGCCTCTGGTGCCGCCATGTGACTGTGTAAGTACTGATGTCATGTGACCTTCCCTTGAGTCTACTGTTTGTTCGAAATGTTTGTCATAGTTTGGTAAGGCTAGCACTGATGAACTAGAAAGGACTTGTTTTAGGTCAGTAAAGGCTGTCTCTGTTTCCTCACTCCATTTTATAGCATCCTGGGGGGCCATAGGGCTCCCATGTATTGCCTGAACCAACGGAGCCATCAGCATGGAATACCCGGGAATCCAGGCTCTACAAAAATTTGTCATACCCAGGAAGGACATCCTTTGTTTCTTTGTCTCTAAGGACTGTGTAGTCTACATTATTTCATAACTTAATTTAATATTCTAAACTCTAAAATAACTCTAAAGGTTCAATTTTGTACTCATTCATGTAATCAGTAGAAACCAACCCCATAAAAAGGAACTCGCCTCATTCTTCAGTTGTGTAGAAAAAGGGGGGGTGTCATATCTGCACTTGAATTGGGGCTGGGGAAAATGGATACTCTTTAGCTAACATGAATGAGCACAGGATCACAGGTCAAACTACCAAAGAAAGCCTTCCTTACCTTGGAGTTGTTAAAAACAATATTCTTTCATTTATTCAAATATAAGTCCATAAGTCCACCAAGTATGCAGACATAAAATGTTTCCTAGCGACATTTTCATTATTTGACATATACATTCAATATATATATCTGAATATTTTTCTCAGACCCCGATATTTTAGCAGAATTTAACAAAACATGAACCCCCTTTTGTATTGTTCCCCTTATTCTCTGGTCCCAAGTGAAATCCACAGGGTCCCAAAACAAAACATCCAAATATAAACAGCATTGCATCATTAACACTTTACAGTTGAAAGTCTGGGAATTCTAAAAGTAACATATCCAAGAAATATTTACTTTAAGACTATTATTCGGACTTTCTTTCCCACCGAAAATCCTAATATTTTCACAGATGCACAAATTAACCTCTGTGTGCTCAAAGGGTTAATGCTGCCCTACTAGTCATCCATCATCATCACCCTCTCTCTTCTGCTACGTCTGTCAGGCAATCTGCATTTTCTTGTTTCTGAGAAACAGCTTATTGACCAACATGTTTGGGCTATTAAAACATCAAGTCTGTTGTATTCCCTTTTCTCTCCTCTCTCTGGGCTTCAATACCACTGCACACTTCTCTTAGCAAAGCCCATTCAAATTCTTGTTTCCTTATGGCAGTAAAATTAGCACTCAGTCACCTACTGTCTCTGGACTGGACACATTTAAAGTAATCAAAACATTCTCAGCCTTTTCTTTTCTCACAATTCATCAAGCCACTTGATAATAATTCTACAACATCTTTTCACTTTCTTTATAGTGCAATTCACTTTCATGTTTCCTATCTACTTCTTTAAAACCATTAATAATTTCTGCCATGTGCTTCCTTTAATATTTTGGCATGCTAAAATAAAGAAGCAACCTGGTCTTATCAGTGTATGGAACCTTTTCTTTTTTTTTTTACGCTCAGTTTCAATATTTACAATATAACCCTTCTGTATTGTCATAGCTGGTCAAGAATTAACTTTTTTACAGACACAGTTTCTCACACAGGAATTTGAAAAGGAGAAGCAATTCACTCCCTCCTTACAGGAGATTCACACGAGGGGAGGGAGTGAGGAAAACTGCAAAGAGCAGGCTTTAGTCTCCCCAAATGATATCTCGCACTTATTATTTTTTTTCCACTCAGCCATACTTAGCTATTTTTCTGCTTCTCAAATATTTGTTAAATATTTAGATAACACTTGCGTCTGGTCTAATTCTCTTTTGCTAGACCCATCAGTGATATGACTATTGGATTACCTCTACCTGAAGTTGCAACTCCAACAGTTTGGTTTCTATGAGTCCGGTCGTGGGTTGTCCCCGAGCAGGCGGCCCAGATGTAGCACAGTCTCCCAGACAGTGTTGAGAAAAGAAGGGATAGGGGTGGTGGCGCTACCAGTAACGGGGTATCCTTAAAAGTTACTGTGCTGTGCCTATAAACTAAATCTGATAAAAACCTCTTGCAAATAAATCCATATGACTGTGTAAAAATTATGAAAAGCACATACCCACTACCATATAAATTGATTACACCTTACAATAACGTTGGGAGAGATAATAACCTTCAGAGTCTCCCCCAATGTCCCACATCATATGACATAAATATATAATATACACCCTGTAAAGTATCTACTGAAGTGATATTGGATGTTAAGTGTCCAACAGGTGAATCATAGATACTAACTAAATGATCTAGAGTCCATTGTGACCAACAGTCCCATATAGCAAAATATAAGTGAATCCAACATTGAATAAAAAATGAATAAATATTAAGAAGAAAATGTGAAGCTCCGGAATGGCAAAAAGTTCTTGTAATAAGTGACTCTTGTGGTGAAAACTGATGATATCCAGTGACTTTAGTGCTCCCCCTCAAGGGTCCCCACTCACCAGCTCCTCATACCCCTGCAGGGGTGCTAGCATGTAGCAACAGATGATGAAGGGCGTCCCGGATCCAGTGCAGCCGTCACCAGGTGTCTCCTCTGTAACCCAGCTCCAAACAGTGGATGTTGCGCCAATACCTTATTCATGTCCTCATGGGAAAAAACAGGGCTCCCATAGTGTAGTAAGTTTAAAAAAGGATTTTATTAAAATAACCAATAAAATCAACCTGAACTCCCCATACAAGGGAAGCCAGAAAACTCACACACGGACAGGAGAAACCAAATAAAGAGGGAGCGGTGGATACTAGACATCAGCCGGACGGCGTGCACCTCAGCTAGGTTCCAAGCTCGCTCCAAGTCCCGGGTGTGACGTAAGTACATAGCTCTGTCTTACGCGTTTCGTCATCGACGTTGACCCTTGAGGGGGAGCACTAAAGTCACTGAATATCATCAGTTTTCACCACAAGAGTCACTTATTACAAGAACTTTTTGCCATTCCAGAGCTTCACATTTTCTTCTTAATTTTTATTCATTTTGTATTCAATGTTGGATTCACTTATATTTTGCTATATGGGACTGTTGGTCACAATGGACTCTAGATCATTTAGTTAGTATCTATGATTCACCTGTTGGACACTTAACATCCAATATCACTTCAGTAGATACTTTACAGGGTGTATATTATATATTTATGTCATATGATGTGGGACATTGGGGGAGACTCTGAAGGTTATTATCTCTCCCAACGTTATTGTAAGGTGTAATCAATTTATATGGTAGTGGGTATGTGCTTTTCATAATTTTTACACAGTCATATGGATTTATTTGCAAGAGGTTTTTATCAGATTTAGTTTATAGGCACAGCACAGTAACTTTTAAGGATACCCCGTTACTGGTAGCGCCACCACCCCTATCCCTTCTTTTCTCAGTATCTTATCTCACCTCCTTTGGCAGGTGCGATTCAGGGGAGGCTGCACACCGGTTCTGTCTGTGAGCGCGGAGAATTTGTCTTTGTTAATATTCCCAGACAGTGTTGTCCAGTGGTACCTGAGATGCAGTAATCCAAGATGTCGGCTCCGGTCCAATCCCCATGGGCCATATAGTGCAATACCACCTGGTATTTTACATATTTATCTGCTTATTACAGATAAGTGCAGTAATCCAAGATGCCGGCTCCGGTCCAATTCCCACGGGCCATATAGTGCAATACCACCTGGTATTTTACATATTTATCTGCTTATTACATCAGCTAGCAAGGTGTTGGCTGCCTTACAGAGCGAAGCCATAAGACAATTCAACCAAGTATCTATTTAAGCTTTTGCAAAGTTTCCTGCTTCTCTGCCAGCTCCCAATCTGTCACTGATAGGCAAGCAGGCTACAACACGAGGGGAGGGGGGAAGTGAGTTGTGTCTAACTGCCAGTTTCCAGACACACAGAACATGAGATGCGAAGAATGATATTTTGCTGGTTATTTAAACTCCTATTATCAACCCATACCTTTTTTTTTATGTTTGGGTCCTAACAATTTAAGTTTATCCACTAAATCCTGACACTTTTTTACAGTTAGTTTACTATTGAATTTAAACTTCCCCTCCCACTTGGCACATTAGGAACACAGCAGCCTCATAAGCAGTAGGGGTGCACATCTTCACTGGTCTCACGATTCGATTACTATTATCTGGTCAATGATTCGATTCCGCAATGCATCACGATGCATCACGATTACTGACGAGCTCACACTTCCGCTTGGGCCGCCTAGGCGGCCCTTCCACCCTGCAATCTTCTGGGACACATCACAGTTCCCAAAAGATTGCCTGACTATGCAGGACAGCTCAGTGAGCCATGCACACCTAGCTGTGAAGCTGCAAGCTGTCACAGCCTGATGTCCACAGTAGTATTGCCAGTGCCATGGACAGGCAGGGGAGAAAATGAAGGGTTTGGGTGACCACGTCGCTGGATTGTGGGACAGGTGAGTGTCTTTTTATTAAAAGTCAGAAGATACACTTTTTTTGTAGCTGCTGACTTTTAATAAACAAAAAATTGACTGGAACTCTGCTTTGAATTAAAAATAACCTCACTCCCTTAAAAAGTGCACTAATCCGGTGCACTACAGAGTACAGATATTCACACACACTGCTGCTGGGAGGTCAGGAGGGTTTACAATCCACAGCTGACAAACAGCCCTGTGAAGTTCCATTGTACTGTCTCTGTGCTGACTAGTGGCAGCTGGTGATCAAAATTTTTTGGGGGGGCGCAAACAAACTGAAAAATACTGAACCTCCCCCATCAAATGCAGCCACTGTGCCCATCAAACGCAGCCACTGTGCCCGTCAAACGCAGCCGCTGTGCCCATCAAACGCAGTCACTGTGCCCGTCAAACGCAGCCACTTGTGCCCGTCAAACGCAGCCACTTGTGCCCATCAAATGCAGCCACTTGTGTCCGTCAAATGCAGCCACCTGTGCCCATTAAATGCAGCCACCTGTGCCAATCAAATGCAGCCACCTGTGCCAATCAAATGTAGCCATCACTTCACTAATCCCCCACAATGCATGGGCTGCCACTGGTGCTCACAGTTCCTTGGCATTCCTGTTTGCACCTTCCAGCACAATAGGAGTTAACAGTGGAATGTGCAAAGGGAAGCCCAGGGACCTGTCAGCACGGAGAGTACATATTTGTACTCTACTTACTGTTCTTAAAATTACTTTGTTTTAATAAATCCTATGTTACAATGAATGATGTGCCCCGCTGTATGTGCTTTTTTAAAAAATATGGAACTTCATACCGAATTTCACAGACCAATACATCCCGCTCATGTGACTGCCCGGCCCATCCCGCCCCTCTTCACTCTCCTTTCACGTCTCTCCTGAGTCCTGACGTCAGTGGGGCATTCTCAGCCCCGCCCGCCTCTCTTCTGATATGATAGCTATAGTCAGCGGGCGGGGCTGGACTCAGGAGAGACGTGAGAGGAAAACAGACAGAGGCAGGACGGGCCGGGCAGTCACATGAGCGGGATGTATTGTACTGTGAAATTCGGTATGAAGTTCCATATTTTTTGAAAAAACACATACAGCGGGGCACATCATTCATTGTAACACAGCATTTATTAAAACAAAGTAATTTTACCAATACGCTCGGAGTGCTCTCCCGGGAGGGGCGGGGCAAGTCGGGATGACGTCACCTGGCAATCTATTTTCCGGTCCTTATGCATCGATGCCGCATTGGGGACACCCGAATCGCGATGCATCGATTAATCTCAGCACCCCTAATAAGCAGGCACAAAACATTTTTTTACAGAGACTATTCCCCATTGTCAGCGCCAGTCAGGTCTCTCATTAACCTATAAAACACTGGGATAGTGACCCTTGGCCCACGGTAACAATATGAATACAAGAAGAGTAAAAATATCAGCACTCCCCACACTATAGGGAGAATCAAAAAAATAATTAAAACTTGTCTCTGTAGTACTGTTGTTTTTCAATAAGGTTACAGCGTCAACAAAAAGGTTAAACATGAGAAAGGAGAAACTAAACACACAGAAGAAAGTTAGCCTTGTGATCTTTCTAGATCACTTAACTAAATAGCGCTTAAATCATCAGGCAATCAACCTCCGACAACGTCAGGCAATCAACCTCAAATCTTTTTTTTTCTGTCCGGACAGCGGATGACATCATTTTTTACCTTAGACAACGTCCCCAAATGCCTGTGTCTACGAACACCGGATTATCAAGATATTATATGATCAATCCCAATGTCAGCAATTACAACACATTAAACCAGAATCAAACAGAAAGAGAAGAAGAGAGCCTAATGCCCTGTACACACGATAGGATTTTCCGAAAACAAAATCCATGTTTTTTTTCTGACGGATGTTGGGTCAAACTTGTCCTGTATACACACGGTCACACAAATCGTGTCGGAAATTCCGAACGTCAAGAACGCGGTGACGTACAACACGTACGACGAGCTGAGAAAAAATGAAGTTCAATAGCCAGTGCGGCTCTTCTGCTTGATTCCGAGTATGCATGGAACTTTGTGCGTCGTAATTGTGTACACACTATCGGAATTTACGACAATGGATTTTATTGTCAGAAAATTTGAGAACCAGCTCTCAAATTTTGTGTGACGGAAATTCCAAAGGAAAATGTCCGATGGAGCCTACACACGGTCAGAATTTCTGATAACAAGCTCCCATAGAACATTTTCCGTCGGAAAATCCTATCGTGTGTACGGGGCATCAGAATTAAGAATAATTTAAATTATCTTACCTCTCAAACACCAGGAGGACTGGATCATGTAGGTTCAAAACCAGACAGTGGATCCGGGTCTCAGGTCCCCGCCCCTATTTCACCACTAACGTTGAGTGGGGGGACTCTTAATCCTCAGTGAGCTTTGAAGTCCAATACTCACCGAAGTTTTTGTCGGGACCATCCGACCCGAAATGCACTTGTTGGTTCTGGCTAGAAGGACCAAAAATGTTAGGATTATTCTTCTCCTGTGATCAGTCAATCTCCAAATGTATTGAAAAGCAGACAATTTATTTCACATATGTCACACAAAAGGATGATGCTTACAAGTCAAAAGATGAAGTAACAATCATACAAAGAGATGTACAGCCACCCTCCTAATACCTACAATATAGCTATAACGCTTCTATTGGCTGAGGAAACACAGGTTTGCCTGGAACAAAATGGTACTTTATTGGCTAATCAGTGTTTCCTCTACTCTTTGTTCTACCATATATGCCAAAGCTTGTTAGACAAAGACAAAAAGAAGTTAATTCAAACATGTGCTTAGAAGCCATCTTAAAAATCAGTCTCAGGGTTTTTCTTTTTATAATAGTCACACAATAAACATTTAAAACTTTTCTAACACACTGGTCCCCAAAAAAGTGTCAGTTAGTATCCGACTGTCCACCACAAAATCGCAGTCCTGCTATAAGTCACTGATCACAGCCATTAATAGTAAAAATAAATAAATAACAATATCCCATAGTTTGTAGATGTTATAACAACTTATGCGCAAAGCAATTAATATACGCTTATTGGGATTTATTTTCCAAAAATATGTAGCAGAATACATATTGTCTTACATTTATAAAGAAATTTGATTCTTTCAATTTTTTTTATTGGATATGTATTATAGCAGAAAGTAAAAAATATTGTTTTTTTTTTTCAAAATTGTCTGTCTTTTTTTGTTTATAGTGCAAAAAATAAAAACTGCAAAGGTGATCAAATACCACCAAAAGAAAGCTCTATTTGTGGGGAAAAAAAGTATGTGAATTTTATTTGGGTACAGAATCGCACAACTGCGCAATTATCAGTCAGAATAATGCAGTACCATATCGTAGAAAATTGCCTGGTCATGAAGGGGGGGGGGGGGATCTTCTGGAGGGCAAGTGGTTAAAATGAAAACTTTGTGGGGAAAAAAATATTTGTTTCCTTAATTCTACAAAAATTGTGAAAAAAAACTTCAACTACAACTTCAAAAAACTCACAATGCCTCTTATTAAATACATTGAACTATCTACTTTCAAAAATGGGGTGATTTGTGGATTATTTGTACTGTCCTGGCATTTTAATGCCTGAAGAAATTAGATAGGCAGTCAGTACATCAGAACTGATCAGATATATGAGGGTTCTTCAAAAAGTTTTTGCACTTTTTTAACTCTTTTTATTAAGAATTTACAAAAACAAATTACATCACTTTTGCTAAACTGCAAGATCAGCCAGTTGTTTTGTCAAAATAGCCAATTCATTGAGATCTCCAATTATGTCACTTCCGGTTAGTGTAAACCGTCAGTATTTGGAGATTTTCGACGACTTGCTGTTTTGACACAACACCGGCAACCGTATACACTCTGGTACACAGTATTATGAGCGGATATTTTTAGTCTGCTCTGATACTAACCAACAAAATGGCCAACTCCGTAACGACAACTTTTCCCTTGTTACCCGCTGTTGTGTAAAAACAGCAACGTCTTCGTGTACCGGAGTGTACACGCTTGCCGGTGTTGTGTCAAAAAGGCAAGTCATCGAAATCTCCAATTAATGATGGTTTACAGTAACCGGAAGTGACGTAATTGGAGATCTTGATGAATTGGCTTGCCAGACAGACTAGTCACATGACACTCTCAGACACAACCAATTACTACTCCTGCCCTCACCATTTCCAACCAAAATATAAAAGTGGGGAAATTTTTGAAGACCCCTCATATATACCATAGGTTAAGACTCTACAACTTTCATACAGATTAAATATTATAAAGTACACTATTTTGGGCTATTTTTACCAAACAAATGAAGCAGAATACATTTTGGCCTACATCTATTAAGAAAGATAATTTATTTGTAAAATTTTATAACAGAAACTAATGCCCTGTATACATGACCGGTTTTGTCGTTGGAATAAACTCTAAAGGTTTATTTGCTCAAGCTGTCTTGTATACACACGGTCACACCAAATTCCAACCGTCAAGAACGCGGTGATGTACAACACGTATGACAGGACAACACGTACGTCTCGTACTTGCTTCAGAGCATGCGTCATTTTTGGTACGTTGGAACAGCATACAGACGAGTGGTTTTCCCAATAGGAATTTGTTCCGTCGAAAAAATATAGAACATGTTTTCTATCTAAGTCCGTCTGAAGTTTCGATGTAAAAAGTCCAATGGGGCATACACATGGTCTGAATATACGATGAACAGCTCCCATCTGACTTTTTCTGTCGGAAATTGCGCTCGTGTGTACATGGCATTAGAATAACATGGGGTTTTTTTTCAGAACTTTCAAACTTTTTTCATTTATATAGCAAAAAATATAAAACCCAGTGGCCATTAAATACCAGCAAAAGAAAGCTCTATCTGTCTCGAAAAAATTATAAAACTGTCATTTGTATACATTGTTGCATAACTGAGTCATTTTCATTCAAAGTATGACAGTGCGGAAAACTGAAAAATGACCTGGACTGGAAGGCGATGAAGGTGTCCGGACTTGAATTGGTTAAATAATTCATAGTGCTCTGGGAATCCTTTCTCATGTGATAAATATTTATTAGTAAAAAAAAATGATATACAGTATACATATAGTACATACAAAACAAATATACAGTACTTATATAGAAACTATTAACTATACAATAACCTAAATCATTAACATCAATATGGTGAAAAAACACACAGATCCCATTTCATTTCATGATTCTATAAATGATTAAACTGCTGCAGATGAAAGGATTTGGGAGTACACATGAACCTTAGTAAAACGGTGAAAACAGAAAACTGCAGCAACAGATTGCGACCAATTAGAATTCACTTTGCTGTACATGCTGAACGCAGGTTAGCATAGATAATGCACGTTACATTCAAGTGTACATACAGTATATACTTGGACCGAGAGATGAAGGGTTAGAACTTCTGTTGGGTTTTTATTGTCTCTGTCCTCATTAGGTAGATTCCTCTCTGTTTGCCCTGGTAGCCATTTTCACCAAACAGAAAATCCAAAACTTTACAGTTCGCCGCGAGTATAACGGGTGAGCGTGAATCTTCCAATGGGGCACCTAATCTAGTGATCTCTGCACAGTCTCCTTTAAATTTACCAAAACTATGTTATAGGACGACAAACAAGAACAATCCACTCACCTTGTATCCAATATGCAGGAGCTAACATTACATATTCAGTGGTAGATCTAAAGGAGATTGTACAATCAGATTACATTCTGTATGGTAAGCTCAAGAGGATACTTCTCCTCCCATTTCCTGTTGTGTGTCTCAGGGACAGAAAAGAGAAGGAAATCTCCCCAACAGGCCACAAACAGCTATAAAATAAACTGACAGGGGTTTTAAAGTGACACTAAACTCTGGTTTAAAAAAATATATTCTATTCTATTCAAGAATGTATTCTTAACACAATAAAGTACCTTCTATTGCTCTCAGCCTCCTCCAAGTCCTTTTTTTTGTTTTTGCTGCTGTGATCCAACTTCTTAGAGGGTGGCTACACTCGTTCTCCATGGTCCCACTGTATGTGGGAATGTAGCCACTGTACAGGATACCAGGGATGGGTCCCGGATGGGAATTATGTGTCCCCTTTGTTTGGGTTGTGGTCCTTTTAAAAGAGAAGTATGGGGTTTGCTTTTTTGTGTGAATCATACTTACCTAGGTGGATGCAGCATGGGTCTGATGCTGTATCTGTCCCCCGCCGGCTCTAACACTGAGAACCGAATGATCAAACACAGCTGATTGCTCGGTTCTCACAGGTTCGTGAGCAAAGAGCCACCGGCTCTCTGTTCTGCCCCCCCCCCCGCACTCACTGGAGCGCTGGACTGTGGAGGGGGGTGGGAGCGGCTGGCTTAGGCTGCCATTGGCTTGCTGAGAGGCTGAGCCGGTTGCCGATCCAGGCATATGGGCATATCCTGACCATATGGTCATGACCCTTCTGGAGCCTGGACCGTTTTTGTGACATCACCCTACAGTGGGCTTCAACCCACTGTCTGCTGAAAATGCACTTTGTGATCCACAGGAGAAGAACAGCCAAATGAGCTTTGGCGTACTTCTCCTCTAAGGGGATGACAGATAGCAAGATGAAGTACATACTCATTCACAAGATGAAGTACTGATGGTTTACCACATTTGTAGAGTGAGGGGTTCTGGGGTGATCTGGCTAAATGGTAAAAGTGACTTGTGGTTACCCCAGGATTGTTAAGTCCTGGTATGGGGCCTAGAATTCAGAGACTCGGAGAGGTTTTGGGTGGGAAAGGGACTCCAACACTGAATACTGGTCTTATAATCCTGAAGAGATTAATCTATCTGTGAGAGAGGGCTGAAAAAGGCCATTAAGCAGTCAGCAGGTCTCTGCGTGGTGTTAAGTGGAGCAGGACATAGTTGTGAGAGGACTGAGGACCGCCTTGTTACTGAGACGCTGCTACTGAGCTCCTGTGACGTTTCTGGACCCCTGAAACAGAAGAACTTATAAAAACTGTGGGGAGGCAGGTTTGGGATGGCTGTGAGTCATTGTTTAGTTTTTCCATGCTGAAGTAAGTCCTTTTGTTTAACTTTTGAGAAAATAAAAACTGTTGCTTTTTCCAACATGGATGGCTGGTGATCCTGGACTCCCCCCAAATATTACACCACCCTCCTTTGCTCACTCCTGAGATGGATTAGGGACAATGGACTATGGGATTTGTAGTGTACATAGAGCACAATGCACAAGTCTGCAACTAATGTAAACTGCTCGTTCAAAACAAATGGAAGGGAGGGAATAAAGGAGAGGTTGGAGAATTCACTGAGGAGGTTACAAGGAGGCAGAATAAACACAGTAAGAAACAAATTCATGAAAAATAGACTACAGATCCATTAGGGCACTTTCACACTGAGCCGTTGGGGGCGATTTACCGTCGTTTCAGACAATAGCGGGGCGTTTTTAACCCCTGCTAGTGGCGGCCGAAAAAGGGTTAAAAGCGCTTCGGCAGCACTGCCCATTGATTTCAATGGGCAGGGGTGGTGGAGGAGTGGTGTATACACCGCTTCTACAGCACCTCAAAGAAGCTGCTTGCAGGACATTTTTTGATGTCCTGCCAGCGCACCGCTCCAGTGTGAATGCCCTCGAGAGGCGCTTTACAGGCGCTATTTTTAGCACTATAGTGCCTGTAAAGCGCCTCAGTGTGATAGGGGTCTTAAAGTATAACTAAAGGCAACACTTTTTTAAAAAGTTTTGAATAGAGTGGAGTGGGATTAGAACGCTTGTCAGCTTTTAATGCTATCTGTGCCCCCGTAAGGGAGACTCACCCTTTCTATTTGTCCTGTGTACCATTATCATTGAAAGTGAAAGTAAAAGAAAATCCCATATATTGGGTTGTCCCCAGGAAAGTAATAATAGGGAAATCTTCCAATAGGGATATTGGTTCTGGTGACCTGGGGGTCCCAAAGGATTTTCCTATAATTTGCAGGGGATTCCTCTCACTTCCTGTTTGGCTATGGAGCAGGAAGTGAAGGTAAATCTCTGCAATGGGACACAGATGGTGAAAAAAAATTCCTGACAGGGATTATAACCTTCCCTTGCTCTATCCAAAATTTAAAAAAAAAAAACGTTTTGCCAATAGTTGTACTTTAAGCAGTGGACCTGTATGGATTATTTTTGAAAAATTAGGACTCTGTTTAGTGTCACCTTAACCTTTCCCTGCTCTATCCAAAACTAAAAAGTTTTGGCTTTACAAGATTTGCTCCTTTAATTGATCAAGACAGACGGGTGCCAAAGGAATGTATATATCTGAAGATTGACTTAATTACAGAATTACATGGAATGCCAGAAGTCTGTTGATTACACTACATTGGTGGTTTACATGCATGCAGCTGGATTCAGATGGTTCAGTTTTGAAAATGTATAGTAAGGCTTGTAGATTCATCTACTACATCAGCTGGGCAGAGTTTAAGGTAAAGTACCCGTTTACCATTTTCTTCTTTGATAGCCAAAAAGTGGTTCTTGTGTAGTGATGACTCAAACTTGTAGGCATCGTGACCCTCACTGAACTGTTTTGCATAAAAAATAACATCACTCTTGTTTCCTTCTATTAAAGGTGGACTTTGTCCAGGCTAAAAAAGAAAAAAAAAAAAAAACATTAATTCCTTCATTAAATTCATTTTCTTTTATGCAAAATGTTTGTTTACAGTTACAATTCTGATTGCTCTCATCTCATTGCACCCCTTTACACGTTACCATAATGGTAATGTTTCTTGCAATCGCCTCTCTACTCATGCACTTTATATGTTGTTCATGTTTTTTGATAATCTACATCACAAGATATGAAATGATTATGGTTTGTTGATGCACTTAAATACTTTAGAGTTTGCGCAATGCCAGTTTTTGTGTACAAAATAACATGTGCTCAGTTTAATAGATTAGCAATTATAGGGACTAAACAAATTAACAAAAATGAAGAGGGGCGGTTTTTGGGACTTTAGATGTAACTAAACAAATTAATACACAAATATAATATTAATTATTGTATCGGTTACATCATTGTAGGGACTAGACAAATTAATACATACCGTATATACTCGAGTATAAGTCAAATTTTTCAGCCTCTTTTTTGGGGCTGAAAGTGCCCCCCTCAACTTATACTCGAGTCACCGCCGTCTGCCTACATGATCAGAATGTCATGCAGGCAGACGGCGGCCAGCGTGTGCTACATTACACTTGGCAGCGGCTCTCACTGTTCAAAAGCCACGCCTCCTCATCTGTGATAGGCAGTCAGTGTACAGCCTATCACGGACATTCTCTCATCCTCGTCCGTGGTATGAGGATGAGAGAACGTCCGTGATAGGATGACCGCTGAATGCTGGGAAATGGAGTTTTCTGCCTATCATGGATGAGGAGGAGGCGCGGCTTTTGAACAGTGAATGGCCGCCGCACACGCTGATCGGTGCAGAGCGGCACACGGAAGATGCACAGGACACAGGTAGGATGCACACAGACACATGCACACAGACACATGCACACAGGTACATATACACATGACACATGCACACATACACAGGACACAGGTACATATACACATGCACATATACACAGGTACATAACACATGCACATTTACACAGGACACAGGTACATGACACAGGTACATGTACACATGACACATGCACATATACACAGGACACAGGTACATGACACATGCACATAAACACAGGACACATGACACTTATTGACACGGGTCAATAAGTTTTTCCCATATTTTTGTGGTATATTAGGGCCTCGACTTATACTCGAGTATATACGGTATATGCAATAGTTATATAGGGTATAATATATTGTATAATATTGCAGCAGTTACTTCTCCTGTCTACTAAATAACTAATAAATAAATCCCTTGTTATCTCTTGCCTTGACTATTGCAACTCCATTCTCATTGGCCTGCCTCTCCATAGGCTATCCTCTCTTCAGTCTATCATGAATGCTGCTGCCAGGCTTATCCACCTTACCCACCAGTAAGCATCTGCCATCCCTCTCCTCCAATCCCTATACTGGCTCCAAATTGCCCAGCAAATTAAATTCAAAATACTAGCCACAACATACAAAGCCATTCACAACTCTGTCCCGAGCTACACCACCAATCTTCTCTCCAAATATCACCCAAACCGTCCTCTCTGCTCCTCCCAAGACCTCCTACTCTCAAGCTCCCTCGTCTCCTCCTCCCATGCTCATCTCCAGGATTTCTCTAGAGCCTCTCCCATCTTTTGGAACTCGCTACCTCAACCTGTCCGCCTATCCCCTACTCTTGCTACCTTCAGGCGATCTGAACACTCATCTTTTCAGGGAAGCCTATTACGCCTCCAGCTAATCTTTTACCACTTCCATCAGCTCATTCCCCACAGTTACAACTTTTTATACCACCTGCCCGACCCTATTAGATTGTATGCTCTTCTGAGCAGGGCCCTCTTAATCCTCTTGTGTTTTATTATATTATAACTGTATTGTCTCCCTTTTATATTGTAAAGTGCCGCATAAACTGTTGGTGCTATATAAATCCTGAATAATAATAATAATAAATAAATAAATAATAAATGTTTTTATGGTAATAGGATCACCTCAATGTTTGTATCCTCAATCTATAATGGAGAATCATACCAGTCTCTCATCTGCTGTGTTGATCACCTCCAAACATATGCATACAATTCTCATTTTCAAATATCGAGGTAGTCAAGCATGTCAACATCAGCAGAAAAAAAAACTCACAAAAACTCAATTAAAAAAAAAGAATAATTTTATTTGTACAGAAGGTTTACTGAGGGTGTTAGTGCATCCCAGTAGCTAAAAAATAGCACTTATGTCTACAACTACAATAGGAGTGTAACAACACAACCTCATGTGGGTGTATCAGATGACAACTATACCAATAATACAATGCATAATGGAAACCAGCATGATACACTAATAATCATAATCATAGACCAGTGTTTCTTCTGTCATGCTGAGCCAGTTTTTTTCTCTACAAGCCAAAAGAGAGTTGGTTTTAATTAGCTCCACTTTTACATTTGGCGCACACAACACGACACAATGTAAAAGTGGCACATTTTTAGAATCTGAATTTGGTGCACGAGTCGCTGTCAGAACCAAAAGTGTCGCAGATGCTTCAGGAATTTGGCGCAATATATTAACAAGAGGGATTAATGCCAGAAAAGTGGCACAACAGCTTTATTGAATTCCCCTATATATTTTCTTATTTTTCACTGTCTATACACATATATAATTAACCTCTATATAATAAAGTGCCTACATAAGTATAATCAATATCATAGTATTAATTAACAATGTAAAGCGCTCAGTGCAATTTTAGTGCAAAACAAATAAAGTGTTTATTTATTTATTTGTTTTGCACTAAAATTGCACTGAGCAGTTTTTTTTTTTTTTTTTTTTACAACTTCAGTAAACACTGTCAAGAGGCTTATTCAACTTAGCGTTCATTTACTGTCTCCTTCTCGGTTTCACATCTTTGTGGTAAATACTTTCCTTTTTTCCTTTTGTTTTTTCACATCTTGAAGCCTTATTAAATTTTCTTTCTTTCATATCTTTTTTTTTTTTCTTTTTTTTTCCCTTCCCTTCCCTTTAAAACTTTAGTATAAACAGAAAGCGAGAAGACAATTAAGCGTTATCTAAACTACCAAATGCAGTAAATAAATAAAGACAAAATAGGTGTTCAATATGCCAGCACAGAAAACAATAAAAAAAGGGCTAAGGGGCTCCACACACCCAACTCCTACTACCAGTTCCAGTGTTATACAAATTAATATAAATATTGTGATTCCTTCATTCTTACACCGTTCCCTCCCCCCCCCCCCCCACCAACACCCCCCTTCCCTGCCAAAATACTCATAATTTAATTACATACCCAAAATTTTTTCAAACTAAGCTTCTATTAGCTATCTTAAAACAACCACCCTGTAACTCCCGTTACAGCCTGGTATTTAATTTCCCTAACGGACTGGCAATATTGTTACTGTACCCCACTCCATTATTTTCTATACTTCCTATTAAGGGCAGCCCACCTTTTCCAACCATACCCTCCACATTCTGTCAAATTCTCTTAATGTACTCTATTCTTTCCCTACAGAGAGTTTCATTTACTTTACTGTTCTTACTTTTCTTTTACTGTTGGGGGTTCCTTTGATTGCCATCTTAATGCAATCATTTTCCTGGCTTGGAACAAACATCTCAAAATTGCCAGTGTGGTACTCTTCCTCTCCCCCTGTACCCATCTATACCCCAAAATACATACTATGGCCTCCCTCTCCAATAAGATACCAAATATGTCTCTCAAACTATTAATCACCCCCTCCCAGTACCCTCTCGGAACAGCTTGGGGCATCTCCACAACATGTGAATGAGATCCCCAGTCCCCTGACATCTGGGACATCTATAGTTGGGTCTTTTTCCAAACTTAAAGAGACGTTTAGGTGTATAATAGGCTCTATTTAACAACATCAGATGCGATATCTTCTGTGGAGGGGAGACCGATAGCAGCGGTCCCATCTCTAAGATTCTCTTCCACTGCGCCTGTGTCAATGCCCTTACATCCTCTTCCTATTTAGCTCTTACAGCATGAAGTAACCCCCCACTGTTAACTACATTACTTAATTGTCCATAGATCTTAGATATTAACCCCTTAGTGGGGACTACCTGAAGTATACTTTGAAATAGAGGCGTTTCTTTCCACACTAAAGTCTGGTCCTTGAATTTAACTTTGAGGGCATGTTCTAGCTGAAAATGCATAAAAAAGGTACTCTGTGGCAGATTAAATTCACATTCCAACTCCGGGAATTTCTTTAGTATATTACCTGTATAAAGTTATCTTAGCCTTTTAATACCTTGATTTTCCCACTCTCTAACTTTTCCTATCTTAAGAATTTCCTGCAAGTTTTGGTTGATCCAAATGGGAGTATAATCAGTAAGCCCATCATATCTCATCTGTTTTTTAACTGTTTTCCAAATTTTGGTTATCAATTTGATTTTTGGATATTCATAGTGAAACAAGTCCGCCTCTAAAGCTTCAATTATTGTGTTATGTAAAGCACCTATTAATAAAATTCTACCATTTGGGGTGCCTCCTTCCGGAACCCCACACCCCAATAGCTGCTGCAATTGAGTTGATAGGAAATAATGCTCCGGGTGTGGGAGGGCAAAGCCACCATCCTGCACCAGGAGCTGAAGTACCCGTAAACCTATCCTGGCTTGTCTCCCTTTCCATATCAGTTCCCTAAAGAGGCTCTCGATTTTATTGAACCAACTCTTGCATATCCACACTGGAGAACTGTGCAGAACATACAACAATTGTGGCATCCAGATCATTTTTATTAAACTACATCTTCCTGCCACTGATAAGGGAAAACGTTTCCATATACCTATCTTTTGTTTGAATTTCGTCAAAAGTGGGATAAGGTTTTTACTAATATATTGGTTTGGGTCCTTCGTCATGACGATTCCCAAGTATTTCA
Organism: Aquarana catesbeiana; assembly: GCF_042186555.1. Classification (NCBI taxonomy): domain Eukaryota; kingdom Metazoa; phylum Chordata; class Amphibia; order Anura; family Ranidae; genus Aquarana; species Aquarana catesbeiana. The sequence continues at coordinate 203,685,065 of NC_133333.1, read as the reverse complement.
ATGCATCCACTATTACCAATTGGGGCATTTCATGTACTGTTGGCTCACTTATGGGGTCTATAGGTAATAACTCAGACTTCTCCCAATTTATCTCCAATCCTGTAAAACTGCCAAATGACTCCACTATTTTTATTGCCTTTAACAATGAGTTACTCGTATCTCCCAAAAAAGAGCAAGATATCATCCGCATACACCGCGATTCTTTCTTCGCCTGTCCTTCTCTGAAAACCAATTATCTCAGAACTCGCTCTTATGGAGATAGCCAGGGGCTCCATTACCAAAGCAAAAAGCAATGGAGATAACGGGCACCCCTGTCTCGTCCCCCTCTCAAGCTCAAACCAGTCCGAGAACTCATTATTAATTTTTAATCTTGCCTTGGGTCTATCATAGAGCATTTTAATCCGACCAATAAAAGAGGGACCAAATCCAAATTTCCCCATCACTCGCCAAATGTATCCCCACTCCACACTATCGAAAGCTTTAGTCACGTCTAGAGTCAATACAGCTCTTGGACCCTCATTCTCCGTTGGTGATTGTAAATTCAAAAAGGCCCTTCTGATATTCAAACTTGTGGATCTATTGGGTATAAATCCTGCCTGGTCCATGTGGACCAGTTTGTGGATAACTCTATTTAGTCTAACTGCCAAAACCTTGGCCAAAATTTTGGCATCAGTGCATAAGAGAGAAATTGGCCTATAAGCGGCCACATCAAGGGGGTCCTTCCCATCTTTTTGTAACACTATGATAGTTGCCTCCAACATTGAAGCAGGCAGGTGGCCCCCCTTAAGTGCCCCACCTAGCGCTTTCAGTAACTCTGGAATTAGTACATCATCATAATATCTATAGGCCTCAATTGGGAGTCCGTCTGGGCCAGGAGATTTTAGGCTTGCCATACTGGCTATCGCTTGTTGGAGTTCTGCAAGTGTTATTGGAGTTTCTAATAGATCCTTTTCCTCTTGCGAGATGGCCGGTATTGCCAGGTCCCCCAGGAACTCCTCCATCACACCTTCCATTTCTTTTTCTGAGAGGTATAAAGATTTTTATAATAGTCCCTAAATATTTGCACTATCTTTGAGGTATTTGCTAATTTATCTCCTCCTAGGGATCTAATGGCAAGGATAGTGGATGGAGCAGTGTTGGATTTCACCAACTGCGCCAACAACTTTCCCACTCTTTCGCCCTCTACCGAGGAGACCTGAAGCTGAAGGAATCTGTAATGCTCTATCGTTCCCCCAAACCAAATCTATCCTTGAGAGCGCAGAGTACGAAGCTGAGTAACATGAATATTGCAAATCTCCCAGATTCCGCACCCTCCACAAATCTAATAACCCCACTTCGTCCAGGAATTGACGCAAGCGACTCTTCTCTATAGACTCTGAGAGAGTCCGTACAGGAAATCTATCCAACCTTCTATCCAATATCTCGTTAAAATCACCTACCACTATAATCTGCACCCCTTTTTAGCTAACAGGAATTCGTTCAGTCTAAGCATAACATCCAAATGAAAGGGCGGAGGGATGTATATATTTGCCACAACATACATATTACTATCAATTGAACAGTATAGAAAAATATAATGGCCCAACTCATCTATACTGGACTGCCTGCAGGAAAAGTTCACCCCTTATTTCACCATAACGCTTACCCCCCCCCTACTATAGGAGGAGTGAACCGCATGGAATTGGCATTGGAATTTCTTCGACTGTAGTTGCTGGAGTGTGTTTTTAGTTAAGTGGGTTTCCTGCAGGCAGACCAGTTCTACACCACAACTCTCCATCATGGAGAATACTGCCATCTTTTTGAGCGGTGTCCCCAGTCCCCTGACATTCCAGGATCCTATTTTTAGTGTTTTTAGTGTTTTAGCTTGCATCAAAATACCAAGAAATATATACCGACCTGAAGAATATATCTATATAAAACTAAATTCATTACAAATTGAAACTTTAACACCCCTCTACCTTACAATATTTTAAACAGTGAATTCCGTGCCACCTCTACTTCAAAAATCATTAGTGACTTTAAATGGCGTGTTCAGCATAGCCAACCTAAATAAATATTTACTAAAAAATACTTTCATGTGGGGTTCAAATGCCATTTTCCTATAATCATAACTTTGTGTGTAAACCTGGATCCAACCAAGGTGATTTCCAATAGTGTACCTACTTACTGTGAGTACTTTACCAATGTTACCTCCCCCCTCCCTACCCCGTTCCCCCCTCCCTTCCCTCCCCCGCCACCTAATTGAATAACCCTCCCCTCTTCTACCCCCTTCCCCCCTCCCTCCTACCCCCCCTCCCGCCCCCCCTACCACCTGGCTAGGTGAACCCCCAGGGGTTTTGAAGTGACCAATTCCCATACTACCTGTTCCGCACATTTACTCCCATATTTCATTCCCATCCACCACTCCTCATACAGCAACTGTGGGTAACTACCCCCCCCCCACCCCCCCCCCCCCAAAAAAAAAAAAAAAACAATCCATACATCCTGATATCCTAATATATCCTATACATATTTCACCTCTCCCGCCACTCTACGGAATATCTAAAATGTCTCTTTATTTTCTTCTAGCCACTTCTCCACTCCCGCTGGGGATTCAAAAATCTGGGTTCCCCACAGAGCTGTTACACGTAACCTTGCTGGGTAAAGGGCATAAGACAGCTTAAATTTTTGTAAAGTGCGCTCAGACTGTATAAACTCCGCTCTACGCTTCTGCAGATCTGGCGAGAAGTCAGAATAAAACGATATTTTAACGCAGTTAAAAAAGATGTTTCCCGCTTCCCTTGTTTTTCGCAACAGCATCACTTTATCCTTATAATTAAGAAACTTCATCAGTAGTGCTCTAGGATATCCCTCTGCTGGAGGAGCCCTAAAGGGGACCCTATGTGCTCTTACAATAGAGAACATTGTTGAAAATTATTCTTTTCCGAAAAGTTCAACCAGTCACTTTTCTAGGAACTCCATAGGGTTAACACCTTCACTTTTTTCAGGCAAACCCACCAGCCTCACATTGTCCCTAAGACTCCTATTCTCCATTTCATCCATTTTGGAGGCCTGCTTGGATATCTGTTCCTTCATCCTTTTCATTTCTTTAATTAATGGAGATATATCATCTTCTAACAGGCTGACCCTTCCTTCCAGGGCTGTTGTTCTCTCTGCTGTTTTTTGTAAGTCCTGTCTGACCAAAATCAGATCCTCTTTCACTCCCTTCATCTGATCGCAAAGTTCTTTAAGTGAGCTGTTGCATACACTCACTGCCATAAATACGTCCATTAAGGTTGGCTCTTTCTCTGGGGGCAAGGTAGAGTCAACTGTTACATCTGTAATTACATTTTGATCTCTTGGCCCCTGGCCTTTATTGCTATGTGTTTTAGTTGACTGAGCCAGCGGTGCTGCAACAGATAACTACGTCTGGGTCTGGCCCTGGCTTTTTCTATCTGATATGCCCCCCTGTTGTGTTTTAGACTGTGACCCCTTCTTTGGGGGGGTCAAAGCGGGGGTGTGAGCATATTGCTCCAGTTTCGCTGATGCTGCCGCGCTACCGTTTGCTGTGAATTTTTTTCTTTGGAGGATCGTAAATGCTGCATCATGTGCTCTTTAGCAAGGGTCCGTTCTAAACCAGTATTCAAGTACAAAAACAAGAGGAAAACAAAAACTATTCACTTATCTACTCAGTATACTCAAGCAATAATACAGTAACTGAGGTAATTAGAGCAATGTCCAGCACCCTATAGTCATATGCACCTTTGCTGATTCAACAATTAGTGGTATCCCCCAGCAAGCTTCTCAGTTGGTTCAAATTATGGGTCAGCAATATAATGTTATAATGTTATCTAAGCACAGCTTAACTGAAGTAACCTCTAACAATGTAGGGCATGGCACAGAAAATATTCCATTTATCCTTTACACACACGTCCCTTTTGACTGTCAAGGATATCAGAAACTTTGGCAGTTAGGTAATTGAATAGCAGTTGAACAGTATGAACTCCTAGACGTTAAATTCTTACAAGCTCTTGAGGGCACTTAGAACCCTTTCACACTGGGGCGGTTTGCAGGCGCTATTGCGCTAATAATAGCGCCTGCAAACCGACCCGAAAGTGCCGCTGCTTTCATTCCAGTGTGAAAGACCCGAGGGCTTTCACACTGGAGCGATGCGCTGGCAGGACGGGAAAAAAAGTCCTGCCAGCAGCATCTTCGGAGCGGTGAAGGAGCGGAGTGTATACCGCTCCTTCACCGCTCCTGCCCATTGAAATCAATGGGACGGCACGGCTATACTGCCGGCAAAACGCCTCTGCAGAGGCGCTTTGTGGTGGTATTTAACCCTTTCTCGCCCGCTAGCGGGGGGTAAAACCGCCCCGCTAGCGGCCGCATACTGACGGTAAAACGCCGCTAATAATAGTGGCGTTTTACCGCCGCCCCAGTGTGAAAGGACTCTTAGAGTCTATCCTTGCAGACCTGGAACCGGTCGCTACACAGGAAAAGTTAGGTCCCACTTAACGGCTCAATAACACCAAGTATAACCAGTTTGTTGTTGTAAATTTCGGGTACCTATACCCCCTTTGAAAAGCCTCCGGTTCTTTATCTGGTGGTAAGCGAGCGAGTGGTGACCTCTTCATACAGCCAGCACTCGCCACACTCCCACCACTTATCGAATGCCTCTCAGCGACGTGTGGGATGTGACGTCACTCCCAGCAGCTCTTCTGCACTCTCACCTGCCCAGAAAGGATCGAGGAAAGTCGGGGAAGAACTGATTACCGAGCTCTGTTCACCGGAGGGAAGCACTCCGCCCAGTGTCCGTACACAGCGCACTCTCCGCCATGACAAGCATGCACCGCCAGGTATGTCTCTTGTCAGGGAGCAGAGGAGGGGGAGAACACACAGCGTCCTCACATTCACTCCATACCGCAGCTCACCACACACCCATCCATCCGGTCACCGCACTGAGCACTTTACATTGTTAATCAATACTATGATATTGATTATACTTATGTAGGCACTTTATTATATATTGTTTACTGTTCATTGTTGATTGGAGCAGCGCTGAGTATAATTTTCACATTCCATTGACTTTTTTTTTTTTACCTTGCACTACAGCAGCAGCCCAAAGTACACATTTGTATTGTTATTCAATTTTATTAAAATTTTTTCTCTGGCGTGTGTTCTTTCAATTTTATTCATATTTAACCTCTGGCCGCCCATGTAATGCATTTTTGTGGAAGCAAAGAAGGTGGGCTTTAACACCCACATGCCACACATCCTCGCCCATTGGAGGCAGAGGTTTCTGTACTGAGAGCGTGCTCACTGCATACTCCAAGCACAGGGACTGCGCTGTCAAAGGCAGCTATTGGCCTTTACTAATGACCAGGAGCCACGAACTAAGCTGTCAAAGGCAGCTCCTGGTCTCTAGTAATGATCAGGAGCCAGTTTGACTGACTCCCGATCAGGGCCGTCTTTAATATTGTTTGGACCCTGGGCAAAAATTTTCTTGCCCCCCCCCCCTCCATGCAGTTTTGCTCTCCACCTGCTCTGAGACATACAATAAATAGCAGCTAGCCTCAAAATCTGTTTACTGAATCAGAACAGGCAGCGATTGCGATTGGTTGCCAGAGGTTACAGTGTATCATTACCGCTCACTGACTGGCTGCTAGAGGTTACAGTACACATTAAAGCTCACTGATTAGTTGCTAGAGGTTACAGCACATGATATCTGCTTGCTGATTGGTTGCTAGAGATTACTGTAATTCAACATTGCTCATTAGTTGCTAGAGGTTACTGCACATCATTACTGCTTACTGATTGGTTGCTAGAGGTTACAGCACATTATCTCCTCACTGCCTGCACACCATGGACTGGGGAAGTGAGGGGACCCATTAATAGACAGAAAACTCCTAGGGATCCTAGGACTCCTGGGATCAGTGCCAGTGCTGGGGGGAGGGGAGGGTGTGATCAATGGCAATGCTGATTTTTTTTTACCGACTACCAATATAAAGAGGAGTTTCAACACTGGCCATCAATGTAGTATGGGTTTACACTGACCATTAATGTCATAGAAGCATTCACAGTAACCATCATTGTAAAGAGGGATTTACACTGACCACCAATGTAAGGGCGACATTCACACTGACCACTAGTGTGAATGAAAGGATTCTACACCAAGCACCAATGTAATGAGAAGATTTACACCGATCACCAATGTAACTGAGACATTTAGCCTGCGTTCACATTTGTGTGTGTTGGGAACGCATGCAAAATCACATTCCTGACACCACAGAAACATGCTGCCCTTTAGAAGATATACAGCAGTGCTATCAATTGTTAATGACACCCTCAGGCATCTGCTGACATGTGTCTTGGCGCTGAGGGATTTTGAAAAAGGGTTTGGGACTTTCTTCCACATTTGTAGCGCATAGAGCAGCCCATTGAAATGAATGGGCTGCCCTACAGGTGACCTACATCTTTATACACCTTTTCAGTACACCTTTGCATCCTAAAACCCATGCTAACCTCTGCACCCCAAACCTCTCCTATCCTCTTCACTCTAATCCCCCTCCCCTTTAACTCTACCTGCCTCCTCTGCTCATCTTTGCACCCAACTTCCTTACCTCCATACATCCCCTTCTTGCTCACCTGTGCACCCCAAACTGTAATTCCTTCTCTGCCTACCTCTGCACACCCCACACTACCCTCCCCCTTACTAATTTGCTTACCTTTGCAGAACAGGCTGATGGTAGGCATTAAGGGGTTGTAAACCCTCATTTTTTTTCACCTTAATGCATTCTTTGCGTTAAAGTGAAAAACCTTTTTAGTGTTGCAGCCCCCCAGCCTCCGTTTTACTTACCTGGACGCTGTCATCCTCCGTCCGGGAACGAGCACACCATCTGTAGCTGGTATCTTGTGTCCCAATTGGATAGATTGATTGCAGAGCAGCCATTGGCTTCCGCTGCTGTCAATCAAATCCAATGATGCGGCGCCGGGGGGCGGGGCCGAGTCCTGAATTCTGTGTGAATGGACACAGATGCGGGACTCGGGAGTGCGCCCGCACGGATGTCCACCAAGGAGAGAACTTTTCCAATGTGGACACTCGATGTGGGGAGGAGCCACCAGCGCCACCGTGGGACCCCAGAAGATGAGGTTCGGGGCCACTCTGTGCAAAACTAACTGCACAGTGGAGGTAAGTATGACATGTTTGTTAATTAAAAAAAAAAAAACCCTTTAATGACCACAGTTGTAGGCAGGACTTACCCCTTTATCTCCCCAGTGGGCAGCATTCATTATAGGTGATGGTGGATATGACCTTAGGGGGGCATGATATACATATCAATGCTGCCGGTCCACAGCTATTTACATATGAATGCCGCCGCTATTTACACATCAATGCCGGTATTTACATGTAAACGCAGGGTCTGCAGGTGAGTCATCTGTACACAACAATAGGGCAGAGCTGGGTGGCATTAGTAACAGAACTTCACAACCTGAGAAATCAGGACACAGCACGGGACTAAAACCTCAAGGGATGAGGAAATTTAAACTTGGATAGTTGGCAAGTATGAGGCAGCTGCTTTGGGCCCCACAACAATGACAGGGCCCAGGGCAGCTGCCCCTTTTGCCCTGCCTTAAAGACGGCCCTGCTCCCGATCATGTGACCACTGTGACATCCAATAACAGTGGTTATGTGAGCAGGTTGACCTTCCCACCCCCCCAGCCATAATAGCCTAATTAAAGGGATGCAGAGGCCAGGGGAGAGGGGGTTAAGCAGTGCCCCTTCACAGTCAGAGACGTTTTTGCAATTTTTGGCAAACATTAACCACTTGCCGCCCGCCATATAGCAGAATGACGGCGGCAAAGTGGTTTCAATATCCTGATCGGACATCATATGACGTGATTTTCGGTCTTTTTTTATTTGTTTAGCAAAAAATAAAAACCGCAGAGGTGATCAAATACCACCATAGGAAAGCTCCATTTGTGGGAACAAAATGATAAAAATTTAGTTTGGGTACAGTGTTGTATGACCGCGCAATTGTCATTCAAAGTGCGACAGCACTGAAAGCTGAAAATTGGTCTGGGCAGGAAGGTGTCTAAGTGCCCTGTATTGAAGTGGTTAAAATGCACATTTTAGGCCTGAAGATTAGTTAAAACTCAAAAAATATACAGTATCTCACAAAAGTGAGTACACCCCTCACATTTTTGTAAATATTTTATTACATCTTTTCATGTGACAACACTGAAGAAATGACACTTTGCTACAATGTAAAGTACTGAGTGTACAGCTTGTATAACAGTGTAGATTTGCTGTCCCATCAAAATTACTCAATAGACAGCCAAGACAACCTCTGGATATGATGCTGAGCACGTGCACTCTTTGGTCAACTATGGCGAGGCCTGTTCTGAGTAGAACCTGTCCTGTTAAACCGCTGTATGGTCTTGGCCACCGTGCTGCAGCTCAGTTTCAGGGTCTTGGCAATCTTTTTATAGTCTAGGCCATCTTTATGTAGAGCAACAATTAATTTTTTCAGATCCTCAAAAAGTTCTTTGGCATGAGGTGCCATGTTGAACTTCCATTGACCAGCATGAGAGAGTGAGAGCGATAACACCAAATTTAACACACCTGCTCCCCATTCACACCTGAGACCTTGTAACACTAACGAGTCACATGACACCGAGGAGGGAAAATGGCTAATTGGGCCCAATTTGGACATTTTCACTTAGGGGTGTACTCACTTTTGTTGCCAGTGGTTTTTAAACATTAATGGCTGTGTGTTGAGTTATTTTGAAGGGAAAGTAAATTTACACTGTTATACAAGCTGCACACTCACTACTTTACATTGTAGCAAAGTGTAATTTAATAAGTGTTGTCACATGAAAAGATATAATAAAATATTTACAAAAATTTGAGGGGTGTACTCACTTTTGTGAGATACTGTATATATACACTTTCTGAACGTAGAGACCCTGGAGAATAAAATGGTGATAGTTGCAATTTTTTAGGTCAAATGATTTTAGCTACGTTAAGCAAACCCATATTTTCAGTTAAAAAATACCATAGCAGTGCACATAAAACTATTTTAAGGTTTGACATGTTTGGTATCTATCTGCTTGAAACTACATCTTGTATATTTTACAAAAAAAAGGGTATTACATTGTGTTTGTGAGCACGATTCATTTTTTTTTATTTTGTCCTGAAAACAACTGTGCAAATATCATGCAACAAAAAAAATTGCAACATTCCCCAGGGTCTCTGCTTTTAAAAAATATATTTCATTGTTTATACATTTTATGTAAATTTTTAGCAAAAAAAAAATCAGATTTTACCATATTAAAAAAAATTAAAAATTTTTCCGGTGGTTAAAACTGGCTTTATATCAGGCCTTGCACACATTCAAACATATGGTTTTGTCTTACCTTAAAGTTAATCTCCTTTTCTAATGTGGAATACAAGTGGAATTTTTTCTCTTGAAAGGAGACAGTGAATACCACGGAAAGCCCTTGCAGTGGAGGTAATTCTTTGTACTTTACAAGCGCAAAGATTTGTTGATCTGGCAAAAAAAAAAAATCAGTTAACATAAAGCATCGTTACATAGTTAGTCAGGTTGAAAAAAGACACAAGTCCATCTAGTTCAGTCAATCAAAAAAAAAAAAAAACACAAAAAAACACACACCACACAAATATATATATATATATATATATATATATATATACATATACACATATACATATACATATATATATACACATATATACACACACACACACACACACACACTATCCCATATACACAATCCTATACTCATAGTTGATCCAGAGGAAAGCATGATCCAATTTGCTACAACAGGGGAAAAATTCCTTCCTGATCCCATGAGAGGCCATTGGATATTCCCTGGATCAACTTTACCTATACTTGTTAGTATCCAGTTACTGTATATTATCTACATTCAGGAAAGTATCTAAGCCTTTTTTAAAGCAATCTACTGAGCTGGCCAGAACCACCTCTGGAGGGAGTCTATTCCACATTTTGACAGCTCTAACTGTGAAGAACCCTTTCCGTATTTGGAGATGAAATCTTTTTTCCTCTAGACGTAAAGAGTGCCCCCTTGTCCTCTGTGTTGACCTTAAAGTGAATAACTCAACACCAAGTTCACTATATGGACCCCTTATATATGTGTACATGTTGATAATATCCCTCCTTAACCTCCTCTTCTCAAGAGAATACTGTACATTCAGTTCCTCTAATCTTTCCTCATAGCTGAGTTCCTCCATGCCTCTTATCAGTTTGGTTGCCCTTCTCTGCACTTTCTCCAATTCTCCTATATCCTTTTTGAGAACTGGTGCCCAAAACTGATCTGCATATTCCCGGTGAGGTCTTACTAATAATTTGTACAGGGGCAAAATGATATCCTAATCTCTGGAGTTCATACCTCCCATAATACAAGAAAGGACTTTGCTTGTTTTGTAAACCGCAGCTTGGCATTGCATGCTATTATTAAGCTCTTTGTCTCTCCTGTATTCCACTACATTTTTTGCAATGCAAATCGCATTGCAAAACATCCTACACCGGCAAAGCGAGCCGGGGACACCGAGAACGTGACCCAGAAGTGACGTCATAGACTTCGCTTTCCAGGTCACTGCAAGAAGGGGAGGAGAGCGGACGTGTATCCACTATTCTACTTCCCCTCCTTCCGCCGGCACCCGCTATGAGTGTCCCGGGCCCACCGATGGCGGGAGCGCACGCGTGGGGGCCCTGGTACCGGGGGTGTGTGAGAGCGATCGTACGATCGTACAATCCTGATTTCTTTTTATGAAGAGGTAAGTAAAACCTTCGACACAGGGGTGGCTGTTGACGTGGTGTACTTGGATTTTGCAAAAGTGTTTGACACAGTTCCCCCATACACGGCACATGTGTAAGGTAAAGTCTACAGGCTTAGAAAGATCAGTTTGTAAATGGATAGAAAACTGGCTAAAAGACAGATTTCAGAGAGTAGTGGTTGACAATTTTTACTCTGAATGGTCTAAGGTTATCAGTGGCGTACCCCAAGGTTCAGTGCTGGGATGCTTACTTTTTAATATCTTTAAATGATATTGGGTCTGGTATTAAATGTACCATTTCAGTCTGCAGATGACACCAAGCTATGCAGTGGAATAACTTCCTTACAGGATGTCTCCAATTTACATGCCAACCTCAATGTACTGTCTAATTGGGCAACTAAGTGGCAAATGAGGTTTATTGTTGATAAATGTAAAGTTCTGCACTTGGGGGCTAAGAATATGCATGCATCATACATACTAGGGGGAGTATAACGGGGGGAATCAATGGTGGAGAAGGATCTGGGGTTTTGGTACCTGTCACCAAAAAATCATCACTTAGGGGACTGTTTGTCCCCTATGTGATGAAAAAAAAAAGTTAAGTAAAAAAAAATGTTTTTTGCAAAAAAATAAAGTTACACCCAAGCACATAACCCCCCCCCAAAAAAAAACTTGAGGCCCACCCCCACATATACACACGCACGAACGTAAACGAATGCGTCAGGGCACCTAAGTGTGAAAACTTCGATTGGGATACACTTGTTACATATTGCCGCATACACTGGAGTGAGAGCAATAATTCTAGCACCAGACCTCCTCTGTAACACTATAATACCTATAGGGAGCCTTGGAAGCATCGCCTATAAAAAAATATAGAATACTGAAGTTCGACGCCATTTCACGCAAACATTTTTTTAGGGTTTGACATGTTGGGTATCTATTTACTCGGCGCAACCTCATCTTTTATATTTTACAAAAAAAATGTGTAATTTATTGGGTTTGTTTGCCCTACAATTCACGTTAGTCTATTTTTTACTGAAATATTGCGTTTCCTAGAACTTTGCGGTAATATCATGCGACATAAAAAATTGGAGCTACCGTTATTTTATTCTCTAGGGTGTCTGCTTTCAGAAAATATATAATGTTTGGGGTTTTGTGTATTCTTCAGGCCTAAAATTATTTTTTAAACATGTGTGCAAAAAATGCAAAAACGCCTCTGGCAGCGAAAGGGTTAATGAATCCATGCTGTCTGTTACTTAGAAGAGTTCTTGCTGGAAAAAAATATTCTATGTGATATTTTATTAAACTCTCCAGTATCTTCCCGACTATGGAAGTTAAATTAACAGGTCTATAGTTACTTGGTAAAGACTTTGATCCCTTTTTAAATATAGGCACCATATTGGCCCCACGCCAATCCAGTGGTATTATTCCCGTCATTAATGAGTCCCTAAATATTATAAACAATGGTTTTGAAATTACAGAGCTCAATTTTTTAGAATCTGTGGGTATATGCCATCAGGTCCAGGTGCTTTATCCACCTTTATTCTGTCTAAATATTTCTGGACCATATCACTTTTGAGCCATTGTGGATCATTTGGAGCTGTGTCACCACCATCCCCATTATGGACACGAGCTTCCCCATGCTAGTTTGTATACACAGAGCTGAAGAAAGTATTTAATACATTTGCCTTCTTGTTGTCCCCAGTCACCCACTCCAGGTTACTTTGTAAAGGGCCTACATGCTCAGACCTGACCTTTTTACTATTAATATATTTGAAGAATTTTTGGGGGGTTTGTCCTATCTTTTGCAAACTGTCATTCGTTTTAATTTTTGCATCCTTGATTTCCTTTTTATATATTCTGTTATATTCTTTGTAACATTTAAATGATGATAGTGTTTCTTCATTTTTATATTTTATAAAAGATCTTTTTTTATTTATAGCTTTTTTAACTTTGGCCATGAGCCACATACAGTAGGTTTTATTTTTCGTCTTTTAAACGTATTGCCTATGGGAATATACTTTGCAGAGAGTTCACATACAGTGCTTTTGAAGAATTCCCATTTCTGTTCTGTGTTCATCAATGCCAATATTCCCTCCCAGTTTAAGTCTTGGAGAGCAGCCCTCATCCTTGGAAAATTTGCTCTCTTAAAGTATTTTTATATTTCCAATATGAGCTTGTTGCTTACAGCTAACATTAAATGAAATCTTGCTATCTTTTGGTTTCTTAACCACTTGGCGTGCGCGCTATAGCCGAATGACGGCCACAGCGCGGACCTGAATTTACGGGGCGCGTGCAGCGCGCGCTGTGATCAGTGAGTCACTGAGTCTCAGGTGATCACAGATTCGAGTAAGGGGCCGATCCCAGCTCCTTATCATGTGATCAGCTGTCAGCCAATGACAGCTGATCACATGATGTAAACAAAAGTTCGGTAATCGATTTTTTTTTCTCCTCACGCTGACAGCGCGAGGAGAAAAAAAAGCTGATCACCGGCTTATGTGCAAGGGACATACGTCCCGAAGAGGAAGAGGCAATTCTGCCTCATCTGTGCCCACCAGTACCCCCTGCCAGTGCCACCTGCCAGTGCCCACAGTGCCCACCAGTGCCATCTATCAGTGCCCACAAGTGCCACTTATCAATGCCCACAAGTGCCACCTATCAATGCCCACCAGTGGTGCCAATCAGTGCCACCTAGCAATGCTGCCTATCAGTGTAACCAACCAGTGCCAATAAGTGCCCATCACTGCCACCCATCAGTGCCCATCACTGCCACCTATCGGTGCCCATCAGTGCCGCCTCATCAGTGTACATCAATGAAGGAGAAAAATTACCTGCTTGCAAAATTTTATAACAAAATATAAAAATATATAAAAAAACTTTTTTACAATTCCATCTTTTTAAATTTTTTTAACAAAAAATAAAGACCGCAGAGGTGATGAAATACCACCAAAAAAAAGCTCTATTTGTGGGGGGAAAATGATAAAAATTTCATTTGGGTACAGTGTTGTATGACCGCACAACTGTCATTCAAAGTGCATCAGAGCTGAAAGCTGGTCTGGACAGGAGGGGGGTTTAAGTGCCCAGTAAGCAAGTGGTTAAATTTACAATTAAAAGTGCTTTGTTACAGTATCTCACAAAAGTGAGTACACCCCTCAGATTTTTATAAATATTTTATTATATCTTTTCATGTGACAACACTGAAGAAATGACACTTTGCTACAATGTAAAGTAGTGAGTGTACGGCTTGTATAATAGTGTAAAATTGCTGTGACTTCAAAATAACTCAACATACAGCCATTAATGTCTAAACCACTGGCAACAAAAGTGAGTACACCCCTAAGTGAAAATATCCAAATTGGGCCCAATTAGCCAAACCCCCCCCCCCCCCGGAGTCATGTGACTCGTTAGTGTTACAAGGTCTCATGTGTGAATGGGGAGCAGGTGTGTTAAATTTGGTGTTATCACTCTCACTCTCTCATACTGGTCACTGAAAGTTCAACATGGCACCTCATGCCAAAGAACTTTCTGGGGATCTGAAAAAAATAATTGTTGCTCTACATAAAGATGACCTAGACTATAAGTAGATTGCCAAGACCCTGAAACTGAACTGCAGCACGGTGGTCAAGGCCATACAGAAGTTTAACCTGACAGGTTCCACTCAGAACAGGCCTCACCATGGTCGACCAAACAAGTTGAGTGCACATGCTCAGCGTCATATCCAGAGGTTGTCTTTGGCAAATCGACATATGAGTGCTGCCAGCATTGCTGCAGAGGTTGAAAGGGTGGGGGTCACCCTGCCAGTGCTCAGACCATACGCCACACACTGCATAAAATTGGTCTGCATGGCTGTCATCCCAGAAGAAAGCCTCTTCTAAAGATGATGCCCAAGAAAGACCGCAAACAGTTTGCTGAAGACAAGCAGACTTTGGACATGGATTACTGGAACCATGTCCTGTGGTCTGATGAAACCAAGATAAACGTATTTGGTTCAGATGGTGTCATGCGTTTGTGGTGGCAACCAGATGAGGAGTACAAAGACAAGTATGTCTTGCCTACAGTCAAGCATGGTGGTGGGAGTGTCATGGTCTGGGGCTGCATGAGTGCTGCCAGCACTGGGGAGCTACAGTTCATTGAGAAAACCATGAATGACAACATGTACTGTGACACACTGAAGCAGAGCATGGTCTCCTTCCTTCGGAAACTGGGCAGCAGGGCAGTATTCCAACATGATAACAACCCAAAACACACCTCCAAGACGACCACTGCCTTGCTAAAGAAGCTGAGGATAAAGGTGATGGACTGGCCAAGCATGTCTCCAGACCTAAACCCTATTGAGCATCTGTGGGGCATCCTCAAACGGAAGGTGGAGGAAAGTAAGGTATCTAACATCTACCAGCTCCGTGATGTCGTCACGGAGGAATGGAAGAGGACTCAAGTGGCAACATGTGAAGCTCTGGTGAACTCCATGCCCAAGAGGGTTAAGGCAGTGCTGGAAAATAATAGGGCCAAACAAAATATTGACACTTTGGGCCCAATTTGGACATTTTCACTTAGGGGTGTACTCACTTTTGTTGCCAGTGGTTTAGACATTAATGGCTGTATGTTGAGTTATTTTGAAGTCACAGCAATTTTACACTGTTATACAAGCTGTACACTCATTACTTTACATTGTAGCAAAGTGTCATTTCTTCAGTGTTGTCACATGAAAAGATAGAATTAAATATTTACAAAAATGTGAGGGGTGTACTCACTTTTCTGAGATACTGTATATCTGTTTGATTGGAACAAAAAAATATCTGCTTATCTTAAAAAAAAGTTCAGAACTGTCTCGTTTTGTGCAACCGTGTTATTTTGTGGGGTTTAATTAACCTGCCTAATTCATATCTTCGGACTACAGATCAAGACTGGAACAGGCGTCTCCCGGGAATCCGGCTGTCCGGGGCAGACATTGTGGGCGACATGTATTGAACTTGGAGCATTGCTACTCTCAGCACACGGCCCCCTGTGATATCCAAGAATGCTCTTATGCCTATACTTATCATAGCTCTTTTGACATCTGTGGGTTATATTTATGTGTATTCCTTAGAGCTTGATGAGCCTTACTACGTACCACACCCTCGTAGTTGCCATTAGGATCCAGAGCCCTCTGTGGAGAGCCTGTTTACCTGCCTGCTTCACCTCAGTGACAAACTATATAATATTGTATGTTTATATATATATATATATATATATATATATATATATATATATATATATATATATATATATATTTATATATATATATATATATATATATATATAGAAGTCTAGTGCTAGAATTACTGCCCATGATCTGAAGCTCACGGCATTACCTCACATGTGTGGAATGATCGCTGTTTACGTGCGGGTGTGCAGGATCGACACACATTTGTCTTTGCACGCTAGCATGGGTGGACAGGGGCATTTTAAACATACATTTTTAATTATTATTTGTTTTATTTTTACACTGTTGCTTTAAATAAATTGTATCAATTTTATTGCTGTCACAAGGAATGTAAACATCCTTTGTGACAGCAATAGGCAGTGACAGGTACTCTTTTTGTAGGGATCTGGGGTCTATAAGACCCCAAATCCCTCCTCTGCCCTTGAAACTATTCAAAACACCAAGTTTTTGACATCCAGTTAAACTGAAAATGATGTCATTTCATCGTTTCCGGGTTACCATCATGAACAGCCAATTTAAAGCTGATCTCGGCTTTACATGGCTGTCTGGTCAGCTGGCAGACGTGCCAGCTGGTTGGCGCTCGGGTCTTCCAGTGGGATGGGAGAGACCAAGAGAGCCTTGGAAGGCAATGGGAGGTGGGGGGGAATGTCTCCTACCGTTGCTTTTAATAGCAACCGAGCAGCTAGTTAGCCGCCCTGATTGCTATTACAAGAGAGCCAACTGCCAGCTCTAGAAAACAGTACCAGGATGGTGTCCAGGGATCGGCAAGGTGTCTGCACACGGACACTGGTGTCTGCGAGCGGTCCTTACAGTGTCCGCAGCTGCCATTTTCGGGTAGGAGCTGGTTTAGGTGTCTCCCATGCCCCGGCTCCCGCCCCGCTGTCCACCTGTGTGTGGAAACTAATTGGTTGCTAGCCTCCTAACAGCCAATCAGGTGCAGGGAGGTCCTGTGAGCCTCTAGTGCTGCATTTCCCAGCACTAGAACTAGCTGCTCTCCCGACCTTGAGTCTGTCTTGATTGTTCATCCAGTCTAAAGGCCAATACTCTTAAGAGAACAGCTGCAGCCATCATCACATCCCTGGTGTTCCTTTGAATAGTGCCCTCTATCGAAAAATGCCCGCTCTGGTCTGCGCATGCTCAGTACAGAATGGCACAACAGCTGATTTCCCTATTAGCTGTTGTGACGGCGCATGCGCAATGCGTCGGAGAAAATAGCCAACAAGCGCAGACGGACAGAATTATTCTCTGATTCTGCCTCGCACTTGCGGGGCGTGTTCAGTGTGTTAAAGGGCAGTTTTATTTTTTGTTGCAAGGCAGAATCAGAGAACAGCATTGTCCCTTTGCAGCACTGAACCCGCCCATGTCCACAAAAAAAAAACACCCTTCAGAACACCAAACACACCCCGCAAGTGCGAGGCAGAATTGGAGAATAATTCTGTCCCTCGACGCTTGTCGGCTATTGTCTCCAACGCACTGCGCTTGCGCCGTCACAACAGTTCTTTCATCTAAATTCTAATTTTCTGCATTTGTAAATTCTAAAAGCCAATATAAAAGTATAAAGGAGTAGTGGTAAAAAAAAAGCACTTGTGTGTTTAGCTAATAATTTAAAGTGTGCTTTCTAACAATTCTTCTACTTGATTTGTGTTGTAATAATCAAAAAGGTTCTACCTATGCTTTCTTCGAAAGAATTTCCTGTTTTAATAAACACCGCATTTACATCATTAGGACCTTCGTATTCAGCTGTCAAGCATTCATTAAAGTAATTCTTAATCATGCACTTGATAGGGTCTTTTGCTATTTTCCAGTTGTCCGCTTCACCATCTATAAAACAGATATAAGACATTATTTGACTAATTGTATGAACACAGGAAGGAATATAAGTTCCCTATTTTACACCCAATTCCACCTCAAAGAATACTAGAAACATAAAAATATACCATATATACTCGAGTATAAGCCGAGTTTTTCAGCACATTTTTTTGTGCTGAAAATGCCCCCCTCGGCTTATACTCCAGTCAAGCACTTTTCTGCAGCAGAGAATGACATTTTCCGAACTGAATTTGGGGCCACTTGGTGCTAGGAACCCCAAATTTGGTGTGCAAACCCAGTGGAGTGAGCACTACAACATATCCAAAGTTGGGGTTCCTAGAGATACGGTACCCAAATTTGGTTTGGAAAATGTCATTCTCTGCTGCAGAAAAGTGCTTGGTTATGTTGTAGTGCTAGTTCCACTGGGTTTGCACACCAAATTTTGGGTTCCTAGCACCAATTAGCCCTGAGATACGGGGCCCCAAAGTCGGTCAACTGTCTCCATCTGCAGTAATGTCATTTCGGGAGCTCTTGGGTCCAGAGACCCCAAATTTTGGCTGCAGCTAGGGGGCATCTAGGAAACATTAAGTACCGAGTTTGAAGTTCGGGGGATCTATGGCTGCAAATGGGCACAGTGAGGCTGCAAATGGGCATTGTTGACCCTCTTTTCCACTTACAGTAGCTGCGCATTTCTCACCCTAAGCTTATACTTGAGTCAATAAGTTTTCCCAGTTGTTTGCGGTAAAATTAGGTGCCCCGGCTTATATTCGGGTCGGCTTATACTATACGGTATTTTAAAAAAGTATTTTAATGGGGCTGCAACTGCTCACACATATCATGTCTGTTTGTATGCTTTAGGCTTTATTTTTTTTAGCAGAACATGTTTCAGTAAATTTGCATTTATCCACTGTGTTATAAAATAACATTATTGTTAAAGTGGAATTATCAGCATGATAAAAAAAAATACTTTGATTCTGCAGTCTGTTAATAACATTTAGGGTTGATTCACACTTGTGTGAATTAAAAATGCAAACCGTTTTTATATATTCCAATTTATTATTCTTTATAATTTAATTTTATTAAATATTGTTTACATTTTTTTTTAACAGCCCTGGTGACGGCTTCGGTAAAATATTGGGGGTCTAAAAAGACTCCTGAAGTCTCACTTTTGAGACAAGGAAAGGGACTGAGACAACATTCCCCAGTCCCTTTCTGTGTAGCCCTAGCTGCACCGAAGATGAATGAACGGAAGACAGAGGCTCCTGTTCATTCATAAACTGAAGCATAATAAGCACAAACTAAATTTACTATGCTTAAAAGGAGTTGTAAAGGCAAAAGTTTTTTTTTATCTTAATGCATATGCATTAAGATAAAAAACTTATTGCAGCCCCCCCCAAGACACCCCCTAATACTTACTTGAGCCCCATCTCTCTCCAGCGATGTACACGATTCCCTCGGATTTCCGGGACTCTCCCCCGGATTGGCTGGGGCACAGCCGCGGTGCCATTGGCTCCCACGACTGTCAATCCAAATCAGTTAACCAATCAGGGGAGAGAGGGGGCAGGTCCGAACGGCACACGACACACGGCGCTGCAGCCCCCATAGAAAGCTGCTGGGCTGTAGGGGCACTCATCAGGAGGGAAGGGACAGGATCAGCGAAGAGGGACACGAGAAGTGGAGGATCAGGGCTGCTCTGTGCAAATCCACTGCAACAGAGCAGGTAAGTATAACATATTTGTTATTTAAAAAAACAAAATGAGAATTTACAATCACTTTAAGTTATGAATGGACAAAAGAATGATCAATATCATTCATAAAAAGGAAGGGGCCAGTATAGGACACGTTTACCAGCCCCTTTCCCCCACTTTTTATCTTAAAAAGCATCCACCACAGCAATCGGCAGGAGAGGAGGGAAGCCGGCAGTGGTGTGTGTGTGTGTGTGTGTGTGTGTGTGTTTTGGGCAGTGGGAGTGAAGGGTGCACACAGGGGGTCCCAGGAAGCAGCAGGAATCTGATGAACAGTAGGGGATGATCAGTGTGGCGGGTGTGGGGGGGGGGCAATTACAATAACTAGTCTCCATGTTCATGAAGCAGCTGATGGCCGCATGTGGGAACAAAGGAGAAGCTGACTTTCAGCTGCTTCATGGAGAGCCATACAAGGCTCTACTTTGAAGTTACTACAACTTTAAGTCACGTATATATGAATGGTTATCATTGCAAGACTTGGGTAACGACTTGTCATGCAACTTTGGACATCAAAGTTGCATGACAAGTCATTCCCCATGTTTTCCAATGATAACCATTCATATAATACAAGTCACACAAGTGTGAATGGAGTCTTAATGTTCCCAGAATTATAAAAAAAGAGTCTCTTCTTCAAGTATTGAAGAAAAGTGCATCGCCACAGCATTTACCAGCAAACAAATACTGTTTATTTCAACTAATGCCCCTTACACATGATCGGAAATTCCGCCAGCAAAAGTCCGATGCGAGCTCTTGGTCGGAAATTCCAACCGTGTGTATGCTCCATCGGACTTTTGGTGGCGGAATTTCCGCCAGCAAAAGATTGAGAGCAGGTTCTCTATTTTTCGGTCAGAAAAAGTTCCTATCGGAAATTCCGATCGAATGACGCGCAAAATTCCTACGCATGCTCGGAAACAATTCAACGCATGCTCGTTGTAGTTTTGTACGTCACCGCGTTCTTGACGGTCGAAAGTTCAGAGAACTTTTGTGTGACCATGTGTATGCAAGACAAGCTTGAGCGGAATTCCGTTGGAAAAACCATCCAAGGTTTTTCCGACGGAAATTCCGATCGTGTGTACAGGGCATTACAGTATGTCTTTTTTTTTTAAAGAATATTTTATTGAACGTTATCCAAGGTTTGCACAAAATGAGTACAAGCAAAATAGAAATGAGCAATCATCAATCAATAAAAATAATCTTTGAAAGAGGTCATTGTGTGTGTGTCTTCATAATACATCTGCTATGTTATCCCCCAAATATTGCAAAAGCAGTGAAAGTTCAGATTTCTAACCTTCAGTGGTGAAAACAGCTCAGGAAAGAGAAAGAAACTGAAGCGGAAGTTATGTGAGAAGTAGACAAGGGAAAAATCAGAAAGAAAGAGGACATAAAGAAGGAGAGAACTAGGATGGGGTGGGTGAGGGGGGAGTTCCTGTCTGGCTGATGGCCCCAGAGCTATCCATCTACAGTGGGGACGGAAAGTATTCAGACCCCCTTACATTTTTCACTCTTTGTTATATTGCAGCCATTTGCTAAAATCATTTAAGTTCGATTTTTTCCTCATTAATGTACACACAGCACCTCATATTGACAGAAAAACACAGAATTGTTGACATTTGTGCCAATTTATTTATTTATTTAAAAAAAGAGAAACTGAAATATCACATAGTCCTAAGTATTCAGACCCTTTGTTCAGTATTTAGTAGAAGTACCCTTTTGATCTAATACAGCCATGAGTCTTTTTGGGAAAGATGCAACAAGTTTTTTCACACCTGGATTTGGGGATCCTCTGCCTTTCCTCCTTGCAGATCCTCTCCAGTTCTGTCAGGTTGGATGGTAAACGTTGGTGGACAGCCATTTTTAGGTCTCTCCAGAGATGCTCAATTGGGTTTAAGTCAGGGCTCTGGCTGGGCCATTCAAGAACAGTCACGGAGTTGTTGTGAAGCCATTCCTTCGTTATTTTAGCTGTGTGCTTAGGGTCATTGTCTTGTTGGAAGGTAAACCTTCAGCCCAGTCTGAGGTCCTGAGCACTCTGGAGAAGGTTATCGTACAGGATATCATCTTACCCACGATTGCAACCAGTCGTCCTGTCCCTGAAGCTGAAAAACACCCCCACAGCATGATGCTGCCACCACCATGCTTCACTGTTGGGACTGTATTGGATAGGCGATGAGCAGTGTCTGGTTTTCTCCACACATACCGCTTAGAATTAAGGCCAAAAAGTTCTATTTTGGTCTCATCAGACCAGAGAATCTTATTTCTCACCATCTTGGAGTCCTTCAGGTGTTTTTTTTAGCAAACTCCATGCGGGCTTTCATGTGTCTTTCACTGAGGAGAGGCTTTCGTCGGGCCACTCTGCCATAAGGCCCCGACTGGTGGAGGGCTGCAGTGATGGTTGACTTTCTACAACTTTCTCCCATCTCCCGACTGCATCTCTGGAGCTCAGCCAAAGTGATCTTTGGGTTCTTCTTTACCTTCACCAAGGCTCTTCTCCCCCGATAGCTCAGTTTGGCCGACCCAAACGTCTTCCATTTAAGGATTATGGAGGCCACTGTGCTCTTAGGAACCTTAAGTGCAGCAGAAATTTTTTTGTAACCTTGGCCAGATCTGTGCCTTGCCACAATTCTGTCTCTGAGCTCTTCAGGCAGTTCCTTTGACCTCATGATTCTCATTTGCTCTGACATGCACTGTGAGCTGTAAGGTCTTATATAGACAGGTGTTTTGCTTTCCTAACCAAGTCCAATCAGTATAATCAAACACAGCTGGACTCAAATGAAGGTGTAGAACCATCTCAAGGATGATCAGAAGAAATGGACAGCACCTGAGTTAAATATATGAGCGTCACAGCAAAGGGTCTGAATACTTAGGACCATGTGATATTTCAGTTTTTCTTTTTTAATAAATCTGCAAAAATGTCAACAATTCTGTGTTTTTCTGTCAATATGGGGTGCTGTGTGTACATTAATGAGGAAAAAAAATGAACCTAAATGATTTTAGCAAATGGCTGCAATATAACAAAGTGAAAAATGTAAGGGGGTCTGAATACTTTCCGTCCCCACTGTATGTGTTCCATTTAATAGCTGGTACACACGGGCCCAATATCGGCTGGTATTGGCCATGTGTACAGTAGCCTGTCTGAAAAAAGTGTAACGACCGGCTTTTATCAAACGGGCATGCTGGAAAAATCAGCATCCGATCAGCACCTGCAGCCAGTGGGTGTAAGCACTAATTAGTGGGTTCTGGCGGGGGGGGGCAGTACACAATAGCTCAGCAGGGGATATTGCTGTACTAACATTGCTTTTGTTAGTACAGTGATCTGTCATTTTTTTTTTATTCAGCCCTCTGGGTTGAACGAATAAAAAACTCCCCATGTGTGCCTAACATAAGGGTTCAAGAGTCACAGAAAGGACTGTAGTGTGTCAGATCCTGAGAACTCAATCCAGGCACACCAAAGTTCTACAAATATGGGGTACCATTCCTGCAAGCCTATGGAGAACTCCTCCATTCTCATTAAATGGTTACGTTTGGCCACCCATTTTCCAATGCTGAGCACAACAGGTGAATTCCAGTGTCAGGGGTTTAAGGTTCGTACTGCAAAAAAAAGAAAATGGAGTAGGCCCTTTTTGGTAGATATTGAAGAGCCTACGAGGAAAGAAAACAAAGCCACTTAGGTAGTTCCTGGTAGGTCCTACCTGTAGTGTGAGACCGCAATTGAAAAATAGCTTCCCAATATGGCTTAAGTCTGGGACAAGTCCTTTTTCACACCCACAGCACCAACAGTGGTCGGGGAGTGATGGCAACATCCTGTGTAGCCCGGTAGGGCATCAATACCACCTAGATATTATTTTGTCATTTCTCTACTGCATTTGGGTGGATAGGCTTTGATTTGAATGTTCAGTAGACAGATTTTTCCCGGCCCTCTGTGGGGAACGAACAGTCTAGCTCTCCCTCAGCCTATGATGAAGTATGGATTACTGGGGAACGCATGCAAAAGGAGTATATTCTAGATTTTTTGAAATTGTGTAGAGACAGTCAGATTGGTGAAGACAAATGGACTCAAAGGGTGTTAGATCTCTATGCAACAGTCTACACCCAGATAGGTATGTGTAGAAATATTTGAAAGTAGTGAAGCCATCTACCTGTGTGTATGGAAGGAGTCAAGTAGCTATGGGGTTTAAGGCCTGTGTAACCAATAGCCTGCCGAATCGGCGAGAGCGCTATAGACGACCATCGAAGGAAGCATCGGAATGAAAGCCTGAGGGGGTGGAGTTCGGAGTTGTCCGTGATCAGTGTTAGTGGACATGGTACTGAGGAGAAGCCAAACTTCTGCACTACCGAGTCCCATCTAGCCTGTAGGGAGTTTGTCTGAGGTCACAGCGATTGCCCAGGTGGGCGATTTGATTGCCTAATTCAGGGGAGAGATGTTAGTGTTGTTCCACGGAAAAGGATTTTTTCGATTGGTGATGGAAAAACCGATCCCTATATGTTTTTTTTATTATAAATGCAGAATTCATCTTCCTTGTAAATGTTACATAAATTATTTTCTTAAATCATCTCTAGCTGTCTTCTTCAAATCAGGCATTAAAACACATTAAAGCACAATATCACAGTGTGACAAGGGTGATACTTACTCCTAAAACAAATTAACTCATCTTCAAGGTCAAATTGACCACAGAGTATATCTGTAATAAAAAAAATATCACAATCATAATATATACTGAAAAGAAAAATTAGGTTACACAGGTAAGCTATGCTGACTAAGTGGTATTAAATCCTCAGCGTTTGTCAGCTTAACACATTGAGCACAATAAATCAAACATTCCCCAGTAAAGTTTTTGTTCCTCAGTAAACTTTTTGTTGGAATTTGCAGCTTTCAGTGTGACTGGCTCCTCATCTTTCAGTGCTGCTTCCCTTAACTTCTGGTTCTTACAGGAAAGAGTTAACAGTGCAGTCTCCAGTCTATTAGTTTGGAGGAGGAAGGAGGGGCAGGGAAGTGCCTTGTCATCTGAGACTACTAGGCTGTGTGTTTCTACTGATGCACACAGTGTAGGGAGCAGTGTTGCCAGCCTACCAGATTGAAATTTACTGACGTGACACCCAAAATTTACTGGCACAGCCAAATTTTTACTGCCATTTCCAAAAGTTACAGAGTTAGTTTTAAGTGTGAATTTCAGTATATAGGCTACAAACAAGTACAATATGCAATTAGCAATGCGATTTAAGGTAGATATCAAGGAAAAAAAACATATTTCCTATTTTATTTTGGATATAGTAAGTAAGTAACTCAGGGACAGGAGGGTAAGAAATTAGAATAGGCGGCACACACACATGAAACTGACTCTCACAGTGACACTGACAGCAGATGATGATGACACCTCACCGACACGACATGACCCCTCTTGAATCACAGTGACAGTCTCTCTCCATGCCAGTTGGCCCTTTGAGTCCACACCAGTCCAAACAGCACTGACAGTCCCACTCCCGGCTTGCCTTGCCATTGTCCCGTCACAAGCCTCTGGCCGCTCTGCTCAGCTCCTTTGCACTATGACATCACACGACAGACTCAGGCACCGCCTCCGTCACACCCCCCCCCTGGTGCCGCCCAAACACACTCAGATGATCTTGGTCAGCTCCGTATCATTCCGAACTGAGCGCTACAGCCATATTTTTTACTGGCAACATTTTCCTGTCACTTTTAATCTTTAAAAGGCCACTTAAGTACCAAAATACTCTGCAATAAACCCTTTATTTTGCAACACAGAGCACTCATTAGTGATAAAGTAGTTACAGTGTGGCAAAAGATTCACATGCAGATACTGATCAGTGGTGGTCTTCAAATCAGGTCATATGGTCGGTGTGGAATTCTCTCTTCTGCCACAAGTGTACTCTGTAGTCTGTGACTGTATCAGTATATACTGTATAAAACATGCGGCACTGCCAGATCAAGCTTCAGAGACCACTGATTCTTTTAATATGTTTTCTTGGGGTTCTATTTCCATAAGGAAAGCTTTCTCTGGGCTCTACACTTTCATTATTCTACCCATGGCTGAAATACTGCAGGCTAGAGAATTCATCCAGTCAAATAAAGAATCTGTGAATTATTTTCATTTGAGCAGTAAAAGTCTATCTCCATTTAAATCTCTTTAAAAGTGTTTAAAGTGATATTAATGTCAAGTTTTTTTGTTATTAAAATAAAAAAGAGGTTTATACTTACCTGCCCTGTGCAATAGTATTCCACGGAGCAGTCCCTTACCTCCTGTATTGCATTAAGGTAAAAAAAAACATTTTGCCTTCAGAACCACTTTAACAAAAGATAGCACTTCGGTGTCTCTTTCTCCATTGTGGGTGTTCCTCACGCTGTCTCCCAAAGGGAGAGGTTTAGCCTCACTTCCTGTTCAGTCATTGAGACAGGAAGTGAGGGGAATCTTTCTAACAGGTACACTTTGTTTTCTATGTGCCCTATACGTGTATGGTGGAGTGCGGAAAAACATAGCTCATGGGGCATGGTGTGAACAAGCCCTAACAGTAGTTACTGCACTTATATGTTAGGTTGTCACCTCTTTTAGGCTTGAATTGATGGTTGAGAAGATTTCCCCTAATTTTCTATGTGGTCATCAGGACAAGATGTGACTGGCTGGTAGAAATCAGGATAGAGGCCTGTTCCATCTGTCTGTTTTTCATCCGTCTATTGATGGATGAAAAACAGACAGCAATTAATTTCTATGGACAAAAATTTTTTTAAAAACAGTACAGCAATCGTTCCGATCCGTAGAAATGGAATCAATGGAAGCGGAAGTCTACATCCATTTTTGCATCTATTTTTTTTAGCTGTTGCAGAAACCAATTAGAGGTGATAATTGTATAAATGGAAAAAAATATTTCTTGCCTATAAACTAATATAAATGAAGCAGATGTAAACGGACGGCTTCCGCTTCCACTCATTCCGTTTCTACAGAATGATGGCTGTTCTGTTTTTAAAAAAAATCTAAACAGACGTCTGTTTGTCCATAGAAATTAATTGCTGCCCGTTTTTCACCCATCAGTAAACGGATGAAAAACAGACAGCTGGAACAGGCCTCTATCCTGATTTCTCCCAGCCAATGGTGTCCCTGGGGGGGGGGGCAGAGGGGGCCCTGACCCCCCCAACATTATGCTGTGCCCCACCATGTGCCCCCCCAATTAAAAAAAATATATATTTTTTTTTTTTACAAAAAGGCAATGTCTAAAAGGGAGAGCGCCCCCAGTCAGCTCCTGCGGGTGATTCCTCCCCCCTCCCCTGCTCGCTGACACTGCATAATGCGAGCGCTCATACAACCACGGCCGCCCGATCTGCTCCTTCCCCTGCATCCTCACTGGCAGGGAGAAGAGCGAGTTGCAGGAAGGACTCCACCAGGACTCTCAGTTACTGAAAAAACAGACTGATTTCTCCCATCCTTAGAACAGGAGAACCAGCCTGTAAATTCCAAGAGATGCCAGACTAGCGCTGTCGATAGCAGGGGAAGGACAGCTAGAGGAGGCTGGGGAACCCCACAGTGGCAGAACACCAGGGTCCGGTGGCAAGACAACCTTTGCGACCCTGATAGTTCTCCCACTGCTTTGGACCCTTATATTTTCTTGGTATGCTGGTGACATATATATTTCTTGTTTTCTGCCACCCTGGGGGGCCCCAATACAGTAGGAAGGGAGCTCACTGCAGAACATGTGAAAGGGCCGTTGTGGGATCGTAGTAAAGGGCCCCAGGATATATATATATATATATGATTGCATTTTATAGTTGCCCCCCCTACTTTTGTCCCTGTCCCCCCCATGTGCCCCCCCAAATATGAAAACTGGAGACGCCACTGTTCCCAGCCAGTCACATCCTGTCCTGGTGACCATACAGAAGATTAGGGGAAATCTCCTCAACCAACCTCCTCAAGCAATGACTTGGTCACCTTGACACATAGCTACATGCCACACTAATCCATCCCAGGTATTAATTATATAGTATAATTATAGTAATTCTACATGGGTATATGCAGAGGAATTAATGTTGAGGTGGAGCAAGCGCTGTCTATTCACTATTTAAACATTTTAAGCACTTGTCGATCGAGCTATAGCCAAATGACGGCTACAGCGCGGTCATCTAGTTCTGGGATGCCACCGCGTGCCCGCGACTAGGCGTGGGCGGCACGCTATGTTATTATAGTATCCTCCAAATAGTGCTGATCACAGATTGAAGTAAAGAGTCAATCAGCGGCTCTTTATCACATGATCAGCTGTGTCCAATCACTGCTGATCACGGAAGTAAACAGATGCCAGTTATCTGCACTTCTTAGATCATGCTGACAGCATGAGGAGAGGAGAAGAGAGCCAATAACTGGCTTCCCTAAAAGGGACATGTACACTGATAATCAGGGCAATGATGATTATCAATGCAGTCCCACAAGTGCAAACCAGCAGTGGCATTGCTATGGGGGGCGGGGGTGTGGCCTGCATCGGGTGACACCCGCCAGAGGGGTGACACCGGGGCAGCCGCTACACAGTGCACTATAATGCTTGAAATAGAGCAGTTCAAGGAGGGCACAGCTCGGCCAGCTGTGCGGGGGAGGCTGCCTGTATCACTCTCCAGTCCTGGCTAAGCTGTTACTCAGAGACCTCCAATATCTCTCGAGGTAGCCGGCGTTGGTGAGCGGAGCTGGGGGTGTGGCTGCCTTCTCCACTCCTCCCACAGACTCCTTCACTCTGCCTGATCTCGCACTGAAGAAGGAGAAAGAGGCGAGCACACAGCAGCCCCGCCCAGGTGTCTTCATCTGCAGGCATCCTATAAGTTGCTGTGTAAGCTGTGAGTCCTAACCTGCCCTATACCACCCCAAACTGCCAATATACCACCCCAACCTGCCCTATACCACCCTAGCCTGCCCAATATAACCACAACCTGCTCTATACCACCCCAGCCTGCCCTATAGCACCCCAAACTGCCAATATACCACCCCAAACTGCCAATATACCACCCCAAAGTGCCCTATACCACACCAGCCTGCTCTATACCACCCCAAACTGCCCTATACCACCTCAACCTGTTCTATATCACCTTAACCTGCCCTATACCACCCTAACCTGCCACTATACACCCCTATCCCATCCTAACCTGCCACTATACCACCCTAACCTGCCACTATACCCCCCTATCCCATCCTAACCTGCCACTATACCACCCTAACCTGCCACTATACCACCCTAGCCTGCCACTCTAACACTCTAGCCTGCCCTAACCTGCTACTATACTACCCTATACTATCATTTACAAGGACCGTGACCGTGCGCTGCCTGCAGGGCACTGGGTGGCCTAGGCAGGAGATGAAGTGACACCTTGTTTCACCGCACCAGGTGACACCAACCCTAGTGATGCCACTGCACACCAGTGCTGCTGTTTTTTTTTTAATCAAAATTTTCATGCTTTTTTCGTTTATTAAGCAAAAAATAATAAACCCAGTGGTAATTAAATTCCACCAAAAGAAGGCTCTATTTGTGTGAACATTTTTTAAAACATTTTGTTTTGGGTACAGTGTTGCATGACCACACAATTGTCATTCAAAGTGCGACAGTGCTGAAAGCTGAAAATCTGGGCAGGAAGGTGACAGGTGTTGGGGGGCCTCTCCCTAATAACTGCTGGCCACCATTTTATTTTTCTCTGTAGAACAGTCTGAATATTACAATATATCCCTGAATATCCCTGTCATTCACAGAGAAAAACCTCTTGCCTCCCATTCCCCCACGAACCTGCAGTTTGCAGAACGGCTGAATATTACAATAATGCACCCCCTGTTCATGGGCCCAGTGCATTCTCCAGCAGTTTTTAGAGAGAGGCCCCTCAACACCTACATTTGTAATCGGAGGGCCTTCACCATTTTCAACAAAAGGGGCTCTGGTATGTACTATTCATTGGATAAGGAACTGCATAGGGGGATTTTTTGCACATTTTCATGAAGGTAAACATGCACTTTTGAGGGTCTCGTCACACCAGCAGCTGGTTTGCGATGCGATACGGCGGGATAGCTGCAGTGCTGATGCACTGATTCGATGCATCTCACTATTCCTTTTTTTTTCTTGTTCAATCATTTTTATTGTAGGTGTAGCACTGTCCCCGTAGGGCTTGCTGAGTGTTCACTTCATAGGCCTCTCTCTGGTTACCTGCTCCTGGTTGCCACTTAGTTGCTGAGGGTCCCCACTTAGCTGCTGAAGGTTTCCACTTAGTTGCTGAGGGTTCCCAACTGTGTTGCTAGGGGTTCCCGCTTGTTTGCTAGGAGTTCCCCACTTGGCAGCTAGGGTTTCCTGCTTAGTTGCTGGAAGTTACCGCCTGGTTGCTAGAAGTCCCCACTTGGTTGCTAGGGGTTCCTCTTGTCCCACCCTTACTCCCACTTGCTTATTACTCAATGAACAGTCCAGGGTATTTGTGTTTTTGTATTCTACTTGGAACTTTGGTGGGAAAAGGGATGAGTGGGATACTCCAACTGGAACTATTCACAATAGATAAGGACAACTCTCACTCGACCTCACTGGATTATCTGTGAAAGCAGACACACTGCTTT
Source organism: Aquarana catesbeiana (assembly GCF_042186555.1). Classification (NCBI taxonomy): domain Eukaryota; kingdom Metazoa; phylum Chordata; class Amphibia; order Anura; family Ranidae; genus Aquarana; species Aquarana catesbeiana. The sequence goes on along the minus strand of NC_133333.1, from coordinate 203,654,948 downwards.
TGACCATACAGCCACATGTATGGAAGGGTTGAGTCTTCTTGCTCTCACTAGAAGCAGACTTGATGCACTAAATTTTCTCCAGGACACTCTCTAGCATCCTTTTTACTGACATCCATCAACTGATTCTTCTAGCTACAGGGGGCAGCCCTCACTTGACAGGCCTCAAAGACACAGATCTGTACTCACAGTAGGTAGAATCACATCCTTCCTGGTATCTCCCTTCCAGTGAGCTCTGCAGGACCCCTGGGTTCAGCTTCTCTCTCTCTAGGCCCCTGGGTCGACCACCCAGGGCCGCACAACTGCCTCCGTGGAGGAGAGGGCAGCCACCCCTCTCCCCCTGGGCTCTGTTCCCCGGGACAACTAACTCTGAGCACATGTACTCTGGCTTTATATACAGTATCCCACAATGCAATGCAGCACTTTCCTTCTGCCAATTGCCAGGGCTGTAACAAAGCCTGTACATTTACTTGTCAGGTCCCCTCCCACTGTCCAATATGCCTCCCTAATGGACCAGTGGGGGGCAGTCAGAACAAGCTGAGCTGCACCTGAGTACAATGAGCAGACCTAAACCAATAGATCCTGCTCCCTGGTAGGCAGAGAGCACGCTAAGTTTTACCTGATCACCTTCCTGGTAAGCAGAAAGATCAAAAACTATACTCTCTTCTAGCACCTACCTAGGAGGGTGCTACATAGAGTATATCAAAAATATACAGTAATACAAATGCACTTAGTCTGCCTGCGCAGGGACTACGACTGACGACATAGAGACTATTCCTTTTTTTTATAAACTTTATTGAAATGTCACACAATGACATTTAATAAAGTTCTATGGGTTGCCGTGTAGTGCGGAGTGGTGTGAAGGAATGTGATGTAAATAATAATAATAATCTGAAAATGTCTATTTTCTTATGTGTATACATATTTTTCTCCTTACTCATTATATAAGTATACAGGTTTGCTCTGTTCCTATATTTTCTCAAGATGGCGGGTACCCCCTACATCCCACACATCAGAAGAACGCGGAACTGAAGATAAAACCAAGGACAGCCAAACCTCGTTATGAAGATTCTCCATCTTCTTTTCTATCTTAACCAATGAGATGTACCTATTAGACTAACATAGCAATGACGTATTTGTGTGTATAAAACATTAGCACCGCCTTGAATAAATCAGAAGTGTAAGAAGTAACGGAGCTGAGCGTGTCTCAGAGTGTTTACTTTTATATGCATGCATATCCACACTTTTCAATTAGAGACAGCAGCAGATAACCTTGGGCTTGATTGGAGCTCTTAATCATTTCCATAACAGATGGTGCCGAAACCCGGAACCTCAGGCTACAGTCGAAGCCATACCGCGATAAGCATTCGGGCGTTAATTGATTGATAAGAGTGGGGTTTGCGCAGCCCTAACAGTACCGGTAAGTCTTCTTTATATTCTTACCACTGTACGACTTTCTTATCTTTCGGTTGACCGCTGGATTCTGTCGGTATGCTGAGACTGTCTTAGAGGCAGGTAACTCCTCGCCTGAGGTTGTTTTAACGAACCTGCCAATGGGTTTCTGCTGACTGTATTTTTTTGTTCACTGTCTGCCATTCTTTGGGCTACGGAACTTAGCAGTCTAAAAGTGCTACATGTGTGAATGTGTGATCTCATCTCCAGATGAGCTGTCGGCCTCTGGAATGAGATTTTTTCCCTTGTAGCAAACGTTTATAGACGGGTTACTCTGGGTTTTAACGAACCTTTGAGGGTTATCTCAGCTGCTGGCTTTGCAGTCTGAAAGTGTTACAGATGTCTCACCCCAAGACGAGTTGTCGGCCTCTTGGTGTAGAGCTGTAATAGACGTCTATAAACGGGTTTATTTTTGCAGGGTGGTCTGCCCTTGTGGTTATCTTAGCCTGCTGAGGCTTTACGGTTCAGAGAGTGGCAGGTGTAATGTCCTGTCCTGAGTGTATTTGTGGTTTATTGTTTGCTATACACGAGAGGGATTGGGGTGGGGACTGGTTAAGGTCGGAGGGGGGGCTACCCGGGTGATCTGTTGGGTCGCAGGCCGTAGCTCCCCATTACCCCTGATGTGTTTGTTCTTGTTCTGAGATTAACCGTACATTACAGGGAGGAGCGCAGTCTTATGTGCCCCCACCCAAGGAATTTGTTGATAAAGAACACTGAGAAAGAATATTAACCCCTTGGTTGTACGTATTCTCCTCTCAAGCCGTTAGCCGAGAAACAGAGAGAGAAAAGAATGTGATAGTGAAGAGGAGATAAGATGTTGAAATAGTTAACAAAGTTGAAAGAAGTGGTGAAAGTTATGTTGCTAAAGAAACAGGGAGAAAAATCCTGTGTGATAAAGAAAATTGGATAAAGGAAGTTAAGAAAGATGGCGATTGTATTATGTATGTGTATCACAGAGTTGGGGATACAGTATGTGAAATTACCACGCTATGTTGGAATTTGAAACAAAAGGAGGGGAGGGACAACACTGCCCTCCGTCTAACAACCACTCCTTTCTCACCACCCAAGCACAACCCACTGTGACAACTCAGCCCGGTGGCCATCTTAGTGCACCCATGCCTTCACTTTCTACCTAGCCCAGTGCACTTCCTGCCGGAGGCCATCTTGGTACACCCAGTAAGCTTAAACAGCCTGTACCCAGCCCTCCCTGTTTTAAACCAGGATGGTTCATACCACACATCTGTCTTCCCCAATACGGAAGCATCACATTCCCAGGCCGGATATGTTAATGATGAAAAAGCGTCTGAGTGGGAAGCCCAACAACAGGCAGCAAGGCCACCCACTGATTTAACCCCCAATCCGGCTCCGGACTCACAGTTCCGAGAGGATCTCAAACACATGCTGGTAACCATAAGGAACAGTGCCTCTTGTCAGCCCCCGCCCCAACAACAGTCTCGGTTACCAGAAGGGGCACCAGTGATGTATGTCGCTTTTACTCTATCACAAGCAGCAGCCTTAGTGACAAGTCTGCCTGACCCAGAGAAGCAGCCAATTCCCTTCTACCACAGGATAGTGCAGATACAAGAAACTTACTCAGCTGCCTGGAGAGACTTGATCAGCCTATGCCAAATCAAAGCAGGATATGTCTTTTGGCCAGTCATGCAGATGGCCTTCAATGATGCCTGCCTGACAAGTGCCACTTCCTACACCTCAGGCGTGGAGTTCTGTGCACAACTCCACGACTGGGCAAAGGAGAAGTTGACGGATCAGACCACCACAATCCAAGATATTACCCAAGATAAAGGGGAGTCTGTGAAGAAGTATCATGCTAGACTCATAAAGGCACACACACACATGTTATCAACTGCTTTTGTTTCAGGGCTCAGAGAGGATATCAGAAAAGGCCTGATGGTGGCCCGCCCTGAATACCATTCAATGAAAATGTCTGATTTATTGTTGGTGACCAGAGGTATAGAAAATCAAAAAGGTAAAAAACCAACGCCCCTCATGGTAACCCATGACAAAGATCCCGCCTACACTAGTCCACCACCACTGCCCAATACCAGGGAAAGAATCACCTGTTACAACTGTGGGAAACGGGGTCACTTTAGAAAAGAATGCAGAGCCCCAAGATGTCCCAGACGAAAAACCTACCACTTTCCTCATTGACAGGGGTGCAGCCAAAAGTGTGTTGAGGGCGGTGAACCTGCCTAATAATTCTTTCCTTTGCACTACTGATGTTTCCTGTGTAGGAATGGATGGGGTGCTCCGCTCCAGTCCACTTCCTGATTTGCTTGCCAGATTTGTGGTGTCCTCTACATGTCCCTTGAATCTACTAGGAGCTGATGTGTTGTCCAGACTACAGGCCTCAATCAGGACATGCCTGAAGGGGGGATGAAGTTACATACTCCCCTATGTTTAGAAGACTCATCTGCTTTGTGTTTTTTTTGCCTCTCCTGATGACACTTCATGAAGCAAAAAACTTCAAGTTCAATACTGCAGGAAGTACTTGACAGAATCCCTGTGTGCCTATGGTCCACAGGACCGGAAGACAATGGTCACTTAAAGGTGCCACCAGTTTCAGTCAAGCTAAAAGAGGGCGCTTCATTGCCCCGGAAACCACAATAACCCCAAGAAGAGAACCCCTAAAGAAGAACCAAGTACCTGCTGTGGATGCCTTTGACTGCAAAATACCTCACAGAGGTGGACCTTACAAACGTTTTCTTCAGTGTCCACCCTCACCCCTCCTGCTGGTACTTTTTCGCATTCATCCACGGAAAGAAACGGCAGCATACCTAAATAGTTGTGCCGCAAGGGGCACAGAACTTTCCAAGCCAGTTTGCAAAGGCTATGGCTATCATCCTTGACACATGACAAGAGGAACACCCGGAAGTGATTCTCTTCCAACATGTTGATGACCTTCTCCTTTGTGTAGCTGATTTACCCCCTGTTGAAGTCACCTCAGAAAGCCTGTTGTGCTATCTTGCCAACCAGGGGTGCAAAGTCTCAAAGCCCAAATTGCAGTGGTGCTGTCATTTTCCTTGGACACTGTTTGTCCCATGGGACAAGACACCCCACTGAAGACAGGGTGCAAGTAATCTCTGATATCCCACTGCCACAAGGTCAGAAATCCCTTCATGCCTTCCTTGGACTAATTTCCTAGTGCAGAGCATGGATTCCAGAAGCCTTCCTACTGATGCTCTGCAATCAGACCCTTCCAGATGTCTCCTGAAGAAATATCTAAGTTTGAGGCCCTCAAGTGTGCCATCTCAGGCGCTAGGGCTCCCAGACTATGACAAAACGCTCAAGCTCTTTGTATCCGAACGTCTGGGACATGCTGCAGGTGTACTCACCCAATCACACGGCATCAGCCTACGCCCCATAGGATATTATTCCTGTCGGCTGGATGTGGTAGCAAGAGGAGGCCTATTGTGTCTGCGAGCTGGCTTTGCTACACAAGCCTTGCTTGACAAAACTTTGAACTTGGTCCTCGGACACTGCCTCGTTCTGCTTACTCCCCATGACGTTGTTGCCATATTCAACCAAGATCCAGCCGAAACACTTGTCCACTACCAGACACTTGAGACTCCTGTGTTTCCCTCCTACTGGACAGCATTACTCTATTAAGTTGTCAAACACTGAACCCTACCACCCTTCTTCCACTTCTCGAGGGGGGAAAGGAGGAGGAGGAGTAGAGTCTTGACTTGTCACCCCATGACCACACAGGACACGCGGTCACCACTGAAAACACTGTTCTACAAGCTGAAGCCTTACCACCGGTGATGTCTGCACAGGAAGCAGAGCTGTAAGCACTTACTACAGCACGTAAATGGGCAGAGGGAAAAAGAGCCAACATTCATATGGACTCAAGATATGCTTTCAGCATTGCCCATGATTATGGTGTTATCTAGGACAGAGGATTCCTGACGGCTGCAGGAACACCTGTGAAAAATTGATGCCTTGCTTCTCCCAACCCAAGTGACTATTCTGAGTAAAGCACACGACAAAATGAACTCAAAGGAAGCTTGAGGCAATCATCTAGCCAGTTCAGCTGCCAAACAGACAGCTGGTGGTCCACGGGAAGTGGACAGCAGGGTGGTAGAAGAAGACCACCCCGTGCTTACCTTACAGACTTTCCCAGTGGACAGAGTTTATCTAAAAGAACTACAGGAAACAACAAGTCCGGATAAGAAGGAAAGCTGGAAACGGAGAGGAGCAACTCTCAGAAATGGACTATTCGAGTGCAACAAGAAGCCTTGTCTACCCAGGAGTATGTACCCAGCCGTGGTGCAATGGGCACATGGAGCTGCCCACTTGACAAAGACTTTTATGAACTCTCTTATCAACAAGTGTTGCACCAAGAGTTACTCCACTGAACGACAACTTCTGCAGATCATGCATTATCTGCACCAAATGTAACCCAGGATGCACAGAAGAAGCACAGAAAAAACACAGAAGAAGCACCTGGCAAAAGCCCTATACCCCATTCCAGAGGATGCAAATTGATCATTCTCAAGTGCCAAGAAGTGGCAGATTCGAAAACGCCCTAGTGGAAGTGGTCATGACTGCCAGGACCACAGCTAAGAAACTACTGAGTGAGATAGTATGTAGATTTGGGGTCCCAGAGGTGATATTGAGAGATCAGGGACCAGCCTTAACAGCAACCCTTACAAAAGAGATTTGGGCAGCACTGGGGGTTCAGTTGGCACTACACATCCCATACCACCCTCAAAGTAGCGGGAAGGTAGAAAGGATGAATGGGACACTAAAAACAGGATGTTAAAGATGGCCCAAGAGACTAACATGAGTTGGCCAGACAGTTAGCCCATTGCCCTGTTCAGTGTCAGACACACCCCCGGGGGAAACATGCCCTATCCCATTATGAAATTTTGTTTGGTTCAGCTCCCAGACTTGGTTGTTACTTTCCACAACAGTTGCAGTCTGATGTGTTGACTAATTATGTAACCACATTATCACGAGAATTAACCTGAATGCATGTCCAGGTGTTTTCTTCCATTCCAGATCCTGAATTAGATACAGGAACACACCAACTACTGTCTGGAGATCCTTGAGCCAAGATATGATGGTGCATTCCAAGTTTTGCTGACCACAGCCACCTCAGTCAAGTTGGCCAGGAAGAACACCTGAATGCACGCTTATCACTGCAGGAGAGCGTGTTTTCGGGTGCTGCATATCCTTTTTCTGTTTGATCTAGAGGGAATCTGGACCAGTGAATGTGCCCCTGCAAAGGTCATTATGCCCCCCCCATATCCTAACCGAAGATACCCCTGATACATACACTGACCCAGCACACAGTCAGAGGAGGAAGCGAGCAGCTCTCTCCGGAAGCTTTGACCCTCATGTATATATAGATGTCATAAGGGTTACAAGGGGGTTCCCTGATGAGTTTAAAGCCAGGGATCAGGTAAAAGCTGGTTTTGAGTCTTTGATTCCCATAACAACTGTCAGCAAGAATGTAGATTGGATTAACTACATGTCATGGTTATGCAATAGAGTTTGTCGATCAGCATACCTGTCTCCATGTGTTCATCTCTAGAGACCAGCTGACCCTCACCTGACTGCTTTGTAACCTCTCCTCTAAGCATGGCCCCACCCCAGGCCCTATCAGGGAACCCTATATTAACCTGTGCAATGCAAGCCAGCAGTGCTGATCAACCATTGTGTGTTAGCCTCTATGTGTACTTGCTGTGTTTCCTACATCTGATTCCTGTTACCGACTTTGGCCTGTTCCCGACCATCCCTGTTTGCCTGTGACCCTGAACCTTGGCTTGTCCCTTACTTTCCTTGTTGTTCTAGCCTGCTGCCTCCTTCCTCTTCTCCTGTAGTCTACCATGAGCGTGAGCTGTGAGACCCTTGGGGCCGCGACCTGGAGCCAGACTGCAGCGCAGTCCATCCTCACCACTAGAGGCTCTGGTGAACACCTGCTGGCTCTTAGACTCCGCGCCCTGGGGAATCTATGCTCTAGCTCCCAGTGGGATCTGTGTCAGTGATCCAGTAGACCTGCTTCCTGAACCTCACAGGGTACAATCTGCAGCAGTCAGCCATATGGTCCACTACCTTGCGGTGCACTCCTGATCCCAACAGTGTGCATCTGTCACCCAGCCTCTAGGTGACCTGACACTACACATATTATAACCAACAGAGATTTGTAAATTACTCTAAAGATGCCCTCCAGGGAATTGCTGACCAGTTAGCCCCCACTTCCTACATGACATTCCAGGACCGGATGGCCTTAGACATGGTGCTAGCTGGGAAAGGAGGTGTTTTGTAAAATCATAGGAAAAAAGGGAACCTGTTGTCCATACATTTCTGATAATACTGGCCCAAATGGTAAGGTTACTTTAGCTATAAAGAAATTAGAAGATCTGTCATTGGAGTTGAAGAAGAACTCAGGTATCACAGACCCATGGGACCAATATTTTAGCTGGATGAGTGGGTGGCAGAAGGTGCTCGTCCAGATACGGGTAAGGGTATTAATAATCCTGGTTCTTTTAGCCCTGATTGTATGCTGTATTCTACCTTTTGAAAAAAAGTTAATGAGCAAGGCTGTAGACAATAGCACGCCTACATTTCTCCACCAAGAAGAAGAGGACCTCCTTATGATGGAAGATGACAAACCCTTCACTCCCCTACAGTCACTCCTTGTCCAAAACCTCACAATCCTATAGGGTTTTAGGGATAGATAGCGCCTGACTGCACCTCTCCAGCTGTATCGAGGAGGGAAGTGAACAGTTGCTGCCCAATTCTATATACAGCCTAAAAGAGTTGCTGAGGAGAAGGGCCAGGCCAAAGTGGGACCTTTAGTATTAGGGACAGAAAAGAGAAAATAGTCATTTTAGGGGGGATTGTGAAGGAATGTGATGTAAATAATAATAATAATCTGAAAATGTCTATTTTCTTATGTGTATACATATTTTTCTCCTTACTCATTATATAAGTATACAGGTTTGCTCTGTTCCTATATTTTCTCAAGATGGCGGGTACCCCCTACATCCCACACATCAGAAGAACGCGGAACTGAAGATAAAACCAAGGACAGCCAAACCTCGTTATGAAGATTCTCCATCTTCTTTTCTATCTTAACCAATGAGATGTACCTATTAGACTAACATAGCAATGACGTATTTGTGTGTATAAAACATTAGCACCGCCTTGAATAAATCAGAAGTGTAAGAAGTAACGGAGCTGAGCGTGTCTCAGAGTGTTTACTTTTATATGCATGCATATCCACACTTTTCAATTAGAGACAGCAGCAGATAACCTTGGGCTCGATTGGAGCTCTTAGTCATTTCCATAACAGATGGTGCCGAAACCCGGGACCTCAGGCTACAGTCGAAGCCATACCGCGATAAGCATTCGGGCGTTAATTGATTGATAAGAGTGGGGTTTGCGCAGCCCTAACAGTACCGGTAAGTCTTCTTTATATTCTTACCACTGTACGACTTTCTTATCTTTCGGTTGACCGCTGGATTCTGTCGGTATGCTGAGACTGTCTTAGAGGCAGGTAACTCCTCGCCTGAGGTTGTTTTAACGAACCTGCCAATGGGTTTCTGCTGACTGTATTTTTTTGTTCACTGTCTGCCATTCTTTGGGCTACGAAACTTAGCAGTCTAAAAGTGCTACATGTGTGAATGTGTGATCTCATTTCCAGATGAGCTGTCGGCCTCTGGAATGAGATTTTTTCCCTTGTAGCAAACGTTTATAGACGGGTTACTCTGGGTTTTAACGAACCTTTGAGGGTTATCTCAGCTGCTGGCTTTGCAGTCTGAAAGTGTTACAGATGTCTCACCCCCAGAAGTGTAAGAAGTAACGGAGCTGAGCGTGTCTCAGAGTGTTAACTTTTATATGCATGCATATCCACACTTTTCAATTAGAGACAGCAGCAGATAACCTTGGGCTCGATTGGAGCTCTTAATCATTTCCATAACAGCGGTGGATTGCCTTGCACTGCGCTGTGCTGGAAAAAAGTATGGCCTGCTGGTAACCACGGCAACATGGTGGTGTGAACCAGGTACAAAGGAGACAAGGCATTTTGCCTTGTTTTACGGTGGGACTGCACTGGAATAGCCACCCAATGCAATCCCACCACACCTGGACTGAATGGGCCCTAAGGTAAATATGCTGGAATTTTTTTTTTTTGGGGGGGGGGGAGCTTAGACTGGAGGGGCTAGATAAAGTTGGACTTTAAAACACACAAACAACTTAGGAGCAGTCACGGTCTTGTTTTGGCGCAGTGCTATTTTTCAGCTGCAATAGAGGAATTTATGACTCAAGCTGTCTTGTTGTGCAGCAAGGTTGATAATGTTCTCCCAGTGTGTTGCTACTCTCCTTTTCAAACTTTTTAATGTTTAGGAAAAAGTACAAATCTGATTCCAATATTGAGGGAACAAAATGCATACATGCGGGTACAAAGCTCAACAATAAATCAGATTTAAAGGCACGTCAATTATACATCATGCGTGATAAATGGAAGGCGCAGGACCTTCCAAGCATATTGGATCAAACAACCGAGGAACCAATATTGGAACTATTACTAACGTATACAAAACTGGTAGATAGAAAGTGTATAGAGGGGGAACCGCAAAAAAAGAATCACATTCCTTAAGTGTTTGAAGAATAGGGTGATAAAGACAGGAAAAAAAGAAGAAGAGTAAAGAAGGTGGCGAAAAGGGCCAGAGAAAAGAAGCAAGGAGAAAAGAAGGGAGGTCAACTGCTCTGGGCCTGCCCAAGGCCATGGTTACAGTAGTCGTGAAGGAACTTGTCTCAGGGTACCAGGAGGGACTCATCAAAGCCTGGGGGAATAAAATAGTCCACCCATGGTTGTTAGATTTTGAGTTGTTTTACTAATTTTTTCCTGAATAGTTGCTTCGATATTGCTATGGATCATAGCCTGGGTGACCCTATGTTTAGTTTCAATGGCGCAAAGAGAGGGGAACACGCTATGGTTTGTTTAGCCGCCGTCATGAGTTGCAATATGAGGTGGAACTGAGCTCCAGTACAGTCTAGAGTATTGTGCTTCAGTAATGCAAGTGATGGGTCAGGATCAAGCATGATGTTAACCAGAGTGGAGGCCGTTTGGAAAATTTCAGTCCAAAATAGCTGCACGATGGGGCATTCCCACCAGGTATGTAAGCATACCTCCCAACTTTTTGAGATGGGAATGAGGGACACCTATCAGCAAAAGTATGCAGGCATAGGACACACCCCTTGCCACACCCCTTTAAGGGAGAATTGTACAAAAAAAAACAAGATTGGTTAAAACCACAAGTGCTTTTTTTACCACTACTATTCCTTTCTATTGGCTTTTGGAATTTACAAATGCAGCAATTAAGAAATCAGATGAAAGTTTTAGCGCTGGAAAACCCTTTTTTGATTGATAAAAAGTGCATTTTATATACATCTATATGGATCAAACCAAAATGAGGGACAAATGAGGAGGAATGAGGGACAGAGGGACATTGCTCCAAATCAGGGACAGTCCCTCAAAATCAGGGACAGTTGGGAGCTATATGTAAGTGAGTACCTTCTTGATCACACTCACAGAAACGCAAAGGGGAGTACCCAGGAAAAAATTTGGCAATCCTTACCGTGACCAAATACCAGCGCATGAGGACCTTTTAATTTGTTTCAAGGGCTAAAATATTTTGAGTGGAGGATTTTGTGGTGGCCCAGATGGCACCCCAATTCTCCAATTCTAGGTCAATCTCAAGGTCTCTGGACCACTTCGCTGTATAGGATGGCAATTTAGAAGAAGGAGACGTGAGATGGCTATATAGGCGTGATATAATACCAGAGGCATGTGGATCGGAGTTACATATACCTTCATAGAGGGACTAGCTAGTGAGAGAAGAGTGTGTCCATATGATGGACTTAAAAAAGTGAGCAATCTAAAGATAATGAAAATATTCCCTAAGCGGAATATGGACCTATTCTCGTAATGCTGCTAATGTTTTCAAGTCACTATTCGTCACTAAGTCACATATACAGGTCAAGCCCAGGTCTTGCCAAAGTTGAAAAAAGGCTGGGCTGGAATAGGCTGGATAGAAAGCTGAATGGTTTTGAAAAGAAAGGAGTGGACTGTGAGGGGAAATAAGCTTAAATGAACAGCGGAGTTTGTCCCAAAGTGTAAGCGAATGCTGCGTTACTGGGTTGATTATAGGCCCACGATCTATATGTGTCATCCAAAGCATCCCATAGCAGCATTTCGGATGTAGCGTTTGGATGTTGAGCAGCTTGAAAGTATCTGAGAAAATTAGGGACCCCCAAGCCTTCATGTAATTTGTTCTGCAGTAATACTGCTCTAGGGACTCTAGGTTTAGTTGTATCCCAGACATATATATATCCTCGACCCTGTAGAGCCTGAAAGAAATAAGAAGGGATTGAGACAGAGAGAACCCTAAAGGGGTATAAAATTTTTTAGGAAGTAAGATCATTTTAACTGCCGTGATACGGCCTAACCAAGAGATGCAGTGTGGTTGCCAAGAGGCTAGTAGAGAGGATAGATGCGACAGCATCGGAAGATAATTTGCCCAATATAGGAGAGAGGGACAGCTTGTTAATTTGATTCTCAGATACGGTATTGAGGATGTGGACCATTGAAACTGGAATGTTTCTTGAAGAAAAGAGAGCTCCCCTGGGGGCAGAGACACATTGAGGGCCTTGGATTTAGACGGGTTGACCTCTAATCCAGAAACCGAAGCAAAAGAATTCAGTAGTTTAAATAAATTTGGGAGAGTTGTACGTGGAGAGGTGACAAACAGTAAAGCGTCATCAGCAAACAAACACAGCTTATGGTGAGTCGAGGCAATTTCTAGATCCTTAATGTCTGGGTTAGTTCAAACCAAGAGCACAAGGGGTTCAATTGCAAGGGCAAAAAGTAAGGGGGATAGTGGGCAGCCCTGTCAAGTACCACGCATATTAGGGAACCATTCTGAGCTAAAGCTTGAGTACTTTACGTATGCCTGTGGGTGGTTGTATAAAGAAGCAATGCATCCCAGAAAGTTGGGGCCAAAGCCCCATCTCTGGAGAGTGTGTTGCTACTCTTCATTAAGGATGAGCTCCGGCGTGTTCGCAAACTCCACGTGCAGAGCCCGCCAGGAAGTCGGCACGGCGCTGCTCTAATCACAGGCATTGAGACATTTTCCCGATGTGAGGCTGCATAGATTGGGAAATGTCTCACTGCCTGTGATTAGCACAGCGGCGTGCCGACTTCCTGGCAGGCTCTGTACGTGGGGTGTGTGAACACGCTGAAGCTCATCCTTGCTCTTCATAGTTGTGTGCTCATACGATATAACTGCGAAAACTATCTTCTATTCTTTGAGGCCAAACTGCATTCCTAAAATTCTGCAGAGTATCAGCTTTCAACTCCCTTGGTTTTTTTTTTTTGCTAGGTAATTAAAAGAAGCTTTCCCATAACATAGGAGCATTAGTCAAGAACTATAATTTTGCAGTGCTCAAGTGTGTATTTATACTATATAATAGGTGATACGGAAGGAAGAACTATTGTATTAGTGCGTAAACATTCCGATTACAATGAGATACCCATACACCCACATAACGGAAGTAGCAGAAGTGATGAGGTCAGACTGGATTGCATAATCTGTGACTTGTACACATCTTGATATTGCATCATGTCACACTGACAGCTGAGAGGTAGCAAACACAGGAGACCACAATGTTTTATTTGTAGTGCTTGAAAACACACATCAATTGGTCTCTGTGAGTGCTAGGGACTTGGGCTGATTTCCCATACCAGGGGTATTCCTACAAGGTTTGCAGTACCCATTATAAGGTTAAATAGCAATCACTAAGAATTTATAAAAAGTCCCAGTAGATCAAAAGAACACACAAGTTTATTAGGCCCCTTTCACACGGACGGATAGAATGGTGCTTTTATCTGCGAATTTTCTAATTTTCTACCGCAGCTAAAAACACACAATGCTTTCCTATGGCCCCATTCACACACTGCGTTTAGCTGCGATTTAGATACATGCGGTTCTGTGCGGATAGAAAAAATAGAATTGACTGCGTCCAGGAGCGATTTAGCGCAGCTATCCGCACATAACTGCAGGTAATCGCAGTGTACTGTGTCAGCTGCGGATAACAGCGCCGAGCTGCTCATTGGGAAAGGAAAAATGATTTTTCCTTTCCCGATGATCGACAAGCACGGGGATCCGACTCGGATCCCCGCCAATGCCCGGCACTGTTTGGTATGAATCTTGAGGGGGAACTCCACGCCAAATTTTAAATAAAAAACTGGCGTGGGTTCCCCCTCAGGGGCATACCAGGCACGTGGGGTCCCCCCCCCAAAGTCCATACCAGACCCTTATCCGAGCACGCAAGCCGGTTGGTCAGGAAAGGGGGTGGGGACGGGCGAGTGGCTCCCCCCCTCCTGAACCGTACCAGGCCGCCTGCCCTCAACATGGGGGGGTGGGTGCTTTGGGGGAGGGGGCGCCCTGCTTTGGGGGATCAGCTCAAGTCCCCAGCGCTTACAGAGGCCAATCGGTATGTGTTTTCTCTCGCTACCCCTTCCAAGGTTTTTTTTTCTCTAGCAGCTACGGACTTGTTCTAAAAAGATATCTCCAGCCCCTTGGTTCATTTATCTTGGCGCCTAATACTTTTGGTGTGTTGCTATTTGTAGTGCTTAATACTTACCAAGCTAGTCTATGCAGGGCCGCTAATAATAAATCAGTACAGCTTGCCCCCTGTACTGGGCCTGGACCCCATCAGTTCAAAAGGGGGCTTAATCACCTGCTGAGCAGGAGGGCCGGCTGTACTGTCTTATTGCAGACACTGATCCTCTTCTGTTTCCCACTGCAGTGCTGCCAGCTTCTCCTCCTCTCTCTCCCTCCAGCTGCACTGCAAGGGGATTGGTTCTAGTACATGCTCCCTTGACATTTGCTGTCCGGGCCCCCCTGTGTGCCCCTTTCCTCCGCAGCGCTGCCGGGTTCTCTCCTCTCTCACCGACAGCTGCTGCGGGCACACAGCGGGATGTCATTTATTGGCCTATTCCTTTCCTGAATGAACACAGTCAGCGATAGGTACCAATCACTCCTTTTTCCATTCATCACTGAAGCATTTACAAAAGCAGTTTGTAAATGAACAGGAAGCCTCAGAGTGCTTCCAATTCATTCTTCTGTGCAGCTGAGGCTGTAGAGAAAGGGAATGATAAATCTATGTCCTCATTCACTTTCAGCTAGGGAGGGGAGGTCCTGTCAGGTAGGCTGTATGGGGCTCCCGTGATTTCTAAAAGCAGCCCTGAGTCTATGGCTTATCCAACACACATTTCAAGCTATTGCACAGATAGACAAGAGTCTCCAAAAGTTTAAAGCGTGACTCCGGGTTTACTGTCCCTTTACCTAGTTAATTTGGGTCAAGCTGTCCCAAACAAACTATTTGCTACAGGTATGCCTATTGGGTGCGCTGTACAAACTGCATGTAGCATCAGTTACATACAGTATTTACCCCTGTGTTCCGGCAGGGGGGTGAGAACTTCCCATCCCACTCCCAGAACAAAACTGAGTTGGGCTGAGGGCTGCTCAGCCATTTATAGACAGCTTTGTATCCTATGAATAAAGACAAAGCTTCCTCTGACTGGCTGTGGTGGAGAGGCAGTAGGATGACATCATAATCTCTGCCTCAGCCAATCAGAAGAACCTAAGCAGGGAATGGGACGGGAAGTTCTCATCCCAGTGCTGGCACACAGCGCTGTATAAAACCCCTTTGGCCCCTTTCACACGGGTACCTCAGCCTAATGGAATCCGCTTGCTTAGTGGGGGATCGCTCTGCTGATCCCCACTGAGCAGGTGGATGACAGCTCCTGTCTGCCCCAGTGTGCAGAGTGGAGACAGACACAGTCCCGCTCTTAGGGTTGCCACCTGTCCAGGATTTACCCGGACAGTTCGGGTTTGGAATCATGCATCCGGGTTTCAGACTGCCTGAAACCCGGACACATTATTTAGACTGGACTATGGCTTCCCAGCAGGGTTGCTGGCTGCAGTTGTCTAAGCTGAGAGTATCTGTTACACTCTTTAACACTGCCCAAAGCCAGCACTAACAACCCCCCCCAACACACACACAGACAGGAGAGAGGGTGCAATCTGCCTCTCTTCCCGCCACCCCTACCCCTCTGTGTCTGCCCACACTCCAATCCCGGGCACTATACCTCAAAATAGGGAAGTAAGTTGGGGCTGGAAATTTGAACTCCAGCAGCCTCAGATACATCTGGATGAGAGGTGCTGACTGCCAAGGGGTGAGTGAGCTCACCATCCATCCCTGTCTGTGACTGAAGTCTCCCCCTTCTCTCTCCTGCCTCTGAGTAAGTACACTATGGCAAATCAGGGTTCCCAGAGCGCCCCTTACATCAGATTTCCCCTTTACACCAGAGGCCACAGTGTTTCCCCTTACATCAGAGTCTTCTCCGTACATCAGAGTTCTCAGTGTTCCCCCTTAAATCAGGGTTCCCAGAGCATCCCTTATGTTAGAGTCCCCAGAGTTCTCCCTTACATCAGAGTCTGCAGAGTCCCCCTTACAGTGAAAGGGAACTCTGCAAGTTCAGATGTAAAAGGGGAACTCTGTGGACTCTGATGTAAAGGGGGACTCTTGTTCTTAACTTCATATGATTAGAAATTTTATTTAATAGCAAAATATATGTATAGTTTATACTATAAAAAAAAAATTGCCGTGCACCGCTAAAGTGTTCGGGTTTGTCGTGAAGAAAAGGTGGCAACCCTACCCGCTCTCCTCTATGGGGAAATCGGGTGAAAACAGACCGCCTGTCCGTTTTCATCCAATCATATCTGATGAGATCCGCCAGACAGATGGAAAATAGGACCACCATCCATCTGGATTTTGTGGACAGGATAGGATCAGATGGCGGCGCATGTCAGCAGACATCAGCCTCTCCATAGGGGAGACTTCAAGGTCCCAGATCAGGTAGGCCTGAAAAACTGAGCGTTACGTTTATCCATTTTTCATCCATCCGTTGACAGATGAAAAAGCGGACAGCAATGCTTCTCTATGAAAAACGTATGTAAATGGACGATCATCTATTTATATCCGTTTACATCCGGTTTTTGGAACAGATCAAAGCCCTATTTTTTTTTTCAATGAAACAAGAAAAGCCGCTCCAGGTGAGTGAGTCTCTGGTTAATCCCCACACACACTAGTCAGGTGAAGCCCAGATTGCATGCTGTGTAACATAAGAAAATGATTCCGGATGGCTGCACTTCCAAAAATTATTTTATTGAAGCTTCATATGACTGTGGTTAACAGATGGAGCAGGGGACAAAAAGGTAGATGTGTTTCGCGCAAATGTTAGCGCTTAGTCATTAAATTTTTTTCAGTTAAAAAAAAATGGAACAGATAAAAAACGTAAGTAAACGGACAAACAGTCTGTTTTTTCGTTGGTAGTGGATGTAAAAAAAACTGATTTACAACTGATGAGAAACTGATACTGTAAATTGATTTGTTTTTTCTTTGGAAAAAATGTGATTGAACTGATGAAACGAATTTAAGGCTCACGTGAAAGGACTCTAATTTATGTAGCCAATGGCACATACAGCTATTACAGCGCACCTAGCGAGCACACCTGTTATGCCCCGTACACACGGTAGGATTTTCCGATAGGAAATGTGTGATAGGACCTTGTTGTCGGAAATTCCGACCGTGTGTGGGCTCCATCACACATTTTCCATCGGAATTTCCGACACACAAAGTTTGAGAGCAGGCTATAAAATTTTCCGACAACAAAAACCGTTGTCGGAAATTCCGATCGTGTGTAGACAAATCCAATGCACAAAGTGCAACGCATGATCAGAATAAATTAAGAGACGAAAGCTATTGGCTACTGCCCCATTTATAGTCCCAACATACGTGTTTTACGTCACCGCGTTCAGAACGATCGGCTTTTCCGACAACTTTGTATGACCGTGTCTATGCAAGACAAGTTTGAGCCAACATCCGTCGGAAAAAATCCTAGGATTTTGTTGTCGAAATGTCCGATCAATGTCCGACCGTGTGTACAGGGCATTAATGTAGCAAATAGTTTGTTTGGGCCAGCTTGGTCCAAACAAACTAGTTGAAGTGACAATAAACCTACAGTAAAGCCCCATACACACTACCAGATTTTGTACCTTTGCACAACCATGTAGTGCAAGGGCCTGCCTGATTGCATACAAATTAAAACTCTAATGCCCCGTACACAAGGTCGGATTTTCTGACGGAAAATGTGTGATAGGACCTTGTTGTTGGAAATTCCGACCGTGTGTGGGCTCCATCACACATTTTCCATCGGAATTTCTGACCCACAAAGTTTGAGAGCAGGATATAAAATTTTCCGACAACAAAATCCGTTGTCGGAAATTCCAATCGTGTGTACACAATCCGACGCACAAAGTGCCACGCATGCTCGGAATAAATTAAGAGACAAAAGCTTTTGGCTACTGCCCCGTTTATAGTCCCGACGTACGTGTTTTACGTCACCACGTTCAGAATGATCGGATTGTCTGACAACTTTGTAAGACATGCAAGACAAGTTTGAGCCAACATCCATGGATTTTGTTGTCGGAATGTCCGATCAATGTCCGACCGTGTGTACGGAGCATTAAGGTTTGACCTCTTATTATATGGTTTTGGTATTTATCTGAAGACAAAACTCAGCAGAAAATCTGATAGTGCGCATGGGGCTTTAGGCTTTTTTTTTCAGCTGCCCCTGAACTCTCTTCTATGTTATCTTATCAGTACAGTACACAGGGTCGTTTATAGTCATTTCTAGGCAGTTGAGTTTAGAAGCATTTTTTGTAACGCATGTTCAGAGGAATTTAAAACGCCTGTAACAGCTTGTAAACGCTGCTAAACGCGGTAACTTGCATTTAGCAGCATTTCGTTTACAGACGTTTTCATTTTAACAAAAAAAAAAAAACTAAAAAAAAACGTTTCTAGGCGCAAACGCGGCTAAACGGATGTTTTTAGGTTTTCAGTTTCTAGCTGTCCAGTTAAATCGTTCAGGAGAGGTTAAACAATGTCCCGTGTACATGAAGCCTAAGGGCCCTTTTACATTTTTGCATTGCAGTAAAACCCGCATTTTATCACATTACAGCAGTATTAGTAATGCCGTGTTGTGATGCGTTGCTGTGCCATACATTTTGAATTGCACCTCAGTGTATTACTACAGTAGCAGACAAATAAACATATCTTGGATTATCATGCGCTGCATTGCAAAAAAGAAGCAGATGCATTTTTTTTTTCCATTCGTTGCCAGATGTAAGATATAATTTTAAGGGGACATAAAAGTAAATTGAAATATGCTGCCCCAAACTACCTGTATTGATTATTAAAACCAAGCATTGGTACTGCCAAATACCTATCACCTTTTTTTTTCTGCAGCTTTGCATTTTTGTAGTTTAATGCAGACAATCTCCTCTGGCCTATTTCAGCCACTTCCTGTCAACTTGCTCAAGCATTGGTTGCACATCATTGCTCTGGACCAATATACTGATAGTGATAATCAGTCCACCTGAAACCCGGACACATCAGTGGCAGCCATGCAGCACCAGTCTTCCTATCCCCCTCTCCCCTCCCAATGGCTTCCAGTGTTTTTAATTATATTGGTGGGGGGTGCTTTAACTGGGGTACATACTGGCCTGGGGGATTATACTGGGGGACAGATTGACCTTGGGGAGATGTACTGGGGGACATACTGACCAAGGAGGAATTATACTGGAAGACAGACTGACCTGGGGGGATGTACTGGGGTACATACTGACCCGGGGGGGGGGGGGGGTGATGTACTGGGGTACAGACTGACCCGGGGGGAGGGGGGGGGACCGACTGACCTTGTTTGATTTAACTACATTCTTTAAACTTCTCCCATTATTAACACAATTTGGCCACATTCATTGTTCCTCACGGGACACTACATGGGCTGCAATACTACTCCTCTTGGGGCACCCAAAGGTGCTCTAGGTCTTTTATAATCCTATAGTGTTAAATGCACACACACAAAAAAAAATTGCTCCTAAAGTGTTCGGGTTTGGCTGATGAAAAGGTGGCAACCCTATCTCAACTAAACGTGCATGTGATAGCTGTCATCAGGGACTTTGTTCCAAATCAAGGACAGTTGGATATACATAGCTTCCAACTGTCCCTGATTTGGAACAAAGTCCCTCTGTCCCTCATTCCTCCTCATTTGTCCCTTATTTTGGTCTGATCCATATAGTTGTATATAAAATGCACTATTTATCTTTCAAAAAGTGTTTCCCAGTGCTAAACCTTTCATCCAATTTCTACATTTGTAAATTCCAAAAGCCAGTATAAAGGAATAGTAGTGGTAAAAAAAACAAAAAAAACAAAACAACACTTGTGGGTTTAACTAATCTTTTTTTATGTGTAATTCTCCTTTAAGGGGGTGTGTCCTATGCCTACATACCTTTATTAACAGGTGTCCCTCGTTCCCATCTCATAAAGTTGGGAGGTATGCCTTTTAACAGGAAGTGGCTGAACAAAGGACTTTCATGACAGTATCACTGGGAATTTTTTTAGGACCCATTTATATTTTTGCAGTGTGTTAACACACAAGTACGTGCATTGAGTTAAAGCAGCCCATTATAGAATGGGCTGCCAACGCACCTTGACCACCCAATGCAAATGCAATCTGTAAGAAGGTGTGTAAAAAAGGTTTAAGTGGAGTATTTCTAGTGAGTGGAAAGTCACAGGAGGGTTGGGTTCTGTGCCAGGGGTTTCGCCTCTCCACACCAAACACATGAGATTACTTCTCTCTGCCATTCATAGAACGTTTGGATTTTTTTCAATGTATACAGGCATTCTCCAGTTTAATGAGATGATAATTATAACATCACTACCCCTCCTCATCTAATAAAAGAACACCTTGTATTCAATTTTAAAAAATACAAGACACGCTAGGAATAGCTAAGGTACCGATTAAGTGACCACCAGTGGTCATTGTGTAGTGGGGTAGCCACTGACACAGAACCCACAAGATCATGGCTCTCACTGTATGTAGCACAGACTACTATAGTGATTTTCAACCCCACAAGTGGCTCGTTGAATATGCATTCTTTTTCAAGTCAAGCTGGAATATGTAAAAAATAAAAATTCCTGCAGTCCGGCTTTAAAATTTAAATAAAAAAATATTGAAAAAAAAAATGACAAACAGTTGAATGCTCTGGAACCCATGTGTATTTCATCAGAGGTTACACTACTATAGTTTTCTTACAGTTGCCTCCAATCATGTCCTTGTGTGCAACGTGGTCATGGTAAAGCAAGAACAAAAACATGCTACAGAAAAGGAATCTTCTTTGCAAGGGACGTACAACGTCAACAATGAAACATATTACTATGAGCAGCTTGGTAATGACTATATTCAGTATCACTACAAAATGAACATTTAAAAAATGTGAAAACTCACCAGACATGTGAAATTCCCCACAAGAATCCCACGACATGATGTATTTCAGTGACTGAGATAGAGAAAAAAGAATAATTATGTGGAAGTTACGACTGCTCTTCTGTGGAGTAAACAGGCTGAATGGTTTCTATAGTATAGGCTAGGGCTGCACCACCCTCTTGTGGGCGTAAAAACAATAATGACATAACCTCATTCTCTTTCCAAATTGTTGTGAGTGTGGTATGGAATCTTAGTAATACATATGGGGAATTCAAATTAACCACTTAAGGACCAGCCTCGTTTTGTTTTTTTTTCTAACACCCTAGAGAATAAAATGGCAGTCAATGCAATACTTTTTTTGCACCGTATTTGTGCAGCGGTCTTATAAGTGCACTTTTTTTTGGAAAAAATTTACTTTTTTTGAATAAAAAAATAAGACAATAGCCCAATTTTTTTTTTTTATATTGTGAAATATAATGTTACGCCAAGTAAATTGATACCCAACATGTCACGCTTCAAAATTGCACCCGCTCGTGGAATGGCGTCAAACTTTTACCCTCAAAAATCTCCATAGGCGACGTTTAAAAAATTCTACAGGTTGCATGTTTTGCGTTACAGAGGAGGTCTAGGGCTAGAATTATTTCTCTTGCTCTACCGGTCGCGGCGATACCACACATGTGTGGTTTGACCACCGTTTTCATATGCGGGCGCTACTCACGTATGCGCTCGCTTCTGCGCGCGAGCTCGTCCGGACGGGGGTTTTTTTACATTTTTTTTAATTTTCATTATTTATTTTACATGATTTTATTTATTTTTACACAGTTTTAAGAAAAAAAAATGTGTCACTTTTATTCCTATTACAAGGAATGTAAACATCCCTTTTGGAAAAAAGCATGACAGGACCTCTTAAATATGAGATCTGGGGTCAAAAAGACCTCAGATCTCATATTTACACTAAAATGCAATAAAAAAAAAAAAAAAGTCATTTAAAAAAATTACATTGAAAAAAATGTGCCAACCCAGGAACAGCTATTGCAAGGTATTAAAGACATACGCAAAATGGAACACCTGACGGCTATGGTGGAGGACACAACAGATAGGTTTGATAAAATATGGGCCCCTTGGGATAGCTCGCCCTTTAACCTACCTTTCTAGGTTTTTGAGGCCCCTGGTGGGCCAGATGTCGTGTAGCTCCAAGCCCCCCCACACAGACCTGATCTCGTATGATATCTAGATATCTATATCTTGTCCTTGCTCTAAATTTTTGCTATGTGTTCTCTTATGATTTATTTGATACTGACTTATTTTATGTTTTATGATTTTATTTTGATTATTGTTTGTCATAATTTTTGTTTTCTTTGTTTATACTTACTTCTACTTCTGCTTGTACAATCGCTGTTGCACATGTGCTTGAAATCTTTGAAAAAATTTTCAATAAAAAATATAATAAAAAAAAAAAAAAAAAAAAGAAGTATGGGCGGAAGTGACGTTTTGACGTTGCTTCCGCCCAGCAGTGTCATGGAGACAAATGGGCGCCATCTTAGCCTCACTCGTCTCCAGGCACAGCATGGAGAAGGATGCGATCGCCTCTGCCGCTACGACGGCTCCGGTAAGCGTTGGAGGGCACCGGATCGCGGTGGGAGGGGGGGCCGCAGAGACCACTTTTATCTTAAAGCCGACCGCTGCACGAAAATGGGGATACCGGGGTTATAGCAACTAGCTGCTGCCATAACAACGATATCCGCTGCCAAAGTTTGGATGTACATCGGCATGCGGCGGTCGGCAAGTGGTTAAGATCTCAGTGGTTTTTTTTTTCAGTGCCTCCAACCTTTCGGTAAAATTGTGAATTGTGAATCTTGTTCGGATAATCAGTACATACCACAATAATTTCCTGAGTTCATTAATATATAGGGAATTCTTACCAATGTATAAATATCTCCCAATAAAATTAATAAGTAAATAATTTGAATTTAATTAATTTACAAGTATATTTACACAATTTCATACAGAACCGGGATTTCTGGTGATTAATATTTCACACACACATTATTAAAAACATCAACACGGCAATAAAACTATTTTTCTTAATATATATAAATAACTCAGGGGAGCCCAAATGGTTCTGTTAGAAAAATATTTGCGGTAATCGCGCCTTACGTTCAAGAACACAATATCCCTTGTCGCTCGGGGAAACATTCCTCTGAATTTCTCCGGCCGGAAAGGATCCAAAGTATGTCTCACGGAGTCAACAGATAGATATTGTCAATTGGAATTAAATATTAACCACTTACCAACCGGCCCATAGCCGAATGACGGCTGCAGGGCGGTTGGATAACTCTGGGAGGGTGTACTATGACGTCCTCCCAGAATTCCCCTCTCGCGCGCCCCCTGGGGCGCGCACCCGAACACTTCCGTGACCGCCGGGTCTAGAGGACCCGGCGCATCACGGATCCCAGTAAATGGCCGCTAATCGCGGCCGTTTACCATGTGATCGCGCCGTCAAATGACGGCGCGATCACATGTAAACAGACCGGCGTCATCTGATGACGCGGGTTCCTCTCCTCCCCTCCTGTGTACCGATCGGTACACTGTGAGCGGAGAGGGGGATAGATGGCTGCAGCGCTGTGGGACATCCAGCCATCCATCCATCCATGCTCAGCCATCCCCACTACTCTGCAATGCTGTGCAATACTCTGCAAAGCCCCACATTACCCTGGAATACCCCACATTACTCTGCAAAGCCCCACATTACCCTGGAATACCCCACATTACTCTGCAATACCCCCACAATACTCTGCAAAGCCCCACATTACCCTGGAATACCCCACATTACTCTGCAATACCCCCACAATACTCTGCAAAGCCCCACATTACCCTGGAATACCCCACATTACTCTGCAATACCCCCACAATACTCTGCAAAGCCCCACATTACCCTGCAATACCCCGCATTACCCCGCCATACTCCGCCATACCCCGCCATACTCCGCCATACCCCGCCATACTCCGACATACTCCGACATACCCCGCCATACTCCGACATACCCCGCCATACTCCGACATACCCCGCCATACTCTGACGTACCCCGCCATACTCCGCCATACCCCGCATACCCCGCCATACTCCGACATACCTCGCCATACTCCGCCATACTCCAACATACCCCGCCATACTCCGACATACCCCGCCATACTCCGACATACCCCGACATACCCCGCCATACCCCGACATACCCCGCCATACTCCGACATACCCCGCCATACTCCGACATACCCCGCCATACTCCGACATACCCCGCCATACTCCGACATACCCCGCCATACTCCGACATACCCCGCCATACTCCGCCATACTCCGACATACCCCGCCATACTCCGACATACCCCGCCATACCCCGACATACCCCGACATACCCCGCCATACTCCGACATATCCCGCCATACTCCGACATACCCCGCCATACTCCGCCATACCCCGCCATACTCCGCCATACTCCGCCATACCCCGCCATACCCCGCCATACTCCGCCATACCCCGCCATACTCCGCAATACCCCGCCATACTCCGCAATACCCCGCCATACTCTGCAATACCCCGCCATACCCTGCCATGCTGAGCCATGCTCGGCTGTACTCGGCCTCTGTATGTGGCCAGGCTGTGGAAGTCTCACACATGTGGTATTGCCGTACTCAGGAGGAGTGAGAGAATCTATTTTGGGGTGTCATTTTTGGTATGTACATGTTATGTGGTAGAAATATTGTATAAATAGACAACTTTGTGTTAAAAAAAAATGCGTTTTAACCACTTCCCGCCCGCCGGCCGTCATACAACGTCCTTGACTTTGTGCGGGGATATCTGAATGATGCCTGCAGCTACAGGCATCATTCAGATATCAGCTTTTTCAGCCGGTGATTCCCTACACCATAAGAATGATCAATGCGGCTGTTCCACTGCTTGATCGTTCTTACGGGAGGCGAGAGGGGATGACCCCCCCCTCCCGCGCTTCTACTGACTCACCGCTATGATCGAAGCCAGGATCGTTTTTTTTTTTTTTTAATTTCAGGCTTCCCAGCTTGGAGGTGAGATGTGGGGTCTTATTGACCCCATATCTCACTGTAAAGAGGACCTGTCATGCCATATTCTTATTACAAGGATGTTTACATTCCTTGTAATAGGAATAAAAGTTTTCAAAAAAATTTTTTTTGGGAAAAAAGCATCAAACTAAAATAAATAAAGTAAAATGAACAATAAAAAAAAAAAATGTAAAGCGCCCCTGTCCCTGTGTGCTCACATGCAGAAGCGAACGCATACGTAAGTCCAGCCCCCATATGAAAACGGTGTTCAAACCACACATGTGAGGTATCGGTCCGATCGGTAGAGCGAGAGCAATAATTTTGGCCCTAGACCTCCTCTGTAACTCAAAACATGTAATCAGTAAAAAATTTTAAAGCGTTACCTATGGGGATTTTTGAGTAGCAAAGTTTGGCGCAATTCCACAAGCGCGTGCAATTTTGAAAGGTGACATGTTGGGTATCTATTTACTCGGCGTAACTTCATCTTTCACATTATGCAAAAACATTGGGCTAACTTTACTGTTTTGGTTTTTGTAAAGCATAAAACTGTTTTTTTTCCCAAAAAAAGCGTTAAAAAATTGCTGCGCAAATACCGTGCGAGATAAAAAGTTGCAATGACCGCCATTGTATTCTCTAGGGTCTTTGCTAAAAAAACATATAAAATGTTTTGGCGTTCTATGTAATTTTCTAGCTAATAAATGATGATTTTTACATGTAGGAGAGAAATGTCAGAATTGGCCTGGGTGCTCCCCTGCATGTTGGGCCTCTGTACGTGGCCACGCTGTGTAAAAGTCTCACACATGTGGTATCGCCATACTCGGGAGTAATAGCAGAATGTGTTTTGGGGTGTAATTTGTGTTATGCATATGCGGTGTGTGAGAAATAACCTGCTAATATGACAATTTTGTGGAAAAAAAAAAAAAGTAAAAAAAAAACCTTGATTTTGCAAAGAATTGTGGGAAAAAATGACAACTTCAAAAAACTCACCATGCATCTTTCTAAATACCTTGGAATGTCTTCTTTCCAAAAAGGGGTCATTTGGGGGGTATTTGTACTTTTCTGGCATGTTAGGGTCTCAAGAAATTAGATAGGCCGTCAGCACTTCAGGTGTGATCAATTTTCAGATATTGGCACCATAGCTTTTGGACTCTATAACTTTCAAAAAGACCAAATAATATCCACCGATTTGGGTAATTTTTACCAAAGATATGTAGCGGTATAAATTTTGGCCAAAATATATGAAGAAAAATTACTAATTTGCAAAATATTATAACAGAAATGAAGAAAAATGTATTTTTTTACAGATTTTTCGGTCTTTTTTCTTTTACGGCACAAAAAATAAAGAACCCAGCGGTGATTAAATACCACCAAAAGAAAGCTCAATTTGTGTGAAAAAAAGGACAAAAATTTCATATAGATACAGTGCTGCATGACTGAGTAATTGTCATTCAAAATGTGAGAGCACCAAAAGCTGAAAATTGGTCTGGTTAGGAAGGGGGTTTAAGTGCCCAGTAGGCAAGTGGTTAATCCAACAGAGCTACTAACTTGAATGGGGCGATAAATACTTTCCCTGGGACCATAGTCATTTAAATTGTTGTAATACAGGTTTATATCTGAAAAGTCCAAACCAATCAACAGTGTTTAAAATGCAATAAGGCTGTGAATATAGTTCAATAGGAATATATCTTCTTTCTATGAAAGAGCATTCCATTGTGCAAGAAGTGAAATAAGGTGCCAGGGAAATGGATGTCTGCTCTTCGTGCACAAAACACACACTGGTGAGAAGTGGCCTCTTACCTTGCAGCAATGAGGTAACCGCATACAAACACTGGTAATGGCTGTCTCTCCCTTATGTTCCTGGACCAGATTGGGTTCTTTGTGTGTCTTTGTCTCTCAGCGGGTGCAGGAGGAGAAGTAAAAAAGGGGAATCGGATAGTGTAGTATTTTCAACAGTAGTTGAAGTTCTTCTTTTTTACTTATACACATCTTTGTATATGCTGCACACCGTTTGTATTTTGCACAAGTTTTTTGCACTTTTGTACAGGAAGATCGCTATTGCTGATTTTGCACACTTTTTGCTTACTTGCACAGTCCATTCAGTTTTTGGATATACCGTATATTTATTACACCTATTTTAGTGTTATTATTGATTTACTTCTGCATGTTACACTTTGTCATTATCACTTAATACTGTGCTATATCACATTGCACCTACTGTTTTATAGAAGTTTTATTACAGTAGTTCTTTATCTCTGTATTTTGGATTATTATGCTTATTGACACCATCTATTTATTTTACCTATACTTGTACTACTACCTTTAGCAGCATATTTTTTTCACTCTCTCTGGAACAGCGCAGCACCAACCCCTATCCTTATTCCAATGCCTCATGGGCTTGGTTTGACCCATATTCGGTGCCTGCAGCAGTTCCACCTTTAGCTACTCCTGTTTTACATGGGAGCGCAGGAATAATCATACACTTTAGATAAGGGTTTAGCTATACAATCAATTCCTGGAGTTTAGACAATGGGTTGTTAGATGTCAGCATAGGTGGTGGGATTTTCAATAAACAATTGTTCTATCCATATACTTAAAATGTCATAATTCCTCTGAGGCATTTTTAGACACATATTCATTATCGACAGTTCAGAGATTTGTGACTGTTGTCATTCTGATGTATCATTAACCTCGCATCTCAGTCATTGTCTGAGGGAAAGCTGAGTCAACATTGGGTTCTTACTAGGGAGACGTTCTCACCCTATTTACCCTAGCTGTGCCTTTAATCAAAGGCTTTGTTATTTGGATCTTAAAACCGAATTTGACCATTATTAGCTGGTTTCATGTAAGGTGGCATCATTGTTCAGTTTACTCTGTTTCAACATAAGTTTTGTCTCTTGACTTCAGCTCTCCACTGGATAGGATAAGTAATTCAGCCTTCTCTGTTGGGGGGGGGGGGATGCTCTCCTGGAGTGACGACTCCCCAGCTGAAGGCCACATGAAAATTGTAATATTTTGAGGTATCTCGGCCATGACAAAATGCATCTTAGACACAACATGGAAAAAAATTAGAATTTTCCAGGTTCCTGCATGAATGGCTTCTAAGTACACTGTTTAAGTGGTGCCCCATTCTAAAATGTAAAAACTATTCTAATAGTTTTACATAATGCAGCAACATCAATACACCCAGCATTGGAGGTGATTTATTCTTCCAAAGCAAATGGAAGTACTGACTAGTATGCCAATGTTCCAGTGTTTCTCCATCACTTAGCTAATGAGACCCCAAAGATAATGAAGGGAGGCAAGGGAGGGTCAAACAAGGATGATATTTAGGCATCTGACATCCTCCGTAACTGATGATGCCATTGGTCGATAGGAGATTGGCAGCTAGAAGGTTGTAATGGTGTACAATGAAAACCTGTGGTTTTGTGTAATTAAAGGCAGGTTTCATCTACCCACCAGCTTGTATATAATTGTGGGGCAATTTTTAGGCATTTCACCAAGACATCCACAAAGAAACCTCAAGGCACCCTGGTTGAAAAAGGCTGCTCTAAGTCATATCTTTTTTGGACAGATAATTAATACATTAAAGCAATAAAATAATAAAAAAGTGGATGATTGCGGTCAGGTATTTAAATCAAATACAAATTTAAATCAAATTTAAACCTAGTAAAACAAACATTATCTTCGCCCCCCCTTCACTTCCCAAGGGGGCAGGCAAAATCAGGGGCGTAACTAGAAATCACAGGGCCCCATAGCAAAATGTTGTATGGGCCCCCCCTGCAAACCCTCCCCCCCTGCAAACCGCTCCCTCCACAAAAAAAAAGAACTAATGCCATTGAACAACAGATTACCGCACCCATGTGGCACAGTACCCAGGCAACAGCTTATATTAATTTTGAACAACAAAGTATGCAGTATACTGTATGCAGCCCCTGAAGGACACACATTGCTGACCTCCAGCCTTCTAACCAATTTCTGTTCTGTTATATAAAATGAAATAGTTCAACTCACAATAATGCAGAATCAGTGGGAGCCCTGAGCGTGGCACTTGCCACCGTCGCCTGCCACCAGATGCAACTTGTCACGGAATGTCACTTGCCACATCACCCGCCACACGTTGCGGATTGTCCACTTGCCACGTCACCTGCCACCAGATGCAGAGTCACTTGTCACACGTTGCAGAATGTCACCTGCCACATGTTGCCGATTGTCCACTTGCCACGTCCCAGATTGTCACTTGCCACGTCACCTGCCACACATTACTGATTGTCACTTGCCACGTCCCAGATTGTCACTTGCCATACATTAGATTGTCACTTGCCACGTCACCTGCCACACATTACGGATTGTCACTTGCCACTTTCCGGATTGTCACTTGCCACACATTACGGATTGTCACTTGCCACGTCGCCTGCCACATGTTATGGATTGTCAATTGCCACGTCACCTGCTACACATTACGGATTGTCACTTGCCACGTCCCAGATTGTCACTTGCCACACATTACGGATTGTCACTTGCCACGTCGCCTGCCACATGTTACAGATTGTCACTTGCCACATCACCTGCCATACATTACAGATTGTCACTTGCCACGTCCCCTGCCACACATTACGGATAGTCACTTGCCACGTCACCTGCCACACATTACGGATTGTCACTTTTCACGTCCCGGATTGTCACTTGCCACATATTACGGATTGTCACTTGCCACGTCCCGGATTGTCACTTGCCACGTCACCTGCCGCACATTACGGATTGTCATTTGCCACGTCCTGGATTGTCACTTGCCACTTCACCTGTCACACATTACAGATTGTCACTTGCTGTGTCACTTTCATGCTGTGTCCCAGAGTCAGGCAGCGGAGAGATAATGTCATCTCTCTGCTTCCCGATGCTGCCTTCACAGTGAGGGGGGAACTGCACTGCAGGGAGGGCACCGGGCGGTGAGAGATGATGTCATCTCTATGCACCCCCGGCTGCCAGCTCCCTGATTGGCCAGCCCGCTCACACACGAGCCGAACCGCCCAGCTGACTCACCGCCTGACAGCCCTCGGAGCCGCCCACGCTCTCACCGCGGACCCGCAGAGCCGCCTGCTCTCTCACCCGTGGGCCCGCAAAGCCGCCCGCTCTCACCCGCTGTTACCCGCAGAGCCGCCTGTCCTCACCAGGCCCCTAACGGCTGCGGGCCCCATAGCGGCCGTGTGTGTCGTTATGGCGGTAACTCCACCACTGGGCAAAATACCTATTGAAGGATGGGTAGGGGGGAGTTAAAACTGCTGGTTGTAGCTTTAAACAGAACCAGTCATGTTTGGACAATGCAGGAATTTTTAATATGCAGGGTCTCATTAATATTATCTTACTATGTTTCATTAATATGCTGTATACATTGCACACATATGCCACAGTCATTGCACCCACAAAATATGACTTACCGTATTTTTCGCTCCATCAGACGCACTCCCCCCCCCAAAAAAATGGGGGGAAATGTCTCTGCGTCTTATGGAGCAAATACTGACCAGCCACCCTCCCCTGTCACCGCCATAATACAATACTGGGCCGGCAGCGCAACCGTCTCCCCCCGGGAAATCTCCCACTGGGCCTGTTATTCACAGAAGACCGAAGACAGAGCACCCCATACTCCATTCAGCTGCTCGGGCTGCTCTGTCTTCTGAGTGACAGGCGGATGCATAAGGAATGTCAGTCTGTGCGAGGTGGAGGTGGCACAGGTAAGGCTGCATTTCATGGCACAGATCAGACTGCATTTCATGGCATAGATCAGGCTGCCTTTCATGGCACAGATCAGGCTGCATTTTATTGGCATAGGTCAGGCTGCATTTTATTGGAACAGGTCAGGATGAATTTTATTGGCACAGGTCAGGCTGAATTTTATTGGCACAGGTAAGGCTGCATTTTATTGGCACAGGTAAGGCTGCATTTTATTGGCACAGGTAAGGCTGCATTTCATGGGCACTGGTAAATATTTTAGTACACCATTTGGTTCAGAATTTTTTTTTTCTTGTTTTCCACCTCTAAAACCTAGGTGCGTCATATGGAGCGAAAAATACGGTAATTACTGTGCCATAAGAAAGAGTCCTAAAGATACACAAAACCCTCAGGGCAAGGAGTCCTCTTTTTGTCTCTGAATTTAAAGGCTTTGCCCTTCTTAGAAAATGTATAACCAGTCAAATAAAACAAGGTCTTTCTTGTGCAGGATGAAAAAATTTGTTTAGTTTAGTTTAGTTTCGATTTGTTATTTAACTAAATTCGGTTAATTCTTTGCATTCGTTACATTCATTTTCGGAATTCGTTTCGTTTCGTATTCGAATTCGAAAGAATTCGACCGCATTCGAAAAAATTCGACAGTATTCGAAAAAAAACTATCAAATTCGAAAAAATTCGACCACATTCGAAAAAAACTGTCAAATTCGAAAAAATTCTACCACATTCGAAAAAAATTGTCAAATTTGAAAAAATTCTACCACATTCGAAAAAAACTGTCAAATTCGAAAAAATTCTACCACATTCGAAAAAAACTGTCAAATTCGAAAAAATTCTACCACATTCGAAAAAAACATTAACTGAATTTGAAAAAGTAAACTATATATAACCATTTTGCAAAATTTGAAATTCGTATAGAATGAAATCGAATTCCAATAGAAAAGATTAGGATGGAATAGAAAATATAAAAGAATAGCATAGAAAAACAATAGAACAGAATAGAAAAAAATATAATATATTGTATTCTAATCTTTTTTTATTCGAATTCGAATTCATTCTGTACCAAATTCCAATTTCGGAAGATGGTTATATATATATTATATTTTTTTTCTATTCTGTTCCATTGTTTTTCTATGCTATTCTTTTCTATTCTATTCTAAACTTTTCTATTCGAATTTGAATTAATTCTATGCAAAATTCGAATTTCGGAAGATGGCTTCTAAAATTTGAATTTCGTATAGAATGAATTGGAATTTGAATAGAAAATATTAGAATAGAAAATAATAGAAATAGAATAGACTAGAAAAACAATAGAACAGAAGAGGATAAAATATAATATATATATTATATTTTTTTCTATTCTGTTTCATTGTTTTTCTATGCTATTCTTTTTTATTCTATTCTAAACTTTTCTATTCGAATTTGAATTCATTCTATACGAAATTCGAACTTCAGAAGATGGCTTCTGAAATTTGAATTTCGTATAGAATGAATTTGAATTTGAATAGAAAATAATAGAAAAGATTAGACTAGAAAAACAATAGAACAGAACAGAATAAAATATAATATATATTATATCTTATTCTATTCTGTTCTATTGTTTTTCTAGTCTTTCTACACTATTCTAATCTTTTCTATTCAAATTCATTTTATACGAAATTCGAATTTCGGAAAATGGTTATATAGAAATAAAATGAAATCAAATTCTAATAGAAAAGAATAGAATAGAAAAACAATAGAACAGTAGAACAGAATAGAAAGAAATTATATATATATATATATATATATATATATATATATATATATATTATATTTTTTTCTGTTCTGCTCTATTGTTTTTCTATGCTATTCTTTTATATTATTTTCTGTTCTATTCTAATCTTTTCTATTTGAATTCATTCTGTACCAAATTCCAATTTCGGAAGATGGTTTTATATATATATATATATATATATATATATATATATATATATATATATATATATATATATATAATTTTTTCTATTCTGTTCTATTGTTTTTCTGTTCTAGTCTTTTCTATTAGAATTCGATTTCATTCTATTTCATTCTGTTTCTGTATAACCATTTTCAGAAATTCAAATTTCGTATAGAATGAATTTTTATTTTATTCGAATTTTGAAAGATGTTTTATATATATATATATATATATATATATATATATATATATATATATATATATATATATATATATATATATAAAACATCTTCCAAAATTCGAATTTCATATAGACCAAAATCAAATTTAAATATAAAAGATTAGAATAGAATAGAAAATAATAGACTAGAAAAACAATAGAACAGAATAGAAGAAACTATAATATATATATTATATTTTCTTCTATTCTGTTCTATTGTTTTTCTAGTCTATTCTTTTCTATTATTTTCTGTTCTAATCTTTTCTTTTCAAATTCTAATTCATTCTATACGAAATTCAAACTTCAGAAGCCATGTTCCGAAATTCGAATTTCGTATAGAATGAATTTGAATTTGAATTGAAAAGACTATTTTAGAATATAAAATAATAGAAAAGAAAAGCATAAAAAAAATAGAAGAGAATAATAATATATATATATATATATATATATATATATATATATATATATATATATATATATATATATATATATATATATATATATATATATATATATTTATATTTATATATATATATATATATATATATATATATATATTCTAATGCTTTATTATTTTATATTCTAACTTATTGTTTTTTTTTAGAAAAACGTTTTACATTTTTTTCTAGGCATGACATAGGTGTGTTCGTATAGTTTAGTCCAATCAAAGTCCATATCTTCTTAGTAGCAAGGGAACAGTTAAACTTTGTGTTAAAAAAACTTTGTGTTAAAAAAAAAATGCGTTTTAACCACTTCCCGCCCGCCGGCCGTCATACAACGTCCTTGACTTTGTGCGGGGATATCTGAATGATGCCTGCAGCTACAGGCATCATTCAGATATCAGCTTTTTCAGCCGGCGATTCCCTACACCATAAGAATGATCATAGCGGCTGTTCCACTGCTTGATCGTTCTTACGGGAGGCGAGAGGGGATGTCCCCCCCTCCCGCGCTTCTACCGACTCACCGCTATGATCGAAGCCAGGATCGTTTTTTTTTTTTTTTTTTTTAATTTCAGGCTTCCCAGCCTGGAGGTGAGATGTGGGGTCTTATTGACCCCATATCTCACTGTAAAGAGGACCTGTCATGCCATATTCCTATTACAAGGATGTTTACATTCCTTGTAATAGGAATAAAAGTTTTCAAATTTTTTTTTTTTGGAAAAAAGCATCAAACTAAAATAAATAAAGTAAAATGAACAATAAAAAAAAATTTTTTTTTTAAAGCGCCCCTGTCCCTGTGTGCTCGCATGCAGAAGCGAACACATACGTAAGTCCCGCCCACATATGAAAACGGTGTTCAAACCACACATGTGAGGTATCGCTGCAATCGGTAGAGCAAGAGCAATAATTTTGGCCCTAAACCTCCTCTGTAACTCAAAACATGTAACCAGTAAAAAATTTTAAAGCGTCGCCTATGGGGATTTTTGAGTAGCAAAGTTTGGCGCCATTCCACAAGCGCGTGCAATTTTGAAAGGTGACATGTTGGGTATCTATTTACTCGGCGTAACTTCATCTTTCACATTATGCAAAAACATTGGGCTAACTTTACTGTTTTGGTTTTTGTAAAGCACAAAACAGTTTTTTTTCCCCAAAAAAACGCGTTAAAAAAATTGCTGCGTAAATACCGTGCGAGATAAAAAGTTGCAACGACCGCAATTGAATTCTCTAGGGTCTTTGCTAAAAAAACATGTATAATGTTTTGGGGTTCTAGCTAATAAATGATGATTTTTACATGTAGGAGAGAAATGTCAGAATTGGCCTGGGTGCTCCAGAACGCCTGAAGGTGCTCCCTGCATGTTGGGCCTCTGTATGTGGCCACGCTGTGTAAAAGTCTCACACATGTGATATCGCCATACTCGGGAGTAATAGCAGAATGTGTTTTGGGGTGTAATTTGTGGTATGCATGTGCGGTGTGTGAGAAATAACCTGCTAATATGACAATTTTGTGGAAAAAAAAAAAAGTAAAAAAAAAACCTTGATTTTGCAAAGAATTGTGGGAAAAAATGACAACTTCAAAAAACTCACCATGCATCTTTCTAAATACCTTGGAATGTCTTCTTTCCAAAAAGGGGTCATTTGGGGGGTATTTGTACTTTTCTGGCATTTTAGGGTCTCAAGAAATTAGATAGGCTGTCAGTACTTCAGGTGTGATCAATTTTCAGATATTCGCACCATAGCTTTTGGACTCTATAACTTTCAAAAAGACCAAATAATATCCACCAATTTGGGTTATTTTTGACAAAGATATGTAGCGGTATAAATTTTGGCCAAAATATAAGAAGAAAAATTACTAATTTGCACAATATTATAACAGAAATTAAGAAAAATATATTTTTTTACAGATTTTTCGGTCTTTTTTCTTTTACGGCGCAAAAAATAAAGAACCCAGCGGTGATTAAATACCACCAAAAGAAAGCTCAATTTGTGTGAAAAAAAGGACAAAAATTTCATATAGATACAGTGCTGCATGACTGAGTAATTGTCATTCAAAATGTGAGAGCACCAAAAGCTGAAAATTGGTCTAGTTAGGAAGGGGGTTTAAGTGCAAGTGGTTAATCCAACAGAGCTACTAACTTGAATGGGGCGATAAATACTTTCCCTGGGACCATAGTCATTTAAATTGTTGTAATACAGGTTTATATCTGAAAAGTCCAAACAAATCAACAGTGTATAAAATGCAATAAGGCTGTGAATATAGTTCAATAGGAATATATCTTCTTTCTATGAAAGAGCATTCCATTGTGCAAGAAGTGAAATAAGGTGCCAGGGAAATGGATGTCTGCTCTTCGTGCACAAAACACACACTGGTGAGAAGTGGCCTCTTACCTTGCGGCAATGAGGTAACCGCATACAAACACTGGTAATGGCTGTCTCTCCCTTATGTTCCTGGACCAGATTGGGTTCTTTGTGTGTCTTTGTCTCTCAGCGGGTGCAGGAGGAGAAGTAAAAAAGGGGAATCGGATAGTGTAGTATTTTCAACAGTAGTTGAAGTTCTTCTTTTTTACTTATACACATCTTTGTATATGCTGCACACCGTTTGTATTTTGCACAAGTTTTTTGCACTTTTATACAGGAAGATCGCTATTGCTGATTTTGCACACTTTTTGCTTACTTGCACAGTCCATTCAGTTTTTGGATATACCATATATTTATTACACCTATTTTAGTGTTATTATTGATTTACTTCTGCATGTTACACTTTGTCATTATCACTTAATACTGTGCTATATCACATTGCACCTACTGTTTTATAGAAGTTTTATTACAGTAGTTCTTTATCTCTGTATTTTGGATTATTATGCTTATTGACACCATCTATTTATTTTACCTATACTTGTACTACTACCTTTAGCAGCATATTTTTTTCACTCTCTCTGGAACAGCGCAGCACCAACCCCTATCCTTATTCCATTGCCTCATGGGCTTGGTTTGACCCATATTCGGTGCCTGCAGCAGTTCCACCTTTAGCTACTCCTGTTTTACATGGTAGCGCAGGAATAATCATACACTTTAGATAAGGGTTTAGCTGTACAAACAATTCCTGGAGTTTAGACAATGGCTTGTTAGATGTTAGCATAGGTGGTGGGATTTTCAATAAACAATTGTTCTATCCATATACTTAAAATGTCATAATTCCTCTGAGGCATTTTTAGACACATATTCATTATCGACAGTTCAGAGATTTGTGACTGTTGTCATTCTGATGTATCATTAACCTTGCATCTCAGTCATTGTCTGAGGGAAAGCTGAGTCAACATTGGGTTCTTACTAGGGAGACGTTCTCACCCTATTTATCCTAGCTGTGCCTTTAATCAAAGGCCTTGTTATTTGGATCTTAAAACCGAATTTGACCATTGTTAGCTGGTTTCATGTAAGGTGGCATCATTGTTCAGTTTACTCTGTTTCAACATAAGTTTTGTCTCTTGACTTCAGCTCTCCACTGGATAGGATAAGTAATTCAGCCTTCTCTGTTGGGGGGGGGGATGCTCTCCTGGAGTGACGACTCCCCAGCTGAAGGCCACATGAAAATTGTAATATTTTGAGGTATCTCGGCCATGACAAAATGCATCTTAGACACAACATGGAAAAAAATTAGAATTTTCCAGGTTCCTGCATGAATGGCTTCTAAGTACACTGTTTAAGTGGTGCCCCATTCTAAAATGTAAAAACTATTCTAATAGTTTTACATAATGCAGCAACATCAATACACCCAGCATTGGAGGTGATTTATTCTTCCAAAGCAAATGGAAGTACTGACTAGTATGCCAATGTTCCAGTGTTTCTCCATCACTTAGCTAATGAGACCCCAAAGATAATGAAGGGAGGCAAGGGAGGGTCAAACAAGGATGATATTTAGGCATCTGACATCCTCCTTAACTGATGATGCCATTGGTCGATAGGAGATTGGCAGCTAGAAGGTTGTAATGGTGTACAATGAAGACCTGTGGTTTTGTGTAATTAAAGGCAGGTTTCATCTACCCACCAGCTTGTATATAATTGTGGGGCAATTTTTAGGCATTTCACCAAGACATCCACAAAGAAACCTCAAGGCACCCTGGTTGAAAAAGGCTGCTCTAAGTCATATCTTTTTTGGACAGATAATTAATACATTAAAGCAATAAAATAATAAAAAAGTGGATGATTGCGGTCAGGTATTTAAATCAAATACAAATTTAAATCAAATTTAAACCTAGTAAAACAAACATTATCTTCGCCCCCCCTTCACTTCCCAAGGGGGCAGGCAAAATCAGGGGCGTAACTAGAAATCACAGGGCCCCATAGCAAAATGTTGTATGGGCCCCCCCTGCAAACCCTCCCCCCCTGCAAACCGCTCCCTCCACAAAAAAAAAGAACTAATGCCATTGAACAACAGATTACCGCACCCATGTGGCACAGTACCCAGGCAACAGCTTATATTAATTTTGAACAACAAAGTATGCAGTATACTGTATGCAGCCCCTGAAGGACACACATTGCTGACCTCCAGCCTTCTAACCAATTTCTGTTCTGTTATATAAAATGAAATAGTTCAACTCACCATAATGCAGAATCAGTGGGAGCCCTGAGCGTGTCACTTGCCACCGTCGCCTGCCACCAGATGCAACTTGTCACGGAATGTCACTTGCCACATCACCCGCCACACGTTGCGGATTGTCCACTTGCCACGTCGCCTGCCACCAGATGCAGATTGTCACTTGTCACACATTGCAGAATGTCACCTGCCACATGTTGCCGATTGTACACTTACCACGTCCCGGATTGTCACTTGCCACGTCACCTGCCACACATTACTGATTGTCACTTGCCACGTCCCAGATTGTCACTTGCCACACATTAGATTGTCACTTGCCTTGTCACCTGCCACACATTACGGATTGTCACTTGCCACTTTCCAGATTGTCACTTGCCACACATTACGGATTGTCACTTGCCACTTCGCCTGCCACATGTTATGGATTGTCACTTGCCACGTCACCTGCCACACATTACGGATTGTCACTTGCCACGTCCCGGATTGTCACTTGCCACACATTACGGATTGTCACTTGCCACGTCGCCTGCCACATGTTACAGATTGTCACTTGCCACGTCACCTGCCATACATTACAGATTGTCACTTGCCACGTCACCTGCCACACATTACGGATAGTCACTTGCCACATCACCTGCCACACATTACGGATTGTCACTTGTCACGTCCCGGATTGTCACTTGCCACACATTACGGATTGTCACTTGCCACGTCCCGGATTGTCACTTGCCACGTCACCTGCCACACATTACGGATTGTCACTTGCCACGTCCCGGATTGTCACTTGCCACACATTACGGATTGTCACTTGCTGCCACGTCCCGGATTGTCACTTGCCACTTCACCTGTCACACATTACGGATTGTCACTTGCTGTGTCACTTTCATGCTGTGTCCCAGAGTCAGGCAGCAGAGAGATAATGTCATCTCTCTGCTTCCCGAGGCTGCCTGCACAGTGAGGGGGGAACTGCACTGCAGGGATGCAGGGAGGGTGCCGGGCAGTGAGATATGATGTCATCTCTATGCACCCCTGGCTGCCAGATCCCTGATTGGCCAGCCCGCTCACACACGATCCGAGCCGCCCAGCTGACTCACCGCCTGACAGCCCTCGGAGCCGCCTGCGCTCTCACCGCAGACCTGCAGAGCCGCCCGCTCTCACCCGCTGTTACCCGTGGAGCCGTCTGTCCTCACCAGGCCGCTAATGGCTGCGGGCCCCATAGAGGCCGCGTGTGTCGCTATGGCGGTAGTTCCGCCACTGGGCAAAATACCTATTGAAGGATGGGTAGGGGGGAGTTAAAACTGCTGGTTGTAGCTTTAAACAGAACCAGTCATGTTTGGACAATGCAGGAATTTTTAATATGCAGGGTCTCATTAATATTATCTTACTATGTTTCATTAATATGCTGTATACATTGCACACATATGCCACAGTCATTGCACCCACAAAATATGCACCCACCCCGTATTTTTCGCTCCATCAGACACACTCCCCCCCCCACAAAAATGGGGGGAAATGTCTCTGCGTCTTATGGAGCAAATACTGACCAGCCACCCTCCCCTGTCACCGCCATGTTACAATACTGGGCCGGCAGTGCAGCCGTCTCCCACCGGGCAATCTCCCACTGGGCCTGTTATTCACAGAAGACCGAAG
Organism: Aquarana catesbeiana; assembly: GCF_042186555.1. Lineage (NCBI taxonomy): Eukaryota > Metazoa > Chordata > Amphibia > Anura > Ranidae > Aquarana > Aquarana catesbeiana. The sequence goes on along the minus strand of NC_133333.1, from coordinate 203,615,441 downwards.
ACAGAGCACCCCATACTCCATTCAGCTGCTCGGGCTGCTCTGTCTTCTGAGTGACAGGCGGATGCATAAGGAATGTCAGTCTGTGCGAGGTGGAGGTGGCACAGGTAAGGCTGCATTTCATGGCACAGATCAGGCTGCATTTCATGGCACAGATCAGGTTGCCTTTCATGGCACAGATCAGGCTGCATTTTATTGGCATAGGTCAGGCTGCATTTTATTGGCACAGGTCAGGCTGAATTTTATTGGCACAGGTCAGGCTGAATTTTATTAGCACAGGTAAGGCTGCGTTTTATTGGCACAGGTAAGGCTGCATTTCATGGGCACTGGTAAATATTTTAGTACACCATTTGGTTCAGAATTTTTTTTCTTGTTTTCCACCTCTAAAACCTAGGTGCGTCATATGGAGCGAAAAATACGGTAATTACTGTGCCATAAGAAAGAGTCCTAAAGATACACAAAAACCTCAGGGCAAGGAGTCCTCTTTTTGTCTCTGAATTTAAAGGCTTTGCCCTTCTCAGAAAATGTATAACCAGTCAAATAAAACAAGGTCTTTCTTGTGCAGGATGAAAAAATTTGTTTAGTTTAGTTTAGTTTCGATTTGTTATTTAACTAAATTCGTTTAGTTAAATTCTTTGCATTCGTTACATTCATTTTCGGAATTCGTTTCGTTTCGTATTCGAATTAGAAAAAATTCGACCGCGTTCGAAAAAATTCGACCGTATTCGAAAAAAACTATCAAATTCGAAAAAAGTCTACTACATTCGAAAAAAACTGTCAAATTCGAAAAAATTCTACCACATTCGAAAAAAACTATCAAATTAAAAAAAAATCCACCACATTCGAAAAAAACTGTCAAATTTGAAAAAATTCTACCACATTCGAAAAAAACTGTAAAATTCGAAAAAATTCTACCGCATTCGAGAAAAACATTAACTGAATTTGAAAAAGTAAACTATATATAACCATTTTGCAAAATTTGAAATTCGTATAGAATGAAATCGAATTCCAATAGAAAAGATTAGGATAGAATAGAAAATATAAAAGAATAGCATAGAAAAACAATAGAACAGAATAGAAAAAAATATAATATATTGTATTCTAATCTTCTATATTCGAATTCGAATTCATTCTGTACCAAATTCCAATTTCGGAAGATGGTTATATATATATTATATTTTTTTTTTCTATTCTGTTCCATTGTTTTTCTATGCTATTCTTTTCTATTCTATTCTAAACTTTTCTATTCAAATTTGAATTAATTCTATGCAAAATTCGAATTTCGGAAGATGGCTTCTAAAATTTGAATTTCGTATAGAATGAATTCGAATTTGAATAGAAAAGATTAGAATAGAAAATAATAGAAATAGAATAGACTAGAAAAACAATAGAACAGAAGAGGATAAAATATAATATATATATTATATTTTTTTCTATTCTGTTTCATTGTTTTTCTATGCTATTCTTTTTTATTCTATTCTAAACTTTTCCATTCGAATTTGAATTCATTCTATACGAAATTCGAACTTCGGAAGATGGCTTCTGAAATTTGAATTTCGTATAGAATGAATTTGAATTTTAATAGAAAATAATAGAAAAGATTAGACTAGAAAAACAATAGAACAGAACAGAATAAAATATAATATATATATTATATCTTATTCTATTCTGTTCTATTGTTTTTCTAGTCTTTCTACTCTATTCTAATCTTTTCTATTCAAATTCAAATTCATATACGAAATTCGAATTTCGGAAAATGGTTTTTTATATATATATATATATATATATATATATATATATATATATATATATATATATATATATATATATATATATAATATTTTTTCTAATCTGTTCTATTGTTTTTCTATTATTTTCTATTTTCTATTATATTCTAATCTTTTCTATTTGAATTCAAATTCATTCTATACAAAATTCGAATTTCGGAAAATGGTTATATAGAAATAAAATGAAATCAAATTCTAATAGAAAAGAATAGAATAGAAAAACAATAGAACAGTAGAACAGAATAGAAAGAAATATTATATATATATATATATATATATTATATTTTTTTCTGTTCTGCTCTATTGTTTTTCTATGCTATTCTTTTATATTATTTTCTGTTCTATTCTAATCTTTTTATTTGAATTCATTCTGTACCAAATTCCAATTTCGGAAGATGGTTTTATATATATATATATATATATATATATATATATATATATATATATAATTTTTTCTATTCTGTTCTATTATTTTTCTGTTCTAGTCTTTTCTATTGGAATTCGATTTCATTCTATTTCATTCTGTTTCTGTATAACCATTTTTAGAAATTCAAATTTCGTATAGAATGAATTTTTATTTTATTCGAATTTTGGAAGATGTTTTATATATATATATAAAACATCTTCCAAAATTCGAATTTCATATAGACCGAAATCAAATTTAAATATAAAAGATTAGAATAGAATAGAAAATAATAGACTAAAAAAACAATAGAACAGAATAGAAGAAACTATAATATATATTATATTTTCTTCTATTCTGTTCTATTGTTTTTCTAGTCTATTCTTTTCTATTATTTTCTGTTCTAATCTTTTCTTTTCAAATTCTAATGCCCCGTACACACGGTTGGATTTTCCGATGGAAAATGTCCGATCGGAGCGTGTTGTCGGAAATTCCGACCGTGTGTGGGCTCCATCGGACATTCTCCATCGGATTTTCCGACACACAAAGTTGGAGAGCAGGAGATAAAATTTTCCGACAACAAAATCCGTTGTCGGAAATTCCGATCGTGTGTACACAAATCCGACGGACAAAGTGCCACGCATGCTCAGAATAAATAAAGAGATGAAAGCTATTGGCCACTGCCCCGTTTATAGTCCCGACGTACATGTTTTACATCACCGCGTTTAAAACGATCGGATTTTCCGACAACTTTGTGTGACCGTGTGTATGCAAGACAAGTTTGAGCCAACATCCGTCGGAAAAAATCCTAGGATTTTGTTGTCGGAATGTCCGAACAAAGTCCGACCGTGTGTACGGGGCATTATTCATTCTATACGAAATTCAAACTTCAGAAGCCATGTTCCGAAATTCGAATTTCGTATAGAATGAATTTGAATTTGAATTGAAAAGACTATTTTAGAATATAAAATAATAGGGAATAATAATAATTCGGAAATTCGGATGCATCCGAATTTCCGAATAATGAAAAATTCGTCCGAATTTCGATTTGGAACTAAACGGAATGCACATGCCTAGTCTTTCTGTATACATCCTGTTTGATTTGGCAGGAGAAAATAAAGCTTTCCATTTGCCTGATGTCATCCACTCTGTGTAACCATAGTGAGATCGATGGAGGTTTAGGGTCTTTTCATTTCAAGGGAATGCAAGATTTAGCTGCCATTAGGAAGTGGGGGAGAATCGATGCTATACCATCTGGATATTAAAGCAGAACTTGTTCCTAAAAGGGAAGTTCCACTTTACCACCTCCTTCCCCCCTCCTCTCCACCTTTTGGAGGTTTTTTTTTGGGGGGGGGGGTTATCTAGTTTTAGCAGGTACCCATTCCCACTCCGACCTCCTAGATGATAAGAGTGGAAGTTCTCCCAACTCCCCCACCTCCCTCCTGGATCACAACCTTCTGGGCCCGTCACAGGTCCCAGGAAGATGCGGGACCATTCATACAGCACAGTGCGGCTCGAGCATGTACAGCAGCTGTGAAGCCATAAGGAGTCGCCCCTGTCTTTCCTCAGTAACATGCCGGCTTCAGAGACCTGGTGATAAACCGGCCCGGGTGAAGATAGAGCTGGATCCTTGGACTGGTAAGTGCCCCCTTTTTTTTTTAAGTCAGCATCTGAAGTATTTGTAGCTGATGAGTTTTAATTTTTTTTTTTAAGCCTGAAGATCCTCTTTAAGTTGGTTTCCTGTAGTCTGGTGCATATGGGGGATATCAAGGAGAAGCAAAGAATTCTTTGACTTTGTTGTTGTTAAGATGTCATTTGTAAGTCCTGTTTCTATTGTGTAAGAAATGGGGTCTTATAATCACCCTGAGCTTGGGAGATAAGGGAATAGAGGAGAGACAAAGAGTGATTAAGTGGGTGTTAAATCCGATTTAGGGGTCTCAAAACAAGACAGATGATGAGACAGCGAGTCCAGATCTTAGGATAAGATAAGTAGGTGCTTTTATTCACTGCAGTGGAGAAATACAACACAGTTCTCGGCTACTATAAGCAAGCAAAAGTGAAAGTGTTTCTGAGCTTACATCTATAGGTTATACATATATATATATATATACGTATGAATATGCATAAGATATGGGTGTGTATTAAGTGTATTCTAGGCGTGACATAGGTGTGTTCGTATAGTTTAGTCCAATCAAAGTCCATATCTTCTTAGTAGCAAGGGAACAGTTAAATGGGCGTATACATCATGTGAGTCTCAAAAAAAGACAATTCAACAAAATTTGGTCAGTTCAGACTGGTTTTGATAAGGAAGTCATTTTTTGCAGCCTCCTGTATTCTTATCAGCATCTTCACATATCCTGTAGTTTCGGTTTCCAAGGAATTGAAACCAGAGAAGGAAGAGCAAAAAAAAAGGAGAACATCTAGAAGAGAAAATATAAAACAAGTGAATAACCAATTCTTATAGTGATGTTCTATATATATATATAGAGCTCAACATTATTGGACCCCTATAATTCTACTAATTTCCCTCCTCTTGACCCCTATGGAGGGGTCACTACCATATCTTCCCCACCTAGTATGATACCAGAGGGTCCACAGTACTACTTCACATCTATGTGGAGTAAAGATCTTCTTAGGGTGTATGTGGATACATATGTTTTACTCATTCGCATCACCCATCTCAGCATCATATGAATCCGCTAATCTGACTATCTGATAACACTCTATCACTTCCTTGGGGTCATCTTCCTCAGTTCTAACTGCCATTGTAGTAATCCTTGTATTTCCATTTACCACAGCTGAAAAAAAACAAACAAGCAATCCTATAACGATGATTCTTATGAGGACAAAATCTGGGTTTATCATATTTCCTATCATAATATCGCATTGTATACCTCTTTCCCTTACTAAACAAGGGGATATTCCCAAAGTCCTTAAGTTATATTTAACATAAAATGAATTTTCACAATAATAGAACATTTGTGGTATTTCTAGACATACTGGTATTTTTGGCAGCTTTGTGTAGCTTAAACTCAAAATGAAAGTAAATGTGTACCAGGTGTGTGCCTTTTTTTTAACTGTCTGGCCTATTTGAACATATCTAGCAATTACTCAAATTACTCCTTATGCCTGTTAGCATGTGTGATTTGTACAGGTGATTTTCCTGTATAGCCTTGACTGCTAAGATCAAGCAGAGGCATTACAGTAGATTACTCATCTTTTGAAATTAGCTGTACTTTCTTGCAATGGCTGGCATGTATCCATGTCACTTTATAGCTGTAGCAGTTATCAGGGACACTTGGTAGGGTCCTTCAAACTTTGGTCCCAAAGATACTTTCACGTGTTCTTTTACTAGGACCCAATCACCTGGCTGTAAATCATGTGTTCCAGTTACTTGATCTGGATCTGAAATTGAATCAAAAACAAACTTGTGCATCGCAGTTAGTTGCTTTATTAGACAATTACATAACAAAACATAATCATTATACATTACAGCAGTCTGATGTGGAAAATACAACCCTGTCCTAGGTGGGCCCCGAAACAAAATCTCATAAGGGCTCAAGTTCTCTGTCCTATAAGTAGGGGTAATCCTGATGTTATAAAGAAACAGAGGCAACTGCACTGGCCACTGTTTTTAAACTGACCCATCTCCCCTTTTCCTGTATTAATTTAGCTAACCTGTCTTTAATGATTCCATTATATTTTTCTACCTTCCCTGAACTCTGAGGATTATAGGGGCATGGAAGGCCTGCTCAATTGCCAAATCCTTGCATGTAATTTGCATGATCTGTCCAGTGAAATGTGTTCCTCTGTCATTCTCTATGGTTTCAGGGACTCTAAAGCGTATTACTTTGGAAAGGAGTTTCTTTGCTGTTGTCTTGGCATTTGCTTTAGCCACCAGTAGGGATGAGCCGAACACCCCCCGGTTCGGTTCGCACCAGAACCTGTGAACGGACCGAAAGTTCACGCGAACTTTAGAACCCCATTAACGTCTATGGGACTCGAACGTTCAAAATCAAAAGTGCTAATTTTAAAGGCTAATATACAAGTTATTGTCCTAAAAAGGGTTTGGAGACCCGGGTCCTGCCCCAGGGGACATGTATGCAAAATAAGGTTTTAAAAACGGCCGTTTTTCGGGAGCAGTGATTTTAATGATGCTTAAAGTGAAAAAAAAAGTGAAATATTCCTTTAAATATCGTACCTGGGGGGTGTCTATAGTATGCCTGTAAAGTGGTGCATGTTTCCCGTGCTTAGAACAGTCCCTGCACAAAATGACATTTTTAAAGGAATAAAAGTCATTTAAAACTGCTTGCGGCTTTAATGTAATGTCGGGTCCAGGCAATATGGATGAAAATCAGTGAGACAAATGGCATTGGTACCCCCCACCCCCAATCCATTAACAGGCCCTTTGGGTCTTGTATGGATATTAAGGGGAACCCCGCACCCAAATTAAAAAAAGGAAAGGCGTGGGGCCCCCAGGCCCTATATACTCTGAAGAGTTAAGTAGAATATGTTTGTAATTTTTAACTGGTACATTTTTAAAGTGTAGCTCCAGCCAAAAAATCTATTTTTAAGCGCTTTGGAAAACATAGGGAAGGGTTATCACCCCTGTAACATTTGTTTTGCTGTCTGTGCACCTCTTCAGAAGATTTCACCTCACTTTCTGTCCCAATGTCAAATGTGTTTTTGACAATTTGGGGTTTTTAGTGAAACAAGGATTGGTGATAAAGCATCAGTGAAGAGGAGACACGTTTTTCCCATATCAACTCTTACAGGAGAGAATTTCCCTTCCTAGGGTAGATTTCATCTCACTTCCTGTTGTCTCCTTCCATTTGCAAGTAGGAGTTGTTTGTAAGTTGGATGTTTGAAAGTAGGGGCCTGCCCTATATCCTCTGCAGAAATTGGGGCCTTAGGTGTTGGTGTTGCCACAACACTGTAAGCACTCACAGTTACTCTTGGTGGACGCAGGAACGGGCTGTGCTGTGAAATATTAGATCAAGAATTGTAATTACATGCCATTGTTGAACAGTGGTAGAAAAATTGGGCCTTTGGTGGTGGTGCTGGTGCCACAACACTGTAAGTCCTCACAGTTACTCTTGGTGGGCGCTGGAACAGGCCCTGCTGTGAAATATTAGATCAAGAATTGTAATTACATGCACCTGTTGAACAGGGGCAGAAAAATTGGGCCTTTGGTGGTGGTGGTGGTGTTGCCACAACACTGTAAGCCCTCACAGTTACTCTTGGTGGGTGCAGGAATAGGCCCTGTTGTGAAATATTAGATCAAGAATTGTAATTACATGTCCCTTTTGAACAGGGGCAGAAAAATTGGGCCTTAGGCACTGGTGCCACAACACTGCAACCCCTCACAGATGCTATAGTTGGAGCGCAGGAATGAGCCTTGCTGCAAAGTATTGCATCAAAAATTGTAATTATACGCCCCCGTTAAAAAGGGGCTGAAAAATTGGGCTTTGGGCACTGGTGCTGGTGCCACAACACTGCAACCCCTCACAGATACTATAGTTGGAGTGTAGGAATGAGCCCTGCTGCAAAGTATTGCATCAAAAATTTTAATTATATGCGCCTGTTAAACAGGGGCTGAAAAATTGGGCCTTGGGCACTGGTGCTGGTGCCACAACACTGAAACTCCTCACAAATTGGGCTTTGGTCACTGGTGGCGGTGTCCAGAACCAAAAATGTTCTTACAAGTTATCAGCATGAAAATTGAGGAGCAAGAGGATTGTAACTCAGCATAACAGGATAGTCACTCAGCATCAGCATAGGCAGTCTTGAAGGGATCTCACATTTAAAAAAAATCAATCGGTTAAGTCAGCATCAGGCGCTTGGTAGCTGGTGATCCAAGACTGATTCATTTTTATGAAGGTCAGCCAATCGACCGATTCGGTGGACAGGTGCACCCTGTGATCAGTTACAAAGCCTCCAGCAGCACTGAATGTGCTTTCCGAAAGAACGCTGGATACAGGACAGGCCAGTAGCTCAATTGAATAGTGTACAAGCTCTGGCCAGTGATCCTCAAGACCCAGTAACCCAGAGGATTTTCGGTGGGAGAGGTGTCCAAGTCTGATCTCGCCCCTAGGTAATCCTGCACCATGTGAATCAGACGCTGGCGATGGTTGCTGGAACCGATCAGACCTTGGGGCTGCAGACTAAAAAATTGTCTGAACGCATCGGTCAGACAGCCACCTTCTCCACCACTCCTTATGTGACTGACCGAAGCCTCAGCAACACGTTGTGCAGGAGGACCAGGAAATTATAACCTCCCAGGCTCTGGAAACGCTTAGCACAAACCTTTCTGCAAGGCCTCCCGAAGATGTTTCATCCTCTGCTCCCTCTGCGACAGCAAGATAAGGTCCGCAACCTTACCCTTGTAACGTGGATCAAGGAAGGTTGCCAGCCAGTAATCATCCCTCCTATTGATACCACGAATATGAGGTTCCTTCCGCAGGCTTTGCAGGATCAGGGAGGCCATGCAGCGTAGGTTTGCTGAGGCATTCGGTCCAGAGTCCTCTGGGTCACTAAGAACGACATGATCCGCAGCCACCTCCTTCCAGCCACATACAAGTCCATGGGTTTCTTTGGACTGTAAATGATCCCTTGAAGACTGCTGCTGATGCTGAGTGCCAGGCTCCACCTCCATGCTGACACAATCCTCCTCCTCTTTTTGTGTGATCGGCGGGCACGCAGGAACACTGTCTGGATAAAGGGGGCCTTGAGAGGTAAGGAAGTCCTCCTCTTCCACCCTCTGTTCTGCCTCAAGTGCCCCTGTCCATTATTCCATGCAGCGTGTGCTCCAACCCATCCTCGTGGCCTCCTCAAATGGTGACAAGACAGTGCATGCATCCCTGCAACTGGCGTGGGGAAAAAAAAACAAGGTCCCCTGACCCTGTCCTGGTGCCATAGTCGCATAGGTACTCATTGATGGCCTTCTGCTGCGTGTGCAGCCGCTGCAGCATGGCCAACATTGAGTTCCACCTGGTGGGCATGTCACAGATTAGGCGGTTCTTGGGCAGGTTTAATTCCTTTTGGCGGTCACTGGCATTATATGACCTGCGGAAATGCACACAGACTTTCCTGGCCTGCCTCAGGACATCCTGTAAGCCCGGGTACCTGCCCAAGAACCGCTGCACCACCAAGTTAAGGACGTGAGCCAAACAGGGCACATGGGTCAGTTGTCCCTGTTGGAGGGCGGAGAGGAGGTTGGTGCCATTGTCGCAAACCACCATACCTGCCTTAAGCTGGCATGGCATCAACCACCTCTGAACCTGCCCCTGCAGAGCTGACAGAATCTCTGCCCCAGTGTGGCTCCTGTCCCCCAAGCACACCAGCTCAAGCACCGCATGGCATCTTTTTGCCTGCGTGCTTGCGTAGCCCCTTGAACGCCTACGGAGCACCGCTGGTTCAGAGGACAAATCAGCACAGTAAGAGGCCATGGAAGAAGAAGAAGAGGAGGGGGTGGAGGAGAGAGGTGTGACAGAATCACCACTAGTAGAATTTTGGAGGCGTGGTGGCGGAACAACCTCCAACACTACTGCACCTTGTCCTGCATCCTTCCCATCTGCCAGAAGAGTCACCCAGTGCGCGGTGAAAGATAGGTAACGTCCCTGTTCATGCCTGCTGGACATTGAGTCAGCGGTAATATGCACCTTAGCGCTGACCTCCCTGTCCAGCGAGGCCAAGACATTGCCTTCCACATGCCGGTAGAGAGCCGGAATCGCCTTCCGTGAGAGGCTGGGAGCGAACTTCTTTCGGCGGTACAGCAGCTGGGGCAGGGAAATTTGCCTGGTGCAATCTGATGTCAGTGTACCGATAGCAGATTGCCCGCAAGTACTTGGCTGTGACACACCTAATTCTACACCTTCATTCCTCTCAGTGCAGGTTTCAGAGAGGACTGAAGGTATAGTGGGGTTGGAGATCCCAGCTGATGAGGAACAAGGAGGGGGTCCGCTTTGTTCTTTGGTGTGGGTCTTTCGCTTGCCAACGAACTGCATGGCAGGTCAACATATGTCTGGTCAAGCATGTGGTGCCCAAGCGTGATACGCTTGAGACATATGTTGCAAATAGCAGCGGTGGGATCTGATGCACTCGTCTCAAAAAAGGCCCACACCAAAGAACTTTTGGAATAACGCGCAGAGACAGCAGCGCCCACACACATGCGGAGCTCTGCGGTGTGATGCAGTCGTTGTGATGCCCTTAAGCTGGCCCCTGGAGGACATCCTGCCTCATTGGGTTGTGCCTCCTCCTCCTCCTCTCTCCTATCAGGCACCCACATGGAGTCAGTGACTTCATCATCCCCTCCCTCCTCATCACTGGAGCAAACCTGGCAGTATGCTACAGCTGGGGGAACATGACTGCCAGATTGCTGTCCTTATTAGGCACCCCCTCTCTCTGGGCTCACGTTACTACCTTCCTCTAGCTGGGTACCATCATTGGAGCCTTCAAAACGCTGGGCATCCTCCTGGAGCATGTACCCAACACTGTGGTCAAACAGTTCGGCTGACTCCTTAGGAGGACATGGTGGGGCTAGGTAAGCAGTGACTGATGCCATTGAGCCGAGAGAAAAGGCTGCTTTGGCAGCTGCTTTGCCAAAGAACCCTGAGCCTGGGTGAGAGAGGATGAGGAGGATGAGGACAGCTTGGTCATCCACTCTACCAAGTCTTCCGCATGTTGCGGCTCAACACGGCCAGCTGCCGAAAAAAAGGACAAGCGCGTCCCACAGCCATGTGCTGATGAGGATGCACCGTCTCCACGACCAGCACTGTTGCCTCTAGACACAGAGCCTGCTTGCCCTCTTTTATTGGCTTGTGATTGTCTTGTGGGCCTTCCAAACATATTAATGGTCTGAGATGTAGCTGAACAAAGGTGGGATGTATATATACTGATACTGCAGCTAGCAGAATCAACTGCCTGCCTGTAGTATTATTAGTATGAGAACACCAGCAATTGTCTTCAGGTAGCTTTAGGTGCACACTGTGCAGAGGACACAGTACACTAACTGTAAATACTGTTGCTGCCTGCCTGTGGTATTAATAGGATCAGAACAACAGCAATTGTCTTCAGGTAGCTTTAGGTGCACACTGTGCAGATGACGCAGTACACTAACTGTAAATACTGCAGCTGCCTGCCTGTGGTACTAATAGGATCAGAACAACAGCAATTGTCTTCAGGTAGCTTTAGGTGCACACTGTGCAGAGGACTCACTACACTAACTGTAAATACTGCAGCTGCCTGCCTGTGGTACTAATAGAATGAGAAGAACACCACCAATTTTCTTCAGCTAGCTTTAGGTGCACACTGTGCAGAGGACACAGTACACTAACTGTAAAAACTGCAGCTGCCTGCGGTGCTAATAGGATCAGAAGAACACCACCAATTCTCTTCAGGTAGCTTTAGGTGCACACTGTGCAGAGGACGCACTACACTAACTGTAAATACTGTAGCTAATAGGACTATTAGGATCAGAAGAACACCAGAAATTTTCTTCGGGTAGCTGTAAATACTGTAAAAACACCTGCCTGCCTGTCAGTAGGAAGAGAATAACAGGAACGGATCTAGCTAAACTGAATACAGTATATATATAGATATATATATATATCTATATATATATTTATAGATATAGATATATCTATATATCTATATATATAGATATATATATACACACAACACCTAGGGTGCATATATATATATATATATATACACAATACACTGTAAGTGCAGCTAACTGACTTGCCTGCCTACTCTATCCAACTTAAATCAAATGACACTGTCTCTCTGTCTATCTCTCCGCCGCCGCTGCAACGCACTACACAAGGTCGCCATGCAGGCAGCCTTATATAGTATGGGGCGTGTAATAAACCCCCTGAGCCATAATTGGCCAAAGCCATCTTGGCTTTGGCCAATTACGGCTCTCTGTACAGACGGCGCTGTGATTGGCCAAGCATGCGGATCATAGTATACTGCGATGCCGCAGTGAATTACGGGCCATGACGCGCCACTGGAATTTGGTGCGAACGGCCCATAAGGTTCCAAATTTGACGAACGGTCGAACATGCAATGTTCGAATCGAACATGGGTTCGACTCGAACTCGAAGCTCATCCCTAGCCACCAGTCAGGCTTCTATTCAGCTTAAAGCATGTCTACGCACAACAAACATTTTGATATTGGCCTGATTTGGGCAATTAGATTTAATAAATCTGAAGTCTTTGGAAAAGGAATAGTGACTTGGCCAAATGTCTTTGTATTACTCTGGGCTGTTTTCCTGGGTTATTTTTAGCACAGATTATGCATCCCTCAACAAAATCTTGACATGCATTTCTGGAGTATCGAATAAACCATCCAGCCTTGCTTATGTTTCTCTCCATTGCCTTAGGGTATATATGACTCAGTCCATGAGCTAGTGGCATGATCATCTTCCCCGTTTGAAGTGGGACACATATTCCATTTTCCTTGCACAAAAATCAATCTTGATACTTCTTTGCTCCTTCCCTTTACATGATTTTATACCAATCATCCGGTGCAGATTCTTGCAATTTCTTAATCAGTTCCTTTACTTTCAGTATTTGTTCTCTTCTTTTCCTTCAACCTGTTATGGGCTTCTTCTTATTCCTTTGCAAAATCAGTGATTAGGGTCATGATTGCTTCCATTGGTGTTTCAGCAGTCTTCCTGGCAGTATGATCAGACAACTGGTTTCCTTTTTCTTCCAGGGGTTGTCCTCCAGTATGTGCCTTGACCTTCAGGGCTACTTCCTTTAGGAGGGTGACTGGTTCAAAAAGTTCTTGAACATGTAGCACTTACCCCCGAAGGAGCTGCTGGTTTAGATTGGGCCTGTACTCTGCTTCTTACACCCCCAATACTGAGATCAATCCCCTTGACACAGCTGTGATGTAGTGTTGGTGCGAAGCTAGCAACAAAGGATAATCACACAATGTACAATATAACAATAGTGTACCCTTACCATTACCTTGGGTATCCATTGTTCCACCTGCAGGGAAAAGGAACAACGCTTCACACCAATTGTAATTAACCAGAATGTGTTCTTTACTGGAACTGGCATAAAACAATAATTACAATGCTGTACCTTCACACTAACGTAATGCGACAACACAGTGAGCATTCACAAGATTTTTAACATATAAGGAACGCTTAGATGACCCTCTCAGGCGTGTCTCCAAGTGGGACCAATGCTCAGAATGACAATGTCTTGACTCTGAGTACCTTCCCACTTCCAGCACATGTAATGTAGAGTTATTCACCCAGCACAACACAGTTGCTAAGGAGCTCCCCCTGCCTTATAATACAGTCCTTCCTTGCAATAGAAGATGTAGTCTTCTGTCTTCTGCTAGCCATTGTATTGTAATCCAGGAGGTTTAACAGACAATGAATAGTGTAGAGTAATTGTTGTAACTGTTCTTGTGGTATAGCGCACTTAAAACTGCTTCCGATGTAGTTGTCTCGAAACCCTGCAGTGTCAGTCCTCAGTGGAGTACAGGCTTGAGGCCTGTTTAAACTCAGTCTAATAGGATAGGACCTTTTCTGTGGAACTGCAGGTTCCAGTGACACTGATGTATGGGTCTAAGTGTACAAAAGTGCGTTAAGAATTATGGGCGGCAGCCCTCTCACCAAATCAGGCCTGGAAGAGTAGGAAAACCTCCACTCCTGTTGTCTCTGTCCTGCTTGCAGCCAGAACCGTCACACTGTCTCTGTTCTGCAAGATGACCGGGACCCTCTGATGGCTCCGTCAGGTGTCTCTGGATCCTTCCTGACCCGGTCACACTGTCTCTGCAGCACAGAGGTGTAAAACAGAGACACTGGTCGTTACGCTCTGCAGTTGGTGTAGGCCACGCTCTCTGGAATACCTCCTCCGTGATCCCGGCAGGCAGGCCACGCGTCCAGAAGAGAAAGAAAAATGGCCCCGATCCTCCTTTTATACCCTACCCAGCATGCATTTCAGTCACTATGTGTTCTTGGGTAGGTGAGTGGGCATTGTGGGTAAGTCAGTCTTCCCACAAAATAAACATCAGGTCACTTCCTGTTAGGCTCTGCGAAGTCTTGAGTGTTAAAATAAAGAAGTCTATTCACATTCTTCGCCACTGGAGGGAGCCAAATATCAATATATGTATTGTCCATACTTTCACATTACATTGCATTAGTAGGCAAAAATGCCAGCGCTACAAACATATTTCCAGTTTTGAATTGGCTCTCTTGCAGCAGTTGTGAATCTTCTGTTCTTCATTATGGGTCCATAATCATGGACTACTTCGACAGCATGCTTGCTATCAGTGTAGATGTTGGCTGTTTGATCCTTTGCGGTCTCACAGGCTTTTGTGAGTGCTACCACTTTGGCAACCTGTGCTGAAAGTGATGAAGGAAGTAGTTGGGTCTCAATCACTTCCTCCAATGTTGTCACCACATATGCCATTCTTGGGTACTCCATCTTTGTACAGGTGTGAACCCTCTGCAAATAGGATCAGATCAGAACTTTCAAGAGGAGTGTCCTTTACTGAGGAGATTTGCTGCATTTCTTCTTCCATAAGTTTTAAGCAGATGTGGTCACCCTCCTCTTCAAGGTCTTCTCTCTCTAGGAAAAAAGCTGGCAGGATTGATTGACGGAAACTGCCTTATTAAAACTCACTAACGATTTACTAACTGCTAAAACCAACAACCAGTACTCCATACTCTTACCACTTGACTTCTCTGCGGCCTTTGATAATGTTGACCACCCACTCCTTCTCAATAAACTACATTCCCTTGGCCTCCAAGATTCTGCTCTATCCTGGTTCTCTGCCTATTTATCACAGGGCTCCTTCAGTATCACCTACAACTCTGTCTCCTCCTCTCCATTGCCCCTTTCTGTGGGGGTCCCCCAAGGTTCTGTTCTTGGACCCCTTCTCTTCTCTATCTACACCTGCTCCCTTGGTCACTTGACAACCACCCACGGCTTCCAATGCCACTTATACGCTGATGACATCCAAATCTACCTGTCTACTCCTCACCTCACTCCTTCAATCTCCTCTTGCATTACTAACTTACTAACTGACATATCAGCATGGATGTCACAACACTTCCTTAAACTAAATCTCTCTAAAACTGAGTTATTAATATTCCCCCCCCACCCATGCCCCCCTCCATGACTTTTTCATCAAAATCAACAATGCAACCATCAGTCCCTTCCCTCACACCAGGGTACTAGGTGTAATCCTAGACTCTGACTTGTCATTTCAGCCTCAAATCCAATCGTTGTCAAAAGTTTGTAGAATTCGACCCTTTTTAACAAATGAAACCACCAAGCTCCTCATTCACTCCCTTGTTATCTCTCGCCTTGACTATTGCAACTCCCTTCTCATTGGCCTGCCTCTCCATAGGCTATCCCCTCTTCAGTCTATCATGAATGCTGCTGCCAGACTTATCCACCTTACCAACCGTTCAGTGTCTGCCAACCCTCTACTCCAATCCCTACACTGGCTCCCAATCACCCAGCAAATTAAATTCAAAATACTAACCACAACATACAAAGCCATTCACAACTCTGCCCCGAGCTACATCACCAATCTTGTCTCCAAATATCACCCAAATCATCCTCTCCGCTCTTCTCAAGACCTCCTTCTCTCAAGCTCTCTCATCTCCTCCTCTTATGCTCGTCTCCAGGATTTCTCCAGAGCCTCTCCCATCCTCTGGAATTCGCTACCTCCACCTGTCCGGCTATCCCCTACTCTTGCTACCTTCAGGCAATCCCTGAAAACTCATCTCTTCAGGAAAGCCTATCACATCTCTAACTAATCTTTTACCACTTCCATCAGCTCATTCCCCACAGTTACAACATTTTGTACCACCTGCCCCACCCTATTAGATTGTAAGCTCTTCTGAGCAGGGCCCTCTAATCCTCTTGTATTTTATTGTATTATAACTGTATTGTCTCCCTTTTATATTGTAAAGCACTGTGTAAACTGTTGGCGCTATATAAATACTGTATAATAATAATAATAATTGTAGTACATCTTTTCACTTCTATTTTTCCTTGTAGTGGATGCGACCTAACACAACCTAATTGTAACAATGACAAGCCTCCATCCCTGATATTTATACAACAAAAGGAGGAAAGAAATGGGACTTTATATGTGGCAAGTCACTGAATGCATACCTTATTCAATTCATTTATAAAATTATTTATTAATAACAAATCACATTATAGAGAGTGTCAATCTGTGATACAGGACACAATATAATGTAATGCATTTACATGAATATGTAATAGTTATACAGAGTAAGATAAAACATAATAAGCATTATAGTTACAAAAGGACACGCATCCATTCATAAAAGTTCAATGAACATAATCGATTTTTCATGGTGAGCCAAAATTGTCTAAGCATCAGTTCGATGTAACTCGACGCACATTTCATGGCTCATGCCAATCATCAGGAGTAAAATGCTCTGAAATTAAATCAGTGATATCTATAAGTATAGGTGTCAGAAAAGAGCCTGTCAACATCGGAAGGTTCCTGTGCGTTTGCGCGGCGGAGCCGCGCTTCGGCGCATGCGCGTTAGCAAAGTAGCGGCACACACGGCGTAACGGCGTAATGGCGTACGAACGTTCGCTCGTCAGCGTCACGCCCCCTTTCTGGCCTATATAAGGACTGACTTGTGCCCTGTTTAATTGCTGGTTTGTCTTTCAGCTTCCAGTGTTCCGTTCCTGATTCCTGCTTCTTGTGTTTACCTGTTTGACCCGGATTTGCCTGACCTACCTTGTCTCTCTCCAGCATTTTGACCTCGGCTTGTTTAAAGGACTTTCCCACGATCTGCTTCCAGTGTTTGACCCTCTGCCTGTCTCCGGATTTTCCTGCCTTCTCGTGTATGACCCCGGCTTGTTTAAACGGACTTCTCTGCTGACATCTCCATTCCCCTACCTCTGGCTTGCCTTCAGGATTCCTCTACTTACCATCTGCTGTGTTTGACCCTCGGCCTGCTTCAAGGACTTCCTCATCTACCAGTCTCCAGTATTAAGTTATCGGTCTGCATCATAGACTCTCCACTACTGGGTTCTCAGTGCCTGATCTCCTGCACTTATCCCAGCTCCCATTGTGTTTGCGGGTTAGAACCCCGGCCGGGTCTTCTTCTCCAGCTCTGGGGCAGAGCCACCGTTGCTCTCATCTCTGCGTGACTGAAGTCCTCCTCTCAAGAAGCTTCCTGCCTGCAGGCGACCCGTGCCTCTCTGTGCCCTACACCCTCTGTACCACTACCAGGGGTGTGGTGCGCTTAGCCGCAAGGGAAGCCACTCCCAGCATCTCGGCCTCGGTGAGTACCCGTGATAGTACAAACCAGCCAGATGTCTGAGGCCGACAGAGTGGGTTCCCCTCTCGAAGCTCTATGCCAGCAGGTAACGACCCTTACGCAAGCAGTCCAGAGGCTACAAGATGGCTATTTCCAACTAGAAGGTCGTCTCCAGCACCTAATTTTATCTCCCGGGGATGCAACTTCCACATCCCCCAGTGGGGCCAGCTCTTCACAAGATCACTCCAGCACAGCTCCTGCAGTTGTTATGACTCTCCCAGAACCTAGGGTGCCCACACCCGAACGATTTTCCGGAAATCGGAAGAGGTTTAGAGCATTTAAAAACGCCTGCTTGTTATACCTGGCTCTCCAACCTAAGACTTTCAGCTCTGAGACAGTAAAAGTAGGGTTCATCATTTCCTTGTTGTCCGAAGAACCCCAAGCTTGGGCTCACAACCTCCTGGAGCAGAAAAGTCCCTTACTAAACTCCGTGGAAACCTTCTTTGAATCTATGGGAAGATTATATGATGATCCCCAACGCATAGCCACGGCCGAGTCCATCTTACATACCTTAGTCCAGGGAAAAAGACCGGTGGAGGACTATACGGTCGAATTTCGGAAATGGTCAGGGGACACTGGATGGAATGAGGCGGCTCTCAAATACCAGTACCGCCAGGGACTCTCAGAGACTCTCAAAGACGAATTGGCACGTGTGGATTCTCCTTCCACCCTGGAGGAGTTGATCCAGCTAGCCATAAAACTAGACCGACGTCTACGGGAACGACGTTCTGAACGTCTTCAATCTCCTCGGCCTACATGGATGCTACCCAGGGTCCCCACAGGTCATCCTCTTCCTGCAGTCCCTTCCTCCTCTACCTTGGAGAGCGAGCCAATGCAACTGGGACTGATCCGGGCTCCACTTACACCTGATGAGAAACAACGCCGGCGGGAGGCCAATCTCTGCCTATACTGTGGAGGGTCAGGCCACTTTTTGCGCAACTGTCCTATAAAACCCAGTAAGTCCCAATTACAAACAGCTATGAACTTTCAAGTCAATGGTTCAAGTACAACTCATCTTGTCCTTCCTGTCTCCCTACAGGTGGCAGGCGAGGAGATCCGGCTACCAGCCATTATTGATTCTGGCGCCTGCAGCTGCTTCCTGGATACATCCCTATCTCGAAGTTTACGCATCCCTCTGCAAAATAAAAGACAAAGGCTCCAAATCCACCTGGCCGATGGATCATCCCCCTGTTCCGGGCCTGTTACCCAAGAAACTAAACCCATTCTCACCATCACAGATTCAGGACATCAAGAATTTCTGTGCTTTGACATCATCTGCTCCCCCATGTTCCCTATCATCCTGGGACTTCCATGGCTGCAAGCTCACAACCCCCATATCAATTGGAGTGAGAAGAAGATCTCCTTCTCTTCGGCTTACTGCTCCCAGCACTGCTTCACCTCTGGTCCTGTCTGCACAGCTTCCTGTCTAACTGTCCAGCCAGTTCCTGATCACCTTCAGCACGTCCCTGCAGCCTACCATGAATTCATGGACATTTTTGACAAAAGGAGAGCTGACAGTTTGCCTCCTCACCGACCATACGACTGTCCCATTGATCTCTTACCTGGTTCCGAGATTCCTTTTGGTCGTATATTCCCTCTATCAGAAAAGGAGTTGGAGGCTCTGTGGTCCTACATCAACGAAAACCTTGAAAAGGGATTCATTCGTCCTTCCTCTTCTCCGGCTGGAGCAGGGATTTTCTTCGTTGAAAAAAAAGATGGTACTTTAAGGCCTTGTGTGGACTACAGGGAGATCAACAAGATCACCATCAAGAACCGTTATCCACTTCCCCTCATCCCAGAACTGTTCCAACGGTTTCGAACCGCACGAGTTTTCTCTAAACTTGACCTAAGGGGCGCCTACAACTTGGTGCGGATACGCCCAGGGGATGAGTGGAAAACGGCTTTTAGGTCTAGGTTCGGACATTTTGAATATCTAGTGATGCCATTCGGTCTGTGCAATGCCCCAGCTACATTCCAACACCTAGTAAATGATATTTTTCGTGAATACTTAGATGACTTTGTGATTGTTTACCTTGACGATATTCTGATTTTCTCTACAACCATTGAGCAACACCAGGTCCATGTGAAGAAGGTACTCACGATCCTCAGGAAGCACGGACTTTACCTAAAGGGAGAGAAATGCGAATTTGAAAAAACAGTAGTCCAATTTCTAGGGTTCATTATCTCCACTGAAGGGGTCTCAATGGATCCTCAGAAAGTGAAGTCTATCCAAGAATGGCCAGCCCCTACAGACAAAAAGGGGGTCCAACGATTTGTGGGCTTTGCCAACTTTTATCGCAGGTTCATAAAAGGATTTTCATCGATCATTTCTCCCATAACCCAACTGACTCGCCAGCAAAGTCGATTCCAGTGGTCCTCAGAAACTCAGGAAGCATTTGATAAACTGAAGAATCTATTTACTTCTGCCCCGGTACTACTGCATCCAGACCCCGCTTTTCCCTATGTGTTGGAAGTAGACGCCTCAGAATCCGCTTTAGGAGCAATTCTATCCCAAAGACGAGGCCAGAAGGCCCTTCTTCATCCTGTGGCATTTGCCTCCCGGAAACTGTCCCCGCCGGAAAGGAACTATGACGTGGGGGAGCGTGAACTACTGGCCATCAAATTTGCTCTTGAGGAGTGGAGATATCTTTTGGAGGGCGCTTCTCACCCCATTATGATCTTCACAGATCACAAGAACCTGGAGTACCTCAGAACAGCAAAACGCCTCAGACCCCGGCAAGCCCGCTGGGCTTTGTTCTTCTCCAGGTTCAACTTTCACATTTCCTATCGGCCTGGTTCCAAGAATGGGAAAGCGGACGCCCTATCTCGAATGTTCCCAGAAACCTCTCAAACAGCAGAACCTGGTACTATTCTATCCTCACAGAATTTTCTTTGTTCAATCCAGCCAGATCTAAGAACTGCCATTGAACAGGCCTCCAGCCAATGCTTAAACCCTGAAGTACCCACACTGAGGAAACAGGATGGTTTACTATGGGCCCAAAACAAAATATTTGTTCCAGCGCAAGTAAGACCCTTGGTACTAAAGACATTTCATGATAACAAATTTGCAGGACATTTCGGGGTACAAAAGACCTCGGAACTAATACATCGTTCCTTCTGGTGGCCAGGGTGGAGTCAGGACTGTAAGAACTACGTAAACTCTTGTATTATTTGCCAGCGCAGCAAGGGATCCAATGCAAAAGCCTGGGGTCTATTAAGACCATTACCCATTCCAGAGCAACCCTGGAAGGAAGTGGCTATGGACTTTATCGTTGACCTACCACCTGCTGAAGGATTCTCCACCATTCTGGTAGTGGTCGACCGCCTTTCAAAAATGGCCCACTTCTTACCCATGAAGGGCACACCCTCTGCCTCAGATACCGCGGATATATTCATCAAGGAAGTGGTTAGGCTACATGGAGTACCCGTTAGCATTGTGTCTGACAGAGGAGTCCAGTTCACCTCAAAATTTTGGAGAGACCTTTGTAAATCCCTGGAAATCAAGGTATGCCTATCCTCAGCATATCATCCTCAAAGTAATGGCCAAACAGAGAGGACGAACCAAACGCTGGAACAATATCTGCGCTGTTTCTGCTCGTGCTCTCAAGACAACTGGGTTTCACTCCTCCCCTGTGCAGAATTTGCCTATAATAATTCCATACATACAGCAACCAATCAAACTCCTTTCTGGGCTAATTATGGATTTCACCCCTCTTTTTTGCCTAATTCTTTTTCAGAAGTATCAGTTCCCGCGGTGCAAGACCGAATAAATTCCATTCAAGCCAATTTTCAAATAATTCAGGAAACTATGAAGAAGGCTCAGGACAGCTACAAGAAATACTATGACAGGGGGAGGAGGAGCAACCCAATTTTTAAGATTGGGGATGAAGTCTGGCTATCTGCAACAAACCTCAAACTTTCTTGTCCTTCACGCAAATTAGGCCCAAGGTTTATTGGTCCCTTCAAGATAAAGAGAGTAGTGAACCCCGTGGCCTTTGAACTCTCTTTACCCAGCTCTTACAGAATTCATCCTGTCTTCCATACTTCCCTTTTGAAACCAGTAACTCCCAGTTCTTTTCCAGGAAGGGAGAAGTTGCCACCTCCTCCAATTAATATTGAAGGCGAAGATGAATTCGAGGTTGAGGCTATAATGGACTGTAGAAGGAGGGGGGGTCATATCCAGTACCTGGTCAAGTGGAAGGGGTACCCCCCAGAAGATAATTCTTGGGAACCCTCCTCCAATATACACGCCCCACGGTTAATACAAACATTCCACAAGAAATATCCGGGAGTACTGGCCAGATTGGGCACCCGGAGGTTGCCCTTTGGGGGGGGGCACTGTCAGAAAAGAGCCTGTCAACATCGGAAGGTTCCTGTGCGTTTGCGCGGCGGAGCCGCGCTTCGGCGCATGCGCGTTAGCAAAGTAGCGGCACACACGGCGTAACGGCGTAATGGCGTACGAACGTTCGCTCGTCAGCGTCACGCCCCCTTTCTGGCCTATATAAGGACTGACTTGTGCCCTGTTTAATTGCTGGTTTGTCTTTCAGCTTCCAGTGTTCCGTTCCTGATTCCTGCTTCTTGTGTTTACCTGTTTGACCCGGATTTGCCTGACCTACCTTGTCTCTCTCCAGCATTTTGACCTCGGCTTGTTTAAAGGACTTTCCCACGATCTGCTTCCAGTGTTTGACCCTCTGCCTGTCTCCGGATTCTCCTGCCTTCTCGTGTATGACCCCGGCTTGTTTAAACGGACTTCTCTGCTGACATCTCCATTCCCCTACCTCTGGCTTGCCTTCAGGATTCCTCTACTTACCATCTGCTGTGTTTGACCCTCGGCCTGCTTCAAGGACTTCCTCATCTACCAGTCTCCAGTATTAAGTTATCGGTCTGCATCATAGACTCTCCACTACTGGGTTCTCAGTGCCTGATCTCCTGCACTTATCCCAGCTCCCATTGTGTTTGCGGGTTAGAACCCCGGCCGGGTCTTCTTCTCCAGCTCTGGGGCAGAGCCACCGTTGCTCTCATCTCTGCGTGACTGAAGTCCTCCTCTCAAGAAGCTTCCTGCCTGCAGGCGACCCGTGCCTCTCTGTGCCCTACACCCTCTGTACCACTACCAGGGGTGTGGTGCGCTTAGCCGCAAGGGAAGCCACTCCCAGCATCTCGGCCTCGGTGAGTACCCGTGATAATAGGATATCCTTTAAACGGAGAACAATCTCTCAAAATAAAGGTGTGTAACTTACAGTACGGCCAAATGGTGACGCCCAACCTTAAATTTCATACCTGCTCAGCCTTGCTGATGGCAAATGTTTTGTCCTTGCTCCTTTCAAGATTTAATTTGCAAATTTCTTCATAACATCTGTTCTGATGCATATCTTCTATTTTGTACAGCACCACTGGCACAGGTTGCAGCTGCAGTTTTCTTTTTGTGTTCTTGCCACAACATGCATCAACCAATCGGATCTATTTTATACGCGGATGGAAAGGGTTCGCGGTTAACAGGGCAGGATATACAGCAAACGTGACAACATAGTTCTGGAAAGCCAGCCTCCAGGAAAAGACTGTTCAGACAAATTGGACACCTCTCAGTTGATCTTAATGCTAAAGTACTGGCACCAGTCCCATCTTTGCAATTGTCACCATCTTTTTCTTCATGTTGCTGGTCTCTAGCATCAGATGAACATAAACATTTGCTCCTTCAAACCAGAAAGCAAAGAGTTCTTGGCTCTCTTCATATAAGGCGACACTGAAGAAAACATTTGCCAGTTCTATTACAGTGTACACCCATGTTCCTGTAGGTCTGTCATTGAGCAAAGTACTGGGATTTGGGACAGCAGGAGTGCCTTCCTCGATGATTTGATTGATGGCCCTTAAATCATGTACCATTACATATACTGGCTTTTCTCCCTTTTTAACTTTTTTCTTTACAGGAAACAATAGGGTCTGTGCTCTACTTTCTGTTTTCTTTATGAAACCTGCTTCAAGTAATTATTTTATTTGTACTCGTACACCAGCGAGTTGATCTGGTGACGGTGGATACTGTTATGCGTGGGATTTGAGCTCCTGCTTTTATTTTGACTTTAACCGGAGGGACTTGTAGACGTCCTACATCATATTTTCCCTTGGCACAAAGAAAATTAGGTATTTGAGCAACAATTTCAGGTGGAATATTACCTCCAATCTCTTGCTCTAAATCAATTGCTGTCAATCCACATATAATTTCTTCATCTAATTCTCCAACATGTACTTCTACTCCATTGGGTGTATATTGTACACAGGCTTGTAAGTAACTCAGTAGGTCTCTTCCCAATAGGTTGCATGGTACGTCAGAGACAAGCAGCTTATGAAACATATTGTGGCTTCCAATTCCAATTTGTATGGGGGGCGTTTCCTTGAGAGGGGTAGACTTTCCTCCCACTCCGACTGCTAGTGGCTCAGATGTAAGGGGGATTCTTTTGGTAGGTGGGACTTTTGAATTAAAGTCCCGGGAGAGCCAGAATCAACTAAGCATGACATTTCCAGATCTGTTAGTTGTGGAAAGCATAATGTTACAAAAGTGTCTTTACCATCCATCTCAGAGATGCACAAATTAACGTCTGTGTGCTCAGAAGTTTCATGTTGCCTTACTAGTTATTTTTCATCATCTCCCTCTTATTTTTCTGCTTACATTTGTCAGGCAATCGGCATTTTCTGGCAAGATGGCCAGTTCTGCCACAATTATAGCATTTCCTGGTTTAGTTTTGAGAAACAGAGCCTTGACTAAAAGCATTCAGCCTTTTCTCTTTTCTTTCTTCTTCCTGAGCCTCAATGCTACTGCACACTTCTCTCAGCGAAGCTCATTCAAAACCTTGTTTCCCCTATTATTGCAGTAAAGTTAGTACTCAGTCACATCCGCATTTACTCTGCCATGGACTGGACACATAGTGCAATTCACTTTCATGTTCTTTAACAGCTTGCCGCCCGCCGGCTGTCATATGACGGCCAGGCGGCACGGCTCTCGTTCTGGGAGGGCGTCATATGACGCCCTCGCCTTCCCTACCCACCAGGGGGCGCGCGCGCCGCCGCCAGCAATCGCGCGCGCGCCGTGTCACTGAGCACCCGATGCGCGTGCCCGGCGGCCGCGATGGCCGGGCACACGCGATTGCCCTGTAACACAGCAGGACGTGGATCTGTGTGTGTAAACACACAGATCCATGTCCTGTCAGAGAGGAGAGGAGACCGATCTGTGTTCTCAGTACAGAGCAACACAGATCGGTCTCCTCCCCTTGTCAGTCCTCTCCCTCTTCAGTTAGAAACATTCCCTAGAAACACAGTTAAGCCCTCGATCGCTCCCTAGTGTTAACCCCTTCCCTGCCATTCACATTTATACAGTAATCAGTGCATTTTTATAGCACAGATCGCTGTATAAATGTGAATGGTCCCAAAAATGTGTCAAAAGTGTCTGATGTATAAAGTGTTTTCTTCTGTGACATACATAATCCTGAAATTGGACCAAAGTGAAAAAAACAGTGGCGCTATCTTAAAACCTAATATCTTCACCCTTAGAGTGAACCCTTTAACTAAATAAACATATAAATGTAAAATGCAAATATATATAATGAACACCAAGTGACAAGTGAAAAATATATAAAAAATGCACAACTGATTATATTGTAAAAAAATTTTTTGCATGAAAATTTTTTTTTCATAAAAAGTGCATAAAGAACTTAAATAAAGTCTGTATAAAGTGATGTCTTCTTTGCAGCTTCCACCACACCCGGGTGCTGAGTGAGCCCACTCCCTAAAGAAATTCACTCACCAACTCCAATTGCCCACACTCTCGTGTAAGGCTTAAGTACACTACTTATATAACCAAACAGCGGCAAACCAAACATCCAAATTTGTGTGCAGGAATCGTTCCACATGTAAATGAAAAAAATGCTAATAGTGTAAATCGTATAACCAGTTTATTAAAAGACACACACAATCTTCAATGTTTAAACTCACCCTTTTCAAATTAAAAAAACGCAGAGTTAAACTTCCACAGCACAATGAACTCCAAAGCACAGCACAGCAAACAATAGGATAACCACAGTGTAAGGGTTGCGGTCACGGCGGACCCGAGGTGTGCAGTGGTCAGATCGCTCCTCTCACCTACTCCTCGATGGCCAGCCACTCTGACAGATCCCCCTTTCTGGTACAACTAGAAAGCGTCACTCATCACTGGTGAACTCCATCATACGGCCACGCGCCGACATGTTTCGTCACACAGTGACTTATTCATGGGATTGGCCGTACGGGATGACAGTCATTCCTTATATACCCTCCTATCACCAGCTGATAGGGTAACGCCCGGCGCGCCTGCACATAATTCGTGTACCCGCGATCGCAATATCCCCATCACTGGGAAATAGCATCCATTAAATCACGTATAGTACACTGTAAATTATCTACTAATTCCAGACTACAGGCACAATTCTGTACTTTCGGTTTCACATATAATTCATATATTCATGTATGTTTATTACAACCTCCACATTAGATATATGACATTTAGTTACCAAAAAACACCGGTTAAACATTGCTCTGAAATATCTCTTAATTGAAACAAAGGACAAACTACCTATAGTACAATTAAAAATTTATATAAACCATATATATTTATATAAATACAATAAGTGCGCTTGCAATCAAATAATAATAGAAAGATGATAAAAAACTAAGTACCCATACTACTGGTTCCTCAAGGCTGATACACAGACCAGCGGGTGTCCCCTCCCAGGCTGTGACATTGGAACCATCCCTCATTGGAGCGCTGCACATACTGGCCGATCTGGACGCTACCATCCAGCTGTCCCTGCAGAGGGCTATATCTGCATGCTCACGAGACCTTGCTATCAGGGAGGTCCACCATTCCTGGTAAGGGTCCATCTGTTAATATCCTCTGGAGTCATTGTCTGTCCGGATATCCCTTCACATCCGTTTTTCCGCTTTTTCACCTGTATTGATGATCTTTAAGGACTTGTGGATGTGTAATCCTTCCTTTAAAGGGACTGATACATCCTTAGTGAACTTTCCTTGAGGAACTTTATTTCTCTATTTCAGTTATCAGTATTTTTTATTTTCAATTTTTCCACTTTCACTATTTAGGATATTTTTGGTCTTTATATGTCTATACACATGTATTTGTTCATTTAATTTCTAGCACTGTGCGTGAGTGTGTTGTGCGATTCACTTGTTGCGCATAATACATTCATGCATATATTCGTACCAGTAGTATGGGTACTTAGTTTTTTATCATCTTTCTATTATTATTTGATTGCAAGCGCACTTATTGTATTTATATTGATTGAATGCACAGATATTGGTGTTTTTTTGTTGCAGATGCACTTTGTTTTTTTTTGCTTTTTAGTGCAGGTTTCTCTTGTTTATAATCATATATATTAATAGTCTATATGTATATGGATGGCTGGAACCTCTATAAATAATAAAATCTCATTTATTAACTACTAAACTGGCATTCTCTAATATACAAATCTATATTGTAAATATATGAATTCATAGTATAAAATTGTGCTCAGACATTTTCCATCATAAACAAGCACCATACCTAATCATTATTACATGAGGGTATATATAACCTGGGGTATAGAACTCGCTTAGGCATCCTTTAAAGCAACCACTGGTAGGGGCTAACTGCAGCCCAGTCATTATCTCCCCCTCTAATTTAAAACTAATTTTGTCAGTCATTTGGGTTTCACCATTAGGTTTCTCCCCGTCACTTGCGAATCATATATTTAAATATAAAAACATGTAATCCACAGCTAATTTAGACATAATAATCAGTCGAAACTCACAACAGAATAATTTTTTAACTGTTTATACCTCATTATGTCCATACCTCATACTAGAAACATCAGGAGTGCACTACACAGGAGAGATATAAAAACTCCTTTCCAATGGGGTGTCTGAATCTGCAAATATATGCCTTGATCAGACAACCTCCAGTGGCATGTGCAGTGCCCCCTATTTAAAGTGACAGTGCTATAAAACCTAAAAATCACTTAATTAGTTAATTTGTTTAATGGAGCCAAAGTCTATTTGATATGGGTACAATGTATTCAAACAAGAAAAACGTCACCCCATAATTCCTATTATAAAATATTCTTTATTATAAATCATTAATGAAACAATTCAAATCCAGTTCAATGTTCAGCCCCCTAGGGGCCAAACACTTGAAAAGGAAGATCCATTCGGTTTCCCTCCGTGACAAATCTCTGACCCTGTTTGATCCTCTCCAAGATGGATGTACAACATCAATGCCACAAAACTGTAGCAAGGAGGGATCCTGATGATGTTTTTCCTTAAAATGTAATGAGACACTGTGGTATTTATACCCATTTTTTATATCAGCCAGATGCTCTCCTATGTGAACTTTCAATAGCCTCTTGGTTCTTCCTACAAAGAATAGGCCACAGGGGCACCACATCAGATACACCACATAAGAGGAATTGCAAGTACTAAATTCCTTTATTTCAAATGTTTCCCCATCTCTGTTAGTAACACTTGTCACTCCTCTATTACTGATTTTTACTGTTCTGCAACAAATGCATTTCCTACAGCAGTAAAAACCCTTTAAATCTATTTTAAGAGTCCTTTGATCTGGTGGATCCAAGATCTTTTTAACTATTTGGTAACCGAAACTCGGTGCCCTCCTATAAATGAATTTCGGCTGCTCTGGTAATATTTCCCCTAAGTGTCTGTCTTTACAAAGAATATGCCAGTATTTTCTAAATATACTCTCAATTTCCCTATACTGGCAGTGAAAACCTGAAATAAAACTCAATTGGTGTTGATTATCACGTATTTGAGGTTCTTTTTTCTTCAGGCATTGGTTCCTAGGGATCTCCGCCACCTCCGGAATTATTTCTGTAAGGTTATTGTTATTGTAACCTTTCTGTATAAATTTTTCTTTGAGGACATTAGCTTGTACAAAGTAATCCTCTATCTGTGTACAATTCCGTCGGATTCGCAATATCTGTTCCTTTGGGATATTCCTTATCCATGCCGGATGGTGACCACTTCTGATGGATAGGTAACTATTGCAGTCCGTCGGTTTAAAGTACACTTTAGTACTAAGTCCATTACATTCCTTTTCTATGGTGACATCCAAAAAATTGATGGTTTTCTCACTGATCTGGTATTCTAATTTAATATTATTTGTGTTTTTATTTAAATCATCCAGAAATTCCACCGCAGATTCTTTCGACCCCTCCCAGATGAACAGGATGTCATCTATAAATCTGCGGTAGAACCTTAACTGGGGCATATTTTTCTTAAATACCTGCCTATCCTCCCATTCTGCCATAAACAGTTTGGCGAGGCTGGGGGCATACTTCGCCCCCATCGCCACGCCAACCTGCTGGGAAAAGAACTGCACATTAAAGCAAAAGTAGTTATGGGACATACAGAACTCCAATGTATGTCCCAAAAACCTCTTCTGTGCGTCCGGAATGTCTTCCCGTTTACTCAATTCGCAATTAAGGGCCAAGGACGCATCATCATGCTGTATGATGGTATATAAATAGGCAACATCGGCTGTTACCAGGTATGATTTAGCTGACAGATTCAATTGCACCTGTTCCAATAGGTGTCCAAAAGTGTCTGATGTGTCCGCCACAATATCGCAGTCACAATAAAAATCGCAGATCACCGCCATGACTAGTAAAAAAAAAAAAAAATAATAAAAATGCTATAAATCTATCCCCTATTTTGTAGAAGCTATAACTTTTGCGCAAACCAATCAATATACGCTTATTGCGATTTTTTTTACCAAAAATATGTAGAAGAATAAGTATCGGCCTAAACTGAGGAAAAAATTTGTTTAAAAAAAAATGGATATTTATTATAACAAAAAGTAAGGTAAAAATATTGTGTTTTTTTTTCAAACTTGTCTCTCTTCTTTTGTTTATAGCGCAGAAAATAAAAACCGCAAATGTGATCAAATACTACCAAAATAATGCTCTATTTGTGGGGGAAAAATAAAAAAAAATTTCATTTGGGTACAGTGTTGCATGACTGCGCAATTGTCATTCAAAGTGTGACAGCGCTATGTACTGCCGTTATATCGTTTGACCTACGAGAGCAGGAACTGCCCTCAAAAATTCAATAAAGTATGGTCGAGTTGGGTGGACGCATGCGGTTGACCCCTGATATAGGGGGGTTGCCTCAGGTGTTCACCTCCCCCCCCCTCCCGGGATGGAGTAGGGTAGCTCGGGTGCTTTCACCTAGATGTAACATTATATACTTCCTTGGAATAACCTAACAACGAAACACTACATTAAGGATGTCGTACCTCATGAACTGTATGTATTTTGTGTACTCCTATAGTTTGGGAAGGAATGGAACACTTTTCATACATGTAATGTCGCACATTTGTAGTCAACTGACTGATGTTGGATCCATATATAATGCTGACAATGTTTGTACTGTCTTAAACGTTCAAATAAAAATTCACTGTTAAAAAAAAGGTGTGACAACGCTGAAAGCTGAAAAATGGCTTGGGCAGGAAGGGGGTTAAAATGCCCTTATTGAGATGATTAAACTATTTTAGTTTTGTTGCCATTAACCATTTCCTTGTTGATTCCTTAAGTCTCATCACATCAGCATTCTTAAGGCCCATACACACGATCGGACTTTTTGACAACAAACATGCAAATTAGCTGTTTTGGGGCAACATCCGACCAGGTGTACACTCCATCGGACAAACTTTTTCGGTTTTCATCGGACTTTTGTTGGCTGTGCGAACGGACAAACTTTCCGGCAACAAAAGTCAGATGGAGCAAAGTCCGATCATGTGTACACAAAGCCGTCGGACTTTTGTACAAACTACAGTACCTGCCCGCGTGAATGTTTCCAGCGCGATCCCATCGCGCTGGTTCTTAGCGACAGGGTACTGTACATCTTGCGCTGGCTGCAATAGGAAAAACACATTTTCCTATTGCAGCGAGCGTGAGAGGGAATTCCCCTCTGGGAGCATGCCAGGCCCTTAGGTCTGGTATGGATTTTAAGGGGAATCCCCTACGCCGAAAAAACGGCATGGGTTCCCCCCCAAAGTCCATACCAGACCCTTATCCGAGCATGCAGCCCGGCCAGTCAGGAAAGGGTGTGGGGACGAGCGAGCGGCCCCCCCTCCTGAACCATACCAGGCCGCATGCCCTCAACATGGGAGGGTGGGCGCTTTGGAGCAGGGGGCCCCACCCCAAAGCACCTTGTCCCCATATTGATGAGGACAAGGGCCTCTTCCCAACAACCCTGGCCGTTGGTTGTCGGGGTCTGCGGGCGGAGGCCTTATCGGAATCCGGGAGCCCCCTTTAACAAGGGGGCCCCCACACTATGTGAATGAGTATGGGGTACATCGTACCCCTACCCATTCACCTGGGGAAAAAAAAGTGTCAATAAAAAAACGCACTAGACAGGTTTTTAAAGTAATTTATTAGGCAGCTCCGGGGGTCTTCTTCTGACTTCGGGGGTCTTCTTCCGACTTCTCCGCTCTCTCCGGCCTCTTCTCCCGGTGTCCGATTCTTCTCCCGCTCTCTGGCCTCTTCTCCAGGTGTCCGGTTCTTCTCCCTCTCTCCGGTTCTTCTGCCGGCTCCTCCGATATCTTCTGCTCTTTTGCTAGCGGTGGCCCGGTCTTCTCCGTCGTCTTGTTCCCTCTTCTCTTCTTCCGATTTTGACACAACGCTCTCTCCCGCTGTAATGCTGTGTGCAAGGTGCGCAACGACTTATATAGGCATGGGGTGTGATGTTACCCGGTGACCCCGCCCCCTTATGACGTCACAGTCCCATCATGCCCTGGGACTGTGACATCATAATGGGGCGTGGTCATTGGGTGACATCACCTGGTGACCACGCCAAATGCCTATATAAGTCGTCACGCTCCTCGCACACAGCATTACAGCAGGAGAGAGCGTTGAGGCTTTACAGTCTTTCCTGAAATCTCCATTCTTGCTCTGTTCCTCTCAGATTTTTCTGTCAGTAAATCAATTACTTGTGAAGATAACATACTTATTTCCTCTTCTAAAGAAGCTTGCCTTTCTCCACTTTCATGTTTACTATCTACTTCTTTAAACCATCAATTAACCTTCTGATTTCTGTGTTCTGTATCGTTCAATTTTCCCATCTACAATTTTCTACTGTACTTAGATTTAAAAAAAAAAAAAAAAATCTCTGGCTTCAGCCGGGCACAACTTTTTTAAAGAAATTCTGGCATGCTAAAATAATAAATCAACCAGTTCTTATCAGTTCTTATCTTTTAGGAATCTAAAAGGGTTTCAGCCGTAATCGGCTGTTTTCTTTCTTTGTTTAAAATAATTTATATTTATATTTATTTATATAGTAAACACTAACAATTTCAATTAGGATTATATTCCTACAACAACACCATAATTACTAATTACTTAGATATTCAGAACTTTCCGCCTGCTTTACACAGGAATTTGAAGAGAGGAGGGGGGCACCTTATTCCTTTATTACACAGAAATACAAGGGTGGGGGGGGGTGAGGAATCTGCGGAAAAAAAACAAGCAGGTTTCTCATATCCCAAAATTATTTCTCACACTTATTTTTCAACTCAGCGATACTTAGCATTATTTTTCTGCTTTTCAAACATTTCTCAAACATTTAGATAACAATTGCATTCCCTGGTCTAATTCTCTTTTGCTAGACCCATCAGTGATATGCATTATAAAAATGTCAACAGGCTCATAACTAGTTAACCACTTGCCGACCGCCTAACGTAGATATACTGCTGCAGAATGGCACGGGCAGGCAAAACCCCTTGCGATCGCTCCCAACTAATGAAAATCGCCAACCCCTCACGATCGCTCCCAACGTGATTTCACCTCTCCTCGCGTCGGTATTTTCCGTTCCCGCGCCGAGGAGAGAAGACATCTGAGTAAGTGCACAACACTACACATACAGTAAAACACACTAGGCACACATTTCACCCCCATCACCCCCGATCACCCCTCCGATCACCCCCCTGTACCCCCTGTCACAGTGACACCAATAGCAGTTTTTTTTTCTTCTGATTACTGCATTGGTGTCAGTTTGTGACAGTTATAAGTGGTAGGGCAGTTAGTGTTAGCCCCTTTAGGTCTAGGATACCCCCCTAACCCCCCCTAATAACGTTTTAACCCCTTGATCACCCCCCATCGCCAGTGTCACTAAGCGATCGTTTTTCTGATCTGGTGACGCTAGATAGGGAGATAAGTATTTAGGTTCGCCGTCAGCGTTTTATAGCGTCAGGGACCCCCATATACTACCTAGTAAAGGTTTTAACCCCTTGATTGCCCCCTAGTTAAGCCTTTCACCAGTGATCACCGTATAACTGTTACAGGTGACGCTGGTTAGTTAGTTTATTTTTTATAGTGTCAGGGTACCCGCCATTTATTACCTAAGAAAGGTTTAACCTCCTGATCGCCCGGCGGTGATATAAGTTAAGTTTTAGGGTCAGATAGGTCTGCGTCGCCCCAGGCAGCATCAGGTTAGTGCCAGTACCGCTAACACCCACGCACGCAGCATACACCTCCCTTAGTGGTATAGTATCTGAATGGATCAATATCTGATCTGATCAGATCTATACTAGCGTCCCAAAAACGCAGTGTTAGCGGGATCAGCTCAGATACCTGCTAGCACCTGCGTTTTGCCCCTCCGCCCAACCCAGCCCAGTCCACCCAAGTGCAGTATCGATCGATCACTGTCACTTACAAAACACTAAACACATAACTGCAGCGTTCGCAGAGTCAGGCCTGATCCCTGCGATCATTAACAGTTTTTTTGGTAGCGTTTTGGTGAACTGGCAAGCACCAAAGGCCTAGTACACCCCGGTTGTAGTCAAACCAGCACTGCAGTTACACTTGGTGACGTGGCGAGTCCCATAAGTGCAGTTCAAGCTGGTGAGGTGGCAAGCACAAGTAGTGTCCCGCTGCCATCAAGAAGAAGACAAACACAGGCCCGTCGTGCCCATAATGCCCTTCCTGCTGCATTCGCCAATCGTAATTGGGAACCCACCACTTCTGCAGCACCCGTACTTCCCCCATTCACATCCCCAACCAAATGCAGTCGATTGCATGAGAGGCATTTTCTATATGTCCTCCCCAGGTACCCCTACCCAACGAACCCCCCCAAAAAAGATGTTGTGTCTGCAGCAAGCGCGGATATAGGCGTGATTAACCGCTATTATTGTCCCTCCTGTCCTGACAATCCTGGTCTTTGCATTGGTGAAAGTTTTGAACGCTACCATTCACTAGTTGAGTATTAGCGTAGGGTACAGCACTGCACAAACTAGGCACACTTTCACAGGGTCTCCCAAGATGCCATCACATTTTGAGAGACCCGAACCGGTTACAGTTATAAAAGTTACAGTTACAAAAAAAGTGTAAAAAAAAAAAAAAAAACACAAAAAAAAAATATAAAATAAAAAAAACAAAAATAGTTGTCGTTTTATTGTTCTCTCTCTCTCTATTCTCTCTCTCTTGTTCTGCTCTCTTTTACTGTATTTTATTCTGCAATGTTTTATTGTTATTAAGTTTTATCATGTTTGCTTTATAGGTATGCAATTTTTTTATACTTTACTGTTTACTGTGCTTTATTGGTAACCATTTTTTTGTTTTCAGGTACGCCATTCAGCTGCAGCACGGATTTATTTATCTTGACAGTAACAGCGTTTGCTCCCACGATACATAAAGCCTCGACTCCAGCGGAGGTGATATATGCCGAAGCATGGGGGCAGCAGGGGCAGAGGAGCGATTTGCTCCTAACTTTTGGGGTGGATGCCCCCATGCTTTGGCATATATAAATGGTGCATGTATGTCCATCATTAGAAGTGGGTGGATGAAGGGAGGTATTCTAATGGTGGACATACCCACCAATCAATCTCTTTTTTTTTGTTTAGCCCACAGGCTGCATGAAAAAAAAGATTACAATATATGCCCAACATGGACCAGTAACGTACTGGTATGTTGCTGGACTTTGAGTGGTTATACCAGAATGATGCCTGCAGGTTTAGGTATCATCTTGGCATCATTCTTTTCAGCCAGCGGTCGGCTTTCATGTAAAAGCAATACTAGCAGCTAATTAGCCTCTAGACTGCTTTTACAAGCAGTGGGAGAGAATGTCTCCCCCTCCCACCATCTTCCATGTTTTTCTCTGGCTCTCCAGTCCCAACAGTGAACCTGAGAATGCAGCTGGTGATTTGGCCAGCTGACCATAGAGCTGATCAGAGACCAGAATGGCTCCAATCATTTCTATGGCCTAAGAAACCAGAAGCTATGAGCATTTCATGACTTAGATTTCACAGGATGTAAACAGCGCCATTGGGAAATTGGGAAAGCATTTTATCACACTGATCTTGGTGTGGTCAGATGCTTTGAGGGCAGAGGAGAGATCTAGGGTCTAATAGACCCCATTTTTTTCAAAAAAGAGTACCTGTCACTACCTATTGCTATCATAGGGGATATTTACATTCCCTGAGATAACAATAAATATGATAAAAAAAAAAATGAAAGGAACAGTTTAAAAATAAGATAAAAAAGCAAAAAAAAAATATAAATAAAAAAAAAAAAAGCACCCCTGTCCCCCCCTGCTCTCGCGCAAAGGCGAACGCAAGCGTTGGTCTGGCATCAAATGTAAACAGCGATTGCACCATGCATGTGAGGTATCACCGCGAAGGTCAGATTGAGGGCAGTAATTTTAGCAGTAGACCTCCTCTGTAAATCTAAAGTGGTAACCTGTAAAGGCTTTTAAAGGCTTTTAAAAATGTATGTAGTTTGTCGCCACTGCACGTTTGTGCGCAATTTTAAAGCATGTCATATTTGGTATCCATGTACTCGGCCTAGGATCATCTTTTTTTATTTCATCAAACATTTGGGCAATATAGTGTGTTTTAGTGCATTCAAATTAAAAAAAGTGTGTTTTTTCCCAAAAAAATGCGTTTGAAAAATCGCTGCGCAAATACTGTGTGAAAAAAAAAATTGAAACACCCACCATTTTAATCTGTAGGACCTTTGCTTTAAAAAAATATATAATGTTTGGGGGTTCAAAGTAATTTTTTTGCAAAAAAAAATTATTTTTTCATGTAAACAAATAGTGTCAGAAGGGGCTTTGTCTTCAAGTGGTTAGAAGATTGGGTGATGTGTGACATAAGCTTCTATTGTGCATAAAATGCCAGGACAGTTCAAAACCCCCCCAAATGACCCCATTTTGGAAAGTAGACACCCCAAGCTATTTGCTGAGAGGCATGTCGAGTCCATGGAATATTTTATATTGTGACACAAGTTGCGGGAAAAAGACAAATTTTTTTTTTTTTTTGCACAGTTGTCACTAAATGATATATTGCTCAAACATGCCATGGGAATATGTGAAGTTACACCCTAAAATACATTCTGTTGCTTCTCCTGAGTACGGAGATACCACATGTGTGAGACTTTTTGGGAGCCTAGCCGCATACGGGACCCCAAAAACCAAGCACCGCCTTCAGGCTTTCTAAGGGTGTAAATTTTTGATTTCACTCCTCACTGACTATCACAGTTTCGGAGGCCATGGAGTGCCCAGATGGCAACCCCCCCCCCCAATGACCCCATTTTGGAAAGTAGACACCCCTATTTGCTGAGAGGTATGGTGAGTATTTTGCAGACCTCGCTTTTTGTCACAAAGTTTTGAAAATTGAAAAAAGAAAAAAAAAATGTTCTTTTCTTTCTTCATTTTCAAAAACAAATGAGAGCTGCAAAATACTCACCATGCCTCTCAGCAAATAGCTTGGGGTGTCTACTTTCCAAAATGGGGTCATTTGGGGGGGTTGTGCCATCTTGGCATTTTATGGCCTTCGAAACTGTGATAGGTAGTGAGGAGTGAAATCAAAAATGTACGCCCTTAGAAATCCTGAAGGCGGTGATTGATTTTCGGGCCCCCGTAAGCAGCTAGGCTCCCAAAAAGTCCCACACATGTGGTATCCTCATACTCAGGAGAAGCAGCAGAACGTATTTTGGGGTGTAATTCCACATATGCCCATGGAATGTTTTAGCAATATATCATTTAGTGACAACTTTGTGCAAAAAAAAAAAAGTTTGTCATTTTCCCGCAACTTGTGGCAAAATATAAAATATTCCATGGACTCAACATGCCTCTCAGCAAAAAGCTTGGGGTGTCTTCTTTCTAAAATGGGGTCATTTGGGGGGGGGAGGGTTGAACTGTCCTGGCATTTTCTGGCCTTCAAAACTTAGATAGGTAGTGAGGAGTGAAATCAAAAATTTACGCCCTTAGAAATCCTGAAGGCGGTGCTTGGTTTTCGGGGCCCCGTACGCAGCTAGGCTCCCAAAAAGTCCCACACATGTGGTATCCCTATACTCAGGAGAAGTAGCAGAATGTATTTTGGGGTGTAATTCCACATATGCCCATGGCATGTTTGAGCAATATATCATTTAGTGACAACTTTGTAAAAAAAAAAAAAAAAAGTTTGTCATTTTCCCGCAACTTGTGGCAAAATATAAAATATTCCATGGACTCAACATGCCTCTCAGCAAATAGCTTGGGGTGTCTACTTTCCAAAATGGGGTCATTTGGGGGAGGGGGTTGAACTGTCCTGGCATTTTCTGGCCTTCAAAACTTAGATAGGTAGTGAGGAGTGAAATAAAAAATTTACGCCCTTAGAAATCCTGAAGGCGGTGCTTGGGATTTCGGGGCCCTGTACGCGGCTAGGCTTCCAAAAAGTCCCACACATGTGGTATCCCTATACTCAGGAGAAGTAGCAGAATGTATTTTGGGGTGTAATTCCACATATGCCCATGGCATGTTTGAGCAATATATCATTTAGTGACAACTTTGTAAAAAAAAAAAAAAAAGTTTGTCATTTTCCCGCAACTTGTGGCAAAATATAAAATATTCCATGGACTCAACATGCCTCTCAGCAAATAGCTTGGGGTGTCTACTTTCCAAAATGGGGTCATTTGGGGGAGGGGGTTGAACTGTCCTGGCATTTTCTGGCCTTCAAAACTTAGATAGGTAGTGAGGAGTGAAATAAAAAATTTACGCCCTTAGAAATCCTGAAGGCGGTGCTTGGGATTTCGGGGCCCTGTACGCGGCTAGGCTTCCAAAAAGTCCCACACATGTGGTATCCCCATACTCAGGAGAAGCAGCTAAATGTATTTTGGGGTGCAATTCCACATATGCCCATGGCCTGTGTGAGCAATATATCATTTAGTTACAACTTTTTGTAATTTTTTTTTTTTTTGTCATTATTCATTCAATTATTTATTCACTTTTGACAAAAAAAATTAATATTCAATGGGCTCAACATGCCTCTCAGCAATTTCCTTGAGGTGTCTACTTTCCAAAATGGGGTCATTTGGAGGGGTTTTGTACTGCCCTGCCATTTTAGCACCTCAAGAAATGAGATAGGCAGTCATAAACTAAAAGCTGTGTAAATTCCAGAAAATGTACCCTAGTTTGTAGACGCTATAACTTTTGCGCAAACCAATATATATATATATATATATATATATATATATATATATATATATATATGCTTATTGACATTTTTTTTACCAAAGACATGTGGCTGAATATATTTTGGACTAAATGTATGACTAAAATTGAGTCATGTGTCGGTGACGCAACGCGTCGGGAGGAGGAGCCTGTGACGTTGCTAGTAGTGGCTGTGTGTGAGCACTGGCGGTGAACGAGAAGCCCGTAATACAGAGCTTTATGCAGCTGATCATTACATTCCATATGCGATCCTGTGAGCGGGGATATGTGAGTACAACCAAATATCCTTGCAGTTAACAACATTTGCTGAGATTATTACGCAATGGATTTGTCTCTTTTTATATTTTATATGGCATGAAATTGAGCGGAAAATCAGTCTAAACCTTACTGGGAACGGAGCGGTGAAAGTGACAGTGAACTTGCTACTATTATTGGAGTTTTGGCACTGAACTCACCTATTTGCAATCTACTCATTTATTTATTTATTATTTATTGTTCAAACGCACTGAAATCATTTTATGCAAATATTTTTACTGATCCCTTATTGTTGATGCATATTAGCTATTTATATAATCTTGACATTTTATCCAGGAGAATTAGCACTGAATGCACCAAGGTTTTTAATTTTGGACACATTTTTTGGTGATGCACATAAGTGATTTATGCAGTTTTCGGGAATTTTAGGATTATTGTGGTATTTACTTCACAGTATTTTGATATAGGTGTATATATACAGAGTTTATTCATATATTTATTTATCTAATTTTCTGTCAAACATTAAGTTATACACCAAGGATTGCATATGAGAGGTTAATATCAGCGCAATTATTCACTTACATATAATTTATCACGGTTTTGGGAGGATGTCCATGGACACCCTCCCAAAATTGGAAGCCCGGAGCTCGGATGAAAGGGGGAGCCCATCATGGTTTCTTGCACCGGGGCCCTGAAGGTTCTAGTTACACCTCTGCCACACAGGCCTGTACACTTGCCACATAGGCATTACTCGCCACACAGGATCACTACTACAGTCCTCTAGTCACACCTTCTCACAAGTCTCATAAATCTATTGACACCCCAAGCATATAAACAAACCATCAACATTGATAAATATTATTGGATCTATTATTTCTGCAACAGGTAAAGTAAAGGAGTTATTTGGGTCAAACTGTGTAACATCAACATTACTCTGGTTAGCACTCAATTTTTTTTCCTTAATCTCACCATCTCATCAACAGCATAAGACTCCTTCAGTCAATGGACCCCAGACACTGACTAATTACTCGCCACGGAGAGCAGAATAAGTAAGAATAATAGTTTCTTACCGTGGTCACTTGTCTGCTCAGCATGAGTTTCTTGTCTCCCTGGCCGGGAGCCCACTGGACTGTATCTGAGTCGAAAGGCACCATTCTGTTAAATCCAATTTAGGGGTCTTAAAACAAGACAGATAATGAGATAGTGAGTCCAGATCTTAAGATAAGTAGGTGCTTTTATTCACTGCAGTGGAGAAATACAACACAGTTCTCGGCTTCTATAAGCGAGCAAAAGTGAAAGTGTTTCTTAACTTACATCTATGGGTTATACATATATATATACGTATGAATATGCATAAGTTATGGTTGTGTATTAAGTGTATTGTAGGCGTGATATAGGTGTGATCGTATAGTTTAGTCCATATCTTCTTAGTAGCAAGGGAACAGTTAAATGGGTGTATATATCATGTGACTCTCAAAAAAAGACAATTCAACAATATTTGGTCGATTCAGACTGGTTTTGATAAGGAAGTCATTTTTAGCAGCTTCCTGTATTCTTATCAGCAACTTGTACCATCACATATCCTGCAGTTTAGTTTTCCAAGGAGTTGAAACCAGAGAAGGAAGAGCAAAAAAAAAAGGAGAACATCTAGAAGAGAAAATATAAAACAACTAACCAATTCTTATGCCCCGTACACACGAGCGCAATTTCCGTCAGAAAAAACTTGGATGGTTTTTCAGACGGAATTCCGCTCAAGCTTGCCTTGCATACACATGGTTACACAAAAGTTCTCTGAACTTTCGACCGTCAAGAACGCGGTGACGTACAACACTACGACGAGCCGAAAAAATGAAATTCAATGCTTTCGAGCATGCATCGAATTGTTTCCAAGCATGCGTGATTTTTTGCACGTCTGAATTGCATACAGACTATCGCATTTTCGGATTGGAACTTTTTCCGCCCGAAAAATAGAGAACCTGCTCTCAATCTTTTGCTGGCTGGAATTCCGCCAGCAAAAGTCTAATGGAGCATACATATGATCGCATTTTCCGACCAAAAGCTCACATCGGTCCTTTGCTGGCGGCACTTCCGATCGTGTGCACATGGCATTATAGTGATATTCTATCTCTCTCTCTCTCTCTCTCTCTCTCTCTCTCTCTATATATATATATATATATATATATATATATATATCTCAACATTATTAGACACCTATAATTCTACTCAAGGGCATAGCATTTCAAACTGAGTAAGGGGTCTTAAAAATGCCAGAGGGATTGGTAGAGAGAGGATACA
This sequence comes from Aquarana catesbeiana, assembly GCF_042186555.1. Taxonomy (NCBI): domain Eukaryota; kingdom Metazoa; phylum Chordata; class Amphibia; order Anura; family Ranidae; genus Aquarana; species Aquarana catesbeiana. The sequence goes on along the minus strand of NC_133333.1, from coordinate 203,574,843 downwards.
GTGTCTCAGTTGCGAGGCTTTCCAGGCATCTAAGTTGAAGGAACCTGTGTTAGCCACTGGAGCGGCAATGGAGGGCCATTGTCTGCCATATATGAATTGGGAAGCTTGATATAGGTTATTTTAGTAGATTTTGGAATGGTCCATTCATGTAACCCAGAGGGAGCTCTGGTTTGACCAGAGTTGAGTAAAGGTGGGGGGGCTGGGCTGGGGAAAAATTATTGTAGCGCTGGTAGATTTGCAATCTACCGCATGTTAGGTAAATTTAGTAAATTGTGCGTTAGGAAGGTTAAAGTTTGCCTCTGTTCCAGCTTGGCTGACGTTGTGTGTACTTCCGTGCTGAGCGGTGGGTGTCACTGTTACCACTGGTCAGGTTTGGAAAAGCAACGTGTTGAAGCGAATGGATGCTTCTCTGTCCCAGAGGCACGCTCGATGGAGGTGGTCCTCCGAGTTGCATTCTGGGCGAGGGTATTTATGGGAGAGACGCCATATTTTGGGGTTCGTTTTACAGCCACCTGCTGGCCCTCCTGGCCGACAGGTATGCGTTAAGGAGCTACCTTGTGGTCCTCCGATCGGGAGGCCCACGATACAGAGGCGCAGGGGTGGGTCCAGAGGCTTGTCTGGAGCCTGCCACCGTGGCCGAGGAATGGTCCTGAGCTGTCAGTCCTGTGTGACGAAGCTGGACAGCCGAGGAGATCCCAGGGGAGGACCCATCTTGGAGAGATCACGCAGCGTGCTGGTCTGTAGAGGGGCCTGGTGACTCGGTTGGAGGACGTTTTCAAAAGTAGCTATACAGCATAGTGTTGTGGATGAGACGAGGGTTAAACAGGTCACCAATTTTTATGGAGGGTTTTATTTACCATCACTAGACAAGTTCTTGATCACTCCTATGGGAGGATTGATTGTTTGGCTCTTCATTTTAATTGACTCTATAGCCCCGTCTCGTCCCATGCAATGATAACTCTTTATGAGACATCATACAGTATATATATTATACATATTTTTCCTCTTCCTCTCTTTAGGATTTTTGCTGGATGATTTTTTGAGCCAACAAGTCTATATAGCAGTGGGGATTGCCACTGCTGTAGGCTCCTATTTTGTGGGCTTCCCCTGATTATCAGGATAAAGCCACCTGCCGATTTGCCTTCCTAAAACCCAGCAGTCACTCACTTATTTCTAATGGGGCATACACACGGTCGGACTTTTCAGCTACAAAAGTCCAACGGACGCTGACGGACTAAAGCTGGCTGGTAATCCGATCGTGTGTGGGCTTCTCCAGACTTTCAACTGACTTTTTCAGCCTCAAATCCGACGGACTTTAGATTTGAAACATGCTTCAAATCTTTCCGACGGACTCGAGTCCGGTCGAAAAATCCGCTCGTCTGTATGCTAGTCCGACGGACAAAAACCCACGCTAGGGCAGCTATTGGCTACTGGCTATCAACTTCCTTATTTTAGTCCGGTGTACGTCATCACGTAAGAATTCGACGGACTTTTGTGTGATCGTGTGTAGGCAAGTCTGTTCGTTAGAAAGTCCGCCGCAAGTCCGTCGAAAGTCCGCCAAAAGTCCTTCGAAAGTCTGTTGGACAGGCTGTCGGACTTTTGTAGCTGAAAAGTCCGACCGTGTGTACGCCCCATAAGAAATTAGGAATTGATTGGTCAGACTTAGACATCTATGTGAAAAAGGTAATTTCCTTCATCTAGGATAAACTAGAATTTTCTTTATTAGATATCAACATTGTCCCATTTAATTGTATTAAAACGCCTCCCTTATACAGTTTTAGAAAATGTCCTTCTCCCTATGGTTGCAACGTGCTGCCTTGACCCAGGATTTAGAATTGTCTGAACTAACCGGCTCAAGAATTGATTTTAAAGCATTTGGTAGGTGTTTTTCTCTCGGCCTGATAACAATTATATGCAATTTTGTCAAATATAAATGTAAATATATACTCATTGTAACTTCATTGTTGTAAAAATACTTTATTGTTAATATTGTTTAATGTTTTCAATTACATATTCTTTTTTCAGTATCAACTTCATGCAGCATTATAAGGCTCCTGAAGAAGCTCCTTTGAGCGAAACATGATGAGCACAAGTGGCTGCAATAGGGTATGAAATGTATGTATTTGACTATTTAATGTAATTTTAAAAATATTGTTACTCAATAAAATGTTTACATTTTTAAATAAGGTGTTTAATTATTGGCACCCTAAAAGTCCCGCTTTTTGTACCTATAAAATTTTATTTTGTTCCTTCTCCTTTCAGCTTTTTCTTGTTAGCATATGTGCCTGCAGCACACCTCAGTGGCCCCCTAAAGCTGGCCCCTCCTTGCCCAGTCAGTTTTGTTACTACTACAAGAAGGTAAAATCGAGTCAAATTTAGGCACTTACACTCACTGCAGTTAGAAAAATGCGTTTAGTGATTTTATTGAATATATTTCTGCCTTCATTGGGGTTGCCTGTTCATTTAATTGAATCAGCAATTTATAAAAATAGGGTGCAGGAAACATCCATACTGCTGTGTACATGGCCCATTGCGTCATCAGTTATGGTGAACTTGTCCACCTTCTCCTGTTTGATATATGACCCTGCTTGTTCTTAAGCTAATAATTGGATTATCTATCCTTTTTTATGGTTCCTGTTTCCTCAGGTTAACCTGCTCTGAACTCTCGGGTCTATTGTCAGCTTGTTCCCTGATGGTTTCTGTATAATGCATGATGATCTAGATTTATATATGGTTCCACCCATGATAATAAGTCCAGCTCTGGACCCGTAGCCTCCTGTAGAAGTTGATTTAGCTTCTGTAGCCCTCTTTTGGTGGGAGTTATGAGAAATTGCCCTCCCTAAATAAGATATTGCACCTGTAGGTAAATAAGAGAACACTTACCTTTGCTAAGTGGAAGAAGGGGATTAATAATAAAGTTGTCAGTGTCTCCACCCAGGGCAGGGCTTCTGTGAACAGAGGGGATTCCCATCCTGATAAATTATCCAGTAATCTAATCAAAATGATTGGAAGAAGAAGAACCACTGCAACCAGCATATGACATTGCTCTTAAGCATATAGATGTACACCAGTAAATAAATAATACAAGCCTTATATAAGAAAAGATTAATAATAGAACATACATTCAATGTACAAACAGATATTATCAGCAAAGGGCCCGATAGGAGTCCTGGTAGAATTGTGCACATACTCAGGTATATATAATTATTTATAGCAGTACCTCCAAATGAATGTTGCATTGCAGGGGCTCCTGAGGATGATGTGGAGTTTGTCATTGTCAGAGATTTTAATGTGGATGTAAACTCAACATTTTTTTTTTAATTAAGGCTTGTACCTTGTACAGTTTATGATTTCATGTCATCTATGCCCAGTCTTGACATGAAGAGTTAATCCAGCTCCGAGCAGTCCTCTTATCTTTTTTCAGTGAGATTAAAACTGACACAGAGAAATAGTAGTCAGTTCTTCCCCCTTGCTGTGAATGACAGGTGATTTACATACCTCATGCACGAGCCTGAGGGAGTCATTCTGTGTACTTCAGATCCCCTCCTCCTTTCTTCTCCAGCTCTCCCAGGATTGGCTGCTCCACACCTCAGCATGATTGGGCATGCTGAAGTCATGTGGTGACTTTTCTGGGTTTTGACTGGATGTTAGAGATCATAGCAGAAGTTCAGTGTAAGAAATACACAGGAGAAAATGCATGTTGACAAGGGGAGTGTAAAGGTGGGCGGGGAGTCTACTGACATTACGACTCCACCCACCGAGCTCCAGACAACAGACTCACCCACAGAACTTGCAGTTTTTCGGGTCTCATAACAGACAGAGAGGGGAGACATTTGACAGGTAAAGATACATGCAGGAGGAATGTATATCCTTATGGATAACCACTATGGCAGTAGTTTAGAAAGGATGAGAGTGGGTTTACATCCACTTTAAGACAAGACTGGTGGTGATGAGGAGACCCTCCAACCATTACCTAACCAACCAGGAATGCAGTCCTAGTTATCGGGCACTGTGCAAGTGGGATAGTAATAGGACAGGGATACTCCTTTGTCACAAGGATAAAGCAATACACTCACAAAGCTATGGGCTGCTGCAGTTAAACTACTAGAACATAGAAATACTTGCATAATCATCTCTTCTGATCTGGTAATAGTAGCATGGACATGCTATGTGGCCTTCTCTCTCTCTCTCTCTCTCTCTCTCTCCACTACCTCCTCCCAGGATCTTTTCCTAACAACCCCAGAGTCAGGAAGTGACATACATAAATATACATTACAATGTGATCGTAGCAGCTGACAGTAGAGGGCAGTGGATCCCTACACTTCATATATCCTATTTCCTGTGCCCAGGACTTCATGGCTTGTGAATTTTAATGCTTTTGTTACAGAGTTGGCCAGGTTGTAATCACAAGCTGCTGCAATATCAGCCAGGAACATGCTACCGCAGGGGGCCCCCTGCCAAGTAGAGGATGTTTGAGGAAACGATACTTATGATTGTACACCTGTCAAGGGGCGCATAAGATAAGGAAACAGGAGTACTTGGTTACCACTAGTTGTTGTGAAATAGTAAAAACTTTATTAAAGTAGAACAAAAAGGCTACAAGACCTATTAACCTATGCTGACCTTCAAAAACAACACCAATTACCCAAAACACTTTTTTATTCCTACTTACAAATTAGACATTTCTTCTCCACTAAATCCCTCACCCTATTCCTAGACAAACCTACAGACTTTGAATTGATTTGTGCCAAGGGACCCTACGAACCCCAATTGATTTCCACCATTTATAAAATATTACACAAGGCTACCCCTTTGAAAGTGGACACCCACCACTACATGAGGAAATTGTCCCAGATCCTTCAACATGACATATCTCTGTTTGACTGGGGAAGTATCTGGGAATATACCTCAAAAATCTCCCGCTGTGTTTCTCACAAGGAATCCGCCTACAAAGTCCTACTATTCTGGTATAGAACTCCAGAACGACTACACGCATATAATCCCACAATTTCAAATCTATGCTGGAGATGCAATAAAGCAGTGGGCTTCCATTTTCATATTTTCTGGGAATGTCCCTTAGTCTCCCAATTCTGGGATCAGATCTAAACACTCCTAGAAAGGCTGCTAGAAGTCTCCATACCCCTGAATCCCATGCCCTTTATATTAGGCCTCCCTTTCCCTGGGGTTCACAAAACTAAGCGGAAACTGATGTCTTTCGTACTACTTGCTGCCAAAAAAACTATCCCTAAGCTTTGGCTCCCCCCCCCCACACACACTCTCACAAACTCTCTCAATTTTAGCTGACATCCGTAGAATGGAACATCTAACAGCCATAATTGATGATTCCACACAGAAATTTTCACAAATATGGCAGACATGGGATGACTCTGAGTATAGTGCTGTTGCAACCGGCTCCAACTGAAAATCTTAGATATACATAGAGCTCTTTATCTATTATTTTCTATTGTTTATGCTGACTTCACCTAATGTTCCCTTTGGTCCCTCTCACCGGTACCTCAATTTCTCATAAAGAAATGCTACGTTCTTTCCACAGAAAGGTTACAATAGGTGTATTACAACTTCCTATTACCTAGATAGCATTCTCTATATATTTTTGTTTATCTCATAGGTTCTTTAAATCGTCCTAATTCTGTAATTATTTCAATGACAGTGTTTATGTTTATCACTTGGAATGATTGTGATAAAAATGCTACTATGTATACCATGCAAAAATGTTAAATAAACAATTAAAAAAAAAGTAGAACAAAAAGGGAACATTTTTTATAAACTTAACCCAAAATGTGGGATTTTCTTTAAAGGGTAACTCCACTGTTGTGGGAACTAATATAGCATATGCAATTGTGACACAAGTCATATTGTAATTGCATGTTATTAAAAATTACCTTTCCTTTTCAATTTACAGGCGCTGTGGTTTTCTGTAAATGCAATATGGCCACCTGGAGGTGCTCTGTACACAGATGTGTACAGAATGCCCCCCAAAAATGTTATTCCCTGCTTGATTTATTCACTTACTAATTTCCCAGAAGTCTGCACTAAGATACAAGTCAGATTTTTGGGCATTCCCTGCAACAAAATTGGCATTTTTGATGAGATATTCCCAAAGGGAAATCACATCCAAAGGGATGCAGACCTTGTCAATTTCCTCATTAGAACCTTGCAGGTGCAGCAACAGCAGCTGATTATTAATGTCACTCTCATTCACTTGGCACATGGACACAGACAAACAAACAGCTATAACAAAATAACAAACAACAAAAAGGTAGGAATCCGCAAAAAAGCTTGTTAAAATCTTTGCAATGTACATAGATCACCCAGAGGGGATTTTTTTTTGTCAGCAAAAGTGGAGTTACTCTTTAAATTTCACTTGGTGACAATAGTAAATGAGAGAAACAGGAAGGCTGAACGAGGACAGTGACATCAATATAAATTTGAGGTGTGTTCTAAGCCCTCTCTGGCCAATTCAAAACAAACAAAAAAAGTTTCGCCTTTAGTTATACTTTAAAGCAGAACTTCAATCATTTTTTCATCTTTCTATCTATTAAATCTTCTGCCCTTGTTGTTTTAACTTTGGATAGTAAAACTTTTTTTTTTCTGCCAGTAAATACTTTATACAGCCCACTTCCTGTTTGTCTGGTCTTAGCCTAGGCTTATGACATCATACACAGCTCTCTCTCTCACTCTCATGAGAGTTTGCCAGGAAGGTAGGAGGGGTGAGTCATAAGAGCACCAATTAAAGCTGCAGAGCTGGAGGTGTGCCTCTGTGTAATTCCAGGAAGTGAACAGGCAGCAGCTTCAGCTGCCCACAGTTAAATGGATGCAGCCGAACTCAGTGGAGGGAGATTTCTGCAGCATATTTGGCAAGTACAGAATCAGAGTATATATAAAATAATATGCAAAGTGGTTGGAGGGAAGCTTCAGAATGGCAAAGATGTTTTTTATTACAAATTATTTGAGCAGACTGCAGTTAACCTTATGCTAAACTAGATACACAGGTGCAGTGTTAGTTTAAACAATTCGGATTGTTCTTTATTTAGAATCATTTATACACTGTGCCCATTCAGAAGAAAACATATACTTGAAAATGAATAAAATAACGTACAAGAAAGTAGAATACATAGATACACGTGCAAGATCAATCTACAAAAATCAATGAACCTGTTTAGAAGAAAAAAAAAAACCTTCAAAAGTATTTGAGGCAAGCGGTAGTGTTTTTTAACATAAAATTTTATTTTTAACAAAATTTGGAATGTGCAGACAGTATGTAACAGAAGCCTTAAATATTTTTATACACCCTTCAAAAATCCACATGAACATCATTTGCTAGATACAGGAAATACAGGTTACTTTACATTCTCAGAACTGATAAAAATATATTCTGAAACGCACACCTTTACCACCAGGTCAAAAAAAAGTTTCAGCAAGGTGACTGTCACCATAAATATTATTCACAAAAATATCCTTTTATACCCACAGGACCTCAGCCCTCACTTTTCATAAAAAAACATTTACTGCGTCAATTAATATGTCAACCCTCGCCTTGTAAAACAACCTATTCAGTTTAAAATATAAATAAAAGGCAACATTTTGTGTATACGTATAAAAACATTATAATTACATTTTCCCCTTTTTTATAAGTGATCACATTCCTTCTGTTCTCTAAGGAACTTTTTTATAAGTGATCACATTCCTTCTGTTCTCTAAGGAACTTAGAGTGCTGGGGGAGGAGAAACAGCAGCACACTAATCTTCCCAGTGAATGGCTGTGCCAAAGTGTGTCAGCACAAGTCTGATCATTGGAAGAGAGCAGGCTCTCAGCACAGCTAGAGAATTAAAGTGTTACTAAACCCAGGACCCTGCATTCACTATATCTGGTCTCCCGCAGTACCCAGAACATGGAAATGCAATTGTTTTAGTAAATATAAACTCCTAAATACCCTTTCTCATCAGCAGTATATAGGAGTCTTGTGACTTCTATGAGTGTCTGGTAAAGCTTGTAGGAGGAGTTTTTAGTCTCCCCTGATTGTCCTATCAGGGTCCAGGACCCTGACCCTGTATCTTGACAGTGCTGATTGGCCCTGTGCTGATCACATGCATCCCCCCCCCCCCCCCCCCAAAAAAAAAAAAAAAAAAAGCTCTCTAGCAATACACACCAAACTGAGCATGTGCAGACTGACTCCAAAGGCTCTGTTCTATCGGGAAATGGACTGGAGTCAGTGGAAGAAGGGGAGGACCAGAGAAGATGGGATCACACAGCCTTTATACACAATGCAGTGGATTAACCCCTTAGGTTCCACCGTGAGTCTACCAAGCATGCTTTGCTGCAAATACAGACTGATTTTACTGTTGTGGGCTTAGTAACACTACTGTGTGTTAACTACTGCTTAGTGTGGTCAGTTTTTAATAGGAGAGCAGGAAGGATTAGATCATCTGTCAGGTTTTTTTTTTTTGTATTGCTATCTGTAAACCTGTTTGGTAAATTTCCCCTCACTTCCTGTACTGGTGAAAATATTTTTACTGAAAAAAGGAAGTAAATGGAAAACTCACCAGGGGACACTGAGAACAAAAAACAACCAAAAATGTAGGTTTTAGCTCTTCTCCAATCTACTATAAAGTGCATTTACTACTGTGGTGTCCTGGGTCAGAGAGATGTCCTCTCACTTGTTACTAGTGAGGAGAAAGGTCCCCACCGGGGCAACAGAAAAATCAACTCATTTCTAACTTTTCCCCACCCTTTCCAAAGGGAACCAATATTTGGCTAGAGTTCCACATACCATAAAAAAAGAATGGTTAGGGGCCCTATCAACTTAATAATAATGATCATATCTATCTACCAAAACGGAGACAAGGCCTATGGTTTGCTAGAGACGTCTCATTAAAAATGCTGGCACGTTGTCAGATATCATACAAACAACATAATTGTTTCATCGAGGTTATTTCCAGGAAGGTGCTTTAGAACCAGCTTTTTATTATTGTCGTCTGCACTGAAACCAAGGTAACAATTTTGTTTGAGTGATGACTCAAAACAGAACGAGTTTGGGTGCTCTTTGCGAAATACTTTTTGATAGAAGATAATCTCACTCTGCACCCCCGGTATATCTTGAGGAAGCTCACGTTGCTGAAAGAAATGAAATAAAAGGGGTTTATTGCATTTATAAGCCAAAAAATACTCCTTTAAATGAATGAATGAATGAGGATGTCCTTTAAGATATTATATATATATATTTTTCTACATATATTTGCGTTGCTAGCGAGTTAAGGTGGTTGTAAAGGCTTAAGTTTTTTACCTTCATTCATTCTACCTGAGCCACATCTTGACCCAGCGATGTGCTAGAAAGCAGCAGTCTCTTCCTCCTCATTGGCTGAGACGTTGGCTCCCACTACTGTCAATCACAGCCAGTGAGCCAATGAGGAGAGTCATAACACACAGAGCAGTGGCCCGAGAGCGAGCCTGCGCGGATGCTCCCATAGAAAATTTTTGCTATGGGGGTATTCGACAGGAGGGAGGGGCGCCATCGGGGGACCCGAGAAGAGGAGGATTTGTGCAAAACCACTACACAGAGCAGGTAAGTATGTCACGTTTGTTATTTATAAAGTGTTACTAAACCCAGGACCCTGCATTTACTATATTTGGTCCCCCACAGCACACAGAACACGGAAATGCAATTATTTTCATAAATACAAGCTGCTAGATACCTTTTCTCATCAGCAGTTATAGCAGTCTTGTGATTTCTATCAGTGTCTGGTTAAAGCTTGTAGGAGGAGTTTTTATTCTCCCCTGGCTGTCTTATGAGGTTGCATGACTCCTGACCCTCTGTCTGGGCAGTGCTGATTTGCCCTGTGCCTATCACATGCATCCTCACAAAACAAAAACAACAAAAAAACTCTCCAGCAATACACATCAAACTGAGCATGTGCAGAGCGCCCCCAAGGCTCTGTACTACCAGGAGATGGATTGGGAACTGTGGAAAAAGGGGAGGATCAGAGAAGACAGGATCAAACAGCCCTTTTTCCACAATGCAGAGGACTAACCCCTTAGGTTCCACAGTGAGTATAACAAGCACACGTTACTGCATATACAAACTTATTTTACTGTTGTGGATTTAGTAACACTTTAACATCACTTAAACAATGATTTTTCGAATATGTGGTTTAGAACCTCATGGGATTATACTCTTCACACAGATTTTTCACACACACACCCGAGGCCACAGAAATTCCCTGTCCATTAGTCAGGAACTGCACACTTACTTTAAAGTGTATGTCCAGTCAAATCATTTTTTTCCTCGTATTTTCCTAGTTTATTGAGGTAGGGTTAGACCCCCTGTCAGGCTTTTACTGCTATCCAGGGCTCTGTTCGTTTTATTTTTCTTCTCCTAGACACCAAGGCTCAAAAAACGCTACCTAATGTAGTGTGAATGGACAAAAAATGCCAATAATAGCTTCTAGGAGCTTAAAAAAAAAACTAGTGTGCATGGAGCTTTAGGCGTTTTTTATAAGTTCAAAGAATGCTAGAAAAAAAACGCTGGATGAAAAATGCTGATAACATTGTTTTCGTGCCAGCTTCTAGTAGCGTTTTAGTAGCATTTTATTCTCGTTTTTACAGTACATAAAGAAAAAAAAGCTGTTAGGCTTTTGCACATGATACTCCTGTTTGAGCATCTACTTTTTCAGAAGTTTTTTCTTTGTATGTATTTTCGTGTATATGCTGGCGCGCACTCGCGCATTTTTGCACAAATGCACAAAAACATATTTTCGCGTTCTCATTCTGCACAATCTTCAAATGGGCATTTGCGCACATTCATACGTATTTGCACCCATTTGCATGCATTGGGGCATAAATTACTGACCAAAAAAGCTGATTTTTCTATATTTTTTTTTTTACTGAAAGATACACGGCGCTTGTTTATGCGCCTGTGTTCATAGGCACGTAAAAAACAAAAAAGCTGTACTGAGCTTTTTCAAGCTGCAGTGTGCAAGAGGCCTCATGGCCCGTACACACGATCGTAATTAGTAAATCAACCCCTATAAGCTAAAAAAAAATGCCAGATAAATTCTGGATGAATAATGCAGATACTAGCATCTTTGTGCCAGCTTCTAGTAGCATTTTAGTAGCATTTAGAAGCATTAGCATCTTATTGGTGTTTTTTTAGTACATTAAATCGGTAGTAAACGCTCCAAAAGAAAACCGATTTTTCCAATATTATAAACTACCTATTCATTAGAACAAAATGGGCACTAAGTGTAAGCTCAAAAATCGTTCTTACTGTAAATAATCTTCTCTATAATAGACGGCACCATCACTGTGGTCTTCTGCATCTGTATTATTCTTTATTTCTGTCTGCATTATATTTCCCTCTCCATAATCCCGCGCATGCGCTGTAATACCATTATCCAAGCCTCTTCTCAATGCTGAAAGAATTAGGAGGAAGCATTGCGGGATGATGGGGCTGACGTCGACAACAGGAAATGACGCAGCCCCGACATAGACACTGCATTTTTACAGCAGGGTCTCTGCTTGCCGGAAAAGTAGAAGATACAGTGCATGCGTGGGCGACGTCATCAGAAACAAATATAGCGATAACTCGCAAATCATGCGGGTAAGGAGAAAATCATCAGGCGCAACTAATTGTAAAACCACCAATTGCACATGTAATGGAAAGTCATCAGAATGTGTATACAACCACTTTAAAGGGAGGTTCCGGCCGCAATATATTTTTTTTTTTTTTAAAGTCAGCAGCTACAAACACTGTAGCTGCTGACTTTTAATAAGGACAGTTACCTGTCCAGCGAGCCCGTGATGTCGGCCCCACGAGGCCGATCCGTCCATCAGATTTGCCGCTGGCGCCTCCATCTTAAAGAAGGGAAACAGGCAGTGGGGCCGCTCACCGAAGAGGAGGAAGCGCAGCGGAATAGGAAGAGGCAGATTAGGAAGACTGCCTAGCAACAAAGGTTTCAGGTAAGTTAACATTTTTTTTTTTTCAAATGTTTTATTTTTTTATTTTTTTTTAAGATTTTTGATGCAATTTTTTATTTTAGGGTGGCCCTCCACTTTAAGAAAAAGAAAAAGCTAAAAAAAAAGCTGTTAGGAGCAGCTAGGAGCAGTTAGGAGCATTCAGCATATTTTTCTGCTGGAAAAACGCTCCAAGAAACTCTACAAAAACTATTTTTTTTTCTGCTCCCAGGAGCTGAAGCTCAAAAAATGCTAAATAGCCTAAAGTAGTGTGCATGGACACATAGGATAACACTATTTAGCTTCTAGGAGCAGAAAAAAATGCTAATAACAGCTTCTAGGAGCTGAGAAAAACAATAGAGTGCAAAAAAACTGGAAAAAACTTGGGATAAAAAACGCTGGTAATAGCTTTTTGTAGTAGCGTATTAGTAGAGTTTTAGGAGCGTTAAGGTTTTATTCGCGTTTTTGCAGTAAAAGGGAAGAAATGCTCAAAAAAACACTATTAGTAGCGTTTAGGAACGTTTCTGCTGGAAAAACGCCTCAAGAAACTACAAAGAAAAAAAAATTTCTGCTCCTAGACGCTAAAGCTCAAAAAATTCTAATAGCCTAAAGTAGTGTGCATGGACACAGGAATGGACTGGCCATCGGGTCTACCGGGAGCTTCCCGGTGGGCCGATTGCTCAGTGGGCCAGTTTCAGCGGCCGCCTATTGCATCGGAGGTCCGCAGCGATCTACCCATCAATCGCCGACAGCTGGCACCTGACGGGTAGATCTCTTCTCGTCCATCCCAGATGATGTCAAAAGCAAATGGGGATGGACGAGAAGAGAGGAGGGGCCACCGGGGAGCAGCGTGACATGAGAGAGAACCTATCACAGACGCTTCCTGTGCTACTCTGCATGCTGGCTAGTAAACAATGTGCCCCATAATGTGCCCTGATGTGCCCCATAATGTGCCCTGATGTGCCATGTGCCATTATGTGCCCCAAGCCCTGATGTGCCCCCATGTGCTATATGCCCTGATGTGCCCTAATGTGCCCTATGCCTAATGTGCTATGTGCCCCGATGTGCTATGCGCCCTGATGTGCCCTGATGTGTTGTGCCCTGGGCCGGTCTGGATGAAGTCCAGGGCCACATTTTTGTTCCAGTCCAGCCCTGCATGGACACATAGGACTTGTTTTACTAAAGGCAAATTGACTGTGCACTTTGCAAAGGGCAGTTGCTCCAGGTCTTAGTAAATGAGCAGAAGCTCTGCGGACTTCCATTATCCAATCATGAGCAAGCAAAAATGCTGTTTTTTTATTTTTCCTTCCACGTGATTGGGTATTCTTTGCAAAGTGAAGTTTTACCTCATTTACAAAGCTCTGGAGCAACCGCACTATTTGCCTTTAGTAAATGAACCCCATAGGATAACACTATTTAGCTTCTAGGAGCAGAAAAAAATACTAATAACAGCTTCTAGGAGCTTAAAAAAAAAACCGCTAGTGTGCATGGAGCCTTAATGCACAGTTTGTTTTGTGGATCCTTGCGCACCACCAAAGTCCATTACTTTTTAGTATATGTTCATATCAGTCTCTACCCTCAATGAGCTTACAATTTAATCTTACATGTGTAAATAAATATAGTATGGCCAATTTAGACATGAGCTGGTTAACCTACTAGCATATCTTTTAGAGTAGCTGTAAACCAGGGCTCCTGGAGGAAATCCACACAACCACAGGACGAACATGCAAGCTCCATGAACATAGTGTCCTAGTTGGGATTGCAACCAGGAATCCCAGTGACTGAAAGGTAGACATGCTAACCACCAATCCACTGTGCTGACCTTCATAAGGGCTAAATGTCCATGGAAGGGACAAGGGTTTCATGTGTATGGATTATGGAAAGGGATATCTAGTCGAAGCTTGTCACAGGAATAAATTAGGACAAGTCTAGAGGTCCTTCAGTATAGGTCACCATCAACCTGAGAAATAAGATTCCAAGTTTCATAAGCTCCCTGTTGTTCAGACTGTGTTGGGCAGGACCACTTCACTTGATTATCAGGTTAATTCATATAAAAATTGTTGTCATTTTGAGAAAAGTATCCAATACTGTACATTAGAAAATAGATTACACCTATAGCGATATCATATGAAATGTACTCTTATGCCCCGTACACACAATCGGACTTTCTGACAACAAAAACAGAGATTTTTGTTCGAAGGGTGTTGGCTCCAACTTGTCTTGCATACACACGGTCACGCAAATGTTGGCCAACAATTATGAACGTAGTGACATACAAGACGTACGTGATATCTCCATTACAAACGCTAGTTTTACAAGACCGAGCACTTCCGGCTCGTACTTGATTCCGAGCATGCGTGAACTTTTGTCCGACGGACTTGTATACACACAATCGGAAAGTCTGACAACAAACATTTGTTGGTGGAAAATTTGAGAACCTGCTCGCCAACATTTGTTGGTGGAAAGTCTGACAACAAATGTTCGATGGAGCATACACACGGTCGGACTTTCTGCCAACAAGCTCACATCCAACATTTGTTGTCGGAAAATCCGATCATGTGTACAGGGCATAAGAAGTGACAGGTGTCCTCTTTTAGTGGATAGATCGCTCTGGAGACATACTTACGTTAAAAGCAAGAGAGGAATCACTGTTAACGCTCACAATGTAGTTTTTATTGTTCTCTTTGAAAGTGATGGCAACTGCCAGTCCTCTATCATGCCAAGCAAGTTCTTTGTACTTTTTTAAGAAGAATATCGGTTGGCTACCTGAAAAAAAAAAAACAGAGATTTAATATTATAATATGACAATTATGAGCTTTTGATGAGTTGTGCCAGATTTGAATTTCACTTGCCACATTTTATCAATGGTTAGACAATACTGAAATTTTAGTTTATCATCACACTCAAAGATTTTCCAACCTCACAGCAACTAGACACTGATAGATCCCTCTTCTGTAAACAAAAGGAAGCAGGCCCTTTAGTGTGTATGCCTCATGTTTGTACATTGGCATTATGAAATATTTGTGATAAGTTTCAAATCAACCTGCTGAGATCTATGTTTAATATTAGAACATAGTACAGTAAAACCTTGGATTGCGAGCATAATTCGTTCCTTGTTATGCAAAGCATTTGTATTTCAAAGCAAATTTCCCCATAAGAAATAATGGAAACTCAGATGATTTGTTCCACAAACATTTTTTCATAAATCCTTCAGTTTATAGTCCATATAAAAAGATTATAGCAATGTGATAGGTTGTGTAACCATAAAATGTCCATCCACAAATGGAAGCCTCCACAAAGGGGATTAGAAGCAAAATCCATCAGAAGCTACAGAGTATAAAAGAGAAGAGAGGCGCCTCTAAGTGTAGCAATATGGTTACATTTTATGAAGTTACAACATTTAGCAACTCACATGGTTGATGATTTAAAAGAGGCACATCTAAGTATACAGGCATCCAGGGTAAAGCTGTCCACATAGACCATCCTACGCACTCTCACCGCTGTCAGTCTGCAATTGTGACAGAGAAAGCGAGGCTTGAAGCGCTCGTGGAGTGCAGAGTGGAAGTGATGACGTCGATGGCGGTGTGGAGGATGGTCTATGGGGACAGCTTTACCCCCGGATGCCTGCATACTTAAATGTGCCTTTTAATCTTCAACCATTTGAGTTACTAAATGTTCTACCTTCATTAAATATAACCATATTGCTACACTTAGAGGCGCCTCTCATCCCTTTTGTACTTAGTTGTGAAGTGAGGCTACTTGTATATCAAGACATCGCTCCTTTATCAAGTCAAACGTTCTAAAAAAAATGTGCTTGTCTTGCTAAACACTCTCAAACCAAGGTTTTACTGTATATCTAAATGAATGCTTTTATCTTTTGTTGAACAATGTTATTAGTGAATCATACTGATTTTATCGCTTAAAAGGAAGATGCCTTTAAAAAAATGGTATCACATAGTTCACAGTTTAATGGGACACACAAGCCTAACCATTTCAGTTTTAGTTCTGATTAAGTCAGCTGGCTGGTTTTTAGTTCTAGTTAAAGTGGTTGTAAAGTCTAAACGTTTTTTACCTTAATGCATTCCTTGCTTTAAGGTAAAAAATGTTTGGGTGTCAGCATTGTCCCCTCAGCCCCCCTTTACTTACCGGAGACCTCATTCGATCCAGCGGTGTGCACGTCTGCAGATCTTTTCTCCCCTCACTTCCAGGTCTGGCTGGCTTTGCCGGGGCACCGGGAGCCATTGGCTCCTAGTACTGTCAATCCAAGCCAGTAATGAGGAAGCGGGGGCGGGGCCGAGCACGGATGTCTTTGTCAATGGACGCAGCAGAGGGACTCGGAAGCGAGCACGCACTGACCAGAGAGGAGGGGCCAGGAGTGCCGGTGGGGGAACCGAAAAGAGGAGGTTCCTGCCCACTCTGTGATTCCATTGCACAGAGTAGGTAAATATAGACATGTTTGTTATTTATTTTTCTTTTTTTTAATTACTTTTACAACCCCTTTAACTCCCTATCCTGGAAGGCCGAAGGTCACTTTGACTTTTTAAAAATGATCGTCTGTCCTTTGGAAGCTTTGCACTATAGTTTAGGGGTAGTGGCTCCTTCTTAGACACATTCTGGGCCAAATTTGTGCATAGCTAATAGAGGGCATGGCCTAAGGCAGCAGGTGCTGCACACAGTCACAAACATACCAGGGTCATGCTTGCTAGTAACACAATACAAAAATAATAAAGACTACCGCCCTACCCACCAGTGCAGTTTAGATGCAGCTCCTCGTTGCTCATTGGTACAGAAGACAGGGCATGCCTTTGTTTTGTCACCAAAGGGAAATAGACTGTCGTAGTTAAACTCTTCTTTGAAAAAGATAAATCAGAGACAGCTAGACAACTAGCATTTGTGGAGGACTTGGGGGGGCAGCAATGGATGTATACATTATAGTGCAGTGCTAAAATAAATGAAAATACCGTATATACTTGAGTATAAGCCGACCCGAATATAAGCCGAGGCACCTAATTTTGCCAGAAAAAACTGGGAAAACCTATTGACTTGAGTATAAGCCTAGGGTGAGAAATGCGCAGCTACTGTAAGTGGAAAAGAGGGTCAACAATGTTATTATTATTATTATTATTATTATACGAGATTTATATAGCGCCAACAGTTTACGCAGCGCTTTACAATGTATAAGGGGGACAACACCATTACAGTACAGTTCAATACAAAAGGTACAGGAGGGCCCGGCTCGCAGAGCTTACATTCTAAAGGGAGGGGGTGGTGGTACAAAAGGTAATAGCTGCAAAGATTGATGGGGGTGGCTCAGGGACAGTTATGTGGGTGTGGGATAGGCTTCCCTGAATAAATGAGTTTTCAGGGATCTCCTAAAGGTGGACAGGGTAGGGGCTGATCGGATATACTGGGGTAGGGATTTCCAGAGGATGGGAGAGGCTCTGGAAAAGTCCTGAAGGTGAGCATGGGAGGAGGTAACAAGGGAGCTAGAGAGCAGGAGGTCCTGGGAGGAGCGGAGGGGGCGATTTGGGCGATATCTGCAGATGAGGTTGGTGATGTAGATGGGGGCGATGTTGTGAATGGCCTTGTATATTATGGTTAGCATTTTGAATTTTACACGGTGGGGTAGGGGAAGCCAGTGAAGGGATTGGCAGAGAGGAGCAGCAGTCATGGATCGATTAGTGAGGTGTATTAGCCTAGCAGCAGCATTCATAATAGACTGAAGGGGGATAGCCTGCTTAAGGGTAGGCCATTAAGGAGAGAGTTGCAGTAGTCGAGGCGGGAAATAATCAAGGAGTGAATAAGTTGCTTTGTGGTGTCATTAGTCAGGAAGGGTCAAATTCTGGAGATGTTGCGGAGGTTAAGGCGGCAGGATTTAGCCAGTGATTGGATATGGGGGCTGAAGGAGAGGTCAGAGTCAAGGATTACACCCAGGACCCTGGCATGTGTGGAGGGATCAATGGTTGTGTTGTTGATATTAATGGTGAAGTCACAGGAGGGGGACCGTGAAGGAGGAAATATAACAAGCTCAGTTTTAGAAAGATTAAGTTTGAGGAAGTGGTGTGACATCCATACCGATATGTCATTCAGCAAGTTTGAGATCCGTGAGGAGATAGTGGGGGTGAGTTGAGGAGTGGAGAGATAGATCTGTGTGTCATCGGCATTTGCAGCCTCACTGTGCCCATTTGCAGCCATAGGTCCCCCGAACTTCAAACATGGTAGTTAAGGATTCCTAGATGCCCCCTAGCTGCAGCCAAAATTTGGGGTCTCTGGAGCCAAAGGGTGCCGAAATGACAAATCCTGCAGATGGACACAGTTGACTGAATTTGGCGCCCCCGTATCTCAGGGCCACTTGGTGCTAGGAACCAGTCTGCAAATCCAGTGGAACTAGAACTATAACATGTCCAAAGATGGTGTTCCTAGCACCAAGTGACCCAGAGATACGAGGCCCCAAAGTCAGTTCGGAAAATGACAAGCACTTTTCTGCAGCAGAGAATGACATTTTCCAAACCGACTTTGGTGCCCCATATCTCGGGGCCACTTGGTGCTAGGAACCACAGTTTTGGATATGTTGTAGTGATACTTCCACTGGTTTTGCACTCCCGGCACCAAGTGATCGCGAGTTACAGGGTCCCAAAGTCGGTTCAGAAAATGTCATTCTTTGCACCAGAAAAGTGCTTGACTCGAGTATAAGACGAGGGGGCTGAAAATCTCGGCTTATACTCGAGTATATACGGTACGTGAAAAATGATATGTCATATAGAAAAATCCAAGTGTAAACAACAGTAACATAGGATACTGTCTGTTGGTATAAATAACACAAGTTCTCCTGCTAATATAAGAGTGAAAAGTTCAATAGACAGCAATGAATCACTGTAAGAACTCCTGTTAGTGTTAAAGTGAAGAATTCAGTGAGCAGAAATGATTGCTGTGAAAAATAATAAGTCCCCAAGAGGTTAAATCATATTCCCACATGAAGGGATAATATACAGTTGTACTCATAAGTTTACATACCCTGGAAGAATTTATGATTTCTTGGCCATTTTTCAAAGAATATCAATGATAACACAAAAACATTTCTTTCACTCATAGTTATGCCGCGTACACATGGTCGGACTTTTCGTCTACAAAAGTCCGACGGACGCCGACGGACTAAAGCTGGCTGACAATCCGATCGTGTGTGGGCTTCCCCGGACTTTCAGTGGACTTTTCCAGCCTCAAATCTGACGGACTTTAGATTTGAAACATGCTTCAAATCTTTACGTCGTAACTATGCCGGACCCAGAAATCCGCTCGTCTGTGTGCTCGTCCGACGGACAAAAACCCACGCTAGGGCAGCTATTGGCTACTGGCTATCAACTTCCTTATTTTAGTCCGGTGTACGTCATCACGTACGAATCCGTCGGACTTTTGTGTGATCGTATGTAGGCAAGTCCGTTCGTAAGAAAGTCTGCCGCAAGTCCGCCAAAAGTCCGTCGAAAGTCTGTCGGACAGGCTGTCGGACTTTTGTAGACGAAAAGTCCGACCGTGTGTACGCGGCATTAGTGTTTGGCTGAAGCCATTTATTATCAATCAACTGTGTTCACTCTTTTTAAATCATAATGGCAACAGAAACCTCCCAAATGACCCTGATCATAAGTTTACATGCCCCAGTTCTTAATACCATGTATTGCTTCATTTAACATCAATGACAGCTTGAAGTCTTTTGTGGTATTTGTGGATGAGGCTCTTTATCTTCTCAGATGGTAAAGCTGCCCATTCCTCTCGGCAAAAAGTCTCCAGTTCCTGTAAATTCTTGGGCTGTCTTGCATGAACTGCACGTTTGAGATCTCCCCAGAGTGGCTCAACGATATTGAGGTCAGGAGACTGAGATGGCCACTCCAGAACCTTCACTTTGTTCTGCTGTAGCCAATGACGGGTCAACTTGACTTTGTGTTTTGGATCATTGTCATGTTGGAATGTCCAAGTACGTCCCATGCGCAGCTTCCTGGCTGATGAATGCAAATGTTCCTCCAGTATTTTTTGATAATATTATGCATTCATCTTGCCAACAATTTTGACCATTTCCTGTGCCTTTGTAGCTCACACATCCCCAAAACATGAGCGATCCATCTCCGTACTTTTCATCATCGGCCTTGTTGACTCCTCTCCAAATGTAGCGTTAATGGTTGTGGCCAAAAAGCTCAATTTTGGTTTCATCACTCCAAATGACTTTGTGCCAGAAGATTCGAGGCTTGTCTCTGTGCTTTTTGTAAGCGGGATACTTTGTGGCATTTGCATAGTAATGGCTTTCTTCTGGCGACTCGACCATGCAGTCCATATTTCTTCAAGTGCCTCCTTATTGTGCATCTTGAAACAGCCACACCACATGTTTTCAGAGAGTCCTGTATTTCACCTGAAGTTATTTGTGGGTTTTTCTTTGCATCCCAAACAATTTTCCTGGCAGTTGTGGCTGAAATTTTAGTTGGTTTACCTGACCGTGGTTTGTTTTAAACAGAACCCCTTTGATATTGTGTTGTTCAGCTGTTTAACTGTTATTTAGATATAAAAGGCCTTTGTGAAGTGCTTAGCTCTTCGCAATCTATTCAGTGGGTCGGGATAGGGAGCCTCCGACCACTGTTGTGTTCAACCACTTTCCCCACATAGGGTTGCACCCATTCAGTGACCTTTGTTTAAGGGTTACAGGGGTGTTGTGAGACTAGGTCTCTCCTACGCCCAAGGCGTATTAGTCTTCCTTTCTTAGTTCCCCCCTCCTTTTTTCTTTCTTTTCTGACTATCTTTCTTTCTCCCCTATTCACCTGCTTTCTCTTGTTCACAGTCACTTCTTCCTTGTCTTTCCTCTCACTCTTTAGTCTCTGTACCCTTTCCTGCCTCCCCCTCCTCTTCAACCCCCCCTTTTTTTTTTCTTGTTTGCATCCTCTGGTCGCGATCGTGCCCACAGGTGAAACAGAGCCTGTCCGCCTCATTTCCATTAATGTGAAGGGACTGAATACCCCTGAGAGGCCCTCCATGGTGCTAGCTAATCTAAAACATATGAAGGCCCAAGTGTGTTTCCTTCAGGAGACCCACTTCCGTGCGGATAAAACACCAAGACTCCATAACCGCCTTTTCCCGACAGTGTACCACTGCTGCTCCTCTGACTCTAAGTCAAGGGGTGTGAGCATCTTGTCCCGAGGCTCTACCCCATGGCAGTTTAAGGATCGGTGGGACGATGCAGAGGGAAGAGCTCTCTTTGTTAAGGGGACGTTTGGGGGATCTCTGATTACCCTGGTCAACCTATACCTCCCCAATTCCAACCAGATCTCTTTTCTGGAACCAGCTATGTCTAAACTGGTCGACTTTGCCGAAGGAGCAGTGATTTTGGGTGGCAGCGTGAACTTTGTCATGGACCCGTCTTTGGACTCTACCAGGAGCACATCTCAGATCTCTTACGCAACACTGAAGCGCCTTAAAAAGAACTTCCATGAGTTCCACTTGGTAGATGTGTGGCGGATTCTTTATACAAATCACAGGGACTATACATTCTATTCGTATCCTCATAATTCCTATACCAGAATTGATCGGTTCATGCTGCCACAAGCGCTCTTGTCTAAGGTCACCTCAGCCTTGATTGGTTCTATTACTTTTTCGGACCATGCCCCGGTTTTTGTAGACGTCGACTTGCT
The DNA here is from genome assembly GCF_042186555.1 of Aquarana catesbeiana. Lineage (NCBI taxonomy): Eukaryota > Metazoa > Chordata > Amphibia > Anura > Ranidae > Aquarana > Aquarana catesbeiana. The sequence goes on along the minus strand of NC_133333.1, from coordinate 203,553,208 downwards.
CCAGCCCGCAGTGAATCAGTGGACATGGAAGCTTAATGACTCACTGATCCAGCTGCCTGAGGTGCCTGAAGAGGTGTCCAGGGAACTGAGACAGTTCTTTTCCACGAATGTGGGCCCCAAGGTTCCCTCGACAATAGTGTGGGAGGCACACAAAAGCTACATCAGAGGCCTTCTGATCAAAATAGGATCACAAATCAAGAAAGAGCGATCAAAGCGAATCGTAGACATTTTGGAAAAAATCAGATACCTAGAAACAGCCCATAAACAGTCTTTAGCCTCCAAAACCCTCCTTAAATTGACGGCCTTTGCGGAACCAGTTCCGCTCCCTGGCCCTGTTTAGGGCCAAGGCGGTGATATCTAAATGTCGCTGGTCATTTTATGAAAACAGAAACAAATGCGGGAAAATGCTAGCATGGGGCCCTGAGAGCTCAGAGGGCTCGCATGTTCATTCCTGAACTTCTTAACGACACCAACAACAAAGTCCACACTACAGAAGGTATCGTTAAACTGTTCCGGGAGTATTATACAGCTCTGTATAATCTCCCATGCCCAACATCTGAGGAGGAAAAATCCTCCGAGCGGAGGAAAATTCGAGAATACCTGCATAGGTCTGGCCTACCCAGTCTTTCGGAGGTGGAGTTGTCCGGATTAGAGAAATCTCGGCGGATGAGGTGGCCATGGCAATGGCACACATGCAATTAGGCGAGGCACTGGGTCCTGATGGTTATTCCCTTCTTTCCTACAGGACCTTTGGGGACCTGTTGATTCCACATTTTCTCTCAGCATATAATGCGGCAGGAGATGGGACAGCCCTCCCAGGGGACGCATTAAGAGCACACATTTCAGTGATCCCAAAGGAGGGCAAGGACCCATTACATTGCCAAAATTATCGGCCGATCTCATTACTAAATGCAGATCTCAAGGTTTTTACAAAAATGTTATCTATGCGTCTGATCGACCTGATACCACAACTGATCCATTCCGACCAAGTCGGATTTGTCCCTACAAGGGAGGCGCGCGACAATACAACAAAAGCAATCAATATTACCTATGCTGCACGGACGTGAAAAACCCCACTACTGCTCCTCTCAACGAATGCCGAAAAGGCGTTTGACAGGGTGAGCTAGCCTTTCCGGTTTGAAACCCTCCGTTGTATATGCTTGAAGGAGCGCATGATGAATTGGGTACAAGCTATCTATTCTTGCCCATCGGCCCAGGTCAAGATCAACGGTCACCTCTCTTCTCCATTTGCAATAGCAAATGGGACAAGACAGGGGTGTCCCTTATCACCCCTGATATGCGTTCTTACTTTTGAACCTTTCCTGCACCTCATCAGGGACAGCCCAAATATTACGGGCCCCCCGCCTCGATGCCACACTGTCCCCGAAAATTGCAGCATTCGCAGATGATCTGCTACTCTTCCTGACCAATCCCCTTGTTTCTATCCCAAACTTGCTTAAAGAACTGAAGATATACAAGGCCTTGTCATCGTTCCATATTAACTACCAAAAATCGGAAGTGCTTACTGTCTCTTTGCCTCCATCCCTAGCTATGTTGCTCCGGGTAGACTTTCTGTTTAAATGGGCGGCTACACAAATTAAATACCTGGGGATCCTGTTGTCCAGCAAGACGGAGGAACTCTTCCTCCTCAACTTCCCTCCCCTTTTAACAGCTATAAAGAAGGATCTACAGGAGTGGCAACATGGGCTGTTCTCCTGGTTTGGTCACTGCAGCATAGTAAAAATGAATATCCTACCCAGACTGTTATATCACTTTCAAGCAATACCTATACAGGTGCTGACATCCTTCCTAAAAGCGGTGAACAGAGTGTTGGTTCATTTTGTGTGGGCCCGGAAACTGCCACGGCTAACCCAAACAGTTCTCCGGCTCCCAAAGCTGAAGGGAGGCTTAGCCCTGCCGGACGCCAATCTCTACCACACGGCATGCCATCTAACCCGTATACTAGATTGGTGCCGTCACGGCTCCCTGAAACAGTGGGTGGAAATAGAACAATCCCTAACAGGGGCCCACCTCTGATCATTGCCCTGGTGCCAGAAGTCCTTGCCAAAACAGATTTCAGACCACCCCACGGTGGGGGTGACAATACAGACGGCTTGGAAGGTTTTCCGAGATTTGTCGGTCGCGCCGCCCCCATCCCCACTCACCCCGGCAGTGGGCAACCCGGCTTTCACTCCGGGTCTGAATGATCCTAGATTCCTGGCTTTGAAACAGATTGAGAGGTCACAGGCGCAAAATTTCCTCACTAATGGACAGTGGAGAAATAGGCAGCAAATATTGGACGATCCGGCCCTGAGTGGGCTCTCTTTCTGGCAAAAGGTCCAGCTGTCCCACTTCATTGGCTCATTGCTGGCCGCCTATGAGAGGCAATTGACCCCCTTTGAATCACTGTGCCTGGATCAGACACTGTTGAGACATGCAATATCCCTGACATATCAACTATTGGTATCGCTGCCCCCGGAGTATAGGCCTCCCTATATTTCCTGGTGGGAGCGTGAATTGGATATACAATTGACGGAGAAGCAGGTAGCCAGAATCATTCTTTTCACCCACAAGACCTCAATTTGCGCAAGACAACAAGAAGTGGGATACAAAATACTGTCCCGTTGGTACTATACACCAGAAAAGATACATAGGATGTTCCCTCAGTGCACGGACCTATGCTTGAGATGCGGGGATGAGATCGGAACACTCCTGCAAAGAGCTGCATCCCTTTGAATTGGAAACAGACGCAGCCTCCGTCGGTGGTGGGTTGATTGAAAAAAGTGGTGGACATACATGAGATGGAGGACTTTGTGGCCACAGAGAAAGGAGTACGGACAGCTGGTGGCTCAGCACCCCTGAGGAGGTTGTCTCTGGGAGGACCCAAAAGAGGGTGGCTGCGGCTGCGACTTTCAACCACCCCCCTTTTTTTTTTTTTTGATTCCCCTCCTCTATGCTCCCTGTCCCATCTTCTTTCTCTTCTCTTGTACTGTCTAGGTTATCAGCACTAACATGCTATGCCTTTTTTGAGCTGGTCACTTACAGGCTCAAATCTCTTTTTTTTCCTTCTCTCCCCAAAACCTACAAATGCATTTGCCGTTAAAATGGTTGTGCAGGATGTGGAACACTCCCGTTCCATTAATACGTGTTATGATTCCCCTCTGATAGCTGAGATCCCCTCTTTTCAGGGTTATTTATCTGTGGGACTTGGGAGACTGTCTTCTTTATTGTGATATGTACCAGTGTAGTCAATGTATTTCTGCATGTTCACCTCTCTTAAATCAAGAATTTATAAAAAAAAAAAACAGAACCCCTCATTTTCCACTTCTTGATTAGAGTTTGAACACTGCTGATTGGCATGCTCAATTCCTTGGATATCTTTTTAAATCCCTTTCCTGTTTTTTACAGTTCCACTACCTTTTCCTGCAGATCCTTTGACAATTCTTTTGCTTTCCCCATGACTCAGAATCCAGAAACGTCAGTGCAGCACTGGGTCTGTCAGGAGTCCAGAAAATCATCATCATTATCAAATCTTTTATACATACACACTAATTACAAGCAAACAGATCACAGGTGAGGATGGTTACCTTTAATAGCCATTCAAACCCGTTTGTGTCAACTTGTGTGCATGTTATCAGGCCAAAATCACCAGGGTATGTAAACTTTTGATCAGGGTAATTTGGGTAGTTTCCGTTGCCATTATGATTTAAAAAGAGTAAAGAGTTGATTGATAATAAATGGCTTCAGCCAAACACTAACCGTGAGTGAAAGAGATGTTTTTGTGTTATCATTCATATTCTCTGAAAAATGGCCAAGAAATCATCAATTCCGCCAGGGTATGTAAACTTATGAGCACAATTGTATCTGAATTTTCACCATCAATCAGTGCTCCACCACCAACATGTAAGGTCAGCTCGCTTATCAGAAGATATTTACTCACATATCATAAATATTGAGTAGAACAGGCAATTGACAGAACTTGGTCTTTCCAATAAAACCCAATCGCTCTTTAATGGATGTTGTTAATCTCCCAATGTTCCAGATCCCAGTAGGGGGTCTCAACGCTCACAAGACAAACTCCCAGACTCATGTATACATGTGAAGAAACAGCAAGCATCCACACATAGTGTAAAACCATTAAAAGAACCTTTATTTAAAAAGTATCTAAACACTTACAAGAATCCACTTGCAAACAGCACTGTATAGACATCAATCTCATGGACAGTGGCATATATACCATATACTAGGAATCACAATGACGTCATGGACTTCAGCAATGCCAACCTCTGTATTTCTTTTAGTGCAGGTTTCCCTTAACAGCACTTTTCCCACTAGTGTCCCCAGAAGACGTGCGTTGGCATGAAACGCAACGGGCGGAGCTATATGCTGATGTCACGCCATCACTTACTGTTTCAGAATTGGTGGCCATCTGAGTAAGTGCACCTCTGTATATGTTTTTACTACTTGGCATCTGGATGTTTTATCATTTTTTATGTGGTACTTATGCATCAGTAATAAATTGCTACTCTATATCTTGCCCTTTTTGGTGTTTGGCTCCTTGTGTGAGTGCTTCTTTTCCATCTAGTGGCGTTGTGAGCTTTTCCAAAACTCCCTCAGTGGTGGGCTGCTGTTGCTACAGTCAAAGAACCTTAGCTGGATGGATGTCCATAGAGTAGAAGCTGAGATTGTTAATTCCCAAAGTGTGACTTGCAGCTAGTGAGTTGGTGCACGTGGTACTCCCTTTTTTGGATGGTGGAAGCAATACACTGACATTTCTGGAGTTAAAGGACTTTTTAATTCATTAATGCATTTTTTGTGGGTGATTTTCACTTTGGCGTTTTTTAAGCACATGATTTATAGTGGATGTTTTATTTTATTATTTACTTGATTATTACATTTTTATTTTAGGTACTTATATAGCGCCGTCAATTTACGCAGCGCTTTTACATATACATTGTACATTCACATCAGTCCCTACCATCAAGGAGCTTACACTCTAAGGTCCCTAACTCACATTCATACATACTAGGGACAATTTAGACAGGATCCAATTAACCTACCAGCATGTCTTTGGAGTGTGGGAGGAAACCCACCCAGGTACAGGGAGAACATGCAAACTCCAGGCAGGTAGTGTCGTGGTTGGGATTTGAACCAGAAACCTTTCTTACTGCTAGTTGAAAGTGCTATCCACTACACCACTGTGCCACCTACATTTTTGTTGCTATATTAGGAATGCTGCCCCTTTTTTACTGTTATATTTAGTTTTTTTTTTTGTATGCTTACTTGTTTCTAGCAGCCTTTTATTTATTAACCACTTCAGTCCCGGAAGGTTTTACACCCTTCCTGAGCAGAGCACTTTTTACAATTTGGCACTGCGTTAACTGCGTCCTTTTTTTTCCCCACAAATAGAGCTTTCTTTTGGTGGTATTTGATCACATCTGCGGTTTTTATTTTTAGCGCTATAAACAAAAGAAGACTGACAATTTTGAAAAAAAAAATATATATTTTTGTTACTTTCTGCTATAAAAAAAATCACCAAAAAATATATAAAAAAACAAATTTGTGCAAAAGTTATAGCGTCTACAAAGTAGGGGATAGATTTAAAGCATTTTTATTATAATTTTTTTTTTTCTAGTAATTGGCGGTGATCTGCGATTTTTATCGGGACTGCGACATTGCAGCGGACAGATCAGACACTTTTGGGATCATTGACATTTATACAGCGATCAGAGCTAAAATAGCCACCGATTACTGTATAAATGTCACTGGCAGGGAAAGGGTTAAACACTAGGGGGCAATCAAGGGGTTAAGTGTGTTCCCTCAACGTGTTCTAACTGTACTGGGGACGGGCTACTACTGACATGACAGAGATCGATGTTCCCGATGACAGGGAACAGAAGATCTCTGCCATGTTACTAGGCAGAACAGGGAAATGCCTTGTTTAAATAGGTAGTTCCCCGTTCTGCCTCTCCTCGCCGTGATCACGGGCCGCCGGCAGACATCGCTTCCACGGGACCCGTGCGCCCACTATCCTGCATTTGCGGAATGACTTTTAGGTACGTCAGTTTGCGTAGGAGTGCCATTCTGCCGACGTATATCGGCGTGAGCCGGTCGGCAAGCGGTTAATATTCTTTTAGAGCCTGACACAAACACAGTGGTCCAAAACAAGCATGCAGCTAGGTAAGTCAAAAGGAAAAGCAGGCAACTTTTTAAAATGGAAAACACAGCAAAGGCAGCCATGTTTTTTTTTCAGATAACAGTGATGGCGGCAACGACAGTTATATATTTTCTCAGTACATGTTGTCTTTAGCTCTGTGCAACTAAGCAATTTTTTTCTACAATTTAGCCATGGTGCTTAATATACACATATGTGTGCATCTTAAGGAGACTCTACACTGTGACTATGCTTATTCATGGCAAGACAACAGTCTCCTAATAAGCACCCCCCACAATGGGACAGACTATCTTTGGTTTACATGAATTCCAATTACAACCAAAATACATGTTAGAAATAAAGTAAAGCTTACCATCAGTTTCTTCTTCAGAGCCACGAGATTGAAAAGCTGCAAAGCATTTCTCCGGGTATGGAATTAATTTTTGATCGAAGATATTTTTAAAATTGCAAGGAATACTTTCACTGGATGCACACTTAAAAGCATCCACTTCATCTGTAAATACCAAATAATTTACTGTCAATGTCATATAGATAAAAACACATATAAGTGCAGCGCTTTAAAAGCATGAAAGAAAGTCCTTATTAGTAACTCAATAGAAATTCAGAGTAAAGAGTCCAATAAGTGCAGATTCCAGACTAAAAATGTTGTGAGGTATCCTCTACCGACAGCAATGCACACATTGACCCTTACCATCAGGGGTGGACCACTACATACAGCGGTCAAATACGCTTATTACAACTCCCAATCATCAAGAACACCTGGTATCAGCAATCTTTCATGATGTAAAGGACTCCACTTCAGATGGACTTCAAGGCATGCAGTGTTCAGGAATAGGCAAAGAAACACTTCATTGTGTAGAATTCATGGCATCCAAGTGTATTAAAATCCAGCAAAAACACTCACCAAACCCAGGGACGCCCCTGATGACGCCTGTATGACAAAACACATTGAGTGGATCTGGATCACGTGACATCGCCGCACACAGAGATCAGCCATCTTGATGGTTGGAAACATTCCTTTGTAATACTAATTTACATGCAAGATTTTATCTAAGGTTTGGTGAGTGTTTTTGCCGGGTTTTAAAAAAAAAAAAAAAACGTATTTGCCTATTCCTGAACCCTGCTTGCCTTGAGGTCCATCTGAAGCGAAGTCGTTTATATCATGAAAGATTGCTGATATCAGGTGTTCTTGCCGATTAGGAGTTGTAACAAGCGTATTTAACCACTGTGTGTAGTGATCCACCCCTGATGGTAAGGGTCAGTGTGTGTATTGCTGTCGGTGGAGGATCTCTCACAGCATTTTTAGTATGGAGTCTGCACTCTGATGCGGTGTCAGAATATTGGCTTCCCCTTACAGATCATTGCTTTGTAGAGCTTATTCTTCTGATGCCTGTTTGACTCAGTGCTGATGGCATTGGAGTCCATGAATCTCGGTAAGCGTATTTAACCCCATGGTGTTCTATTAAATAAACTCTTTATGTGGTTTCTCATCACAACAATTAAGTTGAACACCAGTGGCTTTTTATTTTATGGATTTTTCTCTTTATTGGAAATTAAGCACACCCTTTGGACTTTTCTTCACACACTGTTCATTTGTATATTTGCACTATATGCACTTGGCACATTGTGAATTCATGTACTGAGTGAAGTATTGAGATTTATTATTCATTTTGCACAAGTCACTTTATATAAAAATTCTAGCACAGTACTATTTTCCCTTTACAAATATTACACAAGGTTTGTCAGATTGTGGTGCTTGCAGCTGCCTATTCCAGTTGTTAGTAGCGCAGTATAATATTGAAGCACTTTTTACTTGCTGGAGAAACCCTTGTTGGCAAGTACAGAGGTAAGACGTTCCTTGTAGTTGGTGACCAGGTTTGCACACATCTCAGGAGGGATTTTGGTCCACTCTTCTTTACATATCTTCTCTAAATCCTTAAGGTTTCTTGGCTGTCGCTTGGCAACTCGAAGTTTCAGCTCCCTCCATAAATTTTCTATAGGATTAAAGTCTGGAGACTGGCAAGGCCATGACAAACCACTTGCCGACCAGCCGCCCCAGTTTCACTGCGGCAGAATGGCACGGCTGGGCGAAACAATGTTATGTAACGTCGCTTTGCCCTGTGGCCACTAGAGGTGTACGCGCCCGCTGCTCTCACCCAGAGCCGATGCAGTAGCCGGCGGTCTCGATGACCGCCGGGCTCCCACGATCACTCGTAACACACCGAAAATCAGGATCTGTGTGTGTAAACACACAGATTCCGGTTCTCCGAGGGGAGAAGAGACAGATCGTGTGTTCAATCAAAGTATGAACAGCGATCTGTCATCTCCCCTAGACAGTTCCATCCCTCCTTCAGTTAGAACACACATTAGGGAACACAATTAACCCCTTGATCGCACCCTAGTGTTAACCCCTTCCCTGCCAGTAACATTTTTACAGTAATCAATGCATTTTTATAGCACTGATCACTGTATAAATGCCAATGGTCCCAAAAATGTGTCAAAAGTGAGATGTGTCCTCCATAATGTCACAGTCCCGATAAAAATTGCAGATCGCCGCCATTACTAGTAAAAAAAAAAATAATAATAAAAATGCTATAAATATATCCCCTATTTTGTGGACGCTATAACTTTTACGCAAACAAATCAATATACGCTTATTGCGATTTTTATTACCAGAAATATGCAGAAGAATACGTATCAGCCTAAACTGAGAAAAAATTTGCTTTTTTAAAAACGTGCAACGGCGCAATTGTCAGTTAAAGTGACGCATTGCCGAATTGCAAAAAATGACCTGGTCATTCAGCAGCCAAATCTTCAGGGGCTGAAGCGGTTAATGTGCTTCTTTTTGAGCCACTCATTTGTTGCCTTGGAGCATAGGCATGCGCAGCCTTTTGCATTTGGGGGTGCACCCCAAAGCTTAAACACACATGCGTGTATAAATATATTTACACTATATTACTAAAAGTATTGGGACGCCTGCCTTTATAGACACATGAACTTTAATGGCATCCCAGTCTGTAGGGTTCAATATTGAGTTGGCCCACCCATTACAGCTATAACAGCTTCAACTCTTCTGGGAAGGCTGTCAACTAGGTTTAGGAGTGTGTCTATGGGAATGTTTGACCATTCTTCCAGAAGCGCATTTGTGAGGTCAGGCACTGATGTTGGATGTGAAGGCCTGGCTCGCAGTCTCCACTCTAATGTGAAGGCCAGTCAAGTTCCTCTACCCCAAACTCATCCATGTCTTTACGGACCTTGCATTGTGCACTGGTCCAAATCATTTGGTGGAGGGGGGATTATGGTGTGGGGTTTGTTTTCAGGGGTTGGGCTTGCCCCCTTAGTTCCAGTGAAGGGAACTCTTTGGGGATGGCCCCTTCCTGTTCCAATATGACTGAGCACCAGTGCACAAAGCAAGCTCCATAAAGACATGGACTTAGCAAGGGTGGCGGAAAATTAACTTCAAGTGCAAAAATTCACATTATAATAATAACTAAAACATATAGAATTAAGTGTTATGCTCTGTACACACGGTCTGATTTTCCGACGGAGAAAGTGCGATTGGATTGTGTTGTTGTAAATTCCAATCGTGTGTGGGCTCAGACTTTTTCTATCGGAATTTCCGACACAAAGTTTGAGAGCAGGCTATAAAATTTTCCGACAACAAAATCCAATCCTTTAAATTCCGATCGTGTGTAGACAAATCCGACGCACAAAGTGCCACGCATGCTCAGAATAAATTAAGAGACGAAAGCTATTGGATATTGCCCCGTTTATAGACCCAACGTACGTGTTTTACATCACCGCGTTCAGAACGATCGGATTTTCTGACAACTTTATGTGACCGTGTGTATGCAAGACAAGTTTGAGCCAACATCCGTCGGAAAAAATCTGATGGATTTTGTTGTCGGAATGTCCGTTCAATGTCCGATCGTGTGTACAGGGCATAACAATCTAAAAAAATTCCAAAGTGCTATAACAGTGTGAACCTCCAAACTAAAAAGTTGTTGCACTTGAAGTAATTTGTATTGAAATTATCTGTGGAGGGGTTTCCACCATCCCTGCTAAGTTTTAAAAAATATATATGTCTTATTCTTATTTTGATGTGTATTACATGTGAAATCACATATCACTGGAATTATTGCACTTGAAGTTAATCTGTATGGCAAATATCTATAGGAGGGGTTTCCACCATCCCTGCTAAGTTTCATTTTATTTCTTCTTTCAGTTTGATGTGTATTATATGGGATGTTACATATCACAGAGACCGGTATTGTGGGAATATATTGAAGTTAATTGAGATTTCCATACATTAGAGGGTTCTACCATTATTGTTAAGTTGTTGATTAGTAAGTTAGCGCTGCATTTTTAAATTTATTTTTGTGGTGTGGGAACACATAACAGTGTTTAGCGACAGGCCTTTTGCTGACACTTTTTTTTTTTACCTCCAGTAGTTTATTGTAGATAGTAGCGTGGTGATTACGTATTATACTAACAATCGGCATGTGGCATTAATAAACATTAACAGATTTCAGTTGTGCTCCACCAGGCCGGCCCCCCCATGGACAATGTGCCTGGCTGCTGAGTTAATTTCCCCATCCCTGCACTCAGTGCACTGATTGGCAGCACTGATGGGAACAGATTGGCAGCACTGATAGGCAGCACTCATGGGCACTGATAGGCAGCACTAATGGGCACTGATTGGTGGCATTGGTTAGCACTAATAGGCGGCAGCGATAGGCACTAATAGGCAACACTGATTGCCAGCACTGATAGGCAGCGCTAATGGGCACTGATTGGCACGGATAGATAGCATTGGTTGGCACTTATTGGCAGCACTGAATGGCACTGACAGGTAGCATTGATTGGCACTGATAGGTGGCATTGATTGGCACTGACAGGTGGCACTGATAGGCGTCATTGGTTGGCACTGATTGGAACTGACAGGTGGCACTGATAGGTGGCATTGGTTGGCACTGACATGTGGCACTGATTGGCACTGATAGGTGGCATTTGTTGGCACTGATATGTGGCATTGGTTGGCATTGATTGGCACTGACAGGTGGCATTGATTGGCACTAATAGAGGAGAGGGGGAGTTTCACATTGAGCAGATCACCAGGCTTGTAAGAGCCACTAAGTTGTCATGTAATGTCACTGTTTGCAGAGACAAGCTGTCAAAACTCGGCAGTGATGTCAGGGGTGGGCGGGAGCAAACAGTTATCATACACCAGCCAACGGGATAGGGGCTGGTCGGGCCGCTCCGTGTATGTGGCTCCGCCCCCTATCAGCTATCAAACACCAGCCAATGATTGGGCTGCTTAAGAAAGGGGCAGAGCCACATACACGGAGCGGCCGCCCAGCCCCTATCCCGTTGTCTTATGTTTGATAGGCTAGCTGGTTGGTCCCACCCACCCCTGACATCACTGCCGAGTTTTGACAGCTAGTCTCTGCAAGCAGTGACATTACATGATAGTTTATCGCACTTAGTGGCTCTTAGCCTGGCGATCTGCTCAGTGAGAAAGCGCTATTTGCAGCATTTCATAGGGGAACTCGGGAGACAGGCAGCATGCAGCTACACTAACAGGGGGTGATTAGGTTGTGCCCAGGTACACCTGGCACACCCCCTGTGCATGCCTATGCCTTGGTGGTATGTTTTGGGTCATTGTCATTCTGGAAGACCCATCCACCACCGATCTTCAGTGTACTGGCTGAGGGAAGAAGGTTCTTATCCAAGATTTTACAATACATGGCCCTGTCCATTGGCCCCTCAATGCGGCAAAGTTGGCCTGTACCTTTAGCAGAAAAACAGCCCCAAAGCATGTTTTCACCTAAATGCTTGACTGTAGGGATGGTATTCTTAGGGTCACAGTCAGCAATTTTCTTCCTCCAAACATGGCAAGTCGAGTTAATGTTAAAGAGCTCAATTTTGGTCTCATCTGACCACAGCACTTTCTCCCAATCCTTCTCTAAATCATTTAGATGTTCATTGGCAAAACTTCAAACAGGCCTGTACATGTGCCTTCTTTAGGAGGGGACCTTGCAGGTGCTGCAGGATTTCAGTCCATGGTGGCGTATTGTGTTACCGATGGTTTGTTTGGTGACTGTGGTCCCAACTGCCTTGAGATATTTCACAAGCTCCTCCTGTGTAGTTCTGAGCTGATCCCTCACTTTTCTCATGATAATGCTTACCCCATGAGGCAAAATCTTGCATAGAGCTCCAGGCTGAGGACAATTGATGGTTATTTGGTATTTCTTCCATTTGCAAATAATCGCTCCAACAGTTGTCTCCTTCTCACCAAGCTTCTTGCTGATGGTCTTGTAGTCCATTTCAGCCTACTTTACTCACTGAACTGCAACTCAATTTATAACATTTGTATCGTGTTTTTTTTCTGAATTTTTGGTTGATATTCTGTCTCTACCATTTAAAATACACCTATGATAAAAATTATAGACCCTTCATTTCTTTGTAAGTGGGCAAACCTACAAAATATGCAGGGGATCAAATAATTATTTTCCCCACTGTATAGTGGGCGGAAGAGCTTTGACCCTGGTCTGCATATTCATGCCTCTTCAGCCAATCCCTGGTCAGGAGAGTGAGAGCATAGCTGCCAACTGTCCCGAATTTCCCGGGACATTCCCGGGACTTGGACTTCATTCCCGGATTTGTGGCGTCCCGGAAAATGTCCCGAAAAATTCGGTTCCGGTTTTTGAAACCGCCGCCGCCGCCGCCGCTAGAGGTCGGCGGCCGGCGGAGACATTGTCTCCGCCGGCCGCCATTTTGTTGGAGTTCAGGAAGACGGCTGGGGGGGGGGCTAGACGAAGCTTCTGCGTCGCCGCCCACCCCCTGCCCCGCTCCGCCTCGGCCCGCCCCGCTCCGCCTCGGCCCGCCCCGCCTCGGCACGCTCCGCTCCGCCTCGCCCCGCCTCGGCCCGCCCCGCTCCGCCTCGCCCCGCCTACCCCCCGCCCCGCTGCCAGTCTGTTATGGAAAGGGGCGGGGGTTCTAGGTGGGGGGTGAGCGCGCGCACCGCTGTGGGACACGATGTGAGTGGGGGGGGGGCACAGGGGACACCTGATGTGAGTGGGGGGGGGGCATTGGGGACACCTGATGTGAGTGGGGGGGGGCACTGGGGACACCTGATGTGAGGGGGGGGGCACTGGGGACACCTGATGTGAGGGGGGGACACCTGATGTGAGGGGGGGGGCACTGGGGACACCTGATGTGAGGGGGGGGGCATTGGGGACACCTGATGTGAGTGGGGGGGGCACTGGGGACACCTGATGTGAGGGGGGGGGCACTGGGGACACCTGATGTGAGGGGGGACACCTGATGTGAGGGGGGGGCACTGGGGACACCTGATGTGAGGGGGGGGGGCACTGGGGACACCTGATGTGAGGGGGGGACACCTGATGTGAGGGGGGGACACCTGATGTGAGGGGGGGGGCACTGGGGACACCTGATGTGAGGGGGGGGCACTGGGGACACCTGATGTGAGGGGGGGACACCTGATGTGAGGGGGGGGCACTGGGGACACCTGATGTGAGTGGGGGGGGCACTGGGGACACCTGAAGTGAGTGGGGGGGGCACTGGGGACACCTGATGTGAGGGGGGGAGGGCACTGGGGACACCTGATGTGAGGGGGGGGACACCTGATGTGAGTGGGGGGGGCACTGGGGACACCTGATGTGAGTGGGGGACACCTGATGTGAGTGGGGGGGGGCACTGGGGACACCTGATGTGAGTGGGGGACACCTGATGTGAGTGGGGGGGGCACTGGGGACACCTGATGTGAGTGGGGGGGGCACTGGGGACACCTGATGTGAGGGGGGGACACCTGATGTGAGTGGGGGGGGGCACTGGGGACACCTGATGTGAGTGGGGGACACCTGATGTGAGTGGGGGGGGCACTGGGGACACCTGATGTGAGGGGGGGACACCTGATGTGAGTGGGGGGGGCACTGGGGACACCTGATGTGAGGGGGGGGCACTGGGGACACCTGATGTGAGGGGGGGGGCACTGGGGACACCTGATGTGAGGCGGGGGCACTGGGGACACCTGATGTGAGTGGGGGGGGCACTGGGGACACCTGATGTGAGTGGGGGGGGCACTGGGGACACCTGATGTGAGGCGGGGGCACTGGGGACACCTGATGTGAGGGGGAGCTCCGCCGGGGACTCCTGATGTGAGGGGGGGCTCCGCCGGGGACTCCTGATGTGAGGGGGGGCTCCGCCGGGGACTCCTGATGTGAGGGGGGGCTCCGCCGGGGACTCCTGATGTGAGGGGGGGCTCCGCCGGGGACTCCTGATGTGAGGGGGGGCTCCGCCGGGGACTCCTGGTGTGAGGGGGGCTCCGCTGGGGACTCCTGGTGTGAGGGGGGCTCCGCCGGGGACTCCTGATGTGAGGGGGGCTCCGCTGGGGACTCTTGATGTGAGGGGGGGCTCCGCTGGGGACTTCTGATGTGAGGGGGGCTCCGCCGGGGACTCCTGGTGTGAGGGGGGCTCCGCTGGGGGCACCTGATGCAAGGACGGACTCTGCTCGGACATCTGAAGCAAGGACGGACGGCTGGTGGCAGGCGACGTGGCAGGTGACACGCTCAGGGATCCCACTGATTCTGCATTATGGTGAGTTGAATGATTTCATTTTATATTACAATGTAATAATAGAAATAATGCGCTTCAATCATCCTGACACCATAACAACCATGGTGCCGGGATGATTGAAGCATTAACACCAGGTGTTTGGAGTATCTTTATCTGCTGATTGTTAAACTTTCTAGAATACACATATTTTTATTGTGTAGGATCTGGGGCTGCTGTCCCGTCATTTCCCTCTCTCTCCCCCTCTCCCCCCCTCTCCATCCCTCATTCATTTCAGACTCTAACCACACCCTCTAGAGCCACGCCCATTTAAGCCACGCCCACAATTTCGCGTAAACCACGCCCATTTTTCGGCACGGCTTCGCGCGCCGCACTTGTCTGTTTTTGATAGGCCACGCCTGCTGGTGAATGCCCCGCCCCCTAATTATTGGACAGCTCCGCCTACAGCCACAAAAGTGTCCCACATTTTTTTTTTACAATGTTGGCAACTATGTGAGAGGGGTATAAATAGGATGGGGCCTGGAACAGCTTTCTTTGTTCCTAGGGGAGTAAGACCCAGCCTGAGAGCTGAGACATCCCTGGGAAACTACCTGCAGCTTCATAAATCAATTTTTGGGGTCCCAACCTCTGGCCTAGCCTCCTGAAAGCATGCAGAAAGCTTATCTGAGGGTTCAGGACATAGGCAACAAGTACAGAAAATGATTGGTACTGCAGGTGGCAACACAGTATGTATACAGGGTACAGTGATTAGCTGCCATGTGAATTCAGTTGAGGAGCTCCTGTTTGAAATCTAGATACCCTTCACATTCAAGAGGGTGGTTCTTACCCTGAAAGAGCAGATCAGATTTAGAGTACTCCATTACAGTTTCGTTAGAAGTTTTTGGAGTATCCCAAGGCTCACCCTCACCCTATACCAGTTCTTTCAGCAACATAAACTGCAAAAAAAATACACAGCCTGTTTTCTGATTTGAGTGACCATGAACTACAGTGTGCCTGGCTTTTTTTTCCATATCGGGCATTTATCTCATGATTATGGGTAACCTCTGACCCTACAGCCTGACATCTCAATTAGAAAACCTTTACCAATCACTACTGCTTCCCTTTAAGAGCAGCACCGTTCCTCTTATCTTGTTCCTCTTTCCCTCTTCCATTCACAATAAAAATAATGTTTTGCCAAGGAGATCTTTCTATTGCTTGATCCTGATACTTAATGGTAGTGGAGCATAAACATACAACCAAAATGTGTAGTTTCATTCATCACAGGGGAAGAGGGGAAATGGTGATTCCTCCTTCTCCTCTCTCTGCAGCTGGCCTGACTGAATGTAGCAGCTGCCGATGGAGGGGGGTTGTAAAATTGACCAGCTGTAGAGCTATTTCTGCAACATTTATACGAGATTATACTTTAACCGCTTTAGGACCCGCCGCCATCGTTTGAACGGTGGCACAATGGCTCTCCTGCGTGAATCGCCGTAGGTGTACGGCAGATTGCGCAGGCTCAGTTGCGGGGGGCGCACACTGCTGTTGGTGCGCGCTCGCTCCCGCTGCATGCTGTGGGAGTGTGCCTGCGGGTTGGGAGGACTCGATGTCCTCCGGCGACCCGCGATTGCCCTGTTCACAGGCAGAACGGGGAGATGCTAATGTAAACAAGGCATTTCCTCCTTCTGACAGGTGACATGACAGGGATCTACTGTTCCCAGTGGTCGGGAACAGTGATCTCTGTCATGTCCCAGTAAGCCCCCCCACCCCCACAGTTAAAAACACTCATAGGGAACACGGTTAACCCCTTGATTGCCCCCCTAGTGTTAACCCCGTCCCTGCCAGTGACATTTATACAGTAATCAGTGGCTATATTTAGCTCTGATCGCTATGTCAATGGTCCCAAAAAAAGTGTCAAAAGTGTCTGATCTGTCCGACGCAATGTCACAGTCCCACTAAAAATCGATGATCACCGCCATTACTAGTAAAAAAGAAAATAAAAATGCCATAAATCTATTCCCTATTTTTTAGATTCTATCATTTTTGCGCAAACCAATCAATATGCGCTTATTGTGATTTTTTTTTTTTACCAAAAATATGTAGAAGAATACATATTGACCTAAACTGATCAAGAAACTTGTTTTCAAAAAAATAAATGTGGGATATTTACTATAGCAAAAAATATTGTTTTTTTTTTTCAAAATTGTTGCTCTTATTTTGTTTATAGAGCAAAAAATAAAAACCGCAGAGGTGATCAAATACCACCAAAAGAAAGCTCTATTTGTGGGAAAAAAAGGACATCAATTTTGTTTGGGTACAACATCGTACGACCGCGCAATTGTCAGTTAAAGCGACGCAGTACCGAATCGCAAAAAGCGCTCTGGTCATTAAGGGGGTAAAACCTTCCGGGGCTGAAGTGGTTAATGGGTATACAGAAATTATTTTTTTCTTCTTAGTTACTTAGGCATTCCATGGTGCATAAATGCCACAGGGGCAAGCCTTTACACCAGCAGAATAATGACCATATTGAAAAATAAAATAAATGCTTACTTCCCCTTAACATTTATCAAATAATATAACCTTACAAAAGAGCCAAAGTTACTATGTATCACTGTGAGTACGTTATATTTCAAAAACAGAAAGTCTCTATCTTTCCACCTAGCGTTATGCTGGTGTACAATGAAAACAGTTGTATAGTTAGTCTGGTTGAAAAAAAGACACAAGTCCATTCAGTTCAACCAATAGAAAAAAACTACAAACACAAATAGAAAGCATCCATATACACAATTCTATACTCCTGGTCAGGGCTTTTTTTCTCAGAGAATAGGTGCAGGAACTCAACCATGCCCGCCCCACACACATAACTACCAAATGGCATCAAATAGTAGCTCCTCCCTCTGCATACAACCCCTCCCTCCACTGCCCTCATTTTCTCCCCCCTCCTTAAAAGCTCCACCATCTGTCGTATGTCTTACCTTTGATGCAATATTAAGCTGAAACACTTATCCAGCTGTAGTACCTCCCAGCATACTATACTATACTACAGTCACTTGCAAGGGAGATAATGCAGTAGGAGCATCAACAACTGGTCACCAGGGAAAAAATGGAGACCACAGAGGGTGCAGCCTACCACTCACCCTGTTCTGCCCATGACTGCATTGAACCCCGGGCACCTGAGATAAGCTATCACTTGTAAACGCAGAAGCTGGACTTTAGTGTTACCAAGTGATAGTGGTGAGCAGGGAGCAGAAGACCTGAACCAGAGGTGGTGGAACTGAGTTCCCCCTAGTTCCTGATGAAAAAAAGGCCTGCTCCCGGTTGATCCAGAGGAAGGAAAACAATAAAACATGATCTAATTTGCTCCAGCTGGGGGGAAATTCCTTCCCGATTCCCTACGAAGTAATCAGATATAATCCTTGATCCCCTGGTGTTATTGCCTATAAATGTTAGTATCCAGCTGTATTTTGTGGATTTAGGAAAGAATCCAGGCCCTTTTTAAAACAATCTGCTGAGCTGGCCAGAACTAGTTCTTGAGGGAATCTATTCCACATCTCTTACCGTGGTGAAGCCTTTCTGTATGTGGAGGATAAAGTGGTTATAAAAGCAAAAATTATTTTTACCCTAATGCATTATCTGCATTAAGGTACAAAACCTTTCAAGAGCTGCTCCCCCCAGATAGCACGGGGGGTACTTGGAGGAAAGGGTGAGCCATCAGCGCCGGCAGGGGAGACCCAGAAGAGGAGGTTGCACAGAGAGGTAAGTATAGCATGTTTATTATATTTTTAAAAATATCGTTTACAGGCACTTTAATTCTCTTTTCCTCCAAAGGTAATGAATGCCCCTTTGTCCTTTGTAATGACCTGAAAGTGTATAACTCTACACCAAGTTCACTATATGGACCACTTGCTGTATGTATTTATACATGTTGATTGTACCCCCACTGAATCTCTCCTTTTCCTTTTCTCAAGCGATAATTAATTCAGTTCCTCTAATCCTTCCTCATAGCTGAGCTCCTCCTTGCCTCTTATCAGTTTGGTTGCTCTTCTCTGCAGTTTTTCCAGTTCCCTGATATCCTTTTTGTGAACTGGTGTCCAAAACAGAACTGCATATTCCAGATGAGGTCTTACTAATGCTTTGTATAGGGGAAAAATTATATCTCACACAACATGCTAAATAAATGGAAGGCTCGTAAGATATGCACAGTGCATTTATAATACAACTGCCTGTTATATAGCATGCGCACTGTACTCGTGAGCAATTCTCTATCATTATGGTTGGGTAGATGAAAGGTTTGGACCTACACAGATATGTACAGCGAGCAAGCTGTTTCCTCTCATAAGGTCAGTTAACAGATAATCAAATAATTCTACATGAAAAACATGTAAGTACAGTTTGCATGTCATTGCTGCTCTTTAAATAGCCTTATAGAAAAGTGTATCCCACTGCAAAAAATGAAGGCAATGAACAGAATTGCAAGGTTTGCTTTCATGGTTATTAATATACTGAACACAAATTTATATTTCTTACCTTTATATAGACATCTCATTGGCACAGCAGCAGGACAGCAAGCCATTTTCTTCTATGACAAAAACACACAAAAATAAGACATTAGAGAAGTGATAGACAAATAGCATGTGTTCATATATTCTATGCCGATGACACCAAAATCTATCTCTCTACTCCTCACCTCACTCCTTCAGTCTTCTTTCACATTAATAACTTACTAACTGAAATATCAAAACAGATGTCACACCTAGGGTTGTCACCTTTTCGTCAAGCCAAACCCGAACACTTTAGTCACGCACGGCAGTATACAATATAGAATTGTAAAAGACATGGGACACCCTTCTGGGTGCCCCAAGAAGAGTAGTAATGTGGCGCCGTGATGAACAGTTTGTGTTTGGCCGAAAGGTCAGTTTGTCTCCAGTACAATCCCCCCAGGTCAGGGTGTCCCCCAGTATAATTCCATCGCCCATGTCAGTCTGTTTCCCAGTATTATCCCCCCCCAGGTCAGTCTGTCCCCCAATATATCCCCCCACATCAGTCTGTCCCCCAGTATATCCCCCCAGGTCAGTCTGTTCCCCAATATACCCCCCCAGGTCAGTTTGTCCCCCAGTATACCCCCCCCAGGTCAGTCTGTCCTCCATTATATCCCCCCCGGTCAGTCTGTCCTCCAGTATATCCCCCCCAGGTCAGTATGTCCTCCAGTATATCCGCCCCAGGTCAGTCTGCACTCCAGTATACCCCCTGAGGTCAGTCTGTCCTCCAATATATCCCCCCCAGGTCAGTATATCCTCCAGTATGTCCCCCCCAGGTCAGTATGTCCCCCAGTATATCCGCCCCAGGTCAGTATGTCCTCCAGTATATACCTCCAGGTCAGTCTGTACCAAGATAATTCTTCCCCCCCAGGTCAGTCTGTCCTCCTGTATATCCCCCCAGGTCAGTCTGTCCTCCGGTATATCCCCCCAGGTCAGTCTGTCCTCCAGTATATCCCCCCCCCAGGTCAGTCTGTCGTCCAGTATATCCCCCCAGGTCCATCTGTCCTCCAGTATATCCTCCCAGGTCAGTCTGTCCCCAGGATAATTCTGCCCCCCCAGGTCAGTCTGTCCTCCAGTATATCCCCCAGGTCAGTCTGTCCTCTAGTATAGTCCCCCAGGTCAATCTGTACCTCAATACATCCCTCAATACACCTCTGTACCTCAATACACCCCCCCCAAGTCAGTCTGTCCTGCAGTGTAATCCCCCCCCCCCCAGATCAGTCTGTAGCTCAGTACATTCCCCACAGGTATTCTGTAACTCAGTATAATCCCTCCCCCAGGTCAGTCTGTCCTCCAGTATATCCCCCCAGGTCAGTTTGCCCCCCCCCCCCAGGATAATTATGCCGCCCAGGTCTGTCTGACCTCCAGTATATCCCCCTAGGTCAGTCTGTCCTCCAGTATATCCCCCCAGGCAGTCTGTCCTCAATTATATCCCCCCAGGTCAGTCTGTCCTCCATTATATCCCCCTGGGTCAGTCTGTCCTCCAGTATATCCCCCCAGGTCAGTCTGTCCCCAGGATAATTTTGCCCCCCCAGGTCAGTCGGACCTCCAGTATATCCCCCCAGGTCAGTCTGTCCTCCAGTATATCCCCCCAGGTCAGTCTGTACTCCAGTATATCCCCCCCAGGTCAGTCTGTCCTCCATTATATCCCCCCCAGGGTCAGTCTGTCCTCCATTATATCCCCCCCCCAGGTCAGTCTGTCCTCCATTATATCCGCCCCCAGGTCAGTCTGTCCTCCATTATATCCCCCCCAGGTCAGTCTGTCCCCCAGTACATCCCCCAGGTCAGTCTGTCCCCCAGTACATCCCCCAGGTCAGTCTGTCATCGGGATAATTCTGCCCCCCAGGTCAGTCTGTCCTCCAGTATATCCCCCAGGTCAGTCTGTCCCCCAGTACATCCCCCAGGTCAGTCTGTCCCTCAGGATAATTCTGCCCCCCAGGTTAGTCTGTCAGTCTGTCCTCCAGTATAGTCCCCCAGGTCAATCTCCACCCCCCCCCCCCAGATCAGTCTGTAGCTCAGTACATTCCCCACAGGTAGTCTGTAACTCAGTATAATCCCTCCCCCCAGGTCAGTCTGTCCTCCATAATATCCCCCCAGGTCAGTCTGTCCTCCATCATATCCCCCCAGGTCAGTCTGTCCCCCAGGATAATTCTGTCCCCCAGGTCAGTCTGTCCTCCAGTATATCCCCTTAGGTCAGTCTGTCCCCAGGATCATTTTGCCCCCCAGGTCAGTCTGTCCCCCAGTATATCCCCCCAGGTCAGTCTGTCCTCCAGTATATCCCCCCAGGTCAGTCTGTCCTCCAGTATATCCCCCCCAGGTCAGTCTGTCCTCCAGTATATCCCCCCAGGTCAGTCTGTCCTCCAGTATATCCCCCCAGGTCAGTCTGTCCTCCAGTATATCCCCCCAGGTCAGTCTGTCCTCCAGTATATCCCCCCAGGTCAGCCTGTCCCCCAGTATATCCCCCCAGCTCAGGCTGTCCTCCAGTATATCCCCCCCAGGTCAGTCTGTCCTCCATTATATCCCCCCCAGGTCAGTTTGTCCTCCATTATATCCGCCCCCAGGTCAGTCTGTCCTCCATTATATCCTCTCCCCAGGTCAATCTCTCCCCCCCCCCCCCCCAGATCAGTCTGTATCTCAGTACATTCCCCACAGGTAGTCTGTAACTCAGTATAATCCCTCCCCCCAGGTCAGTCTGTCCTCCATTATATCCCCCCAGGTCAGTCTGTCCTCCATCATATCCCCCCAGGTCAGTCTGTCCCCCAGGATAATTCTGTCCCCCAGGTCAGTCTGTCCTCCAGTATATCCCCCTAGGTCAGTCTGTCCCCAGGATAATTTTGC
Source organism: Aquarana catesbeiana (assembly GCF_042186555.1). Classification (NCBI taxonomy): domain Eukaryota; kingdom Metazoa; phylum Chordata; class Amphibia; order Anura; family Ranidae; genus Aquarana; species Aquarana catesbeiana. The sequence continues at coordinate 203,531,086 of NC_133333.1, read as the reverse complement.
CCCCCAGGTCAGTCTGTCCTCCAGTATATCCCCCCAGGTCAGTCTGTCCTCCAGTATATCCCCCCAGGTCAGTCTGTCCTCCAGTATATCCCCCCCAGGTCAGTCTGTCCTCCAGTATATCCCCCCAGGTCAGTCTGTCCTCCAGTATATCCCCCCAGGTCAGTCTGTCCTCTAGTATATCCCCCCAGGTCAGTCTGTCCTCCAGTATATCCCCCCAGGTCAGTCTGTCCTCCAGTATATCCCCCCAGGTCAGTCTGTCCTCTAGTATATCCCCCCAGGTCAGTCTGTCCTCCAGTATATCCCCCCAGGTCAGTCTGTCCCCCAGTATATCCCCCCAGGTCAGTCTGTCCTCCGGTATATCCCCCCAGGTCAGTCTGTCCTCCATTATATCCCCCCAGGTCAGTCTGTCCCCGAGGATAATTCTGCCCCCCAGGTCAGTCTGTCCTCCAGTATATCCCCCAGGTCAAGTATAGTCCCCAGGTCAATCTGTATCTCAGTACACCTCTGTACCTCAATACATCCCCCTCCCAAGTCAGTCTGTCCTGCAGTGTAATCCCCCCCATATCAGCCTGTAGCTCAGTACATTCCCCACAGGTAGTCTGTAACTCAGTATAATCCTTCCCCCTCCCAGGTCAATTTGTCCCCCAGTATAATCTTCCCTGTCATTTTCTATTCATTCACAAGCCAAAGCATAGTAAACATAGTTATATACTGTAAAGATAGGATATACTGGATGACAGACTAACCTGGGCGGCATAATTATCCTGGGGGGGGGGGCAGACTGACCTGGGGGGAGGGATTATACTGAGTTACAGAATACCTGTGGGGAATGTACTGAACTACAGACTGATCTGGGGGGGGGGGGGGAATTACACTGCAGGACAGACTGACTTGGGGGGGTGTATTGAGGTACAGAGGTGTATTGAGGGATGTATTGAGGTACAGATTGACCTGGGGGACTATACTAGAGGACAGACTGACCTGGGGGATATACTGGAGGACAGACTGATCTGGGGGATATACTGGAGGACAGACTGATCTGGGGGATATACTGGAGGACAGACTGATCTGGGGGATATACTGGAGGACAGACTGATCTGGGGGATATACTGGAGGACAGACTGATCTGGGGGGCAGAATTATCCTGGGGGACAGACTGACCTGGGAGGATATACTGGAGGACAGATGGACCTGGGGGGATATACTGGACGACAGACTACGTATTCCCATCCAGGAATACAGGAACCTCTCTCCCTCCAGTTACCACTTAAGGACCGAGCCTCTTTTTGAGATTTGTTGTTTACAAGTTAAAACTGTTTTTATGCTAGAAAATTACTTAGAATCCCCAAACATTACATCTTTTTTCCTAACACCCTAGAGAATAAAATGGCGATCATTGCAATACTTTCTGTCACACCGTATTTGCGCAGCGGTCTTACAAGCGCACTTTTTTTGGAAAAAAATACACTTTTTTGAATAAAAAAATAAGACAACAGTAAAGTTAGCCCAATTTTTTTTATATTGTGAAAGAAAATGTTACGCCGAGTAAATTGATACCCAACATGTCACGCTTCAAAATTGCGACAAACTTTTACCGTTAAAAATCTCCATAGGCAAAGTTTAAAAATTCTACAGGTTGCATGTTTTGAGTTACAGAGGAGGTCTAGGGCTAGAATTATTGCTCTTGCTCTAGTGATCGTGGCAATTCCTCACATGTGTGGTGTGCACACCGTTTTCATATGCGGGCGCAACTCACGTATGTGTTCGCTTCTGCATGCGAGCTCGGAGGGACAGTTTAAAAAAATTTAGTGTTTTTTTTCCTTATTTATTTATTTTACTTTTTTTTTTTTTTTTTTTTTTTTTTTTTTACACTGTTCTTTTAAAAAAAAAAATGTGTTACTTTTATTCCTATTACAACGAATGTAAACATCCCTTGTAATAGAAAAAAAGCATGACAGGACCTCTTAAATATGAGATCTGGGGTCAAAAAGACCTCAGGTCTCACATTTACACTGAAATGCAATAATTTTGGCATTGAAATTTTTTTTTATTTTTTAAATGGCCCTTTAAGAGCTATGGGCGGAAGTGACGTTTTGACGTCCCTGTCGCCCTGCAATGGAATGGAGACGGGTGGGGGCCATCTTCCCCTCACTCGTCTCCAGGGTGGGGGGCATCTTCCCCTTACTAGTCTTCCCCTCAGACGGGTGGGGGCCATCTTCCCCTCACTCGTCTCCATACCCAGCAAGGGAAAACATCCGGTCGCCTCCGCCGCTGCCGATGGCTCCGGTAAGCGGCGGAGGGCACAGAGCCCCTCTCCGCCGCCGATAAAAGTGATCTCATGGCGAATCCGCTGCAGAGACCACTTTTATCTTGAAGCGAACTGCCCGCTGAAGAAGAGGATACCGGGGTTATGGCAGCTAGCTGCTGCCATAACAGCGATATTCCTCTTGAAAATTAGGACGTATATCGGTGTGCGGCGGTCCGGAAGTGGTTAAAGGAGACCCCTGAATAATATGACTGCTGGGGGGTGATAAGAGGGGATCCCCACCCAGGAAGATAGGAACTCCCCTCTAGTTAAAGACCCCCAGCTGTGAGGACTGCAGAGGGGTGATGAAAAGGGACTCCAATCCAGGAATGTAGAAATCTCTCTCTCTTCCCCCTCCAGTTATAGGAGATCCCCAGCTTGGAGGATTGCAGGGGGGTAATAATAGGGGACCCCATCCAGGAAAATAGGAACTCCCCTCCCTCCCAAGTTAAAAAGAAGCCCAGCTGGGAGGATCTTGCTCACCCTCCTCTAGTAGAAAAAGTCCACTGACCAGGTAGACTGCAGGCAGCTGCCCCCTCCGTCCTCTTGAGAAAGTGAATAGTGTGTAGTGAGTGTGAACTGATCTAGAACCATACACATAAAGCAGCCCTGGAGGGGGAGAAAAGACTAGCAGAAGAGGAAGAAATCCCCAGTACAGCTCCGATGTCTGCGATGGAGCTCTGGGCAGTCACTAGGGTTGCCACCTTTTCACTTTTCACACTTTAGCGGCATGCAGCAATTTTTTTTTTTTTTTTTAGTATAAACCAGCCTTTCTCAACCTTTTCAACAAAGAGGAACCCTTGAAATAACTTTCCAGTCTCGGGAAAACCCTGCTAAAAATCTATAACTCATGATACATTTGTGTGACAGTCAGTGGGAAGAAAGCTCCTTACGCTTGTGGTCATTGGGAAGAATTACTCCCTTATGCTGAGTACACACGACCGGACTTTCCGTCAGAATAAACTCTGACGGTCTTTCCGACAGAGTTCCGCTGAAACGGACTTGCCTACACACAATCACACCAAAGTCCGATCGTTTAGAACGCGATGACGTACGATGGGGCTAGAAAAAGAAAGTTCAATAGCCAGTAGCCAATAGCTGCCCTTGCATCGTTTTTGGTCCGTCGGAATAGCATACAGACAAACGGTTTTCCCCATAGGAACTGATTCCATCGGAAAGATTTGAAACATGTTCTATTTCTAGGTCCATCAGAATTTTCGAAAGAAATAGTCAGATGAAGCCCACACACGATTGGAATGTCTGATGGAATGATTCCATCGGACCTTTTCTGCCAGAAAGTCCGGTCGTGTGTATGCGGCATTACAGATACACTATATTGTCAAAAGTATTGGGACACCTGCCTTTACACACATATGAACTTTAATGGCATCCCAGTCTTAGTCCGTAGGGTTCAATCTTGAGTTGGCCCACCCTTTGCAGCTATAACAACTCTTATGGCTCATACACATGATCGGATTTTCTGACAACAAATGTTGGATGTGAGCTTGTTGGCGGAAAGTCCAACCGTGTGTATACTCCATCGAACATTTGTTGTCGGACTTTCCGCCAACAAATGTTGGCTAGCAGGTTATCGAATTTTCCGCCAACAAATGTTTGTTGTCGGACTTTCCGATCGTGTGTACACAAGCCCGTCAGACAAAAGTCCACACATGCTCGGAATCAAGTACGCGCCAGAGATATAACTATCGTTCGTAATGGAGATATCACGTACGTCTTTTACGTCACTAAGTTCATAATTGTTGGCCAACATTTGTGTGACCGCGTGTATGCAAGACAAGTTGGAGCCAATATCCTTCGAACAAAAATCCACAGTTTTGTTGTTGGAAAGTCCGATCGTGTGTACGGGGCATTAGAGCGGAGACTGCGAGCCAGGCCTTCTTGTCAAACATCAATGCTGACCTCACAAATGCACTTCTTGAAGAATGGTCAAACATTCCCATAGACACACTCCTAAACCTTGTGGATGGCCTTCCCAGAAGAGTTGAAGCTGTTATAGCTGCAAAGGGTGGGCCAACTCAATACTGAACCCTACGGACTAATGCCCCATACACACGGCCGGACTTTGTTCGGACATTCCGACAACAAAATCCTAGGATTTTTTTCGACGGATGTTGGCTCAAACTTGTCTTGCATACACACGGTCACACAAAGTTGTCGGAAAATCCGATCGTTCTGAACGCAGTGACGTAAAACACGTACGTCGGGACTATAAACGGGGCAGTGGCCAATAGCTTTCATCTCTTTATTTATTCTGAGCATGCGTGGCACTTTGTCCATCGGATTTGTGTACACACGATCGGAGTTTCCGACAACGGATTTTGTTGTCAGAAAATTTTATCTCCTGCTCCCCAACTTTGTGTGTCAGAAAATCCGATGGAAAATGTCCGATGGAGCCCACACACGATCGGAATTTCTGACAACACGCTCCGATCGGACATTTTCCATCGGAAAATCCGACCGTGTGTACGGGGCATAAGACTGGGATGCCATTAAAGTTCATGTGCGCGTAAAGGCAGGCGCCCCAATACTTTTGACAATATAGCGTAGCTAAAAAGGTCAATGATCTCACTGGGAACTTATATGAGAGGCAGAAATTGCTCATTGCTCAAGGAACCCCTAGCAACCTCTGGAGGAACCCTGGTTGAGAAACCTTGGTATAAACTATACATATATTTTGCTATTAAATAACATTTCTAACCATATGAAGTTAATAAGAAGAGTCCCCCTTTACAACAGAGGCCACAGAGTTCCCCTTTTACATCTGAACTCGCAGAGTTCCCTTTCACTGTAAGAAGGGACTCTGCAGACTCTGATGTAAGGGAGAACTCTGGGGACTCTTACATAAGGAATGCTCTGGGAACCCTGATTTAAGGGGGAATACTGAGAACTCTGATGTACGGAGAGGACTCTGATGTAAGGGGGAACACTGTGGCCTCAGGTGTAAAGGGGAACTCTGATGTAAGGGGTGCTCTGAGAACCCTGATTCACCTTACTGTACTCACTCAGAGGCAGGAGAGAGAAGGGGGAGGCTTCAGTCACAGACAGGGATGGATGGTGAGCTCACTCACCCCTTGGCAGTCAGCACCTCTCGTCCAGATACATCTGAGGCTGCTGAACTTCAAATTTCCAGCCCACACTTTCCTTTTCTGAGGAGTGTGGGCAGACCCAAAAGGGGTAGGGCCGGTAGGAAGAGGTGCAGATCGAGCCCTCTCGCCTCTCCCGTCTGTATGTGTGTTGGGGGGGGGGGGGTTGTTAGTGCTGGCTTTGGGCAGCATTTAAGAGAGTGTAAAAATGGCGGTCATTGCAATACTTTCTGTCACACCGTATTTGCGCAGCGGTCTTACAAACGCACTTTTTTGGAAAAAAATACACTTTTTTGAATAAAAAAATAAGACAACAGTAAAGTTAGCCCAATTTTTTTTATATTGTGAAAGAAAATGTTACGCCGAGTAAATTGATACCCAACATGTCACGCTTCAAAATTGCGACAAACTTTTACCGTTAAAAATCTCCATAGGCAACTTTTAAAAATTCTACAGGTTGCATGTTTTGAGTTACAGAGGAGGTCTAGGGCTAGAATTATTGCTCTTGCTCTACTGATCGTGGCAATTCCTCACAAGTGTGGAGTGCACACCGTTTTCATATGCGGGCGCAACTCACGTATGTGTTCGCTTCTGCACGTGAGCTCGGCGGGACGGGGTGCGTTTAAAAAAATTTTGGTTTTTTTTCCTTATTTATTTTACTTTTTTGTTTAATTTTTTATTTTTACACTGTTCTTTAAAAAAAAAATTGTGTTACTTTTATTCCTGTTACAAGGAATGTAAACATCCCTTGTAATAGAAAAAAAGCATGACAGGACCTCTTAAATATGAGATCTGGGGTAAAAAAGACCTCAGGTCTCACATTTACACTAAAATGCAATAATTTCGGCATTTAAATTTTTTTTTATTTTTTAAATGGCCCTTTAAGAGCTATGGGCGGAAGTGACGTTTTGACGTCGCTTCCGCCCTGCAATGGTATGGAGACGGGTGGGGGCCATCTTCCCCTCACTCATCTCCAGGGTGGGGGGCATCTTACCCTTACTAGTCTTCCCCTCAGATGGGTGGGGGCCAGCGAATCCGCTGCAGAGACCACTTTTATCTTGAAGCGGACTGCCCGCTGAAGAAGAGGATACCGGGGTTATGGCAGCTAGCTGCTGCCATAACAACGATATTCCTCTTGAAAATTAGGACGTATATCAGTGTGCGGCGGTCCGGAAGTGGTTAAAGGAGACCCCTGAATAATATGACTGCTGGGGGGTGATAAGAGGGGATCCCCACCCAGGAAGATAGGAACTCCCCTCTAGTTAAAGACCCCCAGCTGTGAGGACTGCAGTGGGATGATGAAAAGGGACTCCAATCCAGGAATATCGAAATCTGCAAAGGGTGGGCCAACTCAATACTGAACCCTACGGACTAAGACTGGGATGCCATTAAAGTTCATGTGCGCGTAAAGGCAGGCGCCCCAATACTTTTGACAATATAGCGTAGCTAAAAAGGTCAATGATCTCACTGGGAACTTATATGAGAGGCAGAAATTGCTCATTGCTCAAGGAACCCCTAGCAACCTCTGGAGGAACCCTGGTTGAGAAACCTTGGTATAAACTATACATATATTTTGCTATTAAATAACATTTGTAACCATATGAAGTTAATAAGAAGAGTCCCCCTTTACATCAGAGGCCACAGAGTTCCCCTTTTACATCTGAACTCGCGGAGTTCCCTTTCACTGTAAGGGGGATTCTGCAGACTCTGATATAAGGGAGAACTCTGGGGACTCTTACATAAGGAATGCTCTGGGAACCCTGATTGAAGGGGGAATACTGAGAACACTGATGTACGGAGAGGACTCTGATGTAAGGGGGAACACTGTGGCCTCAGGTGTAAAGGGGAACTCTGATGTAAGGGGTGCTCTGAGAACCCCGATTCACCTTACTGTACTCACTCAGAGGCAGGAGAGAGAAGGGGGAGGCTTCAGTCACAGACAGGGATGGATGGTGAGCTCACTCACCCCTTGGCAGTCAGCAACTCTCGTCCAGATATATCTGAGGCTGCTGAACTTCAAATTTCCAGCCTGCACTTTCCTTTTCTGAGGAGTGTGGACAGACTGAGCCCTCTCTCCTCTCCCGTCTGTATGTGTGTTGGGGGGGGGGGGGGGGATTGTTAGTGCTGGCTTTGGGCAGCATTTAAGAGAGTGTAACAGACTATCTCAGCTTAGGCAACTGCAGCCAGAAACCCTGCTGGGAAGCCATAGTCCGGTCTGAATAATGTGTCCGGGTTTCAGGCAGTCGGAAACCTGGGCGCATGATTCCAAACCCAAACTGTCCGGGTGAATCCCAGACAGATGGCAACCCTAGCCGTCACTGCTACTTCTACTACTGTCTGTGTTCTCCACACCGCTGAAGCCATTCTCTCTTCACTCACAAGATCTCTGTACAAGGGGGAGGCTGGAGGATGCAGAGAGGAGACGGGGATGCTGAAGCATGTGCACTATGCCGTGAGTTAAAGCTCCGCCTTCCCTGAGCCGACAGTAAGAGAGAGGAGGATTGGTGCAGCCAGCCTGCCACTGATGTGTCTGGGGCTCGAGCGGGCAGAAACCCGAGCAGAGGTTTCAAAACCCATACTGCCCGGGTGAGTCCCGGACAGGTGGCAACCCTAGTCACACCACTTCCTCAAACTAAATCTTTGTACAACCAAGCTGATAATATCCCCCACCGCCTGTGCACTCTTCCCTGACTTTTTCATAAAAGATCAACCACACAACTATCAGTACCTTCCCTCACCCCCCTAGGGGACTAAGTGTAATCCTGGACTCTGACCTGTCCTTTCAGCTCCAAATCCAGTCCCTGTCCAAATCTTGTAGACTTCACCTCCGTAACATCTAATTCACTCCTTTCTAACTAATGAAACCACCAAGCTCCTCATTCTCTCCCCTGTTATCTCTCGCCTTGACTATTGCAACTTCCTTATCATCGGTCTACCTCTCCATAGGCTATCCCCTCTTCAGTCTATCATGAAGGTGGCTGCCAGACTCCTCTACCTTCCAACCGCTCAGTGTCTGCTACCCCTCTCTGTCAATCCCTCCATTGGCTTACGATTGCCCAGCAAAATTGATTTAAAAATAATAACAACATACAAAGCCATTCATGACTCTAGCCTGGACTACATCACCAACTTGTCTCCAAATATCACCCAAACTGTCCTTTCCGTTCCTCCTAAGGCCTCTTGCTCGCTAGCCCCCTTGTCTCCTCCTTCCATGTTCATCTCCAGGACCTCTCCAGAGCCTCTCCCATTCTCTGGAACTCTCTACCTCAATTTGTCCATCAATCACTTATGCAAATGAATGGACTACAAAAGCCCTGCAACTGCATGTAATGTGTGCAGCTTTCGGCAGGGCGCTGTGGGCTTTCAATGGTTAAAACAGGCATCCAAGAGGTGACTTATTGCCTTATTGCAATAGTCAAGGCGAGAGATAACAAGGGAGAGAATGAGGAGCTTGGTGGTTTCTTTAGTTCAAAAGGGGTGAATTTTAGAGATGTTACAGCTTGCCGAACATGACCTACGGTAATATTTTTGCCAGACCACACTGTGACCGCATGTACTAGCTTGTGGTTTGGCCTAATGCCGCGTACACACGGTCGGACTTTTCGTCTACAAAAGTCCAACGGACGCCGACGGACTAAAGCTGGCTGGTAATCCGATCGTGTGTGGGCTTCTCCGGACTTTCAGCAGACTTTTTCAGCCTCAAATCCGACGGACTTTAGATTTGAAACATGCTTCAAATCTTTACGTCGTAACTACGACGGACCCCGAAATCTGCTCGTCTGTGTGCTAGTCCGACGGACAAAAACCCATGCTAGGGCAGCTATTGGCTACTGGCTATGAACTTCCTTATTTTAGTCCGGTGTACGTCATCACGTACGAATCCGTCGGACTTTTGTGTGGTCGTGTGTAGGCAAGTCCGTTCGTTAGAAAGTCTGCTGCAAGTCCGCCGAAAGTCCGCCGGAAGTCTGTCGGACAGGCTGTCGGACTTTTGTAGACGAAAAGTCCGACCGTGTGTACGCGGCATTACAGTGACGCTGACTTTGCTTCAACTTTCCAGCAACCTTTTTTTTTTTTTTTTTTTAGTAAAGTGGAACTAAACTGTATCAGAGCACTACAAACTGAGAATTGAATCCTATTTTAATATTCAAAGCAAACTACCCCCATCCATCAATGTCTCCATGTTTTTTTTTAAAACACCCCGCTAGCATTTCTAGCCACAGCCATCTTGAGTAAGGGCAGATCATTCATGTAGCATTTACTTCCTGGAATCCATTTACTCTTAGCTCAGGCATGCAGACAAGAGGGTGCTTAGCTGAGAAAATACCTTCTCCCCTCCTCCAGATGAAAGAAAAAGATACCCATGAAGACTCCTGGGATGTATGACATCAATTTGGCCAAGGCCAGAAACCAGGAAGCAACTGAAGAAATAAAAAAAAAAAAAAAAAAAAGGAGTAAAACAAGAAAAATATATTATATCTTCCTATCTATTTACTAATGCTAGCAGCATAAAGAAAAAAAACTAGTTCATGCTAATTGAGAGACTTTAGTTCCACTTAAAATAAAATCCAGCCTTGAGTTGTACATAGCTCTGTCACACAGCAAAGCCATTTTCAATCCCTACACCCAGCCTGTGACTGCACAGAAAAACGAGAAGCATCAGACATCATCTCTGTCACTCTGCCTTCTCCTCCTATCAACATGCTCCCACACTGCAGCACAACTAATTGGCACCCCGTGCTCCATCTCCCTGACCTCTGCTGTACAGGAGATTGCAAAAGGCTTATGACAATCAAATTCAGGTACTTACACTGCTTGCAGGTTTAAAAAAAGGCACAATACAAACACTCCTGTGAGTGCTACTGGTAGGAAAGGCCCTCAGAGATGTAAATCTATGTGTGGGCTCAAAACAGGCTTTTCTTCAATCTTGTCAATACAAACAGTCACTGCCACTGGACACCACCACACTGCATGCTACACCGTCATTGCTACCCACTTCAGTTTGGGGTAACCAGTACTAAAACAGAAGCAAAAGAAGAAGGTGCACCGGCCTACTGCAATACCATAAAAACTCTTTATTGAATAAAACCAAATGTCAATGTACTATCCTTAAAAAGCGCTCACTGGACCCCACCAATCTTAACCTACGCTCCATCTCCTTACTATCCTTCTCCTCCAAACTCCTTAAAAGACTGGTCTACAACCAACTGAGCAACCATCTGACTATGAACAAACTTCTCGATCCCCTTCAGTCCGGATTTCACCCTTAACCAGCTACTAACGACTAAAACCAATGGGCACTATTCTGTACTACTTCTTCTGCTGCCTTTGATACAGTGGACCATCCCCTCCTCCTCAAAAAACTCCACTACTTAGGTCTTCGTGACTGTACTCTTCGCTGGTTCTCATCCTACCTATCCCACCGCTCCTCCAGTGTCACTTACAACTCTACTTCCTCCTCTCCTCTTCCTTTCTTCATCGGGGTCCCCCAAGGTTCTGTTCTTGGACCTCTCCTTTTCTCAATCTACACCTCCTCCCTGGGTCAGTTGATTGCCTCCCATGGCTTTCAATATCATCTTTACACAGACGGCACCCAAATCTACCTCTCCACCCCCCAACTCACTCCATTTGTCTCCTCACACATCACCAATTACTAATAGGTATATCATCCTGGATGTCACATCACTTCCTCAAACTCAACCTATCCAAAAACGAGCGCATGATATTTCCTCCCCCCACGTGCCACTTCCCCTGATTTCTCTGTCAAAATCAACAGCTCAACTATCAACCTGTCCCCCCACGCCAAGGTCCTAGGTGTAATCCTGTACTTTGAACTATCCTTTCGGCCCCACATCCAATCACTGTCCAAAGCTTGCCGCCTCAACCCCAGCAACATCTCCAAGATACACCCCCTTCTTAACTAATGTCACCACAAAGCTTCTAATACACTCCCCGTTCATCTCTCGCCTCTATTACTGCAACTCCCTCCTCATTGACTTAAATCATCTAAATAGGCCATCCCCCTTCAGTCCATCATGAACGCTGTTGCCAGGCTCATCCACCTTACAAACCACTCGGCGTCTGCTACCCCTCTCTACAAAACCCTTAATTGGCTGCCAATCAACCAACAAAATAAATTTAGGATACTAACAGTAACTTACAAAGCTATTCACAACCTGGCCCCCAGCTACATCTCTAATCCGGTCTCAAAATACCAACCTCCTCGTCCTCTACGATCCTCCCAAGACCTCCTGCTCTCTAGCACCCTTGTCACCTCATCCAATGCTTGCCTCCAGGACTTCTTCTGAGCCTCTCCCATCTTCTGAGGGAGAAAACACAGAGGCGCCACTCTAAGAGCAGTAAACGTTGAATTTTTAATGAGCAAATTGTGCATATATACTCACAAGAGTAGGATAAAAAGAAGCATGTCAAGAGTGGGTAAATAAATATCCGGGAGGGAGTCCATCCGTGGCCGTCCATCCGTGGCTGTGCACTGGTGAAGTGGAGCGGGTTGCGCCGGTGGTTGCCCGCGTTTCGGCATTGGCTCCTGCTGCTGTGAACCAAATCCTGTGAAGAGGGAGGGAGGGGCAGGGCCAAGCCACACTGTATGTGTCTATAGACACACAGCCTGGCTTATATTCAAGCCCGCACGAGCTCCCATACCCTCAAAGCAAGCAGCTTGTTATGGGGGCACTCAGAAGAAAGCAGGAGCCAAGATCACCAGCGGGATACCCTAGAGAAAACCATAGCACAGAGCAGGCAAGTAAAACATCTTTACTGTTTAAAAAAAAAGAACTTTTCCAACTGTTATAAACAGCATTTTGCATTTGACAGATGGTACTGTCCCATCAAACACATGTGAACGAGCCCTACAGATGTTATCTCTGCCAGTGTTCATCCTCATAACAGACTATGCATGAAAATGCAAGGTCTGCTTATCTTTTAACCCCCCCTTTCCCCAAGAACAACATAGAGTTACATATAAAATGACATGAAAATTGAAAAATATCTGGCTTTTGCTCATAGCACCAAGATATGCATGATGTCATTAGGCCATCCAGCAGGATTCCAGGAAAGCTGGAGATCCCAAATCACATGAAAAGGCCCAATTTTAAGGTCTGCTTATTAAGTATTAGTGAACTTCTAAATCAATCTGCTAAAAAAAAAAAAAAAAAAAAAAGTGAATTGCTGATTATCTAAAATCTTGCAAGATGCTTCAGCACCGTGCAAGAACATCTTCATGGACATTTTGGGATTCTTAACATTCCCATGATCTCTCCAGAAAGATAATGATGCCAATCTGGGTGTAAGGTAAATATATATTTTACACTTTTGTCAAATTTTTTTAAGCTGAACTCCAGCCTTGCCTTCAGTTTTACACAGTTGTATAGGCTCCTTTCCTGTACTACATTTGCTTAACCTAAATTTAATTGCACACTGTTAGCTTCTCCCAGCGTCCATTAAAAGCTGCATCAAGTCAAATAGAGCCCACCCCATTTCCTGCCTGGAGAACATCCAGCATCATCTAGCCTAAGGGTTGGTAACCCATTGATCGCATGATCAACTGATCATGGGTAGGTTACTGGTAGACCACAATCCTTTTTTGCCAGCCCCTGGAACCTAGACAGGAGGGCAGTGGGCAGCATTTACGAGTACTGATCCCCTTTCATCCTGCAGCTACTGAAAGCCGCCTCTTCTCTCTCCCTCCCCTCGACATTCAGTGCTACAGGGGGAAAGAGGATTGGTTTACATAAATGCCACCCCTCCTGTTCTTCATCTTTCAGCTGCCCGGTCCTTCCCCATGTGCTCCCTGTGTCCCAACCCCTCCCCCCCCCCCCAGTGCTGCCAGCTTCCCTCATTTCCTCTCCTGCTGCTTCGGAGGATGTTTTTTAGGATGGAAAGCTGGGGAAGGCACCAGTAAATATGTAATTTACCATCTCTTCCTTTTCTACATGAGCACAGTGAATGATTGGTACTGATCGTGTCTGTGTCCATTCATAATGTGAGCATAGTAAACTGCTATGCTTCAGTTTGTGAATGAACAGGAAGCCGCTCAGTACAGAGCACTTTCCATTAATTTACTGTACAGTGCAGCTGAGGATGCAGAGAAAAGGACAGGGGAATCTTTGTCCTCAGTCCCTTTCTCTGTCTCAAAAGTGAGATATCAGGGCTCTGTTTAGATCCCTGATACTTCACCAAAGACCCACAACGGGGCTCCTAAAAAAATACTAAAAAAAATATAACAAATAATATTGTAAAAAATAAAAATACCCTACCCCTGATCTGGCCCTTTCCCCCCAGCATCACTGTCCACGGCCCCTCAATTTATAGCAGAAGCAGAGTGTGATTTACCATGTCAGTTTCTCATCTTTCGTACAGGGAAAGGTATGTTACTCTTTTTTGATCAAAACATCACAGCAATGTTCAGATGCATTCTTCCTATTTCATTCACTGGATTTCCAGCACATTCACATATGGTGGCTCAGCATCACATGTGCTCTATGAATAAGCCCACTCAGGGTGAAATACAACAGAGCAGTGTAGCTTAAGGTGGGGACCAAGGACGGCCAGTGGTATATTTCTTTGGGGGGGGGGGGGGGCGGAAAACAGTGCATAAACCCACCCTCTTGGTCGGTTGGTCAGTCACCCGCAACACTTACCCCGGGCGGCACTTCCCTCCGGGCGATGGGCGGCCAGCTTCTCCTGCATCTCCTCCTATCACGGCAGTGTCCTCGTCATGCGTCTTCTCCTCAGCATCACAACGGTGTCCTCGTCGTGTGTCTCCTCCCTCCTCCCTTGGCCAATAGGGAGCTTCTCCTTTCGGCCGATCGGGAGACGGGTCTCAGGTTCCTGGTTCCTGATTGGCCAGGAGGCAGAGTCAGTGTGACAATAGCGAATATTCACTCTCTATTTTCACACAACTGTGTGGGCTTTGGGCGCGCTGAGCCCACCCTTTTTTTGAAGCCTATTAGAACCTCTGGCTCTAATCACGTGCTTCAAAAAAAAAAATCCCCCATTGGAATCCATGTGTCTGGCGTCCTGCATGTAGATCAGGGGGGTGGCGCCCGTGAGCCCCCTATCGACCAGGCCACCACTGGTGGGGACTGTGTCTGGAAGCCCGTTTCATTGAATAAATCGCATGGCTTGACATCTACAGGGTGCGGCTTCGTTTTCCCCCCCACTGTTATTCCAAGTGAGATGAGCTATTGGAGGCCAGTACGTGGTACAAATAAGGACCGGAGGATCATACATGAAGTTTGGAGCAGTGTAGCATTCTTTTGACTTCCTGTAACTAATATGTAGTTATTACCTCTCAGAGATCACATTACTCCCTCTGACTATGCCTTTATCTGCTTTCCTCATCAGAAGGATGGTGGCCTTTTTGTTCAGGCATCATCCAGCATCTCTGTCCTGCAGTCAGCTGCTGTCATATTGAGAAGAGCCTGTACATCATGGCACCTGAGCTGTCCATGGCTTGGGTTCACAAATGTCTGGTTCAGATCAGTGCCCTGGTGCAGCTTCTCACCATGTGACTTTTACTAAAAAACAGGGGCGTTGCTAGGTCTACAAAAGATCTGGGGCTAGAGCTCATAGCAGCGTAGTAAAGAAAGTCATACGCTTGGGCGGGCATACACATATATAATATATGTGTGTGTGTATCCACTTACATCAGGGTTCCCAGAGAGCCCCCCTTACATTCGGGTCCCCAGAGAGCCTTCCCCTTAAATCAGGGTCCCCAGAGAGCCTCCCCTTAAATCAGGGTCCCCAGAGAGCCTCCCCTTAAATTAGGGTCCCCAGAGAGCCTCCCCCCTGCATCAGGGTCCCCAGAGAGCCCCCCCACTTACATCAGGGTCCCGAGAGAGTCTCCCCTCCCCTTGGGGACCCCTGCAGAGACTCGGGGCTATGGATCCCAGATTCAGGGCTATAGCCCCAAAAGCAGCCCCCTAGCGATGCCACTGCTAAAAAAGTATCTTATTTGTCTCACAAAAATGTTTCTCACTTTATTCTTCACCTTAGTATATGTAAAAGCCCAATTTTGGCCACATAAATAAATTGTCCTTGACCATCCTCCCTCGCAAGGTATATAAAAAAAGATCTTTTGCTAGTTTTAGGTTCTGGTTATAACAACTGGTCCACCAAGCAGCTTTCCTCCATGTTCTTGCCCCCCCCCCCCCCCCTTCACTAACATTATCATGCGCGCACTGTAATCTAGCAGGACCAGCAGCCACATCTTCATGGTGGGATATGGCTGTTGAGTGCTATCCACATTCCATTTTGAGGATCACCAGCTGTCATGGGACAATGAGGTGAATAAGGGGCAGGGGCAGTATTGCTTTTTCTCTTTTAGTGGACAGAGTTATGATGAAATCCATATATTGCCTCTCTATAAAGAGTTAACAGACTTCTTTTTTGATGTTCGTGTTATCTTCGGACACACGGCACTGAGCCATATGGCACAGAAGTAACCGCTTACAAAATACTTTTAGTATGCAGGTTTTCATTTACTTTTACATTTTTTGTTAGCAGATATTGTGTCTGTAGAGGCACGATGACCTTTTCTTAGCTACACAAGCTTCAAATTTTTACATTCTGATCTGTCGTAACATACAAAAAAAAAGAAGCTAACTGGCTGCTATGTGTCAAAACAGCGGGATTAAGTAACCACACGAGTGGAGAGAGTTTTCTAAGCAAAGTGGATGATTGCCAAGCTTAGTGAGTAATATGAAGCAGTGTCTTCAATCACCTTATCATATGTAAGCAAAGATCCATTCAATGTGCACACAGCCTTACTTTATTTACTAAGTACTGTACAGTAGGCTGAAAATTCTCCACTCGTATTGTGAATCAACCTCATAATGCGCTGTCATATTGAGTCACGCATAATGTCATTTGTTTTGGCAGCCAATACACTATGCTACTTTTGCACTAAGATTTCCTGTCGTTATGTATATTGTAACATAGGGAGCCTGTGATTCACAAGCCAGCCGCTTGTAAAAGTAAAACAGTCTTTAATGTTTTCAAAATCAAGCAGCTTTCTTCAGTAAAAGTAAACTGAAACAATCCATAATTCTGGTGCACAGAAAACAACACAGAGGCTCACTGCCAATATGTTAGTCCCGCACCAGGGTTTTTAGGGTTCCCGTCTGCTTCGCCCTGCCACCAAGGCCACAGGAGTTAAGCAAGCAGCCTCAGTTTCCAGACAGTCCATACTTTCACGCAGCTGTGAACCACTCCGCTCTACCTCACAGACAGATGCTGACTCCTTGCTGCTTTTTTCATGCTTTCTTTGCAGGCAGGTTAAAGTAGATAGAAGTCCTGTGGCGTAGTGAAACTCACTCACAAAAACGTAAGACCCGGTGCAAAAAAAAGTGTGCACCCAAAAGATAGAACACAAAAAAGTGCACAGGGTGTACACATGGTCCTCCTCCAAAGAGAAAAGACCCTTGCCCTGATCCCCTGTGGCATAAGGCTCCTGACAGGGACTGGGGTACTCACTGGTCCACCTGGCCAAAATCAGGCGGACCCCTCTCTTGGGAGGCCTGCCGAAACAGATCAACCCCAAGTACTGGGTGGGACTCCACCAAAGGGAGACCCCATGGGAGGGGGAGAACCTGACCGAAAGGTCATGTGACTCCCCCCCCCCAAGACTTTCAGGGCAGGCCCTAGGACCTACACCCTACTAATCGGGGAGTGAGAAAGTGCATACAGTGCTGTGATAAAAGTGCAGTGACAAACACACATAAAAAAAGGGAAAAGGGGAAGTGGATAAGTGCTTATGCCAGAGGCGTTGCTAGGGGGTGGCTATTGAGGCTATAGCCCCGAATCTGGGGCCCATAGCCCCGAGTCTCTAGGGCAGGGGTTGGCACCTGGCCCGCCACCACTAAATGCGGGCACCTGGCCCATGGAAATTTTCGCTGCTGTCCCCTTCATTGGACAGTGGCGAGCGCCCAGTATCACAGGGCTGGATGGGGGCGGGAACCGCAGGAGTTAACTTTTTCATTAAACAGCAGGTGATTGGTTGCTGGACAATCCTAGCAACCAATCACCAGCCTGTTAATGTGAAAAGTTACCTTCTGTAGTTCCCGCCCCCCATCCGGCTCTGTGATGCCGATCTCAGATGCTCTGCTTGCTGTACACCTGTGTAAGGTAAGAGTTCTACTTACACAGTGTGTGTGTGGTGGGGTACAGGGGACAGAGGGCACTGCAGTGGGGGTGTGCATTGCTCGGCACTGGTGAGGCTGCATTACTGGGCACTGGTGAGGCTGCACAGATGGGCACAGTTGAGCCCTGCATTGTTTATGTAGCCAACTCCTGAGCCCTGGGGCTCTCTGGGGACCCTGATGTAAGGGGGGCTCTAGGAACCCTGATGTAAGGGGGGGGTGGGATCTCTGGGAACCCTGATGTAACGGGGGGCTCTGGGGACCCTTATGTAAGTAGGAAGGCTCTCTAGGGACCCTGATGTAAGGGGGGGTGGGCTCTCTGGGGACCCTGATGTAAGGGGGTGGGATCTCTGGGGACCCTGATGTAATGAGGGGGGCTCTGGGGACCCTTATGTAATGATGAGGGCTCTGGAGGCCCTGATGTGAGTAGGGAGGCTCTCTAAGGACCCTGATGTAAGGGGGGTTCTGGGGACCCTGATGTAAGAGGGGGTGGATCTCTGGGGACCCTGATGTAAAGAGGGGGCTCTAGGGACCCTGATGTAATGAGGGGGGCTCTGGGGACCCTGATGTAAGTAGGGAGGCTCTCTAGAGACCCTGATGTAAGGGGGGCTCTGGGGACACTGATGTAAGGGGGGCTCTGGGGACACTGATGTAAGGGGGGGTGGGCTCTCTGGGAACCCTGATGTAAGTGGGGGGGCTCTCTGGGGACCCTGATGTAAGGTGGAATCCACACTCAGAGATATATATACTGTACACCCACACGTATAATATATACATGTGTATGACTTTATTTACTTCACTACTATGGGCTCTAGCCCCAGATCTTTTGTAGCCCTAGCAACGCCCCTGGCTTATGCCATGGTGAAGTACCATGGCAAGCCCTTCTTCCAGGAATAAATTATTCCTCTGGTCCTAGCCAAAAGGCCTGGCTCTAGAGGCAGGTGTGAAAAAAGGATGCAGTGGCCATGGTGCCAAAACCCCAAGGTGAGCTCCACCCACCATGAGAATTACGGCACCCCTGGACTGCCACTCCAGGGGCATTTACACCGCAGGCTTCTTTCACAGCCCAGCCCTGACCAGTGCAGCCCCATCCCTACCAGAAAGGCATCATAACTTAGAGAGCTTAGGGAGAGCCTTGCCTACAACCGGGGACAAGCCTGGTGCACCAGGCCAAAATAAACCCAGGAGGAAAAAGGCCCTCCTGCCACCCCCGCTCTTCCCACCTAATTACATCAGGAATTACTAGCTGACTCCCCAAATTGGCAAAGGGAGTCAGGGTTCTGTCCCTGGCAACTGATAAGAACAGATACTACACTTGATTTCACCCAAAAGCCCAAGCTATAGGCAATTTTTATTTTTCATTTTGGATAGAGCAAGGCAGGGTTATAATAACCCCCGTCAGATTTTTTTTTCACCATCTGTGTCCCATTGGGGAGCTTTCCCTTCACTTCCTGTCCTATAGCCAAACACGAAGTGAGAGGAAATCCCTGCAAATTAAGGGAATTCCTTGGGGTCCGCCAGATCACTTGAACTAGTGTCCCCATTGGAAGATTTCCCCTCTATTACTTTTGTAGGGACAACCCAAAATTTGGAATTCTCTTTTACTCTCACGTTCAAAGGTAATGGTAAACAGGACAAATAGAGAGACCTCCCTAATGGGGGCACAGACAACATTAAAAGCTGACAGGTGTCCTAATCCCTCTCCTCTCTATCAGAAATAAAAAAATGCCTTTTGTTTATTCTTTATAAATAATTATACTGTAATCAGGGTTTGGGGGCTCTTTCCCACACAAAGTTTTTTAGGAGCCTCTGAATTCCGGGTTCCTTTTCAACCGAAGTACCCCAGAACCCTTAACCCTGCATAGATGAGAAGCTCTAATAACAAAAATTGTATCTTAACCACCTCAATACAGGGCACTTTCCTGCCCAGGCCATTTTTTAGCTTTCAGCGCTGTCGCACTTTGAAGGACAATTGTGCGGTCATGCAACACTGTACCCAAATTCATTTTTTTAGCTTTTTCTTCACACAAATAAAGCTTTCTTTGGGTGGTATTTAATCACTGCTGGGATTTTTATTTTTTACAAAAAAAAGACAGAAAATTTTGGAAAAAAAAACTGTTTTTCTTCGTTTCTGTCAGTAAATTTTGTAAATAAGTAATTTTTCTCCTTCACTGATGTGTGCTGATGAGGCTGCACTGATGGGCACCAATAAGCGGCACTGATTGGCACTGATGAGGTAGCACTTATGGGCACTGATGAGGCAGCTCTTATGGGCACTGATTAGGTGGCACTATTTCTTTACACAGATCGGGGGCACGCCGTGTCCTAGCAACACTGCGTGGCCACGATCGCCGCGCTGCATACCCCTTGAAATTTTCCACATTTTGTCATGTTACAACCAAAATTGTAAATGTATTTTATTGTTTTTTTTTTTTTTGATAGACCAACACAAAGTGGCACATAATTGTGAAGTGGAAGAAAATGATAGATGGTTTTTAAATTATTTTACAAATAAATATCTGAAAAGGGTGCCGTGCATTTGTAGTCAGCCCCCCTGAGTCAATACTTTGTAGAACCACCTTTCACTGCAATTACAGCTGCAAGTCTTTTTGGGTATGTCTATAACAGCTTTACACCAGTGAAATTTTTGCCCATTCTTCTATGCAAAATAGCTCAAGCTCTGTCAGATTGGATAGAGAGTGTCTGTGAACAGCAATTTTAAAGTCTTGCCACAGATTCTCAATTGGATTTAGGTCTGGACTTTGACTGGGCCATTCTAACACATGAATATGCCTTGATCTAAACCATTCCATTGTAGCTCTGGCTGTATGTTTAGGGTCGTTGTCCTGCTGGAATGTGAACCCCTGCCCCAGTCTCAAGTCTTTTGCAGACTCTAACAGGCTTTCTTCTAAGATTGCTCTGTATTTGGCTCCATCCATCTTCCCATCAACTCTGACCAACTTCCTTGTCCCTGCCAAAGAAAAGCATCCCCATAACATGATGCTGCCACCACCATGTTTCACGGTGGGAATGGTGTGTTCAGGGTGATGTGCAGTGTTAGTTTTCCGCCACACATAGCATTTTGCTTTTAGGCCAAAAAGTTCAATTTTGGTCTCATCTGACCAGAGCACCTTCTTCCACATGTTTGCTGTGTCCCCCACATGGCTTCTCGCAAACTGCAAATGGAACTTCTTATGGCTTTCTTTAATCAATGGCTTTTTTCTTGTCACTCTTCCATAAAGGCCAGATGTGGAGAGCACGACTAATAGTTGTCCTGTGGACAGATTCTCCCACCTGAGCTGTGGATCTCTGCAGCTCCTCCAGAGTTACCATGGGTCTCTTGGCTGCTTCTCTGATTAATGATCTCCTTGCCCAGCCTGTCAGTTTAGGTGGACGGCCATGTCTTGGTAGGTTTGCAGTTGTGCCATACTCTTTCCAATTTCAGATGATGTATTGAACAGTGCTCCGTGAGATGTTCAAAGCTTGAAATATCTTTTTATAACCTAACCCTGCTTTAAACTTCTCCGCAACTTTATCCCTGACCTGTCTGGTGTGTTCCTTGGCCTTCATGATGCTGTTTGTTCAGTAAGGTTCTCTAACAAACCTCTGAGGGCTTCACAGAACAGCTGTATTTATACTGAGATTAAATTACACACAGGTGGACTCTATTTACTAATTAGGTGACTTCTGAAGGCAATTAGTTCCACTAGACTTTAGTTGTAGGTATCAGAGTAAAGGGGGCTGAATACAAATGCACACCACACTTTTCAGATATTTATTTGTAAAACATTTTGAAAACCATTTATCACTTTCCTTCCACTTCACAATTATGGGCCACTTTGTGTTGGTCTATCACACAAAATCCCAATAAAATACATTTACGTTTTTGGTTGTAACATGACAAAATGTGGAAAATTTCAAGGGGTATGAATACTTTTTCAAGGCACTGTACAAATTGAATATTTTCAATTAAAGTACCAATTATTCTATGCAAAGCATAAAAAAACTCAAATGATGTTTATTCAAAATGCCAAATCTTCAAATGTGGCATAAAATTGGCGAATGATATAGAGCAGGGATATGCAATTAGCGGTCCTCCAGCTGTTGCAAAACTACAAGTCCGATCATGCTCTGCCTCTGGGTGTCATGCTTGTGGCTGTCAGAGTCTTGCTAAGCCTCATGAGACTTGTAGTTCTGCAACAGCTGGAGGTCCGCTAATTGCATATCCAGGGGCGGACTGACAACTCATGGGGCCCCCGGGCAATAGGAGATTATGGGGCCCCCGGGCAATAGAAGAAGATTATGGGGCCCCCCGGGCAATAGGAGATTATGGGGCCCCCAGGCAATAGGAGATTATGGGGCCCCCAGGCAATAGATTATGGGGACACACAGTATACACACACACACATACAGTATACACACACAGACACACAATATACACACACAGTATACACACACACACAGAATACACATACACACACTGAAAAGGTACTGGAGAGGCGGGGCAGCTATAATCTTGGGATTAAAAAAAAAAAACACAGATTTTTACATACTTTCTCTGGTTTTATTGAGGTTGGCAAACCTGATGGGGTCCCTTAGGGCATGGGGCCCTCGGGCAGAGCCCGAGAGCCCGAATGGTCAGTCCGCCCCTGTGCATATCCCTGATATAGACAGAGGAATCCCAAATTCAAATACTGGTGGTCACACGGGTGCTCCACATGTGCTTAATTACAGTCCACAAGTGCTCCAAGTGATCCCTTGTCTGTGCTCCAGCATATATAATAATAAATGGACGCTTACCAGATGAGGAGACCCCAAACAAGGTTTAGCCACACATTAGTGGGCAACACCCCCCACTGTGGGTATGCAGGTAACACTTCCTTCACAGGACCTGTATGTTAGATGTGTCATCCAATAGATCACCCGATAATGCGGCTGATTAGTTGTCGTCGTTCATTAACCAGGCATGTGTATAGTATACAAAAGGAACACAATCGCTCATTGCACAATTTCCAAGTATAAGAAAGTCATTAAAAGAAGAGTATTCTTCTCACAAGTAAAATGAATACATCAGGCATTCAGAAATTATCGTCCTGTTCCCCAGTGGGCCTGCTGACATCACCGCTATGTCCTCCAACCCGACATAGGTTTGGTCCCAATAGACTTCATCGCAGGGGCAATGGAGATTTTTTTTTTTGCACTAAAATTTTAGAAAGTGTATTTTTTCCTAAAAAATTGCGTTTGAAAAATGCGCAAATACTGTGTGACAAAAAATATATAATGTTTGGGGGTTCGAACTATTTTTCTAGCAAAAACTACAGATTTTTTACATGTAAAAAAAAAAAAAAAAAAAGTGTACAAAAAAAAAAAAGGCCTGGAGCTGAAGTGGTTAAAAATCCTGATTTTCGGATAAACACGAACATTTGTGCATTTGACAATGACAAGCTCATCTGTGATTGAGGTAACAATCTTAAAAACAATATTGCATAAATGCAACATTTTTAAGCAGAACTGGATCAAACTAAAAAAATAAAACGGAACGTCTGGATAACAATATTTACTGCATAGAAGTGCAAGAATTGAGATGTTGCATCACATTAATACCGATAACTGATGCCATGTCAGCAGTTCTCCTTTTCGTTTGATGACCTCGCCAGATTGAGTCACATTGCCACATTCAACTTATGGAATGGCTTTTGTGTTCGCCTAGCAAGCCTGATATTTCTGTATTGGCCAGGTCACAGTAGGTTGAACAAAATGTCAGTTATTTTTTTATTTCTCAGTGGTGACTTGGAAATTCCCAGTATGCCCAGCTGCTGATCATTATGGCGGGAAGGGAAGGAGGGGAGAAGTTGCCATTTTGCATTGCAGAATGAGGAGGAGGAGAGAACAGTAAAAACAAACTCTGGTTTGGAAATTCCACCACTGGGTTCTCAAGAAATACAAAAAGCCAGTGAGCGATTTAAAGTGTAAATCTACTTTTGTTGAGAAAAAAAAACACCCCCCTCTGGGTGATCTATGTACATTACAAGGGTTTTAACAAACTTTTTAACCAACCTTTTATTATTCCGAAGAAATCCCTGTGTGTTTGCCTGTGTCCATGTGGGAAAGTGAGTCTAATGGCAGTGGTTTCATAATTATCAATCAGTTGCTGCACCTGCAGGGCTCTAATGAGGAAAGCTGCTGGGCCTGCATCCCTTTAGATGTAATTTCCTATTGGGAGTATCTCACCAAAAATGACATTTTTGTTTCAGGGGATACTTGATATCTGACTTGTATCTTAGCAGGAAACACAAGCAGGAAATTAACCACTTGCTTACTGGGCACTTAAACCCCCTTGCTGCCCAGACCAATTTTCAGCTTTCAGAGCTGTCACTATTTGATCGACAATTGCGCGGTCATGCAACACTGTACCCAGATGACATTTTTAATCATTTTTTTCACAAAAATAGAGCTTTCTTTTGGTGGTATTTGACACTGAAGGGCACTGAAAGGTGGCACTGATAGCTGGCATTGATGGGTGGCAGTGATGGGCACTGGTAGGTGAGACTGTTAGACAGCACTGCTAGCTGGCACTGATGAGGCACTGACTGACACCACTGGTGGACATTGTTAGGTGGCACTGATTGGTGGCACTGATATGCACTAAAAACCCAAAATTAGTAATAATTAATTAAATATCTGTTATATGTGATCCATAAATAGTGAAATAAATTATATAATTAGTCCATAAATAATCAAACAAGTAGGTGAAGAAGGTGCTTCACTATAGGGATATGTGCGTGGTTATCACCACCACAGCTACCTGTCTTAGTAAAGTTCAAAATGCATAAACAAACATAAAGTGTCCATAAAGAGTTTAAAGTGACTTTGTTGTATAAATAAATCTGTGACTACCACCGTGATGAACGCCCATCACCTTGAATAGATTAAAGGCTTACCAGACAGCCTCTAATCAGAGGCATAATAACATCAGCTTGGGGTGTTGTCTTCTCAACGGATGGATCTCATCCGGGATGGTGGATGTGTGTCAGCAGACGGTTACCATAAGCCTCCAGGTAGCGGTCCAATCAGGAGAGATCACTCCCAACGATAGTAAAATATCCAAGAGGAAAGAAAGAAACTCCAATAGTATAGAGCGTTTTGACTTTCCTTTATTAAAAAATTCGCCAAACAGGCATCAATAAAAGTTTTCCTTGCAAGGACCTTTAAAACAAGCTCCACTAAGATATCGAAACTCCGCACATGCGCAGTCGGTATGAGCACGTCTACCCTACGGCCGTTTCGTCAGAAATGACACCATCAGGGGCACGCCCACACGTCCGCGCATGCGCATTATATACCCAAACGGCAAAACGAAAAGGTTCAGCCATTGGTTGCGCTAGGAGGATACTTGGAGCTGAAATCAACTAACAATACAGGGGGAGTGTCAAGCACCCCTGATGCTAACTAACTTAATTAAGACATATAAATCTACATGAAGCTGTCGTAGTGCCATCTTGTGGACAAACACGATATTGCTTTAAATGCAATTAATTATATTATATTACCATTAAAAATTAAAGATTAAAAATTGGGGAGGAAAGAAACCAATGGCTGGAAATCATTCGTGTCACCCTTTAGAGACAAAAACTTATATAAATGAAACAATATTCCAATAAGGAAAAAACAGTAGCCAATCATGAATCAAATTTTTTATCATGAAACACAATGATTTCATTAAAGAGACAAAAAGAAGGAGGCCAGGGGGGGGGGGGGGCATCAATTGTTATTAATAAAACAGTTGATGTCCCACTCCACATTTAAGCCCATGGGTACATGGCATCCCAATCTGTATATCCAGTTGGTCTCACTCCAGGATATGCTGCGTTTACCATTACTACCCCTCCAGTGTGGTGTATATTTTTCCAGAGCAAAAAACGTTGTACCTGTGGGGTCCCTATTATGTTTAAGGTCATAATGTTTCGAAACATTATGTTTATCAAAACCCCTTCGTATGTTAGCAATGTGCTCACCTACTCTGACCTGTAACTTCCTGGTGGTACGCTCTACGTATTCTAACCCGCAAGGGCACCTTAAAAGGTATAATACACATTTTGTGGTACAGGTAATAAAAGATTTAATCAAATATGTGGTACCTGTCCCAACTGATGTAAACTCAGTTAGTCTTCTCCCATTAAACACATTAATTTTACAAATCTGGCATTTTCTGCAGGGGTAGAAACCCTTCAAATCACTAAAGAAAGTAGGCCTTGTGGGTGGATCCGGGACATTAGGTGCTATAAAATGCCTAAGGTTCAAGGCACCCCTGAATAGCACACAAGGTTTGTCCACCAACAGAGGCCCCATAACCCTATCATTTTTAATGATGGGCCAATGTCTTTTAATTATTTGTTTTATGGTCCAGTGCTGACTGGAGTAGGTGGTCAGAAAAGCTAGTCCAAAATCCTCCCTATTCTCTGCTTGTGGTGATTTGTTGGCTAGGAGGGCTTGACGATTTCTATTGCCCACTTCCATTATTATTGAATCCAGGGCCTGGCTCCCATAGCCCTTAGTCAAAAATCTTATGGTCCTCTAGATTGGTGCAATTGCGCCTAAGTCGCAAAAATTGTCCCTTCGGAACTGCTGACAGCCAGGAACGGTGATGGCAAGAATCTAATGGGATATATCCGTTCCTGTCTGTCGTTTTAAAATATGTGGATGTAATGATCCTCCCATTTTCTATGGTTATTTTTAAGTCCAAAAAATGAATCTGGAAGGGATTTACCTCATGTGTAAGAACAATGCCCCTATCATTACTATTCAGAAAGGATAGAAAGGTCATGACAGATTCAATGTCACCATCCCATATAAAAAGAACATCATCAATGAACCTTTTCCATAGAATAAGCTCATCACGCCTCTCGTGTAGTACCACATCTTCCTCCCATTTAGCCATGAATAAGTTGGCCATGCTGGGAGCAAATTTTGCTTCCATGGCTACTCCCTTCTTCTGTAAGTAATAGGTACCACTATACCAAAAATAATTATGCTTCATCGAGAAGTCCAGTAGCTCCAACACAAATTTGCTTTGCGTGATCGAGATACTGGAGTCTCGATAAAGGAAATGCTGCACCGCCTCATGGCCTAAACGGTGAGAAATAGCCGTGTAAAGCGATGCAACGTCTGCAGTTACCAGTAAATATGTTGACTTCCACTCTATCTCGCCAAGTAGGTTAATAACATGCTTGGTATCTTTTAAGAAAGAAGGGGTCCCCATCCCCAGTGGTTGCAAGTACTTGTCAATGTACTTACCAACTCGTGCTGTAACAGAGTCAATCCCACTGATGATGGGTCTCCCAGGGGGATTAACCAAGGTTTTGTGTATCTTAGGCAATATGTACATAACTGGCAGCTGTGGTGCCAAGGGTACCAAATATTCTTTCTGTTCAGAATGCCCATATCTGAACCTTTCTGAACGAGTGTTCTCAAATTTTGCTTAAATTTAGAAGTGGGATCTGCCGACAGGGGAGAGTATGTCTCGGAATCCGATAGGATCCGCTTCATTTCATTAGAATAAGCTTCCTTATCCAAAATGACAATGGCCCCTCCCTTGTCGGCAGGGTGGACCACTATATCTTTCCTACTACAGAGAGATTCCATTCCCGCAGTAATGTCCTGCTTGGATCGAATAGCTCTTGTATTCAAACTTGCCAAGTCTTTAATAACCAAATCCCAGAAAATGTTGACATTTGGAGCCAAATTTCCCGGGGGGGGGGTTGAAAAGCGAGGCGTTAGACAAGTTAGAATGAACAATGGTAGAGGTTTCCCTTACCAGTTGTCTAGCTGGATCACTCATGATATACCTTTTGATGTTCAATTTCCTTGTGTACTTATGTATATCTATGAAAGTTTGGAACTTATTAAGGTTCCGAGCTGGGGCAAATTTTAATCCCTTACTTAGGGTCAAGAGTTCTTCCTTAGTTAGTTCCTTACTACTGAGATTAATGATACCATTGGTGTCTAAGTTCTCCTTCTTTTTGGGGTGAAGATTCCTCCCCCCTCTGCTCCCTCTCTTCCGTCCCCATTTCTTTTTAGGCCTCCCCTGTTGGCCTTCCTGAACCAACAGGATTTGCAGGAGGGATGGGGAACATCATAACTCCTACCTGTTTTTGGATTAAACCCTCTGGTGTTTTTAGATAGGGGGGTATATCTATTCCTAGTAACCACCCCATATTGAGCCTGTGGATCATTATGCCCATGAGGGTTAGGTGCTTCAGTGTGATTAAGGTGAGGGTGTTGTTCCTCCCAATGCCTCCAAGGGGGCGGTGATTGATAGTTAGGGCGAGGGAGGGAACCTCTTCTTCCCCCTCCACCCCTGGAGTGGCCCTGATGTTGATGTGAGCCTGCTCTACCTCTTGGAGGTTTAGGAGAAGCATGACGTGTAGTGGCTCCACTATTTTCTACAGGGGTGGGCCGTGGATCAATTAAGGTGGTAACTGGTGACGGTTCAGGGGAGGCTATAACCTGCCACCTAAAGACTATATTGTCACTATAGTCTTTAATGTCTCTGTTATATTTCCTTTTTTTCTTTATTGTTTGTTCAGATTCCTCTTTGATCAAAATACTTTTTAAAGCTTCCGATCTCTGCATGTACTCCGATTCACTCTTGAAGGGTGTTAACTTACTCTTGATGTTGTTTATTTCCAAATCAAGTGTAGTTAATTTTCATTTCTTTTTTGCTATTAGAAACTGTAAAAAGTTTACTCCCGCCTCATTAAAATATTTGAACCATTCGGTTAACTCACTATCTTCCTTTTGAGGGTTAACATCCCATCTGAGTCTCCTAGGGACCATATTTAATCAAACATATTCCTCCAAATACGCTATGTCCCACCTGGTATGGACCTCAGCGATGGTTAAGTTTTTTAATCTTAAAAAGCAGCCTGCTAAATCATCTCTCGGGTCATCATTACCATCAGAAACCCCTTCTGTATTAGTAACAATCTGGGACCTATATTCGAAAATATCCATTACGGATACACCAGCAGCAAATAATGTTTATCAAAATAACCAAAAATTCTAAAGAAAAAAATTTGCGCTAGGTGTGCAGAAAAATTATTATGTGAATACAACAACCTGTGAACTGGTATCCTGCAGCTGTACACTATAACCCTGATAAGGGGCACTGCTAGATATGTATAAAAAGAAGTGCAGCGCTGGATATATATAAAATATATAAAACCCAAAATTAGTAATATTAATTAAATATCTGTTATATGTGATCCATAAATAGTGAAATAAATCATATAATTAGTCCATAAATAATCAAACAAGTAGGTGAAAAAGGTGCTTCACTATAGGGATATGTGCGTGGTTATCACCACCACATCCACCTGTCTTAGTAAAGTTCAAAATGCATAAACAAACATAAAGTGTCCATAAAGAGTTTAAAGTGACTTTGTTGTATAAATAAATCAGTGAACGCACATCACCTTGAATAGATTAAAGGCTTACCAGACGGCCTCTAATCAGAGGCATAATAACATCAACTTGGTGTGTTGTCTTCTCAACGGATGGATCTCATCCAGGATGGTGGATGTGTGTCAGCAGACGGTCACCATAAGCCTCCAGGTAGTGGTCCAATCAGGAGTGATCACTCAACGATAGTAAAATATCCAAGAGGAAAGAAAGAAACTCCAATAGTATAGAGCGTTTTGACTTTCCTTTATTAAAAAATTTGCCAAACAGGCATCCATAAAAGTTTTCCTTGCAAGGACGTTTAAAACAAGCTCCACTAAGATATCGAAACTGCATGCGCAGTCGGTACGAGCGTGTCTACCCTACGGCCGTTTCGTCAGAAATGACATCATCAGGGGCACGCCTACACGTCCGCGCATTATATACCCAAACGGCAAAACAAAAAAGGTTCAGCCATTGGTTGCACTAGGAGGATACTTGGAGCTGAAATCAGCTAACAATACAGGGGGAGTGTCAAGCACCCCTGATGCTAACTAACTTAATTAAGACATATAAAACTACATGAAGCTGTCGTAGTGCCATCTTGTGGACAAACACAATATTGCTTCAAATGCAATTAATTATATTATATCACCATTAAAAATTAGAGATTAAAAATCGGGGAGGAAAGAAACCAATGGCTGGAAATCATTCGTGTCACCCTTCAGAGACAAAAACTTATATAAATGAAACAATATTCCAATAAGAAAAAAACAGTAACCGATCATGAATCAAATTTTTTATCATGAAACAGAATGATTTCATGATCAGTTCCGAAGGGACAATTTTTGCGACTCAGGCGCAATTGCACCAATCTAGAGGACTATAAAACAGAAGCTTTGGTTCTCAAATCCAGATTCTTGACTAAGGGCTATGGGAGCCAGGCCCTGGATTCAATAATAACGGAAGTGGGCAATAGAGATCGTCAATCCCTCCCAGCCAACAAATCCCCACAAGCAGAGAATAGGGAGGATTTTGGACTAGCTTTTCTGACCACCTACTCCAGTCAGCACTGGGCCATAAAACGAATAATTAAAAGACATTGGCCCATCATTAAAAATGATAGGGTTTTGGGGCCTCTGTTGGCAGACAAACCTTGTGTGCTATTCAGGGGTGCCTTGAACCTTAGGCATTTTATAGCACCTAATGTCCCGGATCCACCCACAAGGCCTACTTTCTTTGGTGATTTGAAGGGTTTCTACCCCTGCAGAAAATGCCAGATTTGTAAAATTAATGAGTTTAAAGGGAGAAGACTAACTGAATTTACATCAGTTGGGACAGGTACCACATATTTGTTAAATCTTTTATTACCTATACCACAAAATGTGTATTATACCTTTTAAGGTGCCCTTGCGGGTTAGAATACGTAGAGCGTACCACCAGGAAGTTACAGGTCAGACTAGGTGAGCACATCGCCAACATATTTGGCATAAAGAGGGGAGTTTGGGACTTTAAATGAGGCGCACTTGTCGCCTCCATCCCGGAATCAGGTATATACAAAAAGGGGAGTTGGGACTTTAAATGAAGCGGTTGGAATGCGGAGGGTTGAAAAATGTAAATTTAATAGTCATAGTAAATAAAATACAAGGATTTCACATATGTCAACACACATAAATGTTTTTGCATAAAAATAAAGCATATAGTATGGAAAAATACATACAGTAGATATAAAATCATACTAGGTAGATGGTAATTAAAGTAATGATGGTACAACGGTAACTGGAATTATAATTATTATTATCATGGCTATGCGATTATAATTCCAGTTACCGTTGTACCATCATTACTTTAATTACCATCTACCTAGTATGATTTTATATCTACTGTATGTATTTTTCCATACTATATGCTTTATTTTTATGCAAAAACATTTATGTGTGTTGATATATGTGAAATCCTTGTATTTTATTTACTATGACTATTAAATTTACATTTTTCAACCCTCCGCATTCCAACCGCTTCATTTAAAGTCCCAACTCCCCTTTTTGTATATACCTGATTCCGGGATGGAGGCGACAAGTGCGCCTCATTTAAAGTCCCAAACTCCCCTCTTTATGCCAAATATAGTACCGGGATGGAAGCGTTTGGATAGTTGGATTAACAGTGTTCCCCTGCTATCTACGCGAGAGGTTCTATGCAGACCCTACAAAGGGCTGTATTTTTGGAACAGTCGTATCCTTTACACATATTGTTATGCTTGTACTTATTTCCTTTATGTTACCACGGATGGCATGTCCTGTACTAGTTGCTGCTATATACATTGACTTTAGTTTTTTGCTATACATTCAACCCCACAGTTCTGCCACTGTTTTGCGTCAGCGTGGCTCTTGTCACGGTTTTGTGCTGGGGCTTTCTTCCTCGGTGCGGGAGCTGCGATGCGCTCCTTGGACCCTCCCCCTCCTCCCCTTTGGGAGGTTCGGGCGGTTATCATCCAGCGCATCGGCGCCACGGTCCCTGCGTCATGCGCGGGACGTCGTAACTGACGTCACCGCGCTGACGCTTGGAGCGTCATCTGCGTGACTCACCTCTGGGAGGAGGACGGTTTTGGCGCCAAACACTGAGCGATTACTCAGCTCAGGTGCGGACGCCGCCCCCTCCTCCCGCCAGGCTCACGCACGTGGCGTTGGCGGCATATACTTATATGTCCCCCAATCTGAGTGGGCTGTTCACATGGCCTGTCTCCGATTGGGGTCTCAACACACCAGCTGTTCTCCTCCTGCTGTTTGTGCTTGACCTATAGCATCGGGTAAGTCTTTGGTTTATGGGCTCACTTTCCCTGTTATGCTCCTGCTTTGTTTCACTGCACATCCTGTCTCATACATTAGTCACTATCTATTTTTAACACTCCCTTTCTAACAAATCACACCATCTAGATCTGCACTAGTCACTATTTTAATTGTTTCACCATGACTCCCACAATACTATCTATCAATATTATATATAAAGGTTTCTATTACTATTACTTCCATAATATTATCTATCAACATCATACACAAGGGTATCTTTGGGTACACTATTTATACATTACTCAATATTACTAATTTCATTACTTCCATAATATTATCTATTAACATCATATACAAGGGTATCTTTGGGTACATTATCTATACAGTATTCAATATTACTAATTTTATTTCAGATTACAAATAATTACCATCTACAAATTAACATTTTGTTCCCAGATATCCCTTCATTCTGACAAGCTCTCCATTATCATTGCTGTCACATGGACACCCCCCCATTATCCGGACACTGCCATTCCATCACCCGTTGCCACTCAGACATATTATGCTGCCTCAGCTCCCGTGCTGGGGTTTGTTGCCTCTGGCTCACGCCGTGCCATTTGCCGTGCGTCGCACTCAGTGCCAAGGTTGGTAAGTGTATGTCTTCTGACCAACCATTTTGTGAATAGATCTATTTTACTCCTCTCTATTAAGA
This sequence comes from Aquarana catesbeiana, assembly GCF_042186555.1. Lineage (NCBI taxonomy): Eukaryota > Metazoa > Chordata > Amphibia > Anura > Ranidae > Aquarana > Aquarana catesbeiana. The sequence continues at coordinate 203,498,582 of NC_133333.1, read as the reverse complement.
TGGAGGTTTATTATATATATATATCTTACAGGTTTGCACTGCATCAGCTCCTGATGAGTGGAGAAAACCATCCACGAAACGCGTCGAGCTACACTTGATGCTTCAACCTTAACTATTTGCACTCTGATGTCATCATTATTTTTAATATTTTTATATCATTACCAGTATTATGCTTTTTTCATACCAGGTCCCGGGCACACCATTTCGGGCACCCACTATGACCATTATTATTACCATGCGATTAAAACTCCAGCTACCAGGTTCCGGGCATGCCATTTCCGGCACCTATTATGATTATGATTATTATCATGGCTATGCGATTATAATTCCAGTTACCGTTGTACCATCATTACTTTAACCACTTCCCGCCCGCCCTATAGCGGATTGACGTCCGGGAAGTGGTTCTGTTATCCTGACTGGACGTCATATGACGTCCAGCAGGATAACATGCCGCAGCGCGCCCCCGGGGGCGCGCATCGCGGCGATCGGTGGAGCGGTGTGTCAGTCTGACACACCGCTACACTGATCTTGGTAAAAAGCCTCCGGCGGAGGCTCTTTACCACGTGATCAGCCGTGTCCAATCCAATGGATGACTCATGCAGGCAGCTTGCTGGTGCCTCCCCCTGGTTCTGGAATGTTGGAAAATGTTCTGGAAGATGGAGGGCAAAGGCTAGGAGGGTTGTCCCGCACACTCAGGGAAGCTTGGCCAATCCCCAGGCAGTGGGCCCGGCAGGGTGGTCAGGCCAGCCCCTAAGTATGAATGAGTCGTGCTGGCAGGGGAGTTGGGTGGAAGATGGAGAAGGAGTGCTGAGGAGACTGTCGGTGGCACTTGAGGCGAACCCCCTAGTGTGGGGGTGGGGGGGTGCTCTACCTCGGGCTGGGGCTCAGGTGTTGCCTCAAAGAATCCTACCACAGAAGCAGTTGGAGGGAGTCTTTCCTGAGAGGCAGCGGGAGCAAGGAGGACAGTGAGTTTTACAGCATGGTGCAGGGATTTACAAGGGGAGAGACTGCGAAATGTAGCAGGTCTCTCTGGAAGACAGTGGTGTATATAAATCTTTTGGAGCAGTCGGGTAGACTGGTGAAGAGACAGTCGAGTGGACTGGTGAAGAGGCAGCCAGGTGGGCTAGCATTTCATGCAGTGGTAGAGCTGCGACCAGTATCTACAAGGAAGTTGGAGGTACTCCAGGATGCAGTTCACAACACATTGTGATACTCTAAGGGACTAAGAGCCTACCCTGGTCCAAATCATTTGGTGGAGCGGGGATTATGGTGTGGGGTTGTTTATCAGCGGTTGGGCTTGGCCTCTTAGTTCCAGTGAAGGCAACTCTTAAGGCATCAGTATACCAAGATATTTTAGACAATTTCATGCTCTCAACTTTGTGGGAACAGTTTGGGGATGTCCCCTTCCTATTCCAACATGACTGAGCACCAGTGCACAAAGCAAGGTCCATAAAGACATGGATGAGTGAATTTGTGGGTGGAGAAACTTGACTGGCCTGCACAGAGTCCTGACCTCAACCCGATGGAACACCTTTGGGATGAATTAGAGTGGAGACTGTGAGCCAGGCCTTCCCGTCCAACATCAGTGCTTGACCTCACAAATGTACTTCTCGAAAAATGGTCAAACATTCCCATAGATACACTCCTAAACCTTGTAGACAGCCTTCCCAGAAGGGTTGAAGCAGTTATAGCTGCAAAAGGGAGGGCCAACTCAATATTAAACCCTATGGACCAAGACTGGGATGCCATTAAAGTTTATGTGTGGGTAAAGGCAGGTGTCCCAATACTTTTGGCAATATAGTGTATGTACAGTTAGGTCCATATATATATATTCGAACATAGGCACAATTTCAGATACTTACCAAAACATATTCAAGCTATAGTTATAGTTATGGGCTGAAAGTGCACACTCTTAGATTTAATTTGAGGGTATGTACAGCCAAATCGGAGGAAGGGTTTAGGAATTAGAGCTCTTAAAAATAGCCATCACCCTTTTTCAAGGAGCCAAAAGTAATTGGATAATTGAATCAAAAGCTGTTTCATGGCCAAGTGTAGGCTACTCCATTATTTCTTCATGAATTTAGCAGGTAAAAGGTCTGGAGTTGATTCTAAGTGTGGTATTTGCATTAGGAAACTATTGCTGTGAACCTACATCATGCATTCAAAGGAGATCAGAGAGATAGCAGCAACATTAGGAGTGGTAAAATCAACAGTTTGGTACATTTTGAGGAAAGAAGAACGCACTGGTGAGCTCAGCAACATAAAAAGGCCTGCACTTCCACAGAAGACAACAGTGGTTGATGATTGCAGGATCCTCTCCATGGTAAAGAAAAACCCATTCACAACATCCAGACAAGTGAAGGACACTCTCCAGGAGGTGGGCGTATTGTTGTCAAAGTCCACAATCAAGAGAAGACTTCACAAGAGCAAATACAGAGGGTTCACCACAAGGTGCAAACCTTTCATTAGCATGAAGAATAGAAAAGCCAGATTAGACTTTGCTGAAAAAAATCTAAAAAAGCCAGACCAGTTCTGGAAAAGCATTCTTTGGACGGATGAAACTAAGATTAATCTGTACCAGAATGACGGGTAGAAAAAAGTGTGGAGAAGGCTTGGAACAGCTCATGATCCAAAGCACACAATGTCATCTGTAAAACATGGTGGAGGCAGTGTGATGGCATGGGCATGCGTGGCTCCAAGTGGCACTGGGTCATTGGTGTTTATTGATGATGTGACAAAAGACAAAAGCAGCCGGATGAATTCTGCAGTGTTTAGAGATATACTGTCAGCCCGGATTCAGCCAAATGCAGCAAAGTTCATTGGACAGCGCTTCACAGTACAGGGGGTCCCCGGGTTACAAACAAGATAGGGACTGTAGGTTTGTTCTTAAGTTGAATCTGTTTGTAAGTCGGAACAGCTACATTTTTTAAGTGTAGCTCCAGCCAAAAAAACAATTTTTAAGCTTTGTGGATAGCACAGGGAAGGGTTAACACCCCTGTAACATTTGTTTTGCTGTCTGTGCTCCTCTTCAGAAGATTTCACCTCACTTTCTGTCCCAATGACAATTGGATTTTGAAAATTTTGGGTTGTTGTGGAAACAAGCCTTGGTGATAAAGCATCAGTGGAGGTACCTTTTCCCCATAATAGCTCTTACAGGAATTTCCCTTCCTAGGGGTAGATTTCCTCTCACTTCCTGTTGTCACCCTCCGTTTGTAAGTAGGAGTCGTTTGTAAGTCGGATGTTTGTAACTAGGGGACCCCCTGTACAGATGGACAATGATCCAAAACACACCGCAAAAGAAACATAGGAGCTTTTGAAGGAAAAGAAGTAGAATATTCTGTAATGGCCGAGTCAATCGCCTGATCTCAACCCAATTGAGCATGCATTTCACTTGCTGAAGGCAAAACTAAAGGCAGAAAGACCCACAAACAAAGAACAACTGAAGACAGCTGCAGTTAGAGCCTGGCAAAGCATCAGAAAAGAGGAAACCCAGTCTTTGGTAATGTCCATGGGTTCCAGGCTTCAGGCAGTCATTGACAGTAAAAGTTTATCAACAACATATTAAAAATTAACATTTTATTTATGATTATATTATGATTATATTAATTTGTCCAATTACATTTGAACCCCTGAAAATGGGGGGGGGGGGGGGGGGGGGGGGCTGTGTATAAAAATGGTTGCAGTTCCTAAAATTTGTACTTGATATTTATGTTCAACCCCTTGAATTAAAGCTGAAAGTCTGCAAATCAATTTCATTTGGATTGTTTTGTTTTAATTTTATTTTGGTGGCATACAGCGCCAAAAGTATGAAGGCTGTACCTGTGTCCAAATATATATGGACCTAACTGTACATTGAACAATGTTTGCAGTGGTGTTCCTCAGAGATCACTAATAAGCCTAATTCTTTTTAATCTTCTTTTTTATAACCAGATGGACAAGTAATATTGTTAATTTTGCTGATAACACGTTCTACAGTTATATAGAATAATTAAAGCGGTTGTATACCTATTTTTAAAACTTTTACTGTAGGTAAAAAAAATATCTCCTAAACCTGTACGGTTTAGGAGATATTCCCCTCGCAATGAGCCGCTGACTGCAGTGGCGCATGCACACAGAGAATTCTCATCTGAAAGCCCGGCAAACTCCGGACCTTGCCGGAAAGAAGTCTCCCGCGCGCATGCGCAGGAGTGATAACATTGAGGCTCCGGCCACTCACAGCGCCGGAGCCACGATACCCGGAAGACAAACCGAGGGGAAATGTCAGCTCCCTTGGCGTGGACCTGGTGAGATGCCGGCGCCTCGTTCTAAGGTAAGTATCTCATAATGAGCTAGTATGCGGTGCATACTAGCTCATTATGCATTTTCCCTTACAGGTGTAGGGAATGAAAAAAAAAATTCAGCGGGTTTACTACCGCTTTAAGAATTCAGCAGAATAATTACAAATTACTTTGAAATAACGGGCGGTTAGGTGGCAGAAAACACTTTATAATTATACATGTATGGTTCTGAACCGGTGTCTTCTTTTAGTTGGACTCCCTCTTTAAGAGTGGTCTAAGAAACAAAACAGACTTACACTATTACTTGTAATTGGACATTATTAACTTTGTTTTGGGGGCATAGCTATTTGGATGCAATATTATCATACAAGCCCTACTTTTATGAGTCTTGGTGTTTTGCATTTTTGCATTTCCAGATGTTATTACAGCTTTTGAGTTTGGCTAGTGATTTATTATATTTATCATTATCTACACCACTTGTACATTTAGATTATTCACATGTCATCCACTTATTCGTTTAGATTTGCACATAGATGCAGTCTCACTATATGAGATTTTGGAATTTGTATTCACATATGTTATATATTGTAGATCTGGTTTTATTACCACCAGTAACACTATTGGGATTTGCAGGAATTTAGAGGAACTGTGCACAGATTGTAAAGTTAATTAGACCGCATCATTATCAATATCATCACTATGAAAGTTGCTAGAAGCTGTTAAAAAAAAATGTAAATGTAAACACTTACCAGTGATTGGTTAATGAGTTGGTAGTTGTCCAAAAACAGTCTTCTGTCACCTATAAAAAGAGAGAGGATATGTCATTAGATAGGTAGTCGGCGGGAGGAATTAGAGGACACACGTCCCACCCGTTGTGGCTCTATTTATGAGGTTTGTCCATTTCTCTGAAGTTTAATTGAAATTGGTAGCTTGAGCTTCAATAGCTGAGCTATATGGTTATACTCTATATAAAATGTTAATACTTATGTTATGAGCATTGTGTACCTAATTATTTCATTATTTAAATTTTTAAAATTGATATAATAAATGTATTATTTTTTTAATACCTATAATAAAGGTCCATGGTCTATTCAATCCACAGGTTTGGGTCAAGCGTGATTATTTATTAATGTTAATGTGTTCTGCCTATAATCCCATTGCTCGGCACTGTAAGCTGAGCTGCATATGTGCAGCTCAGCTTACAGTGCCGCAGGAGACGGTGAGCAGGCACTTAGGGGCATTTTATTGCAGAAGAGACACGCACTGACATGCACATTGATGTCTGCTGGCCGCCCACAATCGCTCCACAGACAGCCGGAGCGGGGATCTGTCAATATAAACAAACAGATCCCCGTTCTGCCAGGGAAGTACAGAGTGATCGTCTGTTCCTAGTGATTAGGAACAGCAATCTCTCTGTACTCCCAGTCAGTCCCCTCCCCCCCACAGTTAGAAACACCTCCCAGGAAACACAATTAACCCCTTGATCGCCCCCTAGTGTTAACCCCTTCCCTGCCAGTGTCATTTATACAGTAATCAGTGCAATTTTATAGCACTGATCGCTCTATAAATGTCACTGGTCCCAAAAAAGTGTCAAAAGTGTCTGATCTGTCCGCCGCAATGTCACAGTCCTGCTAAAAATCACAGGTCGCCGCCATAACTAGTAAAAATAAAAATTAATAAAAATGCCATAAATCTATCCCCTATTTTGTAGATGCTATAACTTTTGAGCAAACCAATCAATATACGCTTATTGTGACTTTTTTACCAAAAATATGTAGAAGAATATATATCGGCCTAAACTGATGAAGAAATTTGTTTATTTTTATTTTTGGGGGGGGGGGGATATTTATTATAGCAAAAAGTAAAAAAAAATTTTTATTTTTTTTCAAAATTGTCGGTCTTTTTTTGTTTATATCGCAAAAAATAAAAACTGCAGAGGTGATCAAATACCACCAAAAGAAAGCTCTATTTGTGGAAAAAAAAAGGACGTCAATTTTGTTTGAATACATCGTCGCATGACCGCGCAATTGTCAGTTAAAGCGACGCAGCACCATATCGCAAAAAATGGTCTGATGTTTAAGGGGGAAAATCTTCCGGGGGTGAAGTGGTTAAATATTGATTCTCTTAGTTTTAATAGGTGTTTTGTCATTTTCCAGGTTGTCAGTAAAAAAAATGTGCTCTGTCAGTAAATGTCCTATGTTTTGTCAGTAAAAAAAAAATGCAGCGGGAGGATGGCAACCCTGATTCTGGTCCTGCCCACAGGCTACACTGAATTTACAAGTTTGGTTTGCTATTGTGTGTCTTGTAGTGACATAGAGGTCATGGAATGGAACCAGGATTGCCAAATGTAAATTTACTGACAGTTTGTAAAAATCTGCGATTTTTTTTTTTTTTACAACCACAAGTAAATATCAGGGGCTGATAATTTCATGCTGTGTTGACTTTTTAAGTGTAAATCAAGCAAATGACTTTGTTATAGGTATTGTCAGTGTTTCCATATCATGTTTATACTGTTCAAATATTCACTGTGTTAGTTTTCAATAGGAGTTCTGTAATTTCTCAGGTTGCCATTAGTAAATGTGCTCTGCCAGTAAATTTTCCATGTTTTCTCAGTAAAAAATGCTGCGGGAGGTTGGCAACCCGGAATGGAACCATGATGCACGGCGGGAAAACGGGCATCCAATGCTCCCAGAAGGGTTAAATGCTGAAGATTCTTATGGTGTTATAACAGCTTTTCCATACCTCCCAACATTTTGAGATGGGAATGAGGGACACCTACTAGCAAATGTATGTAGGCATAGGACACGCCCCCTGACACACCCCCTTAACGGAGAATTAACCAAAAAAAAGGTTAATTAAATCAACAAGTGCTTTTTTTTTACCACTACTATTCCTTTATATTTGCTTTTAAAATTTACAAATGCAGCAATTTAGAAATTGGCTGAAAGATTTTAGCACTGGGAAACACTTTTTGAAAGATAAAAAGTGCATTTTATATACAGCTATATAGATCAGACCAAAATGAGGGACAAATGATGAGAAAAGAGGGACATTGCTCGAAAACAGGGACAGTCCCTCGAATTCAGGGACAGTTGGGAGCTATGGCTGTTCTATTGCAAGAACCATTTCTTTGCATTTTTTTCAGCCCGCCAATGTAGCTTTATAAGAAATTGTAAAAATAAAATGTGATCTGTAAAAAGCCTTAATGAACCCTACACTGGGAATATTGCATCGGGCATGGCTGTACCATTAAATAAATGCACAGGAGTTCACAGACCAGCTGGTTGATTATTCCTGTACGCTCATGCTTGGAATGAATATTTCAATGATACGTTCCTGTACATACTCAGACTTTTCTTGCTCTGAAAGCGGGCTGTATGTTTTTTTTTAGACCCACTGTTTTGCTTGGCCCATAGTGAGCTGGTCATGTCAGTTTTTTTTTTTTTTTTCATATAAAGTATTGACATGGGCATGTCTTGGTGCACCTTATCAGAATAGAAGGCACAAAAGCATCATAGGGACACACACTAAAAACTAGGACTGTATCGTACGCATTGAACTTCTGTGTGTGATTAGCATTGGTGTGCATTGGGGTGTGTACCCCAAAGTGCAAACAAACATTTTAAAATGTATTAAAACGTAGAGGGTGTCAGTAGTTTTATTTCTATTATTTTTTTACAGTATTTTTTATTTACAATTCTTTTAGAAGCCCCGCTATTGGTTAAATATCAGGGGTCTAAACAGACCTCTGATGTCTCACTTTTGCGACAGAGAAAAGGGCTGAGGACAGAGATTCCCCAGTCCTTTTCTCTGTGTCAGCGGCACTAAATAGTGAATGAATGGGAAGCGCTCTGTACTGAACGGCTTCCTGTTCATTCACAAACTCAAGCCTAGTAAACATAGTTTACTAGGCTTCAATTATGAATGAACACAGTGATCTCTACCAATCACTCACTGTGTTTATTCAGAAAAGGAAGCAGCCAGTAAATGACACAGGCCCAGGACTATGCAAGCTTACTGAAGGAATGGATCCCTGTTCTTGTTCATCAGAGTTATTTTGAGAATTTTGTGGACGCATCAGCTCTTTGTATGTGATTACAGTTGGTTTCGCTGTCAATAATAGGCAGATGCGTATACACCTATGACTGTGTTATATACTGTATTCTCTACTTTTTATCAAATTTTTTGTAATAAACTAATTCATCTTTTAGACTTTGGTATACACACTTTTTTTTTGTTTTTTTCCTTTATACACATTGTACCTTTAAAGTCTCCTATCCCTTATTTACTGTCTCATATATCTCAGGGATGTTGGTACCATATTATGATTAAGCTCTTTTGGAGCTGACCTCTGCCCATATCTTTGCTTCTGCTCATCAGAGTTAGTAAAATCTAATTGTGTATGTTTCTTTATACATAACAATACCTCCCAATTTTCTGAGATGGGAAAAAGGGACACTTATTAGCAAAAGTATGTAGGCATAGGACACACCCCCTGCCAGGCCCCCTTAACTGATTTCCGCCCACCAGCCATCAAATGACGGCTGGGCGGCGCAGCTCTCGTTCTGGGTGGACGTCATATGACAGCCCCCCAGAACGACCGCTCTTGCGTGCCCCCAGGGGTGCGCATTGCGCCGATCGGTGGTGTGGTGTGTCGGTCTGACACACTGCTACACCGATCTTGGTAAAGAGTCTCTGACGGAGGCTCTTTACCACGTGATCAGCCGTGTCCAATCAATCCTGAGAGTCAAATACCTGAATCCCACCACTTGAGTAGAAAGAAGAAGGGTAAAGTAACAACACATTAAATGGTTAACAGCATCAGACATGAATTAGAAAGTACAGCAACACTTTCCCATGACCTGTCTAGCTATCTGTGCCACCCACTCTCCGTTTGTTTGCTGGAAGATCCAGTTGAATCTGAAATAAAACACACAAAACAAAACAGTAATATACAAATCAGTACCTTCCTTGCAAGAAGCAAAACCCCATTTCCTGGAAAATGGAATTTTTTTTTCTCGCCATGATCTATATTTTTTTTTTTTTATGACTGAGTGCAGAAAGTTCAACCTTGTCAGGCAAACTGCTACTGCCTAGTGGCAGAAGTCATTGCAATGCAAGTCTTTTTAAGTGTAGCAATAACTCTCGGTGGAGCTGCTGGTTTAAAGCGGCTGTTACCGTCACCTTCGTTACCTCAATTTCACCGGAACCGGGTCTAGGGTACCGTTGAGTTTAATACCAGACAATGTAGGTACCGGACACTTGAGTATCTTTTCCAATGCTTTAATAAACGTAATTGAAAGAAGTAGCAGGAAAGAGGTAGAAGAAGAGTTGCAGGGAAGTTCAAATACCTTTTCTTAGTGTAGTATTAGGAATTGGAATCTTGTAGATGAATGTACTCACTTTTTGGAGTTGAATCTTTGCCCGCCTGGATAGGTTTCTCTCACTAACCTAGCAGCCAGTATGCAGCATGAACAAAAGTCTCTGCCACAGACTTGAATGGAATAGAAACCCATACGATCCTCTGCCACAGGATGTAATGGTTTATGATGAATAGCAAACACAGCACTATAACCTTAAAGCCGACCCGGCAGTACTATGCAGTAGGATTACTTTAGGATACGTCCTCCAACTGAGTCACCAGGCCCCTCTCCAGACCAGCACTCTGCATGATCCTTCCATGACGGGTCCTCCCCTGGGATCTTCTCAGTTGTCCAGCTTCTTCCCGTAGGACAGACAGCCCAGGACCATTCCCTTGCCGCTGTGGTAGGCCCCAGACAGGCTTCTGGGCCCACCCACACGCTGCAGCAACGTGGGCCTCCTGTTTGGAGGACCACGAGGTAGTACTCCTAGCACATACCTGTCGGCCAGGAGGGCCAGCAGGTGGAACGAAAAAGAACCCTAAAACATGGCGTCTGTCCCATAAATACCCTTTCCCAGAATGCAACTCGGAGGACCACCTCCACCAAGTTATCTCCGGGACAGAGGAGCACTCATACGCTTTAACGTGTTGCCTTTCCAACACCAACCCATGGTGACAACGACACCCACAGGCACAGTGTGAAACTACATGCAACTCAGCCAAGCTGGAACAGAGGCAAATCTGACTATGTATAAACAGATAACCCACTAAATTTACCTATAAGCAGTAGATTGAAAATCTACCAGCGCTACATAAGCAAGTGTTGAAAGAGTTCAAAAACCTTGACACACAGTTTCTCTATCAACTGACACTAACTAACTATTCCCCGTAGTCCTTGCATCGAAGGAAAAAAAAAAAAAAAGAATAGAAGTTTTCTTCTTAGACTGACACCAACAAAAACAGTCACCAATATCGATCACCAATAAAAACGGGGATCAGGCAAAGCTTTCCCTTGTGCATCTACTGTGGTGATGAAGTATACAATGTTATCTTTTCCCGGCCGACAGATAACTTTATCCGGATATATGTGCCTCCCATAGCTCCAATGCAACAGGCATCCGGCAAACCGATCATCCATCACCGAAGAACATCCTGGCTTCCTAAAGGGCTTTGGTTCTTTCAAATAGTCCCAAACGTCTTCACTATACCAGCTCTCACTGTTCCCTTCAAACCCTTGCATATTCTGTGGCCACTCGCTTATTTAACAGCCGTTGAGATCGAGCAAGCCTTGGCAAAGAACGGAAACTTCCCAAACCAGAAGGCGCACATGAAACCGGGGATTTGTGCACCATGGCAAAGAGAGATGATTTGTTTGATCCGGACGGACTGGTATTTTTAGACAAAGTCCCGCTAGTAATTGTAGGGGCTTCCACCTGAGGTGATGTGCTCCCTGAGTTCACGGCTGCCCAGTCAGACAAGTTAAATGTTGCAGCAACATCATCACTATTCGCCCACAGCATCTCCTGGGACATAGTTTCAAAGAGATCATCATCTCCTGAAAGGTTTGAGAGGGAGTCTATTTCCAAGTCCCGCAACTCCTCCGCAGGCGTATATCGGCAAACAGTCCCCCCATGCACAATGTCCCCTGAGATCTCACCCATTCCTGACGTGAACTCCTTCGGTGGATCTGGTTCAGGCAATCTCTGAGGTAAACCTCGACCGCGGCCACGGGAGGCCTTCACATACCCAACCTTCTTTTGAGTAGGAACAACAAGGTCGGTAATGGTAGAAGTGATGGTAGTAGCAATATCCACTGTCGGTTCCTCAATGGTAGTTACAACACCATCTCTAGCAGGAACACTTGGCGTAGCAGACTTTGAGAGTGTAGGCCTGATTGCAGGATTGAATACAACAGTCTCTTCCGTGGCGATGCCTGTGGCCTAATCCATCCGGTAGGCCCGGGGCGACACGGTGGGTTGTTCCACTTTGGAAAGATACTCACCGCAGTGCAGGCATCGAACAAACGGCCGAGGACTTGCGACCAGTCCCTCGCATCCGTTACACAGAATGCCCAGAGCCTCTGAGTCTCCCGTTGTATACAGGATGAAACGCCCATGCGGTTGTAAGCGAATCCCTGTGTCCATCAGCAACGTTCCAGGCAGTCTGATACTCGTAGTGGTGCCTCCAAAGAACATTCTGGGCCCCATAGCAGACTGCATTCCTGGCATTCGGAACATGGCGACGACTCAGCAGGACCTTCCTTCTCTGCGTTTAGCCAGACCACGCGGTGTCTCACTCAGCACGTAGTTTGGACAACTCCTCCCACTGGCTCCTCTGGTCACACAACTCCCGGGCTTTCTTGACTCCGCCCACAGCCGACGCGCCAGTACCTTAACCCGTAACCGATCATGTTGTTGAACACAAACAAAAAAATGGCAAAGTCCAAAACCCACTATTGCATTAATTCCTTGGCAAAAAGTTCCTTTTGTTGCTATAGGTAACCGTAAATCCCAGACGAGCCCTCACATGTAGCACTAACCCCCAAAGGAGCTGCTGATATTTTTATTTGAGCTTACCGTTACCATCTTAACAGTGTTCATCATAGGTGTCCCTTAGCAGTTGCTCAATTGAAAACACTGGCTCCAACACTTAGTCCTTTTTATTAAAAAAACAAAATATGCAATAGCAAGGTAGAGGGTGAAAAGGATTCAGGTAGCTTGGATCTTGCGGTTAGAGGTAATTTCTATATCCAGCGAATAGCACTTCCACAGCTGGATTTAGCATAGGTCTCTATCACCAACCTAGCAGCCGATGTGATGCTTGAACTGATTGCTGTGCTTGATCCCAGATGCATCTCCGACTGAGTTCCCAGGCTCTTCTCAAGATACCAGCCTTATGCTCGGTCCTCTCCTGAAGAGTCCTCCCCTGGTCACTACAATCCCTTGCTTCTTCCCGCAGGTCAGACAGCAAAGAGACCAACCTATGGACCAGTAGGCCACTAAAACTCTGAGCCTTCTTCTAGTAGCTAGGCCTTGGGTCCGCCAACCTCAAGGCAGAATTTTAAGGAACAGCAATTCCCCAGGCCAGAAGGGCCATGAGGTCAGGAAGCGCCAACCTTAACCATATGGTGTCTGTCCCTTAAATACCTCTACCCAGAATGCACGGTGGATGAAACACTCCCACTGAACTGTTTCTGAGCAAAGAGTGTTCAATATGTCCAACCAGACTGTATTTACAATATCCACCAATGGTAATAGCACCACCCATGGTCGGATGGAAATCTGCACAGTCCAGCTAAACTGGTACAGAAACCAATAAATTTAGGTAATAATAAGCTGAGCCAAACTGTAGCTTCAACTAACTTAGATTTCAAAAGAATAGCGTCTGCTCTTCAGGAGCAGGGCGCTACATATACAAAAAAAAAAATGGTTTAACCCACAAGTGCTTTTTTTTACCACTACTATTCCTTTATACTGACCTTCGAAATTTACAAATGCAGCAATTTAGAAATTGGATGAAAGGTTTAGCACTGGGAAACACTTATTGAAAGATAAATAGTGCATTTTATATAGAACTATATAGATCAGACCAAAATGAGGGACAAATGAGGGGGAAAGAGCGACTTTGTTCCAAATCAGGGACAGTCCCTCGAAATCAGAGACAGTTGGGCACTATGCATAACACATACACATATTTCTAGAATGACTTTCACAGTGAAAAGTCTATCTACGGTGGAATGTGAATGAATCATCAGAGAAATATCAGTCCCACAACCCCCGGTTATAGAAGGTCTACCCGGAAAGCAGAGCATTTGATTTTTTATATGAAGCTAGGTTTGAGTCATTTAAATTCTACAGTGATCATATCGTTTGACATGAGAATGTCCGACATTTTATTTAATTTATTTTTTTTTCTATTTAATATCGTGTAGCTGGCCAAACAATAAAACCATTGTGTGTTGTGTAATAGCAGGTTCCTGCTTTGCGACTGAAGGCAAAGGAACGTTTTGCTCTTTTTATGGTTTTGGATTAAAGTCCAAGTTTCTATGGATCATATAATCCCATTTAAACCATCACGTTGAGTAAACACCAAGCAATAAAATACGTGCTGCTACACACGTTAGCATACAAAGCATGCTGCAATGTGCTGGGGCCCCATTCATTTTAAATGATATTCCAATGGATCTACAAAGAGCGCCTGCATTGCAGCACACCACAATGCACAACGTGCACAAAGCTACTTCTCTTTACCACAGGGCAGGGGTGTCAAACTCAATTTCATCACTGGCCACATTAGCAATATAGTTGCCCTCAAAGGGCAACTAGATGTCCAGAGCAACCCAACCCCCCTAACATCAGTGGTCAAGAGTCCCCCCCACCATTAGAAGTTGAGTCCCCAACCCTCCCTTACATTACAATGCACGCCACCCCTATCTTTTGCTGCTGATTGGAAGAAGCTGGGGGTGGAGCTGGGAAGCAGAAAGTGTAGGGTCTGGAGGAGAACCAGAGGAGAGGTGGAGTCAGCTGAATGCTGAGACCAGGGGAGGCGGAGACGAGGGGGTGTTGCGGCTGCACGGAGAGGTGAAGGATATTTAGGAGTTTTGTCCTCCTCTCTGCTGCCGACTGTTGAGACAAGATGGGGGGCGGATACGAGGGGGTGTTGCGGCTCCACAGAGAGGTGAAGGATCTGTAGGAGGAGTTTTGTCCTCCTCTCTGCTGCCGACTGTTGAGACAGAATGGAGGCGGAGACGAGAGTGTGTTGTAGCTGCACAGAGGTGAAGGATCTGTAGGAGGGGTTCTGTCCTCCTCTCTGCTGCCGACTGTTGAGACAAGATGGGGGGCGGAGAAGAGGGGTAGTTGCAGCTGCACAGAAGTGAAGGATCTGTAGGAGGAGTTCTGTCCTCCTCTCTGTTGCCGACTGTTGAGACAGGATGGGGCAGAGACAAGGGGGTAATGCAGCTGCACAGAGGTGAAGGATCTGTAGGAGGAGCTCTGTCCTCCTCTCTGCTGCTGACTGCTGAGACAAGATGGGGGGCGGAGACGAGGGGGTGTTGCATCTGCACAGAAGTGAAGGATCTGTAGAAGGAGCTCTGTCCTCCTCTCTGCTGCCAACTGCTGAGACAGAGTGGGGGCAGAGATGAGAGGAGTATAACAACTGCAGGAGAGAGGCAAGGGCAAAATGAAATGGCCTGGTGGGCCCACGGCCTTGTGTTTGACACATGTGCCATAGGGGCTCATTCACACTAGTGGTGCTCTCTAAAAGGAGATCCTCCTTCAGAGCATTTTTCAGAGAGCATTTGAAAGGTGGTGAGGAAGCGTTATATTTGCCTATTGCTTTAACCCCATGAAGCCTACACTGGCATGCCACAACTGCATACATTGCAGTCACCTTAATAAATCGTGTTCGGTGGGAGCTACGCCCATTGCAAGCGACAGGGGGTATAATTACTGCCACAACCACGAAGAAAAGCATCACAGAAGCGGGCATGTGCACACACCCAGCCACTGCAGGGAGGTAAAAGCACAGCTCAACCGCAGGGTTTTTCTAATACCCATTCGGTAGTGTAAGCGAGCCTTAGAAATGTTACTGTAAAAGCATCTCAGAAGCAGCCTGATTTAACTTCATTAGTGATTCAAATGAAAATCAAAGCCATTTGAAAGCATACTACACATGACTTGCTTCCACCTATCACATTTCAGTGCAGCTGCTACAAGCAATCCTATGTTATTGCTGTCAGTGTAGCTGCTGGAGAGACTCTGCTTACTTCCTGCCCAGCTGACTACACAAGAAAGGGAGAGGAATTCTTTCGGATGGGGTCACAAATAATAATATGAGCTCACAGACAGCAATAAGGACCTGCCAGAGGCTATAAGCCTTTCTTATTCAAAATGTTAAAAAAGTTAGGGTATTTTTCTATTTGGTTCTACACTGTATACGTACTCTATATAAAACTCTATGTTTCACCACACATTTTCACTTCCTCAGAATTCAGAATAAAGGAAAAGCTGAGTCAGCTTTCTGTGTCTGTTTTTTTATTGTGACACTGGCAGAGGGGCTAAATCCTTCCCAGACTCTCTGATGTGCTGCACTTTGCTGACCTACTGCCGGCAGTTGATAGACACACAATTCATGCAAACCTGATAGCTTTTTAAAAATTCACATCATATCATGGAGCATGTGCATTCTCCTGACAGACCTGCAGCTTTGTCAGTGTATTTTCCTTGAGTCTAGGTTCACACTGATGCGATGCAGGAAACGCAGTGAATCCTGGGCGGTTCCTGCTCCGCATTGAAATTGCACAGTGTCCATGCAATCTGCTGCGGGTATCAATGTTAGACTAAGGACACCCCGAAATGGATCACAAAACACATCGTTAATGCAGTGCGCAAAAAAAAAGGGTCCTGCGTCATTTTGGTGTGGATGCGATGCGATTTGAGCCATATAAAATGTATTATATGCGGTGTCTGCAACGCACAAGTGTGAACCCAGGCTCAAAGGCTGATCCATTCTGCAGTAAGATGTATCTCACATAGATGCAGATTTAAAAGTTAAAAGAGAATTATGGCCATACTTCTCTGGCTCACAGGAGTGCACTTAAGAGGAGATCCAGCCCAACGACCCCCCCACCCCCCCCCCCCCCCGCACGAAAAATGAAAGGTCAGCAGCTACAAATATTGTAGCTGCTGACTTTTATTTTTAGAACACTTACTAGAGCTGCATGATTCTGGCCAAAATGAGAATCACAATTTTTTTTGCTTAGATTAAAGATCACGATTCTCACGGCGTAACATCATCTTTCACATTATACAAAAAAAAAAAAATCAGACTAACTTTACAGTCTAGTTTTTGTTTTAATTCATCAAAGTGTATTTTTTTCCCAAAAATTGTATTTGAAAGACTGCTGCGCAAATACAATGTGACATAAAATATTGCAACAACCACCATTTTATTTTCTAGGGTCTCTGCTAAAAAAAATACACCTACAGTCTCTCACAAAAAAGTGAGTACACCCCTCACATTTTTGTAAATATTTTATTATATCTTTTCATGCGACAACACTGAAGAAATGACACTTTGCTACAATGTAAAGTAGTGAGTGTACAGCTTGTATAACAGTGCAAATTTGCTGTCCCCTCAAACTAACTCAACACACAGCCATTAATGTCTAAACCGCTGGCAACAAAAATGAGTACACCCCTAAGTGAAAATGTCTGAATTGGGCCCAAAGTGTCAATATTTTGTGTGGCCACCATTATTTTCCAGCACTGCCTTAACCCTCTTGGGCATGGAGTTCACCAGAGCTTCACAGGTTGCCACTGGAGTCCTCTTCCAATAAAATAAGTTTATCTTGGTCTCATCAGATCACAGGACATGGTTCCAGTAATCCATGTCCTTAGTCTGCTTGTGTTCAGCAAACTGTTTGATTGCTTTCTTTTGCATCATCTTTAGAAGAGACTTCCTTCTGGGATGACAGCCATGCAGACCAATTTGATGCAGTGTGCCGTGTATGGTCTGAGCACTGACAGGCTGACCCCCCCACCCCTTCAACCTCTGCATCAATGCTGGCAGCATTCATACGTCTATTTCCCAAGGACAACCCCTGGATATGACGCTGAGCATGTGCACTCAACTTCTTTCATTGACCATGGTGAGGCCTGTTCTGAATGGAACCTGTCCTGTTAAGCCTCTGTATGGTCTTGGCTACCATGCTGCAGCTCAGTTTCAGGGTCTTGGCAATCTTCTTATAGCCTAGGCCATCTTTATGTAGAGCAACAATTCTTTTTTTCAGATCCTCAGAGAGTTCTTTGCCATGAGGTGCCATGTTGAACTTCCAGTGACCAGTAGGAGAGAGTGAGAGCGATAACACCAAATTTAACACACCTGCTCCCCATTCACACCTGAGACCTTGTAACACTAACGAGTCACATGACACCGGTGAGGGAAAATGGCTAATTGGGCCCAATTCGGACATTTTCACTTAGGGGTGTACTCACTTTTGTTGCCAGCGGTTTAGACATTAATGGCTGTGTGTTGAGTTATTTTGAGGGGACAGCAAATTTACACTGTTATACAAGTTGTACACTCTCTACTTTACATTGTAGCAAAGTGTCATTTCTTCAGTGTTGTCACATGAAAAGATATAATAAAATATTTACAAAAATGTGAGGGGTGTACTCACTTTTGTGAGATACTGTATATAATGTTTGGGGGTTCTAAGAAAAAATAATGATTTTAACTTGAAACCAACAAGTGTCAGAAAAAGGTTTAGTCTTTAAGTGGTTAAACTTCCCTCATTTACAGACCGAATTTCATTCCTTTGATCTAAAGAACAAAACGTTACAATGTTTATAGTTGGCTCAGGACAGAGGAATGTTGTGATACTTGGCAGACTGCCTGGTTTTATTATTTATTTATTTTTTTGACAGCTGTCGGCTTGTGCAGAGAATTCTCTGCATAGAAAGAATCAGGAAAATGCTTTGTTAGGATTGCAAAGGTAAAAAAAAAAACCCAATCTCGATTCTTAATGATTAATCGTGGAGCTCTAACACTTACCTGTCCAAGGAGCCCGCGATGTTGGCATCCCAGCTGATCTTTGGGTGCAGCCACCGCCATTCCTCGTAAGACCCCTTTTACACTGGGTCGTTTTGCAGGCGCT
This sequence comes from Aquarana catesbeiana, assembly GCF_042186555.1. Classification (NCBI taxonomy): domain Eukaryota; kingdom Metazoa; phylum Chordata; class Amphibia; order Anura; family Ranidae; genus Aquarana; species Aquarana catesbeiana. Next base: position 203,480,287 of record NC_133333.1, on the reverse strand, counting down.
ATTGCGCTAAAAATAGCGCCTGCAAACTGACCTGAAATAGCCGCTGATGTGTCTCCAGTGTATAAGCCCCGAGGGCTTTCACACTGGAGCAGTGCGCTAGCAGGACGGTAAAAAAAGTCCTGCTAGCAGCATCTTTGGAGCGGTGAAGGAGCGGTGTGTCCACCGCTTCTGCCCATTGAATTCAATGGGGCACTGCAGCTATACCGCCGGCAAAGCACCTCTGCAGAGGTGCTATGCAGTGGTTTTTAACCCTATACCCGGGTTGGATTTGCGGCTCTATTTTAACCCGAATAGTGTCGCAAATCCAACAGTAAAGCGCCACTAAAAATAGCAGCACTTTACCGCGAGGCACCTCCCGCCCCAGTGTGAAAGGGGCCTAAGGGAACCCAGCAGTGAAGTCTTTCGGCTTCACAGCCGGTTCCCTACTGCGCATGCGAGAAGTGCGCTGTGCTTTCTAACTGGCCCGGCGGCAGAAGAAGGAGGAGGGGCGTCATCTCCGGAAGTGGGGTATGGGTACTTGTCAAAAACAGGAGGAGACGGATAAGAGGAAGTTCTTTTAAAGGAAACTCCGGTTTACATTTGCTCTGCTGTGACCCAAGAATCAGTTGACAGCGGGCTAAAGTTGACTGACGTCACAAAGCCACTCCAGGCTCTGGAAGGATCCCAACGAAATTTGCGGCATCCACACAGTTAGCTCAGCCTCTCAGAACACAGCTAAGAGCCTGAGCCAGCAGTCCCCTCCCCAGCCCGGCACTCCAGTGAGCGATGGAGGGGCAGATCAGAGAGTGGTGACTGACAGCCACTCTCTGCTCCAGGAAGACGGAAACTGAGCGATCAGTGGTCATATGGTCGCTCAGTTCTCAGGCTTAGAGCCGGCAGGGGGACAGCTGCAGCATGAAGGTGAGTATGAGTGTTTGTTTTTTTCTATTCCCATACTTCTTCTTTAATGGAAAGAAATCACTGTTGATCATAGCAGACATTCAGTTGTTTGCTCATTTTCTGACATACAAAGGAAAATAATATCACAGTTACAAGATGCAACTTAAAGCTGGCCATAGATGGATTGAATTTTGGCCGGTTAAGCAGAAACCGGACAAAATTTGATCATTCTATGGGCAGGCTAGTTGTACTGAAGTCGATGCATCAATCAGCGTGTCAGAAATTTTGCATGCAATTACTGCTGGCAGCTATAGCCACTAGCAGTAATAACCATGTTCTGCCGACTGGGAAGGCTCCCTGCTGGTGGAACATAATAGTGCTGCAGGAAGGATTCCCCCATCAGAAGTGAATGTGTTGATAGGGGAATCAAGCGGTTTTCATAAAATTGCATCGTCTATGGCAGTGGTCTCCAAATTGGGGCCCAGGGGCCAGGTGCTATTTTATTAACGGACACCATAAATAGAGCTTTCTTTTGGTGTTTTTCTTTTTTTGATCACCTCTGCAGTTTTCATTTTTTTGCGCCATAAACAAAAAAATAGCGACAATTTTGAAAAAAACACATTATTTTTTACTTATTGCTATAATAAATATCCCCCAAAAATATTTAAAAAAACATTTTTTTTCCTTAGTTTAGGCCGATACGTATTCTTCTACATATTTTTGGTTAAAAAAAAAAATCGCAATAAGAGTTTATTGATTGGTTTGCGCAAAACTTAGTGTCTACAAAATAGGGGATAGTTTTATGGCATTTTTATTGATATTTTTTTTTTTTACTAGTAATGGCAGCGATCAGCGATTTTTATAGTGACTGCGACATTATGGCGGACACATCAGACAATTTTGACACATTTTTGGGACCATTGGCATTAATACAGCGATCAATGCTAAAAAATTGCTTTGATTACTGTAAAAATGTCACTGGCAGTGAAGGGGTTAACCACTAGGTGGTGCTGTAGGGGTTAAGTGTGTCCTAGGGAGTGTTTCTAACTGTGGTGGGGAGGGGCTGTGTGTGACACGACACTGATCGCAGCTCCCGATCACAGGGAGCAGAGATCAGTGACAGTGCCACTAGGCAGAACAGGGAGATGCTTGTTTACATTAGCATCTCCCCATTCCTGCTCACAGTGAGATGATCACGGGTATCCCCGCGGACATCGAGTCCGCGGGACCCGCGATCGCGGTCAAGGAGCTCCCGGCAGGTGTGCACGTACCCACGACCCGGCTCTTAAAGGGCAACATACAGGTACATTAATCTGCCTGTACGTGCCCTTCTGCCGCAATATGACAGGCAGGGATGACATAGCTCACTGCCTCTGCGGTGCATACATTTCCCCAATCCAGCATGTTAAGCTGTGGGCACATCCAGGGGCAGACTGAGCCCCTGGATTTGCCCACAACCCCCTGACCTCTGGCCCTTGGTCTCGAGTGCCCGAGTGCCCGAATGGTCAGTGCGTAAGCCCGATCTTGGTCCAACACTGTGCTCGATTGCAGCAGCGTTACTTATTCTCTCCCTCCTCACAGGAGCAGCGGGAGACATTGGCTTCTGCTGCTGTCAATCAAATCACATGTCAGGAGATTGTGAGCGGCTCTCAATGGAGCCGGTTCACACAGCTCCAGGATGGCTGCGGAGCGAATTGTACAGGAGTCCTGTGTGTCTTCTGGTCCGTTTCAGGTCCAAATTCAGCCAAAAATTCAGATCGAAATCGGACCTGAAACGGTGAACAAGGACACACCGGACCCCTGCTCCGCACGGCAGTGTGAACCCACCCTTAAAGTAGCAGGATCCAATTTTTTTTTTTTTTAGGGTTACAAACACTTTAAGTCAACCCTAACTGTATTAGGGGATAGCAGAGGATCTATGACACTAGACATTTGTGGGGCAGTGGCGGTGCGTCCATAAAGGGCACAGGAGCGCCGCCCCCTCTCTCCTGTCACCTCTCTCTCACCATAGATAGATTCATGTATTGCAGGAATCTATATATGGTTGCCGCTGCCGCCCCCTATTCAGGTGTTCGGACCCTTATCGGACTCCTGAATTACAGTGGCGGGGTATTTTTTGGGAGCGCTTTATTCGAGCCGTGGGCTCTAATAGGCGTCCTGATTAGAGCCATAGACTCTAATAGGCTTCCAAAATGGTAAACAGCGGACGCAATGCTGTGCATTAGCTGTTTACTCAGTCTTATGTTAGGAAAGCGAATAAATCGCTTTCCTAACACTGACCCGCCTCTCTGCCATCAGGTGCTCGGGTCTGGTTACCTGTCACCTGATTGGCTGAAACAACAGGCGCTGTGATTGGACGCCTAATAGAGAGGACCGGAGACATTGAGGAGCGTGGACGACGCCACCATTACCCGCTGCGGGACAGGTAAGTCCCGACTCCCGGGAGATGCACACTGGCAGCATTTGATGGGGTACAGTAGCATCAATTGATGGGCACACTGGCAGCAATGGATGGGGCACATTAGCGGCAATTGATGGGCACAGTGGCAGCAATTGATAGGCACACTGGCAGCAATAGATGGGGCACACTGGCAGCAATTGATGGGCACAGTGGCAGCAATTGATGGGTACAGTAGCTGCATTTGATGGCACAGTGGCAGCAATTTATGGGTACAGTGGCTGCGTTTGATGGCACAGTGGCTGTGTTTGATGGGCACAGTAACTGCGTTTGATGGGCACCGTAGCTGCGTTTGATGGGCACAGTAGCTGCAATTGATGGGGTTTTTTTTTTCAGTTTGTTTGTGCCCCCCCAAAAATTTTGAGCACTAGCCGCCACTATTGTGGGGGTATTATATAAAGCCCCATACACTTGGGCCGAATGTCAGGAGTAGGGTGGGATAAGGTGGCAACCCTAGTCAGGAGACATTGGCCAGCTCGAAAAAAAAACCTGACATTCGCCCCATGTGCATGTCTGTCTGTCCGACAGAAGCTGTTCATTTGGCCGACTTCTGTTGGACAAGCATGCTGGAAAACCAGCATCCAACCGACTCCCGATCGGTGCTCTCAGTCAATGGCAGAGAGCACTGATTGGAGGGTTCTGGCGGGGGGGTTGGGAATCCCCCTGTCAAAATATAACTTTGTAAAGTTAGTACAGCGGCTCCAACCTTTCATTCAACCAGCTGGGTTAACTCTCCACATAATATTGCCAAAACTGCAGACCAATACTAGTTGAAGGCACAATCTTTACTTTTTACAGCACTGGTACCTAACCTCCTTATCTCACTTGGGACATATCCAGGCTGTTGTACACACACACACACACACAATATATATATATATATATATATATATATATATATATATATATATATATATATATATATATATATATAACACATATGAATTACACAGGTTCTGAGACTAATTTAATGCAGATAAGGCACCAAGTGAGTTTAGTTTATCGCCTTAATCAGCCACAGAACCTGTGTAATTTATATATGTTCGGTTTTAAAAGGATAAGGTGGCAACCATAACACACACACACATACGCACACACATATTGTCTGTTTAGAAAATATATTATTCAAGGAATGCAATAAAATTTGCATCAGCAAACCACATGAAGAAAAAAAAACAAAACATACACATGCAATGAATCTAAAGAACCGTGCAATAAGCTACATACCACAGCGCGCACATGAACTGGCGGAAAGACAATATACAATGACTAAAAGCACACTCCCTTTTCCAAAGACAAGGAAATGAATAATACTGTTCTGCACCTGAACATACCTCTGTGTTATCTGGAAGTGAGATGAACTCCTTTCACTTACCTAGTTTGTAGAGATCTTGCTGCCTGATGCGTTGTATGCTGTCCGGTACAAATTCTCTATCTTAAATACTTTATGGTCCGCAGTGATAAAATAGAGGGAGGGATCTCCTGCTGTGGTTACTTTGGTATAAAAGGGGGTTTCCCATTTGAAGTAATCTGTCCCTTTGTGTTGTGGGCGTTTGTATTTTCAAAGATTTTAGAACCTTTTCTACAAAGATTGCATCATTTTTTTTTTTTGTCTTCAGTTTGACGTGAAATATGTTTCAATTAAAGCAATAATAAACTCAAAAGCAAACATTTATTATATTGCAGCTTACTAATTCTTGGATGTGATGGCTCCATTCATTTTCTTTTTTAGGCTTTATTTCTTCCGGTGGCGGCTGGGGGTCAGGTTGGGTCAGTCGATGCACTTACCTCAACCACGGGCGGCTTCCCCATCTCTCCTCCGTGGGCATCACGAGTGGGCGTCTCCTTCCCCTGCTCGGCGGTTTCCGTCTCCTTGCCCTCTCCTCGGTGGACGCTTCTCCTTTCGGCCAATCGAGAAACGTGTCTCACACCCGCGCTTCCTGATTGGAGGAGAGGTGATTCAGTGTTAGAATAGCGAATATTCATTCGCTATCCTAACACACCTGGGTGGGCTCCAAGTCCGGAGTCCACCCTATTTTGAAGCCTATTAGAGCCTCTGGCTCTAATCAGGTGCTTAAAAAGAAAAAGCCGCCGCAATTTATGCGCCCGGCGTCCTGAAAGGGGCCGGACGCATGAATAGGGGGTGGTGGCGGCGATGGAAAGGGGAGGCGGTGCCCCATCCCCTCTAATGGACGGGCCACGCCTGCTTTCTTCCATTTTCATCTGGTGACTTAGGCCCCTTTCACACAATCAGACCGTTCAGGTCCGCCTGTCAGTTTTGACGGCGGACCTGAACGGGCGCTCCATGTTAGCCTATGGAGCGACGGATGTCAGACATGTGTGCTGACATCTGACCCGGTCCGATCCGCTAAAAGCAGACGGATGCCTCTATGTTCGGATCCATCGCTGGCGGATCGGATCAGGTGAGATCTGATGAAAACGGACATGCTGTCCATTTTCCTCCGATCTCTCCATAGGCAGCAGCGGCTCTTGACAAGCCCCTCCCCGCTCAGTGAGCAGAGAGGAACCTGTCATCCTCCGGCTCAGCGGAGATCAACGGAGAGATCTCCCGCTGTGCCGGCGGACCGAGGCGGGCTCCGTGGAAGCAGAGTCCACCTCCTGTGAAAGGGGCCTAAGCCAGTAGGTCTGCTATTTTTCAGAAGCTCAAGCTCTCCAGCAGAATGTATCAGTTTTTATGAATGAGGAAAACCACTTAGCACTTGCAGGGGTGATTAAAATGATCAGCCTTTATTTATTCATTTAAAACCCTTTATTCCAAAAGGAAAAGAAAAGAAGTTTTTCAGGTGGACCTGATCGGACCTTGCAGTCTCCTCCTATGGCGCTGCGGATGTCTGCTGACAACCACTGCTATCCGATCCTATCCACCAAAAACAGAAAAATGGTGGTCCTATTTTCCATCCTTCTGGCGGATTGGATTGATATGAACAGGCGGTCCGTTTCCACCTGATTTTCCCATAGAAGAGAGCGGGACACAGACCTGTCATCCACCAGCTCAGTGGGGATCAGCGGAGCGCTCCCCTGCTTTGCGAGCGGAATCCGCTGCAAGGAGGCGCCATGTGAAAGAGGCCTATGCTGAAGTTTGGCTTCAATTTATTAGTGCAGCTAAATTTGCTAATATATTTAAAGCGGTTCTAAAGGCTCAAGGTTTTTTACCTTTATGCATTCTATGCGTGAAGGTAAAAAACCTTCGTTATGCAGCAGCCCGCTCGGGTGCCCTCATAGCAAGCTGTTTGCTCTGGGGGCACTCAGCAGGAGGGATGACTTAGGAGCGCCGTCAAGGAACCCGAGAAGATGAGGACTCACTGTGGAACCTAAGCAGTTAATCCTACGCATTGTGTAAAAATGGCTGTTTGGTCCTGTTTTCTCTGATCATCCCCTTTTTCCACAGTCCCCAATCCATCTGCTGATAGTATAGAGCCTTGGGGGTACTCTGCACATGCTCAGTTTGGTGTGTACTGTATTGCTAGAGAGGTGCATGTGATCAGTACAGGGCCATTCAGCACTGTCCAGATAGAAAGTCACGGGTCCTGCATCCTCATGTCAGAGGAGAATGAAAACTCCTCCAACAAGCTTTAACTAGAGCTCGGCCGGACACTGAAAGAAGTCATAATACTGCTATATACTGCTGATGAGAAAAGATATTTGGCAGTTTATATTTACTAAAAAAATAATTTCCATGTTGTGTGTACTGTGGGAGACCAGATATAGTGAATGCAGGGTCCTGGGTTTACTAAAACTTTAATATCACTTTAACGCTACCCATACCCATAAGGCTGACAATACTGCTGTCTGCTGTGCCTCCTGTTCTCCTTCATCCAGATTTGTGTCTCACGAATACAGGTGATGCGCTATTGGCCAGATCACCAGGTGAAAACAGAGGGGAAAAGACCAAAGAAAAGAAAACTAATGCAGCCACCACATCTAATGATTAGTGAGCTGCAATATATTACATCTTTCTTTTTGAGTTTAATAACACTTTAATGCAAAGCTAGCAAAAGACAAAAAAAAAGGGTGATGAGAACTCATTTCAAACTGTGTTCAGGTTAGAGCATTACAGGTGCAAAAAAGCTGCAGGCTACTCATTCATCCAATATATCCAGGCCTATTACTAGTCATAGTATAAACAGTAAAATGCATGAACCCACATGTGATCCAAAGCTAAAGTACATGTAATCCCAAACTGAACGGCCTTTATCACGCTAAAGAACATTGAATAAACAAATGTCATTTTTTTTTAAATTAAAATAGTTTTCACTTTTTTTATCCTTGGCAGCATTTCAGATCTGCCGATCTACCGCAGCCCACATGCATTCCAGAAATGTCTGCATGCCATTCCTCAAGGTGTTTCCTGATAGTGAGAACATTATACACCTGCAAAATGTGTGTTGCAATGGCCACTTGTAGGCTCCATTGGAAGGGTGACAAGGTGACAATGCAAGAGCATAACTGAGAGACAGGACAAGGGCGTTGTCACCCTATAAAGGGGACTGCCTAAGCAATGACCCTCATGGCAGGAGCAACAGGAAATTTTTTTTAAATGAAAGCTGCAGTTTTAAAATATTACATCAACAAGGTAAAGCCTATATACAACTTTAGTGATTGGGTTTTAATATATTTTAAACAGAACTAAGTTAAATCAATAACTATGAGCGGAGTCTTTACAGCAAATTTAAAAATAATCCAGCAATGGCAAATCTCAATATTTCTATCCTGACAGGTCTTTGGGCATTGTGTGGATTTGAACATGTCATCCAAGGCTCATCTGCCTCAACATACATTCAAACTGTTTTGCCGAGCACAGTGCAACACACCTCAATAGTTGCTGTTCCTATCCAGATGCTTTTTTGCACTTAGTAAGAGCATATCCACATAGAAGGGTCGGCCAAGACCGAAGGCAGGAGGAGTTCAGACTGATGACAGGAGAAGCAGCACAAACAACCAATCATTTGTGCAGGTAGCATGCTGACTGGAGGAGAGAGCAGAGAGATGAGCTCATCAGTATGGTACTTTTAATGTTACTATTCACAGGCTGAGGGTGGGGAGGAGCCCTCTAAATATTTGCCCACTCTTCTTTGCAAAAACACTTTGAATCTGTCAGATTGCGAAGGCATCTCCTGTGCACAGCCCTCTTCAGATCACCCCACAGATTTTCAATCGGATTCAGGTCTGGGCTCTGGCTGGCCCATTCCAAAACTTTAATCTTCTTCTGGTGAAGCCATTCCTTTGTTGATTTGGATGTCTGCTTTGGGTTGTTGTCATGCTGAAAGATGAAGTTCCTCTTCATGTTCAGCTTTCTAGCAGAAGCCTGAAGGTTTTGTACCAATATTGACTGGTATTTGGAACTGTTCATAATTCCCTCTGCCTTGACTGAGGCCCCTGTTCCAGCTGAAGAAAAACAGCCCTAAAGCATGATTCTGCCACCGCCATGCTTCACTGTGGGTATGGTGTTCTTTTGGTGATGTGCAGTGTTGTTTTTGTGCCAAACATATCTTTTGGAATTATGGCCAAAAAGTTCAACCTTGGTTTCATCAGACCAGAACACATTCATATCAATGAAAAAAAGTTTGTAAAAAAAAACATTTTTAAATGAGCAGTGATTTATTGATGCTTAAAGTGAAAGCATAAAAATAATATAATTCCTTTCAATATAGTGTCTGGGAGGGGGGGTCCCTTTAGTCTACCTGTAAAGTGACACATCTGTATTGTGTATAGAAGATGCTGCAGCAATAATTGCATTTATAAAGCCAAAAAAAAAGACATTTTCCTTGCAAGCTGCCTTTATTTTGTAACCATTCTGTAGGATGAGATCACAATGTAGTGCACCGGGAACAAGATTAGAGATTTTTTGGACAAATTCTGGTGTCTCTTCCACAGACTTTGGATAGAAGTGACGGGTGTGGAAAAATGGGTCTTTGGGTGTCGTTGGTGCCTGCACACGTAACCCTATAGAGGTGATCTTGATGAAAGCAAGAATTAGCTTTGCTGTCAAAATTTGCAATGATATGCACCTGTCAAACATGTGCAGAAAAATTGGTCTTTGGGTGTCGGTGGCGCCTTCACACCATAACCCTATAAGAGGTACTCTTGATGAAAGCAAGAATTGGCCTTGCTGTAAAAAATTGCAATGATATGCACCTGTCAAACAGTAGAGATACAAAAACAAAGTCACTTCCAGCGCTAATACAGTGGGGAGAACAAGTATTTGATACACTGACGATTTTTCAGGTTTTCCTACTTACAAAGCATGTAGAGGTCTGTAATTTTTATCATATGTATTCTTCAACTGTGAGAGACGGAATCTAAAACAAAAATCCAGAAAATCAGATTGTAGGATTTTAAAAAAAATGAATTTGCATTTTATTGCATGACATAAGTATTTGATCACCTACCAACCAGTAAGAATTCCGGCTCTCACAGATCTGTTATTTTTTCTTTAACCACTTCAGCCCCGGAAGGATTTACCCCCTTCCTGACCAGAGCACTTTTTACAATTTGGCACTGCGTCGCTTTAACTGCTAATTGCGCGGTCATGCAATGCTGTACCCAAACAAAATTTGCGTCCTTTTCTTCCCACAAATAGAGCTTTCTTTTGATGGTATTTGATCACCTCTGCCGTTTTTATTTTTTGCGCTATACACGGAAAAAGACCGAAAATTTTGAAAAAAATTGATATTTTCTACTTTTTGTTCTAAAAAAAATCCAATAAACTCAATTTTAGTCATACATTTAGGCCAAAATGTATTCGGCCACATGTCTTTGGTAAAAAAAATGTCAATAAGTGTATATTTATTGGTTTGCGCAAAAGTTATAGCGCCTACAAACTAGGGTACATTTTCTGGAATTTACACAGCCTTTATTTTATGACTGCCTATGTCGTTTCTTGAGGTGCTAAAATGACAGGGCAGTACAAAACCCCCACAAATGACCCCATTTTGAAAAGTAGACACCCCAAGGAAATTGCTGAGAGGCATGTTGAGCCCATTGAATATTAATTTTTTTTGTCCCAAGTGATTGAATAATGACAAAAAAAAAAAAAAATTACAAAAAGTTGTCACTAAATGATATATTGCTCACACAGGCCATGGGCATATGTGGAATTGCACCCCAAAATACATTTAGCTGCTTCTCCTGAGTACGGGGATACCACATGTGTGGGACTTTTTGGGAGCCTAGCCGCATACGGGGCCCCGAAAACCAATCACTGCCTTCAGGATTTCTAAGGGCGTACATTTTTTATTTTACTCCTCACTACCTATCACAGTTTTGAATGCCATAAAATGCCCAGATGGCATAAACCCCCCCAAATGACCCCATTTTGGAAAGTAGACACCCCAAGCTATTTGCTTTGAGGCATGTTGAGTCCATGGAATGTTTTATATTTTGACACAAGTTGCGGGAAAGTGACAAATGTTTTTTTTTTTTTTTTGCACAAAGTTGTCACTAAATGATATATTGCTCACACAGGCCATGGGCATATGTGGAATTGCACCCCAAAATACATTTAGCTTCTTCTCCTGAGTATGGGGATACCACATGTGTGGGACTTTTTAGGAGCCTAGCCGCATACGGGGCCCCGAAAACCAATCACTGCCTTCAGGATTTCTAAGGGCGTGAATTTTTGATTTCACTCTTCACTGCCTATCACAGTTTCGGAGGCCATGGAATGCCCAGGTGGCACAAACCCCCCCCCAAATGACCCCATTTTGGAAAGTAGACACCCCAAGCTATTTGCTGAGAGCCATGGTGAGTATTTTGCAGCTCTCATTTGTTTTTGAAAATAAAGAAAGACAAGAAAAAAATTTTTTTTTTTCTTTTTTCAATTTTCAAAACTTTGTGACAAAAAGTGAGGTCTGCAAAATACTCACTATACCTCTCAGCAAATAGCTTGGGATGTCTACTTTCCAAAATGGGGTCATTTGGGGGGGGGGGGGTTTGCCACCTGGGCATTCCATGGCCTCCGAAACTGTGATAGGCAGTGAAGAGTGAAATCAAAAATTTACGCCCTCAGAAAGCCTGAAGGCGGTGCTTGGTTTTCTGGGTCCCGTGCGCGGCTAGGCTCCCAAAAAGTCCCACACATGTGGTATCCCCGTACTCAGGAGAAGCAACAGAATGTATTTTGGGGTGTAATTTTACATATTCCCATGGCATGTTTGAGCAATATATCATTTAGTGACAACTTTGTGCAAAAAAAAAAAATTGTCTCTTTCCCGCAACTTGTGTCACTATATAAAATATTCCATGGACTCGACATGCCTCTCAGCAAATAGCTTGGGGTGTCTACTTTCCAAAATGGGGTCATTTGGGGGGGTTTTGAACTGTCCTGGCATTTTATGCACAACATTTAGAAGCTTATGTCACACATCACCCACTCTTCTAACCACTTGAATACAAAGCCCTTTCTGACACTTTTTGATTACATGAAAAAATTATTTTTTTTTGCAAGAAAATTACTTTGAACCCCCAAACATTATATATTTTTTTAAAGCAAATGCCCTACAGATTAAAATGGTGGGTGTTTCATTTTTTTTTTCACACAGTATTTGCGCAGCGATTTTTCAAACGCATTTTTTGGGGAAAAACACACTTTTTTCAATTTTAATGCACTAAAACACACTATATTGCCCAAATGTTTGATGAAATAAAAAAGATGATCTTAGGCTGAGTACATGGATACCAAACATGACATGCTTTAAAATTGCGCACAAACGTGCAGTGGCGACAAACTAAATACATTTTTAAAAGCCTTTAAAAGCCTTTACAGGTTACCACTTTAGATTTACAGAGGAGGTCTACTGCTAAAATTACTGCCCTCGATCTGACCTTCGCGGTGATACCTCACATGCATGGTGCAATTGCTGTTTACATTTGACGCCAGACCGACGCTTGCGTTTGCCTTAGCGCGAGAGCAGGGGGGACAGGGGTGCTTTTTTTTTTTTTTTTGCTTTTTTTTTTTTTGCTTTTTTATCTTATTTTTAAACTGTTCCTTTCATATTTTTTTTTTTTACATAATTTTTATTGTTATCTCAGGGAATGTAAATATCCCCTATCATAGCAATAGGTGGTGACAGGTACTCTTTTTTGAAAAAATTAGGGTCTATTAGACCCTAGATTTCTCCTCTGCCCTCAAAGCATCTGACCACACCAAGATCGGTGTGATAAAATGCTTTCCCAATTTCCCAATGGCGCTGTTTACATCCGGCGAAATCTAAGTCATGAAATGCTCGTAGCTTCCGGTTTCTTAGGCCATAGAGATGTTTGGAGCCACTCTGGTCTCTGATCAGCTCTACGGTCAGCTGGCTGAATCACCGGCTGCATTCTCAGGTTCCCTGTTGAGACAGGAGAGCCAGAGAAAAACACGGAAGACGGTGGGGGGGGCATTCCCTCCCACTGCTTGTAAAAGCAGTCTAGAGGCTAATTAGCCACTAGGATTGCTTTTACATGAAAGCCGACCGCTGGCTGAAAAGAATGATACCAAGATGATACCTAAACCTGCAAGCATCATTCTGGTATAACCACTCAAAGTCGTGAATGGCGTACCTGAAGACAAAAAAATGGTTAACAATAAAGCACAGTAAACGGTAAAGTATAAAAAATTGCAGACCTGAAAAACAAACATGATAAAACATAATAACAATAAAACATTGCAGAATAGAATACAGTAAAAAAGAGCAGAACAATAGAGAGAGTAGAGAGAGAGAGAACAATAAAACGACAACTATTTTTTTTTTATTTTATATTTTTGTATGTGTTTTTTTTTTTTTTTGTTTTTTTTTGTTTTTTTTTACACTTTTTTTTGTAACTAACTTTTATAACTGTAACCGGTTCCAGGTTCGGGTCTCTCAAAATGTGATGGCATCTTGGGAGACCCTGTGAAAGTGTGCCTAGTCTGTGCAATGCTGTACCCTACGCTAATACTCAACTAGTGAATGGTAGCATTCAAAACATTCACCAATGCAAAGACCAGGATTGTCAGGACAGGAGGGACAATAATAGCGGGTGTCACGCCTATATCCGCGCTTGCTGCAGACACAACATCTTTTTTGGGGGGGTTCGTTGGGTAGGGGTACTCGGGAGGACATAAAGAAAATGCCTCTCATGCAGCCGACTGCATTTGGTTGGGGATGTGAATGGGGGGGAAGTACGGGCGCTGCAGAAGTGGTCGGTTCCCAATTAGGATTGGCGAATGCAGCAGGAAGGGCATTATGGGCACGACGGGCCTGTGTTTGTCTTCTTGGTGGCAGCGGGACACTACTTGTGCTTGCCACCTCACCAGCTTGAACTGCATTTATGGGACTCGCCACGTCACCAAGTGTTACTGCAGTGCTGGTTTGACTACGACCGGGGTGTACTAGGCCGCTGGTGCTTGCCAGTTCACCCAAACGCTACCAAAAAAACTGTTAGCGATCGCAGGGATCAGGCCTGACTCTGCGAATGCTGCAGTTATGCGTTTAGTGTTCTGTAAGTGACAGTGATCGATCGATACTGCACTTGGGTGGGCTGGGCCGGGCTGGGCGGAGGGGCAAAACGCAGGTGCTAGCAGGTATCTGGGCTGATCCCACTAACACTGCATTTTTGGGAACCCTAAACTGCTGGGGACGCTAGTATAGATCTGATCGGATCAGGTATTGATCTGATCAGATACTATACCACTAAGGGAGGTGTACGGTGCGTGCGTGGGTGTTAGCGCGACTGGCGCTAACCTGACGCTGCCTGGGGCTGGTGCTTGCCAGTTCACCAAAACGCTACCAAAAAAACTGTTAGCGATCGCAGGGATCAGGCCTGACTCTTCGAACGCTGCAGTTATGCGTTTAGCGTTTTGTAAGTGACAGTGATCGATCGATACTGCACTTGGGTGGGCTGGGCTGGGCCGGGCGGAGGGGCAAAACGCAGGTGCTAGCGGGTATCTTAGCTGATCCCGCTAACACTGCGTTTTTGGGAACCCTAAACTGCTGGGGACGCTAGTATAGATCTGATCGGATCAGATATTGATGCGTTCAGATGCTATACACTAAGGGAGGCGTATGCTGCGTGCATGGGTGTTAGCGGTACTGGCGCTAATCTGACGCTGCCTGGGGCGACGCATATCACCGCCGGGCGATCAGGGGGCTAAACCTTTATTCGGTAATAAACGGCGGGTGCCCTGACACTATGAAAAATAAACCAACTAACCAGCGTCACCCGTAACACTTATACGGTGATCAGTGGTGAAAGGGTTAACTAGGGGGCAATCAAGGGGTTAAAACATTTATTAGATAGTATATGGGGGTCCCTGTCGCTATAAAATGCTGACGGTGAACCTAAATATTTACGTTCCTAACTAGCGTCACCAGCGACACTAATACAGCGATCAGAAAAATGATCGCTTAGCGACACTGGTGACAGGGGGTGATCAAGGGGTTAAAACTTTATTAGGGGGGGTTAGGGGGGTACCGTAGACCTAAAGGGGGTAACACTCACTGTCCTACCGCAGTAACTGTCACTAACTGACACCATGCAGTAATCATAAAAAAAAAAAAATACTGCTTGGTGTCAGTGTGACAGGGAGGGGTGATTGGGGGGGGATCGGGGGGCGATCGGGGGGGGGGGGATCGGGGGTGTTTTGTGTGCCTGGCATGTTCTACTGTGTGTGTGTGTGTGTGTGTTGGTGCACTTACATGTCTTCTCTCCTCGGCGCTAGAACGGAAACTGCCGAGCCAAGGAGAGATGACATCACATCCTCTGCCTGTGTGTACTATACACAGGCAGGGGATGTTCCTCATTGGCTGGGAGCGATCGCGAGGGGGGGGCCACGATCGGATGGTCTCCCCCTCGTCTCTCATCGCTCATAGCCAAATGCCGACCGCCGCTGGCACCGGGGGGGGGGGTCCGATCGGACCCCCAGCCCGCGGAAAGGCAATCACGTATGGGTACGTGATTTTGCCTGCCCGTGCCATTCTGCTCACGTATATATGCGTGAGGCGGTCGGCAAGTGGTTAAGAAACCCTCCTGTTCTCCACTCATTACCTGTATTAACTGCACCTGTTTGAACTCGTTACCTGTATAAAAGACACTTGTCCACACACTCAATCAAACAGATTCCAACCTCTCCACAAAGACCAGAGAGCTGTGTAAGGACATTAGGGATAAAATTGTAGACCTGCACAAGGCTGGGATGGGCTACAGGACAATAGGCAAGCAGCTTGGTGAGAAGGCAACAACTTTTGGCGCAATTATTAGAAATGGAAGAAGTTTGAGATGACGGTCAATCTTCCTCGATCTGGGACTCCATGCAAGATCTCACCTCGTGGGGCATCAATGATCATGAGGAAGGTGAGGGATCAGCCCAGAACTACACGGCAGGACCTGGTCAATGACCTGAAGAGAGCTGGGACCACAGTCTCAAAGAAAACCATAGGTAACACACTATGCCGTCATGGATTAAAATCATGCAGCGCACACAAGGTCCCCCTGCTCAAGCCAGCGTATGTCCAGGCCCATCTGAAGTTTGCCAATGACCATCTCGATGGTCCAGAGGAGGAATGGGAAAAGGTCATGTGGTCTGATGAGACAAAAATAGAGCTTTTTGGTCTAAACTCCACTCGCCGTGTTTGGAAGAAGGATGAGTACAACCCCAAGAACACCATCCCAACCGTGAAGCATGGAGGTGGAAACATCATTCTTTGGGGCTACTTTTCTGCAAAGGGGACAGGACGACTGCACCGTATTGAGGGGAGGATGGATGGGGCCATGTATCGAGAGATCTTGTCCAACAACCTCCTTCCCTCAGTAAGAGCATTGAAGATAGGTCATGGCTGGGTCTTCCAACATGACAACGATCCTAAACACACAGCTATAGCAACTAAGGAGTGGCTGCGTAAGAAGCATCTCAAGCTAACGCATTTCGTGGGCACACCCCCTTCCTCAGAGCTTGGCTGTGGGGAAGGGGATTGCCCCCGAAATGCGTTAGCTGTTCCCTGTGTTCTGTGCATGTCCATGCACTGTGTTTATAGCCTTTTGTCAGTTGCATTCAGTGAGTACCCACTTTTATATAAAAATGTCTTATTATTAAACTATATTTGGCAAAGCGCTAGGTGTGTGCACCTTCCATTTCTGTTTTTCTTGTAGCACTTGTCAAACAGGTGCAGAAAAATTGGACTTTGGGTATTAATTGTGCCCATGAAACCTACACCAAAAAGGTCCACCTTTGCCTGTGGACACATACGCTGCTGGCCCCCTCACAGTGCAATGGGAACGTGTGTCTCTCCTTGTTGTGCTCCCAGACATGATGAGGGGGTTGTTTATTAACAAAATGTAATAGATGTGGAAATGTGTACGTGGATGCACTTCAATCAGTGGAAAGTGGTGTTTGGTGCACTTTACCTTGAGTACTCACTACACAGATACACTCCACTGATGCACTATAATTTACTGCAGTAAAACTGCACTGATGCACTGCAATATCCTGCATCAAACGTGCAGTAATGCACAGAAATATACTTCGTTAAACCTGCAGTAATGCACTGAACTATACTGCGTTAAATGGATGGTAACGCACTGAAATATACGGTGTTAAACTTGCAGTAACTCACTGAACTATACTGCGTTAAACGTACACTAATGCGCAGAAATGTACTGCGTTAAATGGTATGTAACACACTGAAATATACGGCCTTAAAATTGCAGTAACACACTGAAATATATTAAGCGTGCACAGGTGTTTCAACCTGAAGAGCGATCTGTGAACTTCAACAGGTTGTTGGTTGCAGAAGAATGAAGAAATTTTCTGTCTTTGGCTGCCATGTGGGCAGACTGAAGATACTCTTGCAAGTGGACCTGTGTCCCGAAGTGTGGTCCCTTGCAATCTGGCCTGACTGTTTGTTGCTTGAAATGCAGTCATGCCCTGTGCCCGGAATCCCTTTTTAAAGAAAAAAGGGAATTACTGGGAAATGTAGTTCATTTGAAGTGAAGCCAAATTGGACAATAACCGGTCATAGACACTGAGCCTGTAGTTAGAATAGTCTGTAATAGAGAAATGATTGCCTATTTCGTCAAATAATGGACTCATACACATCTGTCAGGACTGTTTGGATCAGAGTATTACTGAGTTTTATAGTGTTTATACATATAATTCTTGAAGAGAATGGGGCCTGCTTTCAAAAAATATAAATAATGTAGGCATGCATAAGATGTTCTCATGTTTCATGCTGCCCTCGGCTGAGGACCAGTTTAAATCACTGTGTACATATTGCAGCATATTTTTATAGGATAGGATGCTTTTGCATTGTTTTGATGTCTCTTTCAGGTGTTGCCGAATCTGTACGTCTTCCTTGGCCAAGGAGAGACAGGGATCTAGCCGGATAACAACACTAACCATTTGTATATTGTTATGACTGCCATCTGGATGGATGTGTGTCGTCTGCCCAGGGCTGCTAGGCCAGAGATTGGGCCTATTCTGGGGGCATCTGGCTGCCAAGCTGTTTGAGAGCCTATCCAGAAGTAAGAGGACAGCTCAGGGTTGGTACTGCGGCTTGCAGTCCAACCAAAAGTGACAGCCGGAGAACCTGACATGGTTGGAGGTAGAAGGGAAGCTGTTGCCACTAAGGGACCAACCACCTTTACCAAGGACCAAAGGGAGTAACTGAAGCAAGTACCGGAGCAACATTATTACTGAACGGGCACGGTGGAGAATCGGGAAATTTCAGGCAGTAATCAAGTCAGGGACCCAACCAGCGGAGGTGACGCTTACAGAGCAGCCTTGTGTGTCAAGCCAGAGACCAAGCTGGTTAGTGGGGGTGAAGCTTGAAAGGTATCCGGAGTGCCAAGCTAGGGACCCAGCAGGGAAACATGGGTGACGCTTGAAGGAGATACCACCGCAACAGCCTTGAGGAGCTCACGGCTGAAGAGATACAAATGGACATTCTAGTGAAGCTGAAAGAACTGTTGAACTTCAATCTTACAGATTACAGTACTGTATGAAATCATTTCGCATCCCTTTTGTCCCCAGTGCTTTGTCCTATGCCCTGCATGCAGTTCTATATTATATATACTGTTCTTTCTGGCTGGAAACTGGAGATTGTCCATAGCAACCAAAAAGTGTCCCTTTACGTCAAAAATGGTTTTAGACCAGCTAGAAAACTGCGATAGTAAATTAGAACACTTGCAGAATTGAGCAATAGTGAATCGTGGGGAAATTAATTTTATTATTATTTTATTTTTATTTTTTTAATTATTTATTTTTATTTATTATATTATAATTTATGTTTTTGTGTTTCAAACTTTATCATACCCGGGATATCTACTAGACTCTTGTTTGGACAGATTTAGGTGTGTTATTGTTAAGAATTACAGACCTACAATATAAAACGCCAAATTTCCATGCAAAATAATTGTACCGCTTTCAGCACCTAAAATCCGAAATAATCATACCGCCAGGGAGGTTAAATACTGTTGCCATAGGACACAGCAAACCTGCACGTGCAGAAGTGGTACCTTGCTGGGGCCTTTCCCTGTACGGCTGTCTTCCTATTGAAGTTTCAGAGTCTGCCTATTGAAATTGCAACTACTTAAGGGTGTCCTGGCCCTAACCCTCTTTCCATTGCAAAATATAAAAAGAAGAAATAAAACCTCTTTAGCATCCAAGAAGTGTCTGGCGCCCAATGACTTTCACCATTTGTGCACCCACTATACCTCACAACCCACTACATATTGAAGGATGTCAGCGGTCTGTGGCCTCAAAGGTTCTCATTAGACTGGAAGAGGAAGAGGTTAGAGAATCTGCTGCAGCTGGAAAAGAAAAGAAAAAACAGAGGAAAATAAAGGAAGGGGCATATGAATACAGAATGCAGTGGAAGCAGAATCTAACCCTGCCTATAGAACCTAAATCAATATGAATGAAAAACAGAATTTTTGTACTTACCTTAAAATCCCATTGAGGGGCACTGCTTGATGATAATAACCAAGCTAGGGTTATACTGCCATCTACAGAAGAATGGGCACTAGGCACATAGAAAAGTGAAGATCAGCTCCTTCGGTAAGGAAGATGTCCCTTAATAGATTCAGAGAGAAGGATTTTACAGTGAGTAAAAAACATTCTATATCATCCATGGAGAAAGGTAACATGGAGAGGGTAACGCAATATCCTCGGGAATACCACACTCAGTCCCAGTGCAATAAATTTTTATTGAAATAATGCAGAGACAGTTCACAAATAACCCAGTGGGAAGGCAGATCACAGTTCTGTTGAGAAGGGAAGAATGCGGTCTGGCCATCTCATGCCCAAACAGGCAGGTGTCCAGAGAAGTTGCAAGCCCTAAGTCTTCCCTTCTCATCAGGAACCTTACCCCGTTGCTATTTCTGTCCCTACCAGGCAGGGTACCTGTCCCTACTCTACCAACTTGTTAATGCATGCCAAACCTGCGAGCTAGGGCCTTAAAAAGGCTCTGCCTGACCCAAGGTGGCCGTCAGAGTCACATAGGGCAGCAATGGTATAGGGTCCCCAGTGACCAAGGAAACTATAAAGGGATCCTGTTTCTCCTGACTTCTTCTCCAACTGTAGCGCCGCTGCATCACCTGCCATGTAGAAAGTAGCTGGCACCTGCCAACATACCTTTTGACAACTAATAAACACTTCTGTCCGAAGTGATGGCCACGAGAAAGGCCACCCCACGGGAGAACAATGTCAAGAAAGTGTTCCAAATGCAGTAAAACCTTGGATTGTGAGCATAATTTGTTCCGGAAACATGCTTGTAATCCGAAGCACTTGCATATTAAAGCAAATATTCCCATAAGAAATAATGGAAACTCAGATGATTCATTCCACAATCATTTATTCATAAGTCCTTCAGTTAATAATTCATATTAAAAGATTATAGCAATGTGATAGGTTGTGTAAACATAAAATATCCATCCACAAATGGCCGCCTCCACAAGGGTATTAGAAGCAAAATCCAAAAAATGAATACATGTGTAAAAACAATTGAACACAAGTGAGTGATTAACGTGACAAAGTCCCCTTGAGGAATGAGTGGTGGAAAAACAATTCAAACAGTCCTATAATTTCAAATAGGTGCTTTTCATAGGAAAACGTTCTTTTAGAAGGTGCTATGATCCTAGGATGAAATAAAAGGGCGGCCGCTTACCAGATGCATGGGACCCCTTTTACGGGGGTCTAACAGGCTCAGACACAGTAAATCTTGCAGGCTCCTTTCCCAGCCGATGCCTCTTATGGAGAAACGCCAGCGTAGGGTGGAGCTATGAAGCCTGATGTCACCACACAGTAGCAGTCTAGCCTCAATAGAAAACCCTGCTCCAGCATCCATTCTGTTTTGCATCGCATCGCTTGCATATCAAGTCAAAATGTATTAAAACATTTTGCTTGTCTTTAAAAACGCTCTCAAACCAAGGTTTTACTGCAGGTTAGAACGGGGGTTTTGGAACATTGACAATACTAAAGTTAGATCCTTAGAATAGAGTGGAGGCCTAACACAGGTAACAACTTGTGCAACTTATGCAAATTATGAATGTACAAATCAGTGAATTGTTAGCAAGAGGATATTGATAAAGAATAGACAAGGCAAATACCTACACAAAAGCCATCAAGTGTGCCCAGTCTCCTATAGAACCGGGGGGGTTGGGCCTTCATGAGGTGATGGATTTGTCCACAGGTTTTGATCTCATGGTTTGCCACAGATTTCATCCTGTGAAGATCAGAAAATACAGTCTCCCACAAAGGTAGGCGCAACAAGGCCTTCTTACACGTTGCTCCACTTATCAGCACTTTAACATGCACGGGACATCACAAGAACTCCTAGCTGTTACTGTCTTAAAGGAAGGAATAGCGTAATACATGATGTCTTCGCCACATAAACCAAAAAACATGGACATTCAAAGAGGAACTTCCATTTTTTATTACAGTGTAGCTGCTAACTTTTAATGATTTGTTACTTACCAGTGCCTGGAGTCCAGACAAAAGAGAAACAGTATTGCCTGCAGATATCACAGAGCTAGTGCCTTTATCATTACTTTAACTCTTCTCAAACTCCTACTAAAGCAGTCTGCAATTGATAATGTGGACACAGTGCCGTTCATATTATCAAAACATGAAGCATTTGCGTTGAGTTGCTGTGCTTCAAAAATGAAACTGTGTGTGGACTTTGGACTTTTTGATTTAAATCTCAACTTCTTCTATTCAAGTTTATGGTAAAGTGTGACGCAAACTCAATAAAGAACTCGCATTAATGTTTTAGGTGTGTATGTTAAGTGTCAGTATTTTGAGCAAGTGTGAACAAAGCTTAAGAGATGGACCCCAATGAGCTGGCCAGCAGAAGAGAGGGTATATTACAAACTGCTGAACTGTTATTGTGACGTAAAACTCCTTAGTAGGGATGAGCTTCGTGTTCGAGTCGAACCCATGTTCGACTCGAACATCGGCTGTTCGATCGTTCGCCGAATTGCGAACGTTATGGGCCGTTCGCGCTAAATTCGTGTGGCGCGTCACGGCCCATAATTCACTGCGGCATCGCAGTGCATTGCTGGCTGATGATTGGCCAAGCATGCACTATGACCCGCATGCTTGGCCAATCACAGCGCCGTCAGTAGAGAGAGCTGTAATTGGCCAAAGCCAGGGTGGCTTTGGCCAATTATGGCTCAGGGGATTTAGTACACATCCCACACTATATAAGGCCGCCTGCACGGCGGCCCTGTGTAGTGTGTGTTCCGGTGTGCTGAGAGATAGAGAGAGAGACAGTGTCATTTGATTTGAGTTAGATAGATTAGGCAGAACAGTCAGTCAGTTAGCTGCACTTACAGTGTATTGTGTATATATATGCATCCCAGGTGTTGCATATATATATATACACTGTATTCAGTTTAGCTAGATCCGTTCCTGTTATCTTCTATCTAGACTATTTACATTTAATGCAGTGCGTCCTGCTCACAGTGTTCAGCTAGATCCGTTCCTGTTATCTTCTAGACTATTTACATTTAGTGCAGTGCGTCCTGCTCACAGTGTTCAGCTAGATCCGTTCCTGTTATCTTCTAGACTATTTACATTTAGTGCAGTGCGTCCTGCTCACAGTGTTCAGCTAGATCCGTTCCTGTTAAATTCCTACTGACAGGCAGGCTTGTCTGGTTACAGTATATAAAGCTACCTGAAGAAAATTACAGGTGTTCTATTTGATCCTATTAGTACCACGGTCAGGCAGCTAGACTATTTACATTTAGTACAGTGCGTCCTGCTCACAGTGTTCAGCTAGATCCGTTCCTGTTATCTTCCTACTGACAGGCAGGCTTGTCTGGTTACAGTATATAAAGCTACCTGAAGAAAATTACAGGTGTTCTATTTGATCCTATTAGTACCACGGTCAGGCAGCTAGACTATTTACATTTAGTACAGTGCGTCCTGCTCACAGTGTACAGCTAGATCCGTTCCTGTTATCTTCCTACTGACAGGCAGGCTTGTCTGGTTACAGTATATAAAGCTACCTGAAGAAAATTACAGGTGTTCTATTTGATCCTATTAGTACCACGGTCAGGCAGCTAGACTATTTACATTTAGTACAGTGCGTCCTGCTCACAGTGTTCAGCTAGATCCGTTCCTGTTATCTTCCTACTGACAGGCAGGCTTGTCTGGTTACAGTATATAAAGCTACTTGAAGAAAATTACAGGTGTTCTATTTGATCCTATTAGTACCACGGTCAGGCAGCTAGACTATTTACATTTAGTACAGTGCGTCCTGCTCACAGTGTTCAGCTAGATCCGTTCCTGTTATCTTCCTACTGACAGGCAGGCTTGTCTGGTTACAGTATATAAAGCTACCTGAAGAAAATTACAGGTGTTCTATTTGATCCTATTAGTACCACGGTCAGGCAGCTAGACTATTTACATTTAGTACAGTGCGTCCTGCTCACAGTGTTCAGCTAGATCCGTTCCTGTTATCTTCCTACTGACAGGCAGGCTTGTCTGGTTACAGTATATAAAGCTACCTGAAGAAAATTACAGGTGTTCTATTTGATCCTATTAGTACCACGGTCAGGCAGCTAGACTATTTACATTTAGTACAGTGCGTCCTGCTCACAGTGTACAGCTAGATCCGTTCCTGTTATCTTCCTACTGACAGGCAGGCTTGTCTGGTTACAGTATATAAAGCTACCTGAAGAAAATTACAGGTGTTCTATTTGATCCTATTAGTACCACGGTCAGGCAGCTAGACTATTTACATTTAGTACAGTGCGTCCTGCTCACAGTGTTCAGCTAGATCCGTTCCTGTTATCTTCCTACTGACAGGCAGGCTTGTCTGGTTACAGTATATAAAGCTACTTGAAGAAAATTACAGGTGTTCTATCCCAGCTTAGTGCAGCTACAGGCCATTAGTATGTCTGGAAGGCCAAGAAGGAGAGGCAGACAGTCACAAGCCAATAAGAGAGGGCAAGCAGGCTCTGTGTCTAGTGCTGGTCGTGGAGACGGTACATCCTCATCAGCACGTGGCCATGGGACACGCTTGGCCTTTTTTTCGGCAGCTGGCCGTGTTGAGCCGCAACATGCGGAAGACTTGGTCGAGTGGATGACCAAGCCGTCCTCATCCTCCTCATCCTCTCTCACCCATGCCCAGGGTGCTTTGTCTGGCAAAGCAGCGGCCTCTTCCCTCAGCTCAATGTCATCAGTGACTCCTTCCCTAGCTCCACCATGTCCTCATGAGGATTCCCTCGAACTGTTTGACCACAGTGTTGGGTACATGCTCCAGGAGGATGCCCAGCGTTTGGAAGGCTCTGATGACGATACTGAGCTCGATGAAGGCAGTAACATGAGCACGGACAGAGGGGGTGCCCAAGAAGGACAGCAATCTGGCAGTCATGCTCCCCCTGCTGCAGCATACTGCCAGGTTTGCTCCAGTGATGAGGAGGGAGGGGATGATGAGGTCACTGACTCAACGTGGGTGCCTGATAGGAGAGAGGAGGAGGAGGAGGAGGAGGAGGAGGAGGCGGCGGCACATCACCAACGAGGCAGGATGCCCTCCAGGGGCCAGCCTAAGGGCAGCACATTGACTGCATCACACCCCAAAGCTCCACATGTGCAGGGCGCTGCAGTCTCTGTGCGTTATTCAAAAAGTTCTTTGGTGTGGGCCTTTTTTGAGACGAGTGCATCAGATCGCACCGCTGCTATTTGCAACATATGTCTCAAGCGTATCTCGCGTGGCCAAAACATCTCCCGCTTGGGTACCACATGCTTGACCAGACATATGTTGACCTGCCATGCAGTTCGTTGGCAAGCGTATCTAAAAGACCCACACCAAAGAACAAAGAGGATCTCTCCTTGCTCCTCATCAGCTGAGATTTCCAACCCCACTAGACCTTCAGTCCTCTCTGAGACCTGCAGTGAGAGGAATGAAGGTGTAGAATTAGGTGTGTCACAGCCAAGTACTTGTGGGCAATCTGCTTTTGGTACACCGACGTCAGATTGTACCAGGCAAATTTCCCTGCCCCAGCTGCTGCACCGCCGAAAGAAGTTTGCTCCCAGCCATCCACATGCCCAGCGGTTGAATGCTAGCTTGGCAAAATTGCTAGCACTTCAACTGCTGCCTTTTCAGTTGGTAGACTCTGCCCCCTTCCGTGAGTTTGTGGAATGTGCGGTTCCTCAGTGGCAGGTACCCAAACGCCACTTTTTCTCACGGAAGGCGATTCCGGCTCTCTACCGCCATGTGGAAGGCAATGTCCATGCCTCGCTGGACAGGGCGGTCAGCGGTAAGGTGCATATTACCGCTGACTCATGGTCCAGCAGGCATGGACAGGGACGTTACCTAAGTTTCACGGCGCATTGGGTGACTCTGCTGGCAGCTGGGAAGGATGCAGGACAAGGTGCAGTAGTGTTGGAGGTTGTTCCGCCACCACGCCTCCAAAATGCTGATTGTGACACACCTCTCTCCTCCACCCCCTCCTCTTCTTCTTCCTCCATGACCTCTTCCTCGGAACCAGCGGTGCTCCGTAGGCGTTCAAGGGGCTACGCAAGTACGCAGGCCAAAAGATGCCATGCGGTGCTTGAGCTGGTGTGCTTGGGGGACAGGAGCCACACTGGGGCAGAGGTTTTGTCAGCTCTGCAGGGGCAGGTTCAGAGGTGGTTGACGCCACGCCAACTTAAGGCAGGAATGGTGGTTTGCGACAATGGCACCAACCTCCTCTCTGCCCTCCGACAGGGACAAATGACCCATGTGCCCTGTTTGGCTCACGTCCTTAACTTGGTGGTGCAGCGGTTCTTGGGCAGGTACCCGGGCTTACAGGATGTCCTGAGGCAGGCCAGGAAAGTCTGTGTACATTTCCACCGGTCATATAATGCCAGTGCTCGGCTGACGGACCTCCAAAAGGAGTTTAACCTGCCCAAGAACCGCCTAATCTGTGACATGCCCACCAGGTGGAACTCAACGTTGGCCATGCTGCAGCGGCTGCACGCGCAGCAGAGGGCCATCAATGAGTACCTGTGCGACTATGGCACCAGGACAGGGTCAGGGGAGCTTGGTTTTTTTTCCCCACGCCAGTGGGCCATGATCAGGGATGCATGCACTGTCCTGTCACCATTCGAGGAGGCCACGAGGATGGTGAGCAGTGACAGTGCATGCATCAGTGACACTGTCCCCCTTGTCCACCTGTTGGAGCACACGCTGCGTGGAATAATGGACAGGGCACTTGAGGCAGAACAGAGGCAGGAAGAGGAGGACTTCCTTAGCTCTCAAGGCCCCCTTTATCCAGACAGTGTTCCTGCGTGCCCGCCGATCACACAGGAAGAGGACGAGGAGGAAGAGGAGGAGGAGGAAGATTGTGTCAGTATGGAGGTGGAGCCTGGCACTCAGCATCAGCAGCAGTCTTTAAGGGATCAGTCCCAAGAAACACATGGACTTGTACGTGGCTGGGAGGAGGTGGCTGCGGACCATGTCGTTCTTAGTGACCCAGAGGACTCCGGACCGAATGCCTCAGCAAACCTACGCTGCATGGCCTCCCTGATCCTGCAAAGCCTGCGTAAGGATCCTCGTATTCGTGGTATCAAGGAGAAGGACCAATACTGGCTGGCAACCCTCCTTGATCCACGTTACAAGGGTAAGGTTGCGGACCTTATCTTGCCATCGCAGAGGGAGCAGAGGATGAAACATCTTCGGGAGGCCTTGCAGAAAGGTCTGTGCAACGCGTTCCCAGAGACTGGGAGGTTACAAACTCCTGTTTCTGGACAACGTGTTGCTGAGGCTTCGGTCAGTCAAAGAAGGAGCGGTGGAGAAGGTGGCCGTCTGACCGATGCGTTCAGACAATTTTTTGGTCCGCAGCCCCAAGGTATGATCGGTTCCAGCAACCATCGCCAGCGTCTGTTTTACATGGTGCAGGAATACCTAGGGGCAAGATCAGACTTGGACACCTTTCCCACCGAAAATCCTCTGGGTTACTGGGTCTTGAGGATGGATCACTGGCCAGAGCTTGCACAGTATGCAATTGAGCTACTGGCCTGTCCTGCATCCAGCGTTCTTTCGGAACGCACATTCAGTGCTGCTGGAGGCGTGGTAACCGATCACAGGGTGCGTCTGTCCACCGACTCGGTCGATCGGCTGACCTTCATAAAAATGAATGAGTCTTGGATCACCACCAGCTACCAAGCACCTGATGCTGATGTAACCGAATAATTTTTTTTGAAATCTCAGATCCCTTCAAAGACTGCCTATGCTGATGCTGAGTGACTATCCCTGAGTAATTATCCTCTTCCTCCTCAATCATCACGCTGATAGCTTGTAAGAACATTTTTGGTTCTGGGCGCCACCACCAGTGCCTAAGGCACAATTTTTCAGCCCCTGTTTAACAGGGGCGTGTAATTACAATTTTTGATGTAATACTTTGCAGCAGGGCTCGTTCCTGCATTCCAACTAGAGTGTCTGTGAGGGGTTGCAGTGTTGTGGCACCAGCACCAGTGCCTAAGGCCCAATTTTTCTGCCCCTGTCTAACAGGGGCGTGTAATTACAATTTTTGATGCAATACTTTGCAGCAGGGCTCGTTCCTGCGTTCCAACTAGAGTGTCTGTGAGGGGTTGCAGTGTTGTGGCACCAGCACCAGTGCCTAAGGCCCAAATTTTTCTGCCCCTGTCTAACAGGGGCGTGTAATTACAATTTTTGATGCAATACTTTGCAGCAGGGCTCGTTCCTGCGTTCCAACTAGAGTGTCTGTGAGGGGTTGCAGTGTTGTGGCACCAGCACCAGTGCCTAAGGCCCAATTTTTCTGCCCCTGTCTAACAGGGGCGTGTAATTACAATTTTTGATGCAATACTTTGCAGCAGGGCTCGTTCCTGCGTTCCAACTAGAGTGTCTGTGAGGGGTTGCAGTGTTGTGGCACCAGCACCAGTGCCTAAGGCCCAATTTTTCTGCCCCTGTCTAACAGGGGCGTGTAATTACAATTTTTGAAGCAATACTTTGCAGCAGGGCTCGTTCCTGCGTTCCAACTAGAGTGTCTGTGAGGGGTTGCAGTGTTGTGGCACCAGCACCAGTGCCTAAGGCCTAATTTTTCAGCTCCTGTTCAACAGGGGCATGTAATTACAATTCTTGATCTAATATTTCACAGCAGGGCCCTGTGAGGGCTTACAGTGTTGTGGCCACAGCAACACCTAAGGCCCAAATTTCTGCTGAGTATATAGGGCAGGACCCTACTTTCAAACATCTAACTTACAAACGACTCCTACTTGCAAACGGAAGGAGACAACAGGAAGTGAGATGAAATCTACCCCTAGGAAGGGAAATTCTTTCCTGTAAGAGTTAATATGGGAAAACAATTTCTCCTTTCCACTGATGCTTTCCAATCCTTGTTCCACAAAAAAACCCAAATTTTCAAAAAACATTTTTCATTGGGACAAAAAAGTGAGGTGAAATCTTCTGAAGAGGAGGAAAGACAGCAAAACAAATGTCACAGGGGTGATAACCCTTCCCTATGTTTTCCAAAAAGCTTAGAAAAGATTTTTTGGCTGGAGCTAAACACGTTAAAAATGTTCAAAATTACAAACAGATTCTACTTAACAACAAACCTACAGTCCCTGTCTTGTTTGCACCGCCTGTATACTGCTGTTCAGAGTATATAGGGCCTGGTGGCCCCACACCTTTCCTTATTTTAATTTGGGTGCGGGGTTCCCCTTAATATCCATACAAGACCCAAAGGGCCTGGTAATGGACTGGGGGGTACCCATGCCGTTTGTCTCACTGATTTTCATCCATATTGCCATGACCCGACATGACATTAAACCCGCAAGCAGTTTTAAATGAGATTTTTTCCTTTAAAAATGACATTTGGTGCAGGGACTGTTCTAAACATGGGAAACACGCGTCACTTTACAGGCATACTATAGACACCCCCCAGGTACGATATTTAAAGGAATATTTCACTTTTTTTTTTTTACTTTAAGCATCATTAAAATCACTGCTCCCGAAAAAACGGCCGTTTTTAAAAGTTTTTTTTGCATTGATACATGTCCCCTGGGGTAGGACCCGGGTCCCCAAACCCTTTTTAGGACAATACCATGCAAATTAGCCTTTAAAATGAGCACTTTTGATTTCGAACGTTCGAGTCCCATAGACGTCAATGGGGTTCTAACGTTCGTGCGAACTTTCGGTCCGTTCGCGGGTTCTGGTGCGAACCGAACCAGGGGGTGTTCGGCTCATCCCTACTCCTTAGTTAGGATTGCCTCAACCCCAGTTTAGGAGGGGTTGCTCTCTACGCCTATTGTTTGGTTTTTTTATGGTAAATTTCTACTGTTCACCTATTTGCAATATATTTCTTGCTATAGTTTAACTGTTTGCTGTGTCATCACTTTTGTTTCTTATCTCTTTTGCCACCAAGGTATTGCATATACACCTGTACCCCGCTAGGTGTGTCAGAGTGTGTGTGGTGCTATTTTCAGAGTCGTGGGCACAGGAACAGGGGACCCAATATGTCTAGCAGCTCCTTCGGATTTAAGGGCTACACTCAGTTGCAGGCTGGGCGGTGGGGGAGCCAACCAGCAGTACTTTACTTTTAGAGTGAAGTCCTGCTTTAAGCATGTATGCATAGACGTCTGCCGGAAAGTAGAAGTACATATGTTGCAACTTTGTAGCATCCTTTTTCAGTGGCGGCTCTAGCTTTCATATTTAGGGGGGGCACATGGGGGGACAGGGACAAAAGTAGGGGGGCAACTAGGGTCAACTATAAAATGCAATATATATGTGTGTATATATATATATATATATATATATATATATATATATATATATATATATATATATATATATATATCCTGGGGCCTTTTACTACGATGCCACAATGGCCCTTTTACATGTTCTGCTGTCTGCTGTGAGCTCCCTTCCTACTGTATTGGGGCCCCCCAGGGTGGCAGAAAACAAGAGATATATGTCACCAGCATACCAAGAAAATATAAGGGTCCAAAGCAGTGGGAGAACTATCAGGGTTGCAAAGGTTGTCTTGCCACCGGGCCCTGGTGTTCTGCCACTGTGGGGTTCCCCAGCCTCCCCTTGCTGTCCTGCCCCTGCTATTGACAGTGCTGGTCTGGCATCTCTTGGAATTTACAGGCTGGTTCTCCTGTCCTAAGGACGGGAGAAATCAGTCTGGTTTTTTCAGTAACTGAGAGTCCTGGTGGAGTCCTTCCTGCAACTCACTCTTCTCCCTGCCAATGAGGATGCAGGGGAAGGAGCAGATCGAGCGGCCATGGTTGTGTGAGCGCTCGCATTATGCAGTGTCATCGAGCAGAGGGAGGAGGAATCACCTGCAGGAGCGGACTGGGGACACTCTCCCTCTAAATAGAGACTGTGTTACTCCAGCGGCGGCCCAAGTAATATCCGCTACGAATGCAAACAAAAAGACATTGCCTTTTTGTAAAAGAAATTTTTTTTTTTTTAAATGGGGGGGCACATGGTGGGGCACAGCATAATGTTGGAGGGGGGGGTCAGGGCCCGCTCTGCCCCCCCCCGGGACGCCATTGTCCTTTTTCACTAGAAATGCAAAAATGTGTCTTTTGGTATTTATCTTCGGGATCAGCTCCGATTAATAAATCACAAAGATTCCAGACTT
The DNA here is from genome assembly GCF_042186555.1 of Aquarana catesbeiana. NCBI lineage: Eukaryota > Metazoa > Chordata > Amphibia > Anura > Ranidae > Aquarana > Aquarana catesbeiana. Next base: position 203,449,881 of record NC_133333.1, on the reverse strand, counting down.
CTGGGTATAAATGTAAATTTTAGAAATGCACAAAGCGCGTCCAGCAGGGATTACTGCAGGTAATTATTGACTGTGCAGATGGCCACGGATAGCTGTGTCTGCCGGTGACCTGTCACTAAAGTGTACAGGCTTGGAGGCCACAACTTGCTGATGCCCTTTGCACTGTGGATGATCACCTGTGCCAACGTAGCCTTATCACTGTTTCTATTGCGATTCTGCCCTGGGCAGATATATTGTCCTTTTGGGACATTTATTAACCATCTATACAGGTAACAACTAGTATTTAATATGTAACCAATAAAATCCACTTGTTTTCTGTATGTTAGAATTGGATCTCTTATCACGTATGTGGTAGCAGAGCCTGATATTATGAGGAAAGCCCCTGACTCAGGGCTCCTGGTAGTGTGAACAGGAGGCACAAGTGCCTGCAAGTCTTGCTAGTAGCAGAGCAGGTGTCCACGCCAGGCAGGAGAAATCATCAGTGGTCTTCAGCAAAACAGGCAGGCTGGCAGGCAGCAGACTGGTACAGATGATAGCGGGCAGGTGAGGCATGTGCTGGTAGCAGACTGTATATCAGTAGGCACAGCAGGATGATAGGCAGGTACCTGTGACCATAGAAAGAGTAGAAGAGTCAGGCAGGCCGGGTCATGCACTGACAGGACAGATCAGATACAGAGGGACAGGCAAGAGTGTGGTCAGGGTACAAGCTGGGTCAGGAACCAATCAGGGGAACAGAAGCAAATGGTGCAGGCAGGAGCAGTGGTCAGTGGACAAGCCAAGGTCAATGCAGGCAGAGGCAGACAAGCTAGAATTGCAACTGGAGTCAGGATACATACAGAATCACAGGGTCTTGGGATACACTAGTAGACATGTGCAGGATGAAAAAATTCGTTTAGTTTAGTTTCGTTTCGATTCGTTATTTAACTTAATTCGTTTAGTTAAATTCGTTGCATTCATTACATTAGTTTTCGGAATTCGTTTCGTTTCGTATTCGAATTCGAAAAAATTCGACCGCATTCGAAAAAATTCGACCGTATTCGAAAAAAACTATCAAATTCGAAAAAATTCTAACACATTCGAAAAAAACTGTCAAATTCGAAAAAATTCCACCACATTCGAAAAAAACTATCAAATTTCGAAAAAATTCTACCACATTCGGAAAAAACTATCAAATTCGAAAAAATTCCACCACATTCGAAAAAAACTATCAAATTCGAAAAAATTCTACCACATTCTAAAAAAACTGTCAAATTCGAAAAATTTCTACCACATTCGAAAAAAACTATCAAATTCGAAAAAATTCTTACTACATTTGAAAAAACTATCAAATTCGAAAAAATTCTACCACATTCGAAAAAAACTGTCAAATTCGAAAAAATTCTTACTACATTTGAAAAAACTATCAAATTCGAAAAAATTCTACCACATTCGAAAAAAACTGTCAAATTCGAAAAATTTCTACCACATTCGAAAAAAACTATCAAATTCGAAAAAATTCTTACTACATTTGAAAAAACTATCAAATTCGAAAAAATTCTACCACATTCGAAAAAAACTGTCAAATTCGAAAAATTTCTACCACATTCGAAAAAAACTATCAAATTCGAAAAAATTCTTACTACATTTGAAAAAACTATCAAATTCAAAAAAATTCTACCACATTCGAAAAAAACTGTCAAATTCGAAAAATTTCTACCACATTCGAAAAAAACTATCAAATTCGAAAAAATTCTTACTACATTTGAAAAAACTATCAAATTCGAAAAAATTCTACCACATTCGAAAAAAACTGTCAAATTCGAAAAAATTCTTACTACATTTGAAAAAACTATCAATTTCGAAAAAATTCTACCACATTCGAAAAAAACTGTCAAATTCGAAAAAATTCTACCACATTCGAAAAAAACTGTCAAATTCGAAAAATTTCTACCACATTCGAAAAAACTATCAAATTCGAAAAAAACAATAACTGAATTTGAAAAAGTAAACTATATATAACCATTTTGCGAAATTTGAAATTCGTATAGAATGAAATCGAATTCCAATAGAAAAGATTAGGATAGAATAGAAAGTATAAAAGAATAGCATCATGTTTTCGAATTCAATTCGAATATGTTTTCGAATATGTTTTCGAATTCGATTCGAATATGTTTTCGAATTCGATTCGAATATGTTTTCGAATTCGATTCGAATTCGTTCGTTTTTTTTTCGGATTCGTTTAAATTCTTTACTTTTGTCATTCGGAAATTCGGATGCATCCGAATTTCCGAATAATGAAAAATTCGTCCGAATTTCGATTCGGAACGAAACGAAATGCACATGCCTATACACTAGAGGCTGAAGACAAAGCAGCACTGATCCTGGTACAATATAACCACTTCAGCCCTGGAAGATTTCCCCTCCCCCTTTCTGACCAGGCCATTTTTTGCTATAGGGCACTGTGTAACTTTTTTTTTTTTAAATCATACACATTTTTATTGAAGAAATGTTTGCATTTTACAACAAAACAATACATACGTACATACAAAACATGCCATTTAAACATATAAAATTACAATAACAAATCAAAAGAAAAAAAAATCCATAGTAGACTATGCAACTTTCAGATTATACACTCATTATTACTTAGGACCTTTCAGCATAACAACAGGTTAATGATTACATACATACATATATAAAGTTAGCAACAATATAGGACAAGCCATTATGTTCAGTTTAACGATTACACCTAAACGGCATATACTGTATGTACTGCTATCGCATGAGTGTTGCCAACCCCCCCGAAGTGAAATTTACTGACAGGGTGCCAAAATTTACCAACGGCACCAATTTTTTACTGGCAGAAATCATGCCATTTACTGACAGAGCTACATTTTTTACTGACACTGCAAAAAAGTACCTACAATGACAGTTTTCATTGCTAAACAGTGCAAATATCAACATTTAAACTATAAACATGTAGCTAGTGCTATTAGCAATGTGTTTAAGTTAAACAAAAGTCAAAAAACATATTTTTCCATTTACATGAAGGTCAGGTTAATATAACCCAGCCAGCACAGAGTTCCCCCATATATCAGAGTCTGCAGGATTCCCCCTTACAGTGAAAGGGAACTCTGACATAAAGAGGGGAATGCTGCATCATGATCTAAGGGGTGTCGTGAATAATCAGTCAGAATAAGTTGTGCCTTTTTAAGGACAGGTTTCCCACACAATAATTATTATTGAGTAATTTTTAACGAGGATATTTTTAAGATACAAAATCAATCTATATGACACAGTCTGTGCATGTGAAACTTATTCATGGAGACGTGAGCATACGAAAAAGTTATTTATTGATTGACAAAAACAAATAATCACATGAAATTAAGATACCGATTGCGTTACATGAACGTCTTGAAAATCAATAAAAACACTTGCAAAAATGGGCGTACCATCCCTTTGACCTAATACCACCATTATAACTTCTCGGTAGAATCAATAACCTTGTGAACTTGACAATTAAACAGAACTTCTGTATTTCACACGTACAACCGTTACTATACTGCAGGTAAGTAAGTGGTTAAAAATGTGAAATAAATTAGACATTTGTATTGTCAATAAATGTGGCAACTATGCAAAAAGAAAAATATGATGAAAAATTTGAATCTTTAGAGAAAAATCTACAAGGCGGTATTGATTCGGGAGAATGATTATCAAATGTATAATATTCAATACATCAATATTTGAGAGAATATATCAATATTTGAGAGAACATACAAGATAAAATCACATAACATAATTACCCATTCCAGGATGGCTACTGTTCCTATTGGCTGGTTACCAGAGTTAAGATGGCTGCCGTAGTTTCAAAATGGATACTCTTAAAGAGGATTTACTTCTTGTGACCTCCGAGTTCTACGTGTCAGGTGTCGAGGAATCTTCATGAATGTAAAGATATGTATTCATGCATGGTGCATGAGTGTCAGCCTGGGAGTGTGTGTATCTCCCAGTGTCCCCCCTCAGGGTGGATTCCTGAGCTCCCTTCCTTTTCCTCCTTTCTTCCTCTTTTTTCCTTCCCCTCTTGGCCTCTTCCTTGCCTCTAAATACCATTTCAGATAATAAGACCATAAAAAATATAATGGCTCTGCCCAGAAGGTTTGGTTCACTTTCCATTGGTTTAAGAGACTTAATTATTAACCTTCTCTGGAAATTTAGTGAGTTCAAATAATACCACCTTCAACCACCAGGTGTCTCACATGTGTTCTGAGTTTATCTTTTTGAGTTAATACGTTCTATTTTCATAATGTGTATAATGGTGATAAGAGTATATACCTTTAAATATTCTGGTAATCGGTCTAATATAAAATACACTCAGTACAATCTTGATTAATCATTTTTACATAACTGGTTTTATATATATATATATATATATATATATATATATATATATATATATATATATATATAAATGTATCTTTATAAAAACTGGTCTACCTATGAAAGACACATGTTGTTATATATTCATCAATACTACATAAAAATGATTATAATATAACTTCTGGTATCTCCACTGAATATTTGTTTATCCAAGCATAGGCTACAGTCTTATATAGTTATAATCATACTTATATGTTTTTCCTAATACTAATTAGTTCCTTAAAACACTTCTACTTATAAAATCACACTTTCATATATATTTTCTTCATACCAAAGTTGTTGGGTCCGCAGATGCCAAAATTATAATATGTCTCTGTGACCTACAATGTCATAGATAGTTTGAAATGACTTATAATAACCTTATAGATACTTTAAAATATTTTTGACTTGCACCAACTTCAAATCTTTCCCACTGGATGTTTAAAGATGACTTGTTTGTCTAAACAGTTCCTAAAATTCACATAATGGGTTTTGTTAGCCAAGGTGTTAGCTATTTAAACAGTCCCTCACTTGAACACAATGGGTTTAGGCCAGGTGAGGTAATTTTTATGTGAGAATAGTCTGTATAACCTTGTATCCTATGGCTATAAGGATAGTTTTCGTTTATTCACTAATACCATGTAAATATCTCCTTGTTTTGTGACGAGAGCAGCCATTGTTTCATGAGTTTTTCTCACAATACATGCTTGTAAAAGTCTTCAATATTTGAAGTAGTAGAAAAACTTGGTAAAACATGAGAACGTCAATTTTGTCCTAAAGGTCTCCAAAAGGGCAACAGTTCAATTATTGCAACATCACAGTTCATCTACTTTTTGAGGCCTAAGCATCTCTCATGTTTCTGCCAGTAAATATAAAATATATTTCTTCATGAATTCACAACAAAGCCCCCCTTGTGAAGTGTTCAAATCTGGAAGTCATTTGAAAGACTTCACCAATGCAAAATGTTGAAGAAATATGTCTTCATTCGGGCCTTGTAAATCTAGCTGTGGAGATGGATCCATATTGTGGATTTATGTTTAAAAGGGTGTAGACACCTTCATGTGGGTGTAATTCTTTGAAGGGAAAATACAAAATGGGTTGGTGATTGATGTGTGCATCTCAGGGCCGTCATCCGTTGGTTGGCGGGAAACGGATCACTCCGGGCACCTTTGGGTCTTGGCCGTCCTGGTAGGTTTGTCCGTGTAGACTGGCCATCAGTGGTGTTCCTGAATCCCCCATACGGTTCCTTCTCTGGATGTTTCACACACGTTGGACTCTCGGTTCTGTTGACCGGCTCATGGCCATCTTAGTCCTGTAGGGGGAAAATGGATTCCGTTAGAAAAGACATATATGGTCCCTTTTTTTTATATGATCTGTGTTTGAGATCTCAGTGTTAAGCTGGTATCCTGAGCTTCCTCAGAGCCCCCTCTTTTTTTTATTGTGTCATCAGTCCTTTAACTAAACACTCTGGATAGCAAGACAATGTATGAACATTTGCTAAGGGAGACAAAGCTCCAGGGCTCATTAACATTAGGACATTTCTTTACAGCTGTGGATACCAGACATGAATGACTGACTGACATTCTTCAGAACCTTTTTTTTTTTTTTTTTTTTTACTTGTAGCGATTCTGGAATAATAACAATTAAAAATGTTTCTGTTTGACATGTGACACTTATTGTCAGTACTAAGATATTTGACATTATAGTCAACCTTCTACTTGTGAGGAATAAAACAAATAAAATCTCCCCCCTTTGGGGTGTCAATACAATTCATTTGAGGCAATCAAACTACCTTATGCGGGTGACTCCTCATCTTTTACCAACATATCAAACCATTTAGGCCTCCTGATATTAATGTCTTTAGGATTCGGTCTTCCTCTGGAATTACCGTCTTCGGCGACTTCTTGAAATTAGACTGTTTGGATGGGGGGCAGGAGGCGGAGCCTAGCAGAGCAGACATGCATTGTTAGAGCTCCACACCGCTGAGGAGAGAAGAGAAGGACAAAGCGGAGCCTGCAGGCTCAAAAGGTATCCATTTGAACCTTTTTGCCCCAGGGAACAAACTGTGAAAGTTTGGGCAGGAAATATGGTACTGGGAGGAAACCGTGGCAGAAATAAAAATCACCTCACAAAGAGCTCACAGGCACTCACTGCAGCTGAAGCAGCTCCAGTCACCTCACAAGATACAGCATCAGGGCGCTCTCACAGACAGAAAATGTCACAACAAGACTCTCCATTTGAGTCAGATACAGAACAAATCCTCTCACAAACTTCTCCACAAGCCTCCTCAGTATCCCCAGTAATATTATTACAATTTGAAAAGATGCTTCATAAGGCTTTAAAACAAACCTCAGACCAAATAACAAAAAGCCTAACCAAAGAAATAAGAGAGCTGGGAAACCGCACCGCAGCCTTAGAAATAAAAATGGATGAAATTGAAATTACAACCCAAGAAAATATAACAGAATTGGAACAATTAAAAAAAGAGAATTTAATACTTCAAACTAAGCTCGAAAATTACGAAAATAGAGCCAGACGTTCAAACTTGCGCATAAGGGGAATACCTGAAACTGTGACAGACCTGCAATCTACTATTACTGCTCTATTACAAGAACTAAAGCCAGATATCCCTATTGAACGTTTAGAACTGGACAGAGTACACAGAGCCCTCACAGCCAAAAAGAAAGATGGACCCCCACGTGATATAATCACAAAATTTCATTATTACAGAACGAAAGAACAAATACTAATTGCTGCAAGAGAAAAAAAGGAACTTAATTTTCAAGGACACAATTATCAAATTTTTGCTGACCTATCCCAACTTACTATTACTAAAAGACGATCCATGAAACCCCAACTAATGGAACTGCAACGTCACAACATTATGTATCAATGGGGCTTCCCCTTTTCAGTCAGATTTAACTACCAAGGTACAATTTACAGAAACAGATCAGCAGATGAACTACAACAAACCCTTTTAAAATTAAATCTGACAGAACCCACAAGCAGCAACACTCCCACACGCAGAAGAATGGCATCATCTTCACCTTCAGGCAGCACCCAGAAAATTTCAGAACAAAATGGGAATCATCATTCTCACAAAAGAGGCCGTTATGCCACATCATCCATGGACCAAGAAGATTCAATGGACTGACATCCTAATTCCTGATATCTCTTCATTTATTATACTAAGAGATGGTTCTCTATAAAAAACCTATATTTATAACTGAATGTAACTGCATTCTGATAGTCACACACTGTGTGGGATCATGTTACATTCCAGTTATATTTCTTATTACTTCTGATTCATATAGCCTTAGAATATATAAGGGAAATAAGGAAATTCTTGTTCAGTTATATATTATCAGGTAATAACAATAGATTTATTACTTTTTAGGACAAATATGTTCAATAATCCAGAAGTAATGGAAGCTTTCTCTTTCTTTTCTTAAAACAAATATATTATTACCTAACTAGTCCCTAGATTTCTAGAATTATGTTTTTGTTTATTCTAATCTGAAGCAATACAACCTCAATTTTATGAGTTAACATATCTAAACAGTTACATATGAATAAAATATGTAATTGTTTACTCTAAAAGGGTTAAAATCCCAAAATAATTCAAACCATCTTCATCAATACCAAAGTTATTAACAGTACCTTTCTAACTGAATTATTTAGCCTAGGGCAAAACTAACCATATACAACCACCCTGGAATAAATAATTTCAACAAAAACTATATTCTGCACTCCAATTAATGAATCATCATTTTGATGTCTTTTGACATAGCACTTCTCTCCTGTAAGCGGAAGATCCGTGTACCCCCATTAGCCCTCCTCATTCTCCCAACCATATTATGTGGGAGTGTGACGAAGGCACTTATTCCCCTGAGAGAGATATTTATTCTCTTTCACGGGTAAATTGTGATTACTTGCAAAAAATAATTTATACAATGTATCATCTAATCTCATATGTTTTTTGTTTACTCTTTACTCCAGAATTCACTGGTTTCTTTCCTATCTTTTCATCTCTTCAGTCCACACAGGTTGATCTGCGCAGTCAGCTCTGCATAACAAAAAGTAAGTCAAAACTATTTGTTCTGTTACCATGGCACCACTGAATATACTTTCCCTGAATGTTCAGGGAATAAATGTCCCTCAAAAAAGGACCAAAGCCTTCCGTACTTTCCATAACAAGAAGGCTCACATAGTATGCCTCCAAGAAACACACTTCACCAAAGATTCTACTCCAAAATATATTTCTCCTTTTTATCAACAAATTTACACGGCTTCTGCCTGTACCAAGCAAAGGGGAACTCTAATTGCATTTCACCGATCCACACCATTCACCTTATCATCAGAAATTAAAGACCCAGAAGGTAGATACCTGATACTCATGGGTTATATAATGGATACAGCAATCACGGTGATTTCCTACTACGCTCCTAACAAACAACCTACACCATTCCTCTCACATATATTACAAGTGATTAATACACACAAAATAGGAACAGTGATAATGTGTGGGGATTCGAACCAGGTCCTCCTCCCATTTCTAGATAAATCACCTTTTACACCATCCAAAATAACCTCTAGATTACCTTTTTCTCAACTTCTTTCCAAATACAATCTGGTAGATTCATGGAGAGAAAGTAACCCAATGAAAAAGAAATTCACTTATTTCTCGCACCCTCATCAAACCTTCACCAGAATAGATCATATTTTTCTAACAATAGGAATGATACCAGAAATTATTGCATCAGATATAATTCCGATTCCGTGGTCTGACCATAATGCAGTATACACTACTATAGCCTCAGCCATACCAAAAGCGCATGACCCAACGTGGTACTTACCGGACATAATGCTCAAACACCCACTACATCAGATGGCCATTGAACAAGCTTTAAAGGAATACATATCAATTAATAATACAACAGACATCTCCCCAATAACACTGTGGGAAGCTCATAAGCCTGTCTTGCGTGGTACAATACAAAGACAAATGGCACTATTTAAACGGGAACGCAAAAATCTAGCAAAAAAACTAGAACTCAATTTTAATGCAGCCTACATATCATTTCAAGATAATCCATCTCAGAGTACAAAATCTCATCTGGAAAAATCTAGATTGGAATACGATCTATTTCTCACTGAGTCAGTTGATAAATCCCTCAAACGCTCCAAACACAATTTCTACATGAATACAAACAAACCAGGTACATATTTGACTCGGGCATTAAATTCAACTAACAAATCTTTCAAACCAATACGTTTGAAATTATCAAAAAATGTTTACACTTGTAATCCAGTTAAAATAGTCCATAAATTTCACTCACATCTCGCAACTTTATACAAGACAAACAATGAATTTAATCCTACAGAGGCTGAATCCTTCTTCTCAAAAATAACCTTACCTGAGTTATCTCAGAATCAAAAAAGCAGTTTGGATGAGCCTATAACTATAGATGAAGTTGCTAACGCCATAAAAGACCTAAAACTTAACAAAAGACCAGGCCCAGACGGCTACTCGGCTTTATACTATAAAACATTCTCAGAAATACTCTCTCCCATTCTCACTGAAACTTTTAACAAACTTCTAGATGGACATTCTTTTCGGCAAGAAACACTAATGGCAATTGTTTGTATGATCCCAAAACCCCTTTCTGATGATACTTCCTGTGTGAATTATCGGCCTATCTCTCTGTTAAACCTCGATATTAAATTATTAGCAAAAATAATAGCAAAACGCCTCAATAGCATTATAGGAAAATTAATAAATAGAGATCAAGTAGGCTTCATGCCAAATAGACAGGCAGGCGATAATATACGCAGGGCAGTGTTATTGGCACATATTGCTAAAAAACGTAAAATCCCTTTATGTTTTCTATCTCTCGATATTAAGAGGGCATTTGACACAGTATCCTGGCAATATATGCAATATTCATTACAAAAATGGGGTTTTGGACCCCACTTTTTAACATGGATCAAAGCATTATATAATAAACCCAAAGCCTATATAAAATATGCTGGATACAAATCTGAAGCCTTTAATATCGAAAGAGGTACCCGACAGGGTTGCCCATTATCTCCCTTATTATTTGCCCTTATACTCGAACCCATGGCCCAATACATCAGAACAAACCAAACTATAACTGGCATTGAAGTAGGAGGTATTACACACAAATTATGTATATTTGCAGACGATATATTACTTTTTCTATCATCACCACAGGTCTCTGGTCCTAACTTAATACCAGCTCTTGATGGATTTGCAGCCCTATCCGGCCTTATGATTAATCCTAAGAAATGCCCAGTGCTTAATATTTCACTCACAAACATGGAATTGATCCCGGCTAGGGCTGCACTCCCATTCACATGGGCAGAAAAATCAATCCCATATCTTGGAATTCATTTAACAGCATCTCATTCTGACTTATTCTCAACCAATTATCCTCCTGTATTAAGACAGATCACAAATCTAATAAAACAATGGTCGCAACTTCCTTTATCCTGGATAGGGAAGATTAATGCAATCAAAATGACTATTCTACCCAAATTGCTTTATCTATTCAGAGTCCTCCCTATTCCAATTCCTTCCTATTTTTTGAGAATAGTACAAAAAAGAGCAACTTCGTTTATATGGGGCTCTTCTAAACCACGTATACCTATACACACACTACATCTTCCCAAAAATAAAGGAGGCCTGGGATACCCTAATTTTACTAACTACTACAGAGCAGCACATTTGGCCAGTCTGACCAAATACCATGCAAAACAGGAAATCCCATTATGGGTATTTATAGAGGCTTCAGAAAATGACCCTCTATTAATATCAAATTTATTATGGCTTGATCCTAAAGACCGCTTTAAAATTCATAATCCCATAACTAAACACTTCTTATCTCTCTGGGATAAACTAAAAACCAAATATCAGTTACAATCTCCACACAATCCTCTCCTTTCTTTTATCAGAAATCCGGCCTTTTATCCGGCATGGATCTACCCAAATTCTTTTAAAGCTTGGACAACATCAGGCATTCAGACACTAAATGACTTCATAGTATCTAAATCATTCCTTTCATTCCCATCGCTTAGAGAAAAATATGATCTACCAAACTCTGAGATATTTAGATATCTCCAAATCAAAAATTTCTATACACCATTCCTAAAGGGGGATACACCATTATCCCAATTATCCATTTTTGAATCAATCTGTACAAAAGATCCATTTGCTAAAGGTACAATTTCATCACTTTATAATCAATTATATGGAGTAGCAAATCTTAATAGACCCTCTTACGTTCAGAGGTGGGAGGAGGACCTGGGACGAACTTTAGAAGACACGGACTGGTCTAATATATGGCTCACATCTAAGTCATCTTCACCCAACATCTTAGCACTGGAGACAAATTATAAAGTCCTAACTCGCTGGTACCTTGTACCCGCTAGAGTGGCAAAATATTCACCTAATACCTCAACTCTTTGTTTTCGAGGATGCCCAGAAATAGGCACATATTTACACATATGGTGGACGTGCCCAGTAATCCAAACCTTCTGGAAGGAAGTCTTCGTGATTGCATCTAAAATATTTAAAAAAATAATACAACCAGATCCATATTTAACTTTACTTAATCTAAAACCGGAATGGTTAACACTCTCTCAATTCAAACTTATGATCCAACTAATAACGGCTGCAAAACAAACAGTGGCCAAGGCATGGAAATCTCCTACATTGGTACTAGCAGAAACAATTCACAGAATGAATAATACAATGTCCCATGCTAAGATGGTAGCCATCGATCAAAATCAAATTCCAAAATTTGAAAAACTTTGGCATCCTTGGATAAAACAACAGTTCCTGTCAAATTTCAATGACTCTGTCCTGTTGCCATGGTAACGGATTAAATGACTTACAGAGACACCCATTATAAAGCTTCGAAGAGAACTAAAAAGAATAATAAACTGACGAGCGGGACAACCTTGTGGACCATACCTCTACCTTTCAACCCTTTTTCTTCTTTCTCTTTCCTTTTCTCCACCTTACGATTAAAGCTCATTATCAGAATTTATTTGACCTATATACACTCTACTTGTAAACAATATGTATAGTAGGTATAAATCATTTAAATACCTACAAATGTAACTAAGGAAATGATATATATCTTTAATTTAGGTTTACGTGAACCCAATGTTTAATATTTGAAATTTCATGATATTTACCTATATAAACCCTACTGTAAAACAATGAACTTACTTTATAGATCCTTGTAAACTTACTTTATGTATCTTTATAACATTGTATACTCAATAAACTTCTTTTGACAAGGAAATTAGACTGTTTGGAGCGACCTGTGTATGTCAGAGGAATGAAGTGACCACTGAAAAATAGGAGAATAATTAATATCTAACAACCACCATCCCCCGGTAGGGATTTCAGGATCCTCATTACTGTGACCTGGGGAAAAACATGGTGTTAGAACCTCTGTCTCCTGTACCTTTATTCAGTGCATTCCTCTGATTTATTTTAACATAGGCGCTTCAAATTTTCTGTGACCCTTGGCTGGCCACGGAATTTGCCCCTTGAAGGAGGGTTATTCACATTCCGTATAGCAATGAAACCGTGTAACATATTCATAATTTGAACTATTTTGGTTTCCGTATTGCTTACAGGTTGATCAGAATTGGGTCGTGGGACCCGGTTTCTGTACTTTCTAGGGACTACTGGCTCAGTTTGATCAGACATATCCCCATCAGAACCACTGTCTTCATTCTGGGATAGTTGTCTGGGCCTTAGTTGCTCCCTATTTTTCCGGGGATTTTGGGGTGTCTTACCCTGTGATTGCTCCCTATTTACCTGTGTAGGCCCCCGGGGCCCATTACACTGGTGAGGGTGTCTACCCTTAGGTTTAAATCTGACCCGGGGGAGATACACCCTATAGTTTCTTTCAAACCTTGGGCCAGGATCCCATGGGTGATACTCCTGAGGTGGTCTTTGCTCCCCCCTTCTGTTTGGTGGGGTATCTGCTCTCCTGCTGGGGAAACTCTTTGGCATGTCTCCTCTGGCTATGTCAGCGTATGTCTTTTGCTGGGTATCAACATGTAATGATTGATGAGATACATGGATTTCCTCCACAAATTTATTTACGGGTTTAGGCACCCCTTTGTTTTCACCAGTCTGTTGGATAGAATACAAATTGTTACTCTCTTTTACCAACGACTCCGGTGAACACCCCCCTTTGTAATCTTTTGCTAAACTCACTTTTATGTAGTTAGGTAGGGCCTCGAAAAATGTGGATTTAAACTTAGGGTTTTTGTAATCTGGCTCCTTTCCTGCTGCGTGGGAAGCACTTTTGAGCACAGTAAGATTTTCATTGGGGCTTTGATTACTGTTACATCTGAGATTGGGTATATCCGCTGTAGCCGCGGTAACATTTTTGTATGGGCCAAATTTTAGATGACAGCGGTGTTTAATTTCTTGCCATGAAGCACCATACAGACCTTTTAAAGATTCGCAGAATCTACGGTGTTTGGTTTCAAATATCCACGGCAAGAAATTAATCCTAGACTGGTCATCATCTAGGCCTAAAACTGATAGGGTATTTTCATAGGTCTCGATGTGGTCAATAACGCACATGGATCCCTCTTCCTTAAAGACTGGGACAGCATCATTTACAAATTTTATTATTTCTGAGGTGTCTTGTTTAGGGGTGTCTGTCTTTTTCTCTGATCCCAAAGAAAACTGATTATATCCCCTTTCATGTGGTGGTTAAATTTTTACCCCCCTTTGCTCTACAGATGGCTTGGGGTAGGATATTGGTTCTTTTTCTGATTCCTCCTCATTGTCTGACTCCCAAATTTCAGATTTAGAGTCAGATTCTGAAGTATTGTCAGACTCTTCACGTTCAGGGTTAAGCATCTGAGCATCACCCTGGGTCACAAACTTCACTTGTTCTTTTAATTCTATTGATTGCTTAATTAGGGATTCCTGTCCTGACCTAAGCTGATTTGTTTCTTCTTTTAAATTTCCACTGCATATTACTCGGCAACTTCCTAAATTTCCACTGCCTATTACTTGGCAACTTTCGTCAGGAGACTCGTCTTCCTGCAGAAAACTCTCCCTCTCCTCTATTAATTGTTCCCACTTTTTACTTATTTGGCGAAGTCCGTCCATAATTATTTTAGTGTCTTTTGTCGACTGTTCTATTTTAAAATGCAATTCCTTTAATCGGGATTCTAAGATATCACTCTCCTGTTGGGTACTTTGACGTTTAAACTCATTATGAAGATACATCAGGATAAGGCATAATTCCACAAGAAGGTGATCGCGCCTTTTTATTCCCTTTGCCTCAGGGAATCTGTCTGTGAGTCCATAGATTTGCAATCCTATAATCCACATGCCGTTTACTAAATTTCTGGCGTGGTTTTTAAGGCCTTTAACAAATGCTTCTAGATCAGTCTCATTAGACAAACTTTTTCCGGCTTGATCCGCCGTTTCCATTTTATAAATTGTTTCCAACATTTCCTGTACCTGTGTCAATTTTTTCTGAGTACTCATACTACCACTAAGGGCTGACTCCTGATAATCCCCATCAACATAAAATTCACTTTGACCAGACATTTTGGCAAACAAAAAAAGCATTTTCCAAAAATTAATAATTAATAATTTCATGCAAAATATTATGTATGTCACCACCATAACTATGATTGATCTTGTACAAAACATCAACGTTATCTCAGCGCAGTGCCTCCATTTAATATGTCGTGAATAATCATTTAGAATAAGTTGTGCCTTTTTTAGGACAGGTTTCCTGCACAATAATTATTATTGAGTAATTTTTAACGAGGATATTTTTAAGATACAAAATCAATCTATATGACACAGTCTGTGCATGTGAAACTTATTCACGGAGACCTGAGCATACGAAGCAGTTATTTATTGGTTGACAAAAACAAATAATCACATGAAATTAAGATACCGATTGCGTTACTTGAACGTCTTGAAAATCAATAAAAACACTTGCAAAAATGGGCGTACCATCCCTTTGACCTAATACCACCATGATAACTTCTCGGTAGAATCAATAACCTTGTGAACTTGACAATTAAACAGAACTTCTGTATTTCACACGTACAACCGTTACTATACTGCAGGTAAGTAAGTGGTTAAAAATGTGAAATAAATTAGACGTTTGTATTGTCAATAAATGTGGCAACTATGCAAAAAGAAAAATATGATGAATCTGGAGGTAAACTGAACCCCACGATCGGATACTATACTTGAGGGAACTCCGTGGAGGCGTACAATTTCTTTAACCACCTCAATACAGGGCACTTAAACCCCCTTCCTGCCCAGACCAATTTTCAGCTTTTGGTGCTCTCACACTTTGAATGACTATTACTCAGTCATGCAACACTGTACCCAAATGAAATTTGTGTTCTTTTTTTCACACAAATAGAGCTTTCTTTTGGTGGTATTTAATCACTAATGGGTTTTTTATTTTTTGTGCTATAAATAAAAAAAGACCATAAATTTTGTGAAAAATTGCCTTTTTCTTTGTTTTTGTCATAAAATTTAGCAAATTAGTAATTTTTCTTCATAAATTTTGGCCACAATTTATACTGCTATATATCTTTGGTAAAAATAACCCAAATTAGTGTATATTATTTGGTCTTTGTGAAAGTTATAGAGTCTACAAACTATGGTGCCAATCACTGAAAATTGAAAACATCTGATCAGGCCTTCAGTACATCAGGTGAATCTCATTTCTTGAGGTACTAACAAGTGAGAAAAGTACAAATACCCCCCAAATGACCCCTTTTTAGAAAGTAGACATTCCAAGGTATTAAGTAAGTAGCATGGTGAGTTTTTTTAAGGTGTAATTTTTTCCCACAATTCTTTGCAAAAGGAAGATTTTTTTTTTTTTTTTTTTCAAAATTTTCATATTAACTGGTTATTTCTCTCACAGAGCATATGCATACAACAAATTACACCCCAAAATACATTCTGCTACTCCTCCTGAGTATGGCGATACCACATGTGTGGGACTTTTACACAGCCTGGCCACATACAAAGGCCCAACATTGAAGTCGCACCATCAGGCGATCAACGAGCATAAATTGCACATCTCATTTCTCAACCACCTATTACACTTTTGAAGGCCCTGGAGCACCAGGACAAAGGAATTGCCCACAAAATGACCCCATTTTGGAAAGCAAACACCCCAATGTATAATCTATGAGGCATAATGAGTCTTTTGAACGTTATTTTTTTACCAGATGTTTTTGGAAAATGTGGAAAAAAAATGAAAACGCATTTTTTTTACACAAAGTTGTCCATTTATAAGATATTTCCAACACATAGCAAATACATAGCAAAAATGACACCCCAAAATACATTCTGCTACTCCTCCTGAGTATGGCGATACCACATGTGTGGGACTTTTACACAGCCTGGCCACATACAAAGGCCCAACATTGAAGTCGCACCATCAGGCGATCTACGAGCATAAATTGCACATCTCATTTCTCAACCACCTATTACAATTTTGAAGGCCCTGGAGCACCAGGACAAAGGAATTGCCCACAAAATGACCCCATTTTGGAAAGAAAACACCCCAATGTATAATCTATGAGGCATAATGAGTCTTTTGAACGGTTATTTTTTTACCAGATGTTTTTGGAAAATGTGGAAAAAAAATGAAAACGCATTTTTTTTACACAAAGTTGTCCATTTATAAGATATTTCCAACACATAGCAAATACATAGCAAAAATGACACCCCAAAATACATTCTGCTACTCCTCCTGAGTATGGCGATACCACATGTGTGGGACTTTTACACAGCCTGGCCACATACAAAGGCCCAACATTGAAGTCGCACCATCAGGCGATCAACGAGCATAAATTGCACATCTCATTTCTCAACCACCTATTACACTTTTGAAGGCCCTGGAGCACCAGGACAAAGGAATTGCCCACAAAATGACCCCATTTTGGAAAGCAAACACCCCAATGTATAATCTATGAGGCATAATGAGTCTTTTGAACGGTTATTTTTTTACCAGATTTTTTTGGAAAATGTGGAAAAAAAATGAAAACGCATTTTTTTTACACAAAGTTGTCCATTTATAAGATATTTCCAACACATAGCAAATACATAGCAAAAATGACACCCCAAAATACATTCTGCTACTCCTCCTGAGTATGGCGATACCACATGTGTGGGACTTTTACACAGCCTGGCCACATACAAAGGCCCAACATTGAAGTCGCACCATCAGGCGATCTACGAGCATAAATTGCACATCTCATTTCTCAACCACCTATTACAATTTTGAAGGCCCTGGAGCACCAGGACAAAGGAATTGCCCACAAAATGACCCCATTTTGGAAAGAAAACACCCCAATGTATAATCTATGAGGCATAATGAGTCTTTTGAACGGTTATTTTTTTACCAGATGTTTTTGGAAAATGTGGAAAAAAAATGAAAACGCATTTTTTTTACACAAAGTTGTCCATTTATAAGATATTTCCAACACATAGCAAATACATAGCAAAAATGACACCCCAAAATACATTCTGCTACTCCTCCTGAGTATGGCGATACCACATGTGTGGGACTTTTACACAGCCTGGCCACATACAAAGGCCCAACATTGAAGTCGCACCATCAGGCGATCAACGAGCATAAATTGCACATCTCATTTCTCAACCACCTATTACACTTTTGAAGGCCCTGGAGCACCAGGACAAAGGAATTGCCCACAAAATGACCCCATTTTGGAAAGCAAACACCCCAATGTATAATCTATGAGGCATAATGAGTCTTTTGAACGGTTATTTTTTTACCAGATGTTTTTGGAAAATGTGGAAAAAAAATGAAAACGCATTTTTTTTACACAAAGTTGTCCATTTATAAGATATTTCCAACACATAGCAAATACATAGCAAAAATGACACCCCAAAATACATTCTGCTACTCCTCCTGAGTATGGCGATACCACATGTGTGGGACTTTTACACAGCCTGGCCACATACAAAGGCCCAACATTGAAGTCGCACCATCAGGCGATCTACGAGCATAAATTGCACATCTCATTTCTCAACCACCTATTACAATTTTGAAGGCCCTGGAGCACCAGGACAAAGGAATTGCCCACAAAATGACCCCATTTTGGAAAGAAAACACCCCAATGTATAATCTATGAGGCATAATGAGTCTTTTGAACGGTTATTTTTTTACCAGATGTTTTTGGAAAATGTGGAAAAAAAATGAAAACGCATTTTTTTTACACAAAGTTGTCCATTTATAAGATATTTCCAACACATAGCAAATACATAGCAAAAATGACACCCCAAAATACATTCTGCTACTCCTCCTGAGTATGGCGATACCACATGTGCGGGACTTTTACACAGCCTGGCCACATACAAAGGCCCAACATTGAAGTAGCACCATCAGGCGATCTACGAGCATAAATTGCACATCTCATTTCTCAACCACCTATTACAATTTTGAAGGCCCTGGAGCACCAGGACAAAGGAATTGCCCACAAAATGACCCCATTTTGGAAAGCAAACACCCCAATGTATAATCTATGAGGCATAATGAGTCTTTTGAACGGTTATTTTTTTACCAGATGTTTTTGGAAAATGTGGAAAAAAAATGAAAACGCATTTTTTTTTACACAAAGTTGTCCATTTATAAGATATTTCCAACACATAGCAAATACATAGCAAAAATGACACCCCAAAATACATTCTGCTACTCCTCCTGAGTATGGCGATACCACATGTGCGGGACTTTTACACAGCCTGGCCACATACAAAGGCCCAACATTGAAGTAGCACCATCAGGCGATCTACGAGCATAAATTGCACATCTCATTTCTCAACCACCTATTACACTTTTGAAGGCCCTGGAGCACCAGGACAAAGGAATTGCCAACAAAATGACCCCATTTTGGAAAGCAAACACCCCAACGTATAATCTATGAGGCATAATGAGTCTTTTGAACGGTTATTTTTTTTCCAGAAGTTTTTGGAAAATGTGGAAAAAAAATAAAAACGCATTTTTTTTACACAAAGTTGTCCATTTTATAAGATATTTCCAACACATAGCAAAAATGACACCCCAAAATACATTCTGCTACTCCCCCTGAGTATGGGGATACCACATGTGTGAGACTTACACAGCTTGGCCACATACAGTGGCCCAACATCCAAGTAGCACCATCAGGCGTTCTAGGAGCATACATTACATAGATAATTTCCTGGCAACCTATCATTTTTGAAGGCCCTTCATATTTGTAACACATAGCATGTACATACCAAGAATTACAATCCAAAATAAATTCTATTGCGGAAAGGATTAAAAAAAAAGTATTACCTGTGCTTTTAGTAGTGTCCACAGAAGAGAGCACTGGTCCAGGCAGCAGTCAGGGATGTGCTTAGCGACAGCAATAACTATCCAGGCAGCAGGCAGGAATATTGTCTATAGTCGGCACAGCACAGTCCATAGGAATTGTCCAGGCAGAGACAGCCAGCACAGCCATAATATTGGTCCTGGTACACTGTTACCTGCAGACACACATTATTGTACCGCTCTCCAGCCCTTCATAAACATACTGCCTCTTGCTACAGCGAATTATTTGCATAGTCCAGGTAGCAGGCAGATGTGTGGTCCGTTCATGCGGCAGGCAAAGGCATGATGGCAGTAAGTCAGCAGAAGGCTGAGGGCCGCAATCGGGTAAGACCTGTGCACAGGGGCACAGGGGTAGAGGCTTCGACCCACCCAAATCTCTATGAAGCCTCCGGACTCCAGACCCTAATCCGGAAATTACAAAACCGGGAGAAAACAAAAAAAATTGTTATCTCCATCCGGAAAAACTTTTCTGGAGCCCCTCACATATGTGAGACCCCTGTGTACTATAGTAGCAGGGCAACAGATCAGTCCAAGTGGTAGGCAAAAGCATAGTCCATAAAACAAGCCAGGGTCAGTTAACGTGCAAGCAGTCCAAGCGGTAGGCAGAAGAGTAGTCACAAAACAGGCCAGGGTCAGTTCACGAGCAAGCAGTCCAAACGGTGGGCAGAGGCATAGTCAAAACAGGCCAGGGTCAGTTCATGTGGAAGCAGTCCAAACGGTAGGCAGAGGCATAGTCAAAAAGCAGGCCAGGGTCAGTTCACATTGAAGGCAGTGGCATGGTTATTTTGGGGAAGCATGGAAAATGATCAGCGAAAATGGGGAAAATATGGGCTAATAACTTGGGGATGTATGATACAGTTCGAAGCATTCACCAATGCAAAGGCCAGGTTGGGAGGGACACTGGGGACAATAGTAGCTTGTATCTTTTCGAAAACCTCTTCTGCTGCACACACGACATTTTTTTTGCCGTCTTCGGCCTGTTTCCGATGGTGGAATGTTGTACTGGAAGTGGCGTTCATGAAGTCGGCTAACAGCATCAGAACGAGGTAATTCTGGGAGGGGTCTTTGTGGATAGATGAGGGACGTGACTACTTCTTCTATGAATTTTAGGAAGGAGGCGGGGCTTTCTGTGGATTTTGTGTAGATTATGTAGGAATTGTAAATGGCCAAATGGATTAGATATATTGCTACCTTCTTATACCAGAATCGGGACCTCCTTATTGACAAATAGAGCTGAATTATTTGGTCATTGAAATCCACCCCCCCCATGTAGAGATTATAGTCTTGGACACATGTCGGTTTTTCAATGGGACCTCGTCTTCGCTGAACTACAACTGCAGTGTCATCATGAATGGTGGACATCATGTGCACGTTCCTGTTATCCTTCCACCTCAAGGCCAGCACTTCATTACATCTCAGTGTTGCTCTTTCCCCCTTTTTCAGCCTTTTGTTCACAATGGATTGTGGGAAGCCCTTCCTATTTTTTCTTGAAGTTCCGCAGGCCAGGGTTTTTTCAATATAAAGGTGTCTGAAAAGGGGCAGGCTGGTATAAAAGTTGTCCAGGTATATATGATAGCCTTTTTTTAGAAGTGGGTAAGCCAGGTCCCATACAATTTTTCCAGGTGTGCCCATGTAGGCCGGGCACTCAGGGGGCTGGAGCTGGGAATCTCTTCCCTCATATATGCGGAATGCATATAGATATCCCGTGGCTCTCTCACACAGCTTGTAAAATTTGACTCCATATTTGGCTTTTTTGGTAGGAATATACTGTTTTATTCCTAGCCGGCCTGAAAATGGTACCAGGGACTCATCCACACATATAATCTTCTCGGGGACATAAAGTTCTGCAAATCGTTGGGAAAATGAATTTATTAGTGGGCGAATCTTGTACAGCTTATCGGAATTTGGATGATTGCGGGGAGGGCACTGGGTGTTGTCGTTAAAATGAAAGAATCTCATAATCATCTCATATCGGGACCTGGACATAGCGGCAGAATACATGGGCATATGGTGTATGGGGTTGGTGGACCAATAGGTATGTCCTTCATTTTTTTTTGTAAGCCCCATATTTAGGGTGAGGCCCAAAAACAATTTGAACTCCTCCATATTCAAATCTCTCCACTCAAACGGACGGGCATAAGATGATTGGGGGTTGCTGGCAATATACTGCTGGGCATACAAATTTGTCTGGTCGACAATGAACTGCAGCAAAGTGTCGGGCAAAAACAGGTGAAAAAAATTGATCTCTGTAAAATTTTGGGTGTTGGCCTGCACACCTGGCTGTGCTGTGAAAGGGGGAATATTTGGTGATCCCGAGTTGGAAGGCAGCCATGTTGGGTTGGCAAGACCATCTGGCATATAGGTAGCGGCCCTGGCTCTTGGGGGACGTGACACTCCAGTAGTTGGGGGAGTTGAATTTCCTGTGCTGGAACTCAGGTGTGATGTGGCAGCACTGGTACTGGGCATTTGTGCGAGGGGCCTATCTCTGGTGGCAGCACTGGTACTGGGCATTTGTGCGCGGGGCCCATCTCTGGTGGCAGCACTGGTACTGGGCCTTTGTTCCTGGGGCCTATTGCTGGCGGCAGCACTGGTACTGGGCCTTTCTTCCTGGGGCCTATTTCTGGTGGCAGAGCTGGTACTGGGAATATAATCCCGGTTGCTGGCGACTTCCTGGGTTCCAGAGTGTCGTGCCCTTTTAGCAGGGACCCATTCTTCATCCGAACCATTGCTACTCTCGATCGGCTCAAATGCCGAACTTGATTCGGAATCAGAATGGGACTCTGATGAGAGCTCCCCGGTGCTCTCATCAGTCATAGAGAGGATCTGGAACGCCTCCTCACTTGTATATCCTCTTTTGGACATGGCTGTGTGGCGGGTAGCTGTGCGACAGGTGACAGATGGGTGGCAGGTGACGGTCACTGATGGGCTGTGCGATGGGTGGCAGGTGACGTTCACTGAGAGGTGATGGTGTGATGGGCGATGGTCACAGATAGTTGACAGGCGACGGTCACTGATGGGTGACAGGTGCACCGCTGATGGTCACTGATGGGTGACAGGGTACAGTCACTGATGGGTGACGGGTGAGAGGGCACGGTCACTGATGGGTGACAGGCCACGGACAGTGACAGTCACAGATTGTTGACAGGCGACGTCACTGATGGGTGACGGGTGCACCGCTGATGGTCACTGGTGGGTGACGGGTGACAGGGCACGGTCACTGGTGGGTGACGGGTGACAGGGCAGGTCACTGATGGGTGACGGATGACAGGGCAGGTCACTGATGGGTGACGGGTGACAGGGCAGGTCACTGATGGGTGACGGATGACAGGGCAGGTCACTGATGGGTGACGGGTGACAGGGCAGGTCACTGATGGGTGACGGGTGACAGGGCACGGTCACTGGTGGGTGACAGGGCACCGCTGATGGTCACTAATGGCAGTCTCTATGTGACAGGTGCACTTTTTATGGGGTGACTGTTGGGTGACAGATGACAATTGGGGGGGGCGATGGGACAGAAGTGGTGTTGGTGCAGACACTACAAATACAAAGATCTGTAACTCACTGCTCCTGGCTCTTCTCTCCTCACACTGGAAACGGTGTGTGAGGAGAGAAGGGCTAGTAACAGCTAGTGACAGGTCTTTGTTTACACTTAGTGATCGGCTGTGAATGGATCACAGCCGATCACATGGTACACAGTACTGGCCAATGGATGTAAACTATCGTCGGTGACGAGCAGTGTTCCCGGGGAACACGCCGCCACCGACGTGCACGCGCAGCGCGCTCACGATCGCGCGCATGCGCCGTGCAATGCGGGATGTACCATTAGTGATCGGCCGTGACTTCATCACGGCCAATCACGTGGTAAACAACCATGCGCAGTGGCTGTTCACCCCTGTCGGTGACGAGCGGTGTCTCGGTGACACGCCGCCACCGACAGTACAGGGCTGCACGCTCACGATCGCGCGCATGCCCTGTTTAAACGGTGGACGTCATATGACGTCCACTCAGAACAATAGGCTTACCGTCCGGCCGTCATATGACGGTGGGCGGTAGGCTAGCGGTTAATGAATATTTTTGCAGTTTCCAAAGCTGATGGGCCATCTTGGACAGTCTGTCTACAATGACGAAGATGGTGGAGTAGCCTTCTGCCAACGGGAGCTCAACGATGAAGTCCATCGCAATCATTTTCCATGGCCTTTCTGGCATGGGTAAGGGCCTTAATAGCCCCCAGGCCTTCGTTCGGCTGCTCTTGCTCCGAGCGCAGGTAATACAGGACTCCACAAAGCTCTTGCAGTCGCTTACCAGCTGGGGCCACCAAAAAGTACGCTGTACAAGTTCTGTTGTTTTCAACACACCAAAATGCCCAGCCAATTTGTGGTTGTGGCAGAGTTCCAGTACAGCAATCCTCAGATCCTCTGGGACCAAGATTTTATCCTTGTATCGGAATAAGCCGTCTTGCAAGCTTACCTCGCCTTCCACAGAAGGGGACCAATTTCTTGAGGCCTGTTTGATCCAGGATATAAGATCTCCCTGAAAAAGCAGAAAACTTCCAGCAGGGAGAATGGTGTCTGGAGGCAGAGATTCCCTGGAGTCATGAAACATACGGGATAATGCATCTGGTTTGGTGTTCTTGGTACCTGGCCTATACGTAATGTGGAATTGAAATCTCGAGAAGAACAGAGCCCATCTTGCCTGTCGTGGTCTCAATCTCTTGGCCGTTCTCAAATACTCAAGATTTTTATGGTCCGTGTAAATCAGAATGGGGTGAGCGGCCCCCTCCAATAGGTAGCGCCACTCTTCAAGTGCTGCTTTAATGGCCAGCAACTCACGATCTCCTACATCGTAATTTTTTTCTGCATCAGAAAGTTTTCGTGAGAAGAAGGCTACGGGATGAAGGAGAGCCTTGGCACCTTGCCGCTGAGACAGTATTGCCCCTACCGCGACCTCCAATGCGTCCACCTCAAGGACAAACGGCAAGGCAGGGTCTGGGTGCTTCAGGTCAGAAGCGGAAGTAAAAAGTTCCTTGAGTTTATCAAAGGCTGCTTGCGCCTGAGGAGACCAACAGAATCGATTTTCCTGTTTAGTCAGTTCTGTGATGGGGGCAATTATAGTAGAAAAACTCCTTATAAATTTCCGATAAAAATTGGCGAAACCGACAAAGCGTTGGACCCCTTTTTTATCGGAGGGAGCGGGCCAGTCCAGAATAGCTGCAACCTTTTGCGGGTCCATTTTAACACCATCGGTAGAGATGATTAGGCCAAGGAACTGAATGCACTGGAGCTCAAAATCGCATTTGTCCAATTTAGCATAGAGTCCATGCTGCCTGAGCCGGGTTAACACATTCCTGACATGCCTGCGATGTTCGGTAACAGAAGAGGAGAAGATCAGAATGTCGTCCAGGTATACGATAACATATAAATCCAGGAGGTCACAAAAAATGTCATTTACGAAATGTTGAAAAGTTGCCGGTGCGTTGTACAGGCCGAAGGGCATGACGAGGTATTCAAAATGTCCGAACCTGGTACGGAAGGCTGTTTTCCACTCATCCCCCTCTCTGATGCGAATCAAGTTATAGGCCCCACGGAGGTCGAGTTTGGTAAATATATTTGCTGAACCCAATCTTTGGAACAGCTCTGGCACAAGAGGTAAGGGATAGCGATTTTTGATGGTCACCTTGTTGAGTTCTCTATAATCGATGCAGGGACGTAGCGAGTGGTCCTTTTTCTCAAACAAAAAAGATGCCTGCCCCGGCTGGTGATGTTGAAGGACGGATAAAGCCTCTCTTAAGATTTTCATCGATATACACCTTGAGAGTACCCAGCTCCTGCTCTGTTAAAGGAAATATTCTCCCAAAAGGAACTTCAGATCTGGGCAACAACTCAATAGGACAGTCGTAGGGTTTATGAGGCGGAAGGGTCTCAGCCCCTTTTTTGCTAAAGACATCGGAGAAGTCCTGGTAAGGGATGGGAATCGCCTGCTGTGATTCCGTGTCGGTGTTCAGACACAAGAGTTGACTGGGTTTTGCAGGAGTTCCGTGCAAACAGTGCTGTTGGCAGTAACTGGAAGAGAACTTGACTTCCCCAGAAACCCAATCGATACTGGAGTTATGCGCCTGCAACCAAGGCATTCCTAGAATAATAGGGAAGAGTGGTGAAGAAATGGCGTCCAGCCGGAGAGTTTCCTGATGACAGGTGTTCATGGTGGCTAGCAGTGGGATGGTTTCCAAGGTGACTGGACCAGAGCTGAGGGTGGAACCATCCGCGAGATAGACAGCAAGTCCCTGCGATTTTGTCCGGAGAGGGATACGGTGTTGAGTCGCAAAGGTGGGATCAATGAAGCAACTGCACGCTCCTGAGTCAATGATGACTGGGGTAAGCAGATCCTGTCCTGGAATCTGGAGGGTAATGGAGAGAGCCAGATGGTTAGCAAGGTTAGGCAAGGCAGGTGCGATTTTAGAAGTAGCTGAAACAGACTTACGTGTCTTATTTGGGCAGGATCTCACATAGTAACCTGATTCCCCGCAGTACATGCATAAGTTGTTGACCCGTCAACGTTGTCGTTCTTCGGGAGTGAGGGATGGGTGGAGAAGCCCCAGTTGCATCGGTTCAGAAGTGTCAAGGGCTGAGGCAGCCAGTACCTGAAGGCTTTGGCCTACGGAGCTGGTAGCACTAGGGACCTTGGGGAGGACCCAAGTGGGGCGGAACTGGTTGACCGACCTCTCAGAACGACGCTCTCTCAAGCGCCAATCAATCTGCACCGACAGGTTAATAAGGTCTTCAAGAGTTTGGGGTACGCCTACCCGTGCCAGCTCGTCTTTGAGCGAATCGGATAATCCTAAGCGGAATTGGTATCGCAGGGCCGCATCATTCCATTCAGTGTCTGAACTCCAATGCCTAAATTCCAGAACATAGTCTTCTGCAGGCCTGCGCCCCTGTTGTAGGGCGTGTAAGGCGGATTTGGCTGTGGCTTTTAACTGAGGGTCCTCATACAATTGAGACATGGCAGTAAAGAAGGTATCCAGACTATCCAAGCAGACTGACTTTTGCTCCAGGAGACGGTGGGCCCACGCCTGTGGTTCTCCAGATAGAAGAGAGATGACAAAACCCACCCTGGTTGCTTGCAAGGAGAAGGTGCGTGGTTGCAAGGCGAAGTACAGTTCGCAAGCGTTACAAAATACTCGATACTTGTTGCGCTCTCTGGTAAACCTTTCGGGTGTAGGGACCCTGGGTTCGGGAGGTAGCATAACCACTGAGGGTGCAGGTGGGAGCCCTGTAGCAGAAGCACCTTGCGGGTTAGCAGGTGAGGATAGCACCTGAATTCGTTCCTCCAGTCTGGTATAACCTTCTTGAAGGCTCTTCACAGCCTGCGTGAGACCCGCCAGGTGTCTGCATAGCTCCTCCATGGGAGAGGTCCCCTGCTCGGGCTCGGACATGGCTGCTCGATACTGTCAGACTTACCCGTATCAGACTCTCGAACCCGATATAGCAGAGGATGGCCTCCCGTACGTATCTGGTTCCCGGCCCCTGATAGAGCACACAGAAGGCACTGGAGCACAGAATGGTATGAGAGCCTGGCGGGTGGTTAGCAGGGATGAGGCCCAAAGTCCTGATGCAAGCTGGCAGGAGATGATAGGTAGGCTGTAGGTCAGCTACAGGTGCAGAGCAGGAGCAGGCAGATCCGAACACAAGCAAGGTTGGCAACAGGCAGTCAGCACGGTACAAAAGGAGCAGGAAGATACAAAGTCCAGGTCACAAGCAGGTTTGGCAGCAGGGGGTCAGCACGGTACAGAGGGGTCAGGCAGGTTCAAAGTCGGAGGCAGGCCAGGGTTCAGATGCAGGCGGATAGCAGAGCAGAGTCCAATAAACAAGCCGGGTCACAGAGAGATCAAACAGTACACAGGAAACAGGAAGCACGGGAACAGGAAGCTGATGATCGGACAGCATCGAGCACAGCATCCCAGCAACCTAAATAGGGCAACCGGCGCCAGCGCGAGCCAGCGCGACGGGGCGCACTCCAGAGTGCCCAGCAAGTGTCCTGAACCGAGATCCTCTCTGACAATATCAATATTTGAGAGAACATACAAGATAAAATCACATAACATAATTACCCATTCCAGGATGGCTACTGTTCCTATTGGCTGGTTACCAGAGTTAAGATGGCTGCCGTAGTTTCAAAATGGATACTCTTAAAGAGGATTTACTTCTTGTGACCTCCGAGTTCTAAGTGTCAGGTGTCGAGGAATCTTCATGAATGTAAAGATATGTATTCATGCATGGTGCATGAGTGTCAGCCTGGGAGTGTGTGTATCTCCCAGTGTCCCCCCTCAGGGTGGATCCCTGAGCTCCCTTCCTTTTCCTCCTTTCTTCCTCTTTTTTCCTTCCCCTCTTGGCCTCTTCCTTGCCTCTAAATACCATTTCAGATAATAAGACCATAAAAAATATAATGGCTCTGCCCAGAAGGTTTGGTTCACTTTCCATTGGTTTAAGAGACTTAATTATTAACCTTCTCTGGAAATTTAGTGAGTTCAAATAATACCACCTTCAACCACCAGGTGTCTCACATGTGTTTTGAGTCTATCTTTTTGAGTTAATACGTTCTATTTTGTACAGGAGGCGGTCAGAGGCTGCAGACATTGTACAGGAGGTGGCCAGGGGCTGCGGACATTGTACGGGAGGTGGTCAGGGGCTGCGGACATTGTACGGGAGGTGGTCAGGGGCTGCGGACATTGTACGGGAGGTGGTCAGAGGCTGCGGACAGCCATATTTTTTACAGGCTGTCCACAGATTAACATCTGACCACCTCCTGTACAATGTCCACAGCCCCTGACCACCTCCTGTACAATGTCCACAGCCCCTGACCACCTCCTGTACAATGTCCGCAGCCCCTGACCACCTCCTGTACAATGTCCGCAGCCTCTGACCATCTCCTGTACAATGTCTGCAGCCTCTAACCATCTCTTGTCTTTTTATCATGTCTGTAGTCACTGAAGGAGAGTTTGTAGAGGAGTCAAGAGTGGGAGCGCCGCCAGAATGGGGGTCACGGGAGGGGTCAGACATGTGTGGACACTGGAGAGGAGACTTTAGGATAAAACCAGAGTTTCCAAGCTAAAGCCGTCTGACTGAGCCCTGCATGGTGCACCTGAGAGGAGGTCAATGACAGTGCTGCCAGGCCATTCTGAGGGATGTAAGGGGACACTGATCTAAATGTTCTCCTCTTACCTTAGTGTATTCACTCAGTGGAAGGTGGTCTCTGGTCACCAGAGTCTCCCCCACATCATGACCAGAGACCACCTTTTATCAGAGTTCCCAGCATTCCCCTTTACATCAGTCTGCAGGATTCCCCCTTACAGTGCAAGGAGGAACTCTGTGGACCCTGAGGTAAGTGGGAATCACTTACATCAGCGTTCCCCCTGTTGTGAATTCATGAAGAAATATATTTTATATTTACTGGCAGAAACATGAGAGATGCTTAGGCCTCAAAAAGTAAATGAACTGTGTTGTTGCAATAATTGAACTGTTGCCCTTTTGGAGACCTTTAGGACAAAATTGACGTTCTCGTGTTTTACCAAGTTTTTCTACTACTTCAAATATTGAAGACTTTTACAAGCATGTATTGTGAGGAAAACTCATGGAACAATGGCTGCTCTCGTCACAAAACAAGGAGATATTTGCATGGTATTAGTGAATAAACGAAAACTATCCTTATAGCCATAGGATACAAGGTTATACAGACTATTCTCACATAAAAAATACCTCACCTGGCCTAAACCCATTGTGTTCAAGTGAGGGACTGTTTAAATAGCTAACACCTTGGCTAACAAAACCCATTGTGTGAATTTTAGGAACTGTTTAGACAAACAAGTCATCTTTAAACATCCAGTGGGAAAGATTTGAAGTTGGTGCAAGTCAAAAATATTTTAAAGTATCTATAAGGTTATTATAAGTCATT
The DNA here is from genome assembly GCF_042186555.1 of Aquarana catesbeiana. Taxonomy (NCBI): domain Eukaryota; kingdom Metazoa; phylum Chordata; class Amphibia; order Anura; family Ranidae; genus Aquarana; species Aquarana catesbeiana. The sequence goes on along the minus strand of NC_133333.1, from coordinate 203,420,110 downwards.
TCAAACTATCTATGATATTGTAGGTCACAGAGACATATTATAATTTTGGCATCTGCGGACCCAACAACTTTGGTATGAAGAAAATATATATTGTGATTTTATAAGTAGAAGTGTTTTAAGAAACTAATTAGTATTAGGAAAAACATATAAGTATGATTATAACTATATAAAACTGTAGCCTATGCTTGGATAAACAAATATTCAGTGGAGATACCAGAAGTTATACAGGTATCCATATAGATAATCATTTTTATGTAGTATTGATGAATATGTGCACAAAGCAAGGTCCATAAAGACGTGGATGAGCGAGTTTAGGGTGGAGGAACTTGACTGGCCTGCACAGAGTCCTGAACTCAACCCAATAGAACCCCTTTGGAATGAATTCGAGCAGAGACTGCGAGCCAGGCCTTCTCGTCCAACATCAGTGCCTGACCTCACAAATGCTCTTCTGAAAAATTTCCATAGACACACTCCTAAACCTTGTGGACAGCTTTTCCATAAGAAAACGAGAATAGGAATGAGACAATGCTTCCTTTAAGAGAATGGGATCTTTAATGGAGACATCAACGTCTGTTACCAAGGTAAACACACAGATAGTAAGGTTTAGTTTAAGAAAGTATTACATTTATTATCGCATAATAGCATGAAAAAGCACATAGTCATCATTGTATATAGATAATAAGTGATACTTGATATAAGAAATAACAACAAATGCTTGGATATGCAGAAGGGCCGACATGCTTCTTCAAAGGTACCGCATGCATCTATAGTTTCATCTAGGTTACATAAAACATATCATTAATAACGCAGTCTAAGAATCATAGATAATAATCACTTGGTTTTGGTTACTTAAATGTGGGTGCTTACCCAATTTGAGGCTTAAGATGCCTCCCTGGACAATCGTGGCGTGGTTCCATGCACAGGATCCAGCTGTGAAGGCCAGCCAACTACAGCAACTACCCAGTGGAAGTCAGATCCACCAGGGTTGGATAGTGGAGGTATCGGATCGCGTAATTACCAGGGAATCGGATAATAATACCAATAATCTAAGGCAGGGATCCTCAAACTATGGCCCTCCAGCTGTTGCAGAACTACACATCCCAAGAGGCATGGTAAAACTCTGACATTCACAGACATGACTAGGCATGATGGGAATTGTAGTTCCTGAACACCCGGAGGGCCGCAGTTTGAAGACCCCTGATCTAAGGATTTAAATTTTGTAGAATAATGCCGTTAGGCAATTCAAATTAATTAGTGAGTAGCTAACGTAAACAAAAAGAGAAACAACATATAAGATCTGTGCTTCAAGCTCAGATACTTATGAGGTGGAGCATATTCATCAATCTTTGGGAAGAATTGTATACATAGCCCTAATGAGCCACACTAGATAAAAAAGGGGGAGGGGGAACCTGGTAAATCTATATATTAATGTAAAGCGTGTGTGGATAAGGAGGGGGGGGGGGGGTGAAGATGATTTTTTTTTATGCAATTATGCGATAATAAATGTAATACTTTCTTAAACTAAACCTTACTATCTGTGTGTTTACCTTGGTAACAGACACTGATGTCTCCAATAAAGATCCCATTCTCTTAGAGGAAGCATTGTCTCCCTCCTATTCTCATTTTAATCATTACCAGGGATTTGGAAACATTCATCTGTTTCTGGAAACAGTCCAATAACATTCCTAAAAGAGTCAAACGAGGAAGACGCCGCTCCTGGCGAGCAATCACTACAGTCCGGATGCGCTGGGTGCAAGCCACGGCTCACCACCGATGATCAATAGGAAGAAAAGAGCGGCTGCACACCACAGGAACGTTCCAACAATTTTATTCAAAGAATAGCAAATGACAGCCAACAAAGACAGAGTGTCCGAATCCTGTCTTTGTTGGTTGTTATTTGCTATTTTTGGAATAAAATCATTGGAACGTTCCTGTGGTGTGCAGCCGTTCTTTTCTTCGCAGAAGGATTGAAGTTGTTATAGCTGCAAAGGGTGGGGCCAACTCAATATTGAACCCTACGGACTAAGATTGAGATGCCATGAAAGTTCATGCGTGTGTAAAGGCAGGTGTCCCAATACTTTTGGTAATAAAATGTATGTGTGTCATACACATCACATGCATGCCACTGCTTTGTATCATCACCTTGATAAAGTGGAACCAATTGTCTCAGAAATGTTGGTTAGGTTTTATATGGGTCTACTGTAAAAAAAAAACTATATTTGCACATAGTGTGCTGGATCTTTCTGTGACTGGATATTTTACAGTGCCACTGTTGGTCAAGCATCTATGTCATAAGGATGTCTGTGTTTGGATCTGTGTACCCGCTCTTGTCTGTATGTCAAAATTTGTGGGATAACAAAAATGTGAGTAACAGGCAGAATAAAAGTAAAGTGAAGTGATTTGTCAGCCATGAAAATGATGCTGTCATTTAAATCCCAACAGCATGATAAATGTGACTGCAAAGCTGAAAGCATGCTTGATGCTTGTCATACAGTCAGGTCCATAAATATTGGGACATCGACACAATTCTAATCTTTTTGGCTCGATACACCACCACAATGGATTTGAAATAAAACGAACAAGATGTGCTTTAACTGCTTTAACTGCAGACTTTCATCTTTAATTTGAGGGTATTTACATCTAAATCAGGTGAACGGTGTAGGAATTACAACAGTTTGTATATGTGCCTCCCACTTTTTAAGGGACCAAAAGTAATGGGACAATTGGCTGCTCAGCTGTTCCATGGCCATGGTGTGTGTTATTCTCTCATTATCCCATTTACAAGGAGCAGATAAAAGGTCCAGAGTTCATTTCAAGTGTGCTATTTGCATTTGGAATCTGTTGCTGTCAACTCTCAATATGAGATCCAAAGAGCTGTCACCATCAGTGAAGCAAGCCATCATTAGGCTGTAAAAACTAAACAAACCCATCAGAGAGATAGCAAAAACATTAGGTGTGGCCAAATCAACTGTTTGGAACATCCTTAAAAAGAAAGAACGCACCGGTGAGCTCAGTAACACCAAAAGACCCGGAAGACCGCAGAAAACAACTGTGGTGGATGACCGAACAATTATTTCCCTGGTGAAGAAAACACTCTTCACAACAGTTGGCCAGATCAAGAACACTCTCCAGGAGGTAGGTGTATGTGTGTCAAAGTCAACAATCAAGAGAAGACTTCACCAGAGTGAATACAGAGGGTTCACCACAAGATGTAAACCATTGGTGAGCCACAAAAACAGGAAGGCCAGATTAGAGTTTGCCAAACAACATCTTAAAAAGCCTTCACAGTTCTGGAACAACATCCTATGGACAGATGAGACCAAGATCAACTTGTACCAGAGTGATGGGAAGAGAAGAGTATGGAGAAGGAAAGGAACTGCTCATGATTCAAAGCATACCACCTCATCAGTGAAACATGGTGGTGGTAGTGTCATGGCGTGGGCATGTATGACTGCCAATGGAACTGGTTCTCTTGTATTTATTGATGATGTGACAAAAGCAGAAGGATGAATTCTGAAGTGTTTCGGGCAATATTATCTGCTCATATTCAGCAAAATGCTTCAGAACTCATTGCACGGTGCTTCACAGTGCAGATGGACAATGACCCGAAGCATACTGCGAAAGCAACCAAAGAGTTTTTTAAGGGAAAGAAGTGGAATGTTATGAAATGGCCAAGTCAATCACCTGACCTGAATCCGATTGAGCATGCATTTCACTTGCTGAAGACAAAACTGAAGGGAAAATGCCCCAAGAACAAGCAGGAACTGAAGACAGTTGCAGTAGAGGCCTGGCAGAGCATCACCAGAGATGAAACCCAGCATCTGGTGATGTCTATGCGTTCCAGACTTCAGGCTGTAATTGACTGCAAAGGATTTGCAACCAAGTATTAAAAAGTGAAAGTTTGATGAATGATTGTTAATCTGTCCCATTACTTTTGGTCCCTTAAAAAGTGGGAGGCACATATACAAACTGTTGTAATTCCTACACCGTTCAACTGATTTGGATGTAAATACCCTCAAATTAAAGCTGAAAGTCTACAGTTAAAGCACATCTTGTTCATTTCATTTCAAATCCATTGTGGTGGTGTATAGAGCCAAAAAGATTAGAATTGTGTCGATGTCCCAATATTTATGGACCTGACTGTAATAAAGACAATGAAGAATGCTATAGTGAAACTGTGGAAGAAACTAGCTACTAGCTAAAATTGTTATTTTGAAATCTGCAAGAATAAACCAATAAAAAAGCAGAGACTATATGAACATTGGATTTTTTTTCACCAGGTAATAAAAATCCACCGCAGGGTTCCTTTTTTAACAGTTGATGATGTGTTGCTTCATAAGTAATTGCCTAAAATGTGGAGCCAGGAATGTCCAGCTTGGATCCAGGTATTACTTCTTGGATTGCTACACCTAAAGCAACTCACAATTTCAACAATACCTTTGCTTGCCTACAGAGATCTGCTACAGGCATGCGCAGGGGGGTTGCCAGGTGTGCCTGGGAACACCCTAATCACTCTGTGCAGTGCCAACTGCCCCTACTGTCCAGGCTTCCCCCCATGTTGCCCCCCTCCCTTCCGTCCTCTTCTTTCCTCTCCCCTAGGCTGCTGCGGGGAATGCTTCAGAATGGAGAGCGGAGAAAAGGGCTAGTCAATATGTTATTTACTTGCCCCTTCTTTTTCTAAATGAACACACTCACTGTGTTCATTCATAACTGAAATATAGTAAACAGTGTTTACTATGCTTCAGTTTGTGAATGAACAGGAAGCTGCTCAGCACAGATCACTTCCAATTCATTTACTGTCTAGTGCAGCTGAGGCTGCAGGGAAAAGCAAGTGTGTTTGAGCTTTGGGGTGCAAAACCTAATGCAGTGGTTCTTAACCCCTGTCCTCAGGACCCACTAACAGGCCAGGTTTGCAAGATAACGGAAATACATCACAGGTGATCTCATTTGCTGCTCAGTGCTTGCAGTATTCTAGTCTGCATCTCCCCAAGGTAATACATAAAATCTGGCCTGTTAGTGGGTCCTAAGGACAGGAGTTGAGAACCACTGCCCTAATGCAATATGCTGCGCGCACCTATGAGATCTGAAAGTTTTAAGTTTCTTAAAAATATTCAATAACAGTCATATTTAGTAGTACACAAATAGATGACAATTTTTACAATCTAAAATGTGGACGGGCAAAGTCCTCTACATCTGTGGCTTGGTTTAAAGGGGTCCTCAAGTAATAGATCTTGGAGAACCATTTCTTCAATGCAAAGACATTGTCTTGAGTGGTTGAGTCATGAGTGCAGCTATCAGACCACACTTGAATCATATTGTTTACTGACATACTGTAAGTAATATTAAGAATTACACAATGCGTTGTACAATTATTTTCTTGCGTCATATACAGTAGCATTAGTACTTATAATATAATGGTTATCTTGCACATGCAGCAAACTATAGTTTCCTGCAAAGACAGAACCAATTGTGCAATATATCATGATTCGCATGATTTCAAATATTCCATTATTAGTAGAATCAGTGCACTTCTAATGACGTCCATTTCCTGACTTTATATTTCACTCATATTTATTTCCTTTTTTATTTATATTGAGGACATTTACATTTGGAAGTTGTGTTTTTGGAGTGTCATAAATGTAAAACATGCCAAACCTGACAGTAGATGAATTGCTTCACAGCAACAATAAAGCTAGGATGTATCGGTGTTTCAGCCAAAATGTCCAACTGCCAACCAGAGACACAGGTATTTATGCTTGTTGTCATATGTTTTTTTCGTATGTATTTTTTTTAAGCACAGATTCCCACCACATCCTGTGACATCACTTCCTTTTAGTGTTTGTGGAGAGAGAAGAGAACAGGTTGGGCAGTTTATTCCTAACATTATTACAGAGCACCCCTGTGATGGGAGTCACTTTGGGTGGGGGGCTCATGGAATCCAGCTTACCTTAGAGAGCTCTGAAAACCCATTTTCCAGCTCCCCCGGGTCCTCTTATGTGTAAGTCCCCCTGTGTCTATTAGACTATTTCATTTTACCCCTGTTATCCTGGGTTCTATATGTGTGGTTTGTGTTGAAAGTTGAAGGGGCTCTTTTACTTGGGACAGTAATATTTATGAACAATCTCCCTCAAGAAACATATGGAAGATAAATAATTCCACCTTTCAGACTGCTAGAATATTGTAGGAGTGTCTTATAGAACATTGCTAGACAGTTTGAGGTGGGGTGGAGGTTGTTATGTGTTTATTGTTAAGTGGCTGTATCCCATTGTTCTATTGTTTCTGTCTGTCATAAAAATATTATGGGATGTATATGCTTATGTGGATTAACTTAAAGAAGAAGTCCAGCCTGAGCAAGTTTGGCTGGGCTGCTCCTATGGGTCCTAGGAGTGCCATTCGTTTTGCACTCCTGTGACCCGCTTTCAGCAGAGAGCAGTCTGAACTCCTCTCTCTGCTGACATCACCAATATCAGTCCCGGCACTGCATCATTCTGACTCTGGGAGTCTGGATGCACCAGGTGCCTGGACTTATAGCCGTCTCAGCCGCTCAGTGAGCTGCTGAGAGGCTGAGATGGCCGCTCCCCGCCCCTCCACAGCTCTGCGCTCCAGTGAGCATGGAGGAGCAGTGCAGGAGAGCTGCTGATTGGCAGTCAGCAGCTCTCCCCTCTCGGGGAGCCGAGAGAACTAAGCCATCGGCCGTGTTCGATGGCTCGGTTCTCAGTGCAGAGACGCCAGGGGACAGATGCAGCATCGGCACAATGCTAGATCCACTGAGGTAAGTATAAATCTGCAATAACCCCCAAACCCATACTTCTATTTTAAGGGTTAATTAAATCACATAAATCAATAGTTGCTAGAGGGGGGAGGGGGATTTCTCCAACAGCCCTGCCTGCTGATAAGACTATCTACCGATGAAAAATTTGAACATACCTATGTCTCTTGTTACTGATTGTAGTTTACCCCGCCCTGTGACATTATGCAAAGAAGGGGTATTTCTATGAGTGTATATCTCCTTGTACCTGTGTTTCAATAAACAGTCTTATGTTTCTTACCACCCTACACTGAGTTACAGCTAGTGACTGGTTGGGCCACGTCCTGTGGGATTGTGTGTTGTTTGGTTCCAGCTGGTGGGCAGAGATGGAAAGAGCTCCTGGAGCCTCAAGAAATCCAGAAAGCTGTGCTAAACCAGCTTGGAACGCACAGCGAATGTGACATCACCGGAACGATCGGAGGTCAGAGATCACAGACAAGTGGGGAAAAAACAATAGAGAAGCAAGGCTATGCGCTATGAGCATTCAAATCCAGCGTCTCTTTTTGTGAGATTTTTTTTTTATCAAAATCCCTTCCTTGGGGATCTTCCCTAATTCTTTATAATGCCATAAAATGCATAACATTTACATCATAATATGTGTGTAGAATATAAATTACCCCTCAAAAAGGCACCTTTGTGTGTATTGTGGGGTTTTTTGTTGTCATCATTCATATTCTGTGCACATTTCTGAGGCTATGGCTGTTTCCTAGCATGATCACCTTGAGCAGAATACCCACCACCATGATTACTACGTCCATAATTGTTTGTGTGTCCATCACCAACATTACGTGCCTGGCTCCCTGTATGTTTTATAACAGAAGAGGAAGAAGCAGATGAATCAGATTCAGTTACTAGCTAAATGCTAATATAGAAACAGCTAATGAGTCAGCGAGGGAAGAGGGTGTGATAGCTAGCCATAATGCTTAGTATATACCGCATATCCCCCTTACAATACCAGTGCCACCATGTAAAATATTTACAGTATTTGTGCTCTTAATATATATAAACATTTGTATGACAGTGCAATAATAACAATTTTATCATAACACGTATTGTAACTTGAACCAAACAAAATAAAGTCCACTTTATAGCCTAAACAACCATGCCCGTGTGTATTTTCCACCAATCTGAAAATTATTACACCACATTGTTCACACCTCGCCTCCAGCTCTACAACCTCACTGACTTCTAAGCTGCAAGAAAACAGACATCCCAACCTGCAAAAACTCATTTCAGGGAGGTGGCAAGCTCATTTCAGGGAGGTCACGCTCCGTGCCGACAACCCTCCCCCCATTCATAATAAAATACTATAATAAAATAATACTTTAAAGATAATTAATAATATGACATAATAAAATAGTACTTTAAAGATAATTAACAATATAATGCCATAATAAAATAATACTCTAAAAGATAATGTTGTGTCACACTCACCAACAATGCACCCTCACTGTGCCCATTTGCAGCCTCATCAGTGCCAACAATGCAGCCTCACTGTGCCAATCTGCAGCTTCAATCTGCACCCTCACTGTGCCCATCTGCAGCCTCATTAATGTCAACAATGCAGCCTCACTGTGCCAATCTGCAGCCTCAATCTGCACCCTCACTGTGCCCATCTGCAGCCTCATTAGTGTCAACAATGCAGCCTCACTGTACCAACAATGCAGCCTCACTGTGCCCATCTGTATCCTCATCAGTACCCATCTGCAGCCTCACTGTGCCCATCTGTATCCTCATCAGTGCCCATCTGCAGCCTCACTGTGCCCATCTGCAGCCTCGCTGTGCCAACAATGCAGCCTCATTGTGCCCATCTATATCCTCATCAGTGCCCATCTGCAGCCTCACTGTGCCCATCTGTATCCTCATCAGTGCCCATCTGCAGCCTCACTGTGGCCATCTGCAGCCTCGCTGTGCCAACAATGCAGCCTCATTGTGCCCATCTGTATCCTCATCAGTGCCCATCTGCAGCCTCACTGTGTCCATCTTCAGCCTCACTGTGCCCATCTGCAGCCTCACTGTGCCAATAATGCTGCCTCACTGTGCCCATCTGTATCCTCATCAGTGCCCATCTGCAGCCTCGCCAGTACCTTGATTACGCGAGTCACGGGAGACTTGAGATGTCTGAGAAAAGCAGCAAGCAGGTCATGTATGATGGTCACTCCAGCTTCACCACTTCTTTATTGTTAACAAGCAGTGACATCTCTCACTACCTAGGAGGCAATGAACTACCCGGGTCTTAGCAGGCAATGACACTTCTCATCACCAGAAGGCAATAAACATCCGGTAAACAACAAACTATAGAGACGGGCGCAATAGTTGTTAAGTTCACCCTGTATACTCAAATTTCATACTTTAAATCCTATCATGGCTCCCAACATCCCCAAGCTATTGCAATTATCTATTTTTTGCCTACCTGCTTCCTTCCTGTGTTATTGCAATTTTTTCGTTGAATGACGTCACAAGCGCATGCGCCGTAACATCGCTAAAATCCGGCAACTCGAGACCCGGCCGGACAGATGCCTGTGTATGTCGGGGCTGCGTCATTTCCTGTTGTAGATGTCAGCCCCAACCTCCCGCGATGGTTCCTGATCATTTTCGTCCCCAAGAGGATCTTGCGCATGTGCGGGATTAACAAGATGAATAGGTACTGTGTGCGAAAGCGTTTATCATAGCAGACGCGGAAGACCCACAATACAGATGGCGCTGGCGAAGACACAAAATAAACGGCGATAGCACAACAATTTTTTACAGTAAAAGAAACGTTTTGTAAAACAAATGAGTGATCAATCGTTTATCAGTGATGATGTCTTTTGAAATATTTGTAAATTTAAATGATTTTTTGAGGGTTTACTACCGCTTTAAGGACCGGAAGGATTTGCCCCCTTAATGACCAGGCCATTTTTTGCGATACGGCACTGCGACGATTTAACTGACAATCGCGCGGTTGTGCAATGTTGTACCCAAATAAAATTTATGTCATTTTTTTCCCACAAATAGAAGTTTCTTTTGGTGGTATTTGATCACCTTTATTTTTGTTTTGTTTTTTGCGCTATAAACAAAAAAAGACTGACAATTTTGAAAAAAAACAATATTTTTTTACTTTTTTCTATAATAAATAACCAAAAAAAATGTAAAAAAACTAATTTCTTCAGTTTAGGCCAATATGTATTCGTCTACATATTTTGGGTAAAATTGCAATAAGCGAATATTGATTGGTTTGCACAAAAGTTATAGCGTCTACAAAATAGGGGATTGATTTATGCCATTTTTATTAAAAAAAATGTTTTTCTAATAATGGAGTTGATCAGCGATTTTTAGCGGGGCTGCGACATTGCAGCGGACAGATTGGACACGTTTGACACTTTTTTGGGACCAGTGACATTTATACAGCGATCAGTGCTAAAAATACCCACTGATTACTGTATAAATGTCACTGGCAGGGAAGGGGTTAACACTAGAGGGCGATCAAGGGGTTAAGTGTTCTCTAGGGAGGTGTTTCTGACTGTGGGGGGGAGTGTAGTGACTGGAGGAGGAGACAGATCGCTGTTCCTAATCACAAGGAACAGCAGATCTGTCTTTCCTCCCCTGACAAACAGGAATCTGTTTATTTACATTGACAGGTCCCCGTTCTGTCTCTCTCAGGAGCAATCGCGGGTGGGTGGCCACGCGCATCTGTTCCGGCATCGCGATCCTGACGCTCTTAAAGTGGCCGACGTACAATGACGGCGATTCGCCCAGGAGAGCCAACCAGCTGGTCTTAAAGTAGGTAAAAAGGAACTGCAGTCTGCTCACATAATTTGTAATAAAAACATATTTGCCATTCTGAAGCTTCCCTCCAAGCACTGTGCATATTATTTTACATATACTGTGATTCTGTACTTGCCAAATATGCTGCAGAAATCGTCCTCCGCTAAGTCTTTTCCTTTCCGATGTTGCCGCTCTGCTGGGTCTGGAAGCTGGCTGTGTAGATGAGGGGATCCAGGAAAGAGGGCTGGAAAGCTCTTGTGGCCTTAAGTGATTGTAAAGGCTATTTTTTTTCCTATATAAATAACAAAAACATGTTATACTTACCTGCTCTGTTGCACTGGATTTGCACAGAGCAGCCCTGATCCTCCTCTTCTCGGGCACCTCTTCTGTGATCCTGGCCCCTCCCTCTTGTTCAGTGCCCCCACGGCAAGCAGCTTGCTACGGGGGCACCCAAGCTGAGTCACAGGTCCTTGTGTCTATTCAGACACAGAGCCCTGACCCCGCCCCACCCCTTCTCTCCCCTGATTGGCTAGCTGACTTTGATTGAAAGCAATGGGAGCCAGTGGTACCACTGCTGTGTCTCAGCCAATCAGGAAGGAGACTCGTGGACATCACTGGACAGAGATGGGCTCAGACAAGTGTTAGGGGGCTCAGCCTTTAAGATTAAAAAAAAATTCTGCTTTTACAACCCCTTTAAGTGGATTCTGCCTGACCCAAGATGGCTCACATGTGGTGTTAGCATCCAATCGGGTGCTTCCCCAGTGACCCAGGAAACTATAGAGGAACTGTGTTCCCCTTGACTTCCTCTCAAGCTGTGATACCACTGTGGAACGGCGCCAACTGCAGTTGAGAAAGTAGACCGTACCTGCCTACAAGCAGGCACGATTGTAGTAAATGAGTAAAGTTCAGAGGCAGAGTTCAAGGTGAAGCACCAGGTCAGAAACAAGGACAAGGTCACAAAGCAGACCAGGGTCTTCAGCAGCTAGGTGGCAAGATACTGTATCAAAGACGGGAACATGGTCACGGGGGAAGACAGAGTTGTCAGCAGGCAGGTAACCAGGTACCATGATGAGTCAGGCCGCAAGGAAACAGCTAAAGACAAGTCAACACTGAGCCTTAAATGGCCTGTTTATCATCAATGTTGACACCAGGTATGTGCACACGCAAGTACTGTGAGGCAGGTACACACATGTGTAGGTGCCCTTGTAGATGACCAAAGGGAACTCCTATACAGCAACCCACCTTCCCCAACTAAGATTGATTTTCACACAAAACAAATACAGGATTATAGTCAACCGTTAATGGAAATCTCATTTTTTTGCTACCTACTACCCGCTATGCAAAATCCCTCAGTGTTAAAAAATAGCACCTTTTTTCTATGCACTTCACTACAATGCACAGGTGATCCACGTCCACGAGTTGTGGTGTGCTAAAACACATGTACACTGAGGTGTGCTGGGGTGCCATTAAAAATGAATAGCATTGCAACTCACCGTTGGCCATGCCTTATTGTGCTTTGTAGTAAAATGTACATAATCCCATGCATTAAGGTAAAGCAAAGGTGTGGAGGCAGTCCCTTAAAGTTCATGACGATGGGTGAGTGAAATGATGCAATTCCTATTCAAATACATGCAGCTGTAATTGAAAGGAAAACGCAGCGCTTTACAAACATGGGCTGCAGTTGACCTGCAGTTTAAACATACTTTAAGAGGGCATGCTTCATCCCAAAAAGTCCAGATCAGCAGGTATACAGCCAAAATAATTGTCTGTGACTTGCTGACTAATTCATGCTGTGTCCAATCACAGCACAGATCAGCAGGGAGTATGCTCGCCTGAAAACTAGGGAGTGGATTGTGACCTGTACATTGCTGTGCCTGGCTGTGCTGCCTGCTATCAGTAAATGTACTATTAGGGGGGCGAAAGTGGTTAACAACTCTCCCAGCCACCATCTGGGCACACCTCCCCAGGGATTGGCTGCACCCTGCTCAATATTCAGGCTGGTGATTTTATTTCTCCCTCACTAAAATCTAGAAACCTCTTCTAGAGGCAGGGGGAAGCAATCAATGTCCAGCCAGTGCCCCGAATAAACAATCATTGCTCCTCTGGCTACAGCAACAGCCAATAACTACATTTTTTCTAGCAGCCTAACTAGAAGAGTGCTACATGTGCAACATCAATCTTCAATCTGCAGATTTGTCGGTTGCACATCCATGATGAGAATCTCCCATTCCACCACATCCCAAAGGTGCTCTATTGGATGAGATCTGGTGACTGTGGAGGCCATTGGAGTACAGGGACCTCATTGTCATGTTCAAGAAACCAGTGGTGAGATGATTTCAGCTTTGTGACATGGTGCATTATCAGAAGATGGGGACACTGTAGTCATAAAGGGATGGACAAGGTCAGCAACAATACTCAGGTAGGCCGTGGTGTTTAAATAATGCTCAATTGGTACTAAGGGGCACAAAGTGTGCCAAGAAAATATCCCCCACACCATTACATCACCAGCCTGAACCATTGATACAAGGCAGGAAGGATTAATGCTTTCATGTCGTTTACACCAAATTCTGACTCTACTATCTGAATGTCGCAGTTGATATTGAGACTCATCAGACCAGGCAACGTTTTTCCAATCTTCTATTGTCCAATTTTGGTGAGCCTGTGCGAACTGTTGCCTCTGTTTCTTGTTCTTAGGTGATAGGAGTGGCACCCAATGTGGTCTTCTGCTGCTGCTGTAGCCCATCTGCTTCAAGGTTCAATCTGTTGTGCATTCAGAGATGGTATTCTGCATACCTTGGTTGTAATGAGTGGTTATTTGAGTTATTGTTTCCTTTCTATCATCTCCAACCAGTCTGCCCATTCTCCTCTGACCTCTGACACCAACAAGTCATTTTCCTCCACACAACTGGCGCTCACTGGATATTTTCTCTTTTTCTGACCATTCTCTGTAAACCCTAGAGATGGTTGTGCGTGATAATCCCAGTAGATCAGCAGTTTCTGAAATAGTCAGACCAGCCCGTCTGATACCAACAACCATGCCACGTTCAAAGATACTTAAAGTGTTACTAAACTCACAACAGTAAAATCAGTCTGTAATTGCAGTAAAGCATGCTTGTTATACTCACTGTGGAACCTAAGGGGTTAATACTCTGCATTGTGTATAAAGACTGTGTGATCCTGTCTTCTCTGTTCCTCCCCTTCTTTCACTGACTCCAACCCGTTTCTGGATAGAACAGAGCATTAGGAGTCAGGCTGCACATGCTCAGTTTAGTGTGTATTGCTAAAGAGTTGTTTTTTTTTTTCTTGGGAGAGTGCATTTGATCAGTACAGGGCCAATCGGGACTGTCCAGACAGAGGGTCAGGGGAGAATGAAAACTCCTGCTAAACCTGCTCTGTGCCACATTCTAAACCTAATCTATCTTACCCTGTAAAGCAAAAATCATTGTACTTACCTATCCTGCAGCCAATCCGATTGCGGTCCCAGCATCAGCTGTCAGCCGTTGATTCGCTGTGTAGGCATGTGCAGGAGAGGCATCCGACAACGGAAGCCCCATAGTAAGTCTATGGGTGACATCACTTCCTATTCATTTCACAGCTGTTGTCGGTCCTCTCCTGCACACATCACCTGCTGCTGGAGACTGGCCCGGATCTGGTGCAGAACAGGTAAGTACAGCAACTTTTGCTTTACAGGGTTAGATAGATTAGGCTTAGAATATGGCACAGAGCAGGTTTAGCGTTAGTTAGGTTTTGCCTGGACTTCTCCTTTAAGCAGACACTGATAGAAGTCTCAAGGCTCCCATATACTGCTGTTGATGAAAAAGGGTATTTAGAAATCCATATTTACTAAAATAATTGCATTCCCATGCTCTGTGTACCATGGGGGACCAGATAATGCAGGTTCCTGGGTTTAGTAACACTTTAAATTCCCTTTCTTCGCTATTCTCGGTTTCAACTTCTGCAAGTCGTCTTCCCCAAGTCTGGATGCCTAAATGCATTGAGTTGCTGCCATGTGATTGGCTGATTAGCAATTTGTGTCACCAAAGCAATTGAACAGGTGTACCTAATAAAGTGGCCGGCGAGGGTATATATTATAGTTAGACACATTGAGCACAATAAAATAACCATTTCAAAGTAAATTGTCTGTTAAAATTCTTATCCCAGCCCTTGCAGTACACACGCTTCTGCTCTCTCAGCACTGCTTTCCTGAATTTCCAGGAAAGAGTTAGCAGTGGACAGTGCAGTCTCCAGCCAGTGTGTTCGCTCTGGAAAGGGAGGTAATGTTCTGGTATTATAAGGCCCCTTTCACACTTATGCAACTTTTCCTGCAACTTTGGACATCAAAGTCACATGACAAGTCGTTACCCTATGATTCCCAATGATAACCATTCCTATCTGTGCAACTTCAAGTCGCACTTACTTCACAGTAGTCCCTGCACTACTCTGGTCTGACTTTGATGCGAGTTGAGGTCCATAGACCTCAAGTTTACACAGGCATTCCCTGAAATCGTGTCAAAATCGCGGCCACAAAATCGCGCAACTTTCAAGTCACAGCAGTGTAAAAGGGGCCTAACAGCTGCAGCTGCCAGGGGTTATCCTTGATGGGGTAGGGTTGCCACCTCATCCCTTTAAAACCAAACACATATTAATTACACAGGTTCTGTGGCTGATTGCCTAACAGATTTTTCATTATTGTTATTTTAATTTTATTTTTCTAGTTTGATGCTTTCTTTTTACATTTTTTTTTTTTATCATTTTTATTCCTATTACAAGGAATGTAAACATCCTTGGCGCTCGCAGTTCACCCAGGTGTGTTAAACAAGCGAATGAATATTCGCTTTCCTAACACTGAACCGCCTCTCCGCCAGTCAGGTGCTCGGGTTTGTTACCCGTCACCTAAATGGCTGAAATGTCAGGTGCTGTGATTGAACGCCTATCAGGCGTCCAATCGCCTACAGGAGAGAACGGGAGAAGACGCATGGAGGACACCGCTCGCCGCCGTCACCCGCTGTCCCACCGAGACAGGGTAAGTGAGCGGGCGGGGGGGTGGGGTCACAGTGGCGGCATTCAATGGCACATTGGCAGAATTTGATGGCACAGTGGCTGCATTCAATGGGCACAGTGGCAGCATTCGATGGCCACAGTGGGAGCATTTGATGGCACAGTGGCAGCATTTGATGGGCACAGTGGAAGCATTTGATGGCACAGTGGCAGCGTTTGATGGGCACAGTGGCGGCGATTGATGGGCATAGTGGCGGCATTTGATGGGCACAGTGGCTGCAATTGATGGGCACAGTGGCAGCGTTTGATGGGCACAGTGGCGGCGATTGATGGGCATAGTGGCGGCATTTGATGGGCACAGTGGCTGCAATTGATGGGCACAGTGGCTGCGTTTGATGGGCACAGTGGCTGCGTTTGATGGGTACAGTGAGGCTCCAATTGATGGGGTTTTTTTTTAGAATTTTTCAGTTTGTTTGCGCCCCCCCAAAAAAAATTTTGAGCACCAGCTGCCACTGCCTGTAACTGCAGACATCATTCAGATATCACTGCCAAGAATGGGCTCAGGCATGTTCACAAGTCCATGTGCCCGCGCTCGCTAGGAAGCTGACACTCCGCAGCGCTAATCACAGGCAGTGAGACATTTCCCGATCTGTGCAGCCGCGGACCAGGAAATGTCTCACTGCTTGTGATTAGCACTGCGGAGTGTCAGCTTCTTGGTGAGCGCGGGCACGTGGAGTCGCGAACACGCCTGAACTCATCCTTAATCACCACTCAACGTCGACGACGTCATATGACGTTGGGCTGGTAGGAAGCGGTTAACGTGGTAATTAAACTCACTTGGTGCCTTATCTGCATTAAAGGGGTAAACCCTCGTTTTTTTTTTTTTAAATAACAAACATGTCATACTTACCTCCACTGTGGCCCCGGTCCTCCTCTTCTGGGGTCCCTAAGCGGCGCTGGTGGCTCCTCCCTGCATTGAGTGTCCATGTTGGAGAAAGCTCTCCTAAGGTGGACACCCGTGCGGGCGCACTCCCGAGTCCTGCATCTGTCTCCATTCACACAGAATGCAGGAATCGGCCCCACCCCCTAGCGCCGCGTCATACGATTTGATTAACAGCAGCGGGAGCCAATGGCTGCGCTGCTTTCAATCTATCCAATCAGGACACAAGACACCAGCTAGATCTGGTGTGCTTGTTCCTGGACGGAAGATGACAGCTTTCAGGTAAGTAAAACGGGGGCTGCAGCACTACAGCAGGTTTTTCACCTTAATGCATAGAATGCATAGTTGCCAACATTGAAAAAAATTTTTTAGGGACACTTTTTTGGCTGTAGGCGGAGTGGTGGCGTGGTTTATACAAAATAGTGGGCGTGTCTTAAGTGGGCGTGGCTCAAAGGGGGTGTGGTTAGAGTGTGAGATGAATGAGGGATGGAGAGGCAAAGGGGGGGAGAGGGGTGGAGGCACAGCAGGCCCAGATCCTACACAACAATGGAAATATGTGTATTCTAGAAAGTTTAATAACCAGCAGATAAAGGTACTCCAAACACCTGGTGTTAGCATTTCAATCATCCCGGCACCATGGTTGTTATGGTGTCAGGATGATTGAAGTGCATTATTTCTATTATTACATTGTAATATAAAATGAAATCATTCAACTCACCATAATGCCGAATCAGTGGGATCCCTGAGCGTGTCACCTGCCACGTCGCCTGCCACCAGCCGTCCGTCCTTGCATCAGGTGCCCCCAGCAGAGTCCGTCCTTGCATCAGATGTCCCCAATGGAGCTCTCCCTTACATCAGATGTCCCCAGCGGAGCCCCCCTTACATCAGATGTCCCCAGCGGAGCCATCCCTTACATCAGATGTCCCCAGCGGAGCCCCCCTTACATCAGATGTCCCCAGCGGAGCCCCCCCTTACATCAGGTGTCACCAGCGGAGCCCCCCCTTACATCAGATGGCCCCAGCGGAGCCCCCCTTACATCAGATGTTGCCAGCGGAGCCCCCCCTTACATCAGGTGTCACCAGCAGAGCCCCCTTACATCTTACATCAGATGTCCCCAGCGGAGCCCCCTTACATCAGTTGTCACCTGCGGAGCCCCCCCCTTACATCAGGTGTCCCCAGCGGAGCCCCTCCTACATCAGGTGTCACCAGCGGAGCCCCCTTACTTCAGGTGTCACCAGCGGAGCCCCCCCTTACATTAGATGTCCCCAGCGGAGCCCCCCCTTACATCAGATATCCCCAGCGGAGCCCCCTTTACATCAGATGTCACCAGCGGAGCCCCCCTTACATCAGATGTTCCCAGCAGGGCCCCCCTTACATCAGGTGTCACCAGCGGAGCCCCCCCTTACATCAGGTGTCACCAGCGGAGCCCCCCCTTACATCAGGTGTCCCCAGCAGAGCCCCCCCTTACATCAGGTGTCCCCAGTGGAGCCCCTCCTTACATCAGGTGTCACTAGCGGAGCCCCCCTTACATCAGGTGTCCCCAGCGGTGCCCCCCCTTACTTCAGGTGTCCCCAGCGGTGCCCCCCCTTACCTCAGGTGTCCTAGTAGGAGGGGGTATACAAAATAATGTCTCCCTCCGCCAGCCGCGTGGTTACAATAGAACCCCCGCCGTAGACCGGCATGCGGGGCGGGGGGGTAGGCGGGGCGAGGCAGAGCGGGGCACAGGGTGGGCGGCGACGCAGGAGCCTCGTCTAGCCACCCAGTCGTTCCTGGTCTTCTTAAAAATGGCGGCCGGCAGAGAAAATGTCTCTGCCAGCCGCGGACCTCTAGCGGCAGCAGGGAAAAATCGTGAAAAATCGGATTTCTCTGGACATTTCCCGGGAAACAATAAAATCGGGAAGAGTCCAAATCCCGGGAATGTCCCAGGAAATCCGGGACAGTTGGTAAGTGTGAGAATGCATTAAGGTGAAAAACCATGAGGGTTTATAACCCCTTTAAGTTAGTAATTGGGGTACACGCTATAAGAAAATCGGGCAAATGATCGTCCGATTTTTCTCGTTGTTTCACAGCAAATCGGAACAGATGAACCAAAATTCTTTGGACGAAAATGTTGGCCCGATTTTTTTATAGTGTGTACAAGCCTTAAAGAGGGATTCCGGCCTTTAAAAAAAATTAAAAGTCAGCAGCTACAAACACTGTAGCTGCTGACTTTAAATAAGTACTTACCTGTTCTGGGTGCCCGCGATGTCGGCCGCCCGAGGTAAGGGAAACACGCAGTGGAGCCTTGCGGCTTCACTGCCAGTTTCCTACTGCGCGGCGCTCTGTGAATGGCTCCGTGGTGTTCTGGGAACACACACAGTTCTCAGAAGACAACGGGGCCGCTCACCGAGGAGCAGAACACGCCGCGGAAGAGGAAGAGGCAGATTAGGAAGACTGCCTAGCAACAAAGGTTTAGGTATGTTTAAAACTTTTTTTTTTTTTTCAAATGTTTTTTTAAGGATTTTTGGTGATTTTTTTTTTTTTTTTCAGGGTGGCCCTCCACTTTAATTTCATATGTGTTCGGGTTTAAAGGGATGAGGTGACAACCCTATGATGGGGAGGGGATGTGTTAGATTCCAATCTCTGCATGTTTGCTCCTTTTTAGTTTCTTCTTTTTTCAGGGAAACTTTTGTCAAGCAATGTTGAAGTCTATCTGAAGTCTAACATGAAGTCCTTGAACAAAACCCTTCATGGCAGAACCTCCATCTATTACTTCTAGCACATCAAAGTAAACAAGAATATTAGAAATGACTCTTTCAATTGTTTTATTAGAGGTTTGCAGTGTTCCAATGAACACATATACTGAGGGAGGCTTCTCCCATCTTTCCCGCCTACACTGTCACTCCTCCTCGCTGTACTATCACTGCACTGATCACCTGACCAGAAATGAACACCCTCACTGCCCCGCCCGCTGCTGGTCACGTGTGTGTGGCGGCGCTCTCCTATTGGCGCCCTCATCCCTGCCAATCAACTTTTACTGCGCAGTTCCGCAGTGGTGACGCGCGATCCTTCGAGGACTGGCCGGCCGCCATATTGTACTTCTGGTGACGTCACGTGCTCCCGGTATATTTCAGAGGGGGTGTACAAAGGGGAGGGGAGGAGCAGTATGTCGTGTCTACACGGTATAGAGGGGGAGAGAGCACCTCAGTAAGGGGAACCAGTTGTGTTCCTCATAGCATTGTTTATCCCCAGAATCTATAGATAGACGTGTTTACCACCTATACCTGAACCCTGGCTGGACTGAGAACTTCAAATGACAATGGGTTTAATAGTTGTGGTTTAATTCAGGGGGGTGATAAATAAGAAGATATCACTGGCTACCACGCTGTAGGACTCTCTGCCAATCACAGCTCTCTGACGTCATCACGTACATTGTAGGACCAGCAGATGAGGATGCCATTAATTACACAGGTTCTGTGGCTAATTAATGTGGTAATTAAACTCACTTGGTGCCTTATCTGCATTATTTTAGCCTCAGAAACTGTGTAATTCATATGTGTCCTGGATTAAAGGGATGAGGTGGCAACCACCGACAGGGCATTGGACAGCAGAGATCTAAAAGCGGCATAACGCACCAATACCGCACGTGATTGCAGCTACTGTGTGTTTTTTGGGAAGGACATTATCACTGCAACAGGTATAGTGCTTTACTGCAGTGACCACCCTGCAGATGTCTGATACCCCAGCGCATACCTCCCAACTGTCCCTGATTTCGAGGGACTGTCCCTGATTAGGAGATATGTCCCTCTGTCACTCATTCCTCCTCATTTGTCCCTCATTTTGGTCTGATCTATATAGTTGTATATAAAATGCACTTTTTATCTATCAAAAAGTGTTTTCCAGCGCTAAACATTTCATCTGATTCCTAAATTGCTGTATTTGTAAATTCCAAAAGCCAATATAAAGGAATAGTAGTGGTAAAAAAAAAGCACTTGTGGGTTTAACCAATCTTGTTTTTTTTTTGTACAATTCTCCTTTAAGGGGGTGTGTCCTATGCCTGCATAGTTTTACTGATGGGTGTCCCTCATTCCCATCTCAAAAAGTTGGGAGGTATGCCAGCTCATACCTCCCAACTTTTTGAGATGGGAATGAGGGACACCTATCAGCAAAAGGATTTAGACATAGGACACACCCCCTGCTACGCCCCTTAAAGGAGAATTGTACAAAAAAAGATTCGTTCAACCCACAAGTGCTTTTTTTTTTTTTTTTTCACTATTTCTTTATACCGACCTTTGCAATTTACAAATGCAGCAAATTAGAAATTGGATGAAAGGTTAAGCACTGGGAAACATTTTTTTAAACGATAAAAAGTGCATTTTATACTGTATATCTAAATAGATCAGAGAAGAACGGGCTTTCACATTGGAGAGACAGGAGCTGCTCTTTCCGGGCGCTATTTTTAGCGCTGTAGCGCCTGCAAAGCGCCCCAGTGTAAAAGGGGTCTTAGAAACACCTCCCATGGAACACTTAACTGTTTGATCGCCCCCTAGTGTTAACCCTTCCCTGCCAGTGTCATTTATACAGTAATCAGGGGCTACTTTTAGCACTGATCGCTGTATAAGGCCCCTTTCACACGGACGGATAGAATTGTGGTTTTAGCTGCGTTTTCTATCGCAGATAAACGCAGACAATATTTTCCTATGGCCCCATTCACACACTGCGTTTAGCTGCGGTTTGATTACATGCGGTTTTGTGCGGATAGAAAAAATAGAATTGACTGCGTCCAGAAGCGATTTAGCGCAGCTATCCGCACAAAACCGCAGGTAATCGCAGTGCACTGTGTCAGCTGTGATAGCAGCGCCGAGCTGGCTCGCTCATCAGGAAAGGAAAAATGTTTTTTCCTTTCCCGATGAGCGACTAGCACGGGGATCCGACTGCAATCCCCGCCAATACCAGGCACTGTGTTTGGTATGAATCTTGAGGGGGAACTCCATGCCAAATTTTAAATAAAAAACCGGCATGGGTTCCCCTCCAAGAGCATACCAGGCCCTTCGGTCTGGTATGGATTTCAAGGGGCACCCCCTACACCGAAAAAACGGCATGGGGGTCCCCCCAAAATCCATACCAGACCCTTACCCGAGCACGCAGCCCAGTCGGTCAGAAAAGGGAGTGGGGACGAGCGAGCGCCCCCCTCCCCTCCTGAACCGTCCCAGGCTGCATGCCCTCAACATGGGGGGGTTGGTGCTTTGGGGCAAGGGGGGGGCGCCCCCCCACCCCAAAGCACCTCGTCCCCATGTTGATGAGGACAAGGGCCTCTTCCTGACATCCCTGGCCGTTGGTTGTCAGGGTCTGCGGGCGGGGGGCTTATCGGAATCCGGGAGCCCCCTTTAATAAGGGGGCCCCAGATCCCGGCCCCCCACCCTATGTGAATGAGTATGGGCTACATCGTACCCCTACCCATTCACCTGGGGAAAAAGTGTCAATAAAAAAAACACACTACACAGGTTTTAAAAGTAATTTATTAGACAGCTCCGGTGGTCTTCTTCTGACTTCGGGGGTCTCTCAGGCCTCTTCTCCCTCTCTCCGGTGTCGTCTCCACGCTTTCTGGTTCTTCTCCGGTGCCTTCTTCCTTCTGCCGGGCTCCTCCGCTATCTTCTGCTCTTTTGCCGCTCTTTTGCTAGCGGAGGAGCCCGGTCTTTAGAGATGTCTTCTTCCCTCTTCTCTTCCAGAGATGTTGACACAACGCTCCCTCTCGCTGTAATGCCGTGAGCGAGGTCTGCAACCAATTATATAGGCATGGGGCGTGGCCACCGGGTGATGTCACCCGGTGACCCCGCCCCTTATGATGTCACAGTCCCGGGGCAGTAGGAGAGAGGAGTGGAGCCTCACGCATGCGCAGTAGGGTTCCCGGCGTGAAGCCGTAAGGCTACACTGCTGGGTTCCCTTACTCGCAATGGAGGCGGCAGCACCCGACAGCTGATGGAAACATCAGCTGCGGTGCCGACACCACTGGACTCCAGGACAGGTAAGTGTCCGCTTATTAGTTATGTATGTGCAGCTGCTGGCTTTTAATTTTTGCATAGATGGGTGGACCTCCGCTTTAAAAACAGGTTTCTTCCTCAGTTCAGGCCGATATGTATTCTTCTACATGTTTTTGGTAAAAAAAAAATCGCAATAAGCGTATATTGATTGGTTTGCGCAAAAGTAATAGCGTCTACAAAATAGGGAATAGATTTATGGCATTTTTATTATTATTATTTTTTTTTTATTAGTAATGCCGGTGATGAGTGATTTTTATCAGGACTGCGACATTGTGGCGGACAGATCGGACACTTTTAACACTATTTTGGGACCATTGACAATTATACAGCGATCAGAGCTAAAAATAGCCACTGATTACTGCATAAATGTCATTGGCAGGGAAGGGGTTAACACGCTACTTCAGCGCAATTTCAAAACTGACTATCAATGCAATTTCATTGGGGCTTCCAACTTAATTTAACAGGAGTCAATGCAAGACGCAATGAAATTACAGAATAGTGCGGGAACCTTTTTCAAAGTCGCTGCGATTTTGAACGGTTCCATTGCTACAAATGGGGTGTGATCAGTCATGCATCGAGAAGGATCAGGAAGAAGGAACGGTATCTGCATCTACTCACACTTGGTATCTGTGAACCATGAGTTTGGTGGTCCCTGTCTGGTATAGAGATTGGCCTGAGGGTTCTTCCTGGTATCCATCTGTTTGGCTCCTGACGGGATAAAGGCCCTGGCCGGGTATAGGTCGCAAGCTTCCATTGCTTGCCTGTCTGGTAAGCGAGCATTTTGGGTGTTTGGCACTGGCGGTGCGGCAGAGGATACTATTGAACTTTTGATTACAGCACTATTAGCACTGTGGAATTAAGAAGATGGACTCTTTAGTTTGAATTTAATCTATTTTCAATATACAGATCACCTTTTATATAAATTTTTTTTTCATATTGATCTTTACTGTACAATTTCAATGTAGGTGGGTTAGCGCTGCTTTTTTCTGGTTTATCTATTTTTGTGTGTATCTCACTTGTAGCAGCAGCTTCTTTTTGGGTATTTGTATTCAGTTTAATTTATTATTTTTGTATTAGCTCAATTTTCTCACAGCGCGGTATGCCACTTTATTTATTTCAAGTTTGAACTGTCAAATCGCATTGGTGTGAACCAGAGTTTAAAGTGCAACTAAACCCACCAAGATTATTATTTTGCAAAACAATTACATACAAGGCATGAATGATAACTGTCAAAGATATTTGTACTCTTAAGCTGGCCACACATGGATCGAAATTCAGCTAGTTCAGCAGGAAACAGCCAAATTTTGATCCCTATATGGGTAGGCTGATTCGACCCACAAGTCATTCTATCGATCGACTTGGGTACAACAAGCCTTTCTGATTCTTTTACATGCTATTACTGCTATCAGCTATAGCTGCTAGCAGTAATTATTGTATTCTGCCGGCCAGGATCCCTGCATATCCCCACCAGCAGAATACCATAGCCCTGTGAGAGGGATTCCCCCATCAATGCTGACTGTGTTGATGCAGAAACTAAACAGTGATGGAAGGAAAGAATTCCTCTTTGGCTTGCTTAAAGTGGTGTTCCGGCCGAAATTATAATTTTTAAATAAAAATACCCCTATAATACACAAGCTTAATGTATTCTAGTAAAGTTAGTCTGTAAACTAAGGTCTGTTTTGTTAGTTTATAGCATTAATTTGTTATTTTATAAACTTACAGCAGGCCATGGCCATCTTAAGTGTGGGCATCTGAAGCCAGACTGTATTTCTTCCTGGTTCTCATCCTTGCAGATCTCGCACATGCTCAGTGCAGCACAAGCAGTGTAATAGGTTTCAGGTCAGGTTTCCATAGCAACGGCAGTGTCAGAGGAAGTTGCTGCCCCTTCCCAGAAGGCATTGCAAACAGGAAATTATGTCATTGGCCACGGCCAGGGAGGAGGAAGTGAAAAATGAATACAACAGATATACAGTAGGTGCTGAGAAAAAAAATATATATCCAATTTGTTTACAGTGCACAGCTTAGTGAGGGATGCTGAAGAGTTGTAAAAGTGTGTGGAACTCCACTTTAACTCTTCATTTAGACGTGTGATTGTAGGATGGCAAAAATACGTGGTTGAGTCACGTTTTTGCTGTCCGCCAATCGCCCCCCTTAAGCTGCAATAGGCAGCGGACAGTGGTGTTTAGATTACTCGGGCACAATGCTTTGCTTCACACCTGCGGCAAATTTACCTGATATGTAGCGATCAGCAGAGGCCAAGCCCGCCAAATACTGTACATTTAAGTAAAAGGGGTTGCAGAGTATTTGTCAGCAAAAATGGGGTAAAACAGGCGGTAAGGGGGCATCGCATTGCTTCCTCACCACCTGTCAGCCTCTGGAGTGCAATCTGGACGCTGATCAGGCTTCAGAGGAAAGGGAGATTTAGACACATCTCTAAATCTACCCTAAGGCCGGGTTCACACTGGTATGAAAAATGCCCTGACATTGGGAGTACATGTCGCATGACGTGTATAAATCAATGGTTCCCTATAAGAGGCCTCTTAACTGGTCCGACACAAGTCGGTTCGACTTTGAAAAAGGTTCCTGCACTACTTTGGTCCGAATTTTATCCATTGAATATCATTCAAGTCTGATCATCGTCTTTTTGGGTCCTCCCCAAAATCCATACCAGATCCTTATCCCAGCATGCAGCCCGGCAGGTCAGGAAGGGGGGGGGGGCGAGCTGCCCCCCTCCTGGACCATACCAGGCCACATGTCCTCAATATTGGGGGGTTGGGGCAGGGGGGCTCTGCACCCCCACCCGAAGCACCTTGTCCCATGTTGATGGGGACAAGGTCCTCTTCCCGACAACCCTGGGCGGTGGTTGTGGGGGTCTGCAGGCAGGAGGGCTCATCGGAATCTGGAAGGCCCCAAAGACCCCCCCCCCCCCCACACATGTTGAGGGCCCTTTTTTTTGGGGGGGGGGGTTCCCCTTAAAAACTGAAAAACCATACCAGACCTAAGGGTTTGATGTGGTCTTGGAGGGGGGATCCTATTCTATGCGTTTTTTTTTTTTTTTTAATTTCATTTTGGCATGGAGTTTCCCCTTAAGATTCATACACACAGGGCCTGGTATTATCGGGATCAAAGTCGGATCCCGTTCATTGAAGTCGGATGGCTTGACAGTTCGGTTGAGAGCAGAGACAGCTGTGACAGTCATTATAATGGCATGCCTTGAACTATATTGTTTTGGGAAGCAGTTAAATTCATAGGTTTAATTCAACTTTAATTCAGAAAGCTTAACCGCTTGCCGACCAGCCGCCACCATTTTACTGCGGCAGGTCGGCACGCGGGATCGGGATAGCATGCGCACGCACCGCCGGAGGAGTGCGCATGTGCCTGCTGCACAGCGGGTGTGCCGTTGCTCGTGGCTGACGGTCGCGATGACCGCCGGCCATGAGCGATCGTGAGCACGAGGGACAGAACACGGAAATGTGTGTGTAAACACACAAATCCGTGTTCTGTTCTGAGAGGAGTGACAGATCATGTGTTCCTATTAGCTAGAAACCACAAATCGTCACTTCCTCTAGTCAGTCCCCTCCCCCTTCAGTTAGAATCACCTCCCAGGGAACACAGTTAACCCCTTTATCGCCCCCTAGTGTTAACCCCTTCACTGCTAGTGACATTTTTACAGTAATCAATGCATTTTTATAGCACTGATCGCTGTATAAATGCCAATGGTCCCAAAAATGTGTCAAAATTGTCCGATGTGTCCGCCATAATGTCGCAGTCACGATAAAAATCGCAGATCGCCGCCATTACTAGTAAAAAAAATAATAATAAAAAAAAGTTATAAATCTATCCCCTATTTGTAGACGTTATAACTTTTGCGCAAACCAATCAATATACGTTTATTGCGATTTTTTTTTTTTCTATTTTTACCAAAAATATGTAGAAGAATACATATCGGTCTAAACTGAGAAAAAAATTAGCTTTTTTGAAAAAAAATTGGGATATTTATTATATAAATATCAAAAAGTACAAAATATTGTGTTTTTTTCAAAATTGTCGCTCCTATTTGTTTTTTAGCGTAAAAAATAAAAACCACAGAGGAGATCAAATACCACCAAAAGAAAACTCTGTGGGGAAAAAAAGGACATAAATTCTGTTTGGGTACAGTGTCGCACGACCACGCAATTGTCAGTAAAAGGGAGGCAGTGCTGAATTGCAAAAATGGCCCTGTCATTCAGCAGTCAAATCTTCCGGGGCTGAAGTGGTTAACCACTTCAATACCAGGCACTTCGACACCTTCCCGCCCAGGCCAATTTTCAGCTTATAGCGCTGTCGCAATTTGAATGACAATTGCGCGGTCATGCTACACTGTACCCAAACAATTTTTTTATCATTTTGTTCCCACAAATAGAGCTTTCTTTTGGCGGTATTTGATCATCTCTGCGTTTTTTATTTTTTGCGCAACAAATAAAAAAAGACCGAAAATTTTGAAAAAAAAACAAGTTTTTCTTTGTTTCTGTTAAAACTTTTTGTAAAAAAGTACGTTTTCTTCTTCAATGACGGGCACTGATATGGCTGCACTGAAGGGCACTGATACGGCGGCACTGATGGGCACCGATTAAGTGGCACCAATGAGGCGGCACTGATGAGGTGGCACTGACGGGCACTGATGATGGGCAATGATAGGCGGCACTGATGGGCACTGATAGGTGGCACTGATGGGCACTGATAGGTGGCACTGGTATGCGGCACTGATGGGCACTCATAGGTGGCACCGATGGGCACTCATAGGCGGCACTGATGGGCACTCATAGGTGGCATTGATGGGCACTCGTAGGTGGCATTGATGGTTACTTATGGGTGGCACTGATAGTTGGCACAGATGGGCACTGATAGGTGGGCACTGATGGGCACTGACAGGTGGCACCGATGGACACTGATGGGTGGCACTCATTACACTGGTTATTGGCAGTGATGCCTCTAAGGGTGGCATTGCTGGGCATCACTGCAACATAATGGTGCCAATCAGTGCCCATTTGTGGGCACTGATTGGCACAGATTGGGCACACTGGGCACATGTGGATGGCCATGGGGTACATACCTGGCCATCCACATGTTGCCCCTTCCCTGGTGGTCCTAGTGGCTATCCCTGGTGGTCCAGTGTGGTGATCTGAGGGGGGCTGCGCTGATAAACAATCAGCGCAGACCCCCCCTGCCAGGAGAGCCGCCGATCGGCTTTCCTCTACTCGCGTCTGTCAGACACGAGTGAGGAAGAGCCGATCAACAGCTCTTCCTATTGACAGCGTGATCAGCCGTGATTGGACACGGCTGATCACGTGGTAAAGAGCCTCCGCCGGAGGCTCTTTACCAGGATCGGTGTAGCGGTGTGTCAGACTGACACACCGATCCACTGATTGCCGCGATGCGCGCCCCCGTGGGCGCACGGCGGCATGTTATCCTGCTGGACGTCATATGACGTCCAGTCAGGATAACAGAACCACTTCCCGGACGTCAATCCGCCATAGGGCGGGCGGGAAGTGGTTAAAGTGGAACTAGACCTTTTTGAGCCCGAGTGCCCAAACTGCAACACAAAACCCAATCATTTCCTTCAGACTGCCAGCACTGAAATTCAACACTGAAATTCAACCTGCCAACACTGAAATTCAACCTATAATACCCCCCACTGACACCAATGAAGGGGCACACATTCCTCCCAATGACACCAAAGATGAACAAGCTGAAGTTAGAAGCTGATTGGCTACCATGCACACCTGCACCAGATTCTAAGTACACTGGTTTTAGTAAATCTCACCCTAATTGCCATATTGACAATATTGTCGTATTGCAGTTAACCATGCACATGTAAAATCCAAAGTCATCTTTTGCAATAGGACTCCCACTGCACTGAAAGGGTTAAATGTTCCCTTTTGTCTAGGGAAACATGAAAAGCAGTTTGCGGTTTTCAGAAAATGCAGTCGCAGGGACCTTTCCCTGCTTTTTCAGTGGGTACAACAGCCCACTCAAGTGAATAGGGTGCTGTGCCTAATCAAATGCAGCCGCTGGGAAACCACACAGATGTGAACCAGGGCTTAGTGCATGTTGGCTCCAGGAGCCGAAGGATCGCTTCAGCCCATGTCATGACATCACAGGTAGAGGTCGACCGATATATCGACCGGCCAATATATCGGCCGATATTTGTCTTTTTTTACTTAAAGCGGGGGTCCACCTATCTATCGTTTTTTTTTTTTTTAGTTCATTCACAAACTTTTCTTCTCAGCATTACATACTCACATATTGTGTGTAATATGTCCGCCTGTGTCAGATTTCGTCGGAAAGAATAACTTATATTATTCACTGCAGGCGGTTTCCATCTTCATTGTGGGCATTTGAAGCCCACAAGCATTTATTTCCTGGATGTGGTGAATGCTGTGCTCCCAGCATTCACCGGTTGTTCCCGCACATGCTCAGTGGCATCCTGGGAAGCCTGAGACTAGCTCCCAGGAGTCTGGGAGAGGCTAGAAACACGCCTACTCCCACGGGAGGAGAACCAGGAAGTGCAAAGAAGAATAGAAAAATAAAAGGTAATTACGGCGATTTAAATTTTTTTAAACGGCATGTCAGCATCTAGGCAAGGAAGAGAATACATACAGATATTGTTCAAAATTTGGGTGGAACCCCACTTTAATCGGCATCGGCCGATTGTGCTGATAAAAAAAGCCGATTATAACTTCAGCGGGACTTGCAAATGACTTCTGTAATAGACTAGACTAGACTTCTGTTATCTGTGGAGAGGATTCTCTCCTCTGTGTAGCCTGCCAGGTCTGATAAGAAGAAACATTGTATCTTTTTGTATCTTTTCAGGTTCTTTTATCAATGAGCTGAACTCCCTGTGTAGAAGTTCTCAGTTTAACCATTTAAAGACTAAGGCCTCTTTCTCACGGGGCGGATCAGTGATGATCCGCCCCGTGAATATCCGCTGGCTCAGCGGGGATCGCTCCGCCGATCCCCGCTGAGCAGGAAGATGACAGGTGCATCGCTGCACACTATGCAGCGACGGACCTGTCAGAGCGCCGCTCTCCCCTATGGGGGGATCGGATGATGACGGACCGTAGTGTCCGTCGTCACCCGATCCGATCCGAAAACGGATGGAAAAGTAGGTTTTTCCTCCGTTACACTTTTCGGATTGGAGCGGGGTCGGATGTCAGCGGACATGTCACCGCTGACATCCGACGCTCCATAGGGATGAATGTATGTTTTCGGATGAAAAGCGGACATACGGATCGTCCATGTGAAAGAGGCCTAAATCTTTTCTGACACTTGTTGCTTACAAGTAAAAATCCTGTATTTTCTGCTAGAAAATCACTTAGAACCCCCGAACATTATATATATATATATATATATATATATTTTTTTTAGCAGAGACCCTAGGGAATAAAATAGCGGTTGTTGCAATATTTTATGTCACACGGTATTTGCGCAGCGGTCTTTCAAACGCAATTTAAAAAAAAAAAATACACTAATGAAATAAAAAAAAAAAATAAGCAGTAAAGTTAGCCCATTTTATTTCGTCCAAAAGTTTTGATTACCTGTTTTTGTGTATTTAATATTTAAGATATCGTTAATTTTTTTTTTTAATCTAAATTATACATACAAGTGAACTGAGTGAAGGTTTGTTTTGTTTAATAAATGTTTAAATGTAAAAAATTTTCTGTATTTCTTAAGGTTGCTTTCACACTGGAGCAGGCATGCGTTGACGGTAAAACGCTGTTAGTTTTAGCGGCGCTTTACCGTCATTTTAGCGGCGCTGTTCGGCTGCTAGCGGGGCGCTTATAACCCAGCTAGCGGCTGAGGAAGGGGTTAAATGCACCCCTGAAGCGCTGCTGCCGAAACGCTTTGCAGGCGCTTCGGCAGCGGTGCGCATTCATTTCAATGGCCAGGAGTGGTGGAGGAGCGATATACACCGCTCCAAAGATGCCGCTTGCAGGACTTTTTTTAAACATCCTGCCAGCGCATCGCCTCAGTGTGAAAGCACTCGGGCTTTCACACTGAGACTGCAGGGGATCCGTTTTACAGGCACTTTACAGGAGCTATTTTTAGCCCAAAAGCGCCTGAAAAACGCCTCAGCGTGAAAGGGGTCTAACTGTTAGATTTTATGAGATGAAGGGAAAAAAAAAAATCGGCCTAATATATCGGCCCAAAAAAATCGGCATCTTATATCGGCCATCGGCCACCGCGATTTCTAAGTATCAGCATCAGCCAGAGAAAAACCCATATCGGTCGACCTCTAATCACAGGGGCTAAGGTGAGAAAGAAATCTATGCAAACCTTCAGTTGCATGTTTTCCATAGACCTGTTTAGGCTTCATGTACACACAGCCTATATGGGCCACAGGGTCGTGCTCCTAAACTCTCGTAAAAGCCTATGTGTACATGGCCTTTTATGGAGTTGAGGCTGCACTGATGGGCACTGATAAGCTGCATTGATGGGCACAGATGAGGCGGTACTGATGGGCACTGATAGGAGACACTGATGGGCACCGATAGGTGGCACTGATAAACTTAAACTGCACTGATTGATACTGATGGGGCGGCACTGATCATCTGGACACTGATGATCAGTGCCCCTGATTATTAGAGTAAACAGTGTGTTGACACAGCGTGTGAGAAAAGGACTGCTGATAACCGGCAAGTCTGTTTACATGTGATCAGCTGTGATTGGACACAGCTGATCACATGGTAAAGGGCTGCTGTGATTGGCCCTTTACCCCAATCCCTGATAAGTTGAGTTCGAAGGACACAGTGCCCACAGAGCGCGCCTGATGCAGGTTACAGGGGCGGGGTTCTGGGAGAATGTCTATGGATGCCGCGCTGTAGCCGTCTTTGGCTATAGCATGGTACTGCAGTGGTTAAAACAAGTTTGTGGCTGCAATGAACTTGGATTCATGTTTTATTCAGCCGATGATTGACTAAAAGTGAACTGGACCCCTTTATGATATTTATTTTTGTATTGTTATTTTTGTTGTCTTCACTGTGCTTTGCTTTATTTTAGGTATTGTTTCCCCATCTGCTTTTCATCTGTTTCCAGGTGTGATGGCAAATACTGCTTGTGAGGATGAACGTAAAAGTTGCAAACGCAGGAGAATTATGGAGGTGAGTAGATTTATCCTTTTTTTTCCATTTTTTTGTCCCTGTTAGATGAGTAAACATTCACAAAGAAAATGTCCTTCGCTAACACAGTTTACCAACTATTCCCTTTGTTACTGTGCCTTTAAAAGTTGCAACATACTGTCTGTTGCAGCTGCTAACAGTGACCTTGTGTCCTCATATGAGATCCAGGATCTCATGAGGGCCTAAACCTATAGTTTCTAAAGTGAGACGTATAAAGGTCCAGTCACTTTTATCAAAGGCTTTTTTGGCATCTGTAGATAAAATAAAAGCTTGATCGTTCTTTGAAAGGGCCGAATGGATAATATTGATTGCATGAATTGTCCTATCTCTAGCTTCTCTAGTTGGCATAAATCCTACCTGATCTAGATGAATGAGTTTCTGAAGGTGAGGTATAAGTCTTAATGCTGTTATCTTTGCAAATAGTTTAACCGCTTGCCGACCAGCCGCTGCAGTTGTACTGCGGCAACATGGCTCGGCTGCGCGAATCGCTGTCATGTTACGTCACTTCTATTTGTAGCCACTAGGGGCGCGTGCCCGCTGCTCGTCCCCGGAGCCGATGCGAGCCGATGCGAGTCGCTTGTGACACGGTTCTCTGAGGGGAGAAGAGACAGATTGTGTGTTCATACAAAGTATGAACACCGATCTATCTCTTCTCCTAGAAAGTCCCGTCCCCCCTTCAGTTAGAACACGTAGCAGGGAACACAGTTACCCCTCGATCGCCCCCTAGTGTTAAACCCTTCACTGCCAGTGACATTTTTACAGTAATCAATGAATTTTTATAGCACTGATCGCTGTATAAATGCCAATGGTCCCAAAAATGTGTCAAAATTGTCCGATGTGTCTGCCATAATGTCGCAGTCATGATAAAAATTGCAGATCGCTGCCATTACTAGTAAATAAAAATAAAAATGCTATAAATCTATCCCCTATTTTGTAGATGCTATAACTTTTGCGCAAACCAATCAATATACACTTATTGCGATTTTTATTACCAAAAATATGTAGAAGAATACATATCGGCCTAAACTGAGAAAAAAAATAGCTTTTTTAAATTAAAAAAATGGGGATATTTATTATAGCAAAAAGTACAAAATATTGTGTTTTTTTTTCAAAATTGTCGCTCTTTTTTTGTTTATAGTGCAAAAAATAAAAACCACAGAGATGATCAAATACCACCAAAAGAAAGCTCTATTTGTGGGAAAAAAAGGACGTCAATTTTGTTTGGGTACAACATCGCACGACCGCGCAATTGTCAGTTAAAACGATGCAGTGCCGTATCGAAAAAAATGGCCTGGTCATTCAGCAGCCAAATCTACTGGGGCTGAAGTGTTTAATGTCTACATTAAGTAGAATAATGGGTCTGTAACTGAATGTCAATAATGCAGTAGGACAAATAGAAGAAGGTTGGATAAGAAGAGAATTAAATACTTTAAGAAATACTTGTGGATATAAGAGCGATAAAAATTGTTTTTAATAGGAAAGTGTGAAGCCATCAGGTCTGGGTGCTTTACCAGTTGATGTTTCTTAAATAGCCTGGGCAAATTCCAGGTCTGTGATTGGTGTATCCAAGAGGGATGATGAGGTAGACGACAGGGAAGGGAGTCCCGAATGAGAAAGAACATTTTTTTTTTTAATGTGAATATGATCTCTGATTGTTTATTAGTACCTTGGGTGTTTAAATTATAGTGGGAGGAATAATAATCCTTAAAACTATTAGCTATTTCCTTGGAATACATTTTCCTAGAACCATCAAGAGAAAAGGTCATAGGTACAATTGTTTTGACTCTGTTTGCGCAAAGCATTGGCAAATGATCTGCTACATTGGTTTCCATAGTCATAAAAATGACGCTTGCATCTAATAAGGGTGGCTTTTACTTTATCCAAACAAAGAGTCTTGAGGTCAAAGTGTAAGGAAGTGAGTTCCTCCAATTTATCATGAGTTTGGAATTTTTTTGAAGAAGTCCAAGTTTCTGGATTTGGGATATCAGTTCCTTAAGTTTTTCATTCCTTTTTTTCTTAAGGGCAGTTACATAGTTAGGGCAGTTCCCAGCTTAATGAAAGATCCTTGTATATAGGCCTTATGGACTTCCCAGATCATGTCAGGAGAAAAATCAAGGGTATTATTGGAGGTGAAACAATTATGTAGGTCAGAAGATATATTATTTATTATGGCCGGGTCTTGTATGAGCGATTCATTTAATCGCCAAGACCAAGAAGGAGATGATGGTGATTCTAAGGTCAGAGTGAGATCGATTGGAGCATGGTCAGATAATGTTTTATATTCCCTATATTTGAATGTGTGGCAAAAGAAAGTATATGTGTAATGTACGGGGAAGAAAAAAAAGAGTAGTCCTTAGTCCAGGGGCCTTCAAACTATGGCCCTCCAGTTGTTCAGGAACTACAATTCCCATCATGCCTAGTCATGTCTGTGAATGTCAGAGTTTTACAATGCCTCATGGAACGTGTAGTTCCTCAACAGCTGGAGGGCCGTAGTTTGGAGATCCCTGCCTTAGTCGTTGGATGATGTATTCTCCAAATATCGACTAATTGATATTGGTTAAGGAATTTTTTGATACGTCTATAAGCAGAAAGTGAGAGATGGGAAGTGGCTTTGGAGGAGTCTATGGTTGGGTCTAGTACTAAATCAAAATTGCCTCCCACTAGTACCATACCTTCCGCAAATTCAGATAATTTGGATAGGGATGATTCTAAAAAATCTATTTGATTACGATTAGGAAAATATAGGTTAGCAAATGTCACTAACTGGTTGGCACATCTCCCTTTAATGAAGAGACATCTTCCTTCATTATTGTATTCGTTGAGAAAAGTCCATTGGGAAGTTCATGCTAGGAGAATACTAACACCTCCCGACTTTTTATATGGGGAGCCTGAATGATATATATCTGTAAAATATTTATCTTTTACCTACTTGCTGACCAGCCGCCGCAGTTGTACTGTGGCAGGTTGACACAGCTGAGCGAATCACCCTCATTGTACGGCATCCACTTTAAGAAGCTATAGGGGGCACGCACGCGACGCCGGAGCCGATGCGCGTGGCCGGCGGCCACGATGTCCGCTGGCCACCCGCGATTGCTCCTCAGAGAGCCAGAACGGGGATCTGTCAATGTAAACAGGCAGATCCCCGTTCTGACAGGGGAGTAGAGAGAGATCTACTGTTCCTAGTGATCAGGAACAGCGATCTCTCTCTCCTCCTCTAGTCAGTACACTGACACTTTTTAGCTCTGATCGCTGTATAAATATTACTGGTCCCAAAAAAGTGTCTGATCTGTCTGCCGCAATGTCGCAGTCCCACTAAAAATTGCTGATTGCCGCCATTACTAGTAATAAATAAATAAATAATAAAAATACCATAAATCTATCCCCCATTTGTAGACGCTATAACTTTTATGTAAACCGATCAATATACGCTTATTGCGATTTTTTTTTTTTTTTATTATTATTTTTTTTAACAAAAATATGTAGAATACATATTGGCCTAAACTGATGAAGAAATTTAGTTTTTTGGTGGTTTTTTTGGATATTTATTATAGCAAAAAGTAAAAAATATTGGTTTTATTTCAAAATTGTCGCTCTGTTTTTGTTTATAGCACAAAAAAAAAAACTGCAGAGGTGATCAAATACCACCAAAAGAAAGCTCTATTTGTGGGGAAAAAATACATAAATTTTGTTTGGGTACAATGTTGCACGACTGCGCAATTGTGAGTTAAAGCGACGCAGTGCCGTATCGCACAAAATGGCCTGGTCTTTAAGGGGGCAAATCCTTCTGGTCCTTAAGTGGTTAATTTAGGTATTTTAGAAGCTAAAAAATGTGTTTCTTGAAGAAAAGCAACATTTTTTTTTTTTTTTTTCGCAAATCCGTTAGAATCATGTTTCTTTTTTCAGGGATGTGTTAACATCATCTATTTAGTGAGGTTATAGTTAATTTAGACATTTTAGCTGTATAAGAGAAGAATTTTCAGTATATAATTATAGGACCCCCCGATTGTATCAGGGGAATATGAGAAAGGGAATTGGGGTGTAATGAAGGAATGGAGGGTGAGGGACTGAGGATTGAGGTATAAAAAATTAAAAAAAACTTAAGCCTCAGTAACTAAGTAATAAATAGGCCCTGAAACATACTGAAACTATTTAGGGAAAACCTACTTAGGGGAAGGTGGTAGAACATAGATGGCAGAGCTCCTGCAGCAAAATTAACGCAGCAAAATTATAGTAATTGGATGAAGCAAAAATATTGATTGATTATATAAAATCAAATAACATACTATTATTTTCTTAGATTATGAGAAAACAGCAGTAGATATTAAAAGTGAAAAATAAAATAAATAATCGCTAATGATTTTCACGACATCAACCCTAGCTTATGTGAACATGTCAATGGTCATACAGTGAGGGGAAAAAAGTATTTGATCCACTGCTGATTTTGTACGTTTGCCCACTGATAAAGAAACGATCAGTCTATAATTTTAATGGTAGGTTTATTTTGACAGTGAGAGACAGAATAACAACAAAAATATCCAGAAAAACATTTTTAAAAAGTTATAAATTGATTTGCGTTTTAATGAGTGAAATAAGTGTTTGATCCCGTATCAATCAGCAAGATTTCTGGCTTCCAGGTGTCTTCTATACAGGTAACGAGCTGAGATTAGGAGCACTCTCATAAAGAGAGTGCTCCTAGTCTCAGCTTGTTACCTGTATAAAAGACACCTGTCCACAGAAGCAATCAGTCAATCAGATTCCAATCTCTCCACCATGGCCAAGACCAAAGAGCTGTCCAAGGATGTCAGGGACAGGATTGTAGACCTACACAAGGCTGGAATGGGCTACAAGACCATCGCCAAGCAGCTTGGTGAGAGGGTGACAACAGTTGGTGCGATTATTCGCAAATGGAAGAAACACAAATAAACTGTTAATCTCCCTCGGTCTGGGGCTCCATGCAAGATCTCACGGTGAGGAATCAGCCCAGAACTACAACGGGAGAATCTTGTCAATGATCTCAAGGCAACTGGGAACACAGTCACCAAAATAACAATTGGTAACGCACTGCACCATGAAGGACTGAAATCATGCATCGCCCGTAAGGTGCCCCTGCTTAACCACTTGAGCCCCGGACCATTATGCTGCCTAAGGACCAGAGGTCTTTTTCCAATTTGGCACTGCGTCGCTTTAACTGCTAATTGCGCGGTCATGCAATGCTGTACCCAAACGAAATTTGCGTCCTTTTCTTCCCACAAATAGAGCTTTCTTTTGATGGTATTTGATCACCTCTGCAGTTTTTATTTTTTGCGCTATAAACGGAAAAAGACCGAAAATTTTGAAAAAAAATGATATTTTCTACTTTTTGTTATAAAAAAAATCCAATAAACTCAATTTTAGTCATACATTTAGGCCAAAATGTATTCGGCCACATGTCTTTGGTAAAAAAAATGTCAATAAGCGTATATTTATTGGTTTGCGCAAAAGTTATAGCGTCTACAAACTAGGGTACATTTTCTGGAATTTACACAGCTTTTAGTTTATGACTGCCTATGTCATTTCTTGAGGTGCTAAAATGGCAGGGCAGTACAAAACCCCCCCAAATGACCCCATTTTGGAAAGTAGACACCCCAAGGAAATTGCTGATAGGCATGTTGAACCCATTGAATATTTATTTTTTTTGTCCCAAGTGATTGAATAATGACAAAAAAAAAAAAAAATATTTACAAAAAGTTGTCACTAAATGATATATTGCTCACACAGGCCATGGGCCTATGTGGAATTGCACCCCAAAATATATTCAGCTACTTCTCCTGAGTACGGGGATACCACATGTGTGGGACTTTTTGGGAGCCTAGCCGCGTATGGGACCCCGAAAACCAATCACCGCCTTCAGGATTTCTAAGGGTGTAACTTTTTGATTTCACTCTTCACTGCCTATCACAGTTTCGGAGGCCATGGAATGCCCAGGTGGCACAACCCCCCCCCAAATGACCCCATTTTGGAAAGTAGACACCCCAAGCTATTTGCTGAGAGGCATATTGAGTCCATGGAATATTTTATATTTTGACACAAGTTGCGGGAAAGTGACACTTTTTTTTTTTTTTTTTTTTTGCACAAAGTTGTCACTAAATGATATATTGCTCACACAGGCCATGGGCATATGTGGAATTGCACCCCAAAATACATTTAGCTGCTTCTCCTGAGTATAGGGATACCACATGTGTGAGACTTTTTGGGAGCCTAGCCGCGTACGGGACCCCGAAAACCAATCACTGCCTTCAGCGTTTTTAAGGGCGTGAATTTTTGATTTTACTCTTCACTGCCTAACACCGTTTCGGAGGCCATGGAATGCCCAGGTGGCACAAAACCCCCCCAAATGACCCCATTTTGGAAAGTAGACACCCCAAGCTATTTGCTGAGAGGCATGGTGAGTATTTTGCAGCTCTCATTTGTTTTTGAAAATGAAGAAAGACAAGAAAAAACTTTTTTTTTTTTTCTTTTTTCAAATTTCAAAACTTTGTGACAAAAAGTGAGGTCTGCAAAATACTCACTATACCTCTCAGCAAATAGCTTGGGGTGTCTACTTTCCAAAATGGGGTCATTTGGGGGGGTTTTGTGCCACCTGGGCATTCCATGGCCTCCGAAACTGTGATAGGCAGTGAAGAGTGAAATCAAAAATTCACGCCCTTAGAAAGCCTGAAGGCGGTGCTTGGTTTTCGGGGTCCCGTACGCGGCTAGGCTCCCAAAAAGTCTCACACATGTGGTATCCCCGTACTCAGGAGAAGCAGCAGAATGTATTTTGGGGTGTAATTTCACATATTCCCATGGCATGTTTGAGCAATATATCATTTAGTGACAACTTTGTGCAAAAAAAAAAAAAAAAAATTTGTCTCTTTCCCGCAACTTGTGTCGCAATATAAAATATTCCATGGACTCGACATGCCTCTCAGCAAATAGCTTGGGGTGTCTACTTTCCAAAATGGGGTCATTTGGGGGGGGTTTGAACTGTCCTGGCATTTTATGCACAACATTTAGAAGCTTATGTCACACATCACCCACTCTTCTAACCACTTGAAGACAAAGCCCTTTCTGACACTTATTTTTTACATGAAAAAGTTTTTTTTTTTTGCAAGAAAATTACTTTGAACCCCCAAACATTATATATTTTTTTAAAGCAAATGCCCTACAGATTAAAATGGTGGGTGTTTCATTTTTTTTTTTTCACACAGTATTTGCGCAGCGATTTTTCAAACGCATTTTTTGGGGAAAAAACACACTTTTTTAAATTTTAATGCACTAAAACACACTATATTGCCCAAATGTTTGATGAAATAAAAAAGATGATCTTAGACCGAGTACATGGATACCAAACATGACATGCTTTACAATTGCGCACAAACGTGCAGTGGCAACAAAATAAATACATTTTTAAAAGCCTTTAAAAGCCTTTACAGGTTACCACTTTAGATTTACAGAGTAGATCTACTGCAAAAATTACTGCCCTCGATCTGACCTTCGCGGCGATACCTCACATGCATGGTGCAATTGCTGTTTACGTTTGACGACAGACCGCCGCTTGCGTTCGCCTTAGCGCAAGAGCAGGGGGCGACAGGGGTGCTTTTTTTTTTTTTTTTTTTTTTTCTTTATTATTTTTTTGCTTTTTTATCTTATTTTTAAACTGTTCCTTTCATTTTTTTTTTTTTTAAATCATTTTTATTGTTATCTCGGGGAATGTAAATATCCCCTATGATAGCAATAGGTAGTGACAGGTACTCTTTTTTGAAAAAATTGGGGTCTATTAGACCCTAGATCTCTCCTCTGCCTTCAAAGCATCTGACCACACCAAGATCGGTGTGATAAAATGCTTCCCCAATTTCCCAATGGCGCCATTTACATCCGGCGAAATCTAAGTCATAAAATGCTCGTAGCTTCCGGTTTCTTAGGCCATAGAGATGTTTGGAGCCACTCTTGTCTCTGATCAGCTCTATGGTCAGCTGGCTGAATCACCGGCTGCATTCTCAGGTTCCCTGTTGAGACAGGAGAGCCAGAGAAAAACACGGAAGACGGTGGGGGGGGGGGGGGGGCATTCCCTCCCACGGCTTGTAAAGGCAGTCTAGAGGCTAATTAGCCGCTAGGATTGCTTTTACATGAAAGCCGACCGCTGGCTGAAAAGAATGATACCAAGATGATACCTAAACCTACAGGCATCATTCTGGTATAACCACTCAAAGTTGTGAATGGCGTACCTGAAGACAAAAAAATGGTTAACAATAAAGCACAGTAAACGGTAAGGTATAAATAATTACATACCTGAAAAACAAACATGATAAAACATAATAACAATAACAATAACAATAAAACACTGCAGAATAGAATACAGTAAAAAAAGAGCAGAACAATAGAGAGAGAGAATAGAGAGAGAGAACAATAAAACGACAACTATTTTTTTTTATTTTATATATATATATTTTTTTTTTTTACACTTTTTTTGTAACTAACTTTTATAACGGTAACCGGTTCCAGGTTCGGGTCTCTCAAAATGCGATGGCATCTTGGGAGACCCTGTGAAAGTGTGCCTAGTCTGTGCAATGCTGTACCCTACGCTAATACTCAACTAGTGTATGGTAGCGTTCAAAACATTCACCAATGCA
The DNA here is from genome assembly GCF_042186555.1 of Aquarana catesbeiana. Classification (NCBI taxonomy): domain Eukaryota; kingdom Metazoa; phylum Chordata; class Amphibia; order Anura; family Ranidae; genus Aquarana; species Aquarana catesbeiana. The sequence goes on along the minus strand of NC_133333.1, from coordinate 203,379,791 downwards.
AAGACCAGGATTGTCAGGACAGGAGGGACAATAATAGCGGGTGTCACGCCTATATCCGCGTTTGCTGCAGACACAACATCTTTTTGGGGGGGTTCGTTGGGTAGGGGTACTCGGGAGCACATAAAAATGCCTCTCATGCAGCCGACTGCATTTGGTTGGGGATGTGAATGGGGGAGGTACGGGTGCTGCAGAAGCGGTGGGTTCCCAATTAGGATTGGCGAATGCAGCAGGAAGGGCACTATGGGCACGACGGGCCTGTGTTTGTCTTTTTGGTGGCAGCGGGACACTACTTGTGCTTGCCACCTCACCAGCTTGAACTGCACTTATGGGACTCGCCACGTCACCAAGTGTTACTGCAGCGCTGGTTTGACTACGACCGGGGTATACTAGGCCGCTGGTGCTTGCCAGTTCAATAAAAAGCTTCCAAAAAAACTGTTAGCGACCGCAGGGATCAGGTCTGACTCTGCGAACGCTGCAGTTATGCGTTTAGTGTTTTGTAAGTGTCAGTGATCGATCGATACTGCACTTGGGTGGGCTGGACTGGGCCGGGCGGAGGGGCAAAACGCAGGTGCTAGCAGGTATCTGGGCTGATCCCGCTAACACTGCGTTTTTGGGAACCCTAAACTGCTGGGGACGCTAGTATAGATCTGATCGGATCAGATATTGATCCGTTCAGATACTATACCACTAAAGGAGGCGTATGCTGCGTGCGTGGGTGTTAGTGGTACTGGCGCTAACCTGACGCTGCCTGGGGCCGGTGCTTGCTAGTTCACCAAAATGCTACCAAAAAAACTGTTAGCGATCGCAGGGATCAGGCCTGACTCTGCGAACGCTGCAGTTATGCGTTTAGTGCCTTGTAAGTGACAGTGATCGATCGATACTGCACTTGGGTGGGCTGGGCTGGGCCGGGCGGAGGGGCACAACGCAGGTGCTAGCAGGTATCTGGGCTGATCCCGCTAACACTGCGTTTATGGGAACCCTAAACTGCTGGGGACGCTAGTATAGATCTGATCGGATCAGATATTGATCCGATCAGATACTATACCACTAAGGGAGGTGTACGGTGCGTGCGTGGGTGTTAGCGCTACTGGCGCTAACCTGACGCTGCCTGGTGCTTGCTTGCCAGTTCACCAAAATGCTACCAAAAAAACTGTTAGCGATCGTAGGGATCAGGCCTGACTCTGCGAACGCTGCAGTTATGCGTTTAGTGTTTTGTAAGTGACAGTGATCGATCGATACTGCACTTGGGTGGGCTGGGCGGAGGGGCAAAACGCAGGTGCTAGCGGGTATCTGGGCTGATCCCGCTAACACTGTGTTTTTGGGAACCCTAAACTGCTGGGGACGCCAGTATAGATCTGATCGGATCAGATATTGATCCGATCAGATACTATACCACTAAGGGAGGCGCATGCTGCGTGCGTGGGTGTTAGCGGTACTGGCGCTAATCTGACGCTGCCTGGGGCGACGCATATCACCGCCAGGCGATCAGGGGGCTAAACCTTTATTCGGTAATAAACGGCGGGTGCCCTGACACTATAAAAAATAAACGAACTAACCTGCGTCACCCGTAACGGTTATACGGTGATCAGTGGTGAAAGGGTTAACTAGGGGGCAATCAAGGGGTTAAAACATTTATTAGGTAGTATATGGGGGTCCCTGTCACTATAAAACGCTGACGGCGAACCTAAATATTTACCTCACTAACTAGCGTCACCAGTGACACTAATACAGCGATCAGAAAAATGATCGCTTAGCGACACTGGCGATGGGGGGTGATCAAGGGGTTAAAACTTTATTAGGGGGGGTTAGGGGGGTATCCTAGACCTAAAGGGGGGTAATACTCACTGTCCCAACACTGTAACTGTCACAAACTGACACCATGCAGTAATCAGAAAAAAAAAAACCTGCTGGTGTCAGTTTGTGACAGGGGGGGGGGGTGATTGGGGGGGGATCGGGGGGCGATCGGGGGGGGGATCGGGGTGTTTTGTATGCCTGGCATGTTCTACTGTGTGTGTGTGTGTTGTGCACTCACATTGATGTCTTCTCCCCTCGGCGCTGGAACGGAAACTACCGAGCCGAGGGGAGATGACATCATTTCCTTTGCTGCTGTTTAGCATACAGCAGCAAAGGAGTGTTCCCATTGGCCGGCGGCGATCGCGAGGGGGGGGCCACGAACGGATGGCCTCCCCCTCATCTCGGATCGCCGGGGAACAGAACGGGACCGCTTCGGGCACCGGGGGGGGGTCCGATCGGACCCCCCACCCGCGAGAGGCAAATCACGTACATGTACGTGATTTTGCCTGCCCGTGCCGCCTTGCCGACGTAAATCGGCGTTAGGCGGTCCTTAAGTGGTTAAGACAGCACATGTACAAGCCCGTCTGAAGATTGCTAATGAACACCTGAATGATTCAGAGGAGAACTGGGTGAAAGTGTTGTGGTCAGATGAGACCAAAATCAAGCTCTTTGGCATCAGCTCAACTCGCCCTGTTTGGAGGAGGAGGAACGCTGCCTATGACCCCAAGAACACCATCCCCACCTTTAACCACTTCAATACAGGGCACTTATACACCTTCCTGCCAAGACCAATTTTCAGCTTTCAGCGCTGTCGCAGTTTGAATGACAATTGCGCGGTCATCCAACACTGTACCCAAACTAAATTTTTATCATTTTGTTCCCACATATAGAGCTTTCTTTTGGTGGTATTTGATCACCTCTGTGATTTTTATTTTTTGCTAAACAAATAAAGACCGAAAATTTTGAAAAAAATAAAAGTTTTGCTTTTGTTTCTGTTAAAAAATTTTGTAAATAAGTAAGTTTTCTCTTTCACTGATGGGCACTGATAAGGCGGCACTGACAGGCACTAATAAGGCGGCACCGATGAGGTGGCACCAATGAGCGGGCACTGACGATGGGCCCTGTTATGCGGCACTGATGGGCACTGGTAGGCGGCACTGATGGGTGGCACTGATATGCAGCACTGATGGGCATTGATAAGCGGCACTGATGGGCACTCATGGGTGGCACTGGGTGGCACTGATAGGCGACACTAATGGGCACTGAAATGCTGCAAAGATGGGTTCTTATGGGTGGCCCTAATAGGCGGCACTGCTGGGCACTGATAGGTGGCACTGATACGTGGCACTGATAGGCACTGATACGCGGCACTGATAGGCATCCCTGGTGGCACTGGCAGTGGTAGGCATTGTGAATGGGCACTGATTGGCAGCTGCCTGGACATTGATTGGCAGCTGCCTGGGCACAGATTAGTATTTCCCTGGAGGTCTAGGGGGCATACCTGGTGGTCCAGTGTGGATGGCTGGTGGTCCTGGGCGGCTTCCCTGGTGGTCCTGGGTGGGATCCGAGGGGGGGCTGTGCTGATAAACAATCAGCACAGACCCCCCCTGTCAGGAGAGCAGCCAATCGGCTCTCCTCTACTCGCGTCTGTCAGACGCGAGTGAGGAAAAGCCGATCACCGGCTCTTCCTATTTACATCGTGATCAGCCGTGATTGGACACGGCTGATCACGTGGTAAAGAGTCTCTTTACCTAGATCGGTGTTGCGGGGTGTCAGACTGACACCCCACAACAACGATCGCCGTGACGCACCCCCCTAGGGGTGCGCAGCGACTCAATATCCTGCGGACGTCATATGACGGACGTCAATATCCTGACGCCCAGTCAGGATATTGAAACCACTTTGCCGCCGTCATTCTGCTATATGGCGGGCAGCAAGTGGTTAAACATGGCGGTGGAAACATTATGCTTTGGGGGTGTTTTTCTGCTAAGGGGACAGGACAACTTCACCGCATCAAAGGGACAATGGGCGGGGCCATGTACTGTCAAATCTTGGATGAGAACCTCCTTCCCTCAGCCAGGGCATTGAAAATGGGTCGTGGATGGGTTTTCCAGCATGGTAATGACCCAGGACACATGGCCAAGGCAACAAAGGAGTGACTCGAGAAGAAGCACATTAAGGTCCTGGAGTGGCCCAGCCAGTCTCCAGACCTTAATCTCATAGAAAATATATGGAAGGAGCTGAAGGTTTCAGTTACCAAACGTCAGCCTCAAAACCTTAATGACTTGCAGAGGATCTACAAAGAGGAGTGGGAGAAAATCCCTCCTGAGGTGTGTGCAAACCTGGTGGCCAACTACAAGAAACGTCTTACTTCTGTGATTGCCAATAAGGGTTTCGACACCAAGTTCTAAGTCATGTTTTGTGAAGGAGTCAAATACTTATTTCACTTATTCAATGCAAATGAATTTATAACTTTTTTGAAATGCGTTTTCTGGATGTTTTTGTTCTGTCTCACTGTTAAAATAAACTTACCATTAAAATTATAGATTGATCATTTCTTTGTCAGTCGGCAAACCTGCAAAATCAGCAGTGGATCAAACACCTTTTCCCTCACTTTAAAATCAGAACTATAAATATTTGAACAACATTCATAGTCAAAGGAAACTGGGGTCCTGTCCATGAGGATTAGAATCAAAGGACGATGTTATGATGCAATGGGGGTTATTTACGAAAGGCAAATCCACTTTGCACTACAAGTGCAGTCGCTGTAGATCTGAGGGGACATGCAAGGAAAATAAAAAAACTGCATTTTTGCTTGCACATGATTGGATGATAAAATCAGCAGAGCTTCCCCTAATTTCAGAGCTTCCCCTCAGTTCTACAATGATCTACAGCGCCTGCACTTACAAGTGCACTTGCAGTTCAGAGTGGATTTCCCTTTAGTAAATCAACCCCGATGTATCAATATGTCAAGTTCAGCAATATAAATACGGTATATTTTGAACCTTTGATAAGTTACCTCTACTAAACACCAAATTGTTACATTTGTCAAGGAACCGAATAAAGTATATGTTCTATAGAACATCCCAAATAAATCCATTAAAGAGGAACAGCAGTCTGATCAGATAATTTGTAATAAAAATATCTTTGCCATTCTGAATAAAGAGCTTCCATCCAACCGCTTTGCATATTATTTTATATATACTGCGATTCTGTACTTGCCAAATATGCTGCAGAAATCTCCCTCCACTGAGTCTGGCTGCAACCATTTTAACTGTGGGCAGCTGAAGCTGCTGCCTGTTCACTTCCTGGATTCACACAGAGACACACCTCCAGCTCTGCAGCTCTCATTGGCCCTCTTATGACTCACCCCCCTCCCTTCCTGGCAAACTCTCACTAGGGTGAAAGAGAGAGCTGTGCTTGATGTCATAAGCCTAGGCTTTTTACCAGACAAGAAACAGGAAGTGGGCTGTATAAGGTATTTACTGGCAGAAAAAAAAATGTTTTACTATCCAAAGTTAAAACAACAAGGGCAGAAGATTTAATAGATGGAAAGTTGAAAAAATGACTGAAGGTCCGCTTTAAATACATGACAGTCCTATGAGGGGAGATTAACAGCACATCAGTTTATACTGAATAGTAAGTTTAAAATATAGTAGCGTCCTCTAGCTGTTTAAATCTTTTTTTAAGTCATACGATAATACGGAATGACATTTTTAAAATGTTAACCTTCCAGCAATATCACATCTCTATCATAAATTAAATCATCATAGAGGAATAATATAAAGGATGAGATGGAGGAATCAAGAAAAAATAGCAGATGGGTTTGTAGTGCTGGAATTATATGCTAAACCGTCATCTGGGGACACAGAACACCATGTATGCAGCTGTGAAGGGAGTGGAACGGGCTCCAGCCAAGCCGTCCTCGCAATCTGTTCCCGGCTTGAAGCATCTCTTGCCTTGTCGCTCTGACATGACGCAATGAAGATCGGTTCCATCCTGGGCCGATGTGACTCCTTTGCTTCGGTAAGTAAGGCAGAAAATTGATTAATTACCGGCACTGAGGTATCCCGTTTTCTTCCCTAGGAGCTTCTGTTCCTGGACATAATGTCAAGGGGACAGTAATGCCTCGTTTCCACTGAGCGGATCGGTTCGGTACGGTACGCTATTTTGGGTGTTTCCATTACGAAAGCGGCCCATACAGCTGAACCGTACCGCTCCATTCAGGGTCCTGCTTCAGATGTGGGGCCATAGAAAATGGAACGGTTCGTTTAGGGGGGAGCTACCGGCATCACACGATACTTTCCACTGATTGGCTGACACAGAACCCTCTGCTGTGCTATGATGATGTCAAAGGAAAGCGCCACACAAACTGCATATAAAGGAGAATAAAAGGAGAAGGATGCCTGCTAACAACAGCCGTGTTTGGTCATCACAGGAACTATCTACTTTCCTAAGCATAATTGGTGATAGCGTTATTCAGAGTGAGCTTGATGGATCGGTAAGGAATGAAAAGGTGTACAAAGATATTTCTCAGCGGATGGCAGGCGAGGGGTTTGAACGCACGTCGGGTCAGTGTAGGGCAAAGCTTAAGAAGCTTAAAGGCCAATATAAAAAATTTAAGGACGACAACAGCCGTAGTGGAAACAGTCGGAGTACTTGGAAGTGGTACGATGCCATGGACGCCATTTACGGTCATAGGCCAGCAAACCAAGGCAGGGAGGGAGGTTTGGACTCTGCAACTTCAATGCTAGAATCCATGATAGACCCCTTTGGTGAGTTTTTTTTTATTATACATAGAATTTTGCTCTGCTAACCATTTAAAAAATATATATAACCATATGTGCATTTTCAGAAACAAGTGATGGAGTTTCCAATGATGCATCAAACGTTTCCCATGATGGACCTTCAACCTCTTTCAGCAACGCCAGTACTATTTCCTCAAGCCAACCACAGAGTAGCCAACCACAGAGTACGCCCAATACACCCCGGCACACTGGTAAGACATGATAGTTGTAATTGTGCATTTTCTTAAAATAAATCAGCAGTGTGGCAGATGTGCAGGGGGTACAGTGGTGGAAGAGAAGAGCAGGGGCTTCAGCAGATGTGCAGGGGGTACAGTGGTGGAACAGATGAGAAGGGGGTTCAGCAGTGTGGCAGATGTGCAGGGGGTACAGTGGTGGAACAGGTGAGAAGGGGGTTCAGCAGTGTGGCAGATGTGCAGGGGGTACAGTGGTGGAACAGATGAGCAGGGGCTTCAGCAGTGTGGCAGATGTGCAGGGGGTACAGTGGTGGAACAGATGAGCAGGGGCTTCAGCAGTGTGGCAGATGTGCAGGGGGTACAATGGTGGAACAGATGAGCAGGGGCTTCAGCAGTGTGGCAGATGTGCAGGGGGTACAGTGCTGGAAGAGAAGAGCAGGGGCTTCAGCAGTGTGGCAGATGTGCAGGGGGTACAATGGTGGAACAGATGAGAAGGGGGTTCAGCAGTGTGGCAGATGTGCAGGGGGTACAGTGGTGGAACAGGTGAGAAGGGGGTTCAGCAGTGTGGCAGATGTGCAGGGGGTACAGTGGTGGAACAGATGAGCAGGGGCTTCAGCAGTGTGGCAGATGTGCAGGGGGTACAGTGGTGGAAGAGAAGAGCAGGGGCTTCAGCAGTGTGGCAGATGTGCAGGGGGTACAATGGTGGAACAGATGAGAAGGGGGTTCAGCAGTGTGGCAGATGTGCAGGGGGTACAGTGGTGGAACAGATGAGAAGGGGGTTCAGCAGTGGACAGAAGAGCAGTGGAACAGATGTGAAAGGAGGTGTATTGCCGGGGCAGATGAGCAGGGTGAACAGAGGTGGGGCAGAATATCAGGGGGAACAGAGGTGGGACAGGAGAGCAGGGGGTACAGTGTGGTGGGACTGATGCTTCCAAAAACTATTCTGGTCTTTTGTATATTACAGGTGAAAGGAGACTGTTGCAGATGGATCTGCGCACAGTCATGGAGGAGATGCGGGCATCAGAGGAAAGGCAGCTGGAAAGGATTGAGAACCTTTTTGAGAGGCGATTTCAGGCACTGCGTCAGGATGCACAGGAAGCTATGCGCCAGGAGGCAGAAATCTCCCGGCAGCAGATGGAGCAGTTGGCTACCTTCAACCAGGCCTTCCTTGGTGTCCTGGGTCAGCTTGTTCAAGTGCTTGGAGCCAGTCGTGATCCCAGGTTACCACCCAGACAGTAGGGCCTTTCATGCAGCACAGGAATTGTACACTTGTACATGTTTCGTTAAAAATTTTTTAGTTAAGTTTTTATTAAAATATTTTTAAATATATTTTTCACATTTTGACTTTCTAGAATATATAGATTTTTTTTTTGTGAAATAAAAATCATGAGAGACTTTTTTGAGTATGTCTGATTTAATGTAACACTTTATTAACAATACAGTAATACTTTATTAAAACTTGTAAAAATGACAGGCAAACTGGCTCTGAAGTTAGTGTTTTGCTTCTCCATCGCTGGACCTAGCTTTGTACAAAGGTATGAGAAGGTTTCCTTAGACATTCTGAAATTGTGCACCCACTGTGTGTGTGTGAATCCCGGGACGGTCACATCCCACCATTCATTGGCGCGAGGGAGAGCCCAAATGACTGGTCGGCTGCGCTGCTTTGCCAAGAGGAGAAGCATCTAAAAAAATAACAAACACAGATGGTAACAGATCATAAAATAAAAGAAATATTCATACAACATATACATTTTTCATTATTCTTGGTAAGTGTGTCAGGTAGGTGGGTCAGTGTGTGTGTCAGGTAGGTAGGTCAGTGTGTGTGTGTGTCAGGTAGGTAGGTCAGTGTGTGTGCGTGTCAGGTAGGTAGGTCAGTGTGTGTGTGTGTCAGATAGGCAGGTTAGTGTGTGTGTCAGGTAGGTAGGTCAGTGTGTGTGCGTGTCAGGTAGGTAGGTCAGTGAGTATGTCAGGTAAGTAGGTCAGTGTGAGTGTGTGTGTCAGGTAGGTAGGTCAGTGTGTGTGTGTCAGGTAGGTAGGTCAGTGTGTGTGTCAGGTAGGTAGGTCAGTGTGTGTGTGTGTCAGGTAGGTAGGTCAGTGTGTGTGTGTGTGTCAGGAAGGTGGGTCATTTGCTTACCCTATAGCGCTGCCGTCTTTGTCTTTGCCGCATAAAGGTGTACTTCTCCTCTCGGCTACATATCCAAGCTAGAAGTTTTCTTTTCTTTTTTGCTGTGTTTCTCATTGCTGCTCGCAACCTTCTCTCATACAGTGCGGCATGTTTTTTAAATATAAAGAACCAAAAGGCAACTAGAGAAAAGATGAGCTGCTGGATGACCTCCATTGTTGTTGATTCTCAGTTTCCTGTCGCACTAATATGACATCACACTAGCATTTTTTCTAAACCCCTTTATGGCCCCTTGTGGTCCCACTTGCAGTGGAAACGCTCACCAGAATAGACCGGACCATTCTAGGCCATTCAAACTGTACCGAACCAAACTGATCCGCTCAGTGGAAACGAGACATAAGTGGTAAAAATAGGTGCCCCCTGGATGCGATTAATTAGGTAAAGATGCGGAAGCTCCTTAGGTACGCACCTACCCAGCCATGCTCCGGACACGCCCCCTTAGTACTGTTCAGTACTTTCTCTTAATACCTAATCTGTTACTGACACTGTAAATAAAGTAGTTCTTTACTGACAGGAATACCTATTTTAGTACCTACATTTTTGGATTTCATCACTAGGTGGCAATACCGTCCTTTTATATGTTGTAGACTTATGCCCCGTACACACGGTCGGATTTTCCGACGGAAAGTGTTCGATGGGAGCTTTTTGTCGGAAATTCCGACCGTGTGTAGGTTCCATCGGACATTTTCCATCGGAATTTCCTTCACACAAAATTTGAGATCTGGATCTCAAATTTTCCGACAACAAAATCCGTTGTCGGAAATTCCGATCGTGTGTACACAATTTCGACGCACAAAGTTCCACGCATGCTCAGAATCAAGCAGAAGAGCCGCACTGGCTATTGAACTTCATTTTTCTCAGCTCGTTGTACGTGTTGTACGTCACCGCGTTTGCAATGTCCGACCAACTTTGTGCGACCGTGTGTATGCAAGACAAGTTTGAGCCAACATCCGTCGGAAAAAATCCATGTATTTTGTTGTTGGAATGTCCGATCAATGTCCGACCGTGTGTACGGGGCATTACAGTATGTATTTTAAGAATGTGGCTGTGCAAATTGTTGTAAATGCTGACCTGTAAGGGGGGGTAAATTCAGTGTGTTGGGAATATTTTTCTACTATATATTTTGGTAAGAATTTTTGACTCATATGCACTGTTAAAGAGCGGTTGCATGTTTCATCTCTTCACACAATGGAACAGCAGGGAAAAAAAGCATAATGCGTTTACATTATAGCAGGTGGGTGACTTGTCTACGCCAACTTAAAGTGATTCTAAAGGCAATTATTTGTTCAAATTACAAACATTTCATACTTGCCTACTTTGTGCAATGTCCACCAGCGCTCCTAGCTCTTCCCTCCTGCGGAGTGCCCCCATAGCAAGCTGCTTGCTGTGGGGGCGCACGTGTGTGCTCACTCCCAAGCCACTGCTCTGTGTGTCCATGATATACAGGGCGCAGCTCGGCCCCTGCCCCCTCCTTACTGTCTGTCTTTGACAGCAGCAGGAGTTAATGGCTCCTACTGCTGCCTTGCTGTCCAAAGAGGAGAGAGAGAGAGAGAGAAAGCCACTGCTTTTTCACACATTGCTGGATTGATCTCTTGCTCAGGTAAGTATTTAGGAGGGGTTGAGGTTGGAACTGCATGCAGGTGTTTTACCTTAATGCATAGAATAGAAGCTCTGTGCAAGGCTTTTTATGGGGTCCCCACGCCGATGCTCCAGGCCCCTCCTGTTCAGGAGGAAACTCACTTTGCTCACTCCCAAGCCGCCCTGTCTGCGTCTGTTGATACTTCCTTGTCCCAGGATTTGATTGGCAGCGGCTCCTGCTGCTATAAATCTGCCCAATGAGGAAGGAGACAGTGGCGAGAGCGGCTGCTCTCGTGCACATCGCTGGATCAGATCTGGCTCAGGTAAGAAAATAAGAAAATGGGGGGGGGGGGTCCTGCAGCAGAGAAAGCTTTTTTACCTTAACCACTTATGGGGACCGACCACCATCGTTATACATCGGCTGTTTGACGTTAAATACCGGGGTTATGGTGGCAGATAACTGCCATAACCACGTTATCTTTTTAAACAGCGGGCTGTCCACTTTCAGATAAAATTTGTCTCTGCATTGGATTCGCCACAAGATCACTTTTATCGGGGGTGGGAGAGGGGCCTCCCACCGCTCCCCAGTGGTCTCCGACGCATACAGGAGCCGTCGGTAGCAGCGGAGACGTTCGGGTTCTTTCCTCTGAGAGACATGGATTAGAGTGAGGGAAAGATAACCCCCACTGGCCTCCATACCATTGAATAACCGAAGCAACGTCAAATGTCACTTCCGCCCAATGGTCTTAAAGGGGGAAAAAATAATTATTGGAAAAAAAAAAAATATATATATATATATATATATATATATATATATATATATATATATATATATATATAGTTTTTATTGCTTTTAAGTGTAAATGTGAGAGCTGAGGTCTTTTTGACCCCAGATCTCACATTAAAGAGGTCCTGTCATGCTTTTTTTCTCTTACAAGATATGTTTACATTCCTTGTAATAGGAATAAAAGTGACTCAATTTTTTTTTTTTAAAAAAGACAGTGTAAAAAAAAAGTAAAATAAATAAGAAAAAAAAAAATGTAAAGCACCCCATCCCACCGAGCTTGCGCGCAGAAGCGAACGCATATGAAAATGGTGTTTTAAACCACACTTGTGAGGTATCGCCACGATCATTAGAGTGAGAGCAATAATTCTAGCAAATAAACTCCTCTGTAACTCAAAACTGGTAACCTATAGAAATTTTTAAAACCTATGGAGCCTATGGAGATTTTTAAGGGTCAAAGCGTGTCACCATTCCACAAACGGGCGCAATTTTGAAGCATGACATGTTGGGTATCAATTTACTCTGCATAACATTATCTTTCACAATATAGAAAAAAATTTGGCTACCTCTACTGTTGTCTTATTTTTTAATTCAAAAAAGTGTATTTTTTTCCCAAAAAATTGCGCTTGCAAGACCGCTGCACAAATACAGTGTGACAAAAAGTATTGCAACAACCGCCATTTTATTCTTTAGGGTGTCTGAAAAAAATATATATAATGTTTGGGGGTTCTAAGTAATTTTCTAGCAAAAAATCCTGATTCAAAACTTGTAAACAACACTAGGCCTGGTCCTTAGGGTGGACCTATCCTTTAACCACTTAACACTAAAATCGCTACATCTACAGACATCCATGATCCAACACTAACCTATATAAAGAAGAAATCAGTATACATACCTTTTTTGAAGCCAATCTGGTCTCCAGTGGTGGAAGCTCTGCAGAGGACACAGCCGAAATGAATGGGGAGTGACGTTACCCATAGACTTACTATGGGGCTTATGTTGTTGGCTGGGTCCTCTGCACTCACCTCCACAGCGAAGCTGCAGCTGACAGCTCAGCGTGGGATCTGGTCAGATCGACTTCAGAAAAGGTATGTATACTGATTTCTTCTTTACAGGGTTAGATAGGTTGGTGTTAGATCCTCAGTGTCTGTAGATGTAGAGATTTTAGTGTTAGGGTGCACTTATCCTGTAATTGATTGAATGCATTAAGGTAAAAAACCTTGAAGCTTTAGAACGACTTTAATTCTTGCATTACTGCAGTATATTGTCAGAGAACCAGCTGACGTAGATATTTATATCAGGAAAGCACTGGTTTCCTATTTACACAGTTATGCCCCGTACACACGGTCGGACTTTGTTCGGACATTCCGACAACAAAATCCTAGGATTTTTTCCAACGGATGTTGGCTCAAACTTGTCTTGCATACACACGGTCACACAAAGTTGTCGGAAAATCTGATCGTTTTAAACGCGGTGACGTAAAACATGTACGTCGGGACTATAAACGGGGCAGTGGCCAATAGCTTTCATCTCTTTATTTATTCTGAGCATGCGTGGCACTTTGTCCGTCGGATTTGTGTACACACGATCGGAATTACTGATAACGGATTTTGTTGTCGGAAAATTTTATCTCCTGCTCTCCAACTTTGTGTGTCGGAAAATCCGATGGAAAATGTCCGTTGGAACCCACACATGGTCGGAATTTCCGACAACACGCTCCGATCGGACATTTTCCATCGGAAAATCCGACCGTGTGTACGGGGCATAAGTCACCACTTTCCACTCTCTCTATGAGCAGGGATCATGGAATAGTCCTGCTGTAGTTCAAACTAACAGCACTCATGCCTTTATGTAATCCTGAACTGTAAAAGGAGGGGCTGGTAAGCCAGATATGGGAGCGGTGACAGGAAAAGAATACAACTCTGGCACCCCAACAGAACAACCCAACCATTTCATCACACTCCCAAAGTTTAACTACCTCAATACAGGGCACTTGTACCCCCTTCCTGCCCAGGCCATTTTTCAGCTTTCAGCGCTGTCACACTTTGAATGACAATTGCGCGGTCATGCTACACTGTAACAATGTGACATTTTTATAATTTTCTTCACTCAAATAGAGCTTTCTTTTGGTGGTATTTAATCACTTCTGAGTTTTTATCTTTTCCTAAAAAATAAATAAATAAAAAAGACTGAAAATGTTGAAAAATAAAAAGTTTTCTTAGTTTCTGTCAGTAAGTTTGTAAATAAGTAATTTTTCTCCTTCACTGATGGGCGCTGATGAGGTGGCTCTCATGGGCACTGATGAGGAGGCACGAATATGCTGCACTTATGGGCACTGATATGTGGCACTGATGGGCACAGATAGGCAGCACTGGGCACTGATGGGCTTTGATAAGTGGCATTGATGGGCAGCAAGGATGGGTATTGATGGGCAGCAGTGATAGCCAGCACTGACTGGCATCACTAATGGGTACTGATTGCTGGTACTTGTGGGCACTGTTTGTTGGCACTGGTGGGCACTCACTTCTGGCACTGTAGGCGCTTTATTGTATTCAGGGCACTGATTATCAGTGCCCTGATTACATGCCTAGATGTCCTCTGTGAGGAGATGCTGCTGATCGGCTCTCCTCACCTCACACTCTACCAGTGTGAGGCAAGGACCGCCGATTACCGGCATCTCTGTTTTTACATGTGACCGGCTTTGAGTGGACACAGCCAGTCACATGATTAAAGAGCCGCGGCCACGGCTCTTTACGGAGATCGGGATTGCGGCGTGTCCTAGCAACACGGCGCGGCCGCGATCGCCGCACTGCGTGCCCGCGAGAGCGGCCGTTCTGGGCGCCGTCATATCACGTCCACCCAGAACGAAAGCCACACCACCCCGCCATCATTTGACAGTGGGTGGGCAGCAAGTGGTTAATGGGGGATAGGTAGTTCTGTGCAGTAATGCCGCATACACACGAGCAGACTGGCTATCACCATCTTTATTTTAGTCCGGTCGTACGTCATCACGTAAGAATCCGTCGGACTTTGGTGTGATCGTGTGTAGGCAAGTCCGTTCGTTGGGAAAGTCTGTTGGAAGTCTGCCGAAAGTCCATCAGATAGTCCGTCGGACCAGTCCGGTCGAAAAGTCCACTCGTGTGTACGCGGCATAAGAAATGTGTGGCACTACACAGGGCCCTCCCACCGCACCCAGAATTCTGACAGCGATTATTGACATTAAAGGTTGTATTTCCATATGATACGACTTTTTATCATACAATTAAGAAATGGTGAGGGTTACGTAAAGGGAGAGGGAGGATTGGGAGATTTTTTTGGGTGTCCCAAAGTTCAGCTTTAAAGCGGAACTTCACCCAAAAGGGGAAGTTCCTCTTTAAGTCATTCACCCCCCATCCTTTCCCAAATTTTGACAGGTACCCACTTCGGCTTGGAACCTAGGCAATCTAAGCTGATGTTCTCCTCTCCCCCTCCCTCCCTGCAGTCTTCTTGGACACATCACAGGACCCAGAAGATTGCAGAAACATTCACAAAGCCCGGCGTAGCTCGCTTATGCGCAATGGCAGCCAGCTCTGAAGCTTAAAGCAGCATAGCTGGCTGCCAACAGTTGGGATGCCAGCGTCGGGAGCCCAAAAACTAGTGAAGAACTAGCCTTGGTGAGGACAGCGCTGGATCCCTGGACAGCTAAGTGTCCTTTTTTCCCCATAATACATTTTTTATTGAGAAATATGCAAATTACACTGCAAGTAAGAAACACAATAAAAGTGTGCTAAGTGTCCTTTTATTAAAAGTCAGCAGATACAATATTTGTACGTTTCAGCCTTTCTTTCGGGTTTGACCTGTACTGTGATTGGACACAGCACAAGTTTGTCAGTAGATTTCAGCTAATGATTTTGGTTGAAACCTGCTGATTAACTGTGGCCAATCACAGCACAAAGTTCTGTGTTTACAAATGCACAGAACTTTGTGCACAGACTGCGATATGGCTGTTTCTTCTCCCAGAAATCAAATCTGACTTCATAGAGAAAAGGCAGCCAGATATGTGAGTAAAAGCAGAACACATTACACTTGTTTGGCACACAGGTAACCCCTTGATTTCCCCTTGATGATAACACCTTCCCAGCCAGTGTCATTAGTACAGTATAACATATCATCACTGTTCACTGTATTCGTGCCACTAGCGACGTCACTGTCAGCCAGTTAACCGGTTCCCGACCAGCCACCGCAGTTTTACAGAATGCAGAACGGTGGGTGAAATGACCATACCTTACGTCGGGCAGGCGGCCGCCTAGCGGGCGCATGACGATCGGATTCGTTTCAGACCTGATCAGTCTCCAGGCCCAGGCCAATGATTTCTGGCCTGGACCTGCTGATTGGTTCTGACGAATGAAATGCTTCCCCTGCCTGTAAGTGTAAACACAGGCAGGGGAAGCGATGTTATCTCCCTCTTGAATTTTTTTCCGTACCGGAGAGAGGACACCCAAACGTGAGTTGCACTGACATAGTACACGTAGGCACACATTTCACCCCCGGATCGCCCCCCCCACACACACACAAACACACACACACACAGTTAACCCCTTCACTCCCTGTCACTGTGTCACCCAGTGCAGTGTTCGTATTTTTCTTTGATCACTGTACCGGTGTCATTTGTGACACTGATCAGCATTAGGGTACTTAGTAGAAGGCCCAGATAGGTCTAGGGACCCCCCTAAACCCCCCTAATAAAAGGTTTAACCCCTTGATCACCCCCTGTCACCAATGATCACCGTATTAGTGTCACAGGTGACGCTGGTTAGTTATTTTTTATAGCGTCACCTGCCGTACATTACCTAATAAAAAGTTTAACCCCCTGATCACCCGGCGGGTGATATCAGTTAGGTTTTAGTGTCAGTCAGGGTCTGCGTCGCCCCAGGAAGCGTCAGATTAGTGCCAGTAGCACTAACACACTCGCACGCACCATACACCTCCCTTAGTAGTATAGTGTCTGAACGGATCAATATCTTTGATCTGATCAGAAGTATATTAGCGTCCCCAATAGTTTAGGGTTCCCAAAAACGCAGCGTTGGTGGGATCAGCCCAGATACCTGCTAGCACCTGCGTTAGCCCCTCCGCCCAGCCCAGCCTAGTCCACCCAAGTGCAGTATCAATCGATCACTGTCACTTACAAAACACTAAACTCATAACTGCAGCATTCGCAGAGTCAGGCCTGATCCATGCAAACCCTAAAAGTTTTTTTGGTAGCGTTTGAAGCAGTTGCTGACAGGTGCTCTTTTTTCCTGTGAGTCTCACTGGTTGTAGCAGTAAATTTAGAGGCCAAAATGTCCAATCGAAGGTACACTAGTGAAGAGGCCTACACGTTTCTGAGCATGACAGATGAGAATGAAGAGGAACTCACCCATCTGTCAGATTTAGGCTCAGAATACAAACCTGTAGACAGCAGTGGCACCCTGACAGATAGCTCTGACGACTGAGTAGTGGTCCCTGCCAAGGTCAGGTGTACCCGACCACGTTCTTCTGCTGTTGTTGAGGTGCAAGAACCGCAGGGCTCTTGTATGGAGCAGAGAGCCAGTACTAGTGCCGCTCATCCTTCTGGTGAACTGACAGGCACCAGCGGCCTAGTACATCCTATCGTCGTCAAGATGTATAAGCTCTGTGACAGGGCAACAGGCTATGCATATAGTTTTATGGTTTACGAGGGAAGAGATACTGTAGTTACCTAGAGCTGGAGAACTGCCCAGACTACATGAGGAGCGCTGGTAAGATTGTGTGGGACTTGGTGTCACCCTTATTCGGAAAGGCTTGTATGTGGACACTTGTATGTGGACAATTATCACACAAGCGTACCACTTTTTATTCACTTGTTTGATCATGGAATTGGCGCATGTAGCACTGTGCGATCTAATCTCTGGGGCTTACCCTAGCGGCTTGTAGATTCCCGTCTTGGCTGGGGCAGAGAGCCTGCTTGAGATGTAGTAATTTGCTCGTTCTGCCCTCCCTTCACGCAGACATGGCGGTCCAAATTCAAACGGTGACTGGTGTTGTGGAGAAACCTCTCTGTGTCCACGCATACAACCTTAACATGGGAGGCATGGACCTCAACGACCAGTTGTAGGCACCGTACCTAATTGCTCGTAAGGCCCAGACGCTGGTATAAAAAAGTGTCTGTATATTTATTCCAATTGGCTCTGCTGAATGTTTATTTGCTATAAAAGCTTCAGGACGAACTGGATCCTTCCTTAAATTCCAGGAAGAGATCATCACAGCCCTTCTGTTTCCAGACGGTGCTTTGGCCCAACTTCCCAATCCAAATGCAGTGAGCCAGCTGCTTGAGAGGCATTTTCCGTATGTCCTCCCTGGTACCCCTACCCAAAGAGATCCCCAAAGAAGATGTGTCTGCAGAAAACACGGATGTAGGCGTGACCCCCACTTTTATTGTCCCTCCTGTCCTGACCAACCTGGTCTTTGCATTGGTGAATATTTCAACACTACCACACACTAGTGGAGTATTAGCGTAGGGTACAGCATTGCACAGTCCTAGGGCACACTTACACAGGGTCTCGAAAGATGATATGGACATCACATTTTGAGAGACCCTAATCTGGAACGTTTACAGTTTATATAAAAGTGCAAAACAAATATAAACAAAAGCCAAAAATAGTTGTGGTTTTATTTTTCTTCTCTCTCTATTGTTCTCTCTCTTATGTTCGCTCTCTATTGTCCGCTATATTGTTCGCTCTCTATTGTTCTATATTTATTGTTCTCTCTCTATTGTTACTGTATTTTAGAACTGTAATGTTTTATTTTTACTATGTTTTATTGTATTTGCTTTGCAGGTATGGCATGTCTTACTGTTATACTGTAATGTTACTTTGTTTTATTGTTAACCATCATTTGCTTAGCAAGTACGCCATTCAGCTGCAGCGTGGGTTTATTTATTCTGACAGCAACAGCGTTTGCTCCCACGATATGTAGAGCCGTGACACCAGCGCTGTAGGAGGGGATTTCTCCACCACAGTTAAAAAAAAGAGCAGATATGCCGAAACATGGTGCAGGGGGGGAGGAGCGATTTGCTCCTAACATTAGAGGCGGATTGCCCCCATGCTTTGGCATATATTTTTTAGGCACAGATTGCGTTAAAAAATCAAGTTGTTTTATTGAGTTATTGTTTTATCGTTACCATTGTTTCCTTTTCGGGCACGCCATTCAGCTGCAGCACTGATTTATTTATCTTGACAGCAACAGCGTTTGCTCTCACGATACGAAAATCGGCAGCTGTAGGAGGTAATTTCACCACCACAGTTTAAAAAAAAAATGGTACATGTATGCCCATCATTAGAAGTGGATGGATGAAGGGCGGTATTCTAATAATGGGCATACCCACCAATAAATCTCTTTTTTTCGTTTAGCCCACAGCCTGCATGAACAAAAAAAATTACAATATATGCGCAACAAGGACCAGCAACGTACTGGTATGTTGCTGGACTTTGAGTGGTTATACCAGAATGATGCCTGCAGGTTTAGGTATCATCTTGGTATCATTCTTTTCAGCCAGAGGTCGGCTTTCATGTAAAAGCAATCCTAGCAACTAATTAGCCCCTAGACTGCTTTTACAAGCAGTGGAAGGGAACGTAAACCCCCCTCCCACCGTCTTCCATGGTTTTCTCGGGCGCAATTTTAAAGCATGTCGTGTTTGGTACTCGGCATAAGATCATCTTTTTTATTTCATCAAACATTTGGGCAAAATTTAAAAGTGTTTTTTTCTCCCATAAAATTGCATTTGAAAAATTGCAGCACCCACCATTTTAATCTTTGCTTTAAAAAAAAAAAATAATGTTTTTGGGGGTCAAAGTAATTTTCTAGCAAAAAAAAAAAAATGTTTTTTTTCATGTAAACAAAAAGTGTCTCCAAAGGCTTCAAGTGGTTAGAAGCATGGGTGATGTGTGACATAAGCTTCTAATTTTGCGCATAAAATGCCAGGACAGTTCAAACCCCCCCCCCCCCCAAATGACCCCTTTTTGGAAAGTAGACACCCCAAGCTATTTGCTGATAGGCATGTTAAGTCCAAGGAATATTTTTTTTTTTTTTTGCACAAAGTTGTCACTAAATGATATATTGCTCAAACATGCCATGGGCATATTTGGAATTACACCCCAAAATATATTCTGCTGCTTCTCCTGAGTATGGGGATACCACATGTGTGAGACTTTTTGGGAGCCTAGCCACTTACAGGACCCCAAAAACCAAGCACTGCTTTCAGGCTTTCTAAAGGCGTAAAATTGTGATTTTACTCCTCACTACTTATCACAGTTACAGATGGCCTGAAATGTCCAGATAGCACAACCCTCCCCCCAATTACCCCATTTTGGAAAGTAGACAAGGTATTTGCTAAGAGGCATGGTGAGTATTTTGCAGCTCTCATTTGTTTTTGAAAATTAAGAAAGGAAAGTAAAAAAAAATATATTTTTTTTTTCTTTTTTCAATTTTCAAAACTTTGTGACAAAAGCGAGATCTGCAACATGCCTCTTAGCAAATAGCTTGGTGTGTTTACTTTCCAAAATGGGGCATTTGGGGGCATTTTGTGCTATTTGGGCAAGTACATTTTGTTATGTCATAGCCTTATTCCAAAATGGATTACATTCATTATTTTCCTCAAAATTCTACAAACAATACCCTATAATGGCAACATGAAAGAAGTCTGTTTGAAATCTTTGCTCTTTTTTTTTTTTTAAACAAATAAATCACATGTACATAAGTATTCACAGCCTTTGCCATGACACTCAAAATTGAGCTCATGTGCATCCTGTTTCCACTGATCATCCTTGAGATGTTTCTACAACTTGATTAAAGTCCACCTGTGGTAAATTCAGTTGCCTGGGCATGATTTGAAAAGGCACACACCTGTCTGTATAAGGTCCCACAGTTAACATGCATGTCAGAGCACAAACCAAGCCATGGAGTTCAAGGAATTGTCTGTAGACCTCCGAGATAGGATTGTATTGAGGCACAGATCTGGGGAAGGATACAGAAAAATTTCTACAACATTGAAGGTCCCAATGAGCATAGTGGCCTCTATTATTCGTTAATGGAAGAATTTTGGAACCACCAGGACTCTTCCTAGAGCAGGCTGCCCAGCCAAACTGAGTGATTGGCGGAGAAGAGCCTTAGTCAGGGAGGTGACCAAAAACCCGATGGTCACTCTGACAGAGCTCCAGCGTTTCTCTGTGGAGAGAAGAGAACCTTCCAGAAGAACAACCATGACAGCCCGCCTGGAGTTTGCCTAAAGGCACCTGAAGGACTCTCAGACCATGAGAAACCAAATTCTCTGGTCTGACGAAACAAGGATTAAACTCTTTGGCCTGAATGGCAAGCGTAATTTCTGGAGGAAACCAGGCACCGCTCATCACCTGGCCAGTACCTACCCTACAGTGAAGCATGGTGGTAGCAGCATACTGTGGGGATGGGCAGGCAGGAACTGGGAGAATAGTCAGGATCGAGGGAAAGATGAATGCAGCAATGTACAGAGACATCCTTGAGGAAAACCTGCTCCAGAGTGCTCTGGACCTCAGACTAGGGCGAAGGTTCATCTTCCAACAGGACAACAACCCTAAGCACACACAAGATAACAAAGGAGTGGGTACAGGACAACTCTGAATGTCCTTGAGTGGCCCAGCCAGAGCCCAGACTTGAACCCCATTGAACATCTCGAGAGAGAGAGATTAAAATGGCTGTGCACCGACACCCCCTCTTTCCAAACTGATGGAGCTTGAGAGGTCCTGCAAAGAAGAATGGGAGAAATTGCCTAAAAATAGGTGTGCCAAGCTTGTAGCATCATACTCAAAAAGATTGAGGCTGTAATTGGTGCCAAAGGTGCTTCAAGAAAGTATTGAGCAAACACTGTGAATACTTATGTACATGTGATTTTTTTCTCGTTCAAATATTTTAATGAAAAGATCAACAGATAGCATAACAGATAATATATAAAGAAATGCCATTGTGTTGCATTAGGTATAGTACAGGTAAAGAAAAAAAAATAGCTGTGCATGGCCTATCCATTGACAATCTGTGTAACTAAAGCAATAAGACTTTGACTTATCAAGCTGTTTGAGGGTTTAACTTGCGTATGTAGACTCAGTCGGAACAAAATATACATTCAACTGTCCCTCAAGAGTATAATACCATGGTCATTCAACTGCTGAGTTACGGCCTAGTTACATCACTAAAGATAGACTATGCTATTCAAGCACAATGGAAGTTTCCTGAGAAAAGAGGTAACAGCAGGGGTAGGGGAGCAGAAGAAAGAGAAAGAAAAGACAGGGAGGAGAGGAGAAGGGGTCCCCGAAGGTAGACCCCAATATATGATTTTTACATTTTTTTTATTTTTAATAAATTTTCAAAGATTACAAACATACTTCTTTCATGTAGTCATTATGGGGTATTGTTTGTAGAATTTAGAGGAAAATAATGAATTTAATCTATTTTAGAATAAGGCTGTAGCATAACAAAATGTGGAAAAAGTGAAGTTTCGTGAATATTTTCTGAATGCACGGTATATGAAACACTGACTTGTATCATCATGTAGGGAAACATGCCGTGGTGTCAGGGTGTTACATTTATAGGACTGTTAAAATTTAAGGTTCATTTTCTGTGGATCCTCTGATTTAGAATCATTGGGGTGTACCTGCATCAGTTATATTTTTTTACTTCAAGTGCATGCATGCTGAGGTCAGCCAATAGAAAAAAAAATCCACCTAAATGGGAGAACGATGAAGACAGGAACCTGAAAGAGTGTAAACTTGATTTTTACAGAGTTTTCACAGCTGTCTTGAGTGTTCTAGAGAGCTGTGACATGAGAGGAATCAATGAGGAGCTTGGAACAGAAGAAGGAATGGCATGAGTCATGTAAACATATTGATAATTAAACTATAGTCCTCTTTTTAACTAGAGTAACTCAGTAATTATGTATCTGCTTTTAATGTCTTTCAAATGCTGATAGGTCCCAGACTCAGAAATGCTTCAGTATGCCTTACCAACAAATCAGCCATCTTCTGATTTAGACATCTACCAAGGAGAAGACTTTGAGTTATTGAAAGGTTAGTACTTTCGATTAGCAATTACACAGTGTGTGAATACATTTATTTGGTATTAAGCAGTTTTTTTTTCTTTTAACAGATGTAAGCAATGAAATAAACCACCTGTTTTCAAACTATGCAAAGTCATTGAGGTAAACGTGCTTATTAAAGTCAGTAATATCAGCAATGCCTTTCAAAATAAGTAGTAATATTAAAGCATATCTAATGCCGTGTACACACGGGCGGACTTTTCGACCAGACTGGTCCGACGGAACGAATCCGTTGGACAATCTGACCGTGTGTGGGCTTCATCGGACCTGCAGCGGACTTTTTCAGTCGAAAATCAGACGGACTTTAGATTTAAAACATGTTTCAAATCTTTCCGACGGATTCGAGTCCGGTCGAAAAATCCGTTCGTGTGTATGCTAGTCCGACTGACAAAAAAGGGCGCAAGGGCAGCTATTTCCTACTGGCTATGAACTTCCTTATTTTAGTCCGGTCGTATGTCATCACCTACGACTCCGTGGGACTTTGGTGTGATCGTGTGTAGGCAAGTCCGTTCATTCGAAAGTCCGTCGAAAGACCGTCGGAACTTTGATGCCGAAAAGACTGCGCGTATGTACACGGCATTAGGCTCCCTTTTAATTTTTAACATTGGATCGAGTAAGGAATGGTAAAAAAAAAAAAAACCCTGGCAGGACTTTTTGCCATCTATGTCCCTTTGGGGGACTTACCTTCTCTTTCCTATCCTGCAAACACAACACAATTGAGGGACATCCCCTCTAAGGCCTTGTTCCCATAGGCTTCAGCTAGTGTAAATGCAGTGTGATCAGCAAGCTTTTGTGAAGTTTTTGACAAGAATTAAACACATTTCCTTACGACTTTACCACTTCAGACCTGCGCTATAGCTGAAAGAAGGCTAGAGCACGGCTCTATGTCCTTCCAGAACCACACCCGCCCAGCGTGTTCTGTGACCTTCAGACACAGCTGATCACACAACACAGTAAAGGGCCAATCACAGTGCCATTTTACCATGTGATCAGCTGTGTGCAATTACAGCTGATCACAATGTAAACATACTTGCCAGTTATTGGCAGTACTTTCCTCACACGCTGTCACAGCATGAGAAGAGGTGATCTGGTAACCGGCAAGTGTGACAGTCGACATGTACACAGATATGCCCTGAATATTAGTGCAGCCCTATCAGTGGTGCCCATCATTGACACCTATCAGTACCTTCTCATCGGTGCCGCCCATTAGTGCCGCATATCAGTGCCACCTCATCAGTGCAGCCTCATCAGCGCACACCAGTGAAGAAGAAAAATTATCATTTGCAAAATTTTATAACATAAATTAATAAAAAAAACTTTTTTTTTTCCAAAAATTTTAGTCTTTTTTTTGTTTGTTTAGCAAAAAATAAAAAGCCCAGTGGTGATTAAATACCACCAAAAGAAAGCTCTATCTGTCTCAAAAATTTTTTTTAAAATGTCATGTACAGTGAGGGAAAAAGTATTTAATCCCCTGCTGATTTTGTACATTTGCCCTATGACAAAGAAATGATCAGTCTATAATTTTAATGGTAGGTTTATTTTAACAGTGAGACACAATTACAACAAAAAAATCCAGAAAAACGCATTAAAAAAAGTTATAAATTGATTTGCATTTTAATGAGTGAAATAAGTATTTGATCCCTTTGCAAAACATGACAACAAATACTTGGTGGCAAAACCCTTGTTGGCAATCATAGAGGTCAGACATTCTTGTAGTTGGCCACCAGGTTTGCAGGTCTTCCCCAAGTCAAGGTTTCGAGGCTGACATTTGGTAACTCGAAATTTCAACTCCCTCCACATATTATGTGATTGAGGTCTAGAGACTGGCTAGGCCACTCCAGGACCTTAATGTGCTTCTCCTTGAGCCACTCCTTTTTTTGCCTTGGCTGTTTGTTTTGTCATTGTCATTCTGGAATACCCATCCACAACCCATTTTCAATGCCCTGGCTGAGGTAAGGAGGTTCTCACCCAAGATTTTGTGGTACATGGCCCCGTCCATCATCCCTTTGATGCGGTGAAGTTGTCCTGTCCCCATAGCAGAAAAACACCCCCAAAGCATAATGTTTCCACCTCCATGTTTGACGGTGGGGATGGTGTTCTTGGGGTCATAGGCAGCATTCCTTCTCCTCCAAACATGGTGAGTTGAGTTGATGCTAAAGAGCTCGATTTTGGTCTCATCTGACCACAACACTTTCACTCAGTTCTCCTCTTAATCAAATGTTCAAACTTCAGACCAGTGTTAATTTTGGCATCAAATTTAGATTTAGTTTTAGTTAGTCTTTTGACTAAAATGCCATTTTACTTCTAGTGCCATTTTAGTAATCGTATTTTAGTCAACTGAAATTGAATGCGTTTAGTTAAATTGTAATGCATTATTTAATCATTTCTATAGAATTTCCAAACTCATTATATACTCCTGGAGTAAAAAAATCTAATATCATGTTATTATTTATGGTATTAGGTTTGAACAAACTCGCAGATACATATTTAGCCACTCTGGACGGTCTGAGGAGGCCTTTAATGCTGCACAGTGCTTTGCATGGTGGTCTGAGGAGGCCTGTAATGCTGCACAGTGCTCTGGACGGTGGTCCGAGGAGGCCTTCAATGCTGCAGGGTGCTCTAGATGGGGGTCTGAGGAGGCCTGTAATGCTGCAGAGTGCTGGATGGTGGTCTCAGGTCTGAGGGATGGCCTGTAATGCACAGTGCTCTTAATGCCGCCATGTTGGTGGTCACTGGTCAGAGGAGGCCTGTAATGCTGCACAGTGCTGGATGGTGGTCTCGGGTCTGAAGGATGGCCTGTATTGCACAGTACCCTGGATGCCACTGCCAGTGGTCAGAGGAGGCCTGTGATAATGCACGCACAGTGCTTTGGACGGACGATGGTCAGAGGGGAGGCCTCAGGCCTGCTGTAATTGTAATGTACACTAGCACTACACACTCACATTCTACTCTCTGCGGGCGCTGCAGGATTTCAGTCCTTCACAGCGTAGTGTGTTACCAGTTGTTTTCTTGGTCTCTATGGTCCCAGCTGCCTTGAGATCACTGACAAGATTCTCCCGTGTAGTTCTGGGCTGATTCCTCACCATTCTCATGATCATTGAAACTCTATGAAGTGAGATCTTGCATGGAGCCCCAGACCAAGGAAGATTGACAGTTATTTTGTGTTTCTTCCATTTGCATATAATCTCACCAACTGTTGTGACCCTCTCACCAAGCTGCTTGGGGATGGTCTTGTAGCCCATTCCAGCCTTGTGTAGGTCTACAATCATATCCCTGACATCCTTAGACAGGTCTTGGCCATGGTGGAGAGATTGGAATCTGATTGCTTCTGTGGACAGGTGTCCTTTATACAGGTAACAAGCTGAGATTAGACAAACTCCTTTTAATAGAGTGCTCCTAATCTCAGTCCTTTACCTGTATAGAAGACACCTGGAAGCCAGAAATCTTGCTGATTGATGGGGGATCAAATACTTATTTCACTCATTAAAATGCAAATTAATTTATAACTTTTTTGAAATTCTGGATATTTTTGTTGTTGTTCTGTCTCTCACTGTTAAAATAACCTACCATAAAAATTATAAACTGATCATTTCTTTGTCAGTGGACAAACGTACAAAATCAGCAGGGGATCAAACAATTTTCTTTATCAGACATCACGGGACACAGAGCAGCATAGTAATTACTATGTAGGTTATAGGCCACCTTCAGCTGATGGACACTGGCACACCCTTAACAGGAAGTTGCCTCCCTATATAACCCCTCCCATACCGGGAGCACCTCAGTTTTTTCACCACTGTCTAAGGTGTTGGTCACGGTTAAAGATGTACTATGAAGATCTCCACTGGAGCATTCCTTGCTGGAGCAAGCAAACCATGCAACCGGATCCATTCAAAGTGCCATTAAGGCCAAAGTGGATGGTACCCGGGCCTCGTGCCGGAATAAACAAGGTTTTGCCTGTAATGCCTCTCCTTGGAGGGCTGAACCCTGGGACCCAGTGCTTTGGTCATGCAATTAATACCATAAAGCTTTCTGGCAGGGTGCTATACAGGTCCAAGGGAGTGGAACCCCGATAAAAAGGGACCCGGTCCTTGAAGGTTTTAAACACAGCCCGCCGTGATGGGTGAAGATTGGGTCTGTCTGGTTATACCACAGAATCCTGCGGCGGGAAAAGGTAAGTGGAATCCTAAGGAACTTCAAGTTCACTTATGGATTTCTTTTTTGTGCTAAATATTGCCATGCCTAGTTTTCACCACTAGAGGGTGTAAAAGCACATACCTTACCATGCTACTTAGCATTTCGCTCAGTGTCAGCAGGAGACAGCCAGGCTTCTCCAGGAGTTGGTCTCAGCCACTGGAAAGTTGGAGGGGGAGTCCCTTGGTGTTCCAAGAAGAGGTCTTAGCGTCCCCCTTATGGGTAATACGGCTTCCTTCTCCCTCCAGGAGCTAGGGGGATAGAAGCTATGGTGGATGGCCGTGCTCTCTCCGCCCCCCCAATCGAGGGGTCGCGGCGGCCCCCTTCCTCCTCTTCCTCCCCAGCTCCTCACACTGGATCCGCTCATACAGCTGAGTGGTATCACCCAGATAGGCATTTTCTTCCAATTATAAACAAATATATACCGCACTGTCTATAAAAAAAATTTAAAAAAAAACTAAAGCAGCCAGCACAGCAGTGGATAAATTTGCAAAAATGACAAATTGGGTGAAATGTGCAGCGTTTATGTGATCATATACACCATAACAAATAATATGAGTACAAAAAACGTGAATAATAAATGATGTGCTCAAAAATACTCCAAGCGGTCCTCTATTATGACATGTGATGTCTATAAACAGAGGAACTTGGACGTGTGATGTCCAAAAAAGAAAAAAGTCAGTGACAAGCTTCAATCATGTGTGATGATAATCCTCAACCACATGTGGATATAATATAGTGACAGTCTTTAACTTCAAATATGTATGATGTAATAACAGTTGATAGTAGATCCACCACCAAAGACACCAGAAGCTGCTTACCAGAGGGATTGAACTCAAATAGGTGTACACCTAGTGAATCAATCAAGCTTTGTGGTATAATATACCAAGGGGATCAGATGCTCTATCCAGATATGACCTCCAGATGGACCTCCAGACAGGTGTAAGGTATGGATGGACTCAGTAGATATAGGCAGTCATCCCAATCATTAAAAGAAAGAGGAAGGCATATAGCGTAACTCCATATGGAAATTTTAATATATAAAAAGCAAAGGAAATACACTCACATGTTTAGCAGTAAAATCATGCGCTTGTATAAAAGAAGACAGTGGTCTCAGCATATCCTTCCGACGTGTTTCGACTTAGAAGTCATCATCTGGGGTGCTGGACCACTGTACTGGCTGAGTATTTATAAATACTGGTTACCCCCATAACAAGTGGCAGCTCCGTCTGATTGAAAGTGCAAATTATGGAGATTACTTCCTGGTTCCTCCAAAATGGCACCCAGGCATTTTCTTCCTCCTATAAAGTTTTCAACACTTTATCCTATGGAGGAAAAATTCACCAAAAAATGGTGCATACTATCAGTTGATGCTGCTACGTATATCCTGTGTGAATAAAAGCTTAACTTGTCTGTGGAGAATGCCCAGATCTTTAGGGATCCAACGGCTAAAAAGATGGAATTCTTGTTGAAAACCTCTTTTTCCTTGGCAGGTGCAGTGACTCAACCGGCAGTCACAGCAATAGGCATTTGTCAATCCTTAAAAGATCTATTGAAGCAGGTGCTTAAGGCTGTCCCCACTCAGCAGGCCTGTGACTTAGCCGTACTGCCAAGGGCACTATGTTTTGCAATTGACGCTATTAAGGATTCTGTTCATCAGGCATCGTGCCTTACCCTCTTGCTAGTGCATATGCATAGGATCCTGTGGTTGAAAAATTGGTCAGCCGAGGCGCCGTGCAGAAAGCTTTTGGCTGGTCTTCCAATACATCCAAAAGATTTCAAGTGGGAAAAGTACCCTTTTACCAGTTAAGAGAAGGAGTAAACGTCCCTCCTTTAAACGGGCTTCTTCTCCAGGCCCAGGGGCATCAGCCTCTAGGCAGTCACGACGGCCTCCGCCATCAGAGTCAAGAGGTAAACCTCAAGGTCAAGCCCAGGGACAGAAAAAGTCCTGGGGAAGGAAACCTACAAAACAGAATGCTAAGGCTTCTTTATGAAGGGGCGTCCCCACTCGCTCGAGTGGGGGGAAGACTTCTGCAGTTCTCAGGGGTCTGGCAGGAGGAAATTCAGGACAGATGGGTCGTCTTCACAGTAGCTCTAGGTTACAAACTAGAGTTCTGAGAGTTCCCATCTCCTTGCTTTCTGAAGTCAAACGTCCCCAAAGATCCAGAAAAGTCTCTGTTCCTAGCATTAGACCGGTTGTTGTCTCAAAAGGTTCATGGAAGTCCCCATGGAAGAGCAGGGGTTAGGGTTTTATTCAAACCTCTTCACGGTGCCAAAACCAAATGGAGATGTCAGACCCATTCTAGATCTCAAGGATCTAAATCGGTTCCTGAATATCCGCTTCTTTTGCATGGAGTCAATCCAGTCAGTAGTTTCCAACCTACAAGGAGGGGAACTTCTGGCATCAATCGACATCAAGGATGCATACCTGCATGTAACTATTTTTCTCGCTCACCAAAAATATCTGCGATTTGAGGTGGAGCGGCACCATTTTCAGTTTGTAGCTTTGCCTTTGGTCTAGCTACTGCACCTCGGGTATTTACAAAGGTTCTGGCCCCACCTCTGGCCAGACTAAGGGCTCAGGGTATAACAGTTTTGGCATACCTGGACGACCTCCTGCTAATAGATCAGTAGGTAGCCCGCTTAGACCAAAGCGTGGTCAGCACAGTCAACTACCTGGAATAACTAGGTTGGATCCTCACCCTAGAGAAATCTTCCTTAAAACCACTAAAAAGGCTGCAGTACTTAGGTCTGATCGTAGACACAGCCCAGAAAAGGGTGTTTCTGCCTCAGACAAAAATCAGCGCCATAAAGGAGCTGGTCCAGGTGGTCAGGATGAAAAAGAATCCCTCCATTCGCCTTTGCATGAGGTTGTTAGGAAAGATGGTGGCTTCATTCAAAACTGTTCAATATGCCCAGTTTCATTCGAGACTGTTGCAAAACAGTATCCTATCTGCTTGGAACAAAGAGGATTCAAGGTCTAAATTTCCCAATGCATCTAACCCCAAAGGTGCGTCAGAGCCTCAGTTGGTGGTGGATAACCAAAAATCTGCAGAAGGGAAAATCCTTCTTACCAGTAACCTGGAAGGTGTTAACTACAGATGCCAGCCTTTCGGTTTGGGGAGCAGTCCAGGAAAAAGCGACTGTCCAAGGGAAATGGTCCAGAGCCGAAAAGGCCTTGCCCATCAACATCAGATCGGGCAGCACGCTTGGCTCTGAGGGCCTGGACGTTCAGGTTAAGGGTTTATCCTGCCAGGATCCAATCCAACAATGCCACAGCAGTGGTCTATGTCAATCACCAAGGGGGCATCAGGAGTCACGCAGCCCAAAGGAAGGTGAACCATATCCTAGCTTGGGCAGAGAAGCATGTACATTGCCTATCAGCAGTCTTCATTCCAGGAATAGAGAATTGGCAGGCGGACTTCTTGAGTCGCCAGCAGTTATTATTATTATTATTATTAAGAGAATGGTCTCTTCAGCCCGACATCTTGGCTATATGCCAAAGATGGGGGACCCAAGATGTAGATCTATTGGCGTCCAGGTTCAACAAGAAACTGGACAACTTTGTGTCAAGGACAAGGGACCCATTTGCATACGGGACAGATGCGTTGGTGACCCCGTGGGATCAGTTATCACTGATTTATGCATTCCCCCCTATTCAGCTGCTAGCACGGCTTCTTCACAGGATCAAGCAGGAAAGGAAGCTGCGTGGTTCTTGTAGCCCCAGCGTGGGCCCAGAATTTCCTGGTAAGCAGAGATCGTAAAAATAGCGGTAGGGGACCCATGGACCCTTCCACCACGTCCAGACCTGCTCTTGCGGGGACCAGTATTCCTTCCTACCTTACAAACTCTAAATTTGACGGTTTGGCTATTGAAACCCACATTCTAAGGAATCGCAGGCTTTCTGGGTCAGTGGTATTTACCTTGGCTAATGCAAGGAAACCAGCTTCCAGAATCATATATTATAGAGTCTGGAGGGTATATGTGTCCTGGTGTGAATCCAGAGGTTGGCATCCTCGCAAGTATGTCATAGGTAGAATTCTTGCTTTTCTGCAATTAGGGGTAGAAATGAAGCTGGCCTTGAGTACTATTAAGGGTCATGTCTCGGCCTTATCGGTATTGTTTCAAAGACCACTTGCTTCGCATTACTTGGTCCGTGTTTTTATGCAGGGGGTGACGCGGCTTATCCGCCAGTTAGGTCACCCTTGAACCCTTGGGACTTGAATTTAGTCTTATCAGTGTTATAAAGACAGCCTTTTTGAGCCGATTCGGCATATTCCCTTTATCTTTTTGACAAGGAAGTTAATTTTTCTGGTCGCTATATCCTCTGCAAGAAGAGTATCAGAGTTGGCTGCTCTTTCTTGTAAAGAGCCATATTTAATTATTCACAAAGACAAGGTCGTGTTGCGTCCTCATCCAAGTTTTCTGCCTAAAGTGGTGTCAAGTTTTCATCTGAACCAAGATATTGTTATACCTTCATTTTTTCTAGAACCCTGTTCTATGGAAGAGAAGTCACTACATTGCCTTGATGTAGTAAGAGCAGTCAAAGTCTATTTAAAGGCGACTGCTCAGTTTCGGAAGACTGATGTTCTATTTGTACTGCCAGAAGGTCCTAGGAAAGGACAGACAGCGTCAAAGTATATGTATAATGTATAGATGGATTTGACAAGTTATTATTCAGGCTTAGGGTTTAAAGAGGAAAACTCCTCCCTTTCAAATCAAAGCGCACTCTAGCAGTGCATATAGGGAGGCAACTTCCCGTTTAGGGTGTGCCAGTGTCCATCACCTGAAGGTGGCCTATAACCCACATAAATACTATGCTGCTCTGTGTCCCGTGATGTACTCCAAGAAAAGGATTTTACAGGTAAGCTGTTATAAAAACCCTATTTTTTCCCTCACTGTAGGTACAGTGTGGCATGACCATGCAATTGTCATTCAAAGTGTGACTGCACTGAAGGCTGAAAATTGGCTTTGGCGGAAAGAGTTTAAAAGTGCCTAGTACTGAAGTGGTTAAAACTACTTTTCAGCTTTGGTGTGGGAATGGTAAGCATTCCCACACCACACACATTCCCTATTAATGCTACCACATTTTTATTTTCACTTTCATTTTTTTTCCAATTGAGTTGTACAGTTTATAGGTCACATTAAAGGTGGAAAAAATTCTGAAATGATTTATTTTTGTCTCAATTTTTTACACCACAGAAACCTGACATTTTAACATGGGCGTGTAGACCTTTTATATCCACTGTATTTCCCATAGTTTGTAGACGCTATAACATTTGTGTAAACCAGTCAATATACGCTTATTGGGATTTTTTACCAAAAACTTTGTATCATATTGGCCTAAATTTATGAAGAAATTTGATTTTTAAAATTTTATTTATTGGACTTTTTTCACAAATATATATACATACACACAGTATCTCACAAAAGTGAGTATACACCTCACATTTTTGTAAATTTTTTATTATATCTTTTCAACACTGAAAAAATTACACTTTGCTAAAATGTAAAGAAGTGAGTGTACAGCTTGTATAACAGTGTATATTTGCTGTCCCCTTGAAATAACTCACCACACAGCCATTAATGTCTAAACCGCTGGCAACAAAAGTGAGTACACCCCTAAGTGAAAATGTCCAAATTGGGCCCAAAGTGTCAATATTTTGTGTGGCCACCATTATTTTCCAGCACTGCCTTAACCCTCTTGGGCATGGAGTTCACCAGAGCTTCACAGGTTGCCACTGGAGTCCTCTTCCACTTCTCCATGACGACATCACAGAGCTGGTGGATGTTAGAGACCTTGCTCTCCTTCACCTTCCGTTTGAGGATGCCCCATAGATGCTCAATAGGGTTTAGGTCTTGGTACATGCTTGGCCAGTCCATCACCTTTAGCTTTGTCGTACTGGAGGTGAGTTTGGGATCATTATGTTGGAATACTGCCCTGCTGCCCAGTCTCCGAAGGGAGGGGGATCATGCTCTGCTTCAGTATGTCACAGTACTTGTTGGCATTCATGATTCCCTCAATAAACTGTAGCTCCCCAGTGCCAGCAGCACTCATGCAGCCCCAGACCATGACACTTCCACCACCATGCTTGACTGTAGGCAAGACACACATGTCTTTGTACTCCTCACCTGGTTGCCGCCACACACGCTTGACACCATCTGAACCAAATAAGTTTATCTTGGTCTCATCAGACCACAGGACATGATTCCAGTAATCCATGTCCTTAGTCTGCTTGTCTTTAGCAAACTGTTTGCAGGCTTTCTTGTGCATCATCTTTAGAAGAGGCTTTCCTCTGGGATGACAGCCATGCAGACCAATATGATGCAATGTGCGGCGTGTGGTCTGAGCACTGACCGGCTGACCCCCCACCCCTTCAACCTCTGCAGCAATGCTGGCAGCACTCATATGTCTATTTCCCAAAGACAACCTCTGGATATGATGCTGAGCACATGCACTCATCCTCTTTGGTAGACCATGGTGAGGCCTGGTCTCAGTAGAACCTCTCCTGTTAAACCACTGTATGGTCTTGGACACCATGCTGCAGCTCAGTTTCAGGGTCTTGGCAATCTTCTTATAGCCTAGGCCATCTTTATGTAGAGCAACAATTCTTTTTTTCAGATCCTCAGAGAGTTCTTTGCCATGAGGTGGCATGTTGAACTTTCAGTGACCAGTATTAGAGAGTGAGAGCGATAACACCAAATTTAACACACCTGCTCCCCATTCACACGTGAGACCTTGTAACACTAACGAGTCACATGACACCGGGAATGGAAAATGGCTAATTGGACATTTTCACTTAGGGGTGTACTCACTTTTGTTGCCAACGATTTAGACATTTATGGCTGTGTGTTGCGTTATATTGAGGGACAGCAAATTTATACTGTTACACAAGCTGTACACTCACTACTTTACATTGAAGCAAAGTGTCATTTCTTCAGTGTTGTCACATGAAAAATATTTACAAAAATGTGAGGGTTGTACTCACTTTTGTGAGATACTGTGTGTGTGTGTGTATGTGTGTGTATATGTATATATATATATATATATATATATATATATATATATATATATATATATATATATATATATATATATATATATATATATATACACATACATATACATATGTATGTGTGTGTGTGTGTATATTTATAAACCTACTTAAAAACAAAAACAGAAAAAAAACCTGCAAGACAAAGACATAATAAGCTAGTATGCACAGCATACTAGCTCATTATGAATTACTTACCTTAGATCGAAGCCCCCACAGTGGCCCTCGTACACCGCTCCGGCCGGCGCCATCGCTCCTGGAGTTACTTCTGGGTATCGCAGGCTCCGGCGCTGTGATTGGCTGGAGTTGCGATGACGTCACTCCCACGCATGCACACGGGATCTGCCGGTAACGGCATACTAGCTGAAGCAATGGCACGGACGCGCCGTTGCTTCAGTGCGCATGTGCCGATGACGTCGGCACATGTTGATACAAGGGATATCTTCGAAACCGTGCAGGGTTAGGAGATATCCGGGGTAGCTACAGGTAA
Source organism: Aquarana catesbeiana (assembly GCF_042186555.1). Lineage (NCBI taxonomy): Eukaryota > Metazoa > Chordata > Amphibia > Anura > Ranidae > Aquarana > Aquarana catesbeiana. Next base: position 203,345,617 of record NC_133333.1, on the reverse strand, counting down.
GCCTTATTATAGGCTTACCTGTAGCAAAAAGTGGTTATAAAGGGTTTACAACCACTTTAAGAATCACTTGCAAAATGATGTGATATAAAAGGCTCATCAAAGGGCTCATTAAAGGCAGGGAAGGGAGGGGGCCATGCCACAGCATCCCCCAGATTCAGCACCATCCACAGGGTCTGCAGGAGTAATTTCAAAGTCCTCAGAGAGTCCTGTGGCCACCAGGAAGTAAACCTCCTTCTACATGCCTGAGTTGGAGCTCCGAGCGCGTAGCCTGATCTCCCAGCCGTCTCTTGTCCAGTGACATCATTTCCGAGCGTGTTCCACGCTGGTTTACTTCCTGGTGGCCACAGGACTCTCTGAGGACTTTGAAATCATGCCTACAGACCCTGTGGAAGGTGCTGAATCTGGAGGATGCTCTGGCATGGTCTCCTCCCTTCCCTGCCTTTGATGAGCAATGTATATTACATCATTTTGTAAGTGATTCTTAATCCTTGTGTTATTAAATGAATTTTTAACCTCTACACTTAGGTGGCGTGTCCCTTCTCTTCCCCCTTCTTTTAATAAAATCTCAAATGCCTGTAAAAGCAGCTTTTTTTTTTTTTTTTTAGCTGCAGTGTGCATGAGCCCTAAGTGTTTTAGGGCAACTAGAAAGATGTGACTTCGTACTACATGTACTTTATCCCATCAGGAACTAAATAATATACAGTTGCAATAAAAAAGTATGTGAACCCTTTTGGAATGATATGGATTTCTGCACAAATTGGTCATAAAATGTGATCTGATCTTCATCTAAGTCACAACAATAGACAATCACAGTCTGCTTAAACTAATAACACACAAAGAATTAAATGTTACCATGTTTTTTATTGAACACACCATGTAAACATTCACAGTGCAGGTGGAAAAAGTATGTGAACCCCTAGACTAATGAGATCTCCAAGAGCTAATTGGAGTGAGGTGGCAGCCAACTGGAGTCCAATCAATGAGATGAGGTTGGAGGTGTTGGTTACAGCTGCCCTATAAAAACACACACCAGTTCTGGGTTTGCTTTTCACAAAAAGCATTGCCTGATGTGAATGAAGCCTCGCACAAAAGAGCTCTCAGAAGACCTATGATTAAGAATTGTTGACTTGCATAAAGCTGGAAAGGGTTATAAAAGTATCTTCAAAAGCCTTGCTGTTCATCAGTCCACAGTAAGACAAAAAGTCTATAACTGGAGAAAGTTCAGCACTGCTGCTACTCTCCCTAGGAGTGGGCGTCCTGTAAAGATGACTGCAAGAGCACAGCGCAGACTGTTCAATGAGGTGAAGAAGAATCCTAGAGTGTCAGCTAAAGACTTACAAAGTCTCTGGCATATGCTAACATCCCTGTTAGCGAATCTACGATACGTAAAACACTAAATAAGAATGGATTTCATGGGAGAATACCACAGAGGAAGCCACTGCTGTCCAAAAAAACATTGCTGTATGTTTACAGTTTGCACAAGAGCACCTGGATGTTCCATAGCAGTACTGGCAAAATATTCTGTGGACAGATGAAACCAAAGTTGAGTTGTTTGGAAGAAACACACAACACTATGTGTGGAGAAAAAGAGGCACAGCACACCAACATCAAAACCTCATCCCAACTGTAAAGTATGGTGGTGGGGGCATCATGGTTTGGGGTTGCTTTGCTGCGTCAGGGCCTGGACGGATTGCTATCATCGAAGGAAAAATGAATTCCCTAGTTCATCAAGACATTTTGCGGGAGAACTTAAGGCCATCTGTCCACCAGCTGAAGCTCAACAGAAGATGGTTGTTGCAACAGGACAACGACCCAAAGCATAGAAGTAAATCAACAACAGAATGGCTTAAACAGAAGAAAATACGCCTTCTGGAGTGGCCCAGTCAGAGTCCTGACCTCAACCCGATTGAGATGCTGTGGCATGACCTCAAGAAAGCGATTCACCGCAGATATCCCAAGAATATTGCTGAACTGAAAAAGTTCTGTAAAGAGGAATGGTCAAGAATTACTCCTGAGCGTTGTGCACGACTGATCTGCTACTACAGGAAACGTTTGGTTGAAGTTATTTTTGCCAAAGGAGGTTCAACCAGTTATTGAATCCAAGGGTTCACATACTTTTTCCACCTACACTGTGAATGTTTACATGGTGTGTTCAATAAAAACATGGTAACATTTCTTCAATTCTTTGTGTGTTATTAGTTTAAGCAGACTGTGATTGTCTATTGTTGTGACTTAGATGAAGATCAGATCGCATTTTATGACCAATTTGTGCAGAAATCCATATCATTCCAAAAGGGTTCACATACTTTTTATTGCAACTGTAAAAACAAATTCAGTGATAATTCTTTAACACTTTTTTAGCATTGAGGTTACATTTAATATAATCTATGAAATCTATCAAATGCTAAACCAAATAAGCACTCTCACACCTGCCTCAGGGCTTGTGCCAGCATCCTTTTGTTTTCTTCAACTGGTTTTTGCATTCCCATACAAGCCTGTAAGAATGCTAAATTTGCTTGAAGCAAGTCAAATGCAGGTCAGGAGGAGGTCAACTGCAGATCAATGCACCTGTAATTTAATTCTGAATGATGTCAAACAATGTCCTCGGCACAAGCTCAAAGACAGGGGTGTCCAACCCACAGCTGCAGCGACCCAAGAGGGTTAAGCATGCAGCCCGGGTAACATCTGGAGGGATGCCGTACAAATAAAATTTACCAAACACTGCTTTGTTGTGTGCACAATTTAAAGAGATGCTTTATTCTGTTTTTATAAAGTGAGCAGTCTGCACTGGACGTACTCTTTGTGGAAGAATTTGATGAAATTCTTAAAGAATTCAAATCTGTGGAAACGGTTTTAAAACAGAAGAGGGAAAGCCTGAAGAGCCGACTAACTATGATTGCAGATACTTTACAAATGCAAACTATAAACTAGATAAAATGTGTACATATGTAGTATTTATGCATGACCATAATATAAAAACTACATACAAAAGTAGGATAACATTGTTATTGTCAAATGATATTTCAGTTAATTTATTCTTAAATAAAAGTGTTTTGTGTGGTGTTTTTTGGAAATAAAAATGAATAAACATAGTTAATATTACTTCTGGGCAATAAATTATGTTATTCTTATTGGCGTTTTCATATTCATCATGTCTACTTGGGCGTTGTGGGGTTGATCACTGAAGAGTTTTGGAATGCTTAATCTGTCACGAAAGCCATACCCATACATGGGGCAGCATTGTAGTGGGTTTTTACGTCATGCTTACAAATATATACAAACAGCTGGCACAGTTCTGTGCTGGGAGCTCACTCGCTCACCCCCTGCGCTGTAACTAAGCTATTGCCGACAGCTCCCGGTTACTGTTTACAATTGGAAGCCAGTAGGGCTCATTCATAAGTATTAAAAGTTGGAATACAAGTTACTTTAAATATAAATTCATATCAACATTTTTACCCTATCCACATATAAATACCTAAAATAAGTTACAAACTTATTATAGCAGATCTTAATTTTAAGCAACACATTTATGGGATTAATAGTTAATATTACTTATATATATGCTTATACTATATCAAATAACTTATGATGACCTCTAGTGGTCAAATTTCAACGTTACATGTAATGTACACAGTTGTTTAAAGGGGTTGTAAACCCTCGTTTTTTGTTTTTTTTTTTTAAATAGGATTTTTATAACAGCTTACCTGTAAAATCCTTTTCTTGGAGTACATCACGGGACACAAAGCCACAGTAATTACTGTCTGGGTTATATGGCACCTTCAGGTGATGGACACTGGCACACCCTAAACAGGAAGTTCAATTCCACATATAACCTCTCCCCTTACCGGGAGTACCTCAGTTTTGTAGCAAAGCAATAAACCTGTAACCAGAAAGAGGGGAGGGACCTCTGTGTCCTGTGATGTACTCCAAGAAAAGGATTTTACAGGTAAGCTGTTATAAAATTCCTATTTTCTTTATCGTACATCACGGGACACAGAGCCACAGTAATTACTGTCTGGGATGTCCCAGAGCAATGCCACCTGAGGGGAGGGGACACAAACAAAAGTAGAGTGCAATCAGACCTGAGGACCTCTACTGAATGAATAATTTGTAAAGCACTGCAAATGTGAACTGAATCGCCTCAAGGCGCTGAATGCGTTTTGTGTTGTCAGCTTCTTAGAAGAGGAAGGTCTTGAGTTTTTTTCCTGAAGGCCAGATGGTTTTCTTCCATGCGGATGTGCGTTCCATAGCCGAGGCCCTTGAACTGCGAATCTTCGTTCTCCCTTTGCTTTGTAGCGGAATTTGGGAATGAGGAGGAGGTTTTGGTTAGTTGATCGAAGATTGCGATTGGGTGTGTAGCGTTTTATTTTATCTCGATGGTATTGAGGAGCGTTTCCTTGTATGCATTTGTGGGTGAGGCAAAGGGTCTTGAATGTGATCCGATTCTTTATGGTTAGCCAATGTAGGCTCCTCAGGGATGGGGAAATGGACTCCCAGGGTTTTTCTCCTGTTAGCAGTCTTGCCACCGCGTTTTGGATGACCTGTAGGAGCTGATATTGGGGTAATCCTATGTAGAGCGAGTTTGCGTAGTCGAGTTGTGAATTGATGATTGTTCCAACTACTGCTGCTTTGTCCTCTTCTGGGATGAAGGGGATGAGTCTACGTAGCAGGCAGAGGAGATGGTGAGATCCGCTAACTACTGATCCTATTTGTGCATCCATTGTCATTTCTGAGACAAAGATAACTCCGAGACTCTTGGCTTTGGTGCTTGGAGAGATGGTCTGTCCAAAGATGGTGGGAGGTGTCCACGGAGTCTTGGTTTTGGAATTTTGGTTAGCGTGTAGGAGAAGAAGTTCTGTTTTGAACCGTTGAGTTTGAGGGAGCTAATGGTCATCCAGTCATCTATCAAAGTGAGGCATTTCTCTAATTGCTGATGGTGGTCTTTTTGTCCCGTGATGCAAAAGTAGAGTTGGGTGTCATCAGCGTATGAGTGGAAGCAGAGGTCCGATTTTTTGATGATTTTGAGGAGTGGGCGGATGTAGATGTTGAATAGCACTGGTGACAAGGGTGAACCCTGAGGGACTCCACAGGAGATTGCGCGGGTTTCAGAGGTGAATGCTCCTAGTTTCACTGTCTGAGATTCTCTAAGAAGGATGCAAACCATTTTAGACCAGAATCTGTGGCTCCTGCTACTTCTGTGAGGCGGACAAGTAGAGTATTGTGGTCCACTGTATCAAATGCTGCACTGAGGTCTAACAGTACCAAGAGACATGATTCTCCGTCATCTGCTGCTTCAAGGGCATCGTCCCACATTTTGAGCAGTACTGTTTCTGTGCCATGGCCTGGGTGGAAGCCTGATTGCAGAGGGTCCAGGAGTTGGTGGGTATCCAGGTGGCGTTGTAGCTGTTGTACTACTGCTTTCTCCATAATCTTGGAGATGGTGTTGAGGTTTGTTATCGGTCTGCGGTAGTTAGGATCCTTAGGGTAGAGATTGGGTTTCTTTAGCAGGGGTTTGACGATGGCTTGCTTGAGGGTGGTTGAACGACTGATTTATGAGGTGTGTTATAGTAGGGGCCAAGATGTCGGAACATTCTTTCAGAAGTTTTGTGGGAATGATGTCATTTGGTGATGTGCTGTCTCGAAGGCTTCTCATAATGTTTATAGTCGTGTCCGTAGTGATTGGGGTCAAAGAGAAATCCGGTGGTTGTGTGATATTCGTGCCGATATCCCTTTTTTGCTTTGGTTGAGTGAGGTTGGTTGTTTATTTCTGTTGAATTGATTTCCGAATGTTTTCGATTTTGTTGATGAAGAAATTTGATAACTCATTGCAAAATTCTTGAGTATCATTTGTTGGGGGCTCTAAGCAGGTTGGGTTCATTGACTGGGCGACTATTTTGAAGAGTTCCCGCGGCTGGTTTAAGGCAGTTAAGATGGTGTTCGAGAAATGTTCTTTTTGACTTGGAAGATTGCTTTGTGGTATTTCACCGTGAGTACTTTGTAGTTTGTATGGTTTTCCTTGGTAGGATTTCTTCTCCATGCACTTTCAGCTCTTCTACGTTCTTGCTTGAGTAGGGTGAGAGTGCCATTAAACCATCTCGAGTTTTTTTTTGCGGATGAATGTTCTGCGTTTTGGCGCCACTGAGTCTGCTGTTTGTAGTAATGCCTTGTTTAGGGAGTTTAGTGTTTGTTCTGTTGAGAGGTTTAAGTTTAGTAATGGTATTTTGTTTGATAGTATGGTTTTGAAGAGTTCAGAATGTAGTTTCTTCTGAGATCTGTTCCAGTGTGTTGTTGCATGTTTCTGTTTTTGGAGGGTGGTGTTAGTGGTGATTTTAAATTTGATAGCGTGGTGGTCCGTTCATGGTAGTTGTGTGTTGTTGAATATGTTGATGTCCATATTCTGTTTGAAGATGAGTTCTAGAGTGTGTCCTGAACCGTGCGTGGGAGCATTTATCAGCTGTTGAAGACCTAGTTCTTCCAGTTGGTTAATGCAGGCGGTCGCGATAGTGTCTTGGGTAGAGTTTGCCCAGAGGTTAAAGTCCCCAAGAACCAGAAAGTTTTTGGTTTTCAGGGTGTGCATTGAAATGAATTCAGTGAGTGGTGTAAGGAGATTGGTCTTTGGTCCTGGTGGTCTGTAGCATAGTAGTATGTGAATGGTGTCTTGGGGTGTTGTTTGAAGATGCAGGGAGAGTGTCTCCATAAAAGGCACTGAGTTCTGTAAAGTTGGTTTGGTGAACACAAGGTACGATTTGAAGATCACTGCTAGGCCTCCTCCTTTTTTTTCCTATTCTGTGCTCAGTTAGGATTCTGTAGTTCTCAGGCACCAATTCAGTTAGGATGGTGTTGCAGTTGGATGTTAGCCAGCTTTCCGTGATGAATAAGCAGTCTATGTTGTTTTCGATGATGAAGTTATGGATTTCCAGTCTGTGCTTGACTGCCGATCTGGTGTTGATCAGGGCGCATGCTAGTTGTTGTGGTTGGATTGGTGACTCCCTGTATTTGATGGTTGATTGTGGGTTGGTCCTTAGTAATTTTTCTTTTTTTAGTCTTTTTTGAGTGGCGGTTGGTAAAGTTGAGGCAGTGTTTCTGTGGAAGGCGTCCGCTGTGTACTTGAAATTGCACATGGCGGGGAAGACAAAGTTGCTGAAGGAAGGATGATGAATTTGCTGGGGAGGAGGGATCAAACAGCTGCCTCTGCTACTGGAATAGTGTAGTTGACGGGCTAAATGATGGTGCGGGAAGTTCTGGAGGTGATGGAGGGGCTACCTACCGCTCTTCTGTTGATCCAGAGGAAGGCAAAAAACCCCTATCTGAGCTGGCCAATTGCTACAGCAGAGGAAAAAAATTCCTTCCTGACCCCCCGAGGGGCAATCGGACTCGAGGACCCTGGATCAACTACTAGGTACCCCGGTGGCTTGTCTGCAGGATAGTCCAGAAGGAAATATGAGGAGGGGGGGCAGAGGGTAGGGGGAATCTGGCCACTACTTACTGGTTGGACTGATGCTGCGGCTGCGTCTAGGAGGATCTAGGATGGACGCTGGTCAGGGCCAGAGCCGTGGATATCCTGGTCTTCGGTGTTAACCTGTGCCCCTGTAGTGAGGTCCAGTATCGAGGAGGGGGTGTCCCAGGTGTAGAGGGCACGGGGGACCAATGGACAGGTGTGGGAGGGGTAAGAGGTGTTGGCTGGCCAGGGGCTAGGCCGCAGCCATGGTCTGTCCCCCGAGTCTAGCTGTTAGAGAAACGGGGTGCTTGGATGGCGGCTGCGGTGATGTCCTAAGGAGGGGGGGTGGGTTCGGGACCGTGACCTCTACTGCTGCCTGCAGCACACTGCACCCAAAGGCGATATCCTCATGCCTTCTTACATCCACCTGATAGAATCTGGTGAATGTATGGACTGAAGACCAAGTTGCGGCCTTGCAGATTTGAGCCATGGAGGCTTGGTGATGCACTGCCCACGAAGCACTAACAGCCCTGGTGAAGTGCGCGTTGAATAGGTCTGAATAATTACCTGCCGAATCCATTTGGCAATAGTGTATTTTGATGCTGCCTGTCCTTTCCTAGGACCTTCAGGGAACACGAAAAAAACATCTGTTTTCCGAATCTGAGCAGTCGCCTTCAAATAGATCTTGACTGTTCTCACTACATCCAAAGGGTGTAGTGACTATTCTTCCTTAGAACAGGGTTCTGGAAAAAGTTAAGGTAAAACAATATCCTGGTTTAGGTGAAAATCTGAAACCACCTTAGGCAGAAAGCTAGGATGAGGACACAATACTACTCTATCCTTGTGAACGATTAAATATGGCTCTTTACAAGAAAGAGCCGCCAACTCTGATACCCTTCTTGCAGAAGAAATGGCTACCAGAAAAACTAGCTTCCTTGTCAAAAGGACCAAAGGAATATGCCGTATCGGCTCTAAAGGCTGTTTCTGTAATGCCGACAGAACTAAATTCAAGTCCCAAGGGTTCAGGGGTGCTCTAACCGGTGGATTAAGCCACGTTACCCCCTGTATAAAGCTTTGGATCAAAGAAAGCGAAGCAAGTGGACAATGAAACAATACTGATAAGGCTGAGACTTGGCCCTTGATAGTACTCAAGGCCAGTTTCATCTCTAGCCCCATTTGCAGAATGGCAAGAATTCTACCTATGACATACTTCCTAGGATGCCAACCCCTGGATTCACACCAAGAAACATATGCCTTCCAGACTCTATAATAAATTACTCTGGAACCTGGCTTCCTTGCATTAATCAAGGTAGGTATCTCTGAGCCTGAAAGGCCACAATTCCTTAGAATGTGGGTTTCAATAGCCAAACCATTAAATTTAGTAAATGGAAATAGAAAAACTACCAAATCTCTACCAGCAGCAGTTAAATTGTGAGATATACACAAAAAACAACAATAAAACAGGAAAAAACTGCACTAATGATTGTGTTAAAAAACTGGTGAAAACAATGTATGAATGAATAAAAATCAATAAGTGTTTTGGAAATGAATAAAAGTCAATAAGTGAATGAAAGTATGTGACCATGAAAGTCATCCATAGAGACTGAAAGGTCCAAACACAAAAAACACGAATCCCTCAGTTATTCCCAGTGAAGGCTCTGTAGAAACATGGGATAAAAAACATCACTCGTGATCCACCACCACATAGATTTCACGCTTACCAAAAGGCAAGCTTAATAAGCCTGTGTGTAAACTGGAGATCTGGACGCCAAACCAATGGCGCTACTTCTCTGTGCTCAACGTGAACTTGGAAGTACAGCAGATGACGGACCATACATCAACTCAGGCTCAGGATCATGGAGAAAAAAGAAAACTAGCCATAGTGTGAATCCGCTTGACACGTTTAATAAATAAAAGGAATTGTACTTACAAGAATATGCAGTATAAAACATCCATAAGAACAGTTCAACGGCCGGCGTTGCATACACCCACATTAAGGTCGCGATGACGTCAGCGCGTCAACCTCCCAAAAGGACAAAATTCAGGCATTATCAATAAATGCATTCAGGTCTATGTCGACATTCAACCCGAACGGTGTGTAGCATTTAATTTTGTGTATCCATGCCATCTCTAGCCTCGCACCAAAGACTCATCCCTCCATTGACATGTATACTTGTCGATCCCTAAAAAAATAGTTTTAGCAGGATCCTTATTATGGGCTTCCAAATAATGTCTAGAGGAAAAATGTGGAAAATGTGCCCCTGGACAACGTAAGTTATTACGAAATGCGTAGGACAGAGCGGCCGGAACAGCAGACTTCAGGCTTTTTACTATCTACAACATTGTAAGCGTGTTTCTTTTGTTTTAACATATTGAATAAATTACGGTTTTACACTATGGAGTCTCTATATATTTTTATGCACCTTGGGATTTCCATCATGATCTGATCGGTCGGGAGGGGACCGTCCGGTATTGGTGTTTTTGCTTGTCCTGAAGCCATCCAGTACTTCTCTGCATACCTTGATCCTCTGTCATGGAACTCTGGTAAGAGTCCATTACTCTTGATTTGGTGGTGGATTCAACTATAAACTCCTATTCAATGTTTTTTGAAGAAAGTCTCCCTGCATCTTATAGACTTTTCATTTATTTGATTTTTGCACGGGTGTTTTCTTTTTTCTTTTTCCTTAAATGTTCTTTTTTTTTTTTTCAATTAACTTTTATTCATCCATTCACCAAATGGTTTTTCACAATCATTTTGGGACTTAGAATGAACGTTTAATTCATATTTAATTCATATTTTGTATTTAATGTGCCACATTTCATTACTAAGCACGAATTTATTAATGGTTCATTACCATTATGTATATGCACATTTAGATGTTTGGGCAATATTTAATGAGTTCATGATTTTCACTATTATTAGATGAATTTATGAGATTAATTTTGATTATTAGAAATAATCTTTTGGTAGCGCAATTCTATTTTTTTTCCAAATAATGTCTAGAAACGGGATGTTTAGGATAGCCATTTAAAGTGTTTGTCACATGTTTATTAAGCCTCACCCTGAGGGGGCGTTTTGTCCTACCCACATATTGTAGCCCACAAGGGAATTGGAGTAGGTAAACAACCCCCTCAGTGGAACATGTGATGAAAGGCTTGATTTCGAACTCAGCCAGAGTACTAGAAAACCTAAAACTGTGAGTTCTCCTGTGTAGCCATCCATTCAATGAGCATATCCTACATCTCCTGCATTGATAGAATCCTGTGAGATTGTCAAAAAATCCCTTCCTAATGACGGGGGTCAATAATTTTAGGTGCAACCCTACCCCCAAGGGCGCCCCCTTGTAAATAACCTGTGGTTTTGCCGGAAGAATGGTATTCAGTGTTTGATCGTTGGTAAGAATATGCCAATGCTTCCTGATCAGTTGACCAATTTTCCTATGCTGAATGGAATAAGTTGTTATAAAAGGGATTGAAGGCGCTCTATTTTCATTAGGTGTTCTTTCCTTAAGCAAGTCACTTCTATTGATTGATGACACTTCTTCAAGGGTATTTTTAAGAGATATGTCTGAATAACGCTTCTCTATAAATCGTTTAGTTAAAACATCTGCCTGAAGGAGAAACTCACTATTCGAGCAATTCCGCTTAAGGCGAATGTACTGACTTTTTGGTACCGACCTAATCCTGGCCTCATGGTGACAACTGTCTGTTGGAATGTATGAATTGCGGTTGGTACTCTTAAAGATGGTGGCAGTAGTAAACTGACCATCCCTCACTCTGATAGTCAGATCTAGAAAATTGATTTCATTTTGACTGGCCTCATAATTAAGAAAAATACCCCTGGTGTTCATGTTAAGTTCCTCGAGAAAGAGGTCCAAATCAGCCTTACTGCCATCCCATAGGAGGAGGATGTCGTCTATGTACCTAGCCCACAGAACCACCTGGGGTCTCTGATGGGCATAGACCACATCCTCCTCCCAAAGCGCCATAAAGAGGTTCGCCAAACTGGGAGCATATGCGCTGACATCATCGCGACCTTGATGTGAGCGGGTGTATGCAACGCCGGCCGGCGAACTGTTCTTATAGATGTTTTATACTGCATATTCTTGTAAGCGCAATTCCTTTTATGTATTAAAAGTGTCAAGCGGATTCATACTATGGCTAGTTTTCTTTTACCTCCATGATCCTGAGCCTGATTTGATGTATGGTCCGTCATCTGCTGTACTTCCAAGTTCATGTTGAGCACAGAGAAGTAGCGCCATTGGTTTGGCATCTAGATCTCCAATTTACACACAGGCTTATTAAGCTTGCCTTCTGGTAAGCGCGGAATCTATGTGGTGGTGGATCACGAGTGGTGTTTTTTATCCCATGTTTCTACACAGCCTTCACTGGGAATAACTGAGGGATTCGTGTTTTTTGTGTTTGGACCTGTCTGTCTCTATGGATGACTTTCATGGTCACATACTTTTATTCACTTATTGACTTTTATTCATTTCCAAAACTCTTACTGATTTTTATTCATTCATACATTGTTTTCACCAGTTTTTTAACACAATCATTAGCGCAGTTTTTTCCTGTTTTATCATTAAATTTAGTGTTTGTAAAGTAGGATGGAACACTGGTCCCTGCGATAGCAGGTCTGGACGTGGTGGTAGGGGCCATGGGGCCCCTACCACCATCTTTACTATTTCTGCATAACAAGATCTTCTGGGCCATGCTGGGGCCACAAGAACTACCGACTTCCTTTGATCCCGCAAAGAAGTCGAGGTAGCAGCAGAATAGGAGGGAATGCAGAAATCAGTGAGAACTGATCCCACGGGGTCACATCTGTTCCGCATGCAAGTGGATCCCTTGCTCTTGACACAAAGTTGTCACTTTGTTGTTGAACCTGGACGCAAACAGATCTACATCCGGGATCCCCATCTTTGGCATATAGCCAGGAAGATGGGGTGAAGGGACCGTTCCCCCGGAAATAACTGCTGGCGACTTCAGTAGTCTGCCTGCCAGTTCTCTACCCCTGGAATGAAGATTGCTGAAATGCACAGCACGTGTTTTTCTGCCCAGGTTAGGATATGGTTTACCTCTCCCTGGGCTGCCTGACTTCTGGTGCCCCCTTGATTGATATAAGCCACTGCTGTGGCATTGTCGGATTGAATCCTGACAGGAGAATTTTGCAACCTGAATGTCCAGGCCCTTAGGGCTAGACGAGCTGCCCGAATCTCCAGAATGTTGATGGGCAAGGTCCTTTCGGTTCTGGACCATTTTCCCTTGGACAGACGCTTCTTCCAGGACTGCTCCCCAACCTGAAAAGCTGGCATCTGTTGTTACCACCTTCCAGGTAACCGATAAGAAGGATTTCCCCTTCTGCAGATTCTCGGATATCCTCCACCAACTGAGGCTCTGGCGCACTTTTGGCGATAAACGCATTTGAAAATCAAGTGCCTGAATCTTCTTGTTCCAGCCCGATAGGATACTGTTTTGCAGCAGTCTCGAATGAAACTGAGCATAGGGAACTGCTTCAAATGAAGCCACCATCTTCCCCAACAACCTCGTACAAAGGCGAATGGAAGGACCCTTCTTTGCCCTGACCCCTTGGACCAGCTCCTTTATGGCGCTGATCTTTGCCTGCGGTAAAAACACCTTCTTCTGGGCTGTGTCTATGACCAGACCCAAGTACTCTAATCTTCTTACTGGCTTTAAAGAAGATTTCTCTAGGTTGATGACCCAACCTAGGTATTCCAGGTAGCTGACTGTGATGACTACGCTTTGGTCCAAGCGGACTACCGACCGGTCTATTAAGAGCAGGTTGTCCAGGTATGCTATTATTGTTATACCTTAAGTCCTTAATCTGGCCAGAGGAAGGGCCAGAAATTTTGTAAATACCCGAGGTGCAGTAGCTAGACCGAAAGGCAAGGCTACAAACTGAAAATGAAGTCCTTCTACTTCAAAACGCAGATACTTCTGGTGAGCGGGGAAAATAGGTACATGCAGGTATGCATCCTTGATGTCAATTGATATCAGAAGCTCTCCCCCTTGTAGGATGGAGTCTACTGATCGGATTGATTCCATGCGAAAAGAGCGAATATTCAGGAACCGGTTTAGATCTTTGAGATCTAGAATGGGTCTGACATCCCCATTTGGTTTTGGTACCGTGAAAAGGTTTGAATAAAACCCTGACCCCTGCTCTTCCACGGGAAACACCATGATCACTTTTTGCGACAAAAGTCGGTCTAACGCTAGAAAGAGAGACTTCTTTTTCTCTGGATCTTTGGGGACATTTGACCTTAGGAAACGAGGCGACAGGAATTCTCGGAACTCTAGTTTGTACCTTAGAGCTATTGTGGAGACCACCCATCTGTCCCGAAATTCTTCCTGACAGACCTTTGAGAACTGCAGAAGTCTTCCCCCCACTCAAGCGAGCGGGGGCGCCCCTTCATAAAGAGGCTTTAGCGTGTCTTGCGGGTTTCAATTGTGCTTTGCGTCAATTGCAAAGCACAAAGCTGCTGGCAGCTCAGCTAATTCCTGGGCCTGCTGTTTAGGGAACACCTTGAGTACTTGTTTCAAATGGTCTCTCAAGGACTGACATACCCCAATTTCTGCCACTGCAGGTTGAGCCACTGAACCTGCCAGGGAAAAAAGTGTTTTTTACCAGGAATTCCAATTTTTTTAACAGTTGGATCCCTAAGCATATGCGCATTGTCAACTGGACAAGTCAAACTTTTATTCACAGAGGATATAGCAGCGTCTTATGCTGGTATACTCCACATCTTAGAAAATTTTTCCTCCATAGGATAAAGTGTTGAAAACTTTTTAGGAGAAAAAAAGTGCTTATCTGGGTGATTCCACTCAGAATATATAAGCTTTTCTAGTAATGAATGGACAGGAAAGGCACGCAAGGCTTGCGGAGGCTTTAGTGAACCCAAACAGGAAGTGGGCTCTTCAACCGAGTCCGTTAAGGGTAGCTTAAATGTGGAGCAAACCATTTCAGTAAGAGAATGCACCAGCAACTCAGCATGTGAAGCTGAAGAAGGTCCTTCTCTCACTTGATTTCTCAGAAGAGGAATTAGCCTGTTCACGGTCCCCTGAGGGGGATTCATCTTCCCCCTCCCACAGTTCCTCCGTTTGAGGATCCTGGGTGGTAGAAGGGGACCTAATGCGTTTTCTTCCACTCTGTGAAGACGTGATTAAAGCCACTAATCTTTCCTCTAAACCACTGATAGTTGAGGAAAAAACCTCCTCAGTTACATAGACAGGGGCTGAAGTGTCGGAAGCAAATGCAGCCCCTGATGGCTCACTCTGACCAGCCTCCTTAGAACGGGATGGTTTTGCAGAGGGAGGGTTCTTAGGACCTGAGAGCGACCCCTTTGTGTCCTTGGTCTTTGTGGCATTTGAACCACCTCCTCTGGTCATAGTGCTGAGCACAAACGCAGAGGTACCACCAAAAAAATGCACCCACTGTTGAGCAATAGTCCAGCAACTGCCACTGCTATTAAGCTCAGCCTGATGCTTTAAGTAAATGTGCTTGAGAATGCCCGTGTCACCCACTCACATGCCACCTGTCCACTCTGTGTCCCTCCTTAAGCTGTATGCACCTGAAAAAAGGAGCATTTTTATAGCTATACAGCCCGCATTGTGGGCGCTGAAGCATGCCAATGCCGCTAAGCCCCACCCCCTTCCTCCGACCACCCACCGCTCCCCCCTCCCTCATCTATTTTAAAATAGATTGTTTTCCCGCGCAAACGGGCTCCGATCCTGGCCGGCCCGCATGGAGGAGGAGAGCAGCCGAAGGGAACCACCGTAATGGCAGCAGGAGCGGCGCGGCACACCGCCGTCTAATGCCATGCTCCCTCTGCCTGGAGGAAAGCTATCCAGGTGGGGGGACATTCCTAGGAGAAAAAAAAACCCCTTTCCCATGACTTTACCTGGAGCCTGGGCCGGAGGAAGCATGCAGCTTGTACACAGAGCGAGACTGACAAGCATGGAACAGGTACGTGCTCTTGACAGGCCCCGTGGTGACTATAGGCATGACAACATTTACTTAAAGGAGAAAACCCACAAGAATTAGAAAAATTCCTTAGGAATCTCCCTTACCTTATCCAGCTGCAGGGTTCTGTGGTAACAGACCCAATCTTCACCTCTCACGGTGGGCTCTGTTAAAAAGCCTTCAGGGACTGGGGCCCCTTTTTATCGGGGGATCCACAGCCCTGGGCCTGTAAAAAGCATCCCGCCAGGAATATGGCTGAAAAAAGCAAATACTGGATCCTGGGGTCCAGCTCTCTAAAAAAGAGAAGCGTTACAGGTAAAACCTTGTTTCTTTGGACACGAGGCCCAGGTACCATTCAATTCCATCTGGAAAAGACACTTTGAATGGATCCAGTTGCATAGCTTGCCCCAGTAAGGAATATTCCAGCGGAGCACAGCACAGCACATTTTTACTCGTGACCAACACCTAAGACACTGGCAAAAAAACTGAGGTACTCCCGGTAAGGGGAGGGATGGGGATATGAACTTCCTATTTAGGGTGTGCCAGTGTCCATCACCTTTATGTGCCATATAACCCAGACAGTAATTACTGTGGCTCTGTGTCTCTGTGATGTACGATGAAGAAAACAAATTTGTCATACTTACCTCCACTGTGCAGTTCGTTTTACACAGAGTGGCCCTGATCATCCTCTTCTAGGGTCCCTCAGTGACACTGGTGGCTCCTCCCTGCATCGAATGTCCACGTTGGAGAAGCGCTTTCCTTGGTGGACACCCGTGCGAGCGCGCTCCCGAGTCCCGCATCTGTGTCCATACAGCAGCGGGAGCCAATGACTGCGCTGCTATCAATCTATCCAATCAAGTCACCAGGTAGAGCTGGTGTGCTCATTCCCGCCCAGGGAAGGGTCAGGTAAGTAAAATGGGGGCTCGGGGGGGGCTGCAGCACCACAGAAGGTTTTTCACCTTAATGCATAGAATGAAACCCCTTTAACCCTTCCGGCACCAAAATGAGTCACATACACTATATTGTCAAAAGTATTGGGAGGCCTTGCTTTACACACACAAGAACTTTAATGTCATCCCAGTCCGTAGGGTTCAATGTTGAGTTGGCCAACCCTATGCAACTAAAACAGCTTCATCTCTTCTGGGAAGGCTGTCCACAAGGTTTAGCAGTGTGTCTATGGAAATGTTTGATCATTCTTCCAGAAGTGCATTTGTGAGGTCAGGCACTGATGTTGAACGAGAAGGCCTGGCTTGTGGTCTCCTCTCTAATTCATCCCAAAGGTGTTCTATCGGGTTGAGGTCAGGACTCTGTGCAGGCCAGTCAACTTCCTCAACCCCAAACTCGCTCATCCATGTCTATGGACCTTGCTCTGTGCACTGGTCCTAATCAATTGGTGGAGGGGGGTTATGGTGTGAGGTTGTTTTCCAGGGGTTGGGCTTGGTCCCTTAGTTTCAGTGAAGGGAACTCTTAATGCATCAGCAAACCAAGACATTCTGACAATTTCATGCTCCCAACTTTGTTGTAACAGTTTGGGATGGTCCTCTTTGGAGGGAGACTACTTGTTCTTCTAGAAACTTCCTGAGTGATTTCCTTCTTCCAGTACCAGCAGTGCACCAGTGATTTCAGCTAATGGCACAGCTTCCAGATCAGTACCCTAGGCATGCCATTGGGATCGTCCCCGGACCTCGTCAGATGGAAGACATGGGGCCAACTTATCTCACTTCTGGCACCGGACCCTGTTGTGCACTAGGAGTCTTCCAATCTCTGTGTACAGACTTTTATTTTCACCTCTATGGAATGAAATGGACTGCTTTTCTCTTCCCTCCTGCTCTGCTACATCACAACACTCTACAGGGGCCCAGGAGCCACATGTGCAAAGCATGGCCCAGACATTTTGTTTTTCTCTGCTTCCAATGTAACTGATTAAGAAATTTAAAGATAAACACTGCGTTATCAAAAAATGGGCAAAAAGGAAGCAGCTACATACAGTGTGACAACAACGATAAGAACATGATAAAGAAAAATGTAGCGGATAAGAATCAAATGTGAAAAAACACAAAAGGTACTCATAAATGGTGTCACCATCAGTGCAATAAATGGCTCATGAGTCTCTCAACATGAAGTGAATAGGTAAAGTCCATCAAGTAAACAATGTATAGTTAAATTGTCCCACTGGTTAAATGGATAAGCTTGGAAAGCAGCTGATGTTCTAACATAGGCAAAAAATTTCATCCCCAGGGAGAACACATCTACCAGATGTACAAATCTTGGTGAAGATAGTGTAGAAAACTCTTACCAGATATACTGGATTCCCTTGTCAGCGACAGGGAATCACATGAGCAGGGTGCCACTCAGGGCATTGGAAAGGATGTCCCGACACTCAGAACCCTCCAGGCCAGACTCTGCGTAGGATCTCCAGGGGCCACAAGGTAGGTCCTCACAGTGGATAACCAGGGCGCGGATCAGAGGAAACAGAACATCTACCATGAGACTGTAGTGAGATTCTCGTTCAGATGGTATGTGGAAAAAGAAAAACCAGCCTCGATATAGTGTAGATGAAAAAATGGGATGTTTTTTTATTTCTAAAAAGCCTGATTACAATAAAAAAATGTGATCACAAATATAAAAACAGAGTGGGCAACAAGGAGGAATGCAAGAAGAGACCGACGCGTTTCAACCCATAGGTCTTCTACTGGAGCATAATACATCCACTCCAGGTTGCCTTGTATTTATAAATAAAATGATTAGTACAGACCAATTGCATCAAATAACAATCCGACTTTCTCATTGGATGAGTGAGGTCACCTGATCGTACCTGGCTAGGTATAGTTCAAAAGTACTCATCTAGTTTTCATTGGATGTGTACAGTCAGATGGTTCAGTGTTAACTGACAGACATCTAACTGAACCAATCCTCACAGACAGTAAAATACAGTGACAGCCGCAGCCGTACGTGATAGGTGGATTGGAACTGAGAACATCGCACTAAGACCTCCATTGCTGACACTACAAAAATGGCTTGAGACCACAGAGATACACAGAGCCAATCTGAGCTAACGTATTGACAGACAGGCGGATCTGACGGCCAATAAGCGACGAGGCCGGAAGTCTCGTCGGAACGGCCGCCCCTCCACGTGTCAAACAAAGGGAAATGACATCAGGCTCAACTGCACGCCTGACGTCTATCCCTCGTCACGTGGTCTAATACGGAAACACCATAGGATCAAACAAGGGGGAGACTTACAACGAAGCGGCCGAGCCTGATGTCTTATTCGTCACTCACCCCATGTTTCTACGGTGGCCCCGCTTAACCAAAAGGGGAAAAGTTTCACAGCACACAGGGTACATGTAAAACGTTACCCTGCGCATGCGGACTTAGGCATAAACATTGAAGCCACCCGATCCACAACGGAAACCAAACTAGGTACCGAAGGGGTCATATGACTTGAAAAAGCTGTTCTGCAGTAGGACGGCACATAGGAGTCCCGGTATAACAGCTGAAGTCCCCTAAAAGGGGAAAATGACTCCCGGAAGAGCCAGGGAAGCAACTCTTGCGTCTACCTCCAATGTTATGGAGGCACACCTTGCACTTGCGGCAAGGGTAATAACCCTTGCACTCCTGAAAAAAATAAACCTTCTTGGGGGGTCTATTATGTTTGGAGCAATTTGCCCCTGGATGGATTGGGCACCCCTAAAAACCACAGCTGCTTGTTCAGGTAAAACAGAACCTAACAGTCTATCATTTAGGAGTATTCTCCAATGCTTTTTTACAATAGCTTTAATCTGTTTGGACTGAATGGAATGGGTGGTGAAAAAAGACCACTTAGCTTTGGACTCGGATTTGGTTTTAGGGCGCTCAACTAAAGTGGAATTCCTTTCAGTAAGTAATGCCCTATTAATTTCCCCATCTAGAAGGTCAGGGTCGTAACCTTTGTCAAGAAATCTGCTCCTAAGAACATGAGACTGTGATAAAAAGTCCGAAGTTCTAGTGCAACAACATCTTGAGTTCTGTACATATTTCAAACCCACCGACCGGAATAGGTACATTCCGGTTGACAGTTGTCATCCCCAAAAATTGGCTACGGGGGACTGACCTAAGCCATTGTTCTCGATGACAACTGTCAACCAGAATGTACCCATTCCGGTCGGTGGGTTTGAAATATGTACGGAACTCAAGATGTTGTAACACAACAATTTCCAAATCCAAAAAATGCACCGTGGTTGTACTGGCTTCATAACTCAACGATATCCCCCTATTGTTAGTATTGAGGATATTCATAAAGTTATCAAGGGATGCTCGGTCACCATCCCAAAGGAGGAGGATGTCGTCTATGTACCTGGCCCAGAGAACCAATTCGGGTCTCCGGGCAGCATAGACGACATCCTCCTCCCACTGAGCCATGAAAAGGTTAGCGAGGCTGGGGGCAAATTTAGCCCCCATAGCCACACCCCTCTTCTGCAAGAAAAGAAAAAAATTCAAAGTGCACTAATTTCTATAATTAATAATATCTATCAGTAAATCTCCGTAACCAAAAATTGCACTGTGAAAGTCCCAAAATTATAGCAGCAAATGTAGGAGTAACAACTCCTATATAAAGTGCATAGCCACATATTATTCAATTTTTTTTATTTGTCTATACCTTAGTGTGTTCAACTAGCCCACTAGGAGTATATTATTATTATTATTATTATTTGTGTTCTTGCCAGGATTAGCGCAGCACCACTTATTTATTCATCAGTGTGTGAGCAGCACCTGGAACAGACCATCTCAAGGAAATGTCTCTTCAAAGGGTGGTAAGAATTTGCTTAGTGTGGCAAAAAAGGCTAACTTCCCCAAAGGAGAGTCTTCAACATCCAAGTCTTGCAACATATCCTTTTGTCCCTCCTAAGTTTTAGCATCTAAGTGCAACATTCAGTTAGCCACTAATCTACGACTCCCTAACCATTTAGGCCCAGAATGACATCTCTAGAGGGTAGAGGCAGGAGTGTAATTCTCCCCCTCCACCCCTCTTCTTAATTTCCACAAGGACGGGGAGATAAGCAAGCTAAGCTAAAGTAATTTTGTGCCCCTGTGGAAAAGTTTTCAGGTTTCTACCTCAACCTGTTTACGGTTCCAAAGGCCAAGTGTCAGGAGTCTGTGACAGTGAGCCCTTGTAGATCACCAACTCAGGGTTCCCCAGGGCATGCAGTCTAAGCCCCAGCCTGCTTCTTGTCTGGGTATCCACTTGTGCACAGGAGCATTTTCTCTCTGCTTCTTCAGGGCCCCTGGTAGTGAGGATGGACTTACAACAAGCTGGAACCAGGTCACAGCCCCCAGGTACTCCGAGCTGAAGATACGGACACCTCTCGCATATGCAGAGTACAACGTCAGGAGACAGAAGGAAATCCATGAAATAAGCCGAGGTCAGGGCATGCAACAGGCAAACACAAATGGTAGATGAAGACGGGGTCAGTACATGGGAAATCAGACACAGGACTAGAAGAAGCACTGCAACAAGGAGGCAAGAATTACACAGGCAAAAAAACTACAGGCTAAATCATGACAGTCTATTTGAAAACAGAGCAACAGGATGGGACTTTGCATGAGACGCTAGGTGGGTAGAGCCAGGCGTCTCCATCCCCGATAATTGGAATGAAAAAAGAAAATGGAAAAGCGGGACTTTAAATGAAACACGCACTCCAGGAGATAACAACTTAAAAACCATGAATGTGGCAAGTGTCCAAAAAACGACGGAACCAAGACATGTTGCATGGAAGTATCACATAACCTCAATTGGCGCTCCATAGTTTATTTATTAATATATGGATTGTAACAAAAAGTAGAAATAATAATAACATGGTTCATAATATTATCAAAAAATCCTTATTCATAATGAGACAGGTTTTAAATTGTACATAGGGTATAGCATATATACAGTTAATGACATGGTTAGTTCATATTGTACATACTTTAAAAAGCAAATAGATAAAAAACACGTCTCTATGATAATTCATTGTAAGCAAGGTAAACAAGTAAAATCCAATTAATCTGTAGGATAAATTAATATTGCAATTGTAAACATATGGGGGCGACCATTGGCTCACGCTTCCATAATAGAACAACATGATTGGCTCATATTGGTACATACTGTAGATAGCCAGATTCACTGAAGTGTGTCTCCCTAGTAAATAATTGTAACTAAAATTAGTTGGTACAGGCCAATTGGTATAGATACGGTAGTAAAGTAATAGTAATGTAGTGTAGACACGGGGGCATCTATTGGCTCAACGCGTTTCGTGGCTACCGCCACTCTTCAGGAGCAGGTATGCAGTGGGTGTCTATAGATATTAAAAAAGCATATATATTAATTAAAAAAGCCTATATAGTAGATCTGTGTAGGGGAGGAGAAAGGACGAGAAAAGGGGGGTATAGCCCGATTCTCAAAACTACTTACAGGTAGTCCTATGAGTTTGGGCATGGACATGGGGAGCTGGGGGCACTTGCCACATTCATGGTTTTTAAGTTGTTATCTCCTGGAGTGCGTGTTTCATTTAAAGTCCCGCTTTTCCATTTTCTTTTTTCACTTAAATCATGACAGTGCCCCCCCCCCCCCCCTTACGAGGCCTCCCCACTTGTTTAGGGCCAGGCTTGAGAGGAAACTTCCAATGAAAATTTTTCACTGAATGGGGGGGCAGACACATCAGTAGAAGGAAATTCAGGAAACAAGCCGAAGTCAGGGTGGGCAGCAGGCAAGCACAAGCGGAAGAAGCCAGGATTGGTACATGGGAAGTCAGACACAGAATACACGTAATAGTAAGCAAACAGGAGCTCAGAGAACTGAGAAGTTGCTCAGTCAACGCAGGCTGCACTGAGCTTGTGTTATATAAGGAAGAAAACTGGGAGGCGGGCTAGGAAGTAATAGTAGGGAAAAGAAAAATAAACCCACAGAATAGCAGACGACACCCATAGGTGAGCACAAAAGCCAAACAACACATGTGAAAGCAATCAGAGGAGAAGCACTGTAGCAAGAAGGTAAGAAATACATAGGCATGACAACTGCAGGCTAAATCATGACACCAAGGGTTAGCATTCACCCCTTTTCAGATTCAGATTTAAAGTCCATAAATTACGGGGGGTGTGGTCAGCAGCCGAGGAGATGGCAGCTTAAGGAGAGAGCTCCAGGAGAATCCAGTCCCATCCAACTGAACGAAGCGACGCCAGACGGCACAGTGAGGAGAATTAACCTCCCTTAGAGCCCAGCTATCACCAGCCGCTGAGATGTTTAAAAGAAAACCCGAGCGGGGCTCCAAAAAGCTAACTGATTTCTACAGCTTAGAACCTCATGGAACTCAAGATGGCTCCGAGGCCTACAACTCGAGGCGTGTCCGCGGCGGTGGATCGGCATCTCAGAAAGACGGCAGGCACCAGGCAACAGGCAACAGACCCTCCCCAAGAACATCACCCATGCAGAGCCCACAGAAAGCGTCACAGAAGCGGTCGGAAGAGCACAGATATCTAGGTGAGCAAGGGGGACATGACACACCTCAGGACAGCACTAAGGAGTTCATAGAACAAATGCATGATTTCCCCACCCTGGATCAGCCACTGACTGATACTTTAATGAAAGAAATGCTAGTGACTTTGAGGGATTCGCTGCACAGAGACTTGATGGAATGCACAACTCAGCTGAAAGCTGAAGTGACTGCCATTTGGGACAGAGTCTCACATACTAAAGACAAGATGGGGGAGTTTGCCACAGCCCACAATGAGCTTGTAGATGCTTATAATGCAGCAGAAGACGAGATACAGGCGATTAAAAGTAAAATGGCAGATTTAGAAGACCGTTCCAGAAGGAACAATGTGAAATTGAGAGGGGTGTCTGAATCTGTTATGCCTGCTGACCTCAGGAAATATGTACAGCAATTTATATCAGCATTCCTACCAGAAACACTGGAGAGGGAGGTGATTGTAGTTCGTGCACATCGCTTGCCCAAACCAAAGCACCTACCAGAAAAAGTGCCTAGAGATGTAATAGCACGCATTCATTTTTTCATGTAAAGGAAGATCTCATGTGATATGCAGACATCTCTATATACTCTGATATCTCGCAACATACTATGCAAGCCCGCAGAAACCTGGCTACACTGACAAAGCTTTTCCAAAACCACAAAATACCTTACACTTGGGGTTTTCCGACTAAAATTATTGTCACAAGAGAAAGCAAATCCTATGCTAGCACCAACTTAAAGAACGGTTTGAAGCTGGCCAGAAAATGGCAGCTTCTCCCGGAGTAAGACGAAAACCCCACACCGTCACAGTCTCATAAAATATCGCAGGAATGGCAAAAAGTCAAACATGGGTGATAATGGAGGAATAGTTCACCTGCACTTGTAACTCCTCACATTATACATTAGCCTAACCTGGATGGGTTACTGGATCTCAGGGAGCACAGACCCCCTCAATGCTCAGGAGCGAAAATTTTTCACACATAATGTTATTTTTTTGTGTTATATATGTTTTCTTGTTTTTTTCCCTCAATTCTCTCTTTTTTACATGTATCACTAAGTTATGATGAACCTGCACTCTGGATGCAGCCTGTGTTTGCAGATCAAGCAGAACTATGCAAAGATCCCATCTATTACTACTTCAAATCCTATCCTTCGCTGCCACCTTCAGGCAAAACTAGTGAATTGCGTATGATTTTCAGTTACATGGCTTTATATCTAGAATCTCACCCACAGATAGGTTTTAAAAGAAGGGTGATGTGGCAGGAAGCAAAAAAGCTTGAGGGTGACATATTATGTGTTCAGGAGACCCACTTTTCCCAAAACAAACAACCAAAATGCTCCGATAAATCCTTCCCACATATTTTCAAGCCTGTGCCACATCTAAGAAAAGAGGAACAATGATTGCAATAAACAAGTCTGTTGCTTTCAATCTCCATGAGGTCATTACAGACCCAAAAGGAAGGTACATCATCTTAGTTTGTGACCTGAACAATGTGGAGTACACCATAGTTAATTTATACGCACCTAATACTGGACAAGCTTCATTCCTAAAGTCCCTCCACCAGCGTATAAAAAAAACATACTAAAGGTTCTTTACTCATTTGCGGGAACTGTGTAGTAGGTAAATATATGGACTGCTCTTCTTCTAAAAGTACACACAGGTATGAAATTAAGCCACTCCTTACAGAATTGGGCCTGTATAATACATGGAGATGCACCAATGCTTCAGAACATGACTATACGCACTTTTCAGCCCCTCATAACTCCTACTCAAGGATTGATATGATCTTGTCCGATCTCACTACTCTACAAAGGACACTGGAAGTAAAAATCCACAGTATAACTTGGTCGGACCATGTACCTGTGACAATCACAATAAATAAACAACACTCCTGCAACCCTACATATGTATGAAGGAATAAAGTGTCTTTGCTTTCTAACCCTCACCACAAAGGGAAAATAGCTAAACTGCTTGATTAATTATTTCCTTGTCAAAAGAAGTTTATTGAGTATACAATGTTATAAAGATACATAAAGTAAGTTTACAAGGATCAAATATTAAACATTGGGTTCACGTAAACCTAAATTAAAGATATATATCATTTCCTTAGTTACTTTTGTAGGTATTTAAATGATTTATACCTACTATACATATTGTTTACAAGTAGAGTGTATATAGGTCAATAAATTCTGATAATGAGCTTTAATCGTAAGGTGGAGAAAAGGAAAGAGAAAGAAGAAAAAGGGTTGAAAGGTAGAGGTATGATCCACAAGGTTGTCCCGCTCATCAGTTTATTATTCTTTTTAGTTCTCTTTGAAGCCTTAGAATGGGTGTCTCTGTAAGTCATTTAATCTGTTACCATGGCAACAGGACAGAGTCATTGAAGTTTGACAGGAACTGTTGTTTTATCCAAGGATGCCAAAGTTTTTCAAATTTTGGAATTTGATTTTGATCGATGGCTACCATCTTAGCATGGGACATTGTATTATTCATTCTGTGAATTGTTTCTGCTAGTACCAATGTAGGAGATTTCCATGCCTTGGCCACTGTTTGTTTTGCAGCCGTTATTAGTTGCATCATAAGTTTGAATTGAGAGAGTGTTAACCATTCCGGTTTTAGATTAAGTAAAGTTAAATATGGATCTGGTTGTATTATTTTTTTTAATATTTTAGATGCAATCACGAAGACTTCCTTCCAGAAGGTTTGGATTACTGGGCACGTCCACCATATGTGTAAATATGTGCCTATTTCTGGGCATCCTCGAAAACAAAGAGTTGAGGTATTAGGTGAATATTTTGCCACTCTAGCGGGTACAAGGTACCAGCGAGTTAGGACTTTATAATTTGTCTCCAGTGCTAAGTTGATGAATTATTTCAACTTAATGACAATGCTGAAACCAATGTAATGTATTTATGGTGCGCTCATAAAGCCTATCGCAGAGGCTTGTTGATACAGCCAGGGAAAAGAGGCAGAAGTCAAAAAAAAATTGCCACTCTCTTGTCCACCCTACAATCCCTATAATTACAGAATAAACAAAACCCCTCCCCTACCATCACAAAGTCACTCTTAGATTACAGACAACAGCTTAGACAGACTCTATTGGAAGAGCATACAAACTCTCTTAAACGTTTTAAGGATAATTATTATGCACACAGCAACAAAGCAGGCAAAATTTTGGCTAATTACATTAGAAAAAAACAACAGAACTCTAGACTAACCTCTATGACTGACCCCCACACGGGAAAGACAGTTTTTCACCCAAACGAAATAGCCAATGCTTTTCAAAAGTATTATAGTGATTTATATAATTTAGCTTCGGACCCTAACACCCCACAACCTAACGACTTCACTATAAATTCCTTTTTGAATTCAGTAAAGTTACCCTAGCTTACCACTGAAGCCCTTGAATTTCTGAACTCACCGATTCTAGACAAAGAAATTCTAGACATAATTAAATCACTCCCCAAATCTAAATCCCCAGGGAGTGACGGCTTTTCAGCAGAATATTACCAGGCCTTTGCTTCAACTCTCACACCATATTTACAAAGACTTTTCACTTATGCTGCTTCAAATGCCTCTTTTCCAGAAGAGATGCTCCAAGCCACTGTCATAGCCTTGCCTAAACCAGGGAGGAGGCCGGATTGCCCTCAAAACTTTAGGCCAATTTCACTGCTCAATACTGACTTAAAAATCTATGCAAAGCTTATCGCCAATCGTTTAGCAATAATCACACCACAACTGGTTAAAGCAGACCAGGTGGGCTTTGTGAGAGGCTGACAGGTGCCCGATGGCACTCGTAGACTATATAACCTCCTGCAGGTGGCAGAGGCTGGAGGGGCCCCCACTGTGGTACTGACGCTTGACGGTGAAAAAGCATTTGACAGGGTACATTGGGGTTTCCTGAATGCGACTCTGCAGAAATTTGGTCTGAGCTGCATGATACTCACAGCAATTATGGCCCTTTACACAAAGCCCACAGCGAGAGTATTTACCTCTAATGTCCTTTTTGGCATGTTTTGCATAACTAATGGCACACGTCAGGGCTGTCCTCTCTCGCCACTGATTTTTACCTTAATAACGGAACCCCTGGCAGAGGCCATTAGATCTTGCGACTCAATCGCAGGTATTGAAATAGGAGGCTACTCCCATAAAATTGGGTTGTTTGCCGATGATGTTGTTTTGACGTTAACTACTCCGGCCTCCTCACTGACGAAGGTACAATCGATTTTAAATGAATTTGGGGGGGCATCTTACTACAAATTGAACTCCAATAAGTCATCTATTCTGGTGATAGGGTTGACAAAGAAAATGAAAGAGCATCTTAAAGGAACCTTCCCATTTCAATGGGTACCTCACAATTTAGCATACTTAGGAGTTACTCTATCATACCCAACAGCTTCCACATATGAAGCAAATTTCCCTAAACTGTAATGCCCCGTACACACGGTCGGATTTTCCGATGGAAAATGTCCGATCGGAGCGTGTTGTCGGAAATTCCGACCACGTGTGGGCTCCATCGGACATTTTCCATCGGATTTTCCGACACACAAAGTTGGAGAGCAGGAGATAAAATTTTCCGATAACAAAATCCGTTGTCGGAAATTCCGATCGTGTGTACACAAATCCGACGGACAAAGTGCCACGCATGCTCAGAATAAATAAAGAGATGAAAGCTATTGGCCACTGACCCGTTTATAGTCCAGACGTACGTGTTTTACATCACCACGTTCAGAACGATCGGATTTTCCGACAACTTTGTGTGACCGTGTGTATGCAAGACAAGTTTGAGCCAACATCCGTCGGAAAAAATCCATGGATTTTGTTGTCGGAATGTCCGAACAAAGTCCGACCGTGTGTACGCCCTATTAGAGACAATTAAACAGGACCTGCAACATATATCGAAATTTGAAATGTCCTGGGTTGGGAGGATTGCAGCTCTCAAAATGACACTGCTACCTAAAATCATATATTATTTTAGAACCATACCAATCATTATACCAGATCATTTCTTTAGAGAGGTAGAAAAACTTTTCAGGCGCTTCATTTGGGGAAAGAAGATGAACAAGATTTCATTTCCTTTACTAATGAAGCATAAATTAAATGGTGGAGTAAACTTCCCTAATATTAAAAACTACTATTTGGCTGCTCGACTGGATCAAACTAAAGATTGGTTTGATACCAACTCTAATAAATTATGGGTCCAGATTGAGAAGTGTATAGTCGGTAATAGAAGCCTGCCGGCCCTACTATTGTCAAGTCTGACCCATCTGAAGTTAATTTATAAGCCTTTCCCATCCATAGATGCCACACTACTAGCGTGGAACAACCTGCATGCTGTGGTACCTCAAGATACTAAAGATAAATGCGCAAACTTTCCACTGCAGATATACAGTCAGGTCCATAAATATTGGGACATCGACACAATTCTAATCTTTTTGGCTCTATACACCACCACAATGGATTTGAAATGAAACAAATGGTGAACGGTGTAGGAATTACAACAGTTTGTATATGTGCCTCACACTTTTTAAGGGACCAAAAGTAATGGTACAATTGGCTGCTCAGCTGTTCCATGGCCAGGTGTGTGTTATTCCCTCATTATCCCATTTACAAGGAGCAGATAAAAGGTCGAGAGTTCATTTCAAGTGTGCTATTTGCATTTGGAATCTGTTGCTGTCAACTCTCAATATGAGATCCAAAGAGCTGTCACTATCAGTGAAGCAAGCCATCATTAGGCTGAAAAAAACAAAACAAACCCATCAGAGAGATAGCAAAAAGATTAGGTGTGGCCAAATCAACTGTTTGGAACATCCTTAAAAAGAAAGAACGCACCGGTGAGCTCAGCAACACCAGAAGACCCAGAAGACCACGGAAAACAACTGTGGTGGAAGACCGAAGAATTCTTTCCCTGGTGAAGAAAACACCCTTCACAACAGTTGGCCAGATCAAGAACACTATCCAGGAGGTAGGTGTATGTGTGTCAAAGTCAACAATCAAGAGAAAACTTCACCAGAGTGAATACAGAGGGTTCACCACAAGATGTAAACCATTGGTGAGCCTCAAAAACAGGAAGGCCAGATTAGAGTTTGCCGAACAACATCTAAAAAAGCCTTCACAGTTCTGGAACAACATCCAGATGAGACCAAGATAAACTTGTACCAGAGTGATGGGAAGAGAAGAGAATGGAGAAGGAAAGGAACTGCTCATGATCCAAAGCATACCACCTCATCAGTGAAGCATGGTGGTGGTAGTGTCATGGCGTGGGCATGTATGACTGCCAACAGAACTGGTTCTCTTGTATTTATTGATGATGTGACTGTTGACAAAAGCAGCAGGATGAATTCTGAAGTGTTTCTGCAATATTATCTGCTCATATTCAGCAAAATGCTTCAGAGCTCATTGGACGGCGCTTCACAGTGCAGATGGACAATGAATCGAAGCATACTGCAAAAGCAACCAAAGAGTTTTTTAAGGGAAAGAAGTGGAATGTTATGCAATGGCCAAGTCAATCACCTGACCTGAATCTGACTGACTGCATTTCACTTGCTGAAGACAAAACTGAAGGGAAAATGCCCCAAGAACAAGCAGGAACTGAAGACAGTTGCAGTAGAGGCCTGGCAGAGCATCACCAGGGATGAAACCCAGAGTCTGGTGATTTCTATGCGTTCCAGACTTCAGGCTGTAATTGACTGCAAAGGATTTGCAACCAAGTATTAAAAAGTGAAAGTTTGATGGATGATTGTTAATCTGTCCCATTACTTTTGGTCCCTTAAAAAGTGGGAGGCACATATACAAACTGTTGTAATTCCTACACCATTCACCTGATTTGGATGTAAATACCCTCAAATTAAAGCTGCAAGTCTGCAGTTAAAGCACATCTTATTTGTTTCATTTCAAATCTATTGTGGTGGTGTATAGAGCCAAAAAGATTAGAATTGTGTTGATGTCCCAATATTTATGGACCTGACTGTACGAACATCAAATTTTAATGTTCAGCCATGGATAAGAGAAGAGATACAGACCTATAGAGAACTGGTTACCAAATACCCCAAACCCACTTCATACCCCTTTATCCAACTCACCTACTTTCATAAAAACAACCCCAATATACATTATAATATCCACAGGGAAACATGGACACGCTTGAACTCTGACCGAGACAGCACAAAAGGACTGTCGTGGTTTTATGACAGGGAGCTGGGTAATCTCTATACACAAAAGGATTGGCAAATGGCCATCCAATCCCACTTTTGATACTCCCACTGTGTAAACCACTGGGAATTGCTACTGAAATTTCTATATAGAACCTACTTAACTCCAGTAAGACTGGCACAGATTTACCCAGACTCCTCTCCCAATTGCTGGAGGGACTGCGGAGGAAGGGGATGCATCCTACATATTCTATGGAGCTGCAAGGAAGTCAGAACTTTTTGGAAGGAGGTGTTTTCCCTAATCAATAAAGTCACGGGAGAACCTATTATACCCTCGCCACAGTTGGCACTTCTTAACATAGGAATGCACTTAATCCCAAACAAATATAGATCTCTAATTACTCACATACTAATTGCAGCAAAATTAACCATAACTTCTAAATGAAAATCTAAAGAGACTCCTCTGTTGTCAGAAGTTATAAATAGAGTTAAAACACAATACACATATGAAAAATTTTTCGCCATAAAAAACCATAATATCCCAAAATTTAATATATTCTGGGAATTATGGGTAGCGCAATATCCTACCAATTAGGGATAGGTAAATTACTTGCATTATTAGATACACGCATTTTTTAGATGGTACATGTAACTTGTTAACGTTCTTTCTGTTAAACTGTTAAAGTGTTCTTTGTCTTCATTTTTGTATGAGCTATGGGAGATATACCCAAATACATAATAGATCGATTAGGGGAATTATAACAAATAATTGAAATAGTAAGCAACAGTCATATGGAAGTGTGCATGACACTATTTGTCTGTGCGGGCCAGTGGTCTGTGGCACAGTTAGAACCCATTAGGGGTGCCTGGATCACAGGTGCGACACCATTACTTAGGATGATCACAAGGTAAACGCGATCATTTGACTCAATTAAAGGAACAACTCCTTATTTTTCTTACTAACTTGATTTGGTACTGGATTCCCTGCTGATGAAGAGGTACAACCTCTGCAGTATTGTATAACTCTCAGATGTACTATGTATTATTTTACTGTTCAATTTTCAATAAAAACTAATTGAAAAGATGTCCATAAATTACTTGGGTTGGTCCAGAACATGGACCGGGTTTTGATCGTTCTTCCTCTGGTTTCCTCTGATTCTGTCCCTCTGCTCTCTAGTGCGTGCTCATCAATCCAGAAGACCCTCCTCAGTTCACTTTTACATGAGGATACTGAAGCTGATTGTACCCACATGCCTTATGCTTGGTTTCTCTTCAGACCACGGTGACCAAACATTCAGGCTCTGTGGAACAGACAGATTAAGTCTTTGGATCACTTCATGTGTTTGTCATACAAACATATACTATTCCTGGTGTTTTGACTTTCCAGCCTGACATTGGAGTCGGAAAGTTATTTCTACCAATGACTTGGAAGTGCCATGGGGTTAGTGAATCTTATTTATCTTAAGGATCCAAACATCCCATCCACATTGTAGAACTCTGAGCTATATGCTTGTCCCCTCAGTGTTGGACTTTTCCATTTCAGTGGCTCCCAACAACAATGCAAGCAGACAATGCCATGGCAGTGGCCTACATCTACTATCAAGGAGTTACCAGAAGCTGTGCTGCTCAAAAGAGGCATACATGATTTTGAATTGGACAGGTCTATAGACTATAGATCATAAGGGTACAAATATCCAGGATTGTATGATAAACTGATGACTATAGGGAAAGTCCAAAGACTGGTCCTCCATCCTGCTAATTGTTAGCTGACCTTGATGGCTTAACTGTTAAAGCTCAGGTCCTGAGGGGAAAGAGCTCATTGGATTTAGTTACTACTTTTTTATATTCTGTGGAGTTGACTTATCGCAAAGTCTACTATCTTACTTGGTCAGCTATATTTACATGGTACAAACAATAGAATTTCCGTCCTAGATTATCCTGGCCTTCCTCTAGTCTGGTCTGAATCTGCATTTGGCCTTGAGCACCCTCAAAAGGCATATCTTGACCTGGCTATGCTTTCCAGCGGCTCCTGGCCTTTCACTCCTTGGCGAAGGCTTTTGTGTAGGGTTCTCTCATATAACTCCCCTCAGTTATTTTCTGATGACTTCTTAAAGGTCTTAACCTGATCTTATCAGCCTTTTAGGGTTGGCCTTGCAAGCTGATCAGGTGTGTGCCCTTACCTAATTTATGTGCAGGGTTATTTTCATTCTCATACTTAACCCTGCTAGCGGGGTATCTGAACTAGTAACCTTTTTTGTAAGAAACCATTCCTGAAGCTGATCAGTGATATGGTTGTTTCAAGGCCCCAGGCCTTCCTTTTGCCTAGGGGGTCTTTTCTTTCCACCCAACTTAGGACCCTGTCCTTCTGTTTTTCTGTCCTGCTCTGAAACATCCTAAGGATCTCTCCGCTATTTGGATATTTCTGCTGTGACAGTTTACCTTTTTTGTCTCCTTTTGGCAGTTGGATTGCCTCTTATGCTTCTAAAGGTTCTCAAAGGGATTTTCTCCTTCTCGTTCCACCAGTGTCAGGTGGATTAGGCAAGTTTTTGATCAAATCTATTCATTGAGAAATAGGCTTTATCCTTTTTTGCTAAAGTGGTCTCCACCAGCTCTGTGGGGGACTCTTGGTCTTTTCAGCATATGACATCTATTTCACAATATTGCTAGATTGCCATTTGGTCCTCTGGTCACACATTTGCAAACTTACTTGGTAGATGTGTAGGCCTATGCCAATGCTGAATTCAATCGCAAGGTGCTACTGACTGCCATATGATTTAGGGTCCTTGACCTTTTGTTGTGCAGTCTTGTTTTTCCTTTGGTTGCTCCCCCTTGATTTGTATTGCTTTTGGAGGTCCCAGATGTCTATTACTATGCCTGTGTCCAGTACTGTACAAGAAAGAAAGAAAATGGGATTTTTGACTTAGCTGTAAAATCCTTTTCTTAGAGTACTGTACAGGACACAGGACCTCCCCCTCTGCTAGAGTTTAGTATCTTAGTTCAGATAATAGAATATGGTACAATTATTCTGTTTTCTTCAGTCACACAGGCAAACTTGCTGATCGTAATTACTTTCTTACTTGTACATGAATTAATTTGGTGTCTGGCAGGTGCAGAATCTTTAGCATGCATTCCCTATTTATAAAAAGCAAAAACTGCTGTAGGTTTTTCATGTAAAATTAAAACGTTAAATTGTGTAGCTATTATACAGGGTGAGCATAAAAACACTCCTTGATTTCAAGTGTATGGCCTGTTTATCTTGGAGGGACAAACCATTACTGGCCAAAGTTACCTGGAAATGCTAACCAACTGATTGACTCCAGAACTAGCTACTGAGGGTGGTCACTACCTTTTTCAGCAAGATGGGGCACCGTTGCAGTGGCATATCGTCTGCAAATTTCTCAATGAGCATCTGCCAAACAGATGGATCACTCGAAAAAATGACCAGGTGTTCTGCATGTGGCACCGAGATCAGATCACCAGAACAAACTGTTTGTGACTTTTACCTTTGGGGGTATGAGAAGGACAGAGTGTATGTACCTCCACTACCCACAACTGTGGATGATTTGCAGGAATGCATCACTGAAGTGGTAAACTCGATCACGCAGGGGCGGATCCAGAGTCTAGTCTCGGGAGGGGCACTGCCAGAAAATATATTTTTTGGGGTACATCTATCAGGGAAATGGCTGGTGTTGGCGCTTCAATCATCACGGCACCATGGTTGTTATGGTGTCAGGATGATTGAAGCGCGTTATTACTATTATTACATTGTTATAAAAAATTAAATAATTTAACTCACCATAATGCAGAATCAGTGGGAGCCCCGAGTGTGTCACTTGCCACGTCACCTGTCACCAGATGCAGATTGTCACTTGCCACGTCGCCTGCCACATGTTGCGGATTGTCACTTGCCACGTCGCCTGTCACCAGATGCAGATTGTCACTTGCCACGTCGCCTGCCACGTTGCGGATTGTCACTTGCCATGTCACTTGCCACGTCGCCTGCCACGTTGCGGATTGTCACTTGCCATGTCACTTGCCACGTCGCCTGCCACATTGCGGATTGTCACTTGCCATGTCACTTGCCACGTCGCCTGCCACATGTTGCGGATTGTCACTTGCCACGTCGCCTGTCACCAGATGCAGATTGTCACTTGCCACGTCGCCTGCCACATGTTGCGGATTGTCACTTGCCACGTCACCTGTCACCAGATGCAGATTGTCACTTGCCACGTCGCCTGTCACCAGATGAAGATTGTCACTTGCCACGTCGCCTGCCACATGTTGCGGATTGTCACTTGCCACGTCGCCTGTCACTTGCCACCTGCTAAGGTGGTCTCTTGTGTCCCAGAGACAGGCAGCAGAGAGATGATGTAATCTCTCTGCTGCTGCAGCTGCCTGCATGGAGGAGGGGAAGTTGAACTGCAGGGATGCAGGGCGGGCGCCGGGCGGTGAGAGATGATGTCATCTCTCTGCTCCCCCGCCCGCCGGCTCCCTGATTGGCCAGCAAGCAGCAGCCCACCCACAAACACATTGAGCGGCACATGTCAGTCAGCGGTGGCTCTCTCTCACCTGGAGCCGCCCGGCGGCTCCCTCATTCGCGGAGCCGCCCGGCGGCTCCCTCACTCACGGAGCCGCCCAGCGGCTCTCTCAGTCACGGAGCCACCCGGCTCCTCCTTTACTCAAGGAGCCGCTCAGCGGCTCTCTCAGTCACGGAGCCGCCCGGCTCCTCCTTCACTCACGGAGCCGCTCAGCGTCTCTCTCAGTCACATAGCCGCCTGGCTCCTCCTTCACTCACGGAGCCGCCCGGCTCCTCCTTCACTCACAGAGCCGCTCAGCGGCTCTCTCAGTCATGGAGCCGCCCGGCTCCTCCTTCACTCACGGAGCCGCCCAGTGGCTCTCTCACTTACGGAGCCGCCCGCCGGCGGGCTCTCTCTCACACCCTGCTCTCACAGTCACCCGCATTTCTCAGAGGGGGCAATTGCCCCGTTGCCCCCCCCCCTGGATCCGCCCCTGCGATCACGCCAGATTTGCTGCAAAGAGTCTGGTCGGAATTAGATTATTGCATCAATGTTTGCCAAGTAACATCACATGAAACTTTATGAATTGATGCAACTGTAGCCACCAATGTGTCAGAATATTCCAATAAAGTTTCATTCTATGTAACTATTTGTTGGAAATCAAGGAGTGTTTTGTGCTCAACCTGTATATACTGCACTGAAAATAATGTGCCTTTTATATTCTAGTTTCTGCTGGCTTCCACATTTTTTTAGAGCGCTACCCAGGAACAGTTGTGCTCATAAGTTTACATACCCTGGCAGAATTTCTTGGCCATTTTTCAGAGAATATAAATGATAACACAAAAACATTTCTTTCACTCTTGGTTAATGTTTGACTGAAGCCATTTATTATCCATCAACTGTGTTTACTCTTTTTAAATCATAATGGCAACAGAAACTACCCAAATAAACCTGATCAAAAGTTTACATACCCTGGTGATTTTGGCCTGATAGCATACACACAAGTTGACACAAAGGGGTTTCAATAGCTAGTAAAGGTAACCATCCACACCTGTGATCTGTTTGCTTGTAATTAGTGTGTGCGTATAAAAAGTCAATGAGTTTCTGGACTCCTGACAGACCCTTTTATATTTCATCCAGTGCTGTACTGACAATTCTGGATTCTGAGTCATGGGGAAAGCAAAAGCATTGTCAAAGGATCTGTGGGAAAAGGTAGTTGAACTGTATAAAACAGGAAAGGGATAGAAAAAAATAGCCAAGGAATTGAGAATGCCAATCAGCAGTGTTCAAACTCTAATCAAGAAGTGGAAAATGAGGGGTTCTTTTGAAACCAAACCACGGTCAGGTAGACCAACTAAAATGTCAGCCACAATTGGCAGGAAAATTGTTTGGGATGCAAAAAAAACCCCACAAATAACAGGAGAAATACAGAACTTTATGAAAACATGTGGTGTGGCTGTTTCAAGATGCACAATAAGGAGGCACTTGAAGAAAGATGGGATGCATGGTCAAGTCGCCAGAAGAAAGCCATTACTACGCAAATGCCACAAAGTATCCTGCTTACAATAAGCCAAACAGTACAGAGACAAGCCTCAAACCTTCGGGCAGAAAGTCATTTGGAGTGATGAGACCAAAATTTAGCTTTTTGGCCACAACCATAAACTCTACATTTAGAGAGGAGTCAACAAGGCCTATGATGAAAGGTACACCATTCCTACTGTGACACATGGAGGTGGATCGCTGTTTTGGAGATGTGTGAGCTACAAAGGAAAAGGAAATTTGCTCAAAATTGATGGCAAGATGAATGCAGGATGTTATCAAAAAATACTGGAGGAACGTTTGCATTCATCAGCCAGGAAGCTGCACATGGGACGTACTTGGACATTCTAACATGACAATGATCCAAAACACAAGGCCAAGTCGACCTGTCATTGGCTACGGCAAAATAAAGTGAAGGTTCTGGAGTGGCCATCTCAGTCTCCTGACCTCAATATCATTGAGCCACTCTGGGGAGATCTTAAACGTGCAGTTCATGCAAGACAGCCCAAGAATTTACAGGAACTGGAGGCTTCATTCCAAGAGGAATGGGCAGCTTTACCATCTGAGAATATAAAGAGCCTCATCCACAAACACCACAAAAGACTTCAAGCTGTCATTGATGTCAAAGTGGGAAATACACGGTATTAAGCAATGGGGTGTGTAAACTTTTGATTAGGGTCATTTGGGTAGTTTCTGTTGCCATTAGGATTCAAAAAGAGTAAACACAGTTGATTGATAATACAGTGGAACCTCGGATTATGAGCATAATCCACTCCAGGAGTATGCTCGTAATCCAAAGTACTCGCATATCAAAGCGAGTTTTCCCATTGAAGTCAATGGAAACTAAAATAATTTGTTCTGCATTGACTTCAATTGGATGCAATACTGCATGCGGCCAGAAGGGGGGGCGCCGCAGAGCCTCGGAAATGGCCGAAAAGGCCCGAGGGACACTTCGGTGGACCTTGGCAAACCTCGGAAAGACTCAGTTCACGAGCCTTTCCAAGGTTTGCCGAGGTCAGGCGAACTGTCCTCGGGCCTTTCTGTGCATCTCCGAACGCCGACAATCGGCGACTTTCGGCTCTGCTCAGCTCCGACGCCCCCCACCTCAGGCCAAAAGCGGTACTGCACACCGCTTTTGGCCTGAATCCTGCACGTTTTGCGAGACAACAGTCGCAAACCGAGTTAGGATTTTTAGAAATACAGTGCTCGGTTTGCAAAACGCTCGATAACCACGTTACTCG
Organism: Aquarana catesbeiana; assembly: GCF_042186555.1. NCBI lineage: Eukaryota > Metazoa > Chordata > Amphibia > Anura > Ranidae > Aquarana > Aquarana catesbeiana. The sequence continues at coordinate 203,308,259 of NC_133333.1, read as the reverse complement.
CAAACCGAGGTTCCACTGTAAATGGCTTCAGCCAAACACTACCCATAAGTGAAAGAAAAGTTTTTGTGTTATCATTCATATTCTCTGAAAAATGGCCAAGAAATCAAATTCTGCCAGGGTATGTAAACTTATACTGTATATGTTGATTTGTTCAAACTGATGGATTTGTCATAATTCCCTGATGTCATATAACCCTCCTCTCCTTTCCACTGGTGTCAGCATCAGCAAGAATAAACCCCATTCATCAGTGTTAACAAGAATAAACAACCCTTAGGCCCCTTTCACACATGTGGACCGTTTGTATGTTTTTTATCCAGTCGTTGATGGATGAAAACCGAACATCAATGAATCTCTATGGAAAAACGGGTGTAAATGGATGATCATAACACTTTGTTTTGCCCCAGTTGAAGACCCCTTAGTGTCGAAACGCGTTGGAATAGCATTCCTTGTATCCCACATTGCTTTTATTCTATTTTTATTAGTCCTTTCTGTGATCACTTTTATTGTACTAGTGTCTATCATTGACCTTTTATCATCAATAAACCAATTTGGTTTGACCTGCACCATTGGAGTCCTCCTCCTTACCTTGTTTTCACATGACCATTACTTGTAGCCTATGCAGGAACAGCTTTGGAGACGGCTATCTGGCTGGAGAGTACCTGGAGATTCCACGGACCAAAAGCTGAGGACATCACTTTGAATCGGTTCCACTCATCTGTGTCCAGTACCTGAGCAGCATCCGATCCATACAGCGTAGGATCCTAAGCCTGTTTGACCCCTTTGTCGTACGACATTTGGGGTCCATCATAGCTGGTAAGAGTATCCATTTACCTCTTGAGTATCATTGAAATTGACTACATACAAGGCTCACACCATTTTCCTACGATTGGGACTACCTTCATTTGAGGGATATACCATTCGACACTTTTGTGAACATTTTTTCACACACACTTACTGGGTCACATCCAGTTTTGTTAATTTATATTTTTGTTTTATTAGATTTGTCATTGAGTCTTTATCTTGTGATTTATTTTTACACTTTTTAGTAGCGATACACTGTCACTATATCATTTACATGCACACACTGCCAAAAGTACCAATACCTGGTTTAATGATCACGGTATCACTGTGCTTGATTGGCCTGCAAACTCGCCTGACCTAAACCCCATATAGAATCTGTGGGATATTGTCAAGAGGAGGATGAGAGACACCAGACCCAACAATGCAGACAAGATGAAGGCTGCTATCAAAGCAACCTGGGCTTCCATAACACCTCAGCAGTGCCGCAGGCTGATCACCTCCATGCCACGCCGCATTGATGCAGTAATTCTTTTTTACAAAAGTTCATTTTTTTCATGAAAAAAGGTCTCCGGGAATTAGCCTAAGTTCGCATTGCTGCATATTTAGCTGAACTCGCACGATTTCAATTCGGCAATGCAGTCCGACTTCAGCGGCGATTCGCCCCCCCCCCCACCACCACCCCCGAAGTCGCCAAAAGTAGTACAGGAACTACTTTTGGGAATTGGTTTGGCGCCACACCGATTCGAACGGTGCCATTGTCGACAATAGCTGCCAATTTGGCATGCGATTTGACATGTCAAATCGCATTGCGAAATCATATCAATGTGAACCTAGCCTCAAGTGGTTAAGGACTCTAGCTGGCAGATGCAAAAAACTGATGTAAAAACTGATGAAAAGGTGATGTGACTGAACTAATCAAATGAACCTTTTGCATGTGTGAAAGGGGCCCTAATCAGTGTCAACAATAATAAACCATCCTTAAGTGGCGTATACACTAAAAGGACATCGGGCGAACATTTGTCCGATTTATCCTGATGTTCACAGCAAATCGGAACCGATGAAAGAAAATTCTTACGAATATTCTCATACAACAAAGGCTTTTTTTGTTGTGTGTTGTTTGAGATCATGCGCAATCTTTCTTTTCTTTTTTCTTGTCCGAAAATCGTACAAAAATGGTACACATTAACCACTTCAGCCCTGGAAGATTTGGCTGCTCTATGACCAGGCCATTTTTTGCAATACGGCACTGTGTCTATTTAACAGACAATTGCGCAGTCGTGTGACCTTGTACCAAAACAAAATTGACATCCTTTTTTCCCCACAAATAGAGCTTTCTTTTGGTGGTATTTGATCATCTCTGCGGTTTGTATTTTTTGCGCTATAAACAAAAAAACAGCGTAAATTTTGAAAAAACACAATATTTTGTACTTTTTGCTATAATAAATATCCCCAAATTTATTTTTTTAAAAAAAGCAAATTTTTTCCTCAGTTTAGGGCAATATGTATTCTTCTACATTGGTAATAAAAATCGCAATAAGCGTATATTGATTGGCTTGCGCAAAAGTTATAGCATCTACAAAATAGGGGAAAGATTTATGGCATTTTTATTATTATTATTTTTTTTTACTAGTAATGGCAGTGTTCAGCAATTTTTATTGGGACTGTGACATTATGGTGGACAGATCGGATACTTTTGACACATTTTTGGGCCCTTTGGCATTTATACAGCGATTAGTGCTATAAAAATTCACTGATTACTGTGTGAATGTCACTGGCAGGGAAGGGGTTAACTGTGTTACCTAGGGAGTGATTCTAACTGTGGGGGGATGGGACTGCCTGGGTGAGGAGAGCAATTTGTTGTTCATACTTAGTTCATACTCTCCTCACCCCTGACAGCACAGAGATCTGTCTGTTTACATTGACAGATCTCCGTTCTGTCTCTGTGTGGAGCGATCGTGGGTGCCCGCGCGAGCCCCCTAGTGGTCAAAAGGCGAGCCGACGTATAGCTACGACGGTTCGCCCAGGGAAGCCAACCGGGATGGGGTTAAACGAAAATTGTTCATTCTGTTACCGAGAAAAATTTTGGAGTTTGTCACTTTAGGAATTTTCATACGAAAATTCAGAATCGGCTGTCGAAAGTTGTGTACACACTATACAAAAATTGTGTGAAAATTCTTTGGACGAAAATGTTTGCCCAATTTTCTTATAGTGTGTACGAGCCTTTAGGCCCCTTTCACACATGCAGACCATTTGTTTCATCAGTTCAGTCAAGTTTTTCAAAGAACAAATGGATAAAGTTTACATCAGTTTGTCATCCATTTTTCCATCCTCCAGTTAGAGTCCTTAACCACTTTAGTCCCAGAGCCATTTATTCATGCAAAAATGGACTGTTTGTTACCTTTATGTCCCTCAGTTTGTGTGACTCGGGTTCTCCTTTTATTTACCCTTGTAAGTTTGTCTCTCAACTTCCCCCCTTTATCCCTCCAGATTCCTGCCCTACTCATGCTCCCTCTCAGAACCCGACCCCCCTGTCAGGTAACCTGTAGAGGGCTGTCAGGTAACCTGTAGAGGGCTCCATGATTTCTATCAGCAGCCCTGGCTCAAAACATCAGATGATGTTGATGCAGAAAAAAAACAGATATTTTAGACCATCTACCCATCCGCCATCAGTCAGCTGGATTTCATACAAGTGCCTTGCCTGACCATCCAGTTCAACCATAAAAAAAATCAAACATTAACTTTGAGCAGAACTGGCTACTTGACAGAGAGGTTAGGATAGAAGATGAAAGCAGTTTCATGAGCTGGCCTGGAAATAATTTTTTCGACAGCTATACAACCATGATCCTCCCCAGGCACAACCATCATAACCATCAACCATCAAGCTCTTGGAGAATCCATTTTTTGATGGTTAGCCAAAATTCAACAAAGTGAGGAGTGCCATAAGATCAATGAAGAACAGAAAGGCGCCCGGAGTGGACCTGCAAAAATGATCAAAGATGGAGGAGATATCCTGCTATAACAGCTTCATATTCTCCTGACAGACATGCTCAAACCAATCCTGCATAAAGATAAAGCTGTAAACGTAAGAACTAATACGACATCAGCCTCTATTCAAACGCTGGCAAGGTGTTCATGAAGATCGTATAATCAAGGCTGCAGAAACATTGTGAACATGGAATTTAGGCCACATTGGGGCTGCATCGATTTAATATTCACCATTCTTCAATTGGTGAAGGAAAGGATTAGGTGTGGAAAGTGAACCATAATTGTCTTCATTGACTTCAAATCCACATTTGACTGTGTTTACTGGCCTGCCCTGTGGAGGACATTGGAGAACAAGCATGTGCCACTGAAGATCTTCAAATTAATACAAGCACCATACAGTGGTTCAACTAGCAGTTTGAGGATCTTAAATTAACTATCCATGGGATTTCCTATGCAAACTGGATTCTGCCAAAGAAGATGCTGCTTTATCTCTACTTTTCAATATCGTGTTCGATGCCATTATGAAAAAAGCATTCAATGACAACTTCCTGGACTCTGCTCAGACCTGACATGAATAAGTTTGAGGTCTTCCAAATGCATTGTCTAAGACAAATTTTGGGTGTCTCTCTTCGTGATTGCCTTCAGAGCTAGACAATTCAGACAAGTGGTGGACATGAACCTTCAGTTGAGTACATCCAAAAACACAGACTGCTATTACTTGCCCACATTTGCAGAATGAACACCAATTGGCTGTCATGTAAGCTCCTCTGGCAAGAGTGACCTGTCCACTGGACGGTTCAACAAACAGCAGGGAAGAAAACATGTCTCAACACTTTGAGGAAGACCTAAGGTACCAGCCACTAACCAAGGACGTACTCAGAAGTATCACCACCAAGATGGAAGCATATTGTGAACAGCATGCGGTATCTAGTGGTACCTCCACAACCGTCAGATAAGAATTAAAGAAGAAAAAAGAAAAATCTGCATATTATGAATAGAATTCATGCTATTATGAATAGAAACTGCTTCTTCCACAACTCAAATGAATGGATGCGTTTCCACAAAAAAAAAGGTACCATGCAATTTCCCTGTTGTTCCCGCAAATGTGCAGTGGGCTGAGATGCGTGTGGGTGCAATTCAAAATGAATGAACCCCATTCATTCCTCTGAGAAAACTTTACTTATGGCGACCTTAAGCAGTCACACAGAGGATGGCTTTCCGATAGGAATAAATGGGACTGCGACCATACTATACATGCACAGTAAGCAGCAGCCATTTTCCGAGAAAAGGCTGCGTGATGAAGATTGTTGAATCGGTTTGATGGCTTTCCCATAGGACCAAATGGGACTGCGACCATACATGCACAGTAAGTAGCAGCCATTTTTGGAGGAAAGGCTGTTCGGTGAAGATTGTTGAATCATTTTGAAGATATGTACCGTGGGTATAGAAAAGAATCACCCCCTTTAAAATAATCACATTTTGTTGTTTTGCAGCCTGAAATTAAGACAGACACAGCTTTTGTTTTATCCAGTTGTATTTACTTGGTGCAACTTTAAGCATCTACGTGAAAGATATAGCACCAACATGTCAGAAAAAAATTTTAAAAATTCAAAACACTGAGTTAGCACTAAGTTAGAAAAAGGATCACCCCCTTGTGTCAGTATTTTGTTGAACCACCTTTTGCTTTAACCACTTGCCGACCGCCGCACGCCGATATACGTCAGCACAATGGCAGCGGTGGGCAAATGGGAGTACCTGTACGTCCCCTTTAATTTGCGGGGCTAGTGGGCGCGTGCTGCCGGTGGGGCGTACGCACGCCTGCCGTGTACAGCTTGACCGTGCCCGCGGGTCCCACGGACTCTATGTCCACCGGTGACCCGCAATCGTGTTACAGAGAGGCAGAACGGGGAGATGCCTATGTAAACAAGGCATTTCCCTGTTCTGCCTTGTGACATGACAGAGATCCACTCCAGGCAGTGATCGCTGTCATGTCAGTGGTAGCCCATCCCGCCACAATTAGAATCACTCCCTAGGACACATTTAACCCCTTGATCGCCCCCTAGTGTTTAACCCCTTCCCTGCCAGTGTCATTTACACAGTAATCAGTGCATTTTTATAGCACTGATCGCTGTATAAATGACAATGGTCCCAAAATAGTGTCAAAAGTGTCCGATGTGTCCGCCATAATGCCGCAGTCACGATAAAAACTGCAAATCGCTGCCATTACTAATAAAAAAAAGTTAATAATAAAAATGCCCTAAATCTATCCCCTATTTTGTAGACGCTATAACTTTTGCGCAAACCAATCAATATACGCTTATTGCGGGGTTTTTTACCAAAAATATGTAGAAGAATACATATCGGCCTAAACTGAGGAAAAAAATTAGTTTTTTTTATATTTTTTGGGGGGTATTTTTTATAGCAAAAAGTCGTTTTTTTTCAAAATTGTCACTCTTTTTTTTTTTGTTTTTGTTTATAGCGCAAAAAATAAAAACCACAGAGGTGATCAAATACCACCAAAAGAAAGCCCTATTTGTGGGGAAAAAAAAGACATCAATTTTGTTTTGGTGTAATGTCGCACGATACGCACAATTGTCAGTTAAAGCGACGCAGTGTCGAATTGCAAAAAGTGCTCTGGCCAGGAATGGAGTAAATCCTCCTGGGGCTGAAGTGGTTAAATACAGCCTTTAGCCTGTTGGGATATTTCTCTACTAACTTTAAATAAATTAAAAAAATTCCAAAACCCACACACTGTACAACATTGGGAACTAGCACAAAAGATTGCCCTTCGCTAGTATCTCACCCCGTACTGTTTATCCCAGAGCTCCCCCTCCTACTATCCTTTTTGCTCATGGGGGTGTGGTCAAATAGGTAGCTTGATACATATTTCGTGGTCAAGCAAAAGTATTGTAAGTTATTGGAGGAAAATGTTCCAAATTATCTCCGAAGTTAGGAAAATATTATTGAGGCCTAATCCAGTGCTGGCAATTCTGAACCTATGTACTGATCAAGTGCCCAGTCCTCTCCGTGCAGCAGTTACGCACATTCTCCTCACACTCAGGCTCACAATTGCCAGACATCGGAAGACTCTGTATGCACCCAATCCTTCAGAGGTTAGCTCACTGGACAACCTTCATTATTCATATAAAAGAACTCTTGCAGTATGGAACGGTCAGGCAGTGGCCTTTAATGCTCAATCGGAACCTTGGTCAAACTGATCCATTAGGTCTCACACTCCTGATTTTACCCTATCAACACCAAACAATATGTCTGGTAGAAATCCAATACGGCTCACCATCCAAATACCACCATTCCTACAGTAGAGCATGAAGGTGGTAATTACCTTTTATGGGGATATTTCTCTGCAGCATGGACTGGAGCACTTGTCAGGGTAGAAGAAAAATGGATGGCTCAAAATACCTTCAAATTCTTGAGGATAATCTGCTGCCCTCTGCCATAAAGTTGTCAATGGGAAGAAGGTTTACCTTCCAACATGACAATGACCCAAAGCACACAGCAAAAATAAAGGAAAAATGTTAATGTCTTTTCATGGCCTAGTCAGAGCCCAGACATAAACCCCATTGAAAATCTGTGGAATGACTTGAAGACTGCAGTCCACAACAGTGGCGTAGCGTGGGATGTCAGCACCCGGGGCAAGGCAAGTAATTTGCGCCCCCCCGACCTGCAGACTTTTAGCTATCCCTGAGTCCCTTCAAATACAATAGTACTGACCTACCTGATTCCTATACTGACCACTACACTAACCTACTTGATTTCAACACTGACCAACCTGATTCCTTTACTGACCATTACACACTACACTGACCACTATACTATACTGTCCACTACACTACACTGACCACTACACTGTCCACTACACTGTCCACTATACTGACCACTACACTGAGAACTACACTGTCCACTACACTATACTATACTGACCACTATACTACACTGAGAACTACACTACAGTGACCATTACACTGTCCACTACACTACACTGACCACTATACTATACACTCCACTATACTATACTGACCACTATACTGAGAACTACACTACACTGACCACTATACTGTCCACTACACTACACTGACCACTATACTACACTGTCCACTACACTACACTGTCCACTACACTACACTGTCCACTACACTACACTGACCACTACACTACACTGACCACTATACTGACCACTACACTATACAGACCACAATACTACACTGTCCACTACACTAAACTGACCACAATACTACACTGTCCACTACACTACACTGTACACTACACTATACTGACCACTACACTATACAGACCACAATACTACACTGTCCACTACACTACACTGACCACTACACTGTCCACTATACTACACTATACTGACCACTATACTATACATACCACAATACTACACTGTCCACTATACTACATTGTCCACTATACTACACTGACCACTACACTATACTGACAACTACACTATACTGACCACTACACTATACTGACCACTACACTATACATACCACAATACTACACTGTCCACTATACTACACTGACCACTACACTATACTGACCACTACACTACACTGACCACTAAACTACACTGACCACTACACTATACTGACCACAATACTACACTGACCACTACACTATACTGACCACTACACTATACTGATCACAATACTACACTGACCACTACACTATACTGACCACTACACTATACTGACCACTACACTATACTGACCACAATACTACACTGTCCACTACACTATACAGACCACAATACTACACTGTCCACTATACTACACTGTCCACTATACTACACTGTCCACTACACTACACTGATCACTACACTATACTGACCACTACACTATACATACTACAATACTACACTGTCCACTACACTACACTGACCACTACACTATACTGACCACTACACTATACTCACCACAATACTACACTGACCACTACACTGACCACAATACTACACTATCCACTACACTATACAGACCACAATACTACACTGACCACTATGCTGTCCTGCCTAGTCTTCCTATACTAACACTACATATACGGCGCCTGTCTCTTCTCTCTTCTCCCCCTCCCCCCCGTGTTTATCCATTCCTCACCTTCTTGTCTTGCATCGGTCTGGAGGATGTCTCGTTCTGGTTTTAAGGCATATTGCGTAGGAGAACACAAGATCTATATAAAATACAACTTATATACATCCATAGTAAATTAAGAGAATGGTGCGCTTATTCCAACATACAACAGACCAGACATAATTGCACAAAGTTCCCTAAATCAATAAATCAATACATGATAAAATGAATAAATATATAAACAATCTGTGTGTATAAAGTCCTCTTTAACAAGTTATTAGTAACTTCTTAAAGTGTCCATACAGTGCTCCTCCAATACGGACCTTGAAGAAGTCAGGTGATCTGTGACGCAATGCGTTGGTAGTAGTCGGTGAGGTCACTTGCAGTGTCTCAGTTACCCGGAAGTAGTGGTGAGGAGCAGAGCTTACATTTAATTTAATATACAAGACGATTTAAAAGAGAAGTATGGCTTTTTTTTTTTTTTGATTCATACTTACCTAGGTGGATGCATCATTAGACCGATGCTGCATCTGTCCCCCGCCGCCTCTGCACTGAGAACCGAGCCACCGAACACCGCCGATGGCTCGGTTCTCACAGATCCCAGAGAAGAGAGCTGCTGACTGTCAGTCAGCGTCTCTCCTCTCTGCTCCTCCATGCTCACTGGAGCGCTGAGCTGTGGAGGGGTGGGGAGTGGCCATCTCAGTGTCTCAGCCATCAATCAAGGTAGCTGGCAGGTCCAGACATGGGAAGCTGGGATTACCTGTTTTCAAAATTTATTAACAAAGTATAAAACGGTTTTGTATTTTTTTTTTTTTATTTCGGTCTCTATAAATATTTTTTTAGCAAAAAATAAAAAATCCAGTAATCAAATACCACCAAAAGAAACCTCTATTTGGGGGGGGGGGGGGGGGGGATTATAAAAATTGAATTGGGGCATAGTGTTGTATGACGGCACAATTTTTGTTCAAAGAGTGAAAGCGCTAAAAGCTGAACATTGGTCTGGGCAAGAGGGGGGTTTAGGTGCCCAGTAAGCAAGTGGCTAATTTTATTTATGTGTATGTGTGTTATACGGTATAAAAGGATCTGTATTCTAGATTGCTGGTCACGGGCAGTACTGCAACACCAGGCTTTTATTCTGAAATGCACTGCAGCTTTCAGCTTAGGAGGCTATTGGGAGCAGCGGGCTTGTCAGCGTCAATAAACTGCCAACCAACAGAAGATTCTGCTGATGTCCAAGAATCCAATCAGCTTTTGCTACACTGCATCCTCTGCATATTAACCAGCAAACATCTCTGTAATCACCTCCGTTTCCATAAATGGATTATATTTTATCTGCGTTTAACTACATACCAGGTAATGTAAATACTCATTTGAGAACTGAATGATGCAGCAATTTCTGCAGGCACCTTTTTTTTTTTATAATTGACCAGGTAACGTGGTGATGTGTAGGGTTGCAATATTAATAGCTGACTATTTATAGCATCTTATTAACTATTTAGATGGTCTTTATTGCAGTCTGCATTGCACACCTCCTTATTTCTTCATTTGATGTAACAGACTGCTATCATTATCATCATCCTGTAACAAAACTAAAAACTGCCCATGCATCACAAAAATATCCCAAAAAGTAAAAATATATTTTAAAAAACTATTTCAATAGAAACTGCAACTGCCTGCTTCTATGGTGTGTGTTTGTATGCCTTAGGCTTTATTCATCATCAGAACATTTTTCAGTAAATTTGTATATATCTCCTGAGTCCTAAAAAAATTACTTTTATATTCATATTTACTTAAAAACATTTTGAACAGCAATTTTAGTTTGTTGAAGGTTGCTTTGGTTGTCATTATTCCTTATGCTTAGAAGGTTAACTCAGCAATTGAAGCATACAGTGTTGTCAGATTAGATTAGTGCACATAGCAAAAGGGTTCATGAAATACTGGGCAGGCTGTGGACAAAAGGGTAGAGTTTAGCATACAGATACTCCTTGTTTAACGACTTACCTGTTTAACGACCACTCTGACTTACGACCAGCTCTCCCCACCCAAATGACGCGCTATACATCATGGTATTGTACAGTACAGAATTTTTGTTGTTTATGTTTTCATGTTCTGTACTTATGCAAATTAAAACAACGTTATTGAGCTGGAGTTTTGTGTTTAGACCTTTTTTTTGCAATACAATACAGTACAGTAGTTAAGAATGCTTAAATTATTGATTACTTGTGTCTCTTTGTTTAACGACCTAGTCGTTGGAACAGAACCTGGTCTTTAAGAGCCCTTGCACACTGGGGCGGTTTGCAGGCGCTATTGCGCTAATAATAGCGCCTACAAACCGACCTGAAAGTGCCGCTGCTGTGTATCCAGTGTGAAAGCCCCGAGGGCTTTCACACTGGAGCGGTGCGCTGGCAGGACGGTAAAAAAAGTCCTGCCAGCAGCATCTTCGGAGCGGTGAAGGAGCGGAGTGTATACCGCTCCTTCACCGCTCCTGCCCATTGAAATCAATGGGACGGCGCGGCTATACCGCCGGCAAAGCGCCTCTGCAGAGGCGCTTTGCGGTGGTATTTAACCCTTTCTCGGCCGCTAGCGGGGGGGTAAAACCGCCCCCGCTAGCGGCCGAATATCGACGGTAAAACGCCGCTAATAATAGCGGCGTTTTACCGCCGACGCCGCCCCCGCCCCAGTGTGCAAGGCCTCTAAGTGAGGAGTACCTGTATAGCCTAATAAATGCAGTTGGTACAAGCATTTTTTTTTTTTTTTTTTTTTAGATTCCCTGTATTGCTTTTTTTCTGTCTGCATGTTTTATGGTTTAAGTGTATCCAAAGCTAAATTTATACTTTTAGTTTTGGATAGTGTAAAAATTTTAAAACCCTTAATCAAGTTTTATTTCACTCTAGGTACCCTTTGGGGAGATTTACCCTCTCTATGGGGTCTATTTATAAAAAACTAATTTGTACGGTCATCACAAAAAATTGCCATACTATGTCTAATATGTCTATTAATCTTATAATCGTCAAATCCATCTAGTTGCCATAATGCAGTATTTTCCTGAAATACCTCAGAAAAACAGAAAAAAAGCTGCATTATTGCCACTAGCAGGAGCTAATGACCATAGGAAATAAACATATTACACACACACAATAAACACATTGCACAAAATGGCAGATGTATGAGTGCTTAAGTTATTCACACAGCAATGTATATATATATATATATATATATATATATATATATATATATATATATACACACACACACAGTATCGCATAAAAGTGAGTACACCCCTTACATTTTTGTAAATATTTTATTATATCTTTTCATGTGACAACACTGAAGAAATGACACTTTGCTACAATGTAAAGTAGTGAGTGTACAGCTTGTATAACAGTGTAAATTTGCTGTTCCCACAAAATAACTCAACACACAGCCATTAATGTCTAAACTACTGGCAACAAAAGTGAATACACCCCTAAGTGAAAATGTTCAAATTGTATCCAAAGTGTCACTATTGTGTGACCACCATTATTTTCCAGCACTGCCTTAACCCTCTTGGGCATGGAGTTCACCAGAGCTTCACAGGTTGCCACTGAAGTCCTCTTCTACTCCTCCATGACAATATCACGGAGCTGGTGGATTTTAGAGACCTTGCGCTCCTCCACCTTCCATTTGAGGATGCCCCACAGATGCTCAATAGTGTTTAGGTCTGGAGACATTCTTGGCCAGTCCATCACCTTTACCCTCACCATCTTTAGCAAGGCAGTGGTTGTCTTGGAGGTGTGTTTGGGGTCGTTATCATGTTGGAATACTGCCCTCTGGCCCAGTCTCTAAAGGGAAGGGATCATGCTCTGCTTCAGTATGTCACAGTACATGTTGGCATTTATGGTTCCCTCAATGAACTGTAGCTTTCCAGTGCTGGCAGCACTCATGCAGCCCCAGACCATGACACTCCCACCACCATGATTGACTGTAGGCAAGACACACTTGTCTTTGTACTCCTCACCTGGTTGCAGCCATACATGCTTGACACCATCTGAACCAAATACGTTTATCTTGGTCTCATCAGACCACAGGACATAGTTCCAGTAATCGATGTCCTTACTCTGCTTGTCTTCAGGAAACTGTTTGCAGGTTTTCTTGTGCATCATCTTTAGAAGAGGCTTCCTTCTGGGATGACAGCCATGCAGACCAATTTGATGCAGTATGCGGCATATGGTCTGAGCACAAACAGGCTGACCCCCCACCCCTTCAACCTCTACAGCAATGCTGGCAGCACTCATACTTCTATTTCCCAAAGACAACCTCTGGACATGACGCTGAGCACGTGCACTCAACCTCTTTGGTCGAGCATGGTAAGGCCTGTTCTGAGTGGAACCTGTACTGTTAAACCACTGTATGGTCTTGGCCACCATGATGCAGCTCATTTTCAGGGTCTTGGAAATCTTCTTATAGCCTAGGCCATCTTTATGTAAAGCAACATATCTTATATATATATAAAACTAGACCCCTATATCTACTTTAAGACCAAGCTTTTTCTGGCACTTCTTGTTTACATGTAACAATCATGTAACAATCATTATTTTTTGCTAGAACATTTCATAGAATCCCCAAACATTATATATATTTTTTAAAGCAGAGGCCCTAGAGAATAAATTGGTGGGTGTTTTTATATCACACGGTATTTTGACAGCGGTTTTTCAAACTAATTTTTTTTTTTTTTTTAAACACACTTTTTAATTTTAATGCAAAACAACACAATGCATAACCCAATTTTTTGCTAAAATATAAAGGATGTCCATAGGCGACACTTTAACTGCTTCCGGACCACCCATCGCATATATACTGTGGCAGGGCGGCCCGGCTGCGCAAAATTACGTACCTGTACGTGAATTCGTGAATGAGGTCTGGGGCTCGCCCGCATGCCACTGGCGACCCACTGTGAATGGCCCCAGCGGGAGCCATCCGCGATCGTTCAGAGGAAAGGCAGAAAGGCGTTCTGCCTATGTAAACAAGGCAGGCTGCCATTCTGTCACAGCAATCTCCCCACAGTTAGAAAGCACTCCCTAGGTGCACACTTAACACTTTGATTGCCCCTGATGTTAACCCTTTTCCTGCCACTGTCATTTATACAGTGACAGTGCATTTTTTTTAGCACTGATTTCTGCATTGGTGTCACTGGTCCCCAAAAAGTGTCACTTAGTGTCAGATTAGTCCGCCACAATGTCGCAGTCCCGATAAAAATCGCTGATCGCCGCCGTTACTAGGAGGATAGATTTGTGCTAGGAGGAGAGATTTTTTTGGGGGGGGGATTTGTGCTAGTAGGGATAATTGGGGGGTGTTTGCGCTAGGAGGGGGGTTAGGGGGATATTTCTGCTAGGAGGAGGATTTGGAGTAGGGGAAGAGAATATGTACTCAGAGAGGAAATTTGAGGGGTGAAGGATTTGTGCTAGAAGGGGTGCATTTGTGCTATGAAATTTGGAGAATGGAGGGGGCTGAGGTTGTGCTGGGAGGAGGGATTTCAGCAGGGGGGTTTGCACTGGTAGGAGGGGGGAGTCTATGCTTAAGGGGTAATCATGGAAGATTAGTGCCCACATTTTTTTGGGGGAGGGGGGATTTTAGCTGACACACAATGCTTATACATATTAGGATGGGGGGCACAGTTTGGCATGTTTGCCCTGGGCTCTCTGGGACCTTGTCCTGGCACTGCCTGGATGCACGCGGTCTGCATCCAGAGTCGGTTGGAGGCTCTGAAAAGAAAAAAGAAAATAGCCCATCGCGCCCTTCTGGGAGAGAGGTGTTTAGCCTCAGACAAGAATGTGAGATTCTTATGGTCAGTAAGAATGAGAACCGGCACAGTGGTACCTTCGAGGAGATGCTTCCATTCTTTAAGGGCTAAAATGATCGCTAACAACAATCTGTCACCAATCTTGTAATTGCATTCCGCAGGTGGCAATTTCTTGGAAAAGTAGCCACAAGGATGCATAGCGCTCTCAGAGGTAGGACGTTGAGACAGAAGGGCGCCAACTCCAGTCTCAGAAGCATCAATCTCAAGGATAAAGGGTAACATAGGATCAGGATGTGCCAACAGAGGAGCAGAAACAAAGGGAGCCTTGAGACACTCAAAGGCCTTAATGGACTCCGGAGACCAACTCTGTGGGTTACCGTCCTTTCTAGTCATATCAGTCAGGGGCATGACCAGAGACGAGAAGTTACAAATAAACTTTCTATAATAATAGGCAAAGCCAAGAAAACGTTGCAGAGGAGGTATACAGATGGGTCGGAGCCACTGTAGGACTGCTGAAAGTTTCTCTGGGTCCATAGAAAAACCGGCAGTGGAAATGGCATAACCTAGGAATTTAACCTGTTCACGATGGAACTCACACTTCTCCAATTTACAGTATAGATTGTTCTCTCTCAGCTTCTGATGCACACGACAGACATCTGTGTGGTGGCTCTCTAGGGACTTTGAAAAAATGAGGATATCCTCAAGATAAACCACCACACGTAGCTGCAACAAATCTCAGAGGATATTGTTGATAAATTCCTGGAAAACTGCCGGAGCTTTGCAAAGGCCAAATGGCATTATGAGGTACTCATAATGGCCTGTTCTGGTATTAAATGCAGTTTTCCATTCTTTGCCCTCCTTGATCCTCACGAGATTGTATGCTCCTCTCAAATCCAGCTTCGTGAAAACCGTTGCTCCCTTGAGGCGGTCAAATAACTCCATAATCAACGGAATTGGATAAGCATTCCTAATCGTGAAATGATTGAGACAATACAAGGTCTCAGTTCACCACTCCTCTTCTTCACAAAGAAGAAACCAGCACCAGCAGGAGACAAGGACTTGCGGATGAATCCTCGAGAAAGTGCGTCTGCAACATACTCCTCCATGGCCTTATCCTCCGAGACTGACAAAGGGTAAACCCTGCCACGAGGGGGTATGGCACCAGGTTGAAGGTCAATTGCGCAATCATATGACCGGTGTGGAGGCAAACTACCGGCTTGACCTTTGTTAAAGACATCGCTAAAATCGCGATACTCCTCCGGCAGGGAGGAGAGTAAAGACGTGCATAGGACCGTAGCCACATTCTGGAAACATGTCTTGCTGCATTGTGGTGACCAGGAGAGAACCTCAGCACAAAGCCAATCAAAAGAGGGGTTGTGACTCTGTAACCAAGGATAACCAATAAGCAGCGGAAACTTAGGTGAGGAAATAACTTGAAATTGGATTATCTTATGGTGAAGAGCCCCTACGGCCATGATCAACAGAACAGTCTCATGAGTCACATGGGCAGGCTGTAAAGGTTTCCCGTCAAGAGCCTCAATGGCAAGTGGAGTGGCACGAAGCTGCAGCAGAATCGAGTGTTTATATACAAATGCAGCATCAATGAACAGGCCTGCAGCGCCAGAGTCGATTAGAGCCTGTATCTCAGTGGACGACTCAGACCAAGAAAGGATAACGAGGTCCACAGGCTTATCCTTCTGGATAACTGGGGACGAAACAACGCCACCTAAGGTCTGTCTGCTACAGGACCTCAAGGTTCAGGCGTTCCCTGGATGGGTAGGACAAGACTTCAAAAAGTGACCTGCCTGGCTACAATAAAGGCACAATCTCTCCCTCCTTCTAAAGATTCTCTCATCCTCAGAGAGACGCGTGAAGCCCAAGTGCATGGGTTCATCTTCACTGACCAACTCGTTACCAGGAGGAATGGGAGGTGAGGGAGGCACGGGTGGGACTGCAAAACTCGGAGACAAATGTGCAAGAGGCTTCCACAAGCGCTTTTTAAAAGAGAGTCTTTTTCTGAGTCTGGAGCCAATGAACATGGTAAACATGATCAACTTCTTCAGCTCAGTGGTTATATGTCGGGCTGCTATCTCATCTTTGACGGTATCCGAGAGACCATGAGAAGAAACAGCCACGAAGGCCCATTGTTCCACGCAACCTCTGCTGTCAGAGTATGGAATTCAATTGCATAATCTGCAACAGTTCTCATACTCTGTTTGATGGACATAAGCATAGGCATGCGCAGCCCATTGCATTAGGGTGTGCACCCCAGAGGTAAAACACACATGTGTGTGTGTATATCTATATCTATATATCTATATATAGATATAGATATACACACACACATTATATTGTCAAAAATATTGGGACACTCATGAACTTTAATTGCAACCCAGTCTTAGTCCGTAGGGTTCAATATTGAGTTGGCCCACCCTTTGCAGCTCTAACAGCTTCAACTCTTCTGGGAAGGCTGTCCACAAGGAGTGTGTCTATGGGAATGTTTGACCATTCTTCCAGAAGTGCATTTGTCAGGTCAGGCACTGATGTTGGACGAGGAGGTCTGGTTCAGAGTCTCCACTCTAATTCATCCCAAAGGTGTTCTATTGGGTTGAGGACAGGACTCTGTGCAGGCCAGTCAGGTTCCTCTACCCCAAACTCGCTCATCCATGTCTTTATGGACCTTGATTTGTGCACTGGTCCAAATCATTTGGTGGAGGTGGGATTATGGTGTGGGGTTGTTTTTCATGGGTTGGGCTTGACCCCTTAGTTCCAGTGAAGGCATCAGCATACCAAGACATTTTGGACAATGTCCCAACTTTGTAGGAACAGTTTGGGGATGGCCCCTTCCTGTTACAACATGACTGCACACCAGTGCACAAAGCAAGGTCCATAAAGACATTGATGAGCAGGTTTGGGGTGGAGGAAAATTAACTTCAAGTGCAATAATTCACATTATAATAGTAACTAAAACATATAAAATTAAGTGTAAAAATCCAAAAAATAAAACTTCCAAAGTACTGTAATGGTGTGAACCTCCCAACTAAAAAGTTGTTGCACTTGAAGATAGTTTGTATTGCAATTATCTGTACAGGGGTTTCCACCATCCCCGCTAAATTTAATTTGTTATGTCTTGTTTTCAACTTGATATGTATTATATGTGAAGTTACGTATCACAGAGACCGGTATTATGGTAATATTGAAGTTTATTGAGATTTCCATACATTAGAGGGTTCCACTTCCACCATTGTTGTTAACTTATTGATTAGTAAGTTAGCACTGCACTTTTTTTGTGATGTGGGAACACATAACAGTGCTTAGCAGCAGGCCTTTTACTGACACTTTTTTTATTTGACCTCCAGTAGTTTATTGTAAATAGTAGTGTGGTGATTGATTACCTATTATACTAAAGATTGGCATGTGGCATTAATAAACATCGACAGATTTCAGTTGTGCCCCACCAGCCCCCCCCCCTCCCCCATGAACAATGTGCCTGGCTACAGAGTTCATCTGCCCATCAGTGCACTCAGTGCACTGATGGGCAGTACTGATAGGTGGCACTGATTGGCAGCCCTGATGGGCACTGATTGGCACTGATAGGCAGCACTGATTGCCAATGAGAGGCTGCACCGATTGGCAGCGTTGATGGGCAGTAGTAGGCAGCACTGCTGGCCACTGATAAGTGGCACTATAGGCATCACTGATTGACACTGGTAAGTGGCACTGACTGGCAGCACTGATAGGTGGCACTAATATTTGGCACTGATAGGCAGCACTGATTGGCAGCATTGTTTGGCACTGATGGGCAGCACTGATAGGCAGCATTGATGGGCACTGATGGGCAGCACTGGTTGGCACTGATAGCGGCATTGATAGGCAGCACTGATGTGCACTGATTGGCACTGATAGTGGCACTGATGGGCACTGATGGGTAGCACTGATTGGCACTGGTAGTGGCACTGATTGGCAGAATTGATTGGCACTGACAGAGGAAATCGTGAGGAGATCGTGGGGCGAGAGCTGCTCAGTGTGTGAAGCTGTCAGCTAATGTAACTGCATGCAGGGAGAAGATCAGCTGTCACAATTCCGCGGTGATGTCGGGGTGGGTGGGACCTGGGGTGGGCCGACCCGAGCAACTATCAAACACCAGCCAATGATTGGGCTGCTTAAGAAAGTGGGCAGAGCCACATACATGTAGCGGCCCACCCAGACCCCATCCCATTGACTGGTGTTTATTGTCCTTTTGGTCCCACCCACCCCTGACATCACCGCTGAGTTGTGAGTGGTCTCTCTCACTCTGCAAGCCGTTACATTAGCTGATAGTTTCACACACTGATCGACTCTTGCCTCACGATCTGCTGAATGTTTCACAGGCAGTGCGGGGTACACAATGCCTGGATGTAACATTTCAGAGCAGATCTCTGGCGAAAGCTCTGGGTGATTAGGGTTTGCCCAGGCACACCCAGTGGGCATGCCTATGGACATGAGGCACTTGGCAGCAGAAGCGGAGCATGTGTAAACATCAAATACCCTTTTAAACAAAGCCACAAACTCAGGGTAGCTCAACAGGTTTTTGTGTCTGCCATAGAGGGTTTGCCCAGGCCAAGGCCCTCTCAGAAAGCAAAGATATCACGAAGCCTACTTTGCTTCCATGGGTAACGCCCGGGGCAGCATCTCAAAGTATATCTCAACCTGGTTGAGAAACCCTCTACATTGGACTGGATCGCTCCCAAATTGCTGGGGAAGCAGAGTGGAACCAGACATACCTCTTATAGAGGTGATACTCGAGGCGGGTGCCTGCACAGAGACTGGAGCAGCAACAGGGTTGGCCTGCAACATAGGTTGTACCGGGGCGGCCACAGTGGGAGATTCCAGGTGAGCCATGCAACTCAGGAGCATTTGTAACGCCATGGCAAACTGATTCATGCGGTGATCCAGTTCATTCAATCTGGAAAAAATATTACCAACAAGTGGATTGACTGCATCTTCTGAATTCATGGCCTTCGCCTACTGTCAGAAACCATTAAATCAGACCGAGACAGAAGTACAGTTAAATCACACTTGTTTAATAATAAAAGTAAAAAGAACAAACATAGTCAAAACATATCCAAAGTTCAGTAACCAAAACAGATAGTCAGCCAAGCCAGAAGTCAGGGATCAACTTAGAAAAGCAGCAAGCAGAATCTGGAGCCAGAAGGGATGTCAGCAAAGCAAGTCTTTAACCGCTTGCCACCCGCCGGCCGTCAGATGATGGCCAGGCGGCGCGGCTCTTGTTCTGGGCAGGCATCATATGATGCCCGTCCATTTAAACAGGGCATGCAAGCGATCATGTGTGCACAGCCCTGTACCTTTGGTGGCGGCATGTCACGGAGACATGGCTCGCCACCGAGGGGGGTGAACAGCCATTGGGCTTGGCTGTTTACCATGTGATCGGCCGTGATGAAGTCACGGTCGATCACAGATGGTACCACCGCACTTTGCACGTGCGTGCACATCGGTGGTGGTGTGTTCCCAGGAAAACTACTCATCACCGACGCTGGTACAGCCGGCGACTGTTTACCACGTGATCGGCTGTGATCCTTTCATATGTTAACATAGAGCAGTAACGAGATGTTACCGGGTTCTCCTCCTCACACACCGATCGTGTGTGAGAAGTAGATTGCCACCAACACACACTGATTGCCCCCCCAATAAAGAGGACCTGTCACCACCCATCAAAGTACCTGTCACCACCCATCTGAGTACCCGAGTACCTGTCACAGTTCATCTGAGTACCCGAGTACCTGAGTCCCTGTCACAGTTCATCGGAGTACCTGAGTACCTGTCACAGTTCATCTGAGTACCCCAGTACCTGTCACAGTCCATATGAGTACCAGAGTACCTGTCACAGTCCATCTGAGTACCTGAGTACCCGTCACAGTCCATCTGAGTACCCAAATACCTGTCACAGTTCATCTGAGTACCCGAATACCTGTCACAGTCCATCTGAGTACCTGTCACAGTTTATATGATTACCGAGTACCTGTCACAGTTTATCTGAGTACCCGAATACCTGTCACAGTCCATCTGAGTACCTGTCACAGTTTATATGAGTACCAAGTACCTGTCATAGTCCATATGAGTACCAGAGTACCTGTCACAGTCCATCTGAGTACCTGAGTACCCATCACAGTCCATCTGAGTACCCGAATACCTGTCACAGTCCATCTGAGTACCTGTCACAGTTTATATGAGTACCGAGTACCTGAGTACCTGTCACCGCCCTTCAGAGTACCCGAGTACCTGTCATCAGTCCCTGAGTACCTACTGTAGGTTGACCGCGATATTGTGTCAATCTCGCCGCTTTTATCGGCGAGATTTGACACCTGCAAGCCCCGTCGCGGGAGCCAGTGCTGAGATGGCTCGCTGATCGGAAAAGGAAAACTTTTTTTCCTTTCGCGATGAGTGACAGGCAGTGCTGACAGCTGTCTGGTATAAATCATGAGGGGGGACTCTGCGCCAAATTTTAAATGAAAAAACCGGCGTGGGTCCCCCCAGGGGCATACCAGGCCCTTAGGTCTGGTATGGATTGTAAGGGGAACCCCCTACGCCGAAAAATTGGCGTGGGGGTCCCCCCCAAAATCCATACCAGACTCTTATCCGAGCACTCTGCCCGGCCGGTCAGGAAAGGGGATGGGGACGAGCGAGCGCCCCCCCTCCTGAACCGTACCAGGCTGCATGCCCTCAACATGGGGGGGTGCTTTGGGGCAGGGGGGCGCCCTGCGGCCCCCCCCACCCCACAGCACCTTGTCCCCATGTTGATGAGGACAAGGGCCTCTTCCCGACAACCCTGGCCGTTGGTTGTCGGGGTCTGTGGGCGGGGGGGCTTATTGGAATCCGGGAGCCCCCTTTAATAAGGGGGCCCCCTGATCCCGGCCCCCCACCCTATGTGAATGAATATGGGGTACATGGTACCCCTACCCATTCACCTAGGAAAAAAAAGTGTCAATAAAAAAATACAGTACATAGGTTTTAAAAGTAATTTATTAGGCAGCTGCCCTCCTGCCCCAAAGCACCCACCCCCCCATGTTGAGGGCATGCGGCCTGGTATGGTTCAGGAGGGGAGGCCACCGCTCGCTCGTCCCCACCCTCTTTCCTGACCGGCCGGGCTGCGTGCTCGGATAAGGGTCTGGTATGGATTTTGGGGAGGACTCCCACGCCGATTTTTCGGCGTAGGGGATTCCCCTTACGATCCAAGGGCCTGGTATGCCCCTGGGGGGGGGACCCACGCCGTTTTTTTCATTTAAAATTTGACGTGGCGTCCCCCCTCATGATTCATACCAGACAGCAGTCAGTACTGCCTGTCACTCATCGCGAAAGGAAAAAAATGTTTTCCTTTCCCGATCAGCGAGCCAGCGCAACATGCACAGTACCCTGTCGCCGAGAACCAGCGCGATGGGATTGCGCTGGAAACACAATCTCGCGGTCAGGTACTGTATCTGTAGCCCATCAGAGTACAGGGGGGTTTTAAACATTTTTTTTTTTTATTTTTATTATTTATTTTACAATATTTTATTTATTTTTACACTGTTTTAAAAAAAAAAAATTGTGTCACTTTTATTCCTATTACAAGGAATGTAAACATCCCTTGTAATAGAAAAAAGTATGGCAGGACCTCTTAAATATGACATCTGGGGTCAAAAAGACCTCAGATCTCATAATTACACTAAAATGCAATAAAAAAAAAAAAGTCATTTAGAAAAATGACATTTGAAAAAATATGCCTTTAAGAGGCGTGGACGGAAGTGACATTTTGACGTCGCTTCCGCCCAGCAGTGTCATGGAGACGAGTGAGCATCATCTTAGCCTCACTCATCTCCAGACACACCAGAGAGAAGAACGCGATCGCCTCCGCCGCTACCGACGGCTCCGGTAAGCGGCGGAGGGCACCGGATCGCAGCGGGAGGGGGGGGCCCTCTCCCGCCACCGATAAAAGTGATCTTGCGATGAATCCGCCGCAGGGACCACTTTTATCTGAAAGCCGGCCGCCGCACGAAAACGGGGATACTGGGGTTATGGCAGCTAGCTGCTGCCATAACAACGATATCCCCGTTCAAAGTTTGGATGTACATCGTCGTGCGGCGGTCTTAAAGTGGTTAAACAGGAACGCAGGAGATCGTCTCTGTGATGTTGACCAAGGCGAAGACAGAGATCCTTTGGACTGGACGGCTTAGGTAGGCAGGACTGATGAGCAGGATATCATCAACTGCTGAGTAACTGTGGAGAGAGATGGGAGCTGGCAATTAGCCCACAGCTGAGCGGCCATAAGAAAGAAAAAAGCCGCTCACAGGACACTTACTCCTCTCTGGTAGTGAACACTCTCACTCAGCCTCACAGGTGCTGGCTCTGCACAAATCTTGGAAAGCAAGGAAGAAAAATCTGGACGACCGCACTTCCGTGTAGAAAAAAAGCACATTTATTGTAATAAAAAACAAGTGCAAACAGGTCACGTCACAAGTGGATAATGTGGGATAGCTGCTAACGCGTTTCTCATCAATTGATGCTTATTCATAGCTGAGCGGCCAGCCCTGACACTGGGGCCAGCACTAGTGAATTGTCTCCGCTGCCATTTTACAGAAGACCAGCTCTCGTGAGGAAGAAACAAGAGACGGAGCCCGGGTGGCAATGAAAGTGGCTGCCAATAGAAATGAAGCTGCTCCATTTCTATTGACAGGCGCTTTAATTGCCACCTAGGCTCCGCCTCTTGTTTCTCCCCTTTGGCCACCACGAGAGCAGGTCTTCTGTAAATGGCATGGAGACCAAATCACCAATACAGAGCAGCATGGACTAGCTGTATTTGTGGTGACAAGCTGTATCTGTGGTGAGAAGTGACAAGTTGTATCTGTAGTGACAAGCTGTATCTGTGGTGAAAAGTGACAAGTTGTATCTGTAGTGACAAGTGACAAGCTGTATCTGTGGTGAAAAGTGACAAGCTGTATCTGTGGTGAAAAGTGACAAGCTGTATCTGTAGTGACAAGTGAGCACTGTATCTGTGGCGACAAGCTGCATCTATGGTGAAAAGTGAACGCTGCATATGTGGTGACAGGTGAGCACTGCATCTGTGGGGACAAGTGAGCCAAGATGCATCTGGTAGCAGGCAATGTGGCAAGTGACATGCTTCATCAGTTAGCAGGCGACGTGGAAAGTGACACACTCAGTGCTCCCACTGATTCTGCATTATGGGGAACTGAACTATTTCATTTTATATTACAATGTAATATAAGAAATAATGCGCTTCAATCATCCTGACACCATATCAACCATGGTGCCTTGATGATTGAAGCGCTGACACCAGGTGTTTGGAGTATCTTTATCTACTGATTGTTAAACCTTCTGGAATACACATATAGTATTTCTATTATGGTGTAGGATCTGGGCTTGCTGTCCCTCCATCCCTCTTTCTTTCTTTCCTTCTTTCATTCCTTCGCTCACCTTCTTCCCTCAATATCTCTTTCTTCCTTTCTCCCTCCATCCCCCTCTTCCTTCTCCCCCCCATCCCTCTTTCATCTCAGATTCTAACCACACCACTTTAAGCCACGCCCAATATTTAGTTTAGACCACTCCCTTTTCCTCTGCGGCATCACATTTTTCCACCCCCACTACACCATGCCTACAAATGAACGCACCACCCCTAATTATAATAAGACTCTGCCTACAGTCAAAAAAGCATCCCTATAAATTTTTTGAGAATGTTGGCAACTATGTACAGATCAGGACCTCCTGGCCTCCTCCCTCTAGCTTCCAGAAGCGTCTAGAACCAGAGGGAAGTACCAGAAGCCTACCCTGTAGAGCGTCCCAGCCTGACCCAATTACAGACTCACACAACTACCATGAGTCACAAAAACAAATTTACCTACACTAGTTACACACTAGAGGGTACTACACAAGTGAAGCTTCACCACATTTACTAAGCTCTGGTGAACATTGTGCACTTTTCAAGAGCAGTTGCACTAATCTATTTGCCTTTTGTAAATCAACCCCAATCAGTTCATGCACTGACAACAAGCATGCAGATAGGAGGAGAAAGAGATGAGCTCACCGCTGTGGTGATATTCCTTCACTGTCCAGTGACAAGCTGGGGCAGGTCCAGGATAATCTGGTTTCAGTGGAAGAGAGTTGAATGATACTGACTAAGGACATCTAGCATCAGGAAAAAAAAGCATTACTGTGGAAAATTCTGGATCAAAGGTGAATATTGCAGCAATAGATAGTTATGTTTTATTTTCTATTCTTTTTTTTTTTTTTTTTTGGCTGGAGTTCTTAAGTGTGGAAACTATTTCATTTTGAGAACTGGAATATTATTTTTAGTCAAAGTCATTTGAAAGATTTGGTAACTGCTTCTTGTTATTAGACACTGCTGGAATTGTGTGAAGATTTCCACAAAGTTTAACGAGTTTATATGAGCAGTAAATGGGAGGGCAATCATAGAGAGACTGCCTTAAGTTAGGCAGTTGACATGCAAAACAGATTTACCCTGTACTGCTCTAGTATACAGTGACAGTATATATAAAAAACAAAACAAAAAAAAATGTAAAAAAAATGTCACCATACCTCTTACTAAACACCTTGCAGTGTCTACTTTCCAAAAAGGGGCCATTTGGGGGATATTTATATTACCCTGGCATTTTAGGGCCTCAAGAAGTCAGATAGGCAGTCAGTACATCAGAACTGATCAATTTTCAAAAATATATACTATAGTTTGTAGAATCTATAACTTTCACACAGACCAAATAATATACACTGATTTGGGTTATGTTGTACCAAAGAAATGTAGTAAAATACACTTTAGCCTAAATGTATGAAGAAAGATTAGAAAGATTATTTATGTGAAAACTTTTATAACAAAAAAAAAGAAAAGTGTGGGGTTTTTTTTCAAAAATGTTTGGTATGTTTTACTTATATAGCAAAAAAAAAAAAAACTGTGGTAATTAATTAAATACCACCAAAAGAAAGCTCTATCTGCATCATCAAAAAAATGATAAAACTGTAATTGGGGTACAGTGTTGCATAACTGAGTAATTGGCATTCAAACTGTGACAGCACTGAAATTTGAAAATTGGCCTGGGCAGGCAGGGGGTAAAAGTGTTCAGTATTGAAGTTGTTAAATAACTTTCTCATGACAGTCATTTTTATATATTCCAGGAATGCTGTTCTAAGTTTCATATCCCCCTTTAGTCTCATCTGCATTAAGTCAGTGAGTTTTGGATATAAGTATAAAGGGTCATCAAACAGAGGGATTCATTTCCTAGGGCACAACTATCCACTAAAATAGGGCAAAACAATATTGTAACAATTAAATACAGAAAGCTGGGTACATTCTTTTCAAAATATAATCTTCCATCCTTATTGCACTGGCCTGTAGCAGATGTCTGGACTTAGACTGAAACATGGCTCAGATATTTATGAAAATGAGCTTCTGCCTAAGTTCTATCATACTCTGTCAATAACATTCTGTTCTGTTGAAACCTGATTTTCTTCAGCATCCTCTATGCCAGTGTTTCTCAACCTTTTTTTCAGTCAAGGCACCCATTAAAAATTATGGACAGTCTAGAGGCACCCCATTCTAAAATGTAAAAACTATTCTAATATTTACATAATGCAGCAACACCCACACAAGTAGGACACCCAACATTAGAGGGGATTTATTTTTCCAAATCCAGTACACTTTTGCACACTGGTACTGACTAGTATTCCAATGTTTCTCTTCTCCCACAGTTTTTCTCCATCACTTAGCTAATGAGACCCCAAACGGATAGAGAGGGGCAGGAGAGGGGGATACAGTGATGCTGTGCAGACGACTGACATCCTCCGTATCAACTGATGATGCCATTGGTTGTTAGGATTCTAGCGGCTAGAAGGTTTAAATGGTGCACAATAAAAACCTGTGGCTTTGCGTAACTAAAAGGCAGACTTCATCCACCTGCTGGCTTGTATATAATTTTTGGACAATTTGTAGGCATTTTGCCAAGGCACCCCTGAAGAAAACCTCAAGGCACCCTGGTTGAAAAAGACTGCTCTATGCTGTCACGTGTGCCCCTAACACTGGCTTCTGTGTTCTTCACCTATAGCAGCCCCCTTTCCCATAAGGCAAGCAGGCCTACCGGTACTTGGCTGCCCTAAAGACTTATACATAATGCTATAGTGCCTGGCTACCATGCCAAGGCAGGCACAAACTGAGCACAGCAAAGCACAGCAAACAGGTACTTGAGGTTGGCAGACAGGCAGAGTGGTTCAATGATAGCAGTGGCGTCTCCAGCTTTCATATTTAGGGGGGGCACAGGGATAAAAGTAGGGGGGTAACAATAAAATGCATATATATATTTCCTGGGGCCCTTTACTACGATCCCACAACGGGCCCTTTCACATGTTCTGCAGTGAGCTCCCTTCCTACTGTATTGGGGCCCCCTGGGGTGGCAGAAAACAAGAGATATATGTCACCAGCATACCAAGAAAATATAAGGGTCCAAAGCAGTGGGAGAACTATCAGGGTTGCAAAGATTGTCTTGCCACCGGGCCCTGGTGTTCTGCCGTTGTGGGGTTCCCTAGCCTCCACTTGCTGTCCTGCCCCTGCTATTGACAGCGCTGGTCTGGCATCTCTTGGAATTTACAGGCTGGTTCTCCTGTCCTAAGGATGAGAGAAATCACTCTGTTTTTTCAGTAACTGAGAGTCCTGGTGGAGTCCTTCCTGCAACTCGGCAGTGGTTGTGTGAACGCTCACATTATACAGTGTCAGGGAGCAGAGAGAGGGGGGAGGAATTACCCACAGGAGCTGACTGGGGACGCTCTCCCTCTCAATAGACACTGCGTTACTCCAGCGGCGGCCCAAGTAAGATGTGGCACATCCGCTACAAATGCAAACAAAAAGACATTGCCTTTTTTGTAAAAAAAAAAAAAAATTTAAAATGGGGGGGCACATGGTGGGGCACAGTATAATGTTGGGGGGGGGGGGGGTCAGGGCCCCCTCTGCCCCCCTAGGGATGCCATTGAATGACAGTCCAGGTACATGGCAGGCAAGGTTCAGAATAGTCAGGGTCAAATCCGTAGTCAAAAGGCAGGCAGAGTTCAGAGTGTAGCCTAAAACCAATCAGAGGTTGTCAACGAGGGACTCCAGACAGCAGAGCAGAACAGACAAACAGGCAGCTGAGCACATGCATCCAGTGCTATCACAAGCATGAGACTGCAGGTTTCCACCCAGAGATTGGTCACATCAATCACCTTGAAGATGGACAGACAGAGATAATGTATTACAACCAGAACCAGGATGCTGGAATTAGACTACCAGCTGTGATGGAGCAGAACTGCTACACGCTCCTGACATATGCCTCTATGCCCATGCTTGATTTTTAAAAAAGATTTCTATACATACTAACACATACTCAGAGCTGCCCCCATGTACTTTTACCATTAACAGTTTATAGTCCACCTCATCAGGATGTCTACTAGACTCTTGTTTGGATAGATTTGAGTGTGTTATTCCTAAGAATTACAGGCCTACAATATAAAATGCCAAATTTCCATGCAAAACATTGTACCGCTTTCAGCATAAAAAACCTGACATTATCATACCGCCAGGGAGGTTAAATACAAAAAAGGAACACACTACTTATCCAGCACACACTCCAGGGCTGCCCCAAGCATCCTCTTCCATGGCCCAATGCCAGTCAGTGTCAGTCTCTCAAGTTAAATGACACATAGAGGTTGATTTACTAAAACTGTAGGGTGTAAATCTAGTGCAGATGTGCATGGTAGCCAATCAGCGTCTACTTCAACTTGTTCAATGAAGTTTTGACAAAAAAACTTGAAGCTGATTGACTACCATGCACAGTTGCACCAGATTTGGCACGCTCCAGTTTTAGTAAATCAATCCCATAGTATCAGAAAAAAACATGCAGAAATTGAAGGCGCATGTAACCTGCTGGGGTACCCACCGTAGGGCAACCTTGTCTATTGTGAGCAGTCTAACCTGTGCTCTTCAAATGTTTTTTGCCCTCTCACTACATTGTATGAACTCACATCGCAGTTCCAGTGCCTTTTGGATGCTTTTTTTTACATAGTATCATTCATTCCACTTCCTGTGACCCCCGGGCATCAATAGCCCAAACTCGGTGGGGGATTAAGCCAACCTGAGTGCACAGAAGAATGTTGCAGAAAATGGCATAAAGTTATTATATTGCACCTTTCTCTGCACCGTCTAGTAGTCCACCACTGCAGGAAGAAAAGGAGTAAAGAGGACCTATGGTATCATGTGACAGGACAAAAGTATGCATACTAAAAAATGTTTACAATTACAAGAAGAGGGTATAGTGTGGGTCTGGAGTTGGGCTTTACATTCTATGACATTTGACATTAATTACTTCAGGCACTAGTCTTTATTTATGCTTTTTTTTTTTTTTGCTTTACTCTGCATTTTGACAAGCATTTCTTGTCCAGTCCTACTGTGCCTGAACTTCTTTTTTCTCCCATGTAATGTTCTGATGTAATGTGTTTTTTGTGTGGGACGTGTAGGGACATCAGGGCACAGAAGCTGTATTTGGAACATCAGGCTTACAATTAAAGGTCTAAGCAGAACCCTTATGGCTTCAGCTACAGGAGACAAAGAAGTGACTGCAGTGACTGTGGATGTAGTATACCTTGACTTTGCCAAATAATTTGAGACAGTTTCCAGACACGGCTAATATGTAAATTAAAGTCTACAGGCTTAGAAAATGTGAAAATTCAGTTTGTAAATGGATAGAATACTGGCTAAAATACCGTATTCAGAGTATTGATTAATGATTCGTACTCTGAATGGTCTAAGGCCCTGGTGCTCAACATGCCATTGAGAACAGATGCTTGACAGTTTGAACAATTCTCTGACTGTGGGTAGTTGGAACTGGAAATCGTACATTGAAAATTCAAAGATTTTGACGCTTTCATTTCTCTTGTACTTTTGGCGACTGTTCCAAATACAACACAGGTTGTTTTGTCAGCTTGAGCTAATGTACCATCTATAGGTGAACATTTCAAAAATGTCACTTGGATCACTTTGCACTGTTGTAGAACATTCATTTTACAAACAAATGAGTTTACTTTTTTGGGTTGCATAAATATTGCTTGTTCAGTAACAGGCATGCTTCTTGCTGTCCTCTAGAGCAGGGGTCTCCAAACTTTCTAAACAAGGGGCCAGTTTACTGTCCTTCAGACTTTTGGGGGGCTGGACCGTGGTCACTGGGAGTAGAAAAGGTCACAAGTTCAGTGGGAAAAAACAATGCCTCATCTTTGATGTCAGTGGGAGGAATCGTGGCCCATTGTTGGTGTCATTGGGAGGAATTGTGTCCCATTATTGGTGTCATTGGGAGAAAATGTGCCCCTTCATTGGTGTCAGTGGGGGGAAAATTACGACCCATAGTTGGTATCAGTGGATGAAATAGTGCCCTAAGGGCTGGATAAAAAAACAGACAAACGGCCACATCTGGCCCCCGGGCCGCAGTTTGAAAACCACTGCTCTAGAGACATGCGTTTTGAGTCTCGTGTGCTACCACAACATGAAGGTATGAAGTCAGCCTAAAGCTGGCCATAGACATTCGATTTTGTTTTACTCATCCAACAGGCAGGCTGAAAGAAATAAGCTAAGACCCTTTTCACACTGAGGCGATTTTCAGGTGCATTAGCGCTGGAAATAGCCTCTGCTAAGCGAAGGGGTTAAAACCGCGCTAGTGTGTCAACAAAAAAAAATCATCAAAAGAAGCAGCAGCCTAATGTGAGATACACAACATTATTTTACATTTAGAAACATTGAATTGCAGTTTCCACTGCTTTGACCAATCTTCCAGCAGTGCCAAAGCCTCGGATCAGATGCTTCCAATTATTTTTGTTTTTAGGTCACTTGTTTTAGCTTGATTTAAAAGCAACGATAATTTTCGGGAAATAAAAATAATTGGAAGCATCTGACCCTAGGCTCTGATAAGTACACATCATTTTCAACAGAGTGACTGCCATGACCAGTTCATGTACTATATCATTCCATAAATGTAATGTTGTAGATTACACCTAAAAGTTAGTCTAAGTAGGAAGAAATGTGATTATTATAGTATGGCCGGAGGCACTTACAAAAGCAAAACAAGTGATCTCGCGCAAAAATAAATATCACTATAAACCGTGAAGGTGATAATCAAATGAATAAATAACTAGTAATAAAATAGTGAAGGTGATAATCCAATGAATAAATAACTAGTAATAAAATAGTGATGATGTCTAGTGGAGTGATAAAGTGTCACAATACTAATATAAAATAACAAAAAATGCAAACTGGTAAATGAATAAAATTGCAGGTAAAATACCAATACATGAAGTAGTGCATAAATTCGCATAAAAAGTGCAACAATGATCTCTTCAAAAATATAAAATAATGTAACAAAGCAGTGAGAATCTCTTCCAAAAAAATCAATAAATAATAAAAAGATGATAAATAGTCCAAATAAATGAATAATACACAAGGTAAGTATATAAAGTCCTCCAAGTATATAGAAGAAGTGGATAATGTGTCCAGATGAGTGACTAAGTGGTGTAAGTTAAAGTTGGTGAAAGATAATGTTCATGTTAAAATCCATGAATTCTCTCATCAGATGTAGTCTCACAAACCTCTCACCTTACAGCTGTGTGGTGTCTCGCATCAACAGATAATTGGTATTAACCACATCCTTCTATCCGGGTCCTAATGGTTGCGATAGCGGGATTTACACAATGCACTTTTCATCTATTTTACCCATATGATTCAGTAGATATATCCTTTCTCACTGCTTTGTTACATTATTTTATATTTTTGAAGAGATCGTTGTTGCTATTTTTATGTGAATTTATGCACTACTTCATCTATTGGTATTTTACCTGCAATTTTATTTATTTACCAGTTTGCATTTTTTGTTATTTTATATTAGTATTGTGACACTTTATCACTCCACTAGACATCATCACTATTTTATTACTAGTTATTTATTCATTGGATTATCACCTTCACTATTTTATTACTAGTTATTTATTCATTTGATTATCACCTTCACGGTTTATAGTGATATTTATTTTTGCACGAGATCACTTGTTTTGCTTTTATACCTGTTTTGTGTTTTTGTGAACACTGCCAGATTTTGTAGCATTTTTTGATATTTTATCACTTTTTGTTATTTAGATACCAGGTATCTTATATTTATCACTCCTAGTAGCACGAAGGATTTACCATTAATTATTAATATAATGTACATGCAGTCCTGCACAGATTTAAATAATCAATAAGCATGCTTGTTCTCACCACCTAAAGTGACCCTGTATTGGTAAAAATAGAATGAGTACTGTAATAACTGGGCATACAGATGGCCATTTTGTCTTTAACCAACATTTTCCTACAGTTCTCCCTTGTTGTTAGCCACACCAAAACGCAAACATACAAAGGAGGGATAATGTGAAACAAAGGGACTACAAACAAGATACATCCAAACATTTGCATTGTAGTTTCACTTTTTGAAGAATGACTCCTCATCATTGGACAGCTTTCAAACTTCTATAGATTCCATGTTCTTCTGTAAATCAGAAGGGGTGTGTGTGTGTGGGTGTGTGTGTGTGTGTGTGTGTGTGTGTGTGTGTGTGTGTACAGTCATTATACACTATATTGGCAAAAGTATTGGGACACACACAAACTTTAATGGCATCCCAGTCTTCATCCGTAAGGTTCATTATTGAGTTGGCCCACCTTTTACAGCTATAACAGCTTCAACTCTTCTGGGAAGGCTGCCCATAAGGTTTAGGAGTGTGTCTATGGGAATGTTTGACCATTCTTCCAGAAGCACATTTGTGAGGTCAGACACTGATGTTGGACGAGGAGGCCTGGCTCGCAGTCTCTGCTCTAATTCATCCCAAAGGTGTTCTATTGGGTTGATGTCAGGACTTTGTGCAGGCCAGTCAAGTTCCTCCACCCCAAACTCCCTCATCCATGTCTATATGGACCTTGCTTTGTGCACTGGTGCGGCAGTCATGTTGGAACAGGAAGGGGCCATCCCTAAACTATTCCCACAAAGTTGTGAGCATGAAATTGTCCAAAATGTGCTGGTATGCTGACAACTTAAAAGTTTCCTTCACTGGAACTAAGGGGCCAAGCCCAACCCCTGAATAACAACAACCCCCCCCCCCCCACACACACACCAAATGATTTGGACCAGTGCACAAAGCAAGGTAACATAAAGACATGAATGAGCAAGTTTGGAGTGAAGGGACTTGACTGGCCTGCACAGAGTCCTGAGCTCAACCCAATAGAACACCTTTGGGATGAATTAGAGCAGAGACTGCGATACAGGCCTCCTCGCCCAACATCAGTGCCTGACCTCACAAATGCTCTTCTGGAAGAATGGTCAAACATTCCCATAGACACACTCCTAAACTTTGTGGACAGCTTTCACAGAAGAGTTAAACCTGTTATAGCGGCATAGGGTGGGTCAACTCAATAGTGAACCCTACATACTAAGACAGGGATGCCATTAAAGTTCATGTGCGTGTAAAGGGAGGCGTCCCAATACATTTGGCAATATAGTGTAGTTCTTATTACCAGTCTCCTACACAAGGAAGATGTCATAACAGCATAGTGAAAGTGAGTGAAAGAAGGCTAACATGTAATGGGCAGTGTCTTTACTAAGGACAACACCCAGGCAGACATTTCCAGTGACCAACCTGAAAACCAATTTCAAGCTTTTATCTCCTTCATCAACCCTCTGTTTCCTCAGGGCATGGCGATGTTCAAGTCTTTAAACAAAGTTCCACTGTGTTCATCATTGTTGACTGAGTTCAGACAGAGTTTTCATCCGCAGCACATACCTCTCTCTTTTGCATCTAAAATCATACCCAGACATACCTGTTCTGCAGTGCAGTGAGCCTAGGGCCTTTCAGTTCCTCATTGATGGCCTTCAAAGTTTCACCTGTTAAGCCGCGTATACACGAGCGGAATGTCCAACAGAAAAAGTCCGACGGAAGCTTTTCATCGTCTATTCTGATCGTGTGTGTGCCTCATCTGACTTTTTTTTTCGAAACTTTTGACGGACCTAGAAATAGAACACGTTCTAAATATTTCTGACGGAACCAATTCCTATCGGGAAAAACGCTCGTCTGTATGCTGTTCCGACGGACCAAAAACGACGCACGCTCTGAAGCAAGTACAAGACAGAAGCTATTGGCTACTGGCTATTGAACTTCCTTTTTCTAGTCGTAGGTGCTGTACGTCACCGCATTCTGGATGGTCGGACTTTGGTCGGACTTTGGATTGACCATGTGTAGGCAGAACCGCTTGAATGGAATTCCGTCGGAGTTCCGTCAGAGAAACCTTCGGAGTTTATTCCGACGGCAAAACCAGTCGTGTGTACAAGGCATAATAATACTGATATATTTCAATGGCTCATACCTGTTTATCTGTACCCACTTTGCGTTAGCTGCAGCTTGTATACCAGCTGTTAACCAGCTTGCAAAGAAGGCTTCTGCATCCAAAAACAGTCTAAATTCAGAAACATCCAAAGCAGCAAAGTACTTCTTTAAACCATTTTTTACCAGGAAACCCAGTTTTTCTTAGGGATGATCAACAAGGGTGGATATTTTGGACTATAGAGCACACACACATAATCAGCATCTAACTTCAATCCCTTTAATTTCTTCCTCATCCATTCAAGTCATGTTACTAGAATAGTTATCGCAAATCTCTCTTTCTTTAGTTCTCCATTCTGTACCATTATCCCATAACAACTGAACCCCACATGGCAATCCATAATTAAGCTGTTCCCATCTTCCTCCCCTGTGGAACTATTCTGTGATCCAGGGGCGTTGCTAGGTGGCAAAAGACCAGGGGCTTCAGTCCGAAGTCTGAGCCCGACAAGGGGGGGGTGGGTGGGTAAACTCACCTGCTGGTTGCTGCCTGGCTTACCAGTGCCCATCATTGCTGACCACTAAAAACAGACCTACCTGACCATTACACTGACCTAACTGACCCACACCGACCATTACACTGACCTACCTGACGCACACTGACCTACCTGACCCACACTGACCTATCTGACCCAAACTGATCATTACACTGACCCACAATGACACTGCTGTGAACCCACTTCATCGTCTCCCTTTACACAATCACTCACTTTAGTCCGCATGTATCTCTTTTCTTATGAAATAAAATCTGATTGAACTCTTGAAATTATTGGGTTGATTTACTAAAAACAAATAGGCCGTTCACTTTACAAGGAAAGTTGCAAAGTGTCAGGGAATTTGATCCCAAAGCTTAATGAATGAGGCAAAATTTCCCTTTGCAAGAATATCAAATCACATACAAGGGAAAACGTAAAAAAATGCATTTTTACTTGAATATGATTGGATGATGGAAGTCAGCAGAGTTTTACCTGGTTCACTAAGGTCTGGGGATAATTCCCTTGAAAAATGCGACTTCCTATGCAAAGCAAACAGTCTATTTGCCTTTAGTAAATCAACCTTCATGTGTCCTGTTTTCCAAACGATAATACTGACTTGCTGATAATTTTGGACCTTCCCTTTAATCTCACATAACCTCTTCCATCATTTGGAACTCTCTACCCCAGTATGTCCAATTATCTCCTACCCTGTCAATCTTTAGGTGATCCTTGAAAACTAATTTATTCAGGGAAGCCTACCCCACCTCCACTTAAAAACTGTATTTGGGTCACTTCCATCGGATCATCCCCCACAGCTATTACCTTTTATACCACTTCCCCCTCCTTTTAGATTGTAAGAACCATGAGCTGGTCCCTTGTAATCCTTCTGTATTGAAATTAGTGGCGGTCCATCCATAAGCGGCGCAGGGGTGCCCTCCTAATCCATGCACCCAGTCCTTAATCTGCATGCAGAGCGCCAGACGCATGGATTCTACTGGGTTTTTTTTTTTTTTAAGCCCAAAGGCTCTAATTGGCTTCAAAAAAAGGTGGGCTCACAGAACACTGTTCCCCGAGCCCACCCATTTGTGTGACAATAGAAAATGAATATTCGCTATTGTCTTCCTGATTCTCCTACCGGCCAAACAGGCCCGATTGGCCAGTGAGTCTTAGGACACACACACAATACACTTCCTGTTCGCCCGGGAGGAGAATCAATGGCCCGGCTTCTCATTCCCTCTGACTCCAAAGGTAATGCCCTGATCGCCGCCATCTCCCGTGTGGGGGGTGGGAATTGGGGTGTGTACGATCGCCGCATTCCCGGCCGTTTCCCGCAGGGGGTTTGGTATTAGTTTGCTGCCCCCCCCAATATATTAAGCACCGACCGTCACTGATTGAAATGTATTGTAATTGCACTGTCCCCCTTTATAATGTAAAGCCCTGCACAAACTGGTTGTACTATATAAATCCTGAATAATAATATGTTTTATACAATCAAAATCATTGCTTTCAGTATCTCTGGTACACATCAATGGCCCTGCGCGTATCACATGAGGAATTAGAGTACTTACATATCAAAATCATTACTAAACTGAAAAATAAATATTGTATTTGGATCATCTTCTGGTACATAAGAAAAATCACAGCTGTTTATATATACACTTTTATTCCAGGATGTAGATCCGTAACTCTTTCTACATCTGCAGATACCTGTGATCTGTTGAAAGCAAAACTTCACGACTCTAGTTAGTTCACATAAATATTCTGTCAAACTTCATCTTCAATCATCTTATTGATTTTATTAGGGATTAATGGTGGTCCCTCCTCAAATTCCTCAGGGACATTGAGGTTAGAAGCAGACAGTATGCAGAATACTTATTTTCAGTGTGACATAATTTAGCCAATTTCTTCTTTAAAATCCCATTTATGATCTTTAAAAGAGTAGTATGGGAAGTTTGTTTTTTTGGGAATCATACTTACCTAGGTGGATGCAGCATCTGTCCCCTGCAGTCTCTAAGACTGATAACCAAGCAAACACCACTGATTGCTCGTTTCTCAGAGCTCCCCAACCAGAGAGCTGGTGACTGTCAATCACTGGAGCTCTGAACTGTGAAGGGGGTGAGAGTGGCCAGCACAGGCTCTAAGCGGCTCGCTAAAAGGCTGAGCCAGGTGCTGGTCCGGGCATGTGGGTAGATTCCGACCATATGGTTGAGATCTTTCCCAAGCCTGGACTGGCTCTGTGACATCAGCCAACAGCGGGCTTCAGCCTGCTGTCTGATGAAAACTGGTCACAGGAGTGCAGAATGAAATACACTCCTGTAGCCAAACAGCTGTACTTCTCCTTTAATTATCATTCGCCAGGGGGGTTTTACACTTACTCGTTTCTGGTCAATTTCCCAAAAGTTCCCAAAAAATTTTCCTTTCAGACTTTATTAGCAAAATGAGGTCCATTATGTCATTTTAATTATTACATGCTCCGAATCTGGCTATCACCTACGCTACCCATCTTTAGGCTATCACTGGAAAATCATCTCTCCTGATTAGTTTTTGGGTTGAGACAGAGAAAACTTAATGATTTTGTATTTAAATCATTCCTTCAGGGCTTTTTTTCAGGGGGAACTTGGTGGAACTCAGTTCCACCACCTCTGGCTCAGACCCTTGGGGGGGCCTGCTCACAACAATCCCTTGTAAACATAGAAGTCCGGTTTCTGTGTTTACAAGTGACAGCTCTGTGCTCTGTGTGTAACCCCCCTGAACACTACACTCTGTATGTAATGCAATCCTCTTATTTAATGCCCTTTTAAGACCCCCCTACTGTTTGTGAAATTTGACTGACCACACCCACTATTTGATGTGATTTGGAGGGTGTGTGTGGGTGGAGGGGCTTTGGGGGGTCGTGGTTGAGTTCCAGCACCTATTATTTGAGAAAAAAAGCCCTGATTCCTTTACAGCTTTTATCTTTTATATCACTAGCCTCTTCCTTTTACATTGTAAGGCCTCTCTCTTTTATTAAATTGTATTGTAATTCTACAGTCTCCCATTATTTTGTAATGGGTGGCACCAATTCTTGGCGCCATATAAGTCCTGTACTCTTGATGAAAGCAAGAATTGTCCTTGCTGTCAAAAATTGCAATGATATGCACCTGTCAAACAGGTGCAGAAAAATTGGTCTTTGGGTGTCGTGACGCCTTCCCACCGTAACCCTAGAGAGGTACTCTTGATGAAAGCAAGAATTGGCTTTGCTGGCAAAAATTGCAATGATATGCACCTGTCAAACAGGTGCGAAAAAATTGGTCTTTGGGTGTTAATTGTACCCATGAAACCTATACCAAAAACATTATTTTCAGATGAAATTAACACCCACAACACTAGGCAGCCTAGCAGTCCTGCAGAGATTCCACATCCCAAAAACACCTAATTGGCGACATCGGCATCAGGGGTTTCATAGCTGTTGGTAATCCAGAACTGATTCATTTTGATAAAAGTCAGATGGTATACGTATACAGAGTCTGTGGACAGACACGTTCTATGATTAGTAACAAAACCTCCAGCAGCACTGAATGCCTGTTCGGAAAGCACTCCTCAGGTCACTTGAGGATTACAGTATCTGGAACTGCCTCCTCCCAGCCACGTACTACTCCCAAGAGTTCTGGGGATGGAAAACCATCTCTTATGGTTTGACGTATGTCTTTCTTTGCTTCAATAACTCAGAAACTGCCAGAATCCTCCTCCTCTCTCTCCTCTTGTGTGTTCTGTGGCATAGGAACAATGGTGTCTGCATAAAGTGGACCTTGAGAGGAAAGGAAGTCCTCCTCTTCGTCTCCCGCTGCTCTGCCACGCAGAGTCAGCTCCAACAGGAACACAACAGGGATTATGTCACTGATTCATGCATTGTCACGGCTCAGAATCCTTGTGGCCTCCTCAAATGGTGAAAGTACAGTGCATGCATCCTTTATGAGCAGCCATTGGCGTGGGGAAAAAAAAGCAGAGCTGGCCTGAGCCTGTTGTTGTGCTATACTCACACAGGTACTCGTTGACGACCCTCCGCTGCATGTGCAGCCGCTGCAGCATTGCCAAAATCGAGTTCCACCTGGTGGGCATGTCACAAATCAGGCGGTTTATGGGCAGGAGGAATTCCCACTGAATTTCAGCCAGCCGAGCACTGGCTGTGTATGATCGCCTGAATCGGACTCTTCTGGCCTCGTTTAGTAGATCTTCCAACCCTGGGTACCTATTTAGCAAATGCTGCACCACCAAATTGAGGACATGTGCCAGGCACGGCACATGTGTCAACTTTCCCTGGCTAAGGGCAGACAGGAGGTTTGTGCTATTATCACATACCACCATTTCTGGCTTCAGCTGGCGTGGCATGAACCACCTCTGGGTCTGTCCCTGCAGAGCTGCAAGAATCTCTGCTTCAGTGTGGTTCCTGTCCCCTAGACACACCAGCTGAAGCACTGTATGACACCTTTTAGCCTGACTCATTGAATAGCCCTTTGAACACTTAGGAGGTACTTGAGGTTCATAGGACAATTCAGCAGAGAAGGGCATGGAGGAGGATGAGGGGGTAGAGCTGGCATATCTGGCATCATCACCAGCTGAGATGTGGGAGCAGAACAAGCTGCAGCACTGAGCCCTGTCCTGAATCCTTCCAAGTTGCAAGCAGAGTTACCCAGTGTGCTGTGAACGAAATATATCATCCCTGCCCATGCTTGCTGGAACAATTGTCAGCAGTAACGTGGACATTGAGGCTGACTGCCTTGCCCAAAGATGCCACAACATTGCCTTCTGTCAGGGCTCAGCCCTTCCTTCTCAGAGCTGGCCACTCACCTGTCAGCTAATTGCCAGCTCCTATCTCTCCACAGTTACTCAGCTGTTGATGACATCCTGCTCATCAGTCCTGCCTACTTAAGCCGTCCAGCCCAAAGGATCTCTGCCTTCGCCTTGGCCAACATCACAGAGCCTATCTCCTGCGTTCCTGTTTAAAGACTTGCTTTGCTGACACCCCTTCTGGCTCCAGATCCTGCTTGCTGTTCCACTACATTGATCCCTGACTTCTGGCTTGGCTGACTATCCGTTCCAGTTACTGAACTTTGTTTTGACTACGTTTGTTCTTTTTACTTTTATTATTAAACAAGTGTGATTTAACTGTACTTCTGTCTCGGTCTGATTTCATGGTTCCTGACACCTTCTACATGATGGTAGAGAGCTGGAATGGCCTTACATGAAAAGAAATAGCGACTGGGAACCTGGCAACCAGGAAGTGTAACTTTTGGTCCCTCCCAGTGGCGGCTGGTGCTCAAAATTTTTGGGGGGGTGCAAACAAACTGAAAAAATTCTGAAAAAAAACCCATCAAT
This sequence comes from Aquarana catesbeiana, assembly GCF_042186555.1. NCBI lineage: Eukaryota > Metazoa > Chordata > Amphibia > Anura > Ranidae > Aquarana > Aquarana catesbeiana. Next base: position 203,268,300 of record NC_133333.1, on the reverse strand, counting down.
TGCAGCCTCACTGTACCATCAAACACAGCCACTGTGCCCATCAAACACAGCCACTGTGCCCATCAAACACAGCCACTGTGCCCATCAAACACAGCACTGTGCCCATCAACCATACCAGCACTTTCACAGAAGGGGGCAGAATCCACCAGGTGGAAAGGCAGAAGTTGCCAAGCCTTGACAAGCTTGCATTTAGACGCTGGACATCTGGGTGGCAGGGACTATTTTTTTCGGTCACTACACTCACAATGACTGAACTAACCCTACATTCACACTAAACTGATATTCTACACTGACAATAGAATCAGAATAGCACACTATAGCACACCAACTGTCTAATGCCTCGTTTCCACTGAGCGGATCGGTTCGGGTCGGTACAGTTTGAATGTCCTAGAATGGTCCGGTCTATTCTGGTGAGTGTTTTCACTGCAAGTGGGACCACAAGGGGCCATACAGGGTTTAGAAAAAATGCCTCAGCATAGCACAGCAGAGGGTTTTCTGTCAGCCAATCAGTGGAATGTATCGTAGCTCCGCCCTAACCGAACCGTTCCATTTTCTATGGCCCCACATCTGAAGCAGGACCCTGAATGGAGCGGTTCGGTTCGGTTGTATGGGCCGCTTTCATAATGGAAACACCCAAAATAGCGTATTGTACCGAACCGATCCCCTCAGTGGAAACAAGGCATAATAGTACTGAACAGAGCCCTGTTCTATCTCTCTCCTCGCCGCTATCACACTACAAATGGCTATGGAAAGAATACTTTTATAGTGTGGGGTGGGATTAAGAGCAATGAGCCATGATTGGATACAGTCAACATGACAGAATCCAATCTTGGCTCTGACAGTGATTGGGCAAAGCTTTTATTGCTTCAGCCAATCAGGGCTTTCAATACACTGTTTGGCGGCCAGAGGCGTAAACTGTTATGCCACGTACACACGATCGAAAAGGCCGCCAGCAAAACTCAGATGAGAGCTTTTTGTCGGAAAATGTGACCATGTGCATGCTCCATTGGTCTTTTGCTGGTGAAATTCCAGCCAGCAAAAGATTGAGAGCATGTTCTCTATTTTTCGGTTGGGAAAAGTTCCTATGTGAAAATGCGATCGTCTGTATGCAATTCAGACGCGCAAAAAATCACGCATGCTCAGAATCAAGTACGAGACGGAAGTGCTCCTTCTGGTAAAACGAGCGTTCGTAATGGAGATAGCACATTCGTCATGCTGTACATTTTTGGATCTTTAATGCAGTGCATTCTTTTGTTCTTTATGATACTAGAAGAAAGAATTTGTTTTGCTGCTGATATTCACACAGAGCTCTCACAAACGTATTTCTTTATTATTTCTCGTGATCTCCTGAATAATCTTTTTTGTTTTTAAAGCCAGATCTCCATAATAATGTTTAGAATAATTTTTTATAGTCATCTTTTTTTTTTTTTTTTTTTTAATTTTAATCAAGATCTCCTGTTTTTTTGATTGTTTTTAAATTATTTTCTAGTGATCTCCATAATTTTGTTTTTTTTGTGTGTCAAGTTTCCACAACAACATTATTACCTTGTATTTTTAAAGCTCAAGGAGGTTGGTTGTTGTTCCTTGTTAATTTGACATTGTATTTTTTAAATGTATCTGCCTACTGACAAACAAACTGTCCTTTTTGAAAAAAACACATAGGCAAGTATTTTAATATAAAAAAAAATCTACATTTATTCTGGTTCATAACAAAATAAAGAAGAAGGCAACCCTGGTGAAACTGCTTGAATTTGCGAAGCCTTTGTACCCCAGGGCACACATCAACTCTTTGTAACTAAAAATTGGTAGCCTGAGAAGTCCATATAATAGGGAACACAATCTGGTCCAGAACTCCCAGAGATCATGAACAGCAGCAGATGACATACGATATATACTCGAGTATAAAATTAGTTTTTTAGCACATTTTTTTGTGCTGAAAGTGCCCCCCTCGGCTTATACTCGAGTCACTGCCATCTGCCTAAAAAATAAATAAAAAAACCTGCGCTCAGTGCAAAAATAATCAATAGTGATGAAAAAACGTGAATTGGGTCCTGCTGCTGAACACTATAACCCCGATATAAGGCAAGACTAGTTGTAAATAATAATCAGTGCAGCGCTGGACAAGAACAAAGTGAATAATAATGAAAATAAATATTACCAAAAAAAAAATAGCAACAATAAAGTGATAATGTAGGTACTATAAACAATCCATAATATTGAAAAACCATCAATGTGTAAATATTCATCTATAACAGTTCATTGTAATAGAGGAATGGTGAAAAAAAGAATGGTGAAAAAAAGGGGAGAAAAATAAGTCCAAACTAGGTGAAAAAAGTCCAAAGATATATTCGTGCAAAATCAATCCAGCGATGTGATCAACAGTGACATCCACCACCAGAGAGCAATAAAGGCTTACCAAAAAGCCTGCGACCGCCCTTATTCAGGGGGGTCAGAACAGGCTTAGTAGATCAACGTTGGTATCCTGTTGAAAGTGCTGAAAGTGCCCCCCTCGGCTTATACTCGAGTCACTGCCATCTGCCTACCCGATCAGCGTGTCATGCAGACAGATGGCGGCCATTCCAGTGTACAAAAGCCATGCCTCCTCCTTGTCCTCGTCTGTGATAGGCAGAACACTCAGTTTCCCAGCAGTCAGTGTTCAGCCTATCACGGACGTCCTCTCATCCTCATCCCACGGACCACTGTATATAGTATAGGCCACTGATGTCCCAAGTTACAATGTTAACCTTCGTTAGAACGTTCAGCGCTTCCTCCACTCACAGATTGTACGTACGACACACGTGTGTTAGCTTTATATACACTGCGCATGCATGAAGCTCCGCCCGCGTCGCCCGCCCCTGACGTTCTTTTTCGAATATTCCCCGCCCCTTCTCTTTTGTCGCAGCGGGAGAGGAACATGGCAGTAACGAGGAGGAAAGCCCGGAGCCCGAAACGTCCCAATCCTGCAGGAGATTTAAGGCCTTAAATGTGGCCTTCATAGAGATGGTGGACATCTTGAAGAGGGCCGACTATGATGGGAAGTATGGACCGTACCTAAACCCAAATGTGAGAAAGGCCAAGATCATGACTAAAATTGTGAAGAGTCTGCACAGGAATTTTGGGGTACGACGATCCAAGGAGCAATTGAAGAAACGCTGGTCAGACCTGAAATTGAGGGAGCAGGATCAGTACAGAAGGATCAAGAAAGTGCTTCTAAAAAGTAAGTAGTTGTCGTATGTTCCTATTATTAGTATTACTTGCGTGCTGCTCCATGTGCTTTTCTTTACTGTTGTACAGTTTAAAATGGCTACTTTCATGTTCATGGGCACAGTAATCGGTCATAGGAAACATCGTTCGTTTGCCAACTAAATAAGATGTTTTGGGCAGATACAGGGTTAACTACATTTGGTCATGCTAATTTGTATTAAAAGAAGTTTAGGACATTGTTGTCTAGATGTGTTTGAAACTAGAAAGAATTGCAAACTTGATTCAGTGTAATGTAAGGAGAGGACACTCAGCAGTTGTTTACACATCTACAAATCCAGTACAGTACAAGCCCAGCACACTATACACCTGGCACAGAATAGACCAAGCACAGCACAACACACTATACACCCAGCACAGAACACTATATACCCAGCAAACAAAGTATAGTACACACTCAGCACATCACACTACGTACCCAGAACAGCACAGCACACCGAGTACACTACATAAATAGAAACAAACAAAATTGCGCTTGGAAAGATTAAATATCGGTGAAAGAGCAAAAAATGTGAATAGAAATAGAATGACACCTTATTACAAGTGTCATAAAATAAAGTAAAGTTCAATAAGCTGCGGTTATAAGTGGGGCCCACCAACAAAATAAATAAAACAAGTAAACCGCGCTAAATATGAGTCCAATTGACATTCAGTGAAATTAGATTCAATTAAGTCCAGAATAATGCAATAAATTCTTCTAGGTGATGAAGTGAAGAAAAAACAACTGTGTGGTGAACTGCTTACCAGAACGTAAGCCAAGTCAGACAGATGGCTTAAAACCCAGCCTGGGCCTTTAGGAGCACTCCAAGATGGGCAGAATCCGTCACGCTCATGCAGCAGAGCGGGTCCACATAAGATTTAATCAAATAAAAATACAAAAACCATAGCGTGATATTGACATAAACATGTTAAATCAAAAAAAAAAAAAAAGAGGGGTGTTCACACAAATTAATCATGTAAATCATAAATGCACCCTGAATGCAAAACGAATCCAGGGGCGTGAAAAAATGTGACATGCAGCATGCAACGGGTGGTGTCCTTGGGAATAAGATGTAAAACACCAAATATATCTGATTACCAGAAATAAGATGTACAGGCAGACAAAAAGTCAAAGCAGGGAAAACACCCGGTGCACAGACACAGGGGGGCCGCTTACCAGATGGTAAACTGGTGAAGGTATAACCAGCGGTAGGCTTACTGCCTCTGTGTAACCCAGAATATAAACTTGATTGAGCCCATAGGGGTTCCTGCTCACCAGAAGATTGACTGAAAAAAGCCAAAAACGAAGCTGTAGCGGAGTCACCGTGATCCCGTCCTGGCAGGCTCTTCACAAGCTCAGATGTGTGTATATATTCAAAAGCCAATTGTGCCAATAGTGTAATAACGTTACGACTCCAATTTATTAAGAAGCAAACACTTACATTTAAAACGAAAAACAGCAATGCCGGCCGGCACTCAGACAGCTCCCGTCCACAACAGGGTAACGTGGTGACGTCAGCACGCCCCCCCCCCCAGACGCGTTTCGTCACAGGTTGACGTTCTCACTACATAAATACCTAGCACAGCAAACTACAATACATATCCAGCACAGCACACAGTCAGTGGGCTACATACCAGCACAGTACACTACACACTCAGCACAGCATGGTAAAGACCCAGCACAATACATTACCCAGCATAGTACAGTAAACACTCAGTACACTTCACACCCAGCATAGCCCACACTTACTACATCCCCTGCAAAGCACACTCTCAGCCCAGTACATACCCAGCACAGCAAAGACACAGTACAGTATAGTATACACTCAGCTCAGTACACACAGAGTACAGTACACACTTAGTACAGCACACAGAGTATAGTTCATACCCAGCAGAGTACACCCAAAGTACATCCCCAGCACAGTACACAGAGTAGTACAGTACATCCCCAGCACAGTACACAGAGTAGTAGTACATCCCCCGCACAGTACACAATTAGTACAGTACATACCCAGCACAGTACACAAGTACAGTACCTACCCAGCACAGTACAGAAGGAGTACAGTACATACCCAGCACAGTACACAAGGAGTACAGTACATCCCCAGTACAGTACACAGAGTAGTACAGTACATCAAATGAAAACAGTAATATAACTGCGCTAACCCAATGGAAAGAAAAAGAAAGCTGCTACACAAAAATATGACAAATATTTAAATGGGATAGTGTAAAAATGCAGCGCTGAGAAAAAATATAATATTAAAAAGACTGTGGTACAATAACTTATGGGTAATAACCCATCATATTGTGAGTATAGATACGTGAATGACAAAGTCCCACAGTGTAGATAACGTGAATGACAAAGTCCCATTCACGTTATCTACACTGTGGGACTTTATCATTCACGTTATCTATACTCACAACATGATGGGTTATTACCCATAAGTTATTGTACCACAGTCTTTTTAATATATGTTTTTCTAGTACAGTACATCCCCAGCACAGTACACAGAGTAGTAGTACATCCCCAGCATAGTACACAGAGTAGTAGTACATCCCCAGCACTGACAAGTTTAAGCTGCTTTCAGTATGACATTTACAGTTGGCGATGTGCTTCCACCTTAGAACACTGCCAATTTGCACCCAGGGCCGGACTGGGAATAAAAGCCAGCCCTGGAAAAAATGTCATACCAGCCCCATAGCATTATTATACCAGCCCAACAGCATAACGTCATTATTTTCTTGTTCATAAAAGGGAAAAACCATGCATTTTCAAACACATTTGAAGAGCATATTATATATAGATAAGACATAACACATAGGGATAGATATATATATATATATATATATATATATATATACACACACACACACACACAGTTGCAATAAAAAGTATGTGAACCCTTTTGGAATGATATGGATTTCTGCACAAATTGGTCATAAAATGTGATCTGATTACATTATTGTATTCACTCCCCCTTACATCAGTGACCCCCCTCTGACTGGCCTGGTGGTGCTGTCACTGACCTACTCTCAGGTGTACCTTGCAGGGCTCAATCAGTCGACTCCAGCTTGGCGGCTCTGGTTTTCCTATAGTCTCCTCTCCACAGTTCACATAAGTCTGACCTCTCCCATAACTGCCATCCCGTCGGCGCTCCCATTCTTGACTCCTCTCCAGACTCCCTCAGAGACTGCAGACATGATATAAGACAAGAGATGGTCAGAGGTTGCGGACATGATACAAGAAATGGTTAGAGGCTGCGGGCATAGTACAGGAGATGGTCAGAGGTTGCAGACATGATACAGGAGATGTCAGAGGCTGTGGGCATGGTACAGAAGATGTCAAGATGTCAGAGGCTGCGGGCATGGTACAGGAGATGTCAGAGGCTGCGGGCATGGTACAGGAGATGCCAAGATGTCAAAGGCAGCGGGCATGGTACAGAAGATGTCAAGATGGCAGAGGCTGTGGGCATGGTACAGGAGATGTCAGAGGCTGTGGGCATGGTACAGGAGATCAATGCAGCCTCACCAGTGCCCATCAAATGCAGCCTCACTGTGCCCATCAATGCAGCCTCACTGTGCCCATCAATGCATAAAAAGAAACAGAGCACCCGGTCATAGACTGCCGGGTAAGGGGTTACTTTGGCAACAAGTCTTATTCATATCAAAAGACTGGCGGTTTTACCAAAAAAGTATAAATTTTATTAAATATTCAATTTGGTACACACATCAAAATTGGTGAGAAAACGTATCAATTAAAACGTAATATTAAAATATTGCTGGTTAGATCAATTGGGACCTGTTGACTAATTAAATGATCATTGGACAAACTGGACAAAACATATAACATTTACAAAACAAAAACAAAAACAGACAATGCAAAACATAGTCCGGACATTTTGGATTTTTTGGGCTGTCAGTCGGTAATAGGTAATTTGTTGAATAATAGGGTATATTATATCCCTGTTGGCCAAAAGGAAAAAACCTGAGTGACTGCCGGAAAAATCCAATGGAGGTTAAATGGGGATGGGTGGAGGGGGAGGGGAAAGAGGAATGGCGAGCTGCTCGTATGTGTCTGAATACAATTGCTGTAGCTGAGGTGATATAAGTTGATTAGCTGGTGGAGTAAAAGGTGAACGTCCAAGATGAAGCTACGCTATTGGTTCTAGCGAAACGCGTCAGCATCATCAAACGCGTCGACTCATCACGGATGTTGGAGTATGGAGGGAGAGGTGACAGTTGTGAGCTGCGAGCAAAGGCATGGATGAGGTGAATACAGCTTGGTTGACTTGAGCGGCCAGAGTCCCAAGAGGTTTGAACATTTTCATTTACCTTACCTTACCTTTACCTTAGTTACTTGTTCCATTTCCCCATCCCCTTTCCCTCTTCCCCCTTCCCCCTTTCGTCTTTATTGCCCGTCAATGCAGCCTCACTGTGCCCATCAATGCAGCCTCTCTGCCAGTCCATGCAGCCTCACTGTGCCCATCCATGCAGCCTCGCTGTGCCCATCCATGCAGCCTCACTGTACCCATCCATGCAGCCTTACTGTACCCATCAATGCAGCCTCACTGCCCAGCAATGCAGCCTCACGGTGCCCATCATTGCAGCCTCACGGTGCCCATCATTGCAGCCTCACGGTGCCCATCATTGCAGCCTCACGGTGCCCATCATTGCAGCCTCACTGCCCATCAATGCAGCTTCACTGTGCCCATCATTGCAGCCTCACTGTACCCATCATTGCAGCCTCATTGTACCCATCATTGCAGCCTTACTGCCCATCAATGCAGCCTCACTGTGCCCATCATTGCAGCCTCACTGTGCCCACAATTTCAGCCTTACCGTGCCCACAATTGCAGCCCTACCATGCCCACAATTGCAGCCTTACCGTGTCCACAATTTCAGCCTTACCATGCCCACAATTGCAGCCTTACCGTGCCCATAATTGCAGCCTCACCGTGCCCATAATTGCAGCCTTACCATGCCCATAATTGCAGCCTTACCATGCCCATAATTGCAGCCTTAACGTGCCCACAATTGCAGCCTTACCATGCTCATTATTGAAGCCTCACCATGCCCCACAATTGCAGCCCCACCGTGCCCATAATTGCAGCCTCACCGTGCCCATAATTGCAGCAGTACCATGCCCATAATTGCAGCCTTACCATGCCCATTGTAGCCTTACCGTGCCCACAATTGCAGCCTTACCGTGCCCACAATTGGAGCCTTACCATGCCCACAATTGCAGCCTTACCGTGGCCATAATTGCAGCCTCACCGTGCCCAAAATTGCAGACTCACCATGCCCATAATTGCAGCCTTAAAGTGCCCATAATTGCAGCCTTACCATGCCCATAATTGCAGCCTTAACATGCCCACATTTGCAACCTTACCATGCCCACAATTGCAGCCTTACCATGCTCATTATTGCAGCCTCACCATGCCAATAATTGCAGCCTCACCATGCCCACAATTGCAGCCTTACCTTGCCCATAATTGCAGCCTTACCGTGCCCACAATTGCAGCCTTACAGTGCCCACAATTGCCCTCTTTCCCTCTTCCCCCTTCCCCCTTTCGTCTTTATTGCCCGTCAATGCAGCCTCACTGTGCCCATCAATGCAGCCTCTCTGCCAGTCCATGCAGCTTCACTGTGCCCATCCATGCAGCCTCGCTGTGCCCATCCATGCAGCCTCGCTGTGCCCATCCATGCAGCCTCGCTGTACCCATCCATGCAGCCTTACTGTACCCATCAATGCAGCCTCACTGCCCAGCAATGCAGCCTCACTGTGCCCATCATTGCAGCCTCACTGCCCATCAATGCAGCTTCACTGTGCCCATCATTGCAGCCTCACTGTACCCATCATTGCAGCCTCACTGTACCCATCATTGCAGCCTCACTGTACCCATCATTGCAGCCTCACTGCCCATCAATGCAGCCTCACTGTGCCCATCAATGCAGCCTCACTGTGCCCATCAATGCAGCCTCACTGTGCCCACAATTTCAGCCTTACCGTGCCCACAATTGCAGCCCTACCATGCCCACAATTGCAGCCTTACCGTGTCCACAATTTCAGCCTTACCATGCCCACAATTGCAGCCTCACTGTGCCCATAATTGCAGCCTCACCGTGCCCATAATTGCAGCCTTACCATGCCCATAATTGCAGCCTTACCATGCCCCATAATTGCAGCCTTAACGTGCCCACAATTGCAGCCTTACCATGCTCATTATTGAAGCCTCACCATGCCCATAATTGCAGCCCCACCGTGCCCATAATTGCAGCCTCACCGTGCCCATAATTGCAGCAGTACCATGCCCATAATTGCAGCCTTACCGTGCCCATTGTAGCCTTACCGTGCCCACAATTGCAGCCTTACCGTGCCCACAATTGCAGCCTTACCATGCCCACAATTGCAGCCTTACCGTGGCCATAATTGCAGCCTCACCGTGCCCAAAATTGCAGACTCACCATGCCCATAATTGCAGCCTTAAAGTGCCCATAATTGCAGCCTTACCATGCCCATAATTGCAGCCTTAACATGCCCACATTTGCAACCTTACCGTGCCCACATTTGCAGCCTTACCATGCTCATTATTGCAGCCTCACCATGCCAATAATTGCAGCCTCACCATGCCCACAATTGCAGCCTTACCTTGCCCACAATTGCAGCCTTACTGTGCCCATAATTGCAGCCTTACCATGCCCATTGCAGCCTTACCATGCCCATAACTGCAGCCCTACCATGCCCATTGCAGCCTTACCATGCCCATAATTGCAGCCTTACCGTGCCCACAATTGCAGCCTTACCGTGCCCACAATTGCAGCCTTACCGTGCCCACAATTGCAGCCTCCCCGTGCCCATGATTGCAGCCTCCCCGTGCCCATGATTGCAGCCTTACCATGCCCATATCGGCAGCCTTACCGAGCCCATAATTGCAGCCTTACCGTGCCTACAATAGCAACCTTACCGTGCCCACAATTGCAGCCTTGCCATGCTCATCATTGCAGCCTCACCGTGCTCACAATTGCAGCCTTACCGTGCCCATAATTGCAACCTTACCATGCCCATTGTAGCCTTACCATGCCCACAATTGCAGCCTTACCATGCCCACAATTGCAGCCTCACCATGCCCAAAATTGCAGCCTCACCATGCCCAAAATTGCAGGCTTACCGTGCCCATAATTGCAGGCTTACCGTGCCCATAATTGCAGGCTTACCGTGCCCATAATTGCAGCCTTAACCTGCCCACAATTGCAACCTTACCGTGCCCTCAATTACAGCCTAACCATGCTCATCATTGCAGCCTCACCATGCCCATAATTGCAGCCTCACCGTGCCCATAATTGCAGCCTTACCTTGCCCATAATTGCAGCCTTACCGTGCCCATAATTGCAGCCTTACCGTGCCCATAATTGCAGCCTTACCGTGCCCATTGCAGCCTTACTGTGCCCATAATTGCAGTCTTACCATGCCCATTGCAGCCTTACCATGCCCATAATTGCAGCCTCACAGTGCCCATAATTGCAGCCTTACTGTGCCCATAATTGCAGGCTTACCATGCCCATTGCAGCCTTACCGTGCCCATAATTGCAGCCTTACCATGCCCATAATTGCAGCCTTAACCTGCCCACAATTGCAACCTTACCGTGCCCTCAATTACAGCCTAACCATGCTCATCATTGCAGCCTCACCATGCCCATAATTGCAGCCTCACCGTGCCCATAATTGCAGCCTTACCTTGTCCATAATTGCAGCCTTACCGTGCCCATAATTGCAGCCTTACCGTGCCCATAATTGCAGCCTTACAATGCCCATTGCAGCCTTACTGTGCCCATAATTGCAGCCTTACCATGCCCATTGCAGCCTTACCATGCCCACAATTGCAGCCTTACCATGCCCATAATTGCAGCCTCACAGTGCCCATAATTGCAGCCTTACTGTGCCCATAATTGCAGGCTTACCATGCCCATTGCAGCCTTACCGTGCCCATAATTGCAGCCTTACCATGCCCATTGCAGCCTTACAGTGTCCATAATTGCAGCCTTACTGTGCTTATCATTGCAGCCTCACTACAGTCAATGCTTGGCTGAATTACACACAGCAGGCATCCATCTCCTGCTGTGTCACAGTCGCAGTTCAGTGTGAAATGTTCGGCCGCGCTGCCTGTAACAAAAGACCCGCCCTCCTCCTAAGAAAGATGGTAGTTGGGGCTCTATCGGCCCAAAAGAGAGATGATAGTCGGGGCTCTGAACGGCCCAAAAGAGAGATGATAGACGGAACTCTTACCGGCCCAATAGAGAGAGATGACGGCAGTCTTCTGTTGGAGATCTTTACCTGGCATCAGGTTTATAGCACGAACGTCAAGCAAAAGGCGTTGGCTGTTTAAGTAGGGACAAGAGGAGGAGCCGGGTGATGTCGTTGTGACATCATCAATCTGCGACGGAGTTTGTGGAGATATCAGAGCTCCCAGTGGAAAGATAAGAATATTGCAGGAGAAATGTCGGAGCCTCCAGTGGAGGGATAAAGACATTACAGGAGAAATGTCGGAGCCTCCAGTGGAGGGATAATGACATTACAGGAGAGATGTTGGAGCCTCCAGTGGAGGGATCAGGACATTACATCTAGGTTCTCCCCTCTTGAGGTTGGTTTTATGGCCTGGAGGGGGGGGAACCCTAACACAATCTTCTATGGGTATCTCGCCACAGACCCCTCTGTGGCAGAGCCCCAACCTCCCTGAGCTCTTCGGTCATCCAGACTCGACCTGGTGGAGTCTACATGGGATCACGCATCTAACTCACATAATCGAAGAGAATGTATTACTATCCTTTGAAGTACTCAGGCTTAAATTTGACCTGAACAATACATTTTTCTACAAATATCTCTTACTCAGACACGCCATCCAGGCGCAATTTGGATCCTTGACCATTGAGCTCACGGAATAGTCTATTGAAGATCTCCTGTTGTTTCCAGAAATTGCCAAACTGGTGACAACCTTTTATGGTCGCCTCCAAATGGTGGGAGCTGATCCCTTCCAGAACTCTCACCGCAAATGGCTATTGTCTATGCCTGAGCTTTCTGAAGAGGACTAGGAAGAGGCAACTGAGATATGTGTTCAGGATATCATTAGCACGGCTGACGTACTGGTCCAATTTAGGTTCATACACTGATTGCACTATACTCCAGCTAGGCTGGTACGAATGGGGTGCGGACAGAATATTTTGTGTGCTAGATGTGATATGATTGCTGCCGATTTCTTCCATATGTTTTGGACCTGTCCCGGACTGTCAACCTTCTGGAAGGAACTGTTTGCTTTCTTCGATCACAAACTCCATCTGCTGATACCTCACACCCTGGAGGTGGGACTCTTGGGAATACTCAATGACCATGTTCACCGCACTCATGCCAGGACATTGCTATGTATATTATTATTTTATGCACGGAAAACCATCCTTATGCACTGGAAGGATGTGGGTCCTCTTTCAGCCCACACCTTCTTCCGCATTGTTCATGGGGTCCTTCCCATATTTAAATTGATATATAAGAATAGGGCATGCCCTAAGAAGTTAACTAAAATATGGCAACCATGGCTTGATGTATTGAAGGATTTCTGGGGGGATGTCCTATCTTCACAGCTTTCCCAGTAGACCTACTACTTATGTACTCTAATGTTGTTGTCTGGCAGAATACAAAACGGAGAAACATGGGATGTCTTTTATGAAGCATCTACTACATGGGGGGATTCTTGACCTATATTGTTTTTACGGGGTCGCATGTGTTGCAGGTTTAAATGGTTGTATGTATGTAGGTATGAATGTGTGTTACTGGGGTATTTCTTTTTTAGGGACTTGTAATCTTCTTACAATGCCTGTACTATGTAGGTGCTTCACCGAACACACCTTTCGCAATTGTTACAGTCCCTCTTTTGTTGTCTTCTCTGTATTGCATTTTCTATGTTATAAAATAAAAAAAAATAAACACCTTTAAAAATATATATATATATCTATGGAGCCTATATAGTTATACTGACTGTGGGCAGGTATAGGAGCGTTCAATATATCCAGTTTGGAAGGAATATATATTTGTCCATATGGACTAGTGTTGAAGCCCCTGTTACTGTGGACTGCAAACAGGTGAAAGGGTGTTGGTTGTTCTACCCTTCTCCTCTCTATTACTCTCCCCTTTAATTATCTGGATACTTATGGTGTATCTCCTTCCTCTCCCAGTGGACCATATGAGTTTATATTCATATCTATATATCTTTATGCCATCAAGTATGTCTTTCATATACTATCACTTATTTGAATGTACAATTTGGCTGCTTTTTGGAAAGTAACTTGGATTAATATGCTGACTATTGCAGCCCTATAGTAAGAAACTGCCTCCTGCTTTACACAGTGATTATCTAGGAGCTCTCCATGTGAAGATATTTCTATGCTGACAAGGTAGCTATCTGTATCTAATGTGCATATGTCCTCTGGATATAGCAATGTTTGAAAGTGTGTGTTTTTTTCCATGTTATTGTAATATAATGTTGGATGAATTCATTTTATCTTTGATAGTGAGACCTGTTCCTTCCAACTACCCCCAAGTGTGTCCTGATGAAGCAAAACAGCGAAACACGTTGACGCACAGGAGCTCACTGCTGTTTATTTGGTGTCAACTCTCTTGTTTACACTAGATACTCATTACTATCATATGCCTATCAAATGTTTTTAATTCTTTTTTACTTGACCTGTTTGATATGACTTATTGTTAATAAAATATATTTTTGCACTACATCATTGTCCATCTTACCTGTAAAGTCTGAATTAGGGCCCTGTGGCCCGTTTACCCTTTTTTTCTTCCAATCAAGTTCATACGGATGTGGCTTTAGGAATGTTTCAATTTTTGCAGTTCTTGGTAATGTCACTGGTGTGCCATATTTTCTCCACTTGATGATGACAGCCTTCACTGTGTTCCATGGCATATCTAATACTATTATTATATTATTATTATATTATTTTGTACCCTTATCCTGACTGATACCTTTTAACAATGAAATCCCTATGATGCTTTGGAAGCTCCCTGTGGACCATGGCTTTTGCTGTAGGATGCGACTCATAAAATGTCAGGAAAGACCTACTAGAACAGCTGAACTTTATTTTGGGTTAATCAGAGGCACTTAAAATCGTGTACTGACTCCTATTTAACATGAGTTTGAATGTGATTGACTAATTTCTGAACACAGCTACATCCTCAGTTATTGTACACCCCCCCCCCCCCCCCCAAAAAAAAAAGATTTCAGTTTGCTTTTCAATTGAGTTGTACAGTTTATAGTCACATTAAATGAGGAAAAAGTTCTGAAATAATTTATATAGTACATATATAAATTCTCCACTTACAAAGGAAAAAAGGGTCTATCATTTTTATCATAGGTGTATTTTAAATTATTAAACAAAAATCCAAAAAAAAAAAAAAACACATGATACAAATGTTATAAATTAAGTTGCAGTTCAGTAAGTAAAATAAGTATTTGATCCCCCCAAGCAAAACATGACTTAGTACTTGGTGGAGGTAAGATTTTTCTTGTAGTTGGTGACCAGGTTTGCACACATCTCAGGAGGGATTTTGGTCCACTCTTCTTTACAGATCTTCTCTAAATCCTTAAGGTTTCATGGCCATCGCTTTTGCAACTCGAAGTTTTAGATTCCTCTATAAATTTTCTATAGAACTAAGGTGTGGAGACTGACTAGGCCACTGCATGACCTTAATGTGCTTCTTCTTGAGCCACTCCTTTGTTGCCTTGTGGCATGTTTTGGGTCATTGTCATGCTGGAAAACCCATCCATGACCCATCATCGGTGTTCTGGCTGGTTCTTATCCAAGATTTTACAATACATGGCCCCGTCCATTGGCCCCTTAATGCGGTAAAGTTGACCTGTATCTTTAGCATAGAAACAGCCCCAAAGCATAATGTTTCCAACTCCGTGCTTGACTTGATGGTGTTCTTAGGGTCCAAAGATGCCTCCTGTATGTACAACAGATTTAATGACAGCTAAAGGATGCGTTCATGTAGACAAAAGATCACACATTTTCTTATTCAATTTCCTTTAGATTTACCTTCAACTGTGTACTGCAAGGGCCTGCCTAATATACAAACTGAACGTGTTTAGGGTTGACCTCATATTATATGGTTTTGGTAACTCTAAAGGAAAATTGTATAAGAAAATTGTATAATGTATGGCCAGCCTTAGGTAATGTTGAGACCTAGAAACTGTTGCATTTCATTACCTGTTTGAGGCCATGTAGTATCTCTCCCAGCCTGCAAGCACTCTGAGAACTAATGGTCTTCCACCCTAAGAACTTATTTTCTCATAAGTCAGTCACCTTTTTCTGACACAACAGAAGTCTTGACTGATTCATTTTATGACCCTTGTCTGCCATTGTTTTTAATAGATGTAATGTGTCTTCTTCGCTGTTTTGCAAGGAAGTATTACGTAATAGAACAAGGGGGTCCTCTAAAGCGGTGGCCATCAACCCTGTCCTCAGGGCCCACCAACAGGTCAGGTTTGCAAGATAACTGAAATACATCACAGGTGATATAATTTGCTGCTCAGTGATTGCAGTATTCTAGTCTACATCTCCCCAAGGTAATGCATAATACCTGGCCTGTTAGTGGGCCCTGAGGACAGGGTTGATGACCACTGCTCTAAAGCACCATCACCCTAAAGTAATAATAAAACATGAATTTTTTTTTTTTTTTTTTAATAAAGACATGTCACACTTACCTGCTCTGTCCAGTGGTTTTGCGCAGAGCAGCCCTGATCCTCCTCTTATCAGGTCCCTTGCTAGCGCTTCTGGCTACACCCCCCCCTGCCAAGTGCCCCCACAGCAAACAGCTTGCTATGGGGGCACCCAAACAGGCTCACTCAGGAGCCAATGCTCTGTGTCCATTCAGACACAAAGCCCTGGCTCTGCCCTGTCCTGCTTTATTCTCATTGGCTCCCTCGCTGTGATTGACAGCAGCGGGTGCCAATGAGGAGGGAGAGTCCCTGGAGAGCCGAGACTCTCGTGCACATCGCTGGATCGTGATGGGGCTCAGGTAAGTATTTGGATGCTGCACACAGCACCTTCTTCAGCCATTTTCTAGGAGTTTATTGCTTCAACTCTCCAGCTAACAGACGACTTAGTAAACATTCATACATGATACAGTAGGTCCTTAATCATTGGAAGTGGCCGTGAAATACTCTCTCTCTCCTTCTTCAGGAATGATGTGCCATGTCCCTGTCACAGCCAGTCTATTACAGCCTGTAGCTGTTAGTATGATACACAAGACAAGCAACAAATAAACATAAGAACTATATCACTTTCCCAAACAAAAATAATAATATAAAATCACTCACGCAAAGGAAAAATATAAAGATAGAAAACACTGGGTTGCTGCTGCTCTTAAATGGTCTGTGCTCATACACAATATAGTATATATGATTTATAGTGAACAGGAGCTGAGCTTACGCTTATCTACTAAATAAAAAATCAATAGGTGCTTGTCATATGTCCAATATGTGTCAGTTTAGTGCAATCAGTCTCAAATAAAGTGCATGTAAACCATTAAAGTGCATAAAGTCTAACAAAGCTATTTGTATTCTGATGAAGATGCCTTTAAACAAAGGAGTTCCATGCATCCACAGCTACTCTACGTTGTTTTAGTTTTAATAGTATTTTATTGAAGGACCAGTGTTAAATTTGTTGACTAAATTAACACTATTCAAGTCAACTAAAATACAACTAAAACTTAAATGACATTTTAGCCAAAAGACTATGGCTAAAACGAAATAAAAAATTTGCATTAAAATTAACACTACTCTGCTGGGCATTTCTAAATCGGCAACACAATTCCATCCAGAGCCTATAATAGCACATTAAAGTTTAAACATGTATTGCACTATTGCACTGCTGCATAAGGATAAGTAAGGGACATCTATTATGCTGCTGAAAGAGAAATAATTGAGAAGGCTTTTCTCATATTTTTTCTTTAATGTTGGTAATATATTCAGGTAAAATGGCATTACAAGCAATAAAATCTACCGTTTTTTTTTTTTTTGTATTTTAAAGTTGCACTTCTGTTTGTCAAAAAGCAATATTTTTGTTTATGAAACGTGGTTTTATTTATAAAGATGCTATATATGAGGACTAGATCTGTGTCTGTAGTGCATGTTCAAACCTTAATACCATAAATAATAACATCTTATTAGATTTATACTCCAGGAGTATATAATTAGTTTGGAAATTCTAGAGAAATGTTTAAATAATGCATTACAATTGAACTAAACCCATTAGATTTTAGTTAACTAAAATGTATGAGATTTTAATCGCCTAAAACTAAAACGATTCAGATGACTAAAACTAAAATGGCATTTTAGCCAAAAGACTGACTAAAAAGAAATCGAAATTTGATGTCAAAATTAACAATGGTTGAAACATATGATGTTTTAAAATTGTGTATTTAGAATTGTTATATTATAGATTTGGTACTTCTAATTGTAAGAATCATCTTCTGATGGGTTTAAAATAATAGTTTGGTCATATGTTTACATTTTTGCCCACATTATTAAGCATCGTCCAATTATGAACAAGTGTAATGTATAAATATGGTGGAGCTGGTGCAGGTGGCCATGCCTCCTGATGACGTCCTGGATATGACGAAACTCGTAGGGGCGGTGACTTCTGGTTACCACATCACTTCTGCTTAGAGGAAAGCTTGCTGGCTCCAGGGAGGAATGGAGCAGTGGTGCAACCTCCTTTTCACTATAGATAATATATCTCTTTCCCAGTCCTTTTCCCTAACTGTCTCTCATCATGTGTATATCTGTTTATTTAATTTTAGGTACCCCATCTAATGAGGTATCTACTCTTAATATTTACCAGGGGTGATCAAACTCTGGCCTGCAAGGCTCCTACCTAGACCCGTGACTTCATCTCACTGATGGTGAGGTAGTGCTTTACCAGCAGTGGTCCATCATAGCAGCAGTCACACTGCCTGGTGGAAGCTATTCAACCCATGACCCCTTCTCACTATAATACAACTAACTTGTATGACTAGTGAGGTATCCCCTTCTTCTATAACACTAGTGAGGTATCCAAACAACACATTTCTGTTCAGACTTGCTGGAATGCCTAACCAACCTACCCTTACCAGATCATGGCTACCTGGTCACAAGTGCAAGTGTTGGCAGTGCAAGCTCGGTGTCTGCTTACCTTATATTGATGCTGTCACCCACTGGCAGTCTGTACCAAGTTGGCCATGTCCAGAGAGGGTTCCAAGTACTAGGATATACCCTCCTGGCTGGCTTACCAAGCTGATGTAGAATAGACCTAAAAGTCAGTCTAAGTAGGAAGAAATAGTAGTACGTCCGGAGGCACTTTGAGTATGATGTACTTACAATAAGTCCTGCACAGGGCACTCCTGCACTAATTTAAATATCTTTAAATCAAGTTTATCTAACTTGATATTTGCTAATACAGTTGTATGTCACCATTATTATGTTATTATTATCATTATCAAATTGGTAATAATTCTTCTTAGGAATTCTTCTTAATCTGGACACACACTAGTAGAATTGCATTCAAAATTTTTCATTTTAAGAATGTTTGTTTGACTTTCTAATCATTAATGGGTTTAAATCAATTCAATAAAAATTAAAATACCATCGTCCTTTTCAGTGCCATCATGGGCCGAATTACGACTATAGACCCAGAGATTCAAAGAGATATGGCATTTGTTTTAATGTTATGGCTTATGTACTTGAACATGTGATTAAATATATGTTTAAGTTGCCCGGGCTCGCCTTCTGGATGTGGCCGGTTATGAATATGAGGCTTTTTTTTTTTTTTTTTTTTTAGCACGCAAACTCCTATGACATTCACCCCATCTATAAGCCCGCATACCAGTGCCGCAGCATCCATGAGGGAAGGAAAACGGGGTTATTGATAACAATTCCAATCGCTCAAATATAAAACTGCTGTGCGCTACTCTCTCTCTGCTCTTCCCTAAGGGGCGCATTTAAGAAGCGGGAAACCGCGATACGGCGAACCTTGGGGAATGCGGCAACAGAGTTGGTTCTTTTGTAAGTATTGATCCAGGGAGGAAGCCCTGTAAGGATTTATATATCGGAAGAGTGTGGTAGGTGGTAAATAGCAGATATAAGGTTTAGAGATTGGTATTGGATTAGAAAACCTTAAATATAGCACCGTAACGGGACTCTCCCTACAAATTCTATCTAACGCAGGGGATGCTAGACATAGACCAGCGGAAAATGTATCTAGACTCCCTATATATCAGTACGGTATATAGGTACGATCTCAGCACAGTTACATAGAGGCTCATTCATCGAACTAATTTTGTACCACCACCACACCAGTACCTGCACTTTGAATTTAATTCTATTTGTCATCCAAAAGAGGAAGCCTGGAGCTTGGCCTAATACGGCTAATTTTGGATACACCGATTAAGACTAAGTAAGCCTAGACAGTGGGAAGAGAAGTATGAGTCGTAGCTCATCTAAAGCTGGGAAGGGGGGTCCACCGAAAACCCCAAAAGAGAATCTGGCTGGGAGTACCCCCGCTAGTACAATCAAGCAATATATGGTAAAAGGGGGGGGCCCAGGGAGTTCCCAGCAGGAGATTCAAAAATCAAATATAGCAGATAAAAAGAAGAAGGGACTCAACGAAAGGGAAGACATGACTCCAGATCACTCTAGGGAGGAGCTATTAGCCGAAAATACGATGGAAGCATCCAGAATTGAGGAACATAGACAAGACCCGCAACTACCTTCGAAAGGTGAACTAGCAGAGATGCTTAAAGCGCTTGAAACATCAATTAAGGCGGAGTTCACCTTGTTGAGGTCTGATTTAGGCAACCTTCTGGTAAGAGTGGAAGAGGCTGAAGACAAGCTTGACAAGCAAGGGCGGGAGTGTTCTAGTCTAAAAGAACAACTGAAAATAACCCAACAAAATCAGATAAAAATATGCTACAGGCTGGAAGATCAGGAAAATAGAGACCGTAGACAAAATTTAAGACTCAGAGGGGTCCCTGAAAATAGGGGTGAAGACCTAAAGAAGACTGTGGCAACTATCTTCAGCCCATTTCTGGGGCTGGAAGGAGAAGACTTCCCAAAAATTGAGCGCGTGCATCGGCTGGGCAGGCTAGATACCAAACGGTTCGAAGGAAGCCGGGACATAATTGTGAGGTTCAGATTTTATGAAGATAAGGAAAACATCTGGTTTAAGCTCAAGGGCCACACCCCACTACAGTTCGAAGAGGCAAGAATTCAAGTCTTTGCGGATCTAGCCAAAGGCACATTGGCGAGAAGGCGACATCTAAAACCCCTACTGGAACAAATGGTGAATCAAGATATTACGTACACATGGGGATTCCCAGCTTGCCTAGTAGGCAAGAAAGATGGGAGATCTGCAAGTTTAAGATTTCCAGGAGAACTAGATGAGTTCTGTGAGAAACTGGGTATACAGGTACCCCCAACATTGGATTGGTCCATGGAACGCTGGATAGAACTGAGTGTGTGTTAGGGGTGGGCTCGCGGGAGGGAGGTTGTGGGGGGGAAGAGGGAGCGAAAGGTCATTGCCAACGAAATTTAGGGAAGAGAGAGGATCCGCGGAGTAGAGCCTGGTAGGCTCGGTCACTAAGGCAATATGAAATGTTGGGAGGGTACACCTCAGACTCCGCCTTTGGAGGAGGAGACCAATGGTGGGCCACAATGTTCGTGACCCCCAATGGTCTAAGGGTTCGGTAGGAACCAGGGAGGGGGGTGGGGGGAGGAGGGGAGGGGAGAGGGGGGCTGGGGGGAGAGGGGCGGGGGGAGGGGGGGAAGCTGGGGATGGAGGTGGGGACGGGGAGGGATGGAGAGGGTGGGGGGGGAATAGAGGGGAGGGAGGGAGGGGCAGTAGGAGTGAGGGGTCCTGTTCAACCTCATCCCGATGGAAAAGGGAAAACTCTCCAGGGTCTAAGGCAAAGGGAGATTTCAGGAGGATTAAATAAAGAGATATGGCAACAATAAAATTTACAACATATAATGTCAAAGGCTTAAATACACCCAGGAAAAGATATAATATTTTTAACGAGTTGAAATCATTGGGACCAGACGTGGTGTTCCTACAAGAGACACACATATCACTTCAATCGCGATTAAGACTGTTCTCGAGGGAATACCCGGTCTGGTTTCAAGGAGACACTATCTCTAATAGGTCACGGGGAGTAGCTATTGGTTTTGCAAAGAAAATAAGGTTTGTGCTGGAGGAAAGATTAGTGGACCCAGAAGGAAGATATCTGTGCCTTAGAGGTAGTTTAAACGAAGAGAAAGTTACGCTAGTCAATATCTATGCCCCCAATAAAAATCCGACGAAGTATCTGGCAAACATCTTGGGAAAAATAGTGGAGTTCATGAGAGGACACCTGATTATGATGGGGGATTTTAATTTCTGCCTCAACCCGAGTATGGACAGTACGGCTCGTCCCCAGGGGAAGGACTGTAATCATCTAAAGAAGATAAAGCAAATACTTTCTAACTGGCAACTGGTGGACATCTGGAGAGTTCAACATCCAACTAAGAGAGATTACACGTTCTATTCCCCTGTGCACGGGACCTACTCTCGGATTGATTGGGGTATAATTGCGCATAAGGGGATTGACAAGGTAAAGGGATCCATGATAGGAAACATAACTTACTCTGACCATGCACCCATGACCATCGAAATGAGATCCAGAAGAGACCAGGTTGAGAGGGGGCAGTGGAGGCTAAATGAGGAGCTGATAAGAGAAGTAGAGGGGTACAACAGAATTAGACAAGAACTAGAGAATTATTTCGAGGTAAACAACACGGGGGATATATCAGGGGCTACATTATGGGAGGCACATAAAGCCTATATTAGAGGAGTATTGATTGAAATGGGGGCTAGAAAGAAAAAAGAGAGGCAGGAAAAAATCCTAAAATTAACGGAGGAGCTCACGGGATTAGAACAAACCCACAAAAAATGCAAAGGCCAGTTACCCCAAGAGATACACCATCAGATGGTCATTAAAAGATCTGAGTTAAAAACGGTAATGGAACAGGAGTCCAGAGTATCACTGAATAAGATGGGAGAGACACAGATGGGGTAATAAACCGAGCAAACAGCTTGCAAAAATAGTACAAAGGAAAAAAAAAGCTAGGAATTTCATAGAAAAAATTCAAACTAAAGAGGGCCAAATAGAATATTCAACTAAGAAGGTGGCAGAAACCTTCAAGGACTACTATAAGGAGATATACTCTGCCCCCAAGCAAGACACCTACTCAAAAAATAGGATAGTGAGATGTAACAATTATATTAAAAGGGCAGCGCTCCCCAAGATCCCTGAGGAAGACAGAGATTTATTGGAAAGACCAATCTCCGAAGAAGAAATTAGTAAAGCATTAGCCGGAATGGCACTCGGGAAAAGCCCAGGCCCAGATGGCCTAACAACACTTTATTATAAAACATTTAGAGAAGTTTTAGTACCTAGGTTGTGCCGGTATATGAACGGGTTGGGTGATAGCTTTGAGATGAGCAGAGATGCATTGAAAGCATCTATTACCATTATACCGAAAGAAGGCAAAGATAAAACAATATGCTCAAGCTATCGCCCAATCTCTCTACTGAACAACGATACAAAACTCTACGCTAAAGTGTTGGCAGAAAGATTAAAGGAATATATGAACCTATTAGTTAATTCAGACCAAGCAGGGTTTGTCCCAAATAGGGAGGGGAGGGACAACGGGATTAGGACCCTGCTCTTGATGGGAAAAATGAAGGAGAGTGGGCCCCCAGGACTACTTCTGTCAATTGATGCCGAGAAGGCTTTTGACAGGGTAGACTGGGGGTTCATGATCCAGACTCTGGAGGCTATGGGACTGGGCCCTAAAATGATTCGGAGGATAAAAACTTTGTACCATCACCCAACGGCCGTAATTAAAATTAATGGGATTTTTTCTCAACCTTTTGAGATGGAGAGAGGCACGAGACAGGGGTGTCCCCTGTCCCCGCTTCTCTTCGTTTTAGCCATGGAACCCTTCTTGGCTTCAATACGAAGGGACCCGCATATTCGAGGTGTTGTGGTTGGAGAGGAGGAACACAAAGTCGCAGCATATGCGGACGACGTGTTATTCTATGTAACGGATCCGGACACGACGATGCCCAACCTCATAAAGGCATTAAGGAAATACAGAGAGGTATCCAGTTTTCAAATAAACATGAATAAATCAGAAATATTAAATATAAATGTAAGTAAGCCAGTGGTCGAGATTTTGAAAAAAGAATTTAGTTTCAAATGGACTAAGGAATTAAAATACCTGGGTATTAAACTAACCAGCTCAATTAAGAAGACGTTTATTAGTAACTACATGCCCTTATTAGACCTGGTAAGATTAGAATGTAATAGACTCTACCATAAGGCCCTTTCCTGGATTGGACGTATCAATGTCTTTAAAATGGTATTATTACCCAAGATCATGTATGTCTTCCAGATGCTACCAGTTCCCCTCCCCCAGAACTATCTGAGGACATTAAAAAAAATAATCATGACCTTTATTTGGAAAAAAAAAAAAAACGAGAGTGTCTCTCCAGACGCTAAAACAAAGGAAAGTAGATGGAGGTTTGGCAGTTCCCGATATACAGATGTATTACAAAGCTGTAGTTTTAACTAGGGTAGTAGAATGGGCGATGAAGGATAAACGGAAAAAATGGGCAAAATTAGAAGAAGATTTAAGTGATTCACAATTAGGCACTATTATTTGGAATCCCACACACTTCAGACCACTTGCAAATAGTACACATAAAATAACAAGAAATGTTTTTAAAATATGGGATGGGATATATAAGAAAGTAAATGGGAAATATAATTCACCACTGATTTCACTATTAGACAATACATTTTTTACACCAGGTATGGAGAGTATAGGAGGAAAAGAAGCACTTTGGGGAAAAACACAATTGAGAGAAATTATGAACGAAGATAAAATTATGTCACTCCAGCAACTCACACACGGGAGGAACACACGGGGCCTAGATGGATGGCGATATCTTCAATTAAAACATTTTGTGAATAGGCTACCACAGCCAATCAGGTCTGGAAGACAACTGACAGACTTTGAAAAGCTGTGTGATAAGGAGGCCCCAAGAAATACAGTCTCTCAGATTTATAAAATCTTGCTGGCTTCAGAAAAGTTGGAGATGCCGCCATTCATATTCAA
Source organism: Aquarana catesbeiana (assembly GCF_042186555.1). Lineage (NCBI taxonomy): Eukaryota > Metazoa > Chordata > Amphibia > Anura > Ranidae > Aquarana > Aquarana catesbeiana. The sequence goes on along the minus strand of NC_133333.1, from coordinate 203,243,803 downwards.
ATGGGAGAGAGATTTAGGCACAAAAAAGGATATTGACACAATTAAAAGGATTTTTAAAATAAGCGCCAATTCAAAAATAGATACCCGAACGGCTGAAATGAACTACAAATGCATCAGTAGAAGCTACCTGACCCCCGAGATAACAAGTAAATATCAGAAAGGGCCAGCCACCTGTTGGAGAGGATGCCAAGAGATTGGAACAATGGGACACATGTGGTGGAGTTGCCCTATAATTAAAAATTTCTGGCATAAAATCCTTGTCCTCACAAAGGAAATCACGGGAATAGAGGTAGCAGACGACCCTTGGGAGGTCCTGTTCCTTGGGGGGATGGGGGATCTAAATAACGGTAAGCAGACTCTTGTCCCGCAACTTCTGAATGCGGCAAAAAGAACGATTCCAAGGAACTGGCAGAGGAGGGAGAGCCCGGAGATATGGGAGTGGTTTGATGCAATAGAGGAGAGCTGTTATTTGGAGATACTGGGGTGCAGAGTAGAAGACATAAGAAGTAAGAACCTGGGTAGCTGGGACCACTGGAAAAAATAAAAAAAAACATGGAGCTATGCCAAAGAAATCAAATCTTTAATTTAAGAAGGAGAGTGGAATGAATGTTAGACCCTGGAGAGGGGGGAAGGGAGGGATTGGGGAGGGGGGAGGAGTGGGTAGGAGTGGAGAAGGGGGAGGGTAGGGATAGACAGATAAGAATTTAACATGGTTAACCGGATTTATATGACCCCAGGCAAGACTAAGTCATTCCCTTAGATTGGATATATGCATGGTTGTAAGCATTCCTCTTTTTGTTTTATATGGCAAAGTGTCACGATGATGAGACAATGAGAGAGGGCCGGATAATTAAATGAACTGCAAAGTTGATCTACACCCCTCAAATTGGTCGACTGATGTGACAACAAAAAAAAAAAGAAAAAAAAAAAAAAATCAATTCAATAAAAATTAAAATACCATCGTCCTTTTCAGTGCCATCATGGGCCGAATTACGGCTATAGACCCAGAGATTCAAAGAGATATGGCATTTGTTTTAATGTTATGGCTTATGTACTTGAACATGTGATTAAATATATGTTTAAGTTGCCCGGGCTCGCCTTCTGGATGTGGCCGGTTATGAATATGAAGCTTGGCTTCACCCGGCCTCATTTGGAAAAAAGGTAGGTGTTGGCAAGGAATAGTGGTTACGCATTCGCTTCTTATCCCACCTACAAAAACTGAAAACGAGGGTTGGCCTATTCTCATCAATATGGCTGCTAGACGGGAAAGAGGCTTGTTTGCTTCCCCGTGAGTACTTAAGGTGACGGTTCAGTGCGTCGCCCGTGCCCTTTGAGAACATCACGTATGACGAAACATGTCAGGGCGGAGGTACACATTGACGTCTCCGCGATTTATGTGACCCTGGAGCACGGGCATTCGTTTTGTAATTCTTTTGCCGGCAAAATCTTTTTTTATATAACTTTTTGTATTTATACTTTGAACATTTTTTATGAATAAACCTTATAGTGTTTAGGGATAATACACTATCTGAGCTCCTTTTTTATCCCTATATACGGCCCGTTCCGGTCCGAGAGAGTGTATTGGCTTTTTCATCAGAAAGAAAGTCTCTCTACATATTGGATGGTAAAATGGCGTAAGGAGGGAGAAGGACGCTAGGAGCCTAGGAGCACTGGCATCTTGGATTGGTCTGAGACCCCCGCAGAGGGCTATATCTGCATGCAATAACAACCTCGCTACTGACAGGAGGTCCACCATATCTGGTAAGAGTCTCCATTATCTTTTGTGTGTGCCCTTAAGAGAGGCTTCTCCCTCATCCCCTCGGCAGTGGTGGATTCAATCTTCAGTCTTCATCTTTAGTGTTTTTTTTCTTTTTCTTTTCACTTTTGGGATTGGACTCAGCGCTCATCACATGTGAACTTTACACATATTGTTTTATTCACTTTTTTGCACTATAGGAATTTTTTATGTGGACTCTATTTAATTGTTTTTTTTTGTTCACTTGCATTGATTGGTATAGTTTTTTATAACTTATTTAATTATTTAGTGTATGTAATTTTGTGTATTGGGCTTTTATATCAATTTACCGTATTTATCGGCGTATAACACGCACCGGCGTATAACATGCACCCCAAGTTTAGGAGGGAATTTTAAGGAAAAAAAAACTTTTAGGAGGGAAGTTGAAGGGAAAAAAACTTACATTTAAATGCCCATCATTGCAGCCTTCTCAGTGCAGCCATGTCAGTGCAGCCTTGTCAGTGCAGCCTTGTCAGTGCAGCCTTCCCCAGTGCAGCCTTGTCAGTGCAGCCTTGTCAGTGCAGCCTTCCCCAGTGTCCATTGCAGCCTTATCCCAGTGCAGCCTTGCCCCAGTGCAGCCCTGCAGCTCGCAGTTTGAAAATGGCGCCGCTCCCCTGCGATCCTGTGATCCCCTGCGATCCTGAGCTTCAAAATCGCCGGCCGCGATTTGAAAATGGCGCCGCCGGCGCCGAAATACACAGAGCCGGTCCTCGGCTCTTCTCGGCGGCTCTTGTTCTCGTGACTGTGAGCAGAGCTATCTGAACCTAGCCGAGTACACTCGGCTAGATTCAGGCGGCGCTCGAGTGAAGCCGAAAGTGGCTGAGAAGAGCCGAGGACCGGCTCTGTGTATTTAGGCGCCGGCAGCACCATTTTCAAATCGTGGTCGGCGATTTTGAAGCTCAGGATCGCAGGGGATCGGCGTATAACACGCACCCGCGATTTTCCCCTGATTTTGATTGACTTGTAGTGCAAAGTGGATTTGCCTTTCGTAAATAACCCCCAATGTAATAACTGGGCATACAGATGTCCATATTGTCTTTAGCCACTATTTTTTCTACAGTACAGTGTCATCCTATAGTCTGAAATTCATACATAAGTTCCCAGTCATTGGGTGCTTACTATTCAACATAGATATCCTGAAATATTATGAAACAGGCAAAACCTGAACATTTCCACATCCAGCAGATAAACCCAAGCACTCTCAGATCTTTAGCTGCTCTATTACTCAGATACAAAAGATTAAGGATTAAGGAAAACCAGCACATTTCCAACGGCTGTTCCACATGAATTCACAGGCTTTGTCAAGACTTATTTCTGCTGCCATCCATCCTGCCCAGTCCATTTATATATAATCTGTGGGTGGACCCAACTTGGCGCTCATCCAGCTCTTTAGAATCTGAAGGTTAATGCACCTGTACTATAATAACAAATATATATACCATCAATTACTCCACCCCATCACATTGCCTGGGTTCATTAGGACAACCAGTCCCAAATCTGTATATACTAAACAAATCTTATTCTAACGCATTACCCTTATCTAAAGTCCTTCTTATACATTATACACCTTATTAAAGGCGGGGGTTTAGAAAAGGAAGGTGACAAGTGAAGTTCCTCTTTAAAGCAGATCTTCAGTCATTTTTTCAACTTTCCATCTATATAATTTTCTGCCCTTGTTGTTTTAACTTTGGATAGTACTTTTTTTTCTGCCAGTAAATACCTTATACAGCCCACTTCCTGTTTCTTGTCTGGTAAAAAGCCTAGGCTTATGACATCATGCACAGCTCTCTCTTTCACTCTCGTGAGAGTTTGCCAGGAAGGGAGGGTCATAAGTCTTGAGTCATAAGAGGACCAATGAGAGCTGCAGAGCTGGAGGTGTGCCTCTGTGTGTCTGTTTAAATCCAGGAAGTGAACAGGCAGCAGCTTCAGCTGCCCACAGTTAAGATGGATGCAGCCAGTCTCAGTGGAGGGAGATTTCTGCAGCATATTTGGCAAGTACAGAATCGCAGTATATATAAAATAATATGCAAAGAGGTTGGAGGGAAGCTTCAGAATGGCAAAGATATTTTTATTATAAATTATGCGATCAGACTGCAGTTCCTCTTTAAGATATTGTTCTTGGTTTTTATACCTACTTATGAAAAGACTCCTTGTATACCTTTGTTGTATCAGTTTACTGACCACAGCACCATTCATTAATATTTTGATACTTATTAGATACTAATCTGTTACAATGTATTTCATGTACAGGCTTATGTCTCTATGCAAATTCAGTAAGATGTCTCCAGCTAGTGGCCAAAGAATATTATTACCCTTGTAATGAAATTAAAGTGGAACTTCAGTCATTTCTTTCATCTTTCCATCTGTTAGATCTTCTGCACTTGTTTCAACTTTGGATAGTAAAATTTTTTTTTTCTGTCAGTAAATACCTTATACAGCCCACTTTATGTTTCTTATCTGGTCATTAGCCTAGGCTTATGACATCATGCACAACGCTCTCTCTTTGCCAGGAGGGGGGGTGGCGAAAGGGGGGGATGAGTCATAAGAGGGCCAACGAGAGCTACAGAGCTGGAGGTGTGCGTGTGTAAATCCGGGAAGTGAACAGGCAGCTTCAGCTGCCCACAGTTAAAGCGGAGTTACACCCAAAAGTGGAACTTCCCCTCATCTGATTCCCCCCCCCTCAAGTGCCACGATTGGCACCTTTCAGGGGGGAGGGGGGTGCAGATACCTGTATTAGACAGGTATCTGCACCCACTTCCGGGAATAGACTCACACCCCCTCCCGCACCCCCCCGCTGTCTCCTGGGAAACACACAGGTCCCAGGAGATAGCGGGGACCACTCGCGCATGCGCAGTAGGGAATCGGGAAGTGAACCTGCAACACTTCACTTCCTTATTCCCTCACCGAGAATGGCGGCAGCAGCAGCCGAGCTAACGCTCGGCTTCGGCTGCCGACATCGCTGGAGCTGGACCCTGGGACAGGTAAGTGCAGTTTATTAAAAGTCAGCAGCTGCAGTATTTGTAGCTGCTGGCTTTTAATATTTTTTTTTCAGGTGGACTCCCTCTTTAAAATGATTGCAGCCACAATGAGTGGAGGGAGATTTCTGCAGCATATTTGGCAAGTACAGAATCACAGTATATATACAATTATATGCAAAGTGGTTGGAGGGAAGCTCCAGAATGGCTAAAGATGTTTTTATTACAGATTAACTGTCAGAAACCATGAATCAGACTGAGACAGAAGTACAGTTAAATCACACTTGTATAATAATAATAAAAAAGGTAAATGTAGCCAAAACATAGCCAGAGAACATATTCATTTATTCGGATGAAGGTCAGACCCTGTTGGGGAGAGACGCTCCAGATTGAAATGGTCATATTTTTAAAATGCCTGAAAATCGATCCGGTCTGTGGCGGATGTGGCTCGGGTCTTCACTAATTCTAGATTTGGAGAGGAAGGCACGTGCTGTCTTGATGTACCCCAATTTCTCCTTATGCCTGTTCCCTTTTTCTCCCTACTTGCCTTCTTTCTCTCTTTCCAGTCCTTCTTTTCCTTACTACATTTACCTTTTCTTTCGTCTGTTTTCGCCCCTTGCGGGGCAGCTGGGGATAGATGGGGCGCTGTAGGGCGCTCCGTGGAACCTCAGAGCTTTATTTTCACATTAAACTAGAAAATGGAGCGGGACTTGCGGAATATTTTGCTGATTCGGGTTTTGCCTCGGCGTAGGCGTTCCCCGCATCGACTAGAGTCACGGGAGGGGGGTGTGGCCAAGACAGGCATGTGAGAAGACGTGTGTCTCACAGCTCCTCCACAGCACAGTGAATTGATCCTCTCCCAGCGGTGATTTGAAGCTCTCCAGCTGGCTACCGATCGGGGCAACACTCCGGACCACCCGCCGACCCTTTGTACCCGGGGAAAAACAAAGAAAAAAGAGGATTTCATGCAGTCGGAAATCCAAGATGGCGCTGCCGCGGCCCAGGCACAGCGCACGCCGAGAGGAGCGGAGATTTCTAAGGGGGATCACAACAAAAAGCTGCAGAAGACACAGGGTAAGGAGCAACAACGGGACATGCTTTATTATGCCCAAAAACTGGGGGGCCCCCATAATCAGGAGGCTAAAGGAAGCCCTGCTCAGCACCGCATGATAGCACAGGGCTCAGCTAGGAGAGAAGGAGGGACATGGAGAGCAGAATCATGCAGCTATGCACTCTCTTACACAGTTTACAGACACTGACGCTGAGGAAGCTGAGCAGCCAACTTTGGCTGAGATTTTAAGAGCGGTGCATGTCTGCACAGCCTCTGTAAACACTCTCAAGGAGCAGTTTGGGGGATTGAGAGAAGATGTCTCCTTGCTGCGACAGGATTTGCAAAAAATCCGGGAACGTACAACCGCAGTTGAAAGCAGGGTGAGCGAGGTTGAAGATAAACTACCCCCAGTTGCTCGGGAGGCCCATGCAGCACATCAGCTCGCTAAGGATACTAACAATAGAGCAGATGACATTGAAAACCGTCTGAGACGGAATAATGTCCGCATTGTTGGATTACCGGAGAAAACAGAGGGAAGAGACCCCACCACCTTTATTGAGGGATGGCTGCAAGAGATATTTGGAAAGGAGGCCTTTTCCCCGTTCTTTACTGTTGAGAGGGCTCATCGCACACCGGGTCGTCCGCCACAACCAGGCGCCCCCCCCAGACCAATCCTGGCCCGTCTCCTACATTACCGAGACAGGGAGGCGGTGCTGAGACAAGCCAGGGAGAAAGCTAATGTGCAGGTGAATGGAGTTCGTGTATCCTTCTACCCGGACTTTTCTGCGGAGGTACAGCGACGCCGGGCCAAGTTCTCTGATGTGAAAAGGCGTTTAAGATCATTGCAGCTTCCCTATGCCATGCTGTACCCTGCTAAGCTGAGGGTTACTGCCAATCGTCAAACCCACTTTTTTGAACCTGCTCAGGATGCTGCTCTTTGGCTGGATCGCAATGAGCAGGCTCTACGTCACGGAGGTGGAGAGGAAGATGGAGATTAGTTTGGTCGTAGCTGCAGCAAGTCACTATGTTGATCAATGGTTATATTAGATGTGCCGGCTGGTTCTATTTGGAAGGCTCACATTATGTTCACTTTTTGCCCCCTTTTGTTACCCCCCCCCCCTCCTTTCCTTTTTTTTTTTGTTGCCTTTTTATCTGCCAATTGTTCAGTTTTTTGGCATACAGTGCTAACGTCTGTTTTGATCCTGGCAGATAAACATTAGGACAGAAGGGGTAACATGCTCTTTGTTCTGCTGGGAGACGTAATATTACCATGTGAACTTTGAGCTATCTTGTAAAGCTGCAAGAAAAATGCGATTTTTTCACGAGAAATGTGGAAACAAAATGCTTGATCAGTTTTTGATTCACGTTGGATCATCGGGGCTTGTCCTGTTGACAGCCTGGACAAATGTTTGATTTATATGTTTAACCCTTTACACCCACAGGCTTCGATTGAAGGACATTAGACTATGGACTTGGTACTCAGCTAATTATGACATGTTTGGTGCGCCTAAATTATGGCTTACAGTCAACATTTGGAGTGGCGGGGAAACCCGGCTATTAGACGGGCTCAATATCCCTATAGGGGAAGATTTCAATATGGTATATTTAATGTATGGTTCGATTTCGCTATATTGTTTTATAGGCACCCTGCTCTTCCTGGATATCATGCTCCCTAATGGCTAGGGTCCACGTGGTGTCTTGGAACATCAGGGGGCTAGGTTCCCCGCTTAAACGCATGATGATCTCCACCTGAAAAAGTTTCACCCAGCCATATTGTGTTTCCAGGAGACACATTTGACTCCGGAAACACAAAACTGCTTAAGGTATTCCTGGGTGGGGAAGATATATCATTCCACACACACCTCCTTTTCCAGGGGGGGTGAGTGTGTTGGTACACAATGCCATAGATTTTCAGGAATTTGACACATGCATAGACTCAGAAGGGAGATATATTTTCTTGCACTGTCGCATAGGATCGCTACACTGTATTTTGGCATGTATATATATTCCTCCTCCCTTTTCGGCAGAGGTATTGCGGAAGCTTCTGACATATATGGTGAACAGGCCGGAGTTGCCGTTATTGATTGTTGGAGATTTCAACTGCTGGTTGAGTCCCTCCATGGACAGGCACCCCAGTGTTAGGGGGTCTGCCTCGTTGAGGGAATCACCATTGCTTAGACTACTAAATGAGGTGGGCTGGGTGGATGTTTGGAGACACAGGAATCCTTCGGAGAAACAGTTTTCCTGTTTCTCCAAAACTCATGGGACGCTTTCCAGGATTGACCTAGCAATTTGTGACTCTGCCATGCTCCCATCCGTCTCGGAGGTGATATACAAACCACGCAGTGTGTCTGACCACTCCCATTTGGTGATTAGTTTGATAGTGGCTCCACTGTCAGGGTTGCCTAGGGCACCCTGGAAATTCAATGCCTTCTGGCTAAAGTTATTTACAGCCCCGGTGGAGATGGAGAGGAGCATGCGAGAATTTCTGGCTGGGCAGGAGTTTCTGGACTCCCCTTTAATTCAATGGGAGGCGTTTAAAGTTCATCTGAGGGGTTTACTAATTACAGAAATCACTAAAGTTAAGAGAAACTCTTCAGAGCACAGAGAGGAACTTGAAAAGATGGTGCAGGATTTGGAGGAAAAATGTATTCAGGATCCTACTGACTCTGCCAGGGAGTCGTGGAAGTCGGCTCAATCAGCTTATGAGCGACTTCTGTCGTCCACGGCAGAGAAGAAAAGATTTTTTTCCAAGGCAGCTGTAACGACACCCCGAGTATGAAAGGGGTTAAAGTCGTTTAGGACATTTCAAACACAAAGGCAGCTACCGAACACTCCAATCAGCCGAACAAGGAACCCATACAAATAATCCACCCCAAAAACGAGACACGGCTCTGTCTTCAGGTTCCAAGCAGGAATCAACTCTTTTATTATAACACATGGACACAACAGATAAAATAACTCTTTCCCCCCACCCTTGGAAAAGAGGGCGGGTTAAACTGTCCAATGACAATGGACACACAAGTCAGGTGTGTTTAACGTCTCATCAGTACACAGTGTTAGCAGGGAGAGCTGTTGGAAGAATCCCCCCTCCCTCCAATGCAATACACATCCTGTGATCCGAGGCAGACAAACACAAACCCTCCAATGCAATACATATCCTGTGATCCAAGGCAGACAAACATAATAGAACATTGGTTTGCAGGAGGCTGGCATTAATTCCCCTCCAAAAGCCTCTTTTCCGGCTAGGTTTGTCACAGCAGCTTTCTTTGAGGAAGGGGAAACCACGGGTCGTCTTTTAGCTAAAATAGCAAACTCACAACAACCGTCTCCAGTGATAGGGGCAATTAGAACAAAGGAGGGGAAGATAGTGAGTTCCCCTGATCTGATACTACAGGAACTGGCAGGATTTTATGAGAACCTGTATCTGCCTACTGGACAGTATACAGGGGAGGAGCTTATGGGATATCTACAGGGCATTAATTTCCCACAGATCACCACTGAGAATAGGAAGGCCCTGGACGATCCACTTACAGTGGAGGAGTTGCAGCTGGCATTGAATGCATTCCCAAACTGTAAAGCCCCCAGGTCGGATGGGCTACCTATGGAAATTTATAAGCAGTATGCTGAAGTACTCCTTCCTAAGCTCCTGACTGTGTTTAACACGGCCAGTGCTAACAGAACTCTACCCCCTTCCATGTCCACAGCCAATATTGTTTTGATATTAAAGCCTGGTAAGGACCCTGTCGACCCTGGATCATATAGACCCATTTCCCTGTTACAGAGCGATATTAAGATACTGGCGAAAGCTCTAGCAATTAGACTAAATAAAGTCATTACGTCGATAGTGCATCCAGACCAGGCAGGATTTATGCCAAATAAATCTACGGCAGTAAATCTCAGAAGACTTTATTTGAACATTCAGTCTCAGGCAGACAATAAGGGACAGAGGGCTTTGCTCTCATTGGATGCTATGAAGGCCTTCGATAGCATCGAATGGGAGTATTTATGGGGTGTTCTTCAGAGGTTCGGATTCGGGGAGAAGTACATTTCCTGGGTCCGTTTGCTTTATTGTGGTCCCCAGGCAGCCATTAGAGCGTCGGGCAGAATGCCTCTGGCCTTCGCGCTAGGTAGGGGTACGAGACAGGGGTGCCCTTTGTCTCCCCTGCTTTTTGCATTAGCCATTTAGCCCCTGGCCATTAAAATTAGAGATCACCCGGGTATTGATGGCTTTCGTTATGGGGACAGGCATGAGAAACTGATGCTCTATGCGGATGACACTATGATTTTGCTGGGAGATGTCGAAGACTCTCTTCGGGAAACCATGGCCACCATAACGGAATTTGGTACTTACTCGGGACTCCAGATTAACTGGACAAAATCCTCCTTAATGTTACTAGATGAAGGGGGCAAGCCACCCACGAACAACTCCATACCCCTGTCTACATCCTTTAGGTATCTGGGGGTTCAAGTGACACCGATGGTGAGAGAATACGGGAAATTGAATATATCCCCATTACTGCAGAAATTCAGAGACCGGATTAAGACATGGAACTCACTGTGTTTATCGATAGCGGGAAGGGTGAATCTGACCAAGATGATCCTCATGCCCCAGCTATTGTATTTACTTTACAATTCTCCAGTGGTGGTCCCCTTGAAAACATTCAGAATGGTAAACTCCCTCTTCCGTCTGTTAATTTGGAAGAATCGCCCTCCCAGAATCAAACTTGAGCACCTACAGCGTCCTAAAGATGAGGGGGGATTGGCCCTACCGAACCCATGGCTTTATTACTTAGCAGCCCAGCTTCAGCACCTAATAGGGATCATGGGTGGAGAGACAGATAGGTCGAGTATCGTTCGCAGTTCCTCTGAGATTGTGATGCTACATACGGTAAAGCGAGATTCGGTGCCGTCGGCACTTGAGTCTCTAGCCTTTGCAAAACCAAATAAGGTATACCCGACCTACAATCTTATCCAGAAAATCTGGAACAAAATTAGATACTTGCAGGGGGTGAGAGGATACACTGACTTTAGCCCGATATGGTCAAACGGGACTTACCCTGAAATAGCGCAGTTACAGCACGGAGCACTATGGAAAAAATATGGGGTTGTATATATTAGAGATATTTTTCAGAACGGTATTTTGCTATCTTTTGAGGCTCTGCAGGAAAGACACGGCTTGCCATCCAAAATGAGGTTCTACTATATGCAACTAAAACATGCGGTGAAGGCTCAGAGCATTGCTTCCAAGTGGTCCTTTTCATCTACACCGCTATTTAACTTAGTCCTGAGAGCTACTAATACAAAAGGTTTTATCTCGCAATGCTATAATATGCTCTTGCAGGGCTTCATGAATAAACACCCCTTGAAAATGATGGAGAAGTGGGAGAGAGATGTGGGACAGATAGATGAGGACCAATGGGAGGAGATCTTACAAGCAGTGCCCACGAGTTCACTTAATGTATCGCAGAGGTTAACACAACTGTATCTTATTTTTAGAGTGTACTATACCCCACACAGACTGCACCAAATGGGTCTTAGAGACACCACGACGTGCACTAGATGCAAAAGAGACCATGGAGATCTGATTCATCTTTTGTGGCGGTGTCCGAAGCTTCATCCCTATTGGGGTGGAGTGGTGGATACCATTAATAGGGTGTTCCAGATCTCTTTGCCTACCAACCCAAAACACTGTTTACTAAATGTGCTTGAAGTATTCGAATGGGAAGAAAGTGTTAGACTAGCAGTTACTAGGCTTCGATTGATAGCACGTAAGATGATAATGGTACATTGGATATCAGAGGACCCTCCCACAGTCAAGTAGTGGATAGCGGCAGTGGGGAACATGATCAGAATGGAGAAAATGGCATACCAGCACAGGGGGTGCACCCGAAAGTTTGAGAAGCTGTGGGGACCGTGGCTAGATGTACCGGGACTAGTCCCGGTGGACCTGGTGATGGAGAGATTATTGGGTATTAATGCTGACTAAATGTTTTTGAATATACTATTGGTTAGACTGATGAGCTGCACTTTGAATATTGATTCTGCTATAATGTATTGAGAATTCCTAAACTATGCAATGTAACTAAGTACTGTTGAAGCCTGGACTTGTATAATTGTTTATGTTGAACAAAATAAAGTTGATTTTGGATATAAAAAAAAAAGAGTCACGGGAGAAAATATACTTAATGCCAAAGACTAATGTGTGTTCTTTTTAGTTATATCTTTTACTTTTGTCATGAGGTATTGATAAGGTCATGTAATGATATGATGTATTCTCCCGTTGTGATTTTGAAATGATGTTTTTTGAAATGATGTATTTCGTGTGTCCCTGCCAATTCTTTAAATAAAAAATTTGAAAAAAAAAAAAACATAGCCAGAGTTCAGGAACCAGAATGAATAGTCAGACAAGCCAAAACGTCAGGGAGCCAGAGATGAGCATAGTAGAACAGCAAGCAGGATCTGGAGCCAGAAGGAATGTCAGCTAAGCAAGTCTTTAACAGGAATGCGTCTCTAGAGATGTGACCAAGGGATATGACCAAGGCATAGGCAGAGATCATCTGGACTGGACGGCTTAAGTAGGCAGTACTGATGAGCAGGATATCATCAACAGGTGAGTCACTGTGGAGAGAAAGAAGCTGGCAATTAGCCGACAGCTGAGCGGCCAGCTCAGAGAAGGAAGGGCTGAGCCCAGCCCTGACATTATGCGAACTGACTGCAGTTCCTCTTTAAGCTCTTTTTATTGATACTGCCATTTTAACATTATTATATTTCTTTATGGATTAATCATTTTTTCCAGGTGTAATGTGTCTTTAATTTTGTCTTGTGTTGTAATTTTGTTGTAATTGTGTTTGTCTTGTGTTGTAATTTCCTGTGTGTCAACACTATTCCTGCCTTTGTACTGTTATTTAAAGCTGTTCTGTATGTGCAAAAAAAGGCCTGAAAAAGTGGTTGTGGCCCCAAAATACATTTCCATAGTAATATGGACTCCAAAGGAGTATGCAATCTCCTGCCAAGGCAGCAGCTGTGAGCAGGCAGCAGGTACAGGCACAATTACAGGTACAGGCGGATTCGAGGCAGACGCAGACACCCCCTGCCTGACCTGTGCTATTATTGGACACAGCATGAATTTGGCAGCAGATTTCAGCCATCAATTTTGGCTGAATCAGCTAATCGGCTGTGTCCAATCACATACAGAGTTCTGTGTTTACAAACACACAGAACTCTGTGTACATAGGAGCAGTAACCTGGCTGTTTCTGCTCCCTGAAAAGCAGGGAGAAAAAACAGCCAGATAGTAAAGTGAAAGCAGCACACATTACACATTGTTGGGCACACAATTAACCCCTTGATTGCGTTTAGATGTTAACCCCTTCCCAGCCAGTGTCATTAGTACAGTAACAGTGTACAGTATTACTGATCACTGTATGAGTAGCAATGTCAGTTAGTGACTCTCCCAGATAGTGCCTGTTGGCGCCAGATTGCCCGCCACCCTATCACAGCCCCACTACCAGTCGCTGATCACCACCATTACAGTATAGTGTCTATAGCTGCATAAATTCCAGCATATATACCATAGTTACATAGTAGTTGGTGAGGTTGAAAAAATACACAAGTCCATCCAGTCCAACCTGTGTGTGTGAGTGAGTGTGCGTTTATGTCAATAGTACTGTACATTATATATCCCTGTATGTTGTGGTCGTTAAGGTGCCCATCTAATATATTTTTTTAAATTATCGATGCTCCCTGCTGATACCACTGCTTGTGGAAGAGAATTCCACATCCTTACCGCTCTGACAGTAAAGAACCCTCTACGCAGTTTAAGGTTAAACCGCTTTCTCTTCTAACTTTAGTGAATGGCCCTGTGTCTTTTTAAATTCATTTACTGAATTTTTTTTTCCCCTATGCTAGGGTCACCAGTATGATATTTGTACATTGATATCATATCCCCTCTCAAGCGTCTCCTCTCGAGAGAGAGAGAATAAATTCAATGCTTGCAGCTTTTTTCCATAGCTGAAATCCTCCAGTCCCTTTATTTAGCCTTGTTGCCCTTCTCTGGACTCTCTCCAGTTCCAGAACATCCCTCCTGAGGACAGGTGCCCAGAACTGGACAGCATACCCCAAGTGCGGTCGGACCAGAGCCTTGTAGAGTGGGAGAATTATTGTTTTATCTCTGGAGTTGATCCCCTTTTTAATGCATGCCAATATTCTGTTTGCTTTGTTAGCAGCAGCTTGGCATTGCATGCCATTGCTGAGCCTATCATCTACTACAGTGGTTCTCAACCTTCTAGTGCCGTGACCCCCTGATAAAATATCCCAAGTTGTAGGGACCCCTAACAGTAAAATTATTTTCGTAGCGTGGGTTGTCAGCACCCAAGGCAAAACAAGTAATTTGTGCCCTTAACCCAGGGACATTTAAAGCTCCCTGAGTCCTTGCCACTTGTGCAATATTAAAAACCCTTATGGTACATTTTAGGATGTACCACTCTTTCTCTTTGTTCTCCTTTATTTCCCTTTTATCCCTCTCTATACTCATTTATTGGGCTTTTTCCCCCATCCTTCTCTCTAGCCGTCTTTCTTGTTCTTTCTCTTATTCTTTCTCTCCCTTTTTCTTTGTTCCTCCCCCTCTTTTCTTTAGTAGGGACTTTTAATGGCAACTCTAATCACAGGTAGTGTTACTCACTGTGTCTCTGGCTTCACTGTGTCTCCCACTTTGTGGCATCTCGTAGCAGTGACACCTATGCCAAAATCAGGAGATAGGGTCTCCTCCAGCCCCTCCCACTTCACATTCCTCACCAGTCAGCTGACTTCTAGTCTCTGCCCCCCCACCCATGCCATAAACTGAATGGGCGGCTGCAAAAAGGCTAAGTGGGCAGCTTCGGGCTCCAGGAATAGCCCAGCTGGGTGGCCGCAAAAAGGCTGGGAGAGCAGTGCAGGCTTCAGGAACAGCCCAGGATTCAGTGACCGCTGGTAAATCATCATTTGACCCCCGAGGGGGTCCCGACCCCCAGGTTGAGAACCACTGATCTACTGGGACCCCCAGGTCCTTTTCCATCCTAGATTCCCCCAGAGATTCTCCCCCTAGTGAGTAGATTGCATTCATATTTTTGCCACCCAAATGCATTATTTTACATTTTTCAACATTGAACCTCATTTGCCATATATTTTCCCATCCCATTAATTTGTTTAGGTCTTCTTCTATGGTTTCCACATCCTGCGTAGACGTTATTGCTCTGCTTAACTTTGTATCATCCGCAAATACTGAGAGCTGTTTATCCCATCCTCCAAATTGTTTATGAATAAATTAAACAGGACTGGTCCCAGCACAGAACCCTGGGGGACTCCACTTTCCACCCCTGACCATTCTGAGTACTCCCCATTTATCACCACCCTCTGAACTCGCCCTTGTAGCCAGATTTCAATCCATGTACTCACCCTATGGTCCATGCCAACGGACCTTACTTTGTACAGTAAACATTTATGGGGAACTGTATCGAATGCCTTTGCAAAATCCAGATACACCACGTCTACGGGCCTTCCTTTATCTAAATGACTGCTTAACTGCTCATAGAAGGTGAGCTGGTGAGAACGATTCTTTATAGTTTGTAGATGCTATAACTTTCACACAAACCAATTAATATATGCTTATTGGGATTTTTGTTCATACCAAAGATATGTAGCAGAAAACACTTTGCTTAAATTTATGAAATTAGGTTTTTCAATGGATATGTTTTATAACAGAAATGAGAAAATATAGGGTTTTGTTTAAACATTTTCAGTCTTGTCATTTCTATAGCAAAAAAACAAACAAAAAAAAGTTGATCAAATACCATCAAAAGAAAGTTTTATTTGTGTGAAAAAAATTATAAAAAAAATCACATGCGTACAGTGTTGCATAACCCCTTAATTGCCAGTTAAAGTAACGCAGTGCTGAATAGCAAAACATGCTAGTCATGTAGGGGGTAAACCTTCCGGAGCTCAAGTGGTTAATAGAATTTGTGAAATTTTCAGAAAGAAAACAAAAAACTTCAAGGGTCCATTAAAATGTCTACCCTGCGTTGCATTGCATTACTGACTGCATGGTAATGTACATTGTGCTGCACATTTAGGGGCATTGCATAAAGGCAGCCCTTTCATTAGAATGGAATGGTAACACACCACGCAGCACAAATCAGAAATGCAATATTATTTCTGGTGCAACACACTACAAAGTGTACGGTATGGACAGTTTGGCCTCAGTGCCATCATTGGCAGCTGGGTCCGTCTCTCACTGCTGAGAGCCTGAGCCAGCCACTCCCACCCCCTCCCCTGCTTGGCGCTTCAGTGAGACAGTCACCGCTCTCTGGTCAGAGCAGACCTGAGCGATCAACGGTCACGTGATCGCTCAGTTCTCGGGCTTAGAGTCGGTGGAAAACATCTGTAGTATCACACTGATGCTGCAGCCATTTATGTGACTATGTATGGGTTTTTTTGGGTTTTTTTGCACACTTCTCCTTTAAAAAATACATATTCCCTAGACTGCATCTGAAAATGTGCTCTTCAAACAAGCGTTAGCAGTGTTACATTTTTTTTTTCCCTCTCCTTAGGTTTGAAGAATTTCTTCAGCCAAGAGAAAAAACAAGTGCGCTTTTCCGAACACGAAGGCAAAGAATGCATTGCACCTTTATTTCAGACTGTACAAGAAATTCCACAACCCATCCCAACCAAAATTACTGGCACAATCCCCAAATGGATCCAGGGTAGTCTGCTGCGAAATGGGCCAGGCAAATTTGAGTTTGGAGACTACAAGTGAGATCAGTATCTGTCTATATAGCATGGCTTAGGATTTATAATGTTATACCAATGGTTTGTTATTTATGCTTATACTGTATATAGAGGTGATGCGCTAAATCACTGCACATCTAGCCAGGGGCGGACTGACAACTCATGAGGCCCCCGGGCAATAGGAGATCCTGGGGCCCCCTGTCCCCGCTCATGTATTCCCACCCACACTCAAGCCACACCCACACAAATCCCCACCTACATTTTGCACTGCCCACACTACATGCGTTCGTCACAGAATTACATTAAAGAAAGTGCAACAACAGGTACCTTTCCAAAATTAAAGTGATTGTAAAAGCTCGTTTTTTGTTTTTTTAAATAACAAACATATCATACTTACCTTCACTGTGCAGCTCGTTTTGCACAGAGTGGCCCCGAACCTCGACATCTGGTGGTGGCTCTCGCGGCTCCTCCCCACATCAGATAACTCCCTAGGAGAAGCGCTCTCCCGGGGGGGGGGGGGGGTTACCTTGCAGGTGGGCTCCCGTGTCCAGCATTTGCGTCTATAGACACATGTTTACATACATGTGCTCATCCTACATAAAGCTTTTCATATAGAGCATGTGCTGGGATCATGGGGGTGCTTTACTTTTTTTTATTATTATTTTTATTAACTTTATATAATTTTCACTGATCACCACTGTAAGGAACATTCTTCTCACTGACCACCAATGTAAGGAACATTCTTCCCACTGACCCCCAATGTAAGGAACATTCTTCTCACTGACCACCAATGTAAGGAACATTCTTCTCACTGACCACCAATGTAAGGAACATTCTTCCCACTGATCACCAATGTAAGGAACATTCTTCTCACTGACCACCAATGTAAGGAACATTCTTCCCACTGACCACCAATGTAAGGAACATTCTTCTCACTGACCACCAATGTAAGGAACATTCTTCTCACTGACCACCAATGTAAGGAACATTCTTCTCACTGACCACCAATGTAAGGAACATTCTTCTCACTGACCACCAATGTAAGGAACATTCTTCTCACTGACCACCAATGTAAGGAACATTCTTCCCACTGATCACCAATGTAAGGAGCATTCTTCATCACCAATGTAAGGTGCATTCTTCCCACTGACCACCAATGTAAGGAACATTCTTCCCACTGACCACCAATGTAAGGAACATTCTTCCCACTGATCACCAATGTAAGGAACATTCTTCTCACTGACCACCAATGTAAGGAACATTCTTCCCACTGACCACCAATGTAAGGAACATTCTTCTCACTGACCACCAATGTAAGGAACATTCTTCTCACTGACCACCAATGTAAGGAACATTCTTCCCACTGACCACCAATGTAAGGAACATTCTTCTCACTGACCACCAATGTAAGGAACATTCTTCCCACTGACCACCAATGTAAGGAACATTCTTCTCACTGATCACCAATGTAAGGAACATTCTTCTCACTGATCACCAATGTAAGGAACATTCTTCCCACTATTTATTGAATCCATATTGAGCACTATATTTGATTGGCTGTTTGCTTCTGCTTAGGCCTGGCACACACGCACAATCACAATCACGCACATGATGATGAAGTCATCATCATGTGCGATTGTGCGTGTTTGCCAGGCCTAAGCAGAAGCAAACAGCCAATCAAATATAGTGCTCAATATGGATTCAATAAATATGCATAGCCATAGATATCATAAATGACTACAGGAAGTAACCAGAGACTGTGAATGCAACTACAGGAGATAACCAGAGACTGGGGATGCAACTACAGGAAATAACCAGACTGCAAATGCGACTACAGGAAATAACCAGACTGCAAATGCGACTACAGGAGATAACCAGACTGCAAATGCGACTACAGGAGATAACCAGACTGCGAATGCGAGTACAGGAGATGACCAGACTGGGGATGCGACTACAGGAGATAACCAGAGGCTGCAAATGCGACTACCGGAAATAACCAGACTGCGAATGCGACTATAGGAAATAACCAGAGGCTGCGGATGCGACTACAGGAAATAACCAGAGGCTGCGAATGCGACTACAGGAAATAACCAGAGGCTGCGAATGCGACTACAGGAAATAACCAGAGACTGGGGATGCGACTACAGGAAATAACCAGACTGCAAATGCGACTACAGGAAATAACCAGAGACTGGGGATGCAACTACAGGAGATAACCAGAGACTGGGGATGCGACTACAGGAGATAACCAGACTGCAAATGCGACTACAGGAGATAACCAGACTGCGAATGCGACTACAGGAGATGACCAGACTGGGGATGCGACTACAGGAGATAACCAGAGGCTGCAAATGCGACTACCGGAAATAACCAGACTGCGAATGCGACTATAAGAAATAACCAGAGGCTGCGAATGCGACTACAGGAAATAACCAGAGACTGGGGATGCAACTACAGGAAATAACCAGAGACTGGGGATGCGACTACAGGAGATAACCAGACTGCGAATGCGACTACAGGAAAAAAACAGACTGCGAATGCGACTACAGGAGATAACCAGAGGCTGCAAATGCGACTACAGGAAATAACCAGAGACTGGGGATGCAACTACAGGAGATAACCAGAGACTGCGAATGCGACTACAGGAGATAACCAGAGACTGCGAATGCGACTACAGGAAATAACCAGAGACTGGGGATGCGACTACAGGAAATAACCAGACTGCAAATGCGACTACAGGAAATAACCGGGAGACTGGGGATGCAACTACAGGAGATAACCAGAGACTGGGGATGCAACTACAGGAGATAACCAGACTGCAAATGCGACTACAGGAGATAACCAGACTGCGAATGCGACTACAGGAGATGACCAGACTGGGGATGCGACTACAGGAGATAACCAGAGGCTGCAAATGCGACTACCGGAAATAACCAGACTGCGAATGCGACTACAGGAAATAACCAGAGACTGGGGATGCAACTACAGGAAATAACCAGAGACTGGGGATGCGACTACAGGAGATAACCAGACTGCGAATGCGACTACAGGAAATAACCAGACTGCGAATGCGACTACAGGAGATAACCAGAGGCTGCAAATGCGACTACAGGAAATAACCAGAGACTGGGGATGCAACTACAGGAGATAACCAGAGACTGCGAATGCGACTACAGGAGATAACCAGAGACTGCGAATGCGACTACAGGAAATAACCAGAGACTGGGGATGCGACTACAGGAAATAACCAGACTGCAAATGCGACTACAGGAAATAACCGGGAGACTGGGGATGCAACTACAGGAGATAACCAGAGACTGGGGATGCGACTACAGGAGATAACCAGACTGCAAATGCGACTACAGGAGATAACCAGACTGCGAATGCGACTACAGGAGATGACCAGACCGGGGATGCGACTACAGGAGATAACCAGAGGCTGCAAATGCGACTACCGGAAATAACCAGACTGCGAATGCGACTATAGGAAATAACCAGAGGCTGCGAATGCGACTACAGGAAATAACCAGAGACTGGGGATGCAACTACAGGAAATAACCAGAGACTGGGGATGCGACTACAGGAGATAACCAGACTGCGAATGCGACTACAGGAAATAACCAGACTGCGAATGCGACTACAGGAGATGACCAGAGGCTGCAAATGCGACTACAGGAAATAACCAAAGACTGGGGATGCAACTACAGGAGATAACCAGAGACTGCGAATGTGACTACAGGAAATAACCAGAGACTGGGATTGCGACTACAGGAAATAACCAGAGACTGGGATTGCGACTACAGGAGATAACCAGACTGCAAATGCGACTACAGGAAATAACCAGAGACTGCGAATGCAACTACAGGAAATAACCAGAGACTGCGAATGCAACTACAGGAAATAACCAGACTGCGAATGCGACTACAGGAAATAACCAGACTGCGAATGCGACTACAGGAAATAACCAGAGACTGCGAATGCGACTACAGGAAATAACCAGACTGCGAATGCGACTACAGGAAATAACCAGACTGCGAATGCGACTACAGGAAATAACCAGACTGCGAATGCGACTACAGGAGATGACCAGGTAGCCAGTTTTAAAATGTAAACTTTCAGCAATGCACAGCTATACAGGGGGGTAAACAACATTTCCAGGGATGGTTTAGCAAAAAAAAAGGGGTCTACAGGCCGTTTATATAATGTAGGCAGAAGGACCTACCTGACCATTCGGGCTCACCTCCCGCTCTCAGAGGTCCGGGGGCGGAGTTTTCGTCGGTAGGGGGCGGAGCTTTCGTCTGTAAGGGGCGGAGCTTTCGTCGGTAGGGGCGGGGCTTTCATTGTTAGGGGCGGAGCTTTCGTCTGTAGGGGCGGGGATTTTTATGGTCCAGAGCGGAGCTCTCAGAAGTGCAGGAGAGACGCTCAGACTCAGACTACATGAGGAGAGGAGGGGCGGGGCAGGGCAGGGTCAGAGCGTCAGTGGAGTTCCCTGCCCCACCCCTCCCTGCTGACAGAGCCTCTCTCAGCCTAAGCCGAGGTCTGCTCGGGCAGCGGGCTGGCCGCGGTGCTGGGAGCTGTAAAAATCCAGGAGGACGGGGTTTTCATGCGGTGCGGCGGGCGGCTTTTTTCCGCTGCTGACTGAGCCGCTCATGGGGCCCCTCCTGACGTCGGGCCCTC
This sequence comes from Aquarana catesbeiana, assembly GCF_042186555.1. NCBI lineage: Eukaryota > Metazoa > Chordata > Amphibia > Anura > Ranidae > Aquarana > Aquarana catesbeiana. The sequence goes on along the minus strand of NC_133333.1, from coordinate 203,222,543 downwards.
GGTCGGCGACCGAGTGACCGAATGGTCAGTCCGCCCCTGCATCTAGCCCACTCTGACCTAAAACTTTAAGGCTAACAAAGTTCACCTTTTTAAAACAAATAATAAATGCACATCTTTTTGCAGGTAAAACATTGTGCATTTTAAAAAAAATTAGGATCCTGTAAAGCATTGCACCCACGATCAGCAGATTGCGGTGCAATGCATGGCTCCTGCAGACTGTCTGTGTGGCTGTCTGAATGTACCTCACATGGGCAGGCAGTTACTGAATGGCAGGAAGATCAATCAACAACTAGAACGCTCACCAGCGCCCTCGTAGTTCATTGGGAGCTACAAGCCGTCAGCTGCAATGGTGATAGTTTTCTCATTCACAAAACTCAATGAATGAAGTGGCTGAGAGGCGGAACCCCGCACAGCTGCGCTCTTTTTAAATTGTGACAGCAGGTGCAGGGAGAAGATCACCTGGCCCACTGTCACAATGAGGGCTTGGGATGGGGGCAAGCCCAGATTAACATAGGGACTATTAGAGCTGCAGCTCCAGGCACCTACCTTCATATAGGCCCGGTTGCCAAAAAAGAACAGGTCGCGGCGCGGGGACTCCAAGGAGGGAATGTTATTTACATGTACACTGTATGACAAGCTCAGCTCTATATGGGAGGGGGTGGGGTTTAATAGTCATGTGACATGCTTCCCCCTCTTCCCCTAACCTGCACTATATTCACACCCATCAGCACCTAACTTGTACCTGCCCAGCACACCATTGGCAAATCGGGAAGCTGCAAGGCAGAATGCCTGCCCATATTCTGTCCTGCTCCTACAGATAAGTGGGGAAGTGGGGTTACCAGAGGCAAAAGACTGCACTAGGCTAAAAGGGCTCATAGCCGGTGCTACATTAATGTCTAATTTACTCCTTCTGAATGCCCCATTAGAGCCTGCCTTGCGCCTAACTTGCACCTCTAGCGCCCTTTCTCATTTCTCTCTCTCACTATAGCTGAAAAACCCCACCCACCCACCTTTAGAATCCGAGCACTGCCCCTAGAATTGAATATAGACAGAGATTTCTTGCTGATCTTCCTGATTTGCTAAAAGTCCTTTGAGGCGGTGCTCTAGTTTTAGAGGTGGTGGCTGGGGTTTGACGGCATTGGTGAAAGGATCAGAATGGAATGCTATAGGGGGAAATTAGACACTAATGGGGTGCAGGGTGCCAATATTCTAGACGCTAATGGGGAAAAACTTAGACATTAATAGGGCACCAGACATGTATCCTAATTGCTCAATCAGGCCATGCTTGTCCCCCAACACCCCGCTCTGCCTCCCCAACTTTCATTGTAGCTGACAAACCCCCGCCCACCACCCCTAGTAGCTAAGTGCTGCACCTGGGGGAGAATACAGGCGAGAATTCTACTTTGCAGGCTATCTCTGGCTAGCAAGGCCGGAGAGACCAGACTGGAGTATCGGGCTCCATCTTCTCCATCACTAGGTGTACTGTGTGGTTTGGGATATGCTGAGCAGTGAGGTGATGGCTGAAGGTGCTGCAGGGTGGACTGACCATTTATCAAGAGTCTCACAATAGAGGACATACTGACCACCACCCCCCCTCACTCTCCAACCCCCATGTCTCCTTCACCACCTCTCCGTCATAACACACATCAAAGATGCCACATGGCAAAAGGCCATTTGCCATGTGACATCAACAAACTGTGAACAAACTTTGAAATTTTGTATTTAAATGAACAGTTTCCCTGTTCACGTTTAGCCACATCAGTATCTTTTAAAGATTTTACCTGTTTTAATATAGAAAAATATTAAAATTTAGTTTTTAGATCAGTGCAGGGTGATTTAGCCTCGGTTCACACCAGAGGCGGCACGCCTTGCAGGTCGCCTCACCGAGGCGACCTGCACATGACTGCTGGGGCGACTTGCAAAACGACTTCTGTATAGAAGTCTATGCAAGTCTATGCAAGTCGCCCCCAAAGTCGTACAGGAACCTCTTTCTAAGTCGGAGCGACTTGCGTCGCTCCGATTAGAACGGTTCCATTGTACTGAACGGGACGCTACTTGTCAGGCGACCTAGGTCGCCTGACAAGTCGTCCCAGTGTGAACCGAGCCTTAGGGTATCACCTCTGTTTTTGATACACATGTATATGTATGTTTCCTAAATAAGTGACCAATGCTAAATTGTTTTTGGATTATCAGGCTGTTGCGTTTGTAGTTGCATATACAGTATCTCACAAAAGTGAGTATACCCCTCACATTTTTGTAAATATTTGATTATATCTTCATGTGACAACACTGAATAAATGACACTTTGCTACAATGTAAAGTAGTGAGTGTACAGCTTGTATAACAGTGTAAATTTGCTGTCCCCCCAAAATAACTCAAAACACAGCCATTAATGTCTAAGCCGCTGGCAACAAAAGTGAGTACACCCCTAAGTGAAAATGTCCAAATTGGACCCAAAGTGTCAATATTTTGTGTGGCCACCATTATTTTCCAGCACTGCCTTAACCCTCTTGGGCATGGATTTCACCAGAGCTTCACAGGTTGCCACTGGAGTCCTCTTCCACTCCTCCATGACAACATCATGGAGGTTAGAGATCTTGCACTCCTCCACCTTCCGTTTAAGGATACCCCACAGATGCTCAATAGGGTTTCGGTCTGGAGGCATGCTTGGCCAGTCCATCACCTTTACCCTCAGCTTCTTTAGCAAAGCAGTGGTCGTCTTGGAGGTGTTTGGGGTCATTATCATGCTGGAACCTGAAGGGAGGGGATCATGCTCTGCTTCAGTATGTCACAGTACATGTTGGCATTCATGGTTTGGAGCTGCCATACTGCTGCGGACTTACCAGCATACTTTCATTCCAGCACTACACCAACCCAATTCCAGCTCTCAAGACTGGGCTGCAGATGAACTGGGATCCCCCACCCTGCACAACCAGGCACACCAAATTTTCACAGGTACTCCAGAGTCAGGACAGTCCGTGACTTTGTTTTTGTTGTTTATTAGAGGGTTAATAACTTGGATATGGAAGGGAGGTTATGGGATGCCCACAACAACGATCACGTGACCGGCCGGCCCTCTCCTCCTTTCATCCCGACTGACGTCAGCGGGGGAATCTCAGCCCCACCCACTGCATCTGTCAGGCGGGCAGAGGAGAGATACGGAACCGCTCTGAAATACTTTCAAGAAGGCATTTTTTTTTAATAAAACACAGAGACAGGAGCGCCTGGACACAGAGGATTATGTAAAGTTATATTAGTGGGTTAACAACCACTTTAGGCTGACCATATAAAGTAAAAAGTTGAAGAAATATCTGCGCTATGATAAACAAAAATACCGTACAGCAGCTGAGCACTATAACCCAGATAGTAGGCACATAAGCAAAAATGTAGCAAAAAGTGCAATATCCATGGTGTGAACCATAAACATGAAAATAAATAAAACAGTCAGTAAAGTGCACAACAACATTTGATTACACATACAAACAAAAGAATGTGCCACTCCATGAGCTTAGAAATTGATCTGGTTTATTTGTTATACTTTAAGAATAATTGCTTTGCACAAAAAATACTCACACAGGTGCTGCTCTGCACAGCCCCCAAGAGGATGCAGCTTAGCATTCAATCCCAAGAGCAGGACACTGTATATTTAAAAATGTTTTTCATCATCAATAGTAAAAGTACCAGTACAGTATTCATTTTTTAAATCATGAAATGGTTGATACTATCCACCCTGTGCCATACACCCCATCATCTTCCTGCCTCACTTTACAGATAACCTTACAGATAACCATTGACCTTACAGAATTATAATGCTTGTTTATTTTTAGAAATATGTATATAAACAACACAAAGTAAACGTGCACAAGAATAAAAAAATAAATATTAAAACAGCAAACACAAATAAAAATTATCCCTTCTAATAATGACTTGCTTAAATTACCAGTGTTGCGCTAAATCAGTAAACAAACTCTATTAATCAAATAAACATACTGAATGCATATGTACAGTACCACTATATTAATTCAATAAAATACAAACCATGGGGTTGATTTACTAACGGCAAATAGACTGTGCATTTTGCAAAGTGCAGTTGCTCCATAGCTTAGTACATGATTGGATGATGGAAGTCAGCTGAGCCTTTGCTCATTTACTAAGCTCTGGAGCAACTGCACTTGCATAGTGCATAGTCTATTTGCCTTTAGTAAATAAACCCCCTAGTGTCCATCAAATGAAGTGAATAAGGTTCTCCAAATAAAGGAAATACCCCTTTAAATGTGCCAAGTGTGAAGATTTTTATCCTTCTTATTCCCAAAAGGTGTTGACAGAATTCACCATCACCAAAACTAGTAAAGATTTGCGCTTACCAAACCGCGATGATCCCCTTACACAGAGTCGTCGACAAAGCTCAACTGACATGCACCGAAAATCATGATGTCCCAAAGATAGTGCTTTCAAAACCAGACAAGCAAACAAATGCTCCTCATATTGTAGTAACTCAAATCACAAATTTATTTAATTAGAGTCACACTTGCATAGCTAATATAATATGCGCATATAGTTTAAAATCGCCCAGCCAGTGGATTCCTAATACTCCTGGTTAAATTCCAGTTTCCTTCCAGGACACAATTAAGTCAATGGGAGGCTCCTACCTACGTCTTTCATCATCAAAAGACGTCTTCTGTTTATTCTTGGCACATGGGATTCTACACTTAAAAATTAACTTCTTTTTTTTTTTAAGTCAACGCCTACAAAAATGGTAGTTGCTAACGTCTAAAAATCAGGTACTTACCAGTGCTTGGGGTCCAGTACTGACTTCCTGCAGCTGGTTCTTCTCACCGCTGCGGTTCCCTGATACTGTCACTTTTGATAGAGAGCCAGTTGTGGCTTTTTGAGGAACAACAGATGCGGGTTCGGACACTATTTCGTGAATGGTCCTGCAGCATCCTGAAACATATGATATGTTCCAGAAGCCTTCAGGAGGGGAGCCGGCGAGACAAGGAATGCAAACCTCATATACTTGGATTGCGGAAGTATGGAACAACTGCCAACAAAAGAAGGAAAAAGAAAATTGTTGGGACTTTGTATGAGGCCATGGCCATCCAGTACATAGGTCTCCATCCCTGATTAAATGAAAAGAAATTTGTGTTTATGTCACTGTGTGCCACCTGCGATCCATGTTGCGGCAGCTGGCACCCTGTGATTGGGTGAATGTGGTCATGTGATGCGGCGGGGCTGACCAGTCCTTAAACGCGGGTGGCGCATGCGCGTAGGCTGCTCCTGGAGTCCTGCTTCTGTAAGCCGCCGTTGTCTTCTCCTCCACCCTTCTGCCTGACCGCGCCGGATCTGGAAGTGCAGTGGGACTTCATCTGGAGTCATTCCCTGTCGGCAGTGTGACAGCATACAGTGAGTGGTCGATGGAGAACAAAAAAAGAGGTGAGTGTGTGTGAGTCTATGAGGGAGCCATCTCAGGTGGGAGCAGCCGCAGGTAAGCAGCAGTTAGGGAGAGCATGTAAGGGGTTAAATTATGAATCCTGCTAGGTATTTGGCATGTCGAATGCCCTGAGGGATGGAGTGGGTCTGTGGGTGCTGCATTCATGGCAATACGGTGGGTGCTGCATTCATGGCAATATGGTGGGTGCTGTATTCATGGCAATACGGTGGGTGCTGCATTCATGGCAATGGAGTGCAGCATTCATGGCAATGGAGTGTGTGCTGCATTCATGGCAATGGAGTAGGTGTTGCATTAATGGCAATACGGTGGGTGCTGCATTCATGGCAATACGGTAGGTGCTGCATTCATTGCAATATGGTGGGTGCTGCATTCATGGCAATACGGTGGGTGCTGCATTCATGGCAATGGAGTGGGTGCTGCATTCATGGCAATGGAGTGGGTGCTGCATTCATGGCAATACGGTGGGTGCTGCATTCATGGAAATGGAGTGGGTGCTGCATTCATGGCAATATGGTGGGTGCTGCATTCATGGCAATGGAGTGGGTGCTGCATTCATGGCAATGGAGTGGGTGCTGCATTCATGGCAATGGAGTGGGTGCTGCATTCATGGCAATACGGTGGGTGCTGCATTCATGGCAATACGGTAGGTGCTGCATTCATTGCAATATGGTGGGTGCTGCATTCATGGCAATACGGTGGGTGCTGCATTCATGGCAATGGAGTGGGTGCTGCATTCATGGCAATGGAGTGGGTGCTGCATTCATGGCAATACGGTGGGTGCTGCATTCATGGAAATGGAGTGGGTGCTGCATTCATGGCAATACGGTGGGTGCTGCATTCATGTCAATATGGCGGGTGCTGCATTCAAAATTGAATTAAAATTAAAGTAAATTGATATAAAAAAACTAGCAACTGGAAATTCTAACTCTTAATGGGGGGGGGTGCCGGGGGGGGCGATACAGATTCTCGCCAAGGGCGCTGGAGACCATAGGTACTCCTCTGCTTCTGCACTAAAATAAAACTACCTGCCTGCTCATAGTCTTCTGTAGACTGTATAATGAGCTGCACAATTGCAGCTCTGTTTTCATTCGGGAATGCTGGGATGACTGCACTCTTGAACATGCACAGAAGTGTCATCATCCAGCCCCAGTCAATGAAGATGACTTCAGCCTGGCAAACTAAAGAATATGCTGGCACTGGTGAAGGACGCCAGACCGTTAAAGAAAGGGTAAGTACTGGAACTTAAAGCAGAATGTTAACCATAACAACTTGAAAAAAAATATAATGTTCTTTAGCAAGGAACATACAGTATCTCACAAAAGTGAGTACACCCCTCACTTTTTTGAAAATATTTATTTCATGTGACAACACTGAAGAAATTACACTTTGCTACAATGTGAAGTAGTGAGTGTACAGCTTGTATAACAGTGTACATTTGCTGCCCCCTCAAAATAACTCAACACACAGCCATTAATGTCTAAACCGCTGGCAACAAAAGTGAGTACACCCCTAAGTGAAAATGTCCAGATTGGGCCCAAAATGTCAATATTGTGTGTGTGGTCACCATTATTTTCCAGCACTGTCTTAACCCTCTTGGGTATGGCGTTCACCAGAGCTTCACAGGTTGCCACTGGAGTCCTCTTCCACTCCTCCATGACGACATCACAGAGCTGGTGGATGTTAGAGACCTTTCGCTCCCCCACCTGCCATTTGAGGATGCCCCACAGATGCTCAATAGGGTTTAGGTCTGAAGACATGCTCGGCCAGTCTATCATCTTTAACCTCAGTTTCTTTAGCAAGGCAGTGGTCGTCTTGGAGGTGTGTTTGGGGTCGTTATCATGTTGGAATACTGCCCTGCGGCCCAGTCTCTGAAGGGAGGGGATCATGCTCTGCTTCTGTAAGTCACAGTACATGTTGTCATTCATGGTTTTCTCAATGAACTGTAGCTCCCCAGTGCCAGCAGCACTCATGTAGCCCCAGACCATAACACTCCCACCACCATGCTTGACTGTAGGCAAGACACACTTGTCTTTGTACTCCTCACCTGGTTGCCGCCACACATGATTGACACCATCTGAACCAAATAAGTTTATCTTGGTCTCATCAGACCACAGGACATGGTTCCAGTAATTCATATACTTTGTCTTCTTGTCTTCAGCAAACTGTTTGCAGGCTTTCTTGTGCATCATCTTTTATAAGAGGCTTCCTTCTGGGATGACAGCCATGCAGACCAATTTGATGCAGTGTGCGGCGTATGGTCTGAGCACTGACAGGCTGACCCCACCCCCACCCCTTCAACCTCTGCAGCAATTCTGGCAGCACTTATACATATATTTCCCAAAGACAACCTCTGGATATGATGCTGAGCACGTGCACTCAACCTCTTTGGTTGACCATTGTGAGGCCTGTTCTGAGTGGAACCTGTCCTGTTAAACCGCTGTATGATCTTGCCCACCGTGCTGCAGCTCAGTTTCAGGGTCTTGGCAATCTTCTTATAGACTAGGCTATCTTTATGTAGAGCAACAATTCATTTTTTTTAGATCCTCAGAGTTCTTTGAAATGAGGTGCCATGTTGAACTTCCAGTGACCAGTATGAGAGAGTGGGAGCAAGAACACCAAATTTTACACACCTGCTTCCCATTCACACCCGAGTCACGTGACACCGGGAAGGGAAAATGGCTAATTGGGCCCAATTTAGACATTTTCACTTAGGGGTGTACTCACTTTTTTTGCCAGCGGTTTAGACATTAATGGCTGTGTGTTGAGTTATTTTGAGGGGACAGCAAATTTACACTGTTATACAAGCTGTACACTCACTACTTTACATTGTAGCTAAGTGTCATTTCCTCAGTGTTGTTACTTGAAAAGATATAATAAAATATTTACAAAAATGTGAGATGTACTCACTTTGGTGAGATACTGTACATTCCACATTAATAACTATGCTACCAAAATTAGTGTGTGCTGCAAATTGCCTCCAGCATTGCTCCTGTTCCTTCTTGCTGGAGGCTGCCATTTTGCTGAAGCCCAAAGCCCCAGCAGTAAATCATAAAGCGGAACTAAACCCATCGATTTACCGGTTTCAAAAAACTGTTATATTCCTGGAATGTGGAAATGCAAACTGTCACATTTGATTGTGTCCTCAACCAAACTGTCAAACCATCAAATGGCTGGTTTCATATCTAATCACATGTGCAGCACCACGGCAGTTGCAGATCAAACAGAAGCAGCATCCTTGGCTGTAAAGGATAGGAGGGTTTATTTCCACTTTAAGGCTGTCAGTAGATTGGCCTCTACAAACTCAGCAGTGCCTAAAAATGGAGAGCAACTGAGCATGTGCAAAGCAGGGTGAGATTGTGTATCACTGGATTTTAAACAGTATAGATACTGATTTTTGATATTTTACCAAGCTATACCTGTAAAAGGGGCCAGCCTGAAGGGATCTAGCAGGACTTAATTTTCTGACTAAAGTTCCACTTTAAGTTGCTATTATTTAATAAATTCATTTGTTACTGGTACTAATGATCTTGAACAATTGTTTACAGTGTTGAGAATGTCCCCCCTAGTTTTGAATATAATAAGTAAGGGTTAAAAAGGGTTAAAAAGATGTCTTACAATAGGGAGCCCTGTTATGGTGACAGCTGAGAAAGGTGAAGATATCAATTCAGTTTCTGCTGCTACAGAAAAATGGCAACCAATTGCACACAGGGTGCCGACTCACTGTGATCTCAACGATTAAGCCCACTAGGGGTTGAAACACATCTGAGGAACCTCTCCTGTGGATGAAGAGGAGAATTGAGGCCATCTTACACTAGTTGGTTTATTTTTGGTTACAGTGAGTTGGCGCCCTGTGTGCGATCGGTTGCCATTGTTCTGTAGCACACTGTAGCTTAACAAGGTGTTTCATACGATCTGCGGCAGTTCATGTCATGTTGGCTAATATCAGTGACAGGAGCATTAGAGCGGTACTTTTTTTGTTTGTCTACATCCATCTGCTGCAATCCACTCTTTGGATGACATAACCAGGTCCTGCACCACCATCGTGGTCCTCTTTAGCTGTTTGCCTGTACTGGGTTCAGACAGGCAGTTTCCAATGATATGCCAGGCCCTTCCACTGGTCGCATTGTGTGCCCGGTCTTACAGCCCCCATGAGAGATGTGACATGAGTATCACAGGAGACTGCAGAACCAGGAAAACGTCATTCTAGTCTAGACCAAAATGGTGGCAGGGACTGGGGTGGTGTGGGGTGGGGCTGGAAGAAAAAAGTGTGAAAATGTATTTTGTAGGCATGTGCAATTTGTTTCGTTCCGAATTCGTTTTTTAACGAATTTCGACAAATTCGTTAATTCGGGAATATCCGAATTAACGAAAACCCGTTTAACGAATTTTTTCCGAATATTCGTAAATTCGATAAAATTGGACATTCGTGAATTCGGGCATTCGTACATTCGCAATGTACATTCGTACATTCGTAAATTAGTGAATTCGTAAATTTGTAAATTTGAAAATTCGGAAATCTGAAATAATAGTTAACTAATAATAACTTAACTATTAGTAATTACTAGTAACTTTTAAATCATAGGTATTGTAATTTCCTTTGAAATTTGGCTGTTAGTGAATGTAACACATACAAATTTATCCGAAGTTATGAATGATCCGAAAAAACGGAATGGAACGTAATGAATTAATAATAATAAATAACAATAATAATAATAACAACGTTTTATTATTATTATTATTTATTATTAATTTGTTCTGTTCCATTTGTTTAGATGCAGCATTCGTTTTGGATAATTCGTAACTTCGGATAAATTCGTATTTGTTACATTCACTGACAGTCAAATTTGAAAGGAAATTACAATACCTATAATTTAATAGTTAGTTACTATTTCAGATTTTTGAATTTTCGGGTTTTTGGATTTTCAAACTTCGAATTTACAAATTTCCGAATTTTCTGATTTACAAATGTACGATTTTACGAATTTACGAATGTACAAATTTACAAATGTACAAATGTAAAAATGTACAAATGTACGAATGAACGAATGTACGAATGAGCGAATGTTCGAATTTACGAATGTACGAATGAGCGAATGTTCGAATTTACGAATGTACGAATGAACGCATTTACGAATTTACGAATGAACGAATTTACGAATCGCGATCATAACGAATGACCCGAAAAACGAAAAAAACAATAAACTAATGAAACGAAAACGAAAATGAACGAATTTTTTGGCTGTGCACATGTCTATTTTGTAATTGCAGAAGAGATGGGTAAAGTTTAAACAGGGTAAAGTTTAAGCTTCCTTTTGTGAGCTAATTCATGAAATTCAGATAAAACACACTGCTCTTGGGATTGGTTGTTGATTTGGATAATAAAACATAGAGAACAGCATTTATTAAAACAAATCAAAAAGGGTATTTGTGTTTTATGGTTTCTAAAAAGAAGTAAACATATATTGATAATGCTTTTAAATGTGAACTTTTTTCACTAGTTTTAACCACTGGTTCGATGGCATGGCCCTTATGCACAAATTTGCAATTGTAGACGGAAAAGTAACCTACATGAGCAAGTTCCTTGAAAGCAATGCGTTCAAGTCCAATGAAAGCGAGAACAGAATTGTAGTGTCTGAATTTGGAACTTTGGCTATACCAGATCCCTGTAAGAGTTTGTTTCAGCGCTTCACATCAATGTTTGAGATGTCAGGTAAGTTATGTTCTTAATATTTATGTGACAAAATGTGTATGTATGTATGTATGTATGTTTGTATGACCGTCCTAGTTAGTCTGCTAGGCAAATTTGTTTTTTGGATTCTGCTGTAATCACAGGATCAGTGATAAATTGGTTTGGTTTGCTCAGAGCGTCACAGGCTGAGAGTTTGCTAACTTCCTCCTGCCTCTAGAAGAATTTTCTAAAGCTTAGGATGGGGGGATTCAAACGTCCAATTAGAATTTTCAGCAAGGCCTAGCCAATCCCTGGGGAGGTGTGCCCAGATGGAGCTAGGTTGCTGTTAAAGTGACTGTAAAGTCTTGTGGATTTACACAAAGCAGCCCGGATCCCCTTCTCGGGTCCCTTTTCGGTGCTCCTGGCCCCTCCCTCCTGTTAAGTGCCCCCATAGCAAGCAGCTTGCTATGGGGGCACCCAAGCTGAGTCACAGCTCCCTGTGTCCATTCAAACATGGAGCCGTGGCCCCACCTCCTTTCTCTCCTCATTGGCTGACTGACTTTGACAGCAGCAGAAGCCAATGGCGCCGTGCTGCTGTCTCAGCCAATGAGAAGGGGAGTCCCGGGCAGCTGAGACAGTCCTGCAACATCGCTAGATCTAGATGGGCACAGGTAAGTATTAGGGGGGCTGATGGGAGCTGCTGCACACAGATGGCTTTTTATCTTAATGCATAGAATTAATTTAGATAAAAAATCTTCTGCCTTTACAACCCCTTTAAATCGTCTGAACCCCAGAGGAGATTGCCTTTTGTTACCTGGTGGGAATTGATCTGTGAGTAGAGAGGAGAGGGACTGCCAGCCCCTGAAGTCTTATGAACTGAATGCTGGACCACTTTGTAAGGGGCAGCACCCATGTAATGTCAGTGTACCAGGATCCAGTGAGTAAACCCTTTATTTGTGCTCATAATACTTCATGGTCCCCAGCCATGAATTGTGGACTGTTCCAGTGTCAGGTTCTGAAGAAGAGGCCGATTGTTGAGAGGGCGCCCCTTGCGGCTAAGTGCAGTGCTCCCCTGGGAGTGATACAGGGAGCAGTGCCCAAAGGTGCACGGTTTGCCAGACGTTGTTGGTGATGAGCTGATCACTTGGAGTACACTGGTAGTTGCTGGGATGAGCCACTGAGTGAGGGGTGACTGGCAGAAGACATCAGTAGGGGCAAACCGGTAGCCGGAACTGAAGACAAGCCAGGGGTCATACATGAGATCAGTCCAGAAATGACAAAGTACAGATTAAGGGGCAGACAGGAGCGTAGTCGGTGGTGCAAGCCAGAGGTCAATCAGGAGTGGATCAGAAGCAGAAGTCAAACACCGCCGGTTCGGTAACAGGGAACAGAATCACGGAGACACAGGAGCACAGGAAACACTGGGGAGCTGAGAAAAGGAGTGGCTCTAACAGCAGGCTTAAATAGACCTGGAAGTATTGCCCACATCAGTCACACTGTGCACCGTGGCGGCCATGATTGTCTTGGGCGGAATTGGCAGTCCTTCTTCTGCCATTTCCCTGACATTCATTCTGCCATTACGTGTGCTCATACTACTTCATGTTCCCTAGCTGTGAACCGTTGACTGTTCCAGTTTGCCATTACTTGTACTCAGTGGCGTAGCGTGGGTTGTCAGCACCCGGGGCAAGGCAAGTAATTTGCGCCCCCCCCCCCCCTAACCTGCGGACTTTTAGCTATCCCTGAGTCCCTTCAAATACAATAGTACTGACCTACCTGATTCCTATACTGACCACTACACTACATTGTCCACTACACTGACCACTATACTATACTATACTGTCCACTATATTACACTTACCACTACACTGACCACTACACTGTCCACTATACTGACCACCATACTACACTGTCCACTATACTGATCACTATACTACACTACACTGTCCACTATACTACACTGTCCACTATACTACACTATCCACTATACTACACTACACTTGACCACCATACTACACTGACCACCATACTACACTGTCCACTATACTACACTACACTGTCCACTATACTACACTACACTGTCCACTACACTACACTATACTGACCACCATACTACACTGACCACTATACTACACTGTCCACTATACTACACTGACCACTATACTACACTGACCACTATACTACACTGTCCACTATACTATACTGTCCACTACACTAACCACTACACTACACTGACCACCATACTACACTGTCCACTATACTACACTACACTGACCACCATACTACACTGTCCACTATACTATACTGTCCACTACACTAACTACTACACTACACTATACTGACCACCATACTACACTGTCCACTATACTACACTACACTGACCACCATACTACACTGTCCACTATACTACACTACACTGTCCACTATACTATACTGTCCACTACACTAACCACTACACTACACTACACTGACCACCATACTACACTGTCCACCATACTACACTATACTGTCCACTATACTACACTGTCCACTATACTATACTGTCCACTACACTAACCACTACACTACACTATACTGACCACCATACTACACTGTCCACTATACTACACTGACCACCATACTACACTGTCCACTATACTACACTACACTGACCACCATACTACACTGTCCACTATACTACACTGACCACCATACTACACTGACCACCATACTACACTGACCACTATACTACACTGTCCACTACACTACACTGTCCTCCATACTAAACTACACTATACTGACCACTATACAAACCAGTATACTACACTACACTAACCACTATACTGACCACCATACTACACTAACCACTATACTACACTACACTGTCCACTACACTAACCACCATACTAACCACTATACTACACTACACTGACCTCCATACTAAACTACACTATACTGACCACTATACTACACTATACTGTCCACTACACTGCCCCCCATAGTGATCACTACACTGACCTCCATACTATACTACACTACACTGTCCTGCCTACACTAACCACTACACTACACTGACCACTATACTACACTACACTGACCACCATACTACACTGTCCTGCCTACACTAACCACTACACTACACTGACCACTATACTACACTACACTGACCACCATACTACACTGTCCACTATACTACACTACACTGACCACCATACTACACTGTCCACTATACTACACTACACTGACCACTATACTACACTGTCCACTATACTACACTACACTGACCACTATACTACACTGTCCACTATACTACACTATACTGACCACCATACTACACTGTCCTGTCTGCAGTCTCTCGCGCCCCCCCTCCCAGTAACAAGACTCTCACTCACCTTCTTATCCTGGCTGCATCAATCCGGAGGAGGAGGAGAAGACAGCGGCGGCTCACATTCTTCTCTGCCCTGCGCTCTGCTTGCTGCCATGTTCAGTGTCCAGCGCCCTGTGATTGGGCGTATGGGGGGTCATGTGCGGAGGCGCGACTTCAGGAACGATCGAGGACAGGCCAGCCATACACCCAATCACAGGGCGCCGGACACTTAACATGGCGGCCGGAGCCCGGGGACACAGAATTAGAAATTAGGAGGAGGCAGCCAGTGACACATACTGGCGCCCCCCTAAATATCGCGCCCGGGGCCACGGCACCCCCTGCACCCCCCACGCTACGCCACTGCTTGTACTCATACTACTTTATGGTCCCCAGGCGTGAACCATGGACTGTTCCAGTCTGCCTGCAGTAGTGCTATTGATACTGCGAGGGAAGTGTCCTCTGCCAATATGACCTGATGTTTCGGAGTATCTTGCATTACCCCAATGCCCTCCCAAGTTCTACTAGCAAATTAACTTTTTAAAAAAACAACCCCTGGACTGATCAATGAGCCGCAGTATATGGATTTTTTGCTTTGTGACTGACTGCCTCTGCACTATTTGGAACTTGTTTAGTCTACAACCCCCCCCCCCCCCTTTTTTGTTTCCCCAACCTTTTCTTGTCAATGTTTCCAATACCTGCTTTAAAATATGAACCAAACACACCAAAACAGGTTCTACAACAGAGGTCCTCAACTCCTGACCTCGGGACCCATCAATAGGCTCGATTGTAATTATTACCTTGGGGAGATGCAGACTAGAATACTGAAATCACTGAGCAGCAAATTATATCACCTGTTATGTATTTCAGTTATCTTGACCTGGCCTGTTATTGGGTCCTGAGGAGGACAGGGGTTGAGAACCACTGTTCTACAAGAAACCTGAACTTTATGAGTATCTACATGGTCAGCTTGATAAGTTTAAACATGAAAAGAAAATAGAAGACCACCATATGCACAATCCAATATCCAAAGTTGATCCAGAAGTAGGCAACCACCCCCCCCCCCCAAAAAAATAAATAAATAAATAAAAATAAAGCATGGTCCAATTTGCTCTGACAGGACACCAATAAAAACCTGACAGATGTTCTGATCCCAACACTCTATCCTAAACAAACAAAAAATGTTTGTCTTTAATAATACTCTAATGAGGCTAGAAATCAGCAGCACCCAGATACATGACAAAAGGTAAAAACAATATTTTATGCAAATTAATCACAACAGTTGTTTATGATATAAGTTACTTTAGCAAAATAAATGTAACGTAGTGTTTAGATCTACTTTATTCCCTTCTGGTCTACAATCTGCACATTAATCTTCTCCAGCACGATGCCCCATGCTAAGGATTTGTTGTTCCTTTTAACAGTATGTCATCTATCTAAATTGTTCTCACCCCTTTTACAGCTGGCTGTCACTGACAGCTTTGGTCCAATCAGAAAAATTCTCTGTGCCAACATTGATCACATGCAAGCTAAAGGTGTATTTTTCAATCCAATCTTTAGAGCCAACTGACAATGGAAGTGTAAACTTTGTAAAATACAAAAAGGATTATTGTGTCAGCACAGAGACAAACCTCATGCGTAAGGTGGATCCAGTAACGCTGCAGACCAAAGAAGAGGTGACTGTATTTATTTATTTATGTGTACAGTATTTGTGAAGCATAAGCAGTAGAGGATTTAGAAGGACAGAATAGTTTGGAATTTAACACATTTTTCATTTGGGATGTTTGAAATCCCTCCTTTGCAATGGGGCTGTGCTAGCACTGAAAGGGTTAACTGCTTAAAAGCACTTTTACTTCTTGATCCTCCGCTTCCCCCAGCAGTATGATTAGCTTTGGCGGTAGTTTGTCCCTTAGTGTCATCACATCCAAGGCAGGGCTATGGTCCTTTCAATGGTCTTAATGATATCAGGACCTTGGACTGCTGGAGCATGGGTGGGAAGACGCTGTAGGGACCTGTCCAGCAACACAGAGGACAGGAGGATCGGGTAAATAGATCTTTTCTACAGCCCTTTTATGTTTCCCAGAGCTGGGCTTTAAGGGAATATTTGCAAGATGTTTGGGGGTTTAATACATGTTGTGCGCTCAACTCTATTATGACTATTTTATGAGTTGGGTTTCCTGAACTGTTCATATGTAATGACATGCCCCACATGGTAATATTCTATTTCAGCCCATAGCTGTGCAGCAATTAAGATAATGGGGGGCGGGGGGGAAGCTCTTTATATTCTAACACGCTACCACACCATCAATAGTACCCATAAATTATCAGCTAGCCAGCATTCTGTGTTTCCACACCATCAATTACATGAAAACAAATAGTGCAGTATTATTAGGTATCGAAAAAAAATATACATACTTCTGACCAAATACGCCGTAATATATTCCTGTGCATCCTAAGCCTATCAGTGATGTTCCAGGGTAGTCCATAGCTCTGTGTAGCTTACAGTGGCAGGGGAAAGCAAGTTATGTATGTGCTGCTTGGTAGAGCTGTATTAAAGTCAATCTGTTGCTCTGCACGGTAAAGGCCCATATGTACTTTAAAGCTGCCTTTTCCTCAGTGATGTGCACTTTTGAAAGTACCAGTATATGCATACACTATACTGTCAAAAGTATTGGAACACCTGCCTTTACACGCGCATTACCCAAATGGCATCCCAGTCTTAGTCGGTAGGGTTCAACTATGAGTTAGCCCACCCTTTGCAGCTATAACAGCTTCAACTCTTCTGGGAAAGCTGTCTACAAGGTTTAGGAGTGTCTATGGGAGGGTTTGACCATTCTTCCAGAAGCGCATTTGTGAGGTCCAATTAAGCAAGGTTCATTAAGACATGGATGAGCAAGTTTGAGGTAGAGGAACTTGACTGGCCTGCACTGACCTCAACCCGATAGAACACCTTTGTGATGAATTAGAGCAGTGTTTCTCAACTCCAGTCCTCAAGTACTCGCAACAGGTCATGTTTTTAGGATTTTCCTCAGATGAAACGGCTGTGGCAATTACTAAGGCAGTGAAACTGATCAAATCACCTGTGCAAAATAATGGAAAGCATGAAAACATGACCTATTGGGGGTACTTGAGGACTGGAGTTGAGAAACATTGAATTAGAGCAGAGACTGCAAGCCAGGCCTTCTCTACCTCACAAATGCGCTTCTGGAAGAATGGTCAAACATTCCCATAGACACACTCCTAAACCTTGTGGACAGCCTTCCCAGAAGAGTTGAAGCTGTTATAGCGGCAAAGGGTGGGCCAACTCAATGTTGAGCCCTATAGACTAAGACTCAGATGCCATTAATGTTCATATAGTGTAAAGGCAGGCGCCCCAATACTTTTGACAATATAGTGTATATGTATATCACTAGCAAAAAGACTTGTGTACACCCCAAAACACTGAAAAAAAATAAATAAATAAATAAATAAATATATATATATATATATATATATATATATATATATATATATATATATATATAAAAAATCAGCGCTTCCTATAAGGCTATCAAAGCAAAACAATCTATCTCGAACAAAACAGGAATATAACAGTGATTAAATAAGTATGTAATATTGTGCATAAATCCTTATTAATGATAAATAGGGATGAGTCGAACACCCCCGGGTTCGTTTTGCAGCAGAACATGCGAACAGGCAAAAAATTTGTGTGAACACCGTTAAAGTCTATGGCACACGGACATGAATAATCAAAAGTGCTAATTTTAAAGGCTTATATGCAAGTTATTGTCATAAAAAGTGTTTGGGGACTGGGGTCCTTCCCCAGGGGACATGTATCAATGCCAAAAAAGTTTTAAAAACATTAGTTTTTTCGGGAGTAGTGATTTTAATAATGCTTAAAGTGAAACAATAAAAGTGAAATATTTCTTTAAATTCGTACCTGGGGGGTGTCTATAGTATGCCTGTAAAGTGGTGCGTGTTTCCCAGGTTTACAACAGTCCCTGCACAAAATGACATTTCTAAAGGAAAAAAAGTCATTTAAAAGTACTCGCGGCTATAATGAATTGTCGGTCCCGGCAATACACATAAAAGTCATTGAAAAAAACAGCATGGGATTCCCCCACAGTCCATTACCAGGCCCACGCCAAAATGTAAAAAAAAATGGCATGGGGGTCCCCCCAAAAATCCACACCAGACCCTTACCTGAACACACAACCTAACAGGCCTCAGGAAAAGAGGGGGGACGAGAGCGCCCCCCTCCTGAACCGTACCAGGCCACATGCTCTCAACATGGGGAGGGTGCTTTGGGGTAGCCTTCCAAAGCACCTTGTCCTCATGTTGATGGGGACAAGAGCCTCATCCCCACAACCCTTGCCCGGTGGTTGTGGGGGTCTGCGGGCCCCGCCCCCCCGATGCTATGGGGAAGCCATAGGGATGTCCCCATGCGTCATCCCTATGGCTTCCCTATAGCGTCAGAGGGTACCCCGTACCCCCTACCCCGTTACCATTTCACACAGGGGGGAGGGTTGTGGGGATGAGGCCCTTGTCCCCATCAATATAGGGACAAGGTGCTTTGGGGGGCTACCCCAAAGCATCCTCCCCATGTTGAGGGCATGTGGCCTGGTACGGTTCAGGAGGGGGGGCGCTCTCTCGTCCCCCACTCTTTTCCTGCGGCCTGCCAGGTTGTGTGCTCAGATAAGGGTCTGGTATGGATTTTTGGGGGGACCCCCAAGCCATTTTTTTTTTTAATTGTGGCGCAGGGTTCCCCTTAAAATCCATACCAGACCCAAAGGGCCTGGTTAAGGACTGTGGGGGAATCCCATGCCGTTTTTTTCAATGACTTTTATGTGTATTGACGGGACCGACAATTCATTATAGCCGCGAGTACTTTTAAATGACTTTTTTTCCTTTTAGAAATGTCATTTTGTACAGGGACTGTTATAAACATGGGAAACATGCACCACTTTATAGGCATACTATAGACACCCCCCAGGTACGAAATTTAAAGGAATATTTCACTTTTATTGTTTCACTTTAAGCATTATTAAAATCACTGCTCCCGAAAAAACGTATGTTTTTAAAACTTTTTTTTGCATTGATACATGTCCCCTGGGGCAGGACCCGGGTCCCCAAACACGTTTTATGACCATACCATGCATATAAGCCTTTAAAATTAGCACTTTTGATTTCTCCCATAGACTTTTAACGGGTGTTCCGCGGCTTTCGAATTTGCAGCAAACACCCCAAATTGTTCGCTATTCGGCGAACAGGCGAACACCTGGTGTTTGAGTCAAACTTACGTTTGACTCGAACATCGGGCTCAACCTTAACCTCCCTGGCGGTATGATTATTTCGGATTTTAGGTGCTGAAAGCGGTACAATTATTTTGCATGGAAATTTGGCGTTTTATATTGTAGGTCTGTAATTCTTAACAGTAACACACTTAAATCTGTCCAAACAAGAGTCTAGTAGATATCCCGGGTATGATAAAGTTTGAAACACAAAAACATAAATTATAATATAATAAATAAAAATAAATAATTAAAAAAAATAAAAATAAATAGTAATAAAATAAATTTCCCCACGATTCACTATCGCTCAATTCTGCAAGTGTTCTAATTTACTATCGCTGTTTTCTAGATGGCCTAAAGCCACTTTTGACGTAAAGGGACACTTTTTGGTTGCTATGGACAATCTCCAGTTTCCAGGCAGAAAGAACAGTATATATCACATAAAACTGCATGCAGGGCATGGGCCAAAGCACTGGGGACAAAAGGGATTTGAAATCATTTCATACAGTACTGTAATCTGTAAGATTACAGTACTGTATGTAATATGATTTTGACATTTTTTGAATTTGCCGCCAGGCTCCGCCCCCGTGTGTCGCGATGCTTGCAGGGAACGGAGCCTGGCAAGGAGAGGCTTTGGACGAGGACAGAGCCCACGGACACTGCAGGGGGACATCGCAGGATCCCGGGGACAAGGTAAGTAAAGCCACACCAGGATCCTGCGATGTAATCCCGAGTGTGGCTTGGGGTTACCGCTAATGGTCCTGATTTTTAACCCCGAGCCACACTCGGGAAAACCGCCAGGGAGGCTACTGATAAAGTGCAACAGATATTCCACTGTGCTTGTGCCATTAAACCCCTATTGAGCAAAACATGTTAGAAGGGGTTCTCATATGGGTAGGAGACCAAGCAGAAGCCATTTTTTACTAAGAGGAGCTCACTATATGCCATGGCAGTGTGTTAATGGGCGCCAATTTGTTTTAGCTAAAGCTCAACAAACCTTTTCACTAAAGTATTTTTAGCTTGGTATCTTGGTGTTTCTATGCATTGCATAGGGGTTTACATTAGAGATTAACTCCTTTAATACTGCATATAAAATTATAGGTTGTTGCAGACACAGTATTGAGGTGCACAGGACGTAGTATGCAGGGGACACAGTATTGAGGACCTAACAGTGTATATATGAACCCTTACCATTTTATTTCAGGTTAACTGGATGAAATATATTGCTGTGAATGGGGCAACAGCTCATCCTCATTATGATCCATGTGGTACAACATACAATATGGGGAATTCCTATGGAAAACATGGTAAGGCAAGCAACAACATTTAGTTCACATGCATAAACAAATCAACCTTAAACTTTTCCCATCTGTGTGAAATTTTGTACTGGGGATATGTATATAAATCTCTTCCCGTTGAGAGCCTCAAGCCGACACTTTGCATGGCTGATGGCTTTAAATCCTGGCTGTCACTGACAACTGCAGTCCCCACTGAAGATCAAAAACAGAGAGGTTCCTGATCAAGTGATCACTGTGACAACAATGACATAGTGATCACATGCAGTTTATGAGCTTTACTGATAAATTTGGCAATCATTCATTCCTAAAATACACACTGTCACCTTCTGGATGCAGTGGGATCTACAATACCATATTTTACTAATGTAATTGTTAGATACAATTACATTATTTAAAACTAATAATTTATTTAAAAATAAAAATGTCAAGAGAACCTGTAACAGAAAAACAGAACAGAGTTTTTGTTTACCTGTGTACCAAATAAAAGCTTTATATGGCTTTCAAAATATAAAAATTATTTAGGTATGCTAATCAGTCATAGAGTTATT
The DNA here is from genome assembly GCF_042186555.1 of Aquarana catesbeiana. Classification (NCBI taxonomy): domain Eukaryota; kingdom Metazoa; phylum Chordata; class Amphibia; order Anura; family Ranidae; genus Aquarana; species Aquarana catesbeiana. The sequence goes on along the minus strand of NC_133333.1, from coordinate 203,200,946 downwards.
GTCAAGTTAACCAACACATGCTGACACTGCTAAATTTGACCTGGGCATCTAGGCATTAATAATCTCTGGATTCAAAATCAAGGTTAAAGTTTAAAAATTTTGAATTATAAACTGGATTTATATATATTTTTTAATTCAGTTTGATGAAAAATGCAATGTTTAGGTTGCTCATAGAAGAGAGGTGTTTGTGATAAACAAGCACAAAAACATTTTCAATCATGAGATGGTTTTGGCAGCTTGCAGACTGATTTCCACATGTTGTGTACCATGGCTAGGATTTTTTTAAGATTACAATGCTGGCAGATTAAACAAAACTTTACCAAACTGAGATGTCAAAATTAAGTGTGAGCCTTCCGGTGTTCATGAATACTTTCTTTTTCCTAGCACCAGATTCTGACAGCATACAAAGCAGTTTACATTGCATACTCTCATTCCCTGTTTCCCTTTATAAAATTATACAATGCAAATTCTGTAATTCAAATACAAAGTCCTTATGGTAAAATTGTATTCTATTATCCTTATCTATATTTTGCAGGGACCTTTTACAATATTATTAAGGTGCCTGCTCAGGAATCTGAAGATGAAGAAATACTACAAGGGGCAGAGGTAGTTTGCTCAATACCTGCAGTGGACAAATGGAACCCCTCTTATTACCATAGTTTTGGTAAGTACCTTACTAAAGGAAAACTATAATAGGGCGTACACACGGTCGGACTTTGTTCGGACATTCCGACAACAAAATCCTAGGATTTTTTCCGACGGATGTTGGCTCAAACTTGTCTTGCATACACACGGTCACACAAAGTTGTCGGAAAATCCGATCGTTCTGAACGCGGTGACGTAAAACACGTACGTCGGGACTATAAACGGGGCAGTGGCCAATAGCTTTCATCTCTTTATTTATTCTGAGCATGCGTGGCACTTTGTCCGTCGGATTTGTGTACACACGATCGGAATTTCCGACAACAGATTTTGTTGTCGGAAAATTTTATCTCCTGCTCTCCAACTTTGTGTGTCGGAAAATCCGATGGAAAATGTCCGATGGAGCCCACACACGGTCGGAATTTCCGACAACACGACCGATCGGACATTTTCCATGTGTACGGGGCATAATAGTGAATTTTATTTCTGTTGATAAACTGATGATTTATATCTATTTTGTATTTCATTGTTTAGCATAGCTTTCATATAATTTGATTTAACAATGACCCTGATAGATAATGGTATCAAATCTGAAAATTTCATCTTTTCTTTTTCTTTTCAAAATTCCCTTCAGTATCAAAAACTATTTTCCTACTTTAGATTGTATGGCACCACTTATTTGCGGTACATACAAATTGTCTAGAACAGAACATGCTTGTCAATTCACCACAGATCATTTGGGCTTTAATTATAGTTATGTATACCCAGGAGGTAATTTTAAATCAGTGTGTTCAAAAAATAAAAATAATTAATTAATAAAAAAATATCTGCCTATTATTTCTATTCTATTTCTATATCTATTTCTATTTCTATATTTATTATTACTATTCTATACCTATTTCTATATTTATTATTACTATTCTATATCTATTTCTATATCTATTATTACTATTCTATATCTGTATCTATTATTACTATTCTATATCTATTTCTAGATCTATTTTTACTATTCTATTTCTAGATCTATTTCTAGATCTATTATTACTATTCTATATCTATTTCTAGATCTATTAATACTATTTTATATTATTACTATTCGAGATCTATTTCTATATATCTATTATTACTATTCTATTTCTAGATCTATTTCTATATCTATTATTACTATTCTATATCTATTATTACTATTCCATATCTATTTCTATATCTATTATTACTATTCTATATATAAATATCTATTATTACTTTCCTATATCTATTATTACTATTCTATTTCTAGATATCTATTATTACTATTCTATAATTTTCTATATATATTATTACTATTCTATTTCTAGATCTATTTCTAGATCTATTATTACTTATCTATAAATATTATTACTAATCAATAGTATAGTACTGGTGGCAAAACTAACACAACATAAAAGAGCCATGCACTAAAACCTTTGGCACCTGTTTTCAATACAGCAAATCATTGGTGCCAAAATGGCAGCACGGAAAGTTGGGAACCAATATGGAGTGATGTGCTGGTTGAGGTACGATAATGCCCGAAATTCCCTGGCAGTGCTTTAACTGTACATCATCACTCCAGTTCACTGAAATCAGAACTCTTAGCTGAACATATTCTTTTCTTTATTCCAAGGTATGACAGAAAACTACATAGTGTTTATAGAACAGCCAATAAAGATGCACCTTCTGAGCATTATTACAGGGAAAATCAGAGGTATGCCCATATCTGACTGTCTGAGCTGGGATCCAAGCTGTGACACCATTTTCCATGTGTCAAATAAAAGCACAGGAAAGGTAAGGCTAAATGTCACTTAGTTTTTAAAACTATAACTTAAAGTCTTTGTCCCTATTGTCTACTGATTTCTTAAAATGTTACTAAACCCACAACAGTAAAATCATCTGTATATTCACTAAAGCATGCTTGTTATGCTCACTGTGGAACCCAAGGGGTTAATCCTCTGCATTGTGTAAAAAGGCTGTTTGATCCTGTCTCTCTGAGGCTCTCCTCCTTCCACTGTCCAATATAACGCATAATAAAGAAGCAGGGGGCACTCTGCATATGCTCAGTTTGGTGTGTATTGCTAGAGAGTTCTTTTTCTTGGGAGAGTGCATGTGATCAGCACAGGGCCAATCAGCACTGTCCAGACAGAGGGTCAGGGGTCCTGCATCCTGATAGGATAGTCAGTGCCGAATGAAAACTCAAAGCTACAAACTTTAACCAGACACTGATAGAAGTCACAAGACTGCTATTTACTGCTCATGAAAAAAAAGGTATTTAGCAGTTTATATTTACTAAAATTGCATTTCCTTGTTCTGTGTACTGTGGGAGACCAGATATAGTGAATGCAGGGTCCTGGGTTTAGTAACACTTTAAGATATTTAAGGTTGTATATTATATTCTGTGACATCCTTGTGAATTATACTAGAATGGTTTTGATTTTGTTGATTTTATAGAGATAAAATACTAAGCCTTGTCTATCACTGTTGCTTTCCCGATAAGCAGAGTCAGCCTCGGTTCACACCAGAGGCGGCACGACTTGCAGGTCGCCTCACCGAGGCGACCTGCACACGACTTCCCAGGCGACTTGCAAAACGACTTCTGTATAGAAGTCTATGCAAGTCACCCCCAGTCGCCCCCAAAGTCATACAGGAACCTTTTTCTAAGTCGGAGCGACTTGCGTCGCTCCCCTTAGAACGGTTCCATAGCACAGAACAGGAGGCGACTTGTCAGGCGACTAGGTCGCCTGACAAGTCGTCCCTGTGTGAACCGAGCCTCACTGTATACTGTCAATGCTGAAATAAAATGAATAATTTTTATTTGTAATGTGGCTGAAATGTATGCCTCCATTGGGTCCCTGTGCTGCTATTTTATAGCATGGAGGTTTAGGAACCGAAGGGACACATTATTCTGAGCAGAACTGGATTACCCATATGATGGCAAAGGCAGATGGTTTGGACAGGTGTGTCCAGGGGGTCCAGCCTTGGGACCAGAATTTCATTTTTTAACCTTCAGTAATACAATAGTACAAGAAGATTAGGCCAGTAACCAAGAGATAATTCCCTGGCTATATAAGCTCTGTTCATCTTGCAGACAATGGAAACTTTGTGAAAAAAGTATAGTAGTGCTTTATTAAAGCAGAGTCACAGACTCACATTAGGTAAATTGGACCCCTACCCACCTGGCCACTAAATAAAAATGGCCACAAAACAACCCCCCCCCCCCTTCATGAAGTGGCTGCTCGAGGGATGTTTTTATGAAATAGTTTTTCATGTCTTTTGCATTTTTGTGCATGAACACTCCTCTAGCGTTTCTAGCCATGGTCATCTTGAATAAGGACAGATGATTCATGTAGCGGTTATTTTCTGGAGTCCATCTTCCCTTAGCTCATGCATGCAGGAGGGTGCTTACTTGAGAAAGACTCTCCTCCCCTCCTCCAGATAAAAGAAGAAAAATGCCCATGAATACTCCTTATTTTAGCCTAGGTCATAAACCAGGAAGCAACTATAGAAATGTAAAGTTTAACCACTTGCTGACCAGTCCATAGACAAAAGACATCCTCGATCTGCAGTGGATAACCAGGGATTATGGCTACAGCAATATGCCATAACCCCGGTATTGTTTTCTTCAGCCTAACCAATAAAAAGTGATCCTAGCAGCGCATTTGCCACTGGATTACTTTTAAATGTGGTGGGAGGGGACGTCCCCCCTCCCGCCACTTCCCAGTGGTTCCTGGGCTTACCTGGGTGATCGAGCGAGAGATGAACGGAGGAAAGATGGTCTCAGCTCATCTCTGTTTAGGAGGACTGGAACGACGTCATAACGTCACTTCTGGTTCCAGCTCAATGTAAACAAGTATAAATAAAGTGCAATATGCAAATGTGTTCTTATATAAATCAAACAATATAGAAAAATGTTAAAGTGCATTGTGCAGACGTTGTCCATACAGTGTCCTTATAAAAATCAATCGATGGTAAAAAAAAATCGTGCCAGTCAATTATATGTGAAAGTGCTGTGCATAAATGGGCAAAGTAAATAATAATAGGTAAAGAACAAAGCAAACCCCCCCCCCCAAAAAAAAAAAGTGACAAGCGTGTAGCCAGTGAAAGTCCGAATTGGATTACAAAAAAAACACAATATTTCTTCATGTGCAATAGATATTCCAAAGTGCTTTGGTGCTCACATTTCACACAAGTGATTCTTGCTTCACACCCCCCCCCCCCCTAAGTGGTTAGACTCACCAGATCGAATAGACCCCTTAGCAATACTGCATGTGGGTCAATCAGGCTTAGACTGGTGAGCACGGTGATGAGACGCCACTTCAAAAACAAATCTTCATTTGTGTTTCAGACTGATAGGCTTTTTGAATATGCCTCTGGAAAGGATTAATCCTTTAATTGCTTCTCATAGTACTCCTTCTCCTTAGATGCTGCCCATAAACTCCAGTCACATCGATCAATCAGAAATCTTTTCCAGAGGCATATTCAAAAAGCCTATCAGTCTGAAATACAAAGGGAGATTCATTTTTGAAAGGGGAAGTGTAAAAAAATAAAAGAAATAAAATATAGATATATATATTTTTTAAAGCACCCATACCCCCATGCTTGTGCGCAGTGGTGAACGCATTACGTAGGCCACGCCCACATATGTAAATGGTGTTCAAACCACACATGTGAGGAATTGCCGCGAACGTCAGAGCAAAAGCAATAATTCTAGCACTAGACCTCCTCTAACACTAAACTGGTAGCCTGTAGAAATTTTTAAAACGTCGTTTGGAATCAATCCATGAGCGTGCGCAATTTTAAAGCATGACATGTTGGTTATCTATTTACTCGGCGTAACATCTACATTATCTTTCATATTTTACAAATAAATTGGGTTATAAATTATGTGAGTTTTTTTTTTTTTTTATTATACATTAAAATTTATTTTTTCCCAAGAAAAAACTGCGTTTGAAAAAACACTGTGCAAATACAATGTGATTACATCAGTATTACAACAAATACAAATGACAACGATCACCATTTTATTCTCTAGGGTCTCTGCTAAAAAGCAATATATAATTTGGGGGTTCTAAGTAATTTTCTAGCAAAAAACACCGATTTTTACATATATGAGAGCAGTGTTAGAATTGGCCTCATTGGCAAGTGCTTAAAGCAGAGTTCCACTCAGTTTAGTGTTTATTAAAAGTCAGCACCTACAAAAAGTTTAGCTGCTGACTTTAATAAACACGCACTCACCTGGTGCGGGCACCCGGCTGTGACAGCTTGTGGATTCACAGCTGGGTGCGCACTGCACATGTGCGAGTTGCACTGCATCTTCTCAATGGCCGGGCAATCTTCTGGGACCTGTGACGTGTCCCAGAAGATTTCAGGGAGTGGGAGAGGAGAACTTATGCTCGAGTTGCCTAGGCGAATCAAGCAGAAGTGGGAGCTGGGTACTTGTCAAAACTAGGTACCCTCCTCTCCCCCCCCCTCAAAAAAATGACATGACATGTCAGGGGGTTAGGAGTCCTTAAAATGGAACTTTGACTTTTGGGTGGAACTCCGCTTTATAACAAGTAAACAGAATGTACCTTCCTAGTTCCTATCTATTTACCAATGCTAGCATCCTAAGGATTAAAAATGGTTAATGTTGATTGAGAGTAATGTTCCACTTTATGGAGGGTTGACACATTGGGGTTTATTTACCAAAGCTGGTAAAAAATCAGGCTCATTTCTGCATAAAAACCAATCGGCTTCCAGATTGTTGCCAAAGCTTAAGGTAGAACTATAGGCAAAACTTTTTTTTTCATTTTGGCTAGAGCAAGGGAGGGTTATAACCCCTGTCAGAATTTTTTTTTTCCGCCATCTGTGTCCCGTTTCGGAGATTTCCCTTCACTTCCTGTTCCATAACCAAACAGGAAATGGAATAAAATCCCTGTAAATTGAGGGAATTCCTTGGGGATCACCAGAACTATTATCCCCATTGGAAGATTTCTATTACTTTTCTGGGGACAACCCAAAATTTGTGATTTTCTTTACTTTCACTTTCAACGATAATGGTAAACAAGAGAAATTGTGAGGGTGTATCTCCTTAACAGGGCCACAGACAGTAATAAAAATTGATAAGCGTTCTAATCCCTCTCCACTCTATACAAAACTAAAAAAAAAGTTTTGCCTTTAGTTATACTTTAATTGAACAAGCTAAAGTTAGAAGCTGATTTTCTATGCAGAAGTGAGCCTGGTTTTGCACTCTCCAGCTTTAGTAAATAAACCATTGGGACTGATGTACTAAAGGCAAATAGACTGTTCACTATGCAAGGAAATTTCCCCAGAGCTTGGTGAGTGTGAAATTTCACTTTGCAATGACTAAGTACCTAATCACATGCAAGGGAAAAAAACCTTGATTTTGCTTGCACGTGATTGGATGATGGAAGTCGATAGAGCTTCACTTCATTCACTAAGCTCTAGGAAAGATTCCCTATAAAAGTGCAACTTCCCTGGTAAAGTGAACCAGTATATTTTCCTTTAGTAAATCAACCCCATTGCACCTTCCCTTTACCATGGTGAGATCTTCTTTAGCATCTTTTCTCTGCTACAGCTTCATCCCGTGAAGTATCATACCAAAGCCTTTGCAATGTTTCATCAAATCAACGCCTATGAAGATCAGGACTGCATTGTGCTTGACCTCTGCTATCAAGATAATGGGGATGGGGTACATCTGCTTCGGCTGCAAAACCTGCGCAAATCTGGGATAGCGTTGGATGAGGTATTGTCTTATAGAATGTAAAGTGTTTATAGATGATAATGTAATCCACAATCACTGAAAATTTTGAAGATGTGAGGAGAAATATCCAATGAAAGTTATTTTGAGATCAGGGTAATGGTAAACCTCATAGTTGAACTCCAGGTAAATACAGAGATGAAATACATATATGGGAGATGTTTCGCTTGCCAAATGAATTGAACCTCTGTCCATCCATTCCTGAGATTTACACAACTCTGCTACACAGCACAGCCCTGTCTGGCAAGACAGTAGCTTTTATTCTTCTATTTGCAGTTAAATAACACCTACAAGTCTTGTCAGTGTGATTGAGCAGTAAAGGGAGAAGATGCAGACATCTTTTTGCCATTCTGATCTCCTCCTATCAGCATGTTCCTTGTTAGCGCATGAGTGTTGCAGAACAGCTGATTGGCTCCTAGTGCTGCTTCTCCCTCTCCCAGTCTGCATTCTACTGTGCAGGGGATTACAAGAGACCAGTAACAGCTCAAATTTATGTACAGTAATACCTCGGTTTACGAGTAACACGGTATACAAGCTTTTTGAAAGACGAGCAACTATTTTTTTTTTTTTTTAATTTGTCTTGATAAGCAGTAGTTTTACTGTAAAAAGAAAAGAATTACACTCACAGTGTTAAGGAGTCTGGCATTCATCCATGTAAAGCCGCTGTGTATATGTACAGTAAAGCTGTCGGACACACCCAGAGGCACTCCCAGCTGGTGATGTCGAAAGTGATGTCAACAGTTCCCGAGGGTCTCCGAGTTCTCCAGGAAGTGCTGGGAGCCACCATCGCCCCCGAACCTTTGGCCACATATAGCGCTGTATACTGTACACCAGTGGCTTTACTGTAATATACACAGCGACTTTACATGGAGGAGCTCCAGACTCCTTAACCTCCCTGGCGGTATGATTATTTCGGATTTTAGGTGCTGAAAGCGGTACCATTATTTTGCATGGAAATTTGGCGTTTTATATTGTAGGTCTGTAAATCTTAACAATAACACACTTAAATCTGTCCAAACAAGAGTCTAGTAGATATCCCGGGTATGATAAAGTTTGAAACACAAAAACATAAATTATAATATAATAAATAAAAATAAATAATTAAAAAAAAAAAAAAATAGTAATAAAATAAATTTCCCCACAATTCACTATCGCTCAATTCTGCAAGTGTTCTAATTTACTATCGCTGTTTTCTAGCTGGTCTAAAGCCACTTTTGACGTAAAGGGACACTTTTTGGTTGCTATGGACAATCTCCAGTTTCCAGGCAGAAAGAACAGTGTATATCATGTAAAATTGCATGCAGGGCATGGGACAAAGCACTGGGGACAAAAGGGATGTGAAATCATTTCATACAGTACTGTAATCTGTAAGATTACAGTACTGTATGTGTTATGCTTTTGACATTTTTTTGAATTTGCCGCCAGGCTCCGCCCCCGTGCGTCGCGCCGCTCGCAGGGAACGGAGCCTGGCACGGAGAGGCTTCGGAGGAGGACGGAGCCCTCGGACACTGCGGGTGACATCGCAGGATCCCGGGGACAAGGTAAGTAACGCCGCCCCAGGATCCTGGAATGCGATCCCGAGTGTGGCTTGGGGTTACCGCTAATGGTACTGAATTTTAACCCCGAGCCACACTCGGGAAAACCGCCAGGGAGGTTAACATTGTGAGTGTAATTCTTCTTTTTTTTTTTTTTTTTTTTTTTACATTAAAATCGATAATTTATTTTTTTTCAACAGAGGTACAGTACAGTATTCCTACTACAGTACTGTACAGTATTAATACGAGCTTTTGCTCATATTTTGATAATTTTTATATGAATAAATGATTGTGGAACGAATTTTGACTTTCCATTATTTCTTATGGGAAAATACGCTTTGATATAAGAGTACTTTGGATTACAAGCATGCTTCTGGAACGAATTATGCTCGCAAACCAAGGTATTACTGTACTTACACTGCTTGCAATAAAAAAAATAAGTGTAATAATTTATTAATGAATACAGAACTGCATTAATTTTCAACTTGAAAGCTAAACTCTGGGATAAATGCATTTTGTCCAAGTACAAGAGTCATTTGTATTCTTTCTTGAATCTTGGTGTGTTTTGTGTAGATCTTCCAGATCTGTGTAATAATCCATTGTGAGATTTTCCCTCTGTGCAGGAGCTTCCTGTAATAAAGACTGCTCATTGCTGCTCTCTCTCCTTGTATAGGGTGACGGGTCATGTCTCCGCCCCCTCCTGTAGTTTTCTGTAGGCAGCCTGTAGTGGGTGGAGCCTGCTGAGTCCCACCCACTGAGTGATGATTTCACTGCTACTTTTACAAAGTAATAACTGAGTTTGCAAAGAGAGGGCAGAGAAAGGATTTACTGCATATGCTTTTTGGTTGTTGAGGATTTATATTTACATGAAAGTTTTTGTGCTCTGAATCCAGCTTTAAAAGCTATCTGGAGTTCAACTTTAACACTGAAAGGGTCTTTGACTAATCTTAATCCTTAGCACTGATCAGTCAGACATATGATAGCATTGTCAGCTCCAGGCAGGGTTGAGTGAATGTATCTGGGTTGGACTTGGGCAGCTTTCTGTGTTATTTTTGAAGAATTTAATGTCTTTTATAATCTAAAATCCATCTTTTGTTATCAGGTCTATAATTCGGTGGCCAAGTCTTTCCCTCGCAGATTTGTGCTTCCTCTCAATATTGACTCTGATACACCACAAAATATAGACCTAAATCCTCTAGAATATACAACAGCCACTGCTGTAAAGCAGGACCTTGGAAGGGTAAGTATAGGTGGACTTTGGAGGTCATACATGTGATTAATATGTCTATTTATTTCCTATAATTCAGTAGTAAAATAAATCACTGTCCAAGCAAGTCAATAAAATGCTTACCTTTCTTTGGATGGGTATAATGGTCCAAATTACACAAGCCCACAACTTCCAGAAAACGACCAAGTTCTGGGTGGGCAAGCCAGGAAAATCAGGACTTAAAGTGTTACTAAACCAACAACAGTAAAATCGGTCTGTATATGCAGTAAAGCATGCTTGTTATACTCACTGTGGAACCAAAGGGGTTAATCCTCCGCATTGTGTAAAAAGGCCGTTTGAGCCCATCTTCTCTGATCCTCCCCTTCTTCCACTGTCCCCAATCCATCTTCTGATAAGACAGGGCCTTTGGAGTCAGGCTGCACACGCTCAGTTTGGTGTGTATTGCTAGAGTTTTTTTTTTATCTTGTGAGGATGCATGTGATCAGTACAGGGCCAATCAGCACTGTCCAGACAGAGGGTCAGGTGCCCTGCAGCCTCATTGGACAGTCAGAGGAGAATAAAAACTCCTCCTACAAGCTTTAACCAGAAACTGATGGAAGACAGACTAATAGATAAAATCATTGCATTTCCATGTCCTGTGTAATGTGGGAGACCAGATTTAGTGAATGCAGGGTTCTGTGTTTAGTAACACTTTAAATCTATAGTATGCATGTGTAGCGGTCTCCCTGACCTCCAGAGGCCTGGTGGTGACCCCCAGAGTCAGGGAGAGCTGAAATTCTTCCTCAGGGTCCAAGTTACTAGGCATGGTTGATGTAGTGCAAGGTGGAAAGATGGGCGCCAGTCACTTTTAAAAATGAACAAAATGGTTTTTATTTCTTTTAACAGGAGCGGTGGGAGAGAGGAGTAGGGTGCAGGACACCCTTATGCAAATGCAATAGCAAATTGGTGGAGTCCTTGGACAAAAATAGCACTAGGCAGACAGCAATACAGAAAAAGGGCCTTTAAGCTGAATGCAGCAATCTGTATTTCGTAGCAACTGCTGTCTCCTTTAGCAATAACTTTACTCACAGTATCCCACTGTAGATACTTAAGCTCAGCTCACAGCTATCCTCTGCACATCTTGGAATCTCAGCTACCCGCTGGATCCCTCAAGCTCAACTCACAGCTACCCGCTGTACGTCTTCCAGCTTTACTCACAGCTACCCGCTGTCCTTCTCGGATGAGTTCTCCCTGAAGCTTTCCCAACACTTCACAGTCCCCGGCTGATGAAGAGTCTGCTCTGGTACTCCTTCAAAACTCCAAAACTCCACCCCCTTTGCACTTGGTTCCGGCAACAAGAGTGGTTGACCCTCTGGCAACTTCTTCTCCTATGCCTCCTGGCAACAATCAGGTTCCCCTCAGGCCGAGCCCCTCTACACGTGGTTAGGCCTCAGGCTTCAGGCCTTCACCTCTGCTGCTGCTCCACACGCCCACCCAGGCTGCAGCCCAGGTGGAAAAAACCCTGATCACCTGACTGTCTCCGAATACATAGTCTGTCCTAGCAGCCACAGCGACCACAGAAACTCCTGTTGATTGGCTGAGAACGCATTCAGTCATAACCTGAATTCACTGTAATCTATCATACTAATGTCAAAGGTAACAGTGCCACCTATTGACAAAAGAGAGAAATCACAGTTCAACCCAAGCTTAGGAGAAATCCATTTGTTTAAGACTACAATATTAGCCAGGCTAGTTACCACCTAGCACAACTAAATTTACTAGTAGCCCTGTTTAGGACAAGGGTGCTACACATGTATAATAAGGTCCAGGAGTAAGCCTTCAATAAGGTTATTAGCTATCACTTCTTCTCATTATCTGCTTATGATTTTCACTTAGGCTGGGTTCACACTAGCTGCGGGACCGTTTTAGGTGCGAATCAGGTTCAAATTTTTGCCTGAATTTGCACCTGAAATAGCCAGAAGATGCGCAGGACCCTTCTGCACTCCAGGCTGTGGCCGACCTGGAGGTGTATGAACCGACTCCATTGAGAGCCGGTCACCCTCTCCTATCATGCGAATTGGATGCGGGGAAACCCACATCCAATTGGCATCAGTGTGAACCCAGCCTTAGTCTTCAGACTGCTGTGATGGGCTCATTCATTGCAGAGGTTTAAAAAGCAATAGCGATGTGTAAAGTGTAATAACCCAATAAAATCATCCCATTTTAAAGTGATACTAGAGTCTCGTTTTTTTTAGTCAAAAATAACAAACATGTTATACTTACTTGCTCTGTGCAATGGTTTCACACAGAGCAGCCCCGATCCTCATCTTCTCGGGTCCCTCTTCAGCTCTCCTGGCCCCTCCCTCCTGTTGAGTGGCCCCACAGCAAGCAGCTTTCTATGGAGGCACCTGAGCCGAGCTGCAGCTTTCTGTGTCCATTCAGACATGGAGCCGCAGTGTGGCCCCCTTTCTCTCCTCATTGGCTCACTGACTTTGACAGCATCGGGAGCCAATGGCAGTTCACTGCTGTCTTAGCCAATGAGAAGGGGAGTCCTGGACAGCTGAGTCTCTCGTGCACCTCACTGGATTGAGATGGATCTCAGGTAAGCATTAGGAGGGCAGAGAGGAGCTGCTGCACACAGAAGGATTTTTATCTTAATGCCTTGCATGCATTAAGATAAAAAAGCCTTCTGACTTTATGACCCCTTAATTATTTTAATAAAAATGCAATTTGTTACTGTTTTGTCACAAAATTTTTTCTTGCTATATAGGTAAGATACAATCTGTCACCCAGTATGTAATTTTCCTAGGTGTGGTGTACTCACGAGAACCTGTATAATGAAAAATTTGAAGAGGTTGGAGGCCTTGACTTTCCAGCCATTAATTACTCCAGATACAACACCAAAAAGTACCGCTATTTTTATGGATGTGGATTACAGCATCTTGTCGGAAGCAGCCTTATAAAAATGGATGTGGTGACCAAGGACATGAAGGTAAAAATAAACATAATCTTCCGATTTTTTTTTTTTTTTTTTTTTTATAATTTCTCCATCATATACGCGGTATAGCATGGAATCTTTGGTTACTATAAAATTAAAGTGTACCTGATTTTGTAGTACCATTAATAAACTGGCACTTACATATTATAGACCTTTGCATTTTTGCTTTTTGGTACAATGTACTTTTAGAGAAAAGACTACTGATTATATGACAGAGTACAAACATTTTCAGATAGCAAATTGGTCCTATTGGTCTTGCTGTAACTCCCTGTGTAATCTGCAGGACTGAGCTGTCAAATTGGCAGCTTATTTCTGCTTTTGCATTCATTTATTGCTATCCACTCATATTGTAAGTAAGCGTGGACATATGTGGGGTAAGACGCTGCTCAAAACCAACCCCCGTGCTTCAGACCCTGTGCTGTGTATGGCCAGTGCTGCTCCGGCCACACCCCCTGACATGTTTTGCGCCACCTACTGGGGGTTAAACCTCTGTGATCAAGCCCCCAGTAGGCTGGGCAAAACATGTCAGGGGGCATGGCCGGAGCAGCGCTGCCTGAGGCCATACACAGCCATATCCATATGTGAAACACTGGGTTGGTTTTGAGCAGTGTCTTACCCCACATATTCCCATATGAATTAGTGCCTGACACCTGCTCCCACTTTCTGATATCCTCCAGCTTTGATCAACACTCTTTGTCCACACGTGATCACATATTTTAAGAAATACACAAATATGTCCCTATGTCACATCACCATTGATGGTGACATTGTACATTTATTGTGTTTATTACATGTGTATTTTTTTGGTTATAAGATTTGGCAAGAAGATGGTTTCTATCCTTCGGAGCCTGTGTATGTGCCTAGTCCAGATTCTACTGAAGAAGATGATGGAGTTATCCTTTCAGCTGTAGTCACTCCCCGTCAGGTAGGATTGTACTGCAAACAGCTCAACAAAGTAATGTACAGTTGTAAAAAAACACAATTTATACTGTATTTTAAAAATGTATGTATACACACACACAGCATATACAGTTGTAGCAAAGTCTTTTACCTCTTTTGGTCTGAGAACCTCCAAGGCCAAAAATAGATGATATCCTTCAATATATGGTGGGTTGTGAGGCATAGTGGGTGCAAAAATTGTGAAAGTCATTGGGTACCAGACACTTTTTGGATGCCAAAGAGGTTTTATTTCTTTTGACAGTCCTTTTTATACATATATTTTTGGGGGAAAGAGGGTTAGGGCCAGGACACCCCTAGATAGTTGCAAACGCAATTGGCAGACTCCGAGACTTCAATAGGAAGACAGCCATGCAGGGAAAGGTCCCAGCAAGAAGCCACATCTGCACGTGCAGGAATGCTGTCTCCTATGGTAACAGTCCTTTAACAGTTCCTAACTCAAACGCAACAGTTCTTTCAGCTCCACTACAACTGCTCCTTGTAGTTCTTCAATACTGAGCTCCCGGTCTCTCACTAGACCCTCTGATTCACTGACTATGAATCCCTTGATCCTCCAAGGTTTGCGGTGGTATCTCCCTCAAACGTCACCCCTTCTCTGCTGGGTCCCTAGCTTGGCACTCCAGGTACTTCTCAAGCTTGACCCTTGCTAACAGGCTCGGTGCCTGGCTTGACACACAAGGCTGCTCTGCAAGCATCTCCTATGCTGGTTGAGTCCCTGACTTGATCACCGTGCCCTTTTCGGTAAGAATATGGTACCGGTACTTGCTTCAGTTACTCACTGTGGTCCCCGGTAAAGGCGATTAGTCCCTTCGTAGCGACAGCTTCCCTTCTACCTCCGACCACTGACAGGTTCTCCGGCTGGCAGAACCGTCACTTCTGGTTGGACTGCAAGCCGCAATCCTAATCCTGCGCTGCCCTCTTACTTCTGGATAGGCCCTCACACAGCCTAGCAGCCAGATGCCCCCGGGATAGGCCCAATCTCTGGCCTAGCAGCCCGATTCGTACGACACACACGTACACCCAGACAGCTGTCCAGGTGGCACAGAACATAGATCACCTGACCTCACCCGAATATATAGGCCCTCCCAGCAGGCCAAGGGAATTCAAGAAAATCCCTGCCTATTGGCTGAGATACCCCATATACCCATAACCTGACCTTGGGTTGCCCTTCTCATTTCTAGTACCACCAAGTACCCGGCCACCTAGTGGTAGAAGAGAAAAGTGCAACAAAGCCAAACTTAGGGAGAAATCAATAGATCTCTATCAATCGACCAAGATAACTATTCTTGGCAAGTAAATTTGTGACGAGCTCCCTGACTAAACTCCAGGGTGCTACACAGTATATATGTGTGTGCCTGTGTATTATGTATGCATAAATAACATATAGTTCACTGAAAACTATTGGGTATACAGTATATAACAAGCCACTGGGGAGACCACTGATGTTATGCAAGGTATTGTAACCCCTAAATTCTGGTTGATACAAATTTTCCAGCATCGCTGCTTAAAAAAATTTGCACAAATTAGGCCCAGAAAGGCTCAATTCACAAAGCTTTAAGTCTTCATGCACACATGCATACAAGCTCCATACAGCGTGCAGAACCTGAGTAATGACACCCCCTAGAATCTGCTGCCACTGTGTACAGCTGCCTATTGAGATGCATCAGAATGGGCAGCCGTTGTGTGCGGGGGGTTGTATAAAGCACTTGCATGCACACTGATGTTTGCTCTAAATGCACACTATCTGCAGGTCCCATGGATGTCGTCACACAATCTCTGCGCAGCACACAGGACGGCCTCCAAACATCTGTGTGCATGATGCAAGGATAAGAATCTTTATCTACAGTATGACTTTATTTTTCAAATTCCATTGGTTTCGAACAAAAATAACTTACTTTTTTTTTGAGAGCCTTATCCTGGTGTATTGGCTTTTTGAATTGTTCCTATATTTTTATGTATGTTTCTACAACTGTTTTTGCTGCTTTAGTTAGGCAACACCAGGTGTTGGAAATGGTGCACAGTGTATATACAGTATACTTGCCAGAGAAAGAAAAATTCATGTACAGTGTACATACTCAGCACAGCGGGAAGTTGTACACTGGTAGAAGGTAAACAGTAATTTTACTGATAATGTAAAGTTGTGTGCAACTGAATTCCTTCCCCATACTAATACTCCAGTTTATTTTTAGCTGGTATCAGCCTGCCCCAGTCCCTGTATAGCAGAGCTCAGACTGAGAACCTGTGGAAATAAGATATCTCAACCGTGTGAATTTTGTTTTTCCAAATATATGTGGTGAGGATCCAGAAGTAATCCCTGTAGTAGGTTACAAGATTTTCCTATCTTGGCCCATACTGATGATACATCTCCCTTAATGAGGGATATTATCCCTTAACACCTTCCCGCTCGAGCTATAGCCAAATGACGGCTACAGCGCAGGCTTACTTTGCCGGAAGGGCGTTTATTGACGTCCTCCCATGATCACGCTTCGGAGTAAAGGGCCAATCACAGCGGCCCTTTACCACGTGATCGGCTGTGTCCAATGACAGCTGATCATGGATGTCCACACAATCCAGTTATCAGCTTTTCTTTCCTCACACTGACAGCGTGAGGAGAAAAGAAGAGAGACAATAACCGGCTTCTGTAAATAGGACATTTACACTGATAATTAGGGCACTGATTATCAGTGTCCTGATTATCAGTGCAGTCCCAACAGTGCCCACCGTGCTGCCAATCAGTGCCCACCAGTGCCTCATCATCAGTGTCACCTATCAGTGCCACCTATCAGTGCCCATCAGTGTTGCCCATCAGAGCCACCTATCAGAGCCCATCAGTACCGCCTACCTCATACGTGCCGCCTCATCAGTGCCAATCAGAACAGCCAATCAGTGCCCATCAGTGCAGCCTTATCAGTAGAAGTTGAAAAATTACCAGTTTGTTTTTTTTCAAACTATGCAGTTTTCATTTTAGAGTTAGATGACCGCACAATTGTCATTCAAAGTGCGACAGCGATAAAAGCTGAAAATTAGCCTGGGCAGAAATGGGGTGAAAGTGCCCAGTAGGCAAGTGGTTAAACATATCACCAGTTGGATTGTTGAGAAGGTCACTGATAATATCAAACAATAAATGAGAAACAAAAATAAACTGCGCTTGTGATATCAAATGATCAAATACACAGCTGCACCACAATCGTGAGATATTATTACAAACAAGAATATATAAAAATTGTGTTGCACTAAAAGAATTTCATATGCCTTGAAATTTTCCAAATTTTGTCATGTTACAACCGTTAATGTATCTTATTGGGATTTTATGTAATAGGCCAACACAAAGTGACACATAATTGTGAAGTGGAAGGAAAATGATAAATGGTTTTCTAATTTTTTTTACAAATATCTGAAAAGTGTGGCGTGCATTTGTATTCAGCCCCCTCTACTCTGATACCCCTAACTAAAATCTAGTGGAACCAATTGCTTTCAGAAGTCACCTAATTAGTAAATAGAGTCCACCTTTGTGTAATTTAATCTCATTATAAATACAGCTGTTCTGTGAATCCCTCAGAGGTTTGTTAGAGAACGTTAGTGAACAAACAGCATCATAAAGAGAAAGAAACACACCAGACAGGTCAGGGATAAAGTTGTGGGTGGAGAAGGTAAAAGCAAGGTTAGGTTATAAAAAAATATCTCATGCTTTGAACATCTCACGTATGCATGGCACAACTGCAAACCTACTAAGACATGTCTGTCCACCTAAACTGACAGGCCGGGCAATAAGAGCATTAATCAGAGAAGCAGCCAAGAGGCCCATAGTAACTCTGGAGGAGCTGCAGAGATCCACAGCTCAGGTGGGAGAATCTGTCCATGGGACAACTATTAGTCGTGCACTCCACAAATCTGGCCTTTATGGAAGAGTGGGAAGATGAAAGCCATTGTTAAAAGAAAGCCATAAGAAGTCCTGTTTGCAGTTTGCGAGAAGCCATGTGGGGGACACAACAAACATGTGGAAGAAGGTGCTCTGGTCAGATGAGACCAAAATTGAACTTTTTGGCCTAAAAGCAAAATGCTATCTGCAAGGAAAAACTAACACTGCTCATCACCCTGATTACACCATTCCCACCATGAAACATGGTGGTGGCAGCATCATGTTGTGAGGATGCTTTTTTTTTAACAGGGACATAGAAGCTGATTAGAGTTGATGGGAAGATGGATGGAGCCAAATAAAGGGCAATCTTAGAAGAAAACCTGTTAGAGTCTGCAAAAGGCGTGAGACTGGGGCGGAGGTTCACCTACCAGCAGGACAACGACCCTAAACATACAGCCAGAGCTACAATGTAATGGTTTAGATCAGGGGTCCTCAAACTTTTTAAACAGGGGGCCAGTTCACTATCAGTCAGACTGTTAGAGGGCCGGACTATAGTTCGGACGCACTGTGATAAAAGTCCCTCCCTCCTCCTACCTAGACCAGCTTGTGGCTCATTCTATCTCAACACTCCAAATCAGTCCATCATATCTAAGGCACCCCAAAGTGGACCACCCTAACCACAGCACCCCAAAGAAACCCACACTAGCGGGATGCACAGGGGGAGGCAGTGGGGTGGAGGGGGGACTGCAGAGTGGTCAGAAGGACAGAGGGATGGACAGGGGGACAGAGGGGCTGTGGGATGGACAGGGGGACAGAGGGGCTGTGGGATGGATTGTGGGATGGACTGTGGGACGGACAGAGGGGACGGACAGAGGGGACAGTGGGGTGGACAGGGGTCCTCACTTGTTAGTAGGCTGTTGCCTGAAGCCTCCGCTCTCGCTGTCAATCTTCGCGCCTCCTGTCTGCCACGTGAGGAAGACGTGAATCCGCGCGGGACTGTGCTGGAAACTACACTTCCCAGCATGCAGCGCGGCACACGGAGCCCTCCATCAATGACTGGGGTGGGGGAGGCGGCTTGAGCGGAGCGGATATGCTCCCTGCCGAAGCAGAGTGGACCTGCCCAAGCCGAGCCGACCTGGCCCTGGCCCGAGCCTGGCCTGTCGGGAATCCGGCCCTGGGTGGGGTGGGCCGGATAAATGTCCTCGGCGGGCCGCATGTGGCCCGCGGGCCGTAGTTTGAGGACCCCTGGTTTAGATAAAAGCATATTCAAGTGTTGTTAGAATGACCCAGTCAAAGTCCAGACCTAAATCCAATTGAGAATCTGTGGCAAGACTTGAAAATTGCTGTTCAGACACTCTCCGTCCAATCTGGCAGAGCTTGAGGTATTTTACAAAGAAGAATGGGCAAAAATGTCACCCTCTAGATGTGCAAAGCTGATAGAGACATCCCCAAAAAGACTTGCAGCTGTAATTGAAATGAAAGGTGGTTCTACAAAGTATTGACTCAGGGGTGCTGAATACAAATGCATGCCACATTTTTTACATATTTGTAAAAAATGTTGAAAACCATTTATCATTTATCTTCCACTTCACAATTATGTGCCACTCTGTGTTGGTCTATCACATAAAATCCCAATAAAATACATTTATGTTTTTGGTTATAACATGACAAAATGTGGAAAATTTCAAGGGGTATGAATCCTTTTTTAAGGCACTATACAAGATGGATTCTACATCTTCCAGGTGAAGCAGATAGGCTAGCCTGTGAAACCAGATAAAGTTTCACACTCCTTTCCCAGTGTTAGAATTAGGGATGAGCCGAACACCCAGGGTTCGGTTCGCACCAGAGCATGCGAACAGGCAAAAAATTCAGAAGAACACACGGACACCGGTAAAGTCTATGGGACACTAACATGAAAAATCAAAAGTTCTCATTTTAAAGGCTTATATGCAAGTTATTGTCATAAAAAGTGTTTGGGGACCCGGGTCCTGCCCCAGGGGACATGTATCAATAAAAACATTTTTTTTTTTTAATGGCCGTTTTTTCGGGAGCAGTTTTTTTTTTCTTTCTTAATGCTTAAAGTGAAACAATAAACATTAAATATTCCTTTAAACTTCATGTCTGGGGGTGTCTATAGTATGCCTGCAAAGTGGCTCACTTTTCCCATATTTAGAACAGTACCGCAGCAAAATGACATAAAGGAAAAATTGTCATTTAAAACTGATTGCGACTGTAATGAATTGTTGGGTCCTGGCAATATAGATAAAACTCATTGAAAAAAAGAGCATGGGATCCCCCCCCAGTCCATTACCAGGCCCTTTGGGTCTGGTATGAATAGTAAGGGGAACCCCAAACCAAAAAAAATTGCGTGGGGGTCCCCCTAAAATCCATACCAGGCCCTTCAGGTCTGATATGAAAATTAAGGGGAACCCTGCGCCAATTTAAAAAAAAACAAGCGTAGGGCCCTCCCAAAACCCATACCAGACCCTTATCCGAGTACGCAACCTGGACAAGGGCCTCATCCCCATGACCCTTGCCCAGTGGTTGTGGGGGTATGCGGGCAAGGGACCCCTAGATTCCGGCCCCCCCATGTGAATTGGTAATAGGCTAATTGGCTTCCCCGTGGCTTCAGAAGGGGCGGGGTCACCATTTACGTCACCGGGTGGCCCCACCCTCAGCTATATAAGAACTGTCAGAGAAGAAGCGTCAGTCGGCGGGAGCCCCACATGGAGACGGAACGGTTGCTGGGTTTTTCGGTCCGTCGGGCGGCATAAATTTACATCCAGATTCCGATAAACTCCCTGCCCGCATACCCCCACAACCACCGGGCAAGGGTTGTGGGGATGAGGCCCTTGTCCCCATCAGCATGGGGACAAGGTGCTTTGGGGTCAGACCCCAAAGCACCCTCCCTATGTTGAGGGCATGTGGCCTGGTACAGTTCAGGAGGGGGTGCGCTCTCTCGTCCCCCCTCTTTTCCTGCGTGCTCGGATAAGGGTCTGGTACGCTTTTTTTTTTAAATTTGGCGCAGAGTTCCCCTTAATTTCCATATCAGACCTGAAGGGCCTGGTATGGATTTCAGGGGGACCCCCACGCAATTTTTTTTTTTTTGGTTCGGGGGTTCCCCTTAATATTCATACCAGACCCAAAGGGCCTGGTAATGGACTGGGGGGGGGGGGCCATGCTCTTTTTTTTTTTTTCAATGAGTTTTATCCACATTGCCGAGACCCGATAATTCATTACAGCCACGATCAGTTTTGAATGACAATTTTTCCTTTACAAATGTCATTTTGCTGTGGTACTGTTCTAAACACAGGAAAAATGTGCCACTTTACAGGCATACTATAGACCCCCCCCCCCCCCAGGCATGATATTTAAAGGAATATTTCATTTTTATTTCCCTTTAAGCATTAAAAAAATCACTGCTCCCGAAAAAACGCCAGTTTAAAAAAAAAAAATTGCACTGATACATGTCCCCTGGGGCAGGACCCGGGTCCCCAAACACTTTTTATGACAATAACTTGCATAGAAGCCTTTCAAATGAGCACTTTTGATTTTTCATGTTAGTGTCCCATAGACAATAACTGTGTTCTGGCAACTTTCGAATTTGTCGCGAACACCGCATATTATTCGCTGTTCGACTCGAACATCGGGCTCATCCCTAGCTAGAATCAGCAGCTACTTCAAGGATAAATGTATTTCAACCTACAAAGAATTGATGAGTTTGAAGGTATTTTTGTGGAAAGTACATCAAATTCTCATAAAATCTGCATACTTTCATAATAATGATCAATATTTGCAGTTAGTACTTGCTTTGCCGTGAAAACCCCTAATTTTCCCAGGCCTGGAAACCAGTTAGTAACTGAAGAAATGTGCAAAAAATGTTTACAACAAATAAATATTATATACTTTCCTACATATTTACTAAAGCTAGCAGCATAATGCCCCGTACACACGGTCGGATTTTCCGACGGAAAATGTGTGATAGGACCTTGTTGTCGGAAATTCCGACCATGTGTAGGCTCCATCACACATTTTCCATAGGAATTTCCGACACACATAGTTTGAGAGCAGGATATAAAATTTTCCGACAACAAAATCCGTGGTCGGAAATTCCGATCGTGTGTACACAAATCCGACGGACAAAGTGCCACGCATGCTCAGAATAAATAAAGAGATGAAAGCTATTGGCTACTGCCCCGTTTATAGTCCCGACGTACGTGTTTTACGTCACCGCGTTTAGAACGATCGGATTTTCCGACAACTTTGTGTGACCGTGTGTATGCAAGACAAGTTTGAGCCAACATCCGTCAGAAAAAATCCTAGGATTTTGTTGTCGGAATGTCCGAACAAAGTCCGACCGTGTGTACGGGGCATAAGGAGTAAAAATATTCAATGATGACTGACAGAGTGAAGTTCCATTTAAGCATGTGGTGCAGTTATGCTGTTGGGCGGTCAGCCATGAAGTTCCTTTATGTATCTGCAATGAGCACAAAAAACAAATGTTCAAACCTTTAAATCTATCAAATTTGTAATAGAAATTTAGACATTTTAATTAAAATATTAATTGTTTTTTTTTCTGCATTCTTGTAGGATAAAACAACATTTCTGCTCATCTTAGATGCCAAAGCCTTCACAGAAATTGCACGGGCTGAAATTCCTGTACAAATGCCTTATGGATTCCATGGAATTTTCCTACCTCAGAAATAATGTTAATGATGGCGAACCTGTCAGCCAACCTAAGCTTTAAACTTTTAAATTCCTGCCTAAAAGCGGGTAGACAAGGGACCCCTATTAGGCAAATCATACATGATTTACTTATTTTAAATTATTATTTAAAAAATAATGAACCAATTCTCCCACCCACACATTAGATATGGATGAGGGAATCGCTACTACTGAGCTATTTTATTCTGACAGCAGTGAGTCTTCCCCTGCTGGCAGAATACAGTGAACAGTGTTTCTCGATATAGCACTTATTGTTCAGGAAAAAACCAACAGGCTGGTTGTACCTAAATCTATCAATAAATTGTGTACAACCAGCTAGCCCATGCATGCTGAATTAGCTGAATTTCAATTCATGTATGGCTGGTTTTAACCCCTGTTTAGCTATGTTGTACTTTGCCAGCTTTTTATTGCCCTGTCTCAACTATTTTGAGATGTGTTGCTGTCATTTTTAAAATTGCCTTATTTTTTTCTAAAAATGGTACATTTTCTTAGTCTAAACATTTGATATTCTTTTTTTTAGTTTGAATAAAATGTGTAAAACATTGCATTCTGTTCTTATGTAGACTTTACACACCTTCCCAGCTTTTTTTGGAATTGGGGTTGTACTTTGCCAGCTTTTTGTTGCCCTGTCCAAATTTTTTCAAAATGACCTAATTCTTTCTAAATTTTACATTTTCTTAGTTTAAACATTTTGGTATGTTTTCTATTTTGAATAACATAATAGTAAAAGAGGGAAAATCTTCCAATGGGGACACTAGTTCTGGTGACCTTGGGGGTCCCTATGGATTCCCTTAATTTGCAAGGATTTCCTCTCACTTCCTGTTTCAGCTATGGAACAGGAAGTGAAGGTAAATCTGCCCAATTGGACACAGAGGGCAAAAAACTGACTTTTTAATTAATACATTCAGAGATTTGGCTTAAAGATTCTTAAAACATAACTAGCCTCCAAAAACAAAAATTTTATAGTACTAATCATTGGATGTGGTGGCTGCATTACATTTCTTTCTTTCAGGCTTCTATTCCTTTATTTTCACCTGTATTTCTGCTAGTAATATAATTCCTGTCTTAGGAATCTGTCTTTGGCCTCCAAGATTCTGCCCTTTCCTGGTTCTCCTACCTATCACAGCACTCCAGTGTTGCCTACAATTCTGTCTCCTTCTCTCCACTTTCTCTGTAGGGGTCCTCCAAGGCTCTGTTTTGGGACCCCTTCTCTTCTCTATCTATATGGCTTTCAATACCATCTCTATGCCAATGATACCCAAATCTATATCTCTGCTTCTCGCTTCACTCCTTCAGTCTCCTCTCGCATTACTAACCTACTAACTGACATACCAACATGGATGTCACACCACTTCCTCATACTAAATCTTTCTAAAATTGAGCTTATAATATTCCCCCCTGTGCTCCAAATTTAATATCTGTCAAAAGCTTGTAGATTTCACTTCCGTAACATCTCTAAAATGTGCCTCTTTTTAACCAATGAAACCACCAAGCTACTCGTTCACTTATCTTGCACCTTGACCATTGCAACTCCCTTCTCATAGGTCTACCTCTCCATAGGCTATCCCCTCTTCGTTCTATCATGAATGCTGCTGCCAGACTCATCCACCTTACCAGCTGTTCAGTGTCTGCCACCCTTCTCTGCCAATCCCTTCACTGGCTTCCGACTGCCCAGTGAATTAAAGTCAAAATACTAACAACATACCATACAAAGCCATTCACAACTCTGCCCCAAGCTACATCACCAATCTTGTCTCCAAATATCACCCAAACTGTCCTCTCAGCTCCTCTCAAGACCTCCTGCTCTCTAGCTCCCTTGTCTCTTCTTCCCATGCTTGTCTCCAGAACTTCTCCAGAGCCTCTCCCATCCTCTGGAACTCTATACCTCATCCTGTCCAACTATTTCCTAATTGGTCCATCTTTAGTGATCCCTGAAAACTCATCTCTTCAGCCTATACCTCCTCCACCTAACAGCTGATCTTTTACTTCTTCCATCAGCTCACTCCTCCGTTATAACGTTTTGTATCACTTGCCCTGCCCTATTAGACTGTAAGCTTATGAGCAGGACCCCCTTAACCCTCTTGTATTATATTTTAACTGTACTGTCCCCCTTTATATTTTAAAGCGTTATGCAAACTGTTTGTGTTATATAAATCTTGTATTATAATAATACTAATAATTTGCTGTGCGAATATCTCAAGCTGTCATGAGTAATATTTTGCTGAATATGTTTATTTCCTATGATTTTATCTAGTGGCCTTAAGGCGGCATATTACTGATTGAGTCATTTCAGGAAAATCCTGCATTATGACCACTAGATCATAGGAAATTAACATGCTGTATTAGGCAAATTAGGGTCAATATTTGTGATAGCTGTGCAAATGCTTGAGGCATCTGCACTGTGTTTTTTTCTATAAGTAGAGTCCCTAGAGTTTTGGACATTCTCAGTCACCTTTAAGAAATGTTCACATTCTGTGTCACATGGATTTTTAGAGTAAGGGAGACCAGCTATTCTTCTAGAACAGGGCTTCTCAACCAGGATTCCATGGAACCCTAAGGTTCCTCCAGAGGTTGCTAGGGGTTCCTTGAGCAATGAGCGAATTCTGTCTCTCATAAGTTTCCACTGACACCATTTAGCCATTAATGTATCATGAATTGTAGATATAGTATTTTTAGCAGGGGTTCCCCTGAGACCAGAAAGTTATTACAAGGGTTCCTCTGTTGTGTTGCAAAGGTTGAGAAAGGCTGTTCTAGAAGGTTTGCTGTTCTTAGTTCATAAAAACTTTGAAAAACTATTTTTTATAGAAGTCAGAAAATGATTTTGATGTAGGCAAAGTTATGTGTTAGGACATTTAAGGAAATCAGAAACACAATCTTTTGTTTATTTATATTAATAATTAAAATAGCCTCATCTGTTCAATGCCTTTAAAAGCGTTATTTCTGTCGGTTATTTTCCTGTTATGTAATATGGGGTTTCAATTCAATACATGTTGGTGCTTTCAAAATGAAATAAAAACATTTTTGTTCAATTGTTACATTTTGTGGTTTCTTCTAAAATAAAGAATGTAGCGGTGTGTTGCCACTAGTAACTCTGATTAGTTGCTGCTACTAGGCCAGAGGTCTGCAGTACCTCTCCCCGGAGGCCTATTAGTTTAGTAGCATGTGCTGAACGGTGGACTACTGTTCCCAGCTAGTCCAGCTTGCAAATCCTGCACCCTCGGGCCGCATCGATTTGACACTATTCCCCACAGTTTCTCCTCTGTTCCAGGACTCCTCATCAATGACCGTGTAATGGGGACTTCATCCATGACCGTGTAAGGACGAAGTTCCCTCCCAGACTTCATGGCATGTCTCCACATCCATCCTTCTACTGTGGTACACTCACCAACCTTTCTCTGCCCCAAGTCCATGATGGAGAACTTAACCGGACTGTACGTTCCGACAGCTTCTCCTGTCCCTCTGCTCCAGGAACTCCTCATCAATGATGTGCAATGAGGACTTCACCCATGACCGTGTAAGGGTGAACCTCCCTCACAACTCTCCCGAGCCTCCTCCCGCAAACGGCGCACCCCCCCCTCCAGATGGGGGTGCCCTCCTGCTGCTGTCTAGTACTCGATTCTCCACTTTTCCCAGCCGACAACTGCTCTCAGTGGTCTGTTACTTCAGCTTATTTGGGAGGCCTGCCCCCTGCCAATTCTAGTTGGGGATTGGTCAGTGCTCCTCACATGAGCTTCCTGCCACTCCAGTCCTAGGCCCTGCCCCTCTTCCAGAACATTCTTCCTGGAAGCAGGGGAGGCGCCTCAGAACTAGAGCACAGGTGGTCACACCCACTGCTACACTAACCACTCCCTGCCCCCAGGTTAAAACAAACAGGCCTAGCTTAAAGCATAGGCCGGCCTAAATTTACCTACACTGACAGTTCCTTACCAAAAATCTTCTCTAGCACCTACCTATGGTAGAGGATGCTACATGTATAAATGAACAATGTAAGAAAACGTTAACAATATTACGCGTTAAAAAAATATTTTGCAAGGATAAAATAAGTGCAAAAAAGAAGCACAACCAGTTATTAAAGTGGACCTTCTCCCTTTTTAATGTCAATATTCTCATCCCATGCATTTCTGGATCAGGCTCGAAAGTAGCAGGTATTGCAGCAATATCCAGCTGGAAACTGGAACATTCGTAGATCAATTAATATATGTAATAAGTCCGCGCTTAGGAATGAAAAGGGTTTGCAGCCTCCCTTAGTAAGTCCCTGATGGGGCTATTTGGGTAATGAATATAGTAAATGGGGAAATGGCGCTACCCAGTGGCGTAGTGTGGGTTGTCAGCGCCCGGGGCAAGGCAAGTAATTTGCGCCCCTTAACCTGCGGACTTTTAGCTATCCCCGAGTCCTGTCCCTTCCTTTCCTACAATAGTACTAACCAACCTGATTCCTATACTGACCACTACACTCTATTGTCCACTACACTGACCACTATACTACACTGACTTCTTTACTGTCCACTACACTATACTGCTCACTACACTGACCGCTATACTGTTCACTACACTATACTGGCCACTACACTATACTGCCCACTACACTGACCAATATACTGACCGTTATACTGTCCACTACACTATAACGCCCACTACACTGACCGCTATGCTGTCCACTACACTATACTGCCCACTACACTGACCGCTATACTGTCCACTACACTACACTGCCCGCTATACTGTCCACTACACTGATCACTATACTGGCCACTACACTATACTGCCCACTACACTAC
Organism: Aquarana catesbeiana; assembly: GCF_042186555.1. NCBI lineage: Eukaryota > Metazoa > Chordata > Amphibia > Anura > Ranidae > Aquarana > Aquarana catesbeiana. Next base: position 203,173,473 of record NC_133333.1, on the reverse strand, counting down.
CCACTACACTATCCACTATACTGACCTCTATACTGTCCACTACACTATCCACTATACTGACCACTACACTGTCCACTATACTGTCCACTACACTGACCACTATATTGTCCACTATACTATACTGTCCACTATACTATACTGTCCGCTATACTTACCACTACACTATACTGTCCACTATACTATACTGTCCGCTATACTTACCACTACACTATACTGTCCACTACACTATACTGACCACTATACTGTCCACTACACTATACTGCCCACTACACTGACCACTATACTGTCCACTATACTGTCCACTACACTGACCACTGCACTGACCACTATACTGTCCACTACACTGCCCACTACACTATACTGTCCACTACACTATACTGACCACTATACTGCCCACTACACTATACTGTCCACTACACTATACTGCCCACTACACTGACCGCTATACTGTCCACTACACTATACTGTCCACTATACTGCCCACTACACTATACTGTCCACTATACTGACCACTACACTATACTGACCACTATACTGCCCACTACACTATACTGCCCACTATACTGTCCACTACACTATACTGCCCACTACACTATACTGTCCACTATACTGACCACTATACTGTCCACTACACTATACTGCCCACTACACTATACTGCCCACTATACTGTCCACTACACTATACTGCCCACTACACTGACCGCTATACTGTCCACTACACTATACTATCCACTATACTGACCACTACATTGTCCACTATATGGTCCACTATACTATACTGTCCACTATACTATACTGACCACTATACTATACTATCCACTATACTATACTGACCACTATACTGTCCACTACACTGACCACTACACTATACTGCCCACCACACTATACTGCCCACTATACTATACTGTCCACTATACTGCACTGACTATTTTACTGTCCACTACACTATCCTACCTACAGTATTTCTATACTGACCACTACACTGCATGACTCTTCTACTCCCACTCTCTCTCTGGCTGGCTGCTCCCTCTTCCCAGAACGTGTACCCCCCGGGGCCAGCAACACGACTCTCATCACGAGGGAGTCTCACCTTTTCTTCTTTGTTTTCCATCGGTCCGGAGGAGGAGGAGGAGACAGCGGCGGCTCACAATCTCGCATTTTTGTGTCCCCCGCGCTCCGCCATGTTCAGTCTCCGGCACCTTGTGATTGGGTGTACGGGGTCATGTGCGGCGGCGGGGCTGGCCTGTTAACGATCGCCCTTGCTCCTGGAGTCCCGCCTCCGCACATGACCCCATTTACCCAATCACAGGGTGCCAGAGACTGAACATGTGCAGAGGTGGGACTCCAAGATGTACCACGATCATGGACAGGCCAGCCGCGCCGCCGCACATGACCCCATACGGCCAATCACAGGGCGCCGGAGACTGAACATGGCGGCCAGAGCGTGGGGACACAGGGCAGTGAATTTAGGAGGAGGCAGCCAGCATTGCGCCCCCCTAAATGTTGCGCCCGGGGCAACGGCCCCCTCCGCACCCCCCACGCTACGTCACTGGCGCTACCCTATATGTCTCTAATAATAGTTACCTATACCATAAAGTGAACGAGGAAATTACTATCTCAGTGTGTCTACCAAACTGTAAGTAGTTCCATAAATGTGCATAAGAATAATAATAATAATACTGAGTAGTAGTTTGCTTGGCATACAGTGTCTAAACTGTGACAATATGCCCCTCAGAGCAGGCACCCTTAGTGTGTGGTAATATGTTGCATCTAGGGACAGAATCCCATTAGGAACAAATATCATTAGCAATGCAAACTCAGACGAGTCTCAATGTGTACATACAGTACAAGGACTAATGTTCAGGGTGGGGTGTTTGTGGAGTGCCAACACCTACTACACCTATATACTCAAAAAACTTTTACCATACATAAACTACATGTGACCACAGTATAAAAAATATACATATCAGGACCATATGTGCAAGGAACTAATTAGGTTCATATACCAAAATGTACATATATTAGGACTACATGTGCAACTTTATATATGTGACAGAACTCTGTGGAAAAAAATCTGTGAAAAAACTCCAATTATTCAGGAATAAAGAATCACAGTCTGTGTGCAGTCCAAACTTTTAGAAAAATAATAGGTGAGTGTATCAACGGTGACTTCAGTGTTCATCAGGAAAAAGATTGGTGACTCCAGGTGCTCCCCCCAATGTAATCCCCACTCACCAGAGACAGTCACCCCTGCAGGGGTAGCGGGCATAGAGTGGGTGTCTGGAGTGGGTGTTCCTTTGTGTTTCCTGGTTACCTCCGGTGATCCGTGGGTGTATCCCAATGGCTCGGTTTGGGATTTTCAGCTGACCTTTTTTCAGAGATGGACTCCTCCGTGCCTCATCAGCATATCAATATAATTTTCCTCCATATAGAAAAAGAAACAGGGGACTTGCATAGTGAAGTAGTTCGGGTTTATCTAAAAAACGTTGTGTACAAATCAGCAAGCAGCTAACCCGGTACAGCCCGGCTGTTCAAGAAGCGAAACCAGGAAGCCAAAGACGGCGTGCGTCCCAGCTTGCGTTCCAGCCATGGCTTCCGGGTGTGACGTGTGAGCGTGACTCCGCCTCAATTTGTGCTGATTTGTACACAACGTTTTTTAAATAAACCCGAACTACTTCACTATGCAAGTCCCCTGTTTCTTTTTCTATATGGAGGAAAATTATATTGATATGCTGATGAGGCACGGAGGAGTCCATCTCTGAAAAAAGGTCAGCTGAAAATCCCAATGTATTATCCAATCTAAATTGGATAATACAGGACATAGGACATAAGCCATGGGTTACATGCAGGCTACCTTTATTTGATCAGACACTGGGCAAAAACTTGCTAGGGCTGCCCCTAGTGCACACTCATATATCCTTGCCCACACTGTGAGACTCCAGTGTTTTTGCTAGTGTCCTTAGGTGATGGAATTTTTATTTCTAGGCTGGGTTCATACTGCCATACGGAGCAGCTCACAGCAGGGGTCCGGTACGTTCCTGTTCAGTTTTAGGTCCAATTCCGGCCTGAATTTTTGGCTGAATTCAGATCTGAAACTGACCAGAAGATGCACAGGACTCCTGTACAATTCGCTCCGGAGCCGCTCTGGAGATGTGTGAACCGGCTCCATTGATAGTCATTGTCATTTTTATATGTGTGTGCTGTAATCTATTTTGTTCTGTTTGCAGTCTTATAGCAGCATCATCTTGAATGTAAACGCATTTTTAGGGTGTGCCCCCCAAGTCTGTTTGTTTTTTCCATTGAGAGCCAGTCACAATCTCCTGACATGCAAACTGGATGAGGGGAAACCCTCATCCAATTCACAATAGTGTGAACCCAGCCTTAAAAGATTAACTGCTTTGTACTATTATCTAGCAGTTTCCAGATAGGTGCAACATGTTTTTAAAATCGGATAATTCTGGACTTTTAAGGCCTGGTTATACCTGGGCCATCTGAACACTGCTGGATATCATTTTGGAATACCAGTAGAGCAGAATTACACAGCAGGGTGTGGCAGTGAGGTATGGAAATGGGAAAGCATTACCTCAAACCTCTTGGTGATGTGAAGATTGGAATGCCTGATGGCCTTTTTTTTTTTCAACAAGATCAAAGTGCCAGCTGGGACCAAAATGCTGACCTGGGCCAAGGCATTTGTTGGCAATGTGACAACACCACCTCCTGGATGATATTGGGATAGCAACAGAAGTCCTGATCAGTCCCGATAGTTTACTGCTTTTTGCTCATGGACAGAAAACTATGTAGGGGGTGTCAGTTTGGGTGTAGCTTGTGAGTTGTATAAAATGTGAGGGCCAGCTATGGTCCCCTTCCTCCTGGAGCCCAACCAAGATATAGAATAGACATGTGCAATCCGTTTCGTAACAAAACGAAATTCGGCCGAATTTTGCATCTTTCGGACATTTGGATGCATCCGAATGTCCGAATAAAAAAATAACGAATTTCAACTAATACGAAAGAAATTATAGCGAATATAACGAATGAATTCGACATGATTCGGTAATTCATTAAAGATCTAATGAAACAAAAGGTCAACTCAAAGTAAATCTTACAGTCCAATCAGCTGATTATTTTTGTGCTGGAGGTTGGATTACTGGCAAAGTGCATTCCTGAGAACTGAATGAGAAGGGTGTTGTATTGTATTTGAGCAGAGGAGAAGAGATATTGTCATTGTGTGTGTTAATAGATTCAATACAGATTCAAAACAAACGACTTTCCAAACTACAAATCATTATCACGAATATATATACATACCGGTACATAAATATCGAATTTCAACTAATACGAAAGAAATTATAGCGGATATGACGAATGAATTCGACATGATTCGAGATTCAGTATAACGAATATCGACACTCTACGAATAATAAGGAATTATCTGGAAACAAATTAACGTAACATAACGAATATAACAGAACGAAATTATGTATTTTATGAATGACAACGAACCGAAACTAAACAAAATTTCCCATTGTGCACAAGTCTAATATAGAACTTTGAGGATGCACTTTATATTTTAAGTAAGGAGAATCCAACCCCCCTGTAATTTATTTCAGTGCCCTTTGGTGTTACCTTGGAGAAAGTACTAGGACCCCATTGTGTAGGGCAGGCCTGTAATGTTTGCTTTGGGCACTGGATTCTGCATCAGGCTTGGCATAAAGTGTAATGTGTGTAGTTAGATAGATGTTGCTAGAGGCAGGCGGTGACCTCATCACGAGGGCGGAGTTTACGAACGCCATTACACAAGAGATTTGCTTATTGTCTTCTGTAATCATGTGAGTGTTTGTTTTTCTTTGGTTTAATAAAATTATCTTGGACGATCTACACTATTTTGGCATTTTCCTTGCTTCCTATACAGTATATGATCTTCTGGATTGAGGATAGCTTGTCCAAGGTGGATGAAATAATCATGTGGAGCAGCGCTCTCTTATATTAATAGAAGCGCTTATGACTTCCTCTAGCATAGCGAGGTCCTACTAAGAAGGTGAGGAGACACCCTTGCGGTTGGATGAAAGGTATTGTGGTGTGTGTGTGTTTACAGAGCACTTTTTGGAGAAGAGATTTCTAATCCATGTGGAGCTACACAGTCACCATATGGTGTATTGGACTTATGAAGCTGAGGATTTAAATGCGCATATTTATTTAATAATTTTGATTGGAACCACTATTCAATTTCATATGCATGGACTTTACACGTATGAACTATTTGTGAAAAAATATTTTGAACTATTTTGGATTTTATATCTATATTTTTGCAAATTATACAAATTTTAGCTACTAGAGTGATGTATTTATGTGGTTGACACTATTTATGAACTTTGTAGTATTTATTTATATACATTTTTTCCACGGTCCTATTGATTGGAACAAATTATTACTGGGTAGCGCCACATCATTTTTAGATTTATATAATGTGTGTAGTTAGCCATAGAATGGTATACAGGTCCAGGGCTGTGGCGCAGCTTTATAATCCCAAGACCCTGAAGACCCCTTCTGGGGTATTCTCACTGTGACGGGTGCAGCCTGGACTTCTAGCAGGCCCGCTGATGTGGATATGGTATGACAGGGTTTCTCTGTATGTTGGCACAGATTCCTGTTTTTTTAATAAAACAACCCCCAGTGTGTAGCACACAAAGTAGTTTTTTATAGGTTGAGGCATTGCAAGTATTCTTTTTATTGTGGCACTCCTGTTAATCTACCAATAACACTTCTCGGCGTGAGAAATGTAAAATTGGTGTATTTTTCTTTTCTTATCTAGACTTGGTCTCAAAAGGATGCAGCTGGGGAAAAGCCTCCTGATCTACGCATCCCTGCCCAAAATTCAGCGGCACTTTCGGGGGTAGCGCTACAAGCGCACACAGCATGTTGCTGAATTCCTGCTGCCTTATGCTACAGAGACAGTCGGTGCCTGGGTTATAGCTGCTCCTGTCTCAGGACACGCAAATCCCATCTAGTCCACATCTCAATTTTGTAAGTACCACACTGGGGGTCCCCTCACGTAGCAATGGTGGTTTATAGGTACAAGGGAGCTGAGACAATAGGGACAAATAACATGTGTCCTGCAGACTGCCTACAGGAAATTCAATATACTGCTCAGGGTGATCAGCTGTTCCCTTGTCCTGGAGCAATGTCCTATTATTACACAGCTCCCCTCATTTGACACCATCTTCCTCACAGGCACGCAACATGTGACCTGTCTGAGAAAACAAGATTTCTCTGCCATTATGTCTGAATTGTTTTGAAAAACTTTTAGTGTTTCTAGAACCTTTGGTTTTCGGAGGCCAGAAATGCTACACTTCCTCTACTATGCTGACCCTGTTCAGGAGTTAGAGGTAGAACCTCCTAGCATACTGGAAAATAATATGGAGGAAAGTGTTGATGATGCTGATTTTGTAGCAGAGACTGCAGAGGATTTTATGAGCCACACCATATGCTCCCACAATTGACAGGGTGCAAGCTAGTCTTTGTCCAGCAGCACCTGATTCTCCTGAGCCAAAACATGCCCCTGTGGGCACTAAGAGGTTGGCTAAGTAAAAAGAAAAACTTTACCCACACACGCACAAATTAAGTATGCACTATATGAGGACTGGCTTAATCCTCAAAGGGTATCTTTGATGACTTACAGTCACCATCAATTATAGCTGATGCCCTCAGACTTATTATTTTGTGGTGATGCTCTTGAGAATGTAATTCACCATCTCAAGGATGTCCCTTATCTCTGATTGTTCACCAAAGCGCTTACCCAGCTTCTGGCTCTTCTAAGGGCATTTAAAGTAGAACTATGGGCAAAACTTTTTCCTGACGCTAGTATGGCAGAATACTAGCGATAGGCTCCGCTTCTCTTCCACTCCATCAGGACCAGTGAGTAGCATAAATTTAAGGCCTAGTTAGGCCCCACCCCATTCTTCTTTTTTTTCCTCATACCTCCATGCACCAGTGATAAGTAAGCAGTACTATGTTCCCACCTCTGTCTCTGTGCAGCATCAGGCTGGGTGCAAAGTCCCAGCGCTTGGGCTGCTAAATTGCGCTAAACAGCATGGAAACCCCTTCTGTGGTTCTTGATGGTGTCCTGCAGTGTTTCCTCTTTAGGAACTAAATCTGCGAGGTGAGGCTGGGGGGGGGGGGGGGGCAGCTAGTTAATTAATTTCACTACTTTGGTCCCTTGTATCTCACAGGGCTGCCTATCCCTTTTTGTTTTTCTTTTCTGTCTCCCTATATGTTTCCTCTTTCTTACCTTGATCTTTTCCTTTTTCTGTACCTTCTTTGGCTCCATTTTTTGATTATGTTTGCCCCTTTCCTTGTTTTATCCTGTGCTGGACTGTTTTCTCTGTGCTGGAGGCGCTCTTAATCACATCATTGGGCTGCGCCGGTCTGCACATGCACTCTGGCTGGCGGGAGTACCGACTGCCATTTTTCTTTTGGGAAAAGTTAATAATGAGGGTCAGAGTCACAGGGTAGATCTATAGATCTCCAGGAATAATTAGAGGGGCTGAAATGGCCCTGGAGGTTTGGTCAGGCCGAGCCTCCTTTGCCTGGCTCTGGATCGTTATTCCCTCTGCTTGAGCTTCCTGGGACAGGTGAGCTTTCCTTCAATGCCCCCTGCTGTTTGTTTCAGGTATGGCACAAAAAAACCCTGTTTATGTATATATGTGTGTATGCACATATTTGTATGTATGGGCAATAATTTATTTCCCGTTAGACTTTTGTTTAAAAGAAAAAAAAAACTTTTTGTTTGTTACCAATGTAGATTTTTCTCTTTCATCTCTAAACCTTTTCAGCTATCCTTGTTTTTTTCAGCTGGCCATCCTTTTTGTCCTCAAACCATGAGTCAGTCACCATTTATACAAAGGACCCTCATATTCAAAGGTGGGAGACCATCATGTTGTAAGTTCCTCCCTTTGCAGATTGCGTTGAATTTTTTTCAGCGCCGCATGCTAATACTCTCTAAGTTCAAGAGCCACGGAAGGCGGACTTCTTTAGAGGAACGTAGCTCTAGAGGCCACTTCTATTCAAGGGGAAAGTTCCAAGGATGACGTCTTATCGCTTCTTCCTAGAGCAACGTTATCGTCCCAGCAAAAGTCCTGCAGCGCCTGTGGCACAATACCTATGCCCAATAGGCTGGTGAGTAAAGACTGCCTGGAGGAGTTTGTAGTTGACAGAACACTCAGATATCATTGTTGTTGAAGAGGGTGGCGTGAGATTTTATGCTGTACTTATTTCAATTATCTAGGCCAGGCAGACCCCTCCTAGTTGCCTGTCACTAGAAGAGCATCCTGGCACCTCGGCAGCTGGCGTCAATCCACTTAGTTCCGCTACTCTGGCGAGTGGACAGCCTGCGGACAGTAGTAGCTCCTCTTCATCAGAGGAAGGCCCAGAACTGCTTTTCTTCAGTTTTCCCTCTATTGAACTATGTATCCAGACAGTCAAACAGTCCAATTGTATGGGTAAAGTCATATTCACCCTTTCTTCAGAACGCCAAAGTCCAGAGAGAAAATCTCCTTTATTTGTCTATACAGGTTTTATTCTCGTTAGAGCTTGGATAGCATTGTCTTAATCCCTGCCTACAGTAGATACGATGTTTGAAACTTTGGGCTGCTTTTGTTTTCTCAGGCAAGTTTGGTGTAAGATACCTTATAACAGGAAATCTCTGTGTTGGTAGGAAACTTAACACAGCCATACCAGGAGTGACATGAAGTCTGTCTTGCTCCTGCAAAATGGGAAGCAAAGGGATGGGAAATGTACCTCATCTCAGCAGGTTCCATTCTTCTAGGCAGATGGGCTGCTATAATACATACATATCAGACCTGGGGGGGGGGGGGGGGGGGTTGTCCTGATTCCTTTCACAAAAAGAATATACAGGCTTCAATTCAACCATGTATGTAGTTTGCAAGGGATGATGGCTAGCGTCCGGTTGTAGATCTAAAGACGTTAACATTTTTTTATCCACTTAGAGATCTTCAAAATGAAGTCCATTAAACCAGAGCAGCCAGATCCCAAAATATTTCTTTCTTTCATAATTGGTATGCTTGCGATCGGCTAGACACATTTCCAGTTTAACAGTCTGCCTTTTGGCCTATGCAGGTCTCCCAGACTGTTCACAAGGGTTCTCAGGGCAGTGTTAGCTCCACTCAGAGAACAAGTTCTGCGGGTGTGCTGCTACCTGGAAAACATTATTCTTCTATCCAGAGGTCTGAAACAATTGCTGATGCATCAAGAGATTCTCATAAACACCCTGCGGGGATATGGCCGGTTGATTAACTCTCTCTAAGTTAGCAGTTAGTATGCCGGAAGGTACTCTGACAACTCCTCTGTTCGGCTTCCACCAGAGAAAACGGTGGAATTCAAAGAAGGAATGCTGAAGATAGTAATCTCCACTTGTTTGACCATTTCTCAGTGCCTCAATCTTTGAAGCACAATGTCGTCATACCAATAATCCCTTGGGCGCTCTGGCTTCAACAGTTTAAGCTGGTATTCTTAGCACAATAGAGGAAACAGAGTCTGGCACAGTTATCAACTGTCACTCAGTATGCGTAGGAGTATATGATGGTGGCTGAAAAGAGAGAATCTGATGAAGTTGCCCCGTTAGAACCATTAGACTGGATCACAATTACTATTCATCTCGGTAAAGATAGCCTTTAAGGCACACTGCGAGAAACTGTCGGTTCATTCCAATGGAAGATTCCCAGCCAAGCGGGGTAGTTTTAAATACCCTACAAATCCAAGCAGCTTCTTTAGCACCTTTCGCCTTACTACACAGAATCAAGGGAAGATCAGTCTCTCTGCAGTTGAACAACATGGCAGCAGTTGCCTATATTCATCACTAGGGATGAGCTTCGAGTTCGAGTCGAACTTATGTTCGACTCGAACATTGGCTGTTCGCAAGTTCGCCGAACAGCGAACAATTTGGGGTGTTCGCGGCAAATTTGAATGCCGCGGAACACCCTTTAAAAGTCTATGGGAGAAATCAAAAGTGCTAATTTTAAAGGCTTATATGCAAGTTATTGCCATAAAAAGTGTTTGGGGACCCGGGTCCTGCCCCAGGGGACATGGATCAATGCAAAAAAAAGTTTTAAAAACGGACGTTTTTTCAGGAGCAGTGATTTTAATAATGCTTAAAGTCAAACAATAAAAGTGTAATATCCCTTTAAATTTCTAGCTGGGGGGTGTCTATAGTATGCCCGTAAAGGGGCGCATGTTTCCCATGTTTAGAACAGTCTGACAGCAAAATGACATTTCGAAGGAAAAAAGCCATTTAAAACTACTCGTGGCTATTGCATTGCCGGTCCAACAATACACATAGAAGTTCATTGATAAAAACGGCATGGGAATTCCCCACAGGGGAACCCCGAACCAAAATTAAAAAAAAAAATATGATGTGGGGGTCCCCCTAAATTCCATACCAGGCCCTTCAGGTCTGGTTTGATTATTAAGGGGAACCTCTGCCAAAATTTTTTTAAAAAATTACGTGGGGGTCCCCCTAAATTCCATACCAGACCCTTCAGGTCTGGTATGGTTTTTAAGGGGAACCCCGCGCCAAAAAAAAAAAAACGGCGTGGGGTCACCCCAAAAATCCATACCAGACCCTTATCCGAGCACGCAACCTGGCAGGCCGCAGGAAAAGAGGGGGGGACGAGAGAGCGCCCCCCCCTCCTGAACCGTACCAGGCCACATGCCCTCAACATTGGGAGGGTGCTTTGGGGTAGCCCCCCAAAACACCTTGTCCCCATGTTGATGAGGACAAGGGCCTCATCCCCACAACCCTGGCCGGTGGTTGTGGGGGTCTGCGAGCGGGGGGCTTATCGGAATCTGGAAGCCCCCTTTAACAAGGGGACCCCCAGATCCCGGCCCCCCCCCTGTGTGAAATGGTAAGGGGGTACTTTACCCCTACCATTTCACTAAAAAACTGTCAAAAATGTTAAAAATGACAAGAGACAGTTTTTGACAATTCCTTTATTTAAATGCTTCTTTAAATGCTACCCCAAAGCACCCTCCCAATGTTGAGGGCATGTGGCCTGGTACGGTTCTGGAGGGGGGCTGCTCTGTCGTCCCCCCTCTTTTCCTGGGGCCTGCCAGGTTGCGTGCTCGGATAAGGGTCTGGTATGGAATTTAGGGGGACCCCCACGTCATTTTTTTTTTAAATTTTGGTTCGGTGGTTCCCCTGTGGGGAATTCCCATGCCGTTTTTATCAATGAACTTTTATGTGTATTGTCGGACCAGCAATGCAATAGCCGCGAGTAGTTTTAAATGACTTTTTTTCCTTTGAAATGTCATTTTGCTGTCAGACTGTTCTAAACACGGGAAACATGCGCCCCTTTACAGGCATAATATAGACACCCCCCAGCTACGAAATTTAAAGGGATATTACACTTTTATTGTTTGACTTTAAGCATTATTAAAATCACTGCTCCTGAAAAAACGGCCGTTTTTAAAACTTTTTTTGCATTGATCCATGTCCCCTGGGGCAGGACCCAGGTCCCCAAACAATTTTTATGACAATAACTTGCATATAAGCCTTTAAAATTAGCACTTTTGATTATTCATGTTCGTGTCCCATAGACTTTAATGGTGTTCGCGTGTTCAAACGAACTTTTCTCCTGTTCGCATTTTCTAGTGTGAACCGAACAGGGGGGTGTTCGGCTCATCCCTATCTCCAGGTTTCAACAAGAAGCTGAACAGATTTGTAGTCAAGATCTGGCCTTTGCCGTAGATGCCCTAGTGATTCCTTGGACTTAATTTAGGCTGATTTATGTATTCCATCCGATGAAGACCCTACCTCAACTGCAGTGCAAGACAGAGGAGGAAAGGGTTCTGGTCATTCTCATTGCACAAAATTGGCCAAGAAAAATGTGGTATACAGACACACTCAAACTTCTGGTGGATGATCCTTGGCCTTTTTCTTGGCCTTTTTTTTTAGAGGCCCAAGGTTCTCTATTCCATTCTCCTGCTCAATAAAGGCTTTTATTGGAGTGCCATTCTACTTCTCAGTCATGTCTCAGTCACTGACTTTAAAGCGGGATTAAAACAAAATTGAATATGTTTTAGCTTACCCAATCATTAGATGTGGTGGCTGCATTAGTTTTCTTTTATAGGCTTTTTCTCTGTTTTCTGGTGATCTGGCCAGTAACACATCTCCTGTATTAGATGTATTATTTGGACAGCAGTATTGCCTGTCTGAGGGGAGGGTAATGTTAGATGGACTAGCTGATTTGAATACACTAATAAATTTAGGCCAAACTCCAGCTAATATTCTATAACCAGTTACAGGAAACATTTTTTTTCCTTTTGGGATAAAGAATTCACACAAATAAATAAAAGCAGATCATTCTAAGCACCCCCGCTATCTCATCTCTATAGCTGATACATTCTGCTGGAGAGCTTGTTCTTGTGAAAAACAGACTTACTGACTGGATCACCAGATGAAAACATAAGAAAGAAAGCCTAAAAAAGAAAACAAATGCAGCCATCACATCTAAGAAATGGTACCACTTTAATTACATGGTTGTTGAAATTTATCTCTCGAAGGAAAGGGATAGTTCTGACTTTATCCACTCATATATTTTGGCTTTTTTTTAGTTTGTTTTGACCTACGTCTGCCCCTGAGTACTCTTAAAAGCGGAGTTCCTGGATGAAAAACATACCTGTCCAGGGAGCCCGTGATGTCGGCACACAAAGCTGACCGTCCATCAGTTTCTGGGAGCAGGCGCTGGCATCCTAAGGGAAACAGGAAGTGAAGCCTTTGCGGTGCGGCTTCATAGCCTGTTTTCTACTGCGAATGTGCGAGTAGCGTGCGCTTTCTGAATGGTCCCACTGTCTTCTGGGAACTATGTGTGTCTCCCAGAAGGCAGCAGGGGAAAGGAGGAGGGGCCGTAAATCCTACCTCCCAACATTTTGAGATGGGAATGAGGGACACCTACTAGCAAACGTATGCAGGCATGGGACACACCCCCTTTAAAGGAGAATTAACCCCAAAAAAAGGTTAATTAAATCCACAAGGGCTTTTTTTTTACCACTACTATTCCTTTATATTGGCTTTTAAAAAATTTACAAATGCAGCAATTTAGAAATTGGATGAAAGGTTTGGCACTGGGAAACACTTTTTGAAAGATAAAAAGTGCATTTTATATACAACTATATAGATCAGACCAAAATGAGGGACAAATGAGGGGAAAGAGGGACATTGCTCCAAATCAGGGACAGTCCCTTGAAATCAGGGACAGTTGGGAGCTGTGCGTAAATGCCATCGGTAGCCGTGGCACCCTTACACGGTAGTGGCAGCGGGGACCTGTTTTTAACAAAAGGAAGCAGATAAGCGAAGCTTCCACTTTTGGGTGGAACTCCACTTTAAGAAACTGGTTTCTGCCTTATCCATTCTCCTCTCTTCATCCTTTATCATTACTTTTCTTCAGGGAGTTTCTTGAACAACCCCTCCAATTCAACGTCTTCTGTCGCCTTGGGATCTCAACCTTGGTGTACTCCGTATTCTATGCTGTGTCTCTGACAGACATGACAACACTGGGGCTGGGGCTGCTGCATGCTCCACATTATTGAAATATTATATGAAAAGTTGCTGCTCTAATTTGTGTCTATGGAATAACTAATAAAAACATATATGCCAGAAAGTGCGCTATGCATTGTTATTTTGGGGAGCCATGTACAGAGAGCTGTGGCCTGTATTGTGCTTGTCTAGGGAAATGTTTGCAGTGGGTGTAGTACACATAACCTCACACAGTCCAGTATAGCAAAGATCACACTGATCATGTCACTTCCGTTATGTATGGAATGCAGGACAGAAATCTTAGTGATTGACAGCGATAACAACCAATAGGAGTAAAGAGTCAGGGTCCAGAGGAGTTTTGTAGTGGAAGATGAGAGTGCTGGAGATGAGCAGGGTCCTGCGTGTGTCAGGTAATATCTGTATATACAATGCTCCTACATACTTGTCTATAGTCTGGAGAATAGGAACATTGGGGGCAGTACAGTGCTATGTACACATTCTTTGAAGGCTCAGTGTTATACAACAAGGGCTTCCTGTGTGATTAGGTGAATGTGCTTCCTGGGCTGCCCTGCATTGGAATAGGCAGTCCTGGTTGTCCATTAGAATTGATTACAGTGTATTGCAAGTTGTTTTTTTTTTTTCAGTGAAATGTCTCATAGGTTTAGGCTGGATTATTACAGTACTTGTTCACAGCATATGTGTTCAAATTGTGCCGTGCTACAATGCATTTTGTAAATATGTTGCAATGCACTTTTTTGTTTTGTTTTGTTTGCTATTTCTATTTTCCGCAGCTTGTTGTGATGCATTACAATATATGCCACAATGTGCTGTGCAAATATACATGTCCTATGTTTTTTTTTTTTTTTTTTCCCCGTACACCAATACAGCACTAGTGTGAAACAATAGGGAATCCATTCAATGTCAAATTTATTATATGCCGCTCCGGGCAAGACCAGGCTCCACACTTCACGATTACATCTCAGCTTCTGGCTTGACTTGTCTCCACTGAAGCAATTGGTCTACTTTCACACTGGGGTGGTGCCAGCATTAGCGGTATAGCGCCACTTGTTCCAGCAGCGCTTTACCGCTGTTATAGTGTTTGGCGCCACTTTTCGGGTGGTAGCGGGCGCATTTAACCCCCAGGAAGGGGTTAAAAGCGCCCGTAATGCAGCGCTTCCAAATCGCTTTTTAGGCGCTTCGGAAGCAGTGCCCATTCATTCTAATGGGCGGTGTATACAACGCTCCCACACCGCCCCAAAGATGCTGCTTGCAGGACTTTTTTTCTTTTCTTTTTTTCCCATCCTGCAAGTGCACCCTTTCACACTGAGGCGCTTCCAAACTGCCAGTAACTCTGAGCGCTTTTGAAGAGCTTTTTCAATTTGATTCAGGTACGAATCAGGTCCAAATTTTTGCCTGAATTTGCCCCTGAAACTGAGCCAAAGACGCACAGGACCTTTTTTGCAATGTGGACCACGGCCGTCCCGGAGGTCTGTGAACCAGGTCAATTGAGAGCCGGTCATAGTCTCCTGTCATGCGAATTGTATGCGGGGAAACCTGGCCTTACAGTTTATCAGAGTTTGCAGGGTTTACCTTACAGTGCAAGCAGAAACTCTGCGGAACCTGATGTAACAGGGAACTCTGCTGACCCTGATGTAACAGGGAACTCTGCTGACCCTGATGTAACAGGGAACTCTGCGGACCCTGATGTAACAGGGAACTCTGCGGACCCTGATGTAACAGGGAACTCTGCGGACCCTGATGTAACAGGGAACTCTGCTGACCCTGATGTAACAGGGAACTCTGCGGACCCTGATGTAACAGGGAACTCTGCGGACCCTGATGTAACAGGGAACTCTGCTGACCCTGATGTAACAGGGAACTCTGCTGACCCTGATGTAACGGGGAACTCTGCGGACCCTGATGTAACGGGGAACTCTGCGGACCCTGATGTAACGGGGAATTCTGCGGACCCTGATGTAACAGGGAACTCTGCTGACCCTGATGTAACAGGGAACTCTGCGGACCCTGATGTAACGGGGAACTCTGCGGACCCTGATGTAACGGGGAATTCTGCGGACCCTGATGTAACGGGGAACTCTGCGGACTCTGATGTAACGGGGAACTCTGCGGACCCTGATGTAAAGGGGAACTCTGCGGACCCTGATTTAAAGGGGAACTCTGCGGACCCTGATGTAAAGGGGAACTCTGCGGACCCTGATGTAACGGGGAACTCTGCGGACCCTGATGTAACGGGGAACTCTGCGGACCCTGATGTAAAGGGGAACTCTGCTGACCCTGATGTAACAGGGAACTCTGCGGACCCTGATGTAACGGGGAACTCTGCGGACCCTGATGTAACGGGGAACTCTGCGGACCCTGATGTAACGGGGAACTCTGCGGACCCTGATGTAACGGGGAACTCTGCGGACCCTGATGTAACGGGGAACTCTGCGGACCCTGATGTAAAGGGGAACTCTGCGGACCCTGATGTAAAGGGGAACTCTGCGGACCCTGATTTAAAGGGGAACTCTGCGGACCCTGATGTAAAGGGGAACTCTGCGGACCCTGATATAAGGGGCAACTCTGCGGAACCTGATGTAAAGGGGAATTCTGCAGACACTGATGTAAAGGGGAACTCTGCGGACCCTGATGTAAAGGGGAACTCTGCGGACCCTGATGTAAAGGGGAACTCTGCAGACCCTGATGTAAAGGGGAATGCTGTGGACTCTGGTGTAAAATGAAACTCTGGTGCAAGAGGTTCTCTGGTCACCAGAGCCCCCCCCCTTACATCAGAGTCTGCAGAGTTCTCTTTGTACTGTAACTCTGATGTAAGGGGGAGCTCTGGTGACTAGAGAACCTCTTACACCAGAGTTCCCATTTCCACAACATTCCCCCTTATATCAGGGTCAGCAGAGTTCCCCTTTGCACCCGAGTCTGCAGAGTGAATACACTAAGGTAAAGGGGTTCACCTTAGGGTCGCCACTTGCCCCTTACATCTGTGATACCCAATATAGAGTAACTGACTGTGTCACACACTAACCTGTAATTGCCTGCAGGCTTTGGTCTTTCCCTCACCTGTGCCCCCTCCTTGCAGATGCTTTTAAATTTGCCGGAAAGTTGCCAAGCACCATGATGTCACCGTGCACTTGACAAGCGGCCTGCCAACAAATCCCGCCAAGCCCGAGCCAGACTCAGCTGATTACTAGTTGGCTGGCTCCAGAACTGCGCATACACACACACTAGTAATCAGCTGAGCTCGACATGGGCTCGACGGGGATTGGCTTGAGTGGGGGTGGTGGGGGGTGGACAGACAGACCACTGGTAAGCTGTTTTGCCACTGTGAGGCCCGCTCTTAAGTGAGATAGGGCTCTTAACGCTGCCTGAGAATAGCAGCATTAAGGTCCCTCAAAACTGGGGTAATGCGCAAATTAGGAGGCCGTGAAGCCCCTGTCAGCTTGAGGCCTTAGGTGACCGCCTAATTTTCCTCTGTGTGCATTGATTGCAAACTGAATGGATTGTTCTCATACTACATACGGTGGTTTTGGTAAATTAAAAGAAGATCATACAGAAATTGTACAATCAGATTGTAATAAGTATGGCGACCCTAACAAACTGTGTTGTGCAAGGGCATGTCTGATTGGATACAAATGCATTTGTTAGATTAGGTAGGTGCTCATCTTACAATCAAAAGTTGATTGTACTGGTCAGATACCATGTATAGTGACTCTTAAGCCTCGTACACACGATCGGATTGTTGGCCAACAGAGCGTTATGCCCCATACACACGGTCGGATTTTCCGATGGAAAATGTCCGATCGGAGCGTGTTGTCGGATATTCCGACCGTGTGTAGGCTCCATCGGACATTTTCCATCGGATTTTCTGACACACAAAGTTGGAGAGCAGGAGATAAAATTTTCCAACAACAAAATCCGTTGTTGGAAATTCCGATCGTGTGTACACAAATCCGACGGACAAAGTGCCACGCATGCTCAGAATAAATAAAGAGATGAAAGCTATTGGCCACTGCCCCGTTTACAGTCCCGACGTACATGTTTTACGTCACCGTGTTTAAAACGATCGGATTTTCCGACAACTTTGTGTGACCGTGTGTATGCAAGACAAGTTTGAGCCAACATCCATCGGAAAAAATCCATGGATTTTGTTGTCGGAATGTCCGAACAAAGTCCGACCGTGTGTACAGGGCATTAGACTTTTGTCTGAAGGGCGTGTGCCAGGAACTTGTCTCGCATACAAACGGTACACAATTGTCAGCCAACAAACACGAACGTAGGGACGTACTATGAGGAATTTCAGCTCTTGAGCTCCACCTTCTGCTAATGTCGTGTTTGGTAAGCATTGATTCCGAGCATGCGTGTTTGTACTTTGAACTTTTGTGTGACGGACTTGTGTACACATGATAGGAAAATCTGACAACAGACCATTGTCCACAGAATATGTACTAGCCTGCCATCCAACATTTTGTTTGCCGAAAGTTGGACAACAATTGTCTGAAGGGGCGAACTAACGATCTGATTTTAGGCCAGCAGTCTATCATCACACAATTCCCTGCCGAAAATCCGATCGTGTGTACGTGGCTTTAGGCTCAATTCACACTTGTGTGACTCCAAAGTTGTGCGATTTCTATTGCGACTTTACATTGCAACTTTGGCACTACTACTTGGATGCGACTGACTGTTGACTGTTACTGTTGCACAACTGTCTCACTGATAACATTAACTACTTCAGCCCCGGAAGGATTTGCCCCCTTAATGACCAGGCCATTTTTTGCGATACGGCACTTCGTCGCTTTAACTGACAATTACACGGTCGTATGACATTATACCCAAACAAAATTGATGTCCTTTTTTCCCACAAATAGAGCTTTCTTTTGGTGGTAATTTTATTATTATTATTTTTTTACTAGTAATGGCGGCGATCTGCGACTTTTAGCGGGACTGCAACATTGCAGCGGACAGCTCGGACACTTTTTTGGGACTACTGACATTTATACAGCGATTTTTGCTATAAAAATGCACTGATTACTATATCAATGTCAGTGGCAGGGAAGAGGTTAACACAAGGGGGCGATCAAGGGGTTAAGTGTGTTCCGCCAGTGTGTTTCTATCTGTGAGGGGATATGACTGACTAGAGGAGGAGCCAGGACGCTGTTCCTACTTAGTAGGAACACATGATCTGTCTCTCCTCCCCTGTCAGAACAGGGATTTGTGTGTTTACACACACAAATCCCTGTTCTGGCTCTCGTGCCCGCGACCAGGGGTGGCCGGTGACGATCACACATGCTAGCCACGCGCATTGGGACCCCAGCCGTGCAGTGGGCTCGTGCTTGCTACGGCTCTTAAAGGAGCTGCCGTACATATGAAGCAATTTGCACAGGAGAGCCAACCTGCCGCCGTATATGTATGGGAGCCAGTCGGGAAGTGGTAAATATGCGGCTTTCATGCGACTTTTGGAAGTTTACATTGCAGTCTATGGCACTCAAGTTGCATGAGAGTCACATCAAAGTAGTGCAGATACCTTTAAGTTGTATAGATTTGAACGGCTTCTATTGAAATAAATGGGCTGCGACTTGTCATGCGACTTTGTGTCCAAAGTCGCACAAGTGTTAATGGAGCCTTAGAGCTCACACACACACATGGCTAGCAGCACAAATATTTTCTAGTGTAAAACTCCTGGTGTTTTTTCACGCCTGGGGAGTCACAGGTGGCACTTACAGCTACCTGTAAAGGTGAATGGCTGTATGTGGCCGTAGTTGGGTACATGCAGATTTTTTTCCATTGCCCTTTACACGCACATATCTGTAGGACACATATTTCCCAAATGTAAAACTTCCGCGTTTGGAAAATACATTTTTAAGCTTTTTACACCACAAACCATCTGTGCCCATGAGCCCAAAGTCTTGGATATGTTTGTTCCCCACTTTGTGAAGGTAGTGATTTATCAATGTGATACTGACTGCTGGACCTATAGTAAGAAAATGTTGCTACAACTTGGTATTCAAAGGCCTCATTTAGACATTTTTCGGTTGGGAGGTGGTAAAAATGCGCAGTTGAGCTGGGTGTTAACTGTGTGTCCTGTGTGTCCTAGGGAGTGATTCTAACTGTGGGCGGAGGGGACTGCCCAAGTGAGGAGACAGATCATTGTTCATCCTTAATATGAACAACAGCTACAGTACTTAGAACTCCGTCTGAGTGGTTAGATGTTGAATTTTAAAAGCATAGTTGCCAACAGTCCCAATTTTCCCGGGACAATCCCGATTTTGGGACCCTCGTCCCGATCGGAGGCTGTCCCGAATTGGGATTTGCCCAGGGAAATTGGGAATGTTTGCATTTTACATGTTTTTGGCAAGCAGGCTTCAGTAAAATGGCGGCCGGTCCCGCCGCCGCTAGAACGTTCCCCCTTGTGTTCAGTAGAGAGGGGAAGCGGGGTTCGATCTGTGCAGCCAATATATCGTCTTCTCCTCTCGCACGGATCGGCCCCTCCCCTCTCCACTGAACACACGGCGCCAGTGGCCGCTGTAATGGACATGTGCTGGGGCCTGGGGGGCGTTATGGGAGGGGGGTCTGCTCTAAGGGGGGTGTGCTGAGGGCGTCTGCATTGATGGAGGGGGGTCTGCACTGAGGGGGTCTGCACTGATAGAGGGGGGTCTGCACTGAGGGGGTCTGCATTGATGGAGGGGGGTCTGCACTGAGGGGGTTTGCACTGATGGAGGGGGGTCTGCACTGATGGAGGGGGGTCTGCACTGAGGGGGTCTGCATTGATGGAGGGGGGTCTGCACTGAGGGGGTTTGCACTGATGGAGGGGGGTCTGCACTGATGGAGGGGGGTCTGCACTGAGGGAGTCTGCACTGAGGGGATCTGCATTGATGGAGGGGGTCTGCACTGATGGAGGGGGGTCTGCACTGAGGGGGGTCTGCACTGAGGGGGTCTATACTGACTCTGCTGGTGGCACCTGAGGCAAGGACAGACTTTGCTGGGGGCACCTGATGCGAGGACGGACTCTGCTGGGGGCACCTGATGCAAGGAGGGACTCTGCCGGGGACACCTGATACGAGGACAGACTCTGCTGGGGACACCTGATGCAAAGACAGACTCTGCTGGGGGCACCTGATGCAAGGACTGACTCTGCTGGGGGCACCTGATGCAAGGACGGACTCTGCTGGTGGCAGGCGACGTGGCTAGTGACACGCTCAGGGATCCCACTGATTCGGCATTATGGTGAGTTGAATGATTTCATTTTATATTACAATGTAATAATAGAAATAATGCGCTTCAATCATCCTGACACCATAACAATCATGGTGCCGGGATGATTGAAGTGCTAACGCCAGGTGTTTGGAGTATCTTTATCTGCTGATTGTTAAACTTTCTAGAATACACATATTTCTATTGTTGTGTAGGATCTGGGGCTGCTGTTCCTTCATTACTCTCTCCCCCTTTCCCTCTCCATCCCTCATTCATCTCAGACTCTAACCACACCCCTTTGAGCCACGCCCACTATTTCACGTAAACCGCGCCCATTTTTCGCGCCGCAATTTTATTATTTTTTTGCTAAGTCACGCCTACAAACGCATTCCCCGATCCCTAATTATTATACGGCTCTGCCTACAGCCAAAAAAGTGTCCCACATATTTTTTTTGCAATGTTGGCAACTATGTAAAAGCAGCTAACTTCTGTCAGATTAGTAAACCTATAAGATGAGCAGGCTTGCCGCTGCTTTTAAAATTCAACATCTAACCAGTCAGGCTGAATTCTAAGTACTGTATTTTACTATATAAACTCACTTTACTGTTAAAAATAATTGTAAAATGCAAAACTCCGGTGGGGGTAACAATATGTCCGCCTTCCCCCCTTCCCAGTGTATCCTTACTATGGAGGCGTGTAGGGTGTAGCAAGATGACGGTGACGAAACGTCACTTCCGTTATACATTCCGACAGGTCGCCTAATCTGACGAAACATCGGTAGGAAGATTCTTATGGTGACCAAAGACCAATCAGGGCGGAAAGCTCAGTGATTGACAGAGGCAACGCCCAATAGGTGTGAAGAGCGGGGGGGGTCTGAGGACTATAGGAGTTTTGTTGTTGAACATGAGAGTGGTGGAGGTTAGCAGAGTGCTCCGTGTGTCAGGTAATGGCCAGTGTCCGGGGACCGGGAGCATTGGGAGCAGTGCTGTGTACGGAAGCTGTGAGGGCTCAGTGTTATATAACAAGGTGCTGAATGTACTTCTTCCCCTGGTCGGCCCTGCATTGGCATAAGAAGTCTATGGGAAGGGATTACAGGGAATCCCAGGTGTTGTACACATCAGCCTGTAAGGTTTCCTCAGTGAAAAGCCTCATGTCTGTCAGCCTGGATTATTACAGCTCTTGTTCATAGAACTGCTGTGTATTATTATTATTATTATTATTATTTTTATTTTGTAAATATAAAAATAAAATTTTGTAAGATTACAATGGGCTGCCCTACTTGTAAGAAATGCGGGACGAAATAGACCCTAGGGCACCACGTTGTTTAGCGTGCGAAAAATCGCATGTGTAGCTGCTGATGTGTGTGGTGGTGGGGGGAGGGGCATTAAGAACTAAAGTAGACCAACAGGCAAAACTTTTTCATTTTGGATACAGTACATCTATAATCCCCGTCAGCTTTTAGCGCTGTCACACTTTGAATGACAATTGCGCGGTCATACAACACTGTACCCAAATTACATTTTTATCATTTTTTCCCCACAAATAGAGCTTTCTTTTGGTGGTATTTGATCGCCTCTGGGTTTTTTATTTTTTGTTAAAAAAAGACCGAAATAAAAAAAAAAAAAAGTTTTATATTTTGTTAATAAATTTTGCAAACAGGTAATTTTTCTCTTTCATTGATGTACGCTGGATGAGGCTACACTGATGGGCACTGATAGGCGGCAATGGTGGGCACTGAGAAGTGGCACTGATGGGTGGCACTGAAGGGCACTGATAGGTGGCACTGAAGGGTATTAATAGGTGGCACTGATGGGTGGCACTGATGGGCACTGATCGGCAATGGTAGGTGATACTGATAGGCAGCACTGCTGGGTGGCACTGATTGGCACCACTGGTGGGCATTGATAGGTGGCACTGATTGCTAAAACTTATGCACTGATGGGCACTGATTCGTGGCACTGTGTGGGCACTGGCAGGTGGCACTGGAAGGCAGTATTGGTGGGCACAGATGAGGCGGCTTCGCCTTTTCCTCTTCGGGAGCGATGTCCCTTGCACTGAAGCCGGTGATCAGATTACCGATCTTCTGTTTACATCACGTGATCAGCTGTCATTGGCTGACAGCTGATCACGTGGTAAGGGGTCGGGATTGGTGATCACAGCTCCTGCCTGGGGCACGCGGGGAGCGTGCAAAGGGGAGGACGTCTATTAAAGCCCTCCAAGCAAAGCAGATCTGCGCTGTAGCCGTTATTCGCGGATCTGAAGGAGTTAAAACAAGAAGTAAGAGGAAATCCTTATAAATTGAGGGAATCTCTTGACCCCCCCCCCCCAAATCACCAGAACTAGTGTCCCTATTGGAGGATTTCCCATCTATTCCTTTTCTGGGGACAACCCAAAATTTTGGATGTTCAATGATAACGGTAAACAGGACAAAATGAGAGGGTGAATCTTCAGCCTCAGACAGCAATAAAAACCTGAAAAGTGTTCTAAATCCATGTGGGACTTTCTGCATGGGAATGTGGGGTACACCTGGGCATCTCTGTGTGGGAAAATGAGGCCTTGGCCCTTGTTCACACCGGTGTGACTTGTCATGTTTGACAGGCCAAATCGCATGACAAGTTGCACCCTATTGTTGGCAATGGAACTGTTCAAATCGGTGCAACGCCGACTTTGCGCTGCCGCACTGATTTGAAAAAGTAGTTCCTGCACTATTTTTGGTGATTTTTAGGTGCGACTAGCATAGACATCACTGCATGAAGTCGCACAGATGTCAGCCAAGTCGCACCCAATATCGCACTGACATGCGGCGTTGAAATTGTGCGATTTCAAGTGAAGTAGCACAATTTCAAAGCTGCGTTCAGTGTGAACCAGGGCTCAGCACTGTAGAAGGTGCAGAGGATTTTTCAGAGTTTGGCAGAGCTCTTACCCTTGCTGCAGTCTAGCAGAGTGGGGTATGAGATGGTGTGGGGGATATGCCACTTGGTGACTTGGTCACTCACCATGACCAAGTCTTTAGGGCCCTCATTCATGGTCACCTGGGCTCCCTCCAGCAGCAGCAAGGATGGGCAATCAGCATATCCCCAGGGAGCACAGCTACGGCTTAACATGCTCTAAAGCACACTTGTCAAAAGAACAAAGAGTAAACAGGGATAAACTGTATGGCATTTTAATAGATTGCAAGCTCTTGGATACGGGGATCTCTGATGGGCTTTCTTAACCACTTGAGCCCCGGACCATTATGCTGCCTAAGGACCAGAGGTCTTTTTCCAATTTGGCACTGCGTCGCTTTAACTTTTAATTGCGCGATCATGCAATGCTGTACCCAAACGAAATTTGCGTCCTTTTCTTCCCACAAATAGAGCTTTCTTTTGATGGTATTTGATCACCTCTGCAGTTTTTATTTTTTGCGCTACAAACGGAAAAAGACCGAAAATTTTGAAAAAAAATGATATTTTCTACTTTTTGTTATAAAAAAAATCCAATAAACTCAATTTTAGTCATACATTTAGGCCAAAATGTATTCAGCCACATGTCTTTGGTAAAAAAAATGTCAATAAGCGTATATTTATTGGTTTGCGCAAAAGTTATAGCGTCTACAAACTAGGGTACATTTTCTGGAATTTACACAGCTTTTAGTTTATGACTGCCTATGTCATTTCTTGAGGTGCTAAAATGGCAGGGCAGTACAAAACCCCCACAAATGACCCCATTTTGGAAAGTAGACACCCCAAGGAAATTGCTGATAGGCATGTTGAACCCATTGAATATTTATTTTTTTTGTCCCAAGTGATTGAATAATGACAAAAAAAAAAAAAAAAAAAAATATTTACAAAAAGTTGTCACTAAATGATATATTGCTCACACAGGCCATGGGCCTATGTGGAATTGCACCCCAAAATACATTCAGCTGCTTCTCCTGAGTACGGGGATACCACATGTGTGGGACTTTTTGGGAGCCTAGCCGCGTACGGGGCCCCGAAAACCAATCACCGCCTTCAGGATTTCTAAGGGCGTGAATTTTTGATTTTACTCTTCACTGCCTATCACCGTTTCGGAGGCCATGGAATGCCCAGGTGGCACAAAACCCCCCCAAATGACCCCATTTTGGAAAGTAGACACCCCAAGCTATTTGCTGAGAGGCATGGTGAGTATTTTGCAGCTCTCATTTGTTTTTGAAAATGAAGAAAGACAAGAAAAAACATTTTTTTTTTTCTTTTTTCAAATTTCAAAACTTTGTGACAAAAAGTGAGGTCTGCAAAATACTCACTATACCTCTCAGCAAATAGCTTTGGGTGTCTACTTTCCAAAATGGGGTCATTTGGGGGGGTTTTGTGCCACCTGGGCTTTCCATGGCCTCCGAAACTGTGATAGGCAGTGAAGAGTGAAATCAAAAATTCACGCCCTTAGAAAGCCTGAAGGCGGTGCTTGGTTTTCGGGGTCCCGTACGCGGCTAGGCTCCCAAAAAGTCTCACACATGTGGTATCCCCGTACTCAGGAGAAGCAGCAGAATGTATTTTGGGGTGTAATTTCACATATTCCCATGGCATGTTTGAGCAATATATCATTTAGTGACAACTTTGTGCAAAAAAAAAAAAAAAAAAATTTGTCTCTTTCCCGCAACTTGTGTCGCAATATAAAATATTCCATGGACTCGACATGCCTCTCAGCAAATAGCTTGGGGTGTCTACTTTCCAAAATGGGGTCATTTGGGGGGGTTTTGAACTGTCCTGGCATTTTATGCACAACATTTAGAAGCTTATGTCACACATCACCCACTCTTCTAACCACTTGAATACAAAGCCCTTTCTGACACTTATTGTTTACATGAAAAAGTTATTTTTTTTTGCAAGAAAATAACTTTGAACCCCCAAACATTATATATTTTTTTTAAAGCAAATGCCCTACAGATTAAAATGGTGGGTGTTTCATTTTTTTTTTTTGCACAGTATTTGCGCAGCGATTTTTCAAACGCATTTTTTGGGGAAAAAACACACTTTTTTAAATTTTAATGCACTAAAACACACTATATTGCCCAAATGTTTCATGAAATAAAAAAGATGATCTTAGGCCGAGTACATGGATACCAAACATGACATGCTTTACAATTGCGCACAAACGTGCAGTGGCAACAAAATAAATACATTTTTAAAAGCCTTTAAAAGCCTTTACAGGTTACCACTTTAGATTTACAGAGGAGGTCTACTGCTAAAATTACTGCCCTCGATCTGACCTTCGCGGTGATACCTCACATGCATGGTGCAATTGCTGTTTACGTTTGACGACAGACCGCCGCTTGCGTTCGCCTTAGCGCGAGAGCAGGGGGCGACAGGGGTGCTTTTTTTTTTTTTTTTTTTTTTTTCTTTATTATTTTTTTGCTTTTTTATCTTATTTTTAAACTGTTCCTTTCATTTTTTTTTTTTTTTTATCATTTTTATTGTTATCTCGGGGAATGTAAATATCCCCTATGATAGCAATAGGTAGTGACAGGTACTCTTTTTTGAAAAAATTGGGGTCTATTAGACCCTAGATCTCTCCTCTGCCCTCAAAGCATCTGACCACACCAAGATCGGTGTGATAAAATGCTTCCCCAATTTCCCAATGGCGCTATTTACATCCGGCGAAATCTAAGTCATAAAATGCTCGTAGCTTCCGGTTTCTTAGGCCATAGAGATGTTTGGAGCCACTCTGGTCTCTGATCAGCTCTATGGTCAGCTGGCTGAATCACCGGCTGCATTCTCAGGTTCCCTGTTGAGACAGGAGAGCCAGAGAAAAACACGGAAGACGGTGGGGGGGGGGCATTCCCTCCCACGGCTTGTAAAGGCAGTCTAGAGGCTAATTAGCCGCTAGGATTGCTTTTACATGAAAGCCGACCGCTGGCTGAAAAGAATGATACCAAGATGATACCTAAACCTGCAGGCATCATTCTGGTATAACCACTCAAAGTCGTGAATGGCGTACCTGAAGACAAATAAATGGTTAACAATAAAGCACAGTAAACGGTAAAGTATAAATAATTACATACCTGAAAAACAAACATGATAAAACATAATAACAATAAAACATTGCAGAATAGAATACAGTAAAAAAGAGCAGAACAATAGAGAGAGAGAATAGAGAGAGAGAACAATAAAACGACAACAATTTTTTTTTTATTTTATATATATATTTTTTTTTTACACTTTTTTTGTAACTAACTTTTATAACGGTAACCGGTTCCAGGTTCGGGTCTCTCAAAATGTGATGGCATCTTGGGAGACCCTGTGAAAGTGTGCCTAGTCTGTGGAATGCTGTACCCTACGCTAATACTCAACTAGTGAATGGTAGCGTTCAAAACATTCACCAATGCAAAGACCAGGATTGTCAGGACAGGAGGGACAATGATAGCGGGTGTCACGCCTATATCCGCGCTTGCTGCAGACACGACATCTTTTTTGGGGGGGTTCGTTGGGTAGGGGTACTCGGGAGGACATAAAGAAAATGCCTCTCATGCAGCCGACTGCATTTGGTTGGGGATGTGAATGGGGGAAGTACGGGCGCTGCAGAAGTGGTGGGTTCCCAATTAGGATTGGCGAATGCAGCAGGAAGGGCACTATGGGCACGACGGGCCTGTGTTTGTCTTCTTGGTGGCAGCGGGACACTACTTGTGCTTGCCACCTCACCAGCTTGAACTGCACTTATGGGACTCGCCACGTCACCAAGTGTTACTGCAGTGCTGGTTTGACTACGACCAGGGTGTACTAGGCCACTGGTGCTTGCCAGTTCACCAAAACGCTACAAAAAAAACTGTTAGCGATCGCAGGGATCAGGCCTGACTCTGCGAACGCTGCAGTTATGCGTTTAGTGTTTTGTAAGTGACAGTGATCGATCGATACTGCACTTGGGTGGGCTGGGCTGGGCTGGGCAAAACGCAGGTGCTAGCAGGTATCTGGGCTGATCCCGCTAACACTGCGTTTTTGGGAACCCTAAACTGCTGGAGACGCTAGTATAGATCTGATCGGATCAGATATTGATCCGATCAGATACTATACCACTAAGGGAGGTGTATGGTGTGTGCGTGGGTGTTAGCGGTACTGGCGCTAACCTGACGCTGCCTGGGGCTGGTGCTTGCTAGTTCACCAAAACGCTACCAAAAAAACTGTTAGCGATCGCAGGGATCAGGCCTGACTCTGCGAACGCTGCAGTTATGCATTTAGTGTTTTGTAAGTGACAGTGATCGATCGATACTGCACTTGGGTGGGCTGGGCTGGGCCGGGCGGAGGGGCAAAACGCAGGTGCTAGCAGGTATCTGGGCTGATCCCGCTAACACTGCGTTTTTGGGAACCCTAAACTGCTGGGGACGCTAGTATAGATCTGATCGGATCAGATATTGATCCGTTCAGATACTATACCACTAAGGGAGGCGCATGCTGCGTGCGTGGGTGTTAGCGGTACTGGCGCTAATCTGACGCTGCCTGGGGCGACGCATATCACCGCCGGGCTAAACCTTTATTCGGTAATAAACGGCGGGTTCCCTGACACTATAAAAAATAAACGAACTAACCAGTGTCACCCGTAACGGTTATACGGTGATCAGTGGTGAAAGGGTTAACTAGGGGGCAATCAAGGGGTTAAAACATTTATTAGATAGTATATGGGGGTCCCTGTCGCTATAAAACGCTGACGGCGAACCTAAATATTTACCTCACTAACTAGCGTCACCAGCGACACTAATACAGCGATCAGAAAAATGATCGCTTAGCAACACTGGTGACAGGGGGTGATCAAGGGGTTAAAATTTTATTAGGGGGGGTTAGGGGGGTATCCTAGACCTAAAGGGGGGTAATACTGTTCCAACACTGTAACTGTCACAAACTGACACCAATGCAGTAATCAGAAAAAAAAAACAAAAAAAACAAAAAACTGCTGGTGTCAGTTTGTGACAGGGGGGGGGGGGGTGATTGGGGGGGGATCGGGGGGCGATCGGGGGGGGGGGATCGGGGTGTTTTGTATGCCTGGCATGTTCTACTGTGTTGTGTAGTGTTGGTGCACTCACATTGATGTCTTCTCTCCTCGGCGCTGCAACGGAATACCGAGCTGAGGAGAGATGACATCATTTCCTTTGCTGCTGTTTAGCATACAGCAGCAAAGGAAGTGATCTGATTGGCCGGCGGCGATCGCGAGGGGGGGGCCACGAACGGATGGCCTCCCCCTCATCTCCGATCGCCGGGGGACCAAACGGGACCGCCTCGGGCGGCGGGGGGGGTCCGATCGGACCCCCCACCCGCGGGAGGCAAATCACGTACATGTACGTGATTTTGCCCGCCCGTGCCGCCTTGCCGACGTACATCGGCGTGAGGCGGTCCTTAAGTGGTTAAACTGCAGTGTAGGTCACTTTCACATACATAGCTATTCACCCCCTCTCGAAGCACAGACCTTGGCCCTCCCACTGGCACCGCTGTGTCAATCCAAGCTCCCCTGACAAATACACTGCTTATGCATGGGGCTCGCCCCCTTTCTCTAGAGCAGGCTAGGGGCGGGGCTGGATGCGCTGCCGCTGATGTTATCAAGCCAGCGGAGTTCTCCCTTACCTCAGTGTTCCCTGCGGAGTTCCCCCCTACATCCAGTGTTCCCTACGGAGTTCTCCCTTACCTCCAGTGTTCCCTGCGGAGTTCTCCCTTACATCCAGTGTTCCCTGCGGAGTTCTCCCTTACATCCAGTGTTCCCTGCGGAGTTCTCCCTTACATCCAGTGTTCCCTGCGGAGTTCTCCCTTACATCCAGTGTTCCCTGCGGAGTTCTCCCTTACATCCAGTGTTGAGATGCACAGAGAGCGAGGCAAAATCTTAAATTTAAATTCTCTCTCTCCGCACGCTCCCCGTGGCTTGCCTCTCGTCGAAAAATGTGTCAGACGAACTGCGCATGCCCAGTCGATACGTCACGCCAGTTGATCAGGAAATCAGCTGGAGTGACGTACTGCGCATGCGCAGTGCGTAGGATGCATTTTTCGACGGGAGGCATTATTCGACAGAATACAGGTTTACCCCACAAAAACGCACTCCAGATCCCTTCCTGATGCGTTTCTGCATGTGTTTTTGGTGTGATTTTAGTGCGTTTCCGGATGCATTCCATGTGCTTATTTTTTCCTGTTTTATTTTTTGTTATTTTTTACTAAGGGTCCAGTGCCTTTTTTATGTGTTTTACTGCATTCCAGTGCAAGAAAATTGCAGCATGTTCCACTTCCTTTTTTTTTTTTTTTCTGGAACTGAAAATCCCTGGAACTGACTGCACTGGTGGGAACTATGCCATTGAAAACCATATAACTGCATGTGGTGTGAATATATAACACATATAACACCACTGCATATGGTGTGAACTGGCTTTTAATACATTTTTGGATTCAACATGTATGTATATTAGCTGAGCACATCTTGCAATACAGGGATATATGTCTGTAGTTTGAAGAATTTTTCCTGGTAGTTTTTTTTAGCATAAAAATTTGAGCAAATTAATGCAGTTATGTGAAATTTGGTAATGGGGAAAATAAAAATTTACTGAACGTCTAATATTGTCTGATATAATCTAATTTTGCCCACAGCTAGCTGCACTAGATTATAGAAGATATTAACCACTTCAATACAAGACACTTTCCCCTCCCTTCCTGCCCAAGCCAATTTTCAGCTTTCAGCGCTGTCGCACTTTGACAGTTGCATGGTCATGCTACACTGTACGCAAACAATTTTTTTTTTAATCATTTTGTTCCTACAAATAGAGCTTTCTTTTGGTGGTATTTAATCACTGCTGGGGTTTTTATTTTTTGCGCAACAAATAAAAGACCGAAAATGTAGAAAAAATATGTTTTTCTTTGTTTCTGTTATAAAACTTTGTAAATAAGTAAATTTTCGCCTTCACTGATGGGCACTGAGGCTGCACTGTCGGGCACTAAAAAGGGGGCACTGATGGTCACTGAAAGACTGCACTGATGGGTACTTATGATTGACACTGATGGGTGGTACTGATGGGCATCACTGATAAGGAGGCACTGGCAGGCACCATTTGTGGGCACTGATTGGCATTGAATTTGGGCACAGATTGGCATCCCTGGTGGCCATGGATGGCATACCTGGTGGTAATCAGTGGTGGCAATCCCTGGTGGTCTGAAGTTGCGCATCCTCGTGGGGGGTCAGGGGGGGATCATTCAGCACAGACCCTCCCTGACAGGGGAGCAGCCAATCTGCTCTCCTCTACTCGCGTCTGTCAGAAGCGAGTGAGGTAAAGAGCCTTAACCAAGATCTGTGTTGCGATGTGTCAGACTGACACGCCGCACCACCGATCGCCGTGCTGCACGCCCCCACGGGCGCGTGCAGGCTGTTATCCTGAAAGACGTCATATAACGTCCAGTCAGAATAACGGAGCTACCACCTGGCCGTCATTTTGCTATAGACCGAGTGGGAAGTGGTTAAAGTGGGTGTAAACCCTCACATACACCCAGTGAAGTGAACAGCCCCAGATGATACAGAGATGAATCAAATCTCCCTACATAGGTTTTACAGGTATATCTGCTGTCTTCTCTTTTCTACACTTGAAAAGTGAAGATCGTGTTAGAAATCTTTCTTCCTGTTCCAACAGTGATTGTGGAGTCTGGGCTTACATTGTGTGTAAGCTGATTAGAGGAAAGGCACCCCCCTCCACATAGGAATCGAGGAACATTCAGAGCTGTAGTCTGATTAGACAAGCTCTCTGCTACTCTACCTCTAAGCTCCCTTCCTGACACAAAGTTTTAGCTGCTGTTATCTCGTGTGTCCGGAGAACTTATCAGAAGTGACTTCTGAGGAACAGAGCACCAGAGACAAACGACACTCACAGCTTTTATATATATATATATATATATATATATATATATATATATATATATATATATATATATATATATATATATATATATATATATATATATTACGACCACAGTCATGACAAAGCCTAGAAGAGCATATAACCATCAAGAGAAAAGTCCTCTCACTGGGTCATCCACGGCTGCCAAACTCTATCAAATTTCTGCAGACAATTCCTGTTAATGTATACATTGGAAGAACCTCATCAATAGCTTTCTCCCATGAATCCTCGGATATGGGGAGGATCATTTCGTAAAATGGACATTTAGGTATTGAAAGCCTCTGTTTCTCATGAACAGATATTTTATCTCAAGAAACCTTATTTTTTATTTTACTTTTGCTCCTTTCTTAAAGAGAAACTCTCCCCAAGGCTTAAATCCATACAGAGGTACAGACCTCAATTATGGAGGTGGTACAGTATTACATCCAGTTGTGCTGCTCTGCACAGCTGTAATTCTCTCTGGGATAATTGACATTTGCATCTTGAAGCTTTGCCTCCCTACCAGACTGTGCCAGGGGCACAAGAATGATCAGCTATACACAGCCTCTCACAGTTGGCTACTTACTCATGCAGTAGCTAAGCAGACCTCAAAATTAGTTTCTACTCCGCTGCATCATCAATCTTGCTAACCTTGCATGGCCACTGTTGGGGGAGTGGGGAGGGGGCACTGTGTTGGCTGTATATAAGGATATATTATCACATGTAACCTGCGGACTTGATGGTTTGTTTTTCAGGAAGGTTGGTCTCAGTGGGGTACCTACCCCTCGTTGTAACCTATATCTTTTGTGGTTACATCTGTCACCCCATTAGTCTCCATCTGAATCACTGTTCCTTGTCTTGTGTTCATGTGGATTCCTCTGTCTGTGTTCTCACATTTGTTAAATGAATTTACCTCTGCACTTCCCTATCTTTCAAATGCAGGGTCAGTGTAAGCTGTCTGCTCGTACCTCTTACGGGCAGGCAGTTACACTCTGACAGGAAGACTCAATGAACTACCAGAGCACTCAATAGCACCCTGGTAGTTCATTGAGAAGCACAAGCCGACAGCCGCAAAGGCTGTCAGTGCATGTTGTTTTCACATTAAATGTGCACAGCTGCACCAGATTCTGTGTGCACCAGTTTTAGTAAATCCTCCCTTTTGCCGGTAACGCATGCATCCTTGAGGACCCATGGAGAGAATGTAAAAAAATATAAATAGAATCATTTTCTTCCTTTGGTAATTTGTGTCATGTTTTAGGTTTGGCATTGGCTATATTATTTAAAAAAAATTTTTTTTTGGTGGAGTTGAGTCTCAGCCAGGTTTTTATATGGAACAGTTTTCATCTCTGCAATCTTTTATGATGCTCAGTTCACATCTATGCGGATTCCCGCAACAACTTGCAGTGAAAATGAGCTGCTGTGAGAATGCACAAAGTTACCATTCATTTTGAATGGCACCCTCACGCATGTAAAAACCAAGCGCGTTTGCTGGTGCAGGAACCACGGGGAAATCCTATGGTGAAAATGACAATGTGATTTCCCTTCGGGCCGCTGTTTGAAAAAGGTGCATGCACTTTTTTTCTGTGGGAAATGCAGGCACGGCAGCCCATTCATTTTGGCCATGTGATTTTCCTGCAAGTATATGTGGTCTATGCCTACACAGTTGTTTCCTTCATAAATTATTTGTCCTCCTGACAACCCATATCACTTGTGCTTAGCTTTTATACAGTTGTGGCCAAAAGTTTTGAGAATGGCACAAATATTAATTTTCACAAAGTCTGCTGCCTCAATTTTTATGATGACAATTTGCATATACTTCAGAATGTTATAAAGAGTGATCAAATGAATTGCAGTTAATTGCAAAGTCCTCTTTGCCATGGAAATGAACTTAATCCTATAAAAAACATTTGCACTGCATTTGTGAAGAAGCCTTCGGAGAGCCCAAGAAAGTCCAGCAAGCGCCAGGTCTGTCTCCTACAGTTGATTCAGCTGCAGGATCGGGGCACCACCAGTGCTGAGCTTGCTCAGGAATGGCAGCAGGCAGGTGTGAGTACATCGGAACGCACAGTGAGGAGAAGAGTTTTGGAGGATGGCCTGGTGTCAAGAAGGGCATCAAAGAAGCCACTTATCTCCAGGAAAAAATATCAGGGGCAGACTGATATTCTGCAAAAGATACAGGGATTGGACTGCTGAGGACTGGGGTAAAGTCATTTTCTCTGACGAATCCCCTTTCCGATTCTTTGGGGCATCTGGAAAAAAACCTTGTCCAGATAAGAAAAGGTGAGCGCTACATCAGTCCTGTGTCATGCCAACAGTAAAGCATCCTGAGACCATTCATGTGTTTGGTTGCTTCTCAGACAAGGGAGTGGGCTCGCTCACAATTCTACTTAAAGTGGAGTTCCATCCACTTTTACAACTCTTCAGCATCTCTCAATAAACTGTGCACTGTAAACAAATTGGATATTTTTTCATTTTTTTTCTCAGCACCTACTGTATATCTGCTGTATTCATTTTTCACCTCCTGCTCTCTGGCCGTGGCCCATCGCATCATTTCCTGTTTGCAATGCCTTCTGGGAAGGGGCGGCAACTTCCCCTGAAACTGCCGTTGCTATGGAAACCTGACTTGAAACCTATTACACTGCTTGTGCTGCACTGAGCATGTGCAAGATCTGCAAGGGTGAGATCCAGGAAGAAATACAGTCTGGCTTCAGATGCCCACACTTAAGATGGCCACGGCCTGCTGTAAGTTTATAAAATAACAAATTACTCCTATAAACTAACAAAACAGACCTTAGTTTACAGACTAACTTTACTAAAATACATTAAGCTTGTGTATTATAGGGGTATTTTTATTTAAAAAGTCGAATTTCAGCCGGAACACCTCTTTAAGAACACATCCATGAATAAAGAATAGTACAAAAACCTCCTCCGAGCAACTTCTCCCAACCATCCAAGAACAGTTTGGTGAAGAACAATGCCTTTTCCAGCATGATGGAGCACCTTGCCATAAGCAAAAGTGATAACTAAGTGGCTTGGGGAACAAAACATTGAAATTTTGGGTCCATGGCCAGGAAACTCCCCAGACATAAATCCCATTGAGAACTTGTGAACAATAAAATCCCCACATTCTGACAAACTCCAAGCATTCATTATTCATAAAGTCAGGATGTGGCTCAGAAGTTGATTCACAGCATGCCAAGGCAAATTGCAGAGGGCTTGAAAAAGAAGGGTCATCGAGGCAAATATTGACTCTGCATAAACTTAATGCAATTGTCAATAAAAGCTCTTGAAACGAATGAAATGTTTGTAATTATACTTCACTATACCATAGTAACATCTGAAAAAAAGATCCAAAAACACTGAGGCAGCAGACTTTGTGAAAATTAATATTTGTGTCATTCTCAAAACTTTTGGCCAATGCTGTAGAAGTTTATGCTTCATGCCTGTTAATTTGTTTGTGAAGTTATGAATAATACGACTGAACTTATTTGGTTTTTATTTTGAGTGGTTATAACACTGTGTGTGTGTTTGTTTTTTTGTGTTTTTTAGCTTATTTTAACACATTCCTGCTGGCCTAACAGATATGAAGTATGTATTATCATGAGCTTTCTATGGAAGTGGGATTTTCCTTTTGTGGTGTGTGTATGTGTATATACACCTCCTGGCTTGGGACTATTGATTGGGAGCCTAGAGGACTGACTGTTGATCACTGAGAGAGACAATCGCATTGATCACTAGTATTGGAACCTACCCCTTTACTGTTTCATCTGTGAGAGCCTGCAAAACTGGGTTCAGACATTAAAGTGGTTCTGAAGTCTAATGCCCTGTACACATGATAGGATTTTCCAACACAAATGTTCGATGGGAGCTTGTTGTCGGAAATTCCGACCGTGAGTAGGCTCCATCTGACATTTTCCGTCGGAATTTTCCAACAAACAAAATTTGAGATCTGGATCTCAAATTTTCTGACAACAAAATCCATTGTCGGAAATTACGATCGTGTGTACGCAATTCCAACGCACAAAATCCCACGCATGCTCAGAATCAAGCAGAAGAGCCACACTGGCTATTGAACTTCACTTCGTACGTGTTGTGCGTCACCGTGTTCTTGACGTTCGGAATTTCCGACAAGATTTATGTGACCGTGTGTATGCAAGACAAGTTTGAGCCAACATCCGTCGGAAAAAAAACATATTTTGTTGTTGGAAAATCCTATCGTGTATACAGGGCATTAGTGTTTTTCACCCTAATGCATTCTGTGCATTTAAGGTAAAAAAAACACCCCACTGAATACCGCACTTACCCAGGCACTTACCTGACTCCACTGATACGGTCCTGTCTGCAGCAGCGCTGTCCCTCTTCCTAGTCTCACTCTCACAGGAGACACAGGCAGCAGCGGGAGCCATAGGCTCCTGCCTGACAAATCCTGTGAGAAGGACCGGGGGGCATGGCTGAGCCTCACTGTGTGTTTATGGATGCACACAGCCCAGCTCGACAGTGCACCCACACGGGTGCCCCCTCAGCAAACAGCTTGTTGGGGAGCCCTTGGAGAAGAGGAGTGGACAG
This sequence comes from Aquarana catesbeiana, assembly GCF_042186555.1. NCBI lineage: Eukaryota > Metazoa > Chordata > Amphibia > Anura > Ranidae > Aquarana > Aquarana catesbeiana. Next base: position 203,137,312 of record NC_133333.1, on the reverse strand, counting down.
TGCCAGTGGGGGACTCCAGAAGAGGAGGTAAGGGACCACTCTGTGCAATGTCATTGCACAGAGCAGGAAAATACAACATAGTTTTTTTTTTGTTGTCTTTTAAAATCACTTTAGGGTTTTTTACCTTCCACCATGATGGAGTTAATGTTTTATTTGCAGTAGAAATTCAATATAATTTTTAGAACTATATATAATATAACTATAACACAAAGCAAAAAGTACCCTAAAATAATGATCCCTTTTGCAACTAGGTCTTTTTTACATAGGTCAATCAAAATTCTTATTTACAGTTTCCTGTGATCTAATTTCTACAGTGTATACAAAGAAAACTTCAAGATGCCATTTTGTGTAGTCAAGCAATGCTCTACTAATCGCAAGAATAAAGATCCAAATGTCGTCTTGCATGTCTTTCCGAAAGATATCAACATTATTAGAAAACGGCTCCAACAAACTGGACAACATAATGATGATTTGGATGCTTATACTAACAAAGTTCTAAAGGGAAAGAAATATGACAGTTTCCGAATGTGTTCAAGGCATTTCACCGAAGACAACTACTGGGACACTGACAATGGCAAGAAAGTGATGAAGCCTGATGCTTTACCAACTCTGTTTGAACCTGATCCTCCTCCACCATTTGGAATGTTTAAGGTTAAGCACAGAAGGACTTCTGCAATGGATACTGGAGATTCTTGCATGAAATGTGGATAACATGACACTGATCTTCCTGTGCGGGAAAAACAATAAAGCAATTAAAACCTCTGCTGGAAGAAATATAGCCATACAATGCAACCTTATCAATGCACCCGCTCTTACCTTGCTTTCCAAGCAGTACCCTACTGAGCCTCCACCTGTTTTGCCAGCTAATCTAAGTACAACCAGCTATGGTATTGTAAGCAGTTCAAGTCAGCTAACAAACACCATATGTGAAACTCCAAGTGCTTTTTGTATCTTCAAGCTCGACAAGTAAGAAAACCTCCTCATTCGCTGACAGTGATGTTAAGCTTCCTAAAACTTTGACCTAGGCTGCCAAGTCTCATAAAATGAAAAACTCTCCAGGGGTTAGTTTGGCAAATCTTTTCATATTTCACAACATGTCAGTAATATTTCAGATGCTGAAGAATTTCCAGATTCTAAAGACCTTCCTGTTCTGGAAGATTTCACATCTCTACAACTGCCAGCGGAATGCAACCCTGTATTAGAGCGTAGATACATAATATTTGACAGTTGTTTGAACATGATTTTTAAAGATATGACCTGTCAAGCCTACACAATTTGCTCTTAACCCATTGTTGCCATTTCCAAAAAAGTGATTGGTTCAGCAATCAGTCTCTATGGGAAATGTGCTCAAGAACATACTTCACACTTGTGGGACAGTCAACCAAAAATAGGTTGTAGACCGGCTGGGAACATACATATATCTGCTGCAATTCTGTGCAGTGGGTTCAATTATTTGAAGGTGAAACTATTTTTTTTTTATTGAATATCCTTACTATTGGAAAGAGCACATACTACAAATTCCAAAAGCAGTATCTGTTCCCAACCATTGACCACCACTGGAATATAGAAATTCAGAAAAACCTGCAAGAATTTGGAGCAAAACCTCTATGCCTAACTGGGGACAGTCAGAGAGACAAGCGTGGAAATAGTGCTAAGTACTGTGTTTATTCTTTTATATAGTCTTCATCCAAAAAAATATTGCATTAAATGTACAGCAAATATGTGGAATTGTTTCTTCAACGTCATTGAAAAAGACTACTTTTAAAGCTGCTCTTGATGAGCTAATGGAGAAAAATCTCAACATCAAGATCATATGTACTGACCGACATGTGTCCATTAGAAACCTAATAAGAGAACAGTACACTAAAATCAAGCATCAATTTGATGTTTGGTACCTGGCAAAAGATGTTGTCAAAGAAATTCTAGAAGTTAGTCACCAAAAGTCATGCAAGGAACTTGCTGAGTGGGTAAACCCCATAAAAAAATCATTTATGGTTGTGCGCTCGCACGTGCAAAGGGAACAAACAAATTCTGCTTGAGAAATGGAACTCTCTTGTTTATCACATTGTAAACATTCATAGATGGAATGATGCTGCCACATACCATTCCTGTAACCATGGTGAACCGACAGAAGACCAAAACATTAAAAGAACATGGCTTACGATTGATACCACTGCATTTTACCGTCTCAAAGACATTGTGCAAAACAAGTCACTAGTGAGAGACCTTCCCCAAATTTCTCAATTCTGCCATACTGAGGAACTTGAGGTTTACCATAGCATTGCACTCAAATACCTTCCTAAACAAAATGATTTTTTTATGGACACTATGATGGCCAGATTACAACTAGCTGCACTTGCTTACAACCACAATGTCCATTATGTTCAAGCAATGGTAGAAAAAGCTACTTCTGCCAGTGCTGCCATTTGGGAACCCCGACATAACAGTCTACAGCAAGGCCAGGCATGAATGGGTTGTAAAGGTATTACATGAACTAACTAACTAACCAAAAATTCCTTTTTGGACATATTGATTGACATCATGGAATTAGCTGCTGGAAACAAAACATTTCCATGGTCTTCAAGAAATTGTCCTTCTAACATTGCTCCCATAGTAAAACACGAGAAAGATACAACAGAGCACAATTATTTCAACACTTTTACTTCTTTGTAAAATGTTACATTTATCTGGTGTTGCCTATTTTTGCTAAAATTAAGTAATATTTTACTTTTCATTTTTTTAATGTGTTCTGTTTAAAGTTACCTACTATATTCATTATTCATAAAAATATTGAAGTAAAGTACGAATTAAGGGTCCACAAATTGTTACTAAATGTGTTTTTTCACAATCAAATGATTCGTAGACTTTAACCACTTCAGCTCCAGAAGGATTTACCCCCTTCCTGACCAGGCCATTTTTTTGCTATACGGCACTGTGTCGCTTTAACTGACAATTGCACGGTCGTGCGATGCTGTACCCAAACAAAATTGATGTCCTCCTTTTTGAGCTTTTTTTTGGTGGTATTTGATCACCTCTGTGGCTTTTATTTTTTGCTCTATAAACAAAAAAAAGTGACAATTTTGAAAAAAAAAAAACCCAAATTTTTTACTTTCTGCTTAAAAACATTTCCGATATGTATTCTGCTACATATTTTTTGTGGGAAAAAATCGCAATAAGCATATATTGATTAGTTTGCGCAAAAGTTATCACGTCTACAAAATAGGGGATAGATTTATGACATTTTTATTGTTTATTTATTTTTTACTATTAATGGCGGCGATCAGTGATTTTTAGCGGGATTGCGGCGGTCAGATCAGACATCTTACTGGCATTTTTGACACTTTTTTTTGGGGAACCAGTGACATTATTACAGTAATCAGTGCTAAAAATATGCACCGTTGTACTAATGACAAGGGAAGGGGTTAACATCGGTGATCAAGTGGTTAAATGTGTTCCCTCAATGTGTTTTCTAACTGTATGGGGGACTGTGTGATTGGGGAAACACACAGATCCATCTTCCTGCATAGCAGAAAGAAAGGATCTGTGTGCTCTCCCCTGTCAGAACGGAGATCTGTCTTGTTTACACAGGCAGATCCCTGTTCTGTCACTGCAGGGAACGATCGTGAGGGACATTGAGTCCACCTGACCCACTGATTGGCTCCCCTGCTGGCCAATGGGAGCGTGCCCACAAAAGCGAGTTCACAAGCCGACGTAAAGTTATGGCGATTCACGGGATTGTGCCAACCTGCTGCGATATAATGACGGCGGCTGGTCGGCAAGTGGTTAAAAGTGTGCAAATTTTGCTTGACAGAGTATATTAAAAAATATTGTAGCACCCAAAAAATAGTATTTTTAGTTTGATAAGTCATCTTTTGGTCACCTTCATAGCATTTTACACCAATAAAAAGTTCTATTGCCTTTCAGAATCTGTATAGTGTTTGCACAAATTTCACTACATGACGGTATGGGTATTTTATATTTTTGCTAAAATGACTATGTTCATAGAGGGGTAAACGCATGGAAGGTAGCAGAGACACCTTAAAAATAATTAACGTGAACATTTTTTTTTCATGACTAAAGTGACAGTTTCAGCTCGTATAACAGTTGTTAACCCCTTGCTGCTCCGTCACAGTAGATTTAATGTGACTGAGCGACAGCTGCAGGCTCAGCAACGTAAATAAATGTTGCCTCCTTACTTCTGGGTTTGAGGCTCCCAGAAAGGAGCCCCCTGATGACCTGTGCTGTGATTTGGTACAGCACGAATTTGACAGCAGTTTTCAGTGAATGATCTTGGCCATGAACCTGCTGATCGGCTGTAGCCAATCATACACAGAGTTCTGTGTTTACAAATGCACAGAACTCTGTGGACATAGGAATGGCAATCTGGATGTTTCTTCTTGAAAATCAGGGGGGAAAAACAGCCAGATTAGTAAGTAAAAAGCATCACACATTACACTCGTTAGGCACAATTAACCCCTTGATTGCCCCTAGATGTTATTCCTTTTTCCAGTGTCAGTTCAGTGTACAGTAATATCATTGTATTAGTGACATCAATATCCCTCTCAGCCAGTGTCTTTTAGCGCCAGACTGCCCGCCACACTATCGCAGTTCCACTAGAATTCGCTGATCACCGCCACTACAGCACAGGGTTTATAGCTATGTATGTATAAATATGTGTGTGTGTGTGTGTGTATCTCATTGTTTGTAGAAGCTACTGTATAGCTTTCGCCCCAAACCAATTAATATACACTTATTGTGATTTTTTTTTTTCTTTTCCCAACGACCTTTAACAGTATTCATTTTGGCATAAATTTATAAAGAAATTTTAGTTTTTGAGTTTTTTTTTATTAGATATATTTGTTAACAAAGTAGAAAATATATTTATTTTTCAAAAAATTTTTTAGGTCTATATTATATTTTTTCTTTATATAATATAAAAATAAAAAGCCCTGTGGTGATCAAATACCACTAAAAGAAAGCTCTATTTTGTGTGAAAAAAAGGGCCAGTTCATACCACATGCAGTCCAGTGTGTTTTTTTTTTTTTCATCAAAAACGCATGGAAGGTAGGTTTTATGGTTTCCAATGGCATAGTTAACACCAGTACGGTCAGTTCCAGGAAAAAAAAAAAAAAGTAGAACATACTGCACTGTACTGGAACACGGTAAAATGCATCAAAAACCCATCAGAATGCACTGGAATCACAAATGCACTGGATCTAGTATAGCGGGGGAAATAAAATAGGAAAAGGAAACAAAGCATCTGGAAACACACCAAAAACGTACCAAAATGCATCAAAAACACATCCGGAACAAATCCGAAGTGTGTTTTTGTGGTGTTAACCAGCCCTAATTATGTACAGTGTTGCGTGACCAATTGCCAGTTAAAGTAGCGCAGTGCTGAATATCAAAAAATGGCCTGGTTATGAAGGGGGTAAAACCTTCTGGAGGTCAAGTGGTTAAACATGATTGATTAGTGCTGTGCAAAAGTACTGATCCCTTTATATCTTGCTCACAAACATGTAACAGCAGGGGTAGAGAATGTTCAGCTATCTAATATTATATATGGTTTGTTAGCCTTGAACACGGTACCAGTACCACCACTAGTGTGGTGTATGGAAGGCCAAACTTGTCCAATTTTATAGGCTAATTTTCAAGCTACTAAAAGCTAAAAATTAAGCATGGGTAGCTGGGCACTGTCATGGGGGACATGTACCCATAAGGAAACAAAAAAGTAGTGAAAAAGTACCATTCAGTGGGTAAAAAAAAACCCCATTAAAATAACATTAATTCATGATTATGATATATTCCTTTTGAACATGATATTTAAAAAGAATATAGGTTTCCTAATAAACCACCTTCCTGTATCATACCAGGCCACATGCCTTTCAACAATGGATGGGGGTTTAAGGGTTAACACCCCCCCCCCCCAAACTTCTTTGTTTCTTGTGACATATATCATCGGAATAAAGACAAAGCAGGATCATCTGTGCTCCATACCTTACTTTTTTTTTGTAAATCATATGTATTTTTATGAGTCTGCTGGATGTTTTAAAGCACAGGAATCTATCAGTTATAACATGCAGCTCACCATTGTTTATATACAACAATCAGCCATAACCTTATGACCACCCACCTAATATTGAGTAGGTTCCCTCATTTGCTGCCAAAACAACCCCTGCCTCTTCTGGTTTGTCTTCTTTCCATCATGGTGCCATCTCTTCCCCAGGTAAGTGATGCACGCACGCACACATTTGGCCATCCATGTGATGTAAAAGAAAATAAGAGAACAATGAGAAGAAGACACACTACCAATGCCACATCCGAAAATATGTAGGCAAAAAAGAGGATACTATAAAAGTAGCCAAAAACCAGACTTTGTAGGCATGGAAACAATGGAGAGGTGAAAAAATTGGATTCAAAATATTTATTGAAAAAAGTACAATAATAAAAAACACTATGTTCAAAAAGAGATAAAAAACATGAAAGCTGATACAATTAGTACAGTGAGTCCATAGATAAAACAAGTATGCACTTTGTGAATACAACATTCCCGGGATGCATGGTAAAATGTTCCAGACAATGCTACACAAATTTACCAGTCTGCCCAACCTGTTTCCTCATATGTGACATCAGGGGTGCAAGATATCACATATGACAACGCATTGGGCAAAGCTAACAGACGCAATGTCGTCACGTCTATCTGGACTGGTAAATTTGCACAACAGAGGTCAAATGCGTATTATAAAATCAAATCTGTATAAGGTGCAGCACTTTGAGTGAGATTTTCTCCATGTGCAGTCTTCCACTACCATAGCACAGTGTAGATAATGTCTTAGCAGAAATATGGAACCCACATGTCCGAATTCAATACGCACTTTTGTTTGGTACAATCTTTGGTGCAATCTCCCATACAGGGTTACCTAGGAACACAGTCCAGTAAAACACCAAAGATATCACTTTAACACTAGGTTCGCACCTAACCACGGAAGTACAGCACATTAACCCCCTTTCGCTGCCACCTACAGCACTGCCTCCAGCTGGCCGGGTCTTTACGCTGTATGGACTTGATTCCTCCTCCTGCTATAACCTCATGGTCACTTCAGTGGCCATACCCTTATAGCAAAATTGTTCAGTAGACTCTGCTGAACAAACCTGTAGCTCTGGTCAGCGGATTACAATCTTCTGATCAGAGTTATTCCCCCCCCCCCCCCCCCCCGACAGCAATCCCTACCAATCACTCCTGTGTCTATTGCTAACCTGGTCTACTATGTGTTAGTTTATGATGAATAGGAGTGACTCCTTAATCATTTATGTGATGTGCAGCGTAGGCCGAAGAGAAAGGGACTGTCTTCTTAGTCCCTTTTCTCTGTCTCAAAAATGAGATATTGAGGTCTGTTTAGACCTCTGATATCTCACCAAAGGCAAAAAAAAGGTATAAAATATTGTAAAAAAAAGTAAAAATAAAATAAAATAGTAAGGCCCTTTCAAATGAAATGACTCCGAGCAGATTCGCCTGCTCAGTGGGGGGATCTGTCCGCTGATCCCCACAGAGCAGGGGGGTGGCAGGTCCGTGTCTGCTCCACTTATGCAGAGAGGACACAGACACAGCCTGCTGTTCTCTATGAGGCGGATGGATGGAAACGCACCACCTGTCTATTTCCATCTGATTCTTATCCGATTCGATCTGCTAGACGAATGGGAAACGGATCCCTATCCGACTGTTTTTGGTAGACTGGATTGGATCGGATGCAGGCAGGTGTAAACAGACCACATGTCCATTTTACATCAGCCTCTCCATAGAGAACAATGTATGGTCCGATCAGGTCCGCCTGAAAAAACGGACAGGTGGACCCAATTGGTCTGCCCGTGTAAAAGGGGCCTAAGGCCTTGTTTTTTACAGGACATACACAGCGTACACCCCTGCAAGGCCTTGTTTACCTGTACAGGGATGCACATGTATTCCGTGCAGGTAAATGTGGACCTCTGAGGGCATACACTTTATTCCACATGTGAGCAATGCTTTAGTAGCAATTTAGCAGGAGTTGTGTTTATGTGCACTAATAATGATTTTAGTGTATTTTTAGTGAAATAGCAATTTGAACATTTGCACAATTATTGTGGGGCCAAAAAAAAACAGTAGCACTTTTTTTTATTCTACAGGTCATTTGCTTTCAGAAAACGTATGGTTGGGGGGTCTTTTCAAATTCTGAAAGCTCTAAGTGAAAAATGATAACCTCCTGGATTTTTAGTGTAATTTGTTTTTATTTACAGTTTTGCATACCTTCAGTTTTCACCATTTCACAAAAAAAGCGCAATTTAACATTTACAAATATCTGTTATTGATTAACTCAATACAGTTTTTTAGCTTTTTTATTTAGTAGGAACTTAGCAGGAATATTGTAAATTTTGCCATGTACAGTATGTATCCAATTATAGGGATTTTAGTTTCTAATTTCTATTGTGGGGCCTAAACAAAATCAGTAGCACTTTTTTTTATTATTCTATAGGTCATGTGCTTTCAGAAAATCTATGGTTTGAGTGGTCTTTTACAAATTCTTAAAGCCGTAAGGGAAAAATCGTAACCTCCAGTTTTTAGAGTAAATTGTTTTTATTTACTGTTTTGAGCACCTTTTTACCATTTCAGAAAAAGGTGCAATTTAAAATATACAAAATATTTGTTATTAACTCAATACAGTTTTAACATTTATATTTAGTAGGAATTTTGTAAATTTTGACATGTATGAATCCACTAATAATGACTTTAGTGTATTTTTAGCGAAAATATTAATTTAATAAACATTTGCGCAGATATTGAGGTGCCTTTTAAAAATCAGTAGCTGTAAGTGAAAAATTAAAACCTCCAGATTTTTAGAGAAATGTTTGCGGACATCTGGTTTTTACCATTTCTCAAAAAGGCACAATTTAAAATTTACAAATATTTGTTATTTATTAACTTAGTACAGGTTTAGTTTTTATATTTAGAAGGGATTTAGCAGGAATTTTGTAAAAATTTGCTGTGTTTGTATCTTCTAATAATGATTTTAGTGCATTTTTAGCAAAAATATTGTTTTGGTAAACATTTGCACAAATATTGCGGGGCCTTAAAAATCAGTAGCACCTTCCTTTTATTCTTTCAGAAAATGTATAGCTTACAGGGTCTTTTACAAACTCTGAAAGCTGTAAGTGAAAAATGAAAACCTCCCAGATTTTTTTGAGAAACTTGGTTATTTATGGTTTTGTGTACATTTTCATTTTCACCATTTCGCAAAAAAGGTGCAGTTTTAAAATTTACAAACATTTGTTATTTATTAACTCGATTCAGGTTAAGCTTTTATACAGGGGGTCCCCGACCTACGAACATCCGACTTACGAACGGGGCCCGAGTGACGTCACCGCGGCCTTGTCCGGCCTAGTGAAGCCTCCAGGATCCCCAGTCTTTCCTACGAGCGCTGCCCCGCGGAGGTGCACCGCGGCCGGCCGGCCTGCCTGGACACAGCATCTATCCATCTCCCTGCTGTGCCATCAGGTGAGCAGCCTGTAACAGCCTGTGAGCAGTACTGTAATATGCTTAATATGCAGTGTACTGTACCTGTTCCTCCTGTCCCTGCCGCCATGTAAAGAGTAAGAGGGGAGAGCTGTGCTCCTCCCCTCTCAGCTCTGACAGAAAATCTAGCAGTGCTAGGAGGTGACAGGGTCAATAAAGGGAACCTGTCACCTCCAATTGCTATCACACAGGGAATTGTTTTCTCCTGTGTGATAGCAATAAAGTTAAGTGAAAAAAAATTTATAAAAAAATAAAAAAAATAATACAGTATTAATTAAATTAAAAAAAAATAACAAAGTAATTAAAAAAAGTAAAGAATAATTAAAATAAAAAAAATTATACTGTCTGTATCCTCATTAGATGGATTTAATCTCACTTCCTGACTCTGAGACTGGATTTGTACTTAAAAAAGGTACTGTTCCGACTTACAAACAAATTCGACTTAAGAACAAACCTACAGTCCCTATCTCGTTCGTAACCCGGGGACCCCCTGTATTTAGTAGGAATTAGCAGACATTTTGTAAAATTTGCTGTTTGTATCTGCTAATGAAGATTTGAGTGTATTTTTAGCGAAAATATTGCTTTGGTAAACATTTGCACAAATTTCATTATGCCCTATAAAATCAGTAGCACCTTATTTGTATTCTACTGGTCATGAGCTTTCAGAAAATGTATAGTTTGGGGGGTCTTTTACAAACTCTGAAAGCTGTAAGGGAAAAAAAAAGCAATGGAAGAATTGCAAAAATGATGTGGGCAGCTGAGTTTAAAAGTGGAACACATGGCCTGCCAGCGAAAGGGTTAAAGCATGCATGTTTTTGCACACACATTAATGTGCACAACGTTAATCAGCTCATTCAAAATGAATAGGATGCTATGCATATGATGAGCTTTCACTAAAATGTACCTCTAGTGGGGAGATGTGTTGGGTCCCATACAGTGTAAATGGGGCCTTATGCCGCGTACACACGGTCGGACTTTCCGGCATACTTGGTCCGGCGGACCAGAGTGTGCCGGACAATCCGCCCGTGTGTGGGCGGCGGCGGACTTTTCCGGCGGACTTCTTCCCAAAAGCCCGCCGGACCTAGATTTCAAACATGTTTGAAATCTTTCCGTCGGACTCAGTTTCGGGCGGAAAGTCCGCTCGTGTGTGTGCTGGTCCGACGGAAAGCCCGCTCGTGTGTAGGCTGGTCCGACAGACCAAATGCGACACGAGGGGATGGTATTGCATCTCGCGCTCGCTGCAATAGGAAAAACAAATCTTCCTATTGCGGCGAGCGCGGGGCATACCAGGCCCTTAGGTCTGGTATGGATTATAAAGGGGAACCCCGCTACGCCGAAAAAACGGCGTGGGGTCCCCCTAAAATCCATACCAGACCCCGATCCGAGCACGCAGCCTGGCCGGTCAGGAAAGGGGGTGGGGACGAGCGAGCGCCCCCCCCCCCTCCTGAACCGTACCAGGCCGCATGCCCTCAACATGGGGGGTGGGTGCTTTGGGGGAGGGGGGCGCCCTGCGCCCCCCCCCCCAAAGCGCCTTGTCCCCATGTTGATGAGGACAAGGGCCTCTTCCCGACAACCCTGGCCGTTGGTTGTCGGGGTCTGCGGGCGGGGGCTTATCGGAATCTGGGAGCCCCCTTTAATAAGGGGGCCCCCAGATCCCGGCCCCCCACCCTATGTAAATGAGTATGGGGTACATGGTACCCCTACCCATTTACCTAGGAAAAAAGTGTAAGTAATAAAACACACTACACAGGTTTTTAAAATATTTTATTAAACAGCTCCGGGGGGGGATCTTCCTCCGGCTTCGGGGGTCTTCTTCCGGCTTCGGGGGTCCCTCCGCTTCATCTTCTCCCGGCGTCCGGTTGGTTCTTCTCCGCTCTCCGGCCTCTTCTCCCGGTGTCGCAGGTCTTCGGCCGGCCCCTCCGCTCTCTTCATGTAGCTCTATTGCGAGCGGAGGTCCGGACTTCTGGGCTTCTTGGCTTCTTGGCTTCTTGGCTTGGCTTGGCTTCTCTTCTCTTCCCCCAGATGTTGACACGACGCTCTCTCCGGCTGGACTGGTTTCTGAGGGCTGCGTTGTGACTTATATAGGCGGAGACCCCGCCCCCATATGATGTCACAGTCCCTGGGCATGCTGGGACTGTGACGTTTTAGGGGGCGTGGTCGGGGCGTGGTCGACCACGCCCCCTAAAACGTCACAGTCCCAGCATGCCCAGGGACTGTGACATCATATGGGGGCGGGGTCTCCGCCTATATAAGTCACAACGCAGCCCTCAGAAACCAGTCCAGCCGGAGAGAGCGTCGTGTCAACATCTGGGGGAAGAGAAGAGAAGCCAAGCCAAGCCAAGAAGCCAAGAAGCCAAGAAGCCAAGAAGCCCAGAAGTCCGGACCTCCGCTCGCAATAGAGCTACATGAAGAGAGCGGAGGGGCCGGCCGAAGACCTGCGACACCGGGAGAAGAGGCCGGAGAGCGGAGAAGAACCAACCGGACGCCGGGAGAAGATGAAGCGGAGGGACCCCCGAAGCCGGAAGAAGACCCCCGAAGCCGGAGGAAGATCCCCCCCCGGAGCTGTTTAATAAAATATTTTAAAAACCTGTGTAGTGTGTTTTATTACTTACACTTTTTTCCTAGGTAAATGGGTAGGGGTACCATGTACCCCATACTCATTTACACAGGGTGGGGGGCCGGGATCTGGGGGCCCCCTTATTAAAGGGGGCTCCCAGATTCCGATAAGCCCCCGCCCGCAGACCCCGACAACCAACGGCCAGGGTTGTCGGGAAGAGGCCCTTGTCCTCATCAACATGGGGACAAGGTGCTTTGGGGGGGGGGGCGCAGGGCGCCCCCCTCCCCCAAAGCACCCACCCCCCATGTTGAGGGCATGCGGCCTGGTACGGTTCAGGAGGGGGGGGGGCGCTCGCTCGTCCCCACCCCCTTTCCTGACCGGCCAGGCTGCGTGCTCGGATCGGGGTCTGGTATGGATTTTAGGGGGACCCCACGCCGTTTTTTCGGCGTAGCGGGGTTCCCCTTTATAATCCATACCAGACCTAAGGGCCTGGTATGCCCCGCGACGGGGCTCGCAAGGTGTCAATCTCGCCGATAAAAGCGGCAAGATTGACATCCTTTTCTAGTCCCGTCGCACCTGAGTCACGTTCAAAATGAACGGACTTGTCCGTGTGTGGGCAAGTCCGTTCATTCTGAAAGTCCGCCGGAACTCCGGCGAAAGTCCGTCGGAAAGACGGGCGGACTTAGCCCGCCGGAAAATCCCGGCGTGTGTGGGCAAGTCCGTTCGTTTTAAAGTCCGGCGCACCTGGCGGACAAAGTCCGTCGGAAAGTGTGCCGGACCAAGTAGGATAGAAAGTCCGCTCGTGTGTACGCGGCATAACTCTTACCTACTGCTCTGCGGCTGTTCTGGTTAGCTGGGACAGCTCCAAACCTAGTTTACCACACAGCTTCCAGACAGCTGAGTAGGTTACAGTTTTAAAATGTATACACTTAATGGAAGTCTCATTTCAAAAGTTGCAGCTTAAAAAAGTACATTAATGGACTTTTATATTGTGCACTGCTGTACATACTGTATACATTAATGTTTGTTGCATTAATGCAGATTATATTTTTGTTTTGGTCACACTTCATAGGAAATCAAGGTTTTGTTTTTTTTTTGCCTATGTTTTGAACAAACTAAAAATGTACTTGTCTCAGGACATGGCTGTAAATCATACCATGCAAACTGTGGTTTAAGTCTTTAGCTAGGCAATGGCTAAATTCTGTGTCCGGTGATGGAGAGGAAGTGCATTTTGTTCTATATGTGGTAGCAATCCTCTTGCTCAGCCATATCCAAAAGAAAGGGCAGTAGCAAAGATTAGTAAAATGTGTTTCTCTAGCAGAGCTTCTAAGCATCACATGAACCACAACTGTTCTACAGTGCATTGATGGGAAGGACGGTTCAGCTAGGAGAGTGTTGCAGTATATATCTGAATGTTTAATGCTGTTCTTTCTGTACCTAAATAAATTTAAATTTTCCTTTTTTTTCTCCTCCCTGTTTTGTTTTAGTTGTTAAGAAGTGGTGTGTGTGGGAGAGGGTATGTTTCTCCACGCAAGCCAATGTAGAATGCATAGCTCCTCTGTTCCAAACTGTGCAAGAAACTCCCCAGCCGATTCCAGCCAAGATCAGAGGTGCCGTCCCAAAATGGATCCAAGGCAGTCTTCTACGTAATGGACCTGGCCGATTTGAATTCGGAAATGACAAGTAAGAATGTTATTTGTTGATGTTAACGCAATGTAATATAGATTGTGGTGTTTGTAGGCTTGTACAGTGAGGAAAATAATTTTTTGATCCCCTGCAGATCCTGTAAGTTTGTCCACTTACAAATACATGAAAGGTCTATAATTTTTATCATAGGTGTATTTTAAATGATAGAGACGAACATCAACCAAAAACCCAGAAAAACACATGACACAAATGTTCTAAATTGAGTTGCAGTTCAGTGAATAAAATAAGTATTTGATTCCCAAGCAAAACATGCCTTAGTACTTGGTGGAGAAACCCTTGTTGGCAAGCACAGAGGTAAGATGTTTCTTGTAGTTGGTTACCAGGTTTGCACACATCTCAGGAGGGATTTTGGTCCACTCTTCTTTACAGATCTTTTCTAAATCCTTAAAGGAGAAGTGCAGCCTGAGCTTTTTAGGCTGGGCTTCTCCTCTGTGTCACAGGAGTGCAATTTGTTTTGTACTCCTGTGACCTGTTTTCAGCGGAGAGCGGTCTAAAGTCCGCTCGCCGCTGACATTGCACCACGTCATTCCGAAGTATGGATCCGCCAGCTGCCTTGACTGATGGCAGTCTCAGCGAGCCGCTGAGACTGCCCCTTCTCACCCCTCCACAGCTCAGCGCTCCAATGAGTGTGGAGAAGCAGAGAGGAGAGCTGCTGACTGACAGGCAGCAGCTCTACTCTCGGGGATCTGTGAGAACCGAGCCATCGCTGGTGTTCGGTGGCTCGGTTCTCAGTGCAGAGACAGCGGGGGACGGATGCAGCAATGGTCTGATGCTGCATCTGACTAGGTAAGTATGAATTTAAAAAAACAAAACAAAAAAACAATGCTTCTCTTTTATAGTGTTCCTAATCCCAGAACCTGGATTCACTATATCTAGTCTCCCACAGTACACAGAACATGGAAATGCAATTATTTTAGTAAATATAAACTGATAAATACCTTTTCTCAACAGCAGTATATAGCAGCCTTGTGACTTTTATCAGTTCCTAGTAAAGCTTAAAGGAGAAGTTTTCATTCTCCCCTGATCATCTGTCTAGACAGTGCCGATTGGCCCTGTGCTGATCACATGCGCCCTCCCAAGAAAAACAAAAACTCACTAGCAATACACACCAAACTGAGCATGTGTAGCCCGTCCCCTGGCTCTGTAAATATCAGGGTATTTTTTGGAGACAGTGGAAAAAGAGAAGGATCAGAGAGACAGGATTAAACAGCCTTTACACAATGCAAAGGATTAACCCCTTAGGTTAACATTTGTCTCCTCACCAAGCTTCTTGCTGATGGTCTTGTAGCCCATTCCAGCCTTGTGCAGGTCTGCAATCTTTTTCCCTGTCATCCTTTGACAGCTCTTTGGTCTTGCCCATGATGGTAAGGTTTAAATGGAAGAAAGAGATTCTGTGGACAGGTGTCTTTTATACAGTACACATAACGAGTTGTCGTTAGGAGCACCTTCTTAAAGTGACAGGACTAATCTGTGTACTACATGAGCACACACTGTAGCCAGTCTGTGGGAGCCAGAATTATTGTTGGTTGGTAGGGGATCAAATACTTATTTTACTCACTGAACTGCAATTCAATTTATAACATTTGTATTGTGTTTTTTCTGGATCTTTGGTTGATATTCGTCTCTATCATTTAAAATACACCTATGATAAAAATGATAGACCCTTCATTTCTTTAGAAATGGGCAAACTTACAAAATCTGCAGGAGATCAAATATTTATTTTCCCCACTGTATATGTGAATGCATGTACAATTAAAGAGCACCAATCACCAAGGGAAATGTGTAATATTTTAATTTTCCCTTGTGTTGTTTTAGTGCAGGGTTACCTCTGAGGTAATATTTGTTTTTTTGTTTTTGCACACAGAAGAGTGGTGTCAGGGATCATGAACCAAGCAGAGACACAAAATGCTGTTAAAATCACACCTTTAACTTGCTTACTGGGCACTAAAACTCCCTTCCTGCCCAGGCCAATTTTCATCTTTTAGCACTGTCACTCTTTGAATGACAATTGCGCGGTCATGCAACACTGGACCCAAATTAAATTTGTATCATTTTTTCACACAAATAGAGCTTTCTTTTGGTGGTATTTAATTACTGCTGGGTTTTTTATTTTTTGTAAAAAAAACGAGTTTAAGAGTTTAAGAGTTTCATAGTTTGTTATAAAATTTTGAAAACGGGTAATTTTTCTCCTTCATTGATGTGCACTGATAAGGCAGCACTGATGGGTGGCACTGGTAGGTGACACTGATAGGCAGCACTGATGATGAAGCACTGATGGGCATTGATCGGTGGCACTGGTGGCCACTCGTAGGTGGCACTGGTGGGCACTGACAGGCAGCAGTGATATGCACTGGTAGGTAGCACTGGTGGGCACTGGCAGGTGGCACTGGTAGGCACAGATGAGGCAGCGGTGCTCTTGTTAGGGACAGATGTACCTCTGACAGAAGCCAGTGATCGGCTTTTTTCTTCCTCCTCACGTTGTCAGCGTGAGGAAAAGAAAAGCTGATTACCGATCTTCTGTTTACATCAAGTGATTAGCTGTCATTGGCTGACAGCTGATCACGTGGTAAGGGCCGGGGATCGGCCCCTTAGACTGAGTCTCATTGACTGGCTGATCACAGAGCGCGTGATCTCGGGAGGAGGTACATGGACGCCCTCCTGGCAATTAAGGCCTGCGCTGTAGCAGTCTTTCGGCTCTAGCGCGGGCAGGAGGTGGTTAATGTAATAGTAAAATAATACAAGTCGGGAACGTAGTCAAAAACAGAAGCCAGGGTTAGAAACTGGTAATCAGACACGCCGAATCAGAAAACCATAGTCCGAAGCCAAAGATCAGGATCAGGAACCAGAAGAAACGTCAGCCAGGCAAAGTCAAACAGGAACACAGCAGAGAGACACACTGGATATGTTGACCAAGGCAAAGACATCGAAGGAATGAGCCAGGCAGTTTAAATAGCCAAAAAGGGCTGGCTGTAGGCTGGACTAATGAGGCAGGTAATGGTAACCAGGTGAGTCATTGGGGAAACAATGAGTGGCTGGTAATTATCTGACTGCTGAGCACTGAGAAGAGAGCTGCTATAAGGCAGCCCTGACAAGTGGATGATGAGGGAAATGCATCAACCTTTCTGACTCGGGAAATTTCTGCACCTGATGTCACATACATTCATCTCAGCCTAGCTCGTTGTTCACCATGAGGCTGGGTTCACACCTATGCGAATTGGATGCGGTTTTTCCCGAATCCAATTCGCATAACAGGAGATTGTGACCGGCTCTCTATGGAGCTGATTCACATATCTCTGTTGTGGCTGCGGAGCGGCTTGCACAGGAATGCAATGCGTCTTTGACTCAGTTTCAGGGCCGAATTCAGGCAAAAATTTGTCCCTGAAACGGAGAACAGGGATGCACCGGACTCCTGCTGCGAGCTGCATCTGTCAGAGGTGTGAACTCAGCTTGAAAGTTAATCTAAGGTCAGCAAAGCAAACTAAAACTTTCTAGAAGTGTCTTGACCCTTATGTAATACAGCCAAAAAAAGGTTGGGCTGAAGCATTTTATTGTTGCTTTATGATTTCTGTCCCTCGTAGAATCCAAGTCTCTTCAATAGCTGTCATACAGGAAGATGTGGTAAACCTAAGAGAACTCCCAACAGTTTAAAAAAAAATAAAAAATCAAGCAAGGGTCCAAAAAAATTACAGCTGGCATCAGGCATTTTCATGCATTTCCCATTACCCATAATATAATGCCGCGTACACACGACCGGACTTTGCGGCAGACTTTGTCCGGCGGACATTCCGACTGACTTTTCGTTGGACTTTCC
Organism: Aquarana catesbeiana; assembly: GCF_042186555.1. Classification (NCBI taxonomy): domain Eukaryota; kingdom Metazoa; phylum Chordata; class Amphibia; order Anura; family Ranidae; genus Aquarana; species Aquarana catesbeiana. The sequence continues at coordinate 203,119,693 of NC_133333.1, read as the reverse complement.
AAATGAACGGACTTGCCTACACACGATCAACCAAAGTCCGACGGATTTGTACGTATGACGTACGACCGGACTAAAACAAGGAAGTTCATAGCCAGTAGCCAATAGCTGCCCTAGCGTCGGTTTTTGTTCGTCGGACTAGCATACAGACGAGCGGACTTTTCGACCGGACTCGAGTCCGTCGAAAAGAATTGAAACATGTTTCATTTCTAGGTCCGTCAAACTTTTGAGGAAAAAAAGTCCGCTGGAGCCCACACACGATCGAATTGCCTGACGGACTCCGGTCTGCTGGACCAAGTATGCCATAAAGTCCGGTCATGTTATGCGGCATAATGCATAGTTTATTCATGGGTTAGTAGGATGAACTGACTTGCTGATGATTTCTGCATTATTTAGCCAAGCTCTAGTTAAGGGTAATAGCACATTAGTGAAATAGTGGCTAGGACTCTCTTGTTATTACTGTCTCAGAAGGGGCATAGATGTGCGTTAAACAGGCATATGCTAATACAATCTGGTATGACACTTTCCAGATCTCTTGCAGCTACCCAAGCATGTTTTGGTTTGAAAATATCTTGTTGACAGGCCTAGAAAAATGGGAAGTCCGCTGAAAGCTACATTTTTGCTGTGTTCAGTGCTGTGCCAATAAGTATAGACATGTAATGTGACTGCAAACAGCTCTCCTGGGCATGCCTTTATACAATAGGCCCAGGAATATTCAGCACAGGGGCGCTTAGAGTGGACAAAACAAGATACACTGACCACCTATGTGTCACCATTATACCATGTAGCAGGGACTGTACTCTATATTTCTTAACTATTAGGTGACACAAAAGGGTATTCAGAGACGTAGGGTTATGCAGCTTCCTTCAGGAGATTGGACACTGGCAACCAACCAGAGTTGTACAACAGCCCAGCATAACCCCTCTCATGCCCAGCATGCCTCAATTTTTTGCTAGTGTCTTAGGAGAATGGAATTCTTCACTCAGAGAAACAAATCACAGTCTTTACCTTTTTTTCTTTTTATCAAGGCTTCTTCTAGCAAGATTCTACAGAAACTGCAGAGCTTGAAAAGCTCCCTGTTGCAGCTATCCAGATTGCATAGTCTGGGAAGCTGAAGACATGGGGATTGCCTGTAATGTGACCACTGGGCTCTCTCCAGACACCTAGTGTACAATGTGTTGCAGCTGCAGAGTGATTTGTGGGTTTAGGGCTTTGCTGCACTTGTCTTTTTATAAGCCTGTCCCTAAGATGACTGCTCGCAGAAACTGGAGTATGCCCACTTGTGAGTGACGTCTGGGCATGCAGCGGGCACTTAGTGTACTGAGAATTGCAGTTGCACAGTGCTACACAGGTCCAGGCCCATACTGCACCTGGCCCCTGTGCTTGCTTTGCTACACTCTTGAGGCATACCCATTATGAGATACTTTGGCAACCTTCTTCTATGGGAATAGTCAGCTAAGACCTGGTCAGCCAATGTCCAACAGACAGTCCACAAATTGCAGAGGTTTGGATGGATCCTGAACCTCGTGAAATCTGCATTGTTGCCAGATTATCATCTGGAAATACCTGGGCTTCCTAGATATGGCTCATTTCAGAGTCTTTCTCCCCCAAGGGACAGACTCTTCATTCTTAAAAATGTGACCCTCCCTCCACTTTTGCATGAAGGTCCTTAGCTTGATGGTAGTTTCTGTCAAGGCAGTTTTTTATGCCCAACTACATTTAATGCCATTGCAACTCATCCTGGCTGCAAGAAGGCAAATTCACTGGATTTTGGCATTCGCTTGTTGCCAAGGGCCAGGTTAGCCTGGCCTGGTGGCTGTCCAGTCTGGCCCTGGTCAGGGTAATCCTTCCTTAGTCTTGCATGGAAGCAAGCCTCTTGGGTTGGGGTGGAGTCCTGGACACTCTTTCGTTACAGAGCTCTTACTTGCCAGGGGAAGCCTGTTTCCTGACAAACATTCTGGAACTGTGGGTGATTTGCTTGTCTCTTCAATGCTGGACTGTTTGCCTGCAGGGTTTAGTCAGACAATGCCATGCCTGTGGCTTACATCAGTGATCAAGGAATCGCCAGAAGTCTAATGCCGCGTACACACGGTCGGACTTTTCGTCTACAAAAGTCCAACGGACGCCGACGGACTAAAGCTGGCTGGTAATCCGTTCGTGTGTGGGCTTCTCCGGACTTTCAGCAGACTTTTTCAGCCTCAAATCCGACGGACTTTAGATTTGAAACATGCTTCAAATCTTTACGTCGTAACTACGACGGACCCGAAATCCGCTCGTCTGTGTGCTAGTCCGACGGACAAAAACCCATGCTAGGGCAGCTATTGGCTACTGGCTATGAACTTCCTTATTTTAGTCCGGTGTACGTCATCACGTACGAATCCGTCGGACTTTTGTGTGGTCGTGTGTAGGCAAGTCCGTTCGTTAGAAAGTCTGCTGCAAGTCCGCCGAAAGTCCGCCGGAAGTCTGTCGGACAGGCTGTCGGACTTTTGTAGACGAAAAGTCCGACCGTGTGTACGCGGCATTAGAGAAGCTGATCAGATCCATGTTCAAGCTCTATCCACTATCCACATCTCCTTCATCCAGGCACTTCAATACACTGTGTGTTATCTTAATAGAATATGTAAAAAAAGCACTCACAAAGATAAAATAGAGCTCCGCATGACAATCAGGTAGCCTCTTGGACAGAGATCAGACACATAACCATGATGTCTTTCCTTGGTCATCGGCAAGGGAGCAGAGAAGGAATGGAAGCAGGGAACCGCTGTCACTGGGGAGCCAGAGCCTTGGATGGAACACATGGCCCAGGATATGAAGCCATGTTCTGTAGTAGGGAAATGCTGGAGCTGGAACAGGAACGCATTTCAAAGCAACTTTGCTTCTTCCTCAGCCTCAAAAGCCTGTATTTCTCCTGAGGTTACCTGTGGGTTTTCTTTGTATCACAAACAATTCTTATGGCAGTTGTAGCTGCAATCTTTCTTGGTCTACCTGACCTTGGCTTGGTATCAAGAGATCCTCAAATTTTCCACTTCTTAATAAGTGATTAAACAGTACTGACGGTACCGACTGGCATATTCAAGGCTTTGGATATCTTTAATATCCTATAGTTCCATTCCCTTGTTACACAGGTCTTTTGACAGTTCTTTTCTGCTCCCCATGGCTCAGTATCTAGCCTGCTCAGTGCATCTATGTGAAAGCTAACAAGTGTATTGACTATTTATACACAGACGCTACTTGCAATTTAAAAAGCTACAGATGTAGGAAATTAACCTTTTAATTGCCATCTTACCCTTTGTGTGTCACCTTCTGTGTCTGTACCAAGGCCCAACATTCCAGGGGATGGAAACTTTTGAGCAGGGCCATTTGGGTGATTTCTGTTATTATGATTTGAAAAGGAGCCAAACAACTATGTGATAATAAATGGCTTCATAAGATCACTATCCTTAAATAAAAGACAGTTTTTGACATATCAGTCATATCCTAAGAGAAGCTGTTAATGTAATTACAAACAAGCAATAATGTACTGTATGTAGCTCAGTGGAGATGTTTCTATTATTTCCTACCTTGTTTTAAGAATGGCGTCTCCTGTTACAGGTACAATCACTGGTTTGATGGTATGGCTTTAATGCACAACTTCCACATTGAAAATGGCTCGGTCACCTACATGAGCAAATTTCTGGAAAGTGACGCCTATATAAAGAATAAGACGGAGAACCGGATCGTATGCTCAGAGTTTGGTACTTTGGCAGCTCCAGACCCCTGCATGTCTGTATACGATCGCATGAAATCCAGATTCGATTTTAAAAAAGGTAAATACTCCTATCTTTCTATATACTTTTATATATAGAAACAGTAGTGTTTAGATCTCTGGTGCCCAAACTGCAGCTCAGAGGCCACAGACCGTGATCTGTGACTTGGTGCTTACTCAAACCAGTAAAAGAAAAATATTCCCTAGACCGGCTTTAGGTTGTTCTTTTAGGTTTTTCTTATGTCTGTAGTGCTTTTAAAATTAGGCAGTGAAGGTGATTAGCCTCTCTTTAGTTTTTGTACTACTTCAATCACTAGCATGTCCCAATGGCATATTTCCTACTGTTTTTTTGTTTGCTTGTAGAATAAGTCCCATAACAACCCACTTGTTTCCCTCTTGGATGTAAAGTACTAGCATGGTCCACTTTTGTGTCTGTGGAATACAAATCCCAGCTTGCCCTATGGCCTCTCTCATAGACTGCTATATCCCACTTGTCTCTCTTCTGAAGTTCAAGTGAAAGTCCCAATATGTCCCACTAGTATCTCTCTTGCATATATACAAATAAAAGTTCTAGGATTCCCCCAATAAGTACCTCTTCTCACTGAAAAGCTTCAAATTTATTTATTTTTCACAGGTACTTATATAGCGCCGTCCATTTACGCAGCACTTTACATCTGTATTGTATATTCACATCAGCCCCTGCCCTCAAGGAGCTTTCAATCTAAGGTCCCTAACTCACATCCATACATACACATACTAGGAGCCAATTTAGATAGTAAACAATTAGCCTACCAGCATGTCTTTGGAGTTTGGGAGGAAACCCACACAGGCCAAGGGAGTACATGCAAACTCAGTGTAAATGGTCCCATGGTTGGGGTTCAAACCAACAACCCTAGTGCTGCCAGGCAGGATTGCTAACCATTTAGCCACTGTGCTTCCCATAAATCTCAAATCTCAGCGTGCCCCACTGGTATCTCTCCTGTCTCCATGGAAATACAACTCCCATTATTTTCTGCTTTGATCTAAAGTCATATTTCAAGTCCTACTAATATCTTCCATGCCTTTGTAGAACTAGGAGTCCTAGAACACTAGAGGATTCCTTGCCTCTTTAGGGCCAAAAGCCCCAATTGCATCTCTTTTGACAAGTAAAAGTCCTCTTATGTTCTGTTGGCATCCCTCATACAGTATCTCTGTGGAGCTACAAGACCCAGTATGTCACTTTGTTTATTTTTTTACATTTTTTAGAACATCTTCACGATGATCTCGATTTACATGCAATTGTGGTATAACATGCAGGCTCTATTCATATTGTTGGACTGCATTAATGCACACGCATTATTGCACAATGCATTAAAGTAGGGGTGCACCGAATGGGTTTTTTTGGTGCCAAAACCTAAAATGAAAAAACACTAGGCTGAAAACCAAAACTGATACCGAAAATGACTGATACCGAAACTTATTTTTTTTTAAATATTTTTATATAGGAGATGGTCAGAGACTGGGGACATGGTGCAGGAGATGGTCAGAGACTGGGGACATGGTGCAGGAGATGGTCAGAGACTGGGGACATGGTACAGGAGATTGTCAGAGACTGGGGACATGGTGCAGGAAATGGTCAGAGACTGCAGACATGGTATAGAAGATGGTCAGAGACTGCAGGCATGGTACAGGAGATGGTCAGAGACTGGGGACATGGTACAGGAGATGGTCAGAGACTGGGGACATGGTACAGGAGATGGTCAGAGACTGGGGACATGGTACAGGAGATGGTCAGAAACTGCGGACATGGTTCAGGAGATGGTCAGAGACTGCAGACATGGTACAGGAGATGGTCAGAGACTGCAGACATGATACAAGAGATCAATGCAGCCTCACCAGTGCCCGTCAGATGCAGCCAGCCTGTGTCCCTAGTGCAGCCAGCCTGTGCCCCCAGTGCAGCCAGCCAGCCTGTGCCCCCAGTGCAGCCAGCCAGCCTGTGCCCCCAGTGCAGCCAGCCAGCCTGTGCCCCCAGTGCAGCCAGCCAGTCTGTGTCCCCAGTGCAGCCAGCCAGCCTGTTCCCCCAGTGCAGCCAGCCAGCCTGTGTCCCCAGTGCAGCCAGCCAGCCTGTGTCCCCAGTGCAGCCAGCCAGCCTGTGCTCCCAGTGCAGCCAGCCAGCCTGTGCCCCCAGTGCAGCCAGCCAGCCTGTGCCCCCAGTGCAGCCAGCTAGCCTGTGCCCCCAGTGCAGCCAGCCAGCCTGTGTTCCCAGTGCAGTTAGCCAGCCTGTGTCCCCAGTGCAACCAGTTAGCCAGCCTGTGTCCCCAGTGCAGCCAGTTAGCCAGCCTGTGTCCCCAGTGCAGCCAGTTAGCCAGCCTGTGACCCCATTGCAGCCAATTAGCCAGCCTGTGTCCCCAGTGCAGCCAGTTAGCCAGCCTGTGTTCCCAGTGCAGCCAGCTAGTCAGCCTGTGTCCCCAGTGCAGCCAGCTAGCCAGCCTGTGTCCCCAGTGCAGCCAGTTAGCCAGCTTGTGTCCCCAGTGTAGCCAACTAGCCAGCCTGTGTCCCCAGTGGATGGTCAGAGACTGGGGACATGGTACAGGAGATGGTCAGAGACTGGGGACATGGTACAGGAGATGGTCAGAAACTGCGGACATGGTTCAGGAGATGGTCAGAGACTGCAGACATGGTACAGGAGATGGTCAGAGACTGCAGACATGATACAAGAGATCAATGCAGCCTCACCAGTGCCCGTCAGATGCAGCCAGCCTGTGTCCCTAGTGCAGCCAGCCTGTGCCCCCAGTGCAGCCAGCCAGCCTGTGCCCCCAGTGCAGCCAGCCAGTCTGTGTCCCCAGTGCAGCCAGCCAGTCTGTGTCCCCAGTGCAGCCAGCCAGCCTGTTCCCCCAGTGCAGCCAGCCAGCCTGTGCTCCCAGTGCAGCCAGCCAGCCTGTGCTCCCAGTGCAGCCAGCCAGCCTGTGCTCCCAGTGCAGCCAGCCAGCCTGTGCCCCCAGTGCAGCCAGCCAGCCTGTGCCCCCAGTGCAGCCAGCCAGCCTGTGTTCCCAGTGCAGTTAGCCAGCCTGTGTCCCCAGTGCAACCAGTTAGCCAGCCTGTGTCCCCAGTGCAGCCAGTTAGCCAGCCTGTGTCCCCAGTGCAGCCAGTTAGCCAGCCTGTGACCCCATTGCAGCCAATTAGCCAGCCTGTGTCCCCAGTGCAGCCAGTTAGCCAGCCTGTGACCCCATTGCAGCCAATTAGCCAGCCTGTGTCCCCAGTGCAGCCAGTTAGCCAGCCTGTGTTCCCAGTGCAGCCAGCTAGTCAGCCTGTGTCCCCAGTGCAGCCAGCTAGCCAGCCTGTGTCCCCAGTGCAGCCAGTTAGCCAGCTTGTGTCCCCAGTGTAGCCAACTAGCCAGCCTGTGTCCCCAGTGCAGCCAGCTAGCCAGCCTGTGTCCCCAGTGCAGCCAGCTAGCCAGCCTGTCTCCCCAGTGCAGCCAGCTAGCCAGCCTGTGTCCCCAGTGCAGCCAGCTAGCCAGCCTGTGTCCCCAGTGTAGCCAGTTAGCCAGCCTGTGTCCCCAGTGCAGCCAATTAGCCAGCAGGGGAAGAGAGGGAAGAGAGAGGAGAGCTGCCGCCTGGTTGATTGGAGCTCCAGGAACATAACAGCTTTAATTTCAATAGCTGTGTGTTCCCCGCTGTGCGCCGTCACATACAGCCCCTCTTCTTTGTCCTGGCACTTTGATAGACAGATCACACGTCCAATCCTGGGATGGGTGATCTGTCTATCAAAGTTCCCCGGACAAGGGGGAGGGGCTGTATGTGACGGCATGTGGCGGGAACACACAGCTATTGAAATTAAAGCTGTTATGTTCCCGACGCTCTAATCAACCAGGCGGCGGCGGCTCTCTTCTGAGCTATAGGACACCCCCATAATGGGCGGCACCAGGGGCTGGGGGTGGAGCCCTGCCCAGGCCCCGCCCCATTTTCTGTTCCATTATCGGCCATTTTTCTCTTTCGGCAAATTGCCAAAAAGGCCATTTTCAGCCGATATGTATCGGCAGCCGAAATTTCGATGCATCCCTAGATTAAAGTGATTGTAAAGTCTCTATTATTTTTCAACTTAAAAAAAACGTCATACTTACCTGCCCTGTGCAGTGGATTTGCACAGAACAGCCCCAATCCTCCTTCTCGAGTCCCTCGCTGGCTCTCCAGGCACCTTCCTCCTGTTGAGTGCCCCCACAGCAAGCAGCTTGCTATGAGGGCGTCCAAGCCGAGTCACAGCTCCCTGTGTCCATTTAGACACGGAGCCACAGCCTGGCCCTGCCCCCTTTCTATTCTCATTGGCTGGCTGACTGACTTTAACAGCAGCGGGAGCCAATGGTGTCACACTGCTGTCTCAGCCAATGAGGAGGGGAGTCCTGGGCAGACGAGACATTCCTATAACATTGCTGGATCTAGAGGGGGCTCAGGTAAGTATTAGGGGGAGCTGAGGTAGGCTGCTGCACACAGAAGGCTTTTTAAAAAATCCTTCTGCCTTTACAATCACTTTACGACAAGCTATTCATTTGAACAGACTGCCTGATGCATAAAACACGGCATGTACTGCTGCTTGTAAAGTGGCACACTACAATACATAGTCCTGTGTTACTGTGCGCTGCAACACACGTTTGTTGACATAACTCGTGTTTTTTTTTTTTTTTTTCAATCCCTTTCAGTATCCACTGACAACTGTAGCGTAAACTATGTGATTTATAAAGGGGATTATTATGTCAGCACTGAGACCAATTTCATTCGAAAAGTGGATCCAGCGAGTCTAAAAACACTGGACAAGGTAATATTTAAAAAAAAAATGGATTTCAGGAAGGATTTTGTAAGATTCAAAGGACTTTGATGAAGAACAGGGCACCTGACTGTAAATATCCACCCAGAATACTGAAAAATGTTGGTAGTTTTCAACTTGTCTAGTCACTCAAATTTATGGGGAACAGTGGTTATCATGTGTTCTAAAGTATTACACATTTACAAAATTCATCATTTCAAAAAAGAGACATTTATACATTTTGATAAAAATCTGATTCTATATAAAATGAACCTTATTGCTCAAGACTATTCAAGTTAGGGTACATGTACTTGTAACCCGGCATTATGCATTTTACGTTTGAATTGTTACTTTGCCTTCAAAGTCCCACTATGCTTAGTTGTTTCTAGTCTCTTCCAGTTTATGTATTAGTTTATTTATGTATTATACAAAAATCTTGAGATGCAATACTTTTTATTTAGCAAAGTGTAATTTCTTCAGTGTTGTCACATGAAAAGATATAATCAAATATTTACAAAAATGTGAGGGGTGTACTCACTTTTGTGAGATACTGTACATACAAGTACCATCTTGATAACAGCAGGTGAGGGTTTATTACTTTTTTTATTTGTTAATGAATAGGTGGACTGGAGCAAGTTCATTGCTGTAAATGGTGCTACAGCACACCCTCATTATGATCCTGATGGGACTGTGTACAATATGGGAAATTCTTATGGGAAAGAAGGTACGTGTGATTATGTCTTCATTCATACAATACCTGCTAGTGTACAACTTATCTTTGCAAAGAAAACTTGGGAGTTATATGAAATTCTATTGTTACTTTATTATAAAACCATTTAATTACTAGAGGAACTGAGCAGGCAAATTCACTGAAATGTAATAACTTCTCTGTTGTTTGACATATTTAGAATTGAACACCAGCCTGACAGCTAAGTATTCTGCGGCGCTATAGTATATAATGTAATGTAAGGCTGCTAGTTGTAGTCCTTCACCATCAACAATATAGAAAGGGTGTGTGAGCACATAGTAGCATCATTGCTGAAATTTTCATGTTACAGTGGCTTGCAATTTGGGGCACCCGGGATTCTACAGTATCTGGTATTCTCTGTCCAGCTACCTTTTAGGGTCATGACAGGCTTTCTTTCAATAGAAGGAATTTATTGTATCAAATAATTTCCATTGTCAGGGTATTTTTACCATATGTTTTCACTGTAGGTAATGCTCTTTAAAAGAGAAATATGGTCAAAGTTCTTTTGGACATACTTCTTATGTTTGTCACAGCAGTGAACTTACTTGTGCTCTCTAGTGACCCAGAATCAGCTGACAGCAGGCTAAAGCCTGCTGTCGACTGACATCACATAGCCACTCCAGACTCTGGAGGGATTCCGACAATAATGCAGAAAATGTCAGAATCCAACCAGCTGCCTTACAGGCTGCTGGCTCAGCCTCTTAGTGCACTGCTGGGAGCCTAAGCCAGCTGCTCTCATCCACTCTCCTGTCCAGTGAGCACTGGAGGGACAGAGCAAAGATCTGGTATCTGACAGTCACTGCTATATGCTCAGTGAACAATGAGAACTGATCGATCAGTGGTCACATGATCGCTCAGTTCCCTGGCTTAGAGCCAGTAGGGAACAGCTTTCAGCATCGCAGCAGGTAGATAAGTATGTATGTATGTATATTTTATTTATTTTTTTTAATTCTGAAATTCTCCTTTAAAGCTTATTGGCACCATATTACATTTATTTCCTTACAGGTACACGTTACAATATAATTAGAGTTCCCCCTCAGAAGTCCAGCTCTGGAGAAACTCTGGAGGGAGCACAAGTCATATGCTCCATAAATCCAGAGGAGAAAATGAAACCTGCCTATTATCACAGCTTCGGTGAGTTGGGTTGTGGATATTCAAAAGAGAATTAAAGTTGAACTTTCTCAACCTTTTGCTCTCTTCTTGATGGAGATGTATGTAATTCTGGCTTGTGTGTTTTTTATATTTTATTCATTTATTTATTTTCTTAATTTGCCATTTCAAATTTTACTGGCTACTGAAAACTTTTTTATTACGTATTTTCCTGGATTAAATCTATGATGGCGCCAATATGAGAAGTTAAAATATAAAATAAAGTGTTGTTTTTTTATTTATTCATTATAAATAAAATTGTTATTGATTTTTCTTTTTTATAAGTCAGGTAAAATTGAAACACTGTATAATAATAGTATCACTTTAAAATGTACAACGTATACACCACTAGTTTGAATTACAGATGAATGGGATGGTACAAGATTCCTTGAATTTCAGTTTTTATTAACGACTTGTTTTCACCCCATCTACCTCCAAAATAATGGGATTGAGTAGCATGGGGTTAGTAGAAGGGTTTCAAGCATTTAGATAATGATTCACTAGTATTTCCTGTTTTTGGAACATTTTTAAGCATTTGGGATGCTCCCTGATCGTTTACTAGGTATTAAAGCGGAAGTAAATGGTATCTGAGCATCACAAACCAAAAACACTATTTCATTCATTTTTTATATACAAAGAAAATTCACCCATCTGTCCATGTCTCCATGCTTTAGCCCCTAGCATTTTCAGCCATGGTTATCTTAAATAAGGGCAGATGATTCATGCAGCCTTTACTTCCTGGAATCCATCTGCCCTTAGCCCAGACATACAGTCAGGAGGAAGCCCCTCCTGTAGATGGAAAAAAAAATGTCCTTGAAGATTCATGATATTCAGTAGGAAAAAACTGTGGTGCTGCTGTAGGCAGACCAGTAATACAGCAGGATGGATGTGAGGGATAAAAAGGGGGGTAAACAGATCAACATTTGGAGGGAAGAGGTAGCTCCTGCATATAGGTCCTGAGTAAACCTAGTGTGTTTGAAAACAGAAAAAAGCAGTGGGCGCCTCTATCTGAGTGTCGAGTATTGGAAATAACTATTTGGTAGTGATGAATAAATATGGCACTCATATTTGATGGAGGAAATATCAGCTTGTCATCTGTGGAAGTCTTGACATCTCTAGCAGAGATCGGCAGGCAAGCGGCTGGTGGTATGCAGAGATTGGCCGTGAAGCTGCTGGGTGGTAAGAAGGAAGCGCTGGAAAATGGAGAGGCCAGCAGCGTGATGTGCATCGATGTTGGGTGTCCTTGGCTTGCTTGACACTCTTCTGAAATGCAGAGTTTGGCCAGGAAGCACTGAGCAGGAACAGACATGAGCGTTGTGGCTGATACCACGCCCCCTGACGGAGAGAGACGTCATCACCTCATCCTAGCAGAGATTGCTGAGCCAGCCTAGGACACTGAGAAGCCGCCGCTCTGCAGCATTGCATACAGTTTAGCATCCCCAGCCACAACGCTTCTGTCTGTTTCTGCCCAGCCGCTTCCTGGCCGAACTCTGCATTTCAGTGTCAAGCAAGCCAAGGACATCCAGACGCCAATGCACACACCACACCACTGGCCTCTCCATTCTCCAGCGCTTCCTTCTCACCACCCAGCAGCTTCCTGGCCAATCTCTGCACAACACCAGCAGCTTACCTGCTGATCTCTGCTAGAGATGTCAAGACTTCTGCAGATGACAAGCTGATATCTCCTCCATCAAATGTGAGTGCTATATTTATTCATCACTACAAAATAGTTATTTCCAATACTCCACACTCAGATAGAGGTGCCCCCTGCTTTTTTCTGTTTTCAAACACACTAGGTTTACTCTTGACCTACAGTGCCTCGCAAAAGTATTCACCCCCCTTGGCATTTTTCGTGTTTTGTTGCCTTACAACCTGGAATTAACATGGATTGTTTGAGGATTTGCCTCATTTAATTTACAGAACATGCCCACAACTTTGAAGATGTTTTTTTTTTTTATTTTTTTATTTTTTTATTGTGAAGCAAACAACAAATAGGACAAAATAACAGAAAAAGTCAATGTGCATAACTATTCACCCCCCTAAAGTCAATACTTTGTAGAGCCACCTTTTGCGGCTATCACAGCTCTAAGTTGCTTTGGATTAGTCTCTGAGCTTACCACCGGGATGTTTGCCCATTCCTCCTTGCAAAACTGCTCCAGCTCCTTCAAGTTGGATGGTTTGCGCTTGTGAACAGCAATCTAAGTCTGACCACAGATTTTCTATTGGATTGAGGTCTGGGCTTTGACTAGGCCATTCCAACACATTTACAGTGGGGCAAAAAAGTATTTAGTCAGCCACCAATTGTGCAAGTTTTCCCACTTAAAAAGATGAGAGAGGCCTGTAATTGTCATCATAGGTATACCTCAACTATTAGAGACAAAATGTGGAAACAAATCCAGACAATCACATTGTCTGATTTTTGAAAGAATTTATTTGCAAATTATGGTGGAAAATAAGTATTTGGTTACCTACAAACAAGCAAGATTTCTGGCTCTCACAGACCTGTATCTTCTTCTTTAAGAGTCTTCTTTGTCCTCCACTCATTACCTTTATTAATGGCACCTGTTTGAACTTGTTATCAGTATAAAAGACACCTGTCCACAACCTCTAACAGTCACACTCCAAACTCAACTATGGTGAAGACCAAAGAGCTGCCAAAGGACACCAGAAACAAAATTGTAGACCTGCACCAGGCTGGGAAGACTGAATCTGCAATAGGCAAGCAGCTTGGTGTGAAGAAATCAACTGTGGGAGCAATAATTAGAAAATGGAAGACATACAAGACCACTGATAATCTCCCTCAATCTGGGGCTCCACGCAAGATCTCACCCCATGGGGTCAAAATGATCACAAGAATGGTGAGCAAAAATCCCAGAACCACACGGGGGGACCTAGTGAATGACCTGCAGAGAGCTGGGACCAACGTAACAAAGGCTACCATCAGTAACACACTACGCCGCCAGGGACTCAGATCCTGCAGTGCCAGACGTGTCCCCCTGCTTAAGCCAGTACATGTCCGGGCCCGTCTGAGGTTTGCTAGAGAGCATTTGGATGATCCAGAAGAGGATTGGGAGAATGTCGTATGGTCAGATGAAACCAAAGTAGAACTGTTTGGTAGAAACACAACTCGTCGTGTTTGGAGGAGAGAGAATGCTGAGTTGCAACCAAAGAACACCATACCTACTGTGAAGCATGGGGGTGGCAACATCATGCTTTGGGGCTGTTTCTCTGCAAAGGGAACAGGACAACTGATCTGTGTACATGAAAGAATGAATGGGGCCATGTATTGTGAGATTTTGAGTGCAAACCTCCTCCCATCAGCAAGGGCATTGAAGATGAAATGTGGCTGGGTCTTTCAGCATGACAATGATCCCAAACACAACGCCCGGGCAACGAAGGAGTGGTTTCGTAATAAGCATTTCAAGGTCCTGGAGTGGCCTAGCCAGTCTCCAGATCTCAACCCAATAGAAAACCTTTGGAAGGAGTTGAAAGTTTGTGTTGCCCAGCGACAGCCCCAAAACATCACTGCTCTAGAGGAGATCTGCATGGAGGAATGGGCCAACATACCAGCAACAGTGTGTGACAACCTTGTGAAGACTTACAGAACATTTGACCTCTGTCATTGCCAACAAAGGATATAATAACAAAGTATTGAGATGAACTTTTGATATTAACCAAATACTTATTTTCCACCATAATTTGCAAATCAATTCTTTCAAAAATCAGACAATGTGATTGTCTGAATTTGTTTCCACATTTTGTCTCTTATATTTGTGGTATACCTATGATAAAAATTACAGGCCTCTCTCATCTTTTTAAGTGGGAGAACTTGCACAATTGGTGGCTGACTAAATACTTTTTTGCCCCACTGTACATGTTTCCCCTTAAACCGCTCAAGTGTTGCTTTAGCAGTGTGTTTGGGGTCATTGTCCTGCTGGAAGGTGAACCTCTGTCCTAGCCTCAAATCACACACAGAGTGGTACAGGTTTTGCTCAAGAATATCCCTGTATTTAGCACCATCCATCTTTCCCTCAACTCTGAAAAGTTTCCCAGTCCAGACTGCTGAAAAACATCCCCACAGCATGATGCTGCCACAACCATGTTTCACTGTGGGGATGGTGCTCTTTGGATGATGTAATGTGATGTGTTGGGTTTGCGCCAGACATTGCGTTTTCTTTGATGGCCAAAAAGTTCAATTTTAGTCTCATCAGACCAGAGCACCATCCTCCATACATTTTGGGAGTCTCCCACATGCCTTTTCGCAAACTCAAAATGTGGCATTTTGTTTTTCTCTGAAAGTAATGGCTTTCTTCTGGCCACTCTGCCATAAAGCCCAACTCTATGGAGCGTACGGCTTATTGTCGTCCTATGTACAGAAACTCCAGTCTCTGCTATGGAACTCTGCAGCTCCTCCAGTGTTACCTTAGGTCTCTGTGCTACCTCTCTGATTAATGCCCTTTTTATCCGTGAGTTTTGGTGTGCGGTCGTCTCTTGGCAGGTTTGATGTTGGGCTATGTTCTTTTTATTTGGTTATGATAGATTTGATGGTACTCCTAGAGATCATCAAAGATTTGGATATTTTTTTATAACCTAACCCAGACTTGTGCTTCTCAACATTGTCCCTTACTTCTTTGGAGAGTTCCTTGGTCTTCATGGCAGTGTTTGGTTAGTGGTGTCTCTTGCTTAGGTGTTGCAGCCTCTGGGGCCTTTCAGAAAGGTGTGTATATGTAATGACAGATCATGTGACACTTAGATTGCACACAGGTGGACATCATTTTACTAATTATGTGACTTCTGAAGGTAATTGGTTGCACCAGAGCTTTATATGGGCTTCATAACAAAGGGGGTGAATACATATGCACATTCCAATTATCAGTTTTTAATTTCTGAAAAATAGCTTTATGTATATATTTTTCTAATTTTTACTTCACCAACTTAGACTATTGTGTTCTGATCCATCAAATATAATTCAGATTAAAAAAACATTGAACTAAAGGCTGTAGTGTAACAAAATATGTAAAAAGCCAAGGGGGTGAATACTTTTGCAAGGCACTGTATATACGGGAGCTGCTTTTTTTCTGTTTCCAAGATTCATATGTATGACATAATTTTGAGCTAGCCAGGAAGCAACTGACAAACTGTAAAAGCTACTGCTGTATTTATATTCACAGCTGAGAAAAGGAACGTATGCAATATAAATCACTAGCAATCTGTTAAGAAAGACCTCTATTGTGTTTATATTGTAGGCTGTAAAAAGTTCATAGTTCTTCTGACAAGTCATACAAGTAGCAACAATTATGTTTATAGAATAGCAATTTTTATTTGATTTTTTTTCATGATTACACTATGAGGTTGATTTGATTATAGGCATTAATGCAGTGAAAGTACATTTTCATTTGTTCTGTATGAATGGTGCAAAAAATATAAATCGGGGGTGTCCAACTTTCGGCCAACTTGCAGCAGCTTTGAATGCTGCCCAAGACAAAATCATCAACTTGCTGAAAAATTATGATTTTTTTTTTTTTTTTTTTTGTAAAAATGCATTAACATTTACTGGACTTTTTTTTTATAAGTTTCACAAAGAAAAATCTCTTCACAATCGCGCCTTATTCATGTCATCAGTTTTCGGCAGTACCGAGCAACTATTTTCAAGGATGAAGCACACAAAGGGCAAAATTAGAATCAAAATATCTGATGAGCACCTTGAGAACTCATTGAGAATTGCTACTATATCCATCTAATCAGATATTGATGTGTTTATTATAAACAGTGTCAAATATCACACTCGTTTTATGTTGCCCAGTTTTACAATAAAAAAAAAAATATATTTTTTTTTACTCAGATATATATGATATATACATACATATCTATATAGATGGTCGTTGACTTGTGATCTGCCCGACGTTTTCTGCTCATCAGCTATCCTTATTGTTAGTGTATTTTATGTGTGGCCCAAGAGCATTTCTCTTCCAATGTGGCCCAGGAAGGTTAAAAGGTTGGACTTCCCCGATGTGAATCATTGAGTTTAAATGGAAAATGCTGCATTTGCTCACTAGATGGAGCCAAGTATTATAGGAGATGCCTTCTAATACATATCTCCATTTGTAGTATTTCCTGTTTAAAACCAATGATTTACAATCCAAAAGGCACAGGATGTAACCTAATAACATTTATTTTTTGCCCAGTTTACACAGAACGAATGTACATGCACTTTCACTTGGCGAATGGCTATGCAATTCTTTATTAAAAAAATCAACTCCTGTATGATAGATGTAGTCTTAAGACAAGTCAATCTCAGTCAGCACTTATCTTGTAACCTGTGTGATCATTTGAATTAGTTCAGTTGTAGAATTTTACAGGCTTTGAGATAGATAGTAAAGTTGGTCTTTTTATGGCACTACTTTTCATTCTGCTTTCATTTTGCTTTTCTCAAAAGGAATGAGTGAGAATTATGTGGTGTTTGTGGAACAGCCTCTGAGATTGAACATTATGAAGTTATTGATTAACCAAATTAGAGGAAAGTCCTTTGCTGGGATCATGAGCTGGGAGCCTAAGCTTAACACGGTCTTCCACGTTATTAATAAACACACAGGAAAGGTAAATTGTTTTCCATTAATATCAATACACAATGGCTTGCTCTATAATTGCAGAATTCATGGCCTGCAAGATAAAAAAAAGGGGTTTGCAATTTTCAACATCCTTATAAGGCCCCTTTCACAAGGGCACTGTCAGTTTAGATATGTTGAAAATGTATCAGTTGTTATCCATTGCTTCTTCTGTCGTAAATCCTGTTAATCTCTGTTTACATCCGTCTTCCGTTCCGTTAACATCCGTTTACATCCATTAATGTACCCGTTTACATCAGTTTTTGCATCCGTTTTGATCCGTTTACAGCAGTTTCTATTGCTTTGATGACATTACCCAGAAAGCACTGCTCATCCCATGCTACATTGCAGTTTTCAGTGAGTAACTTGCTGTGTCCTTGTCCTTGTGTGTGCTACCTGCGTTGTGCGATGGATTCCAACAATTTTTGGGACAGCGTGACATTGTTTGTCATATTTGCCTATATGCGGAGAAAGGAGAGCAAGAAAAAGAAGATTGTGGTTAGGAGTCTGTCGATTTTGGACCCATCCCATGCTATTGAAGCAGCCTTCTGAAGGTTTTCTGGCTCTGCACTATGCTCATCTCCGACAGTATCCTACAAAGTTTTTCAACTTCACCAGGATAACCTTAGGCACATTCGACTACTTACTGGACCAGCTGCACCCATGGCTGCTGCGGAGACATACCAACATGAGAAGGTGTGTACCTGCAGATAAACGTCTCTTAGTGACCTTGAGGTAAGAAGTCATTCATTTACCAAGTATAATTGTTTTTGGTATGGTCTACTGTGTGTATATATGTATGTGTATATATATGTGTCAATACACAGTATGTATAGATAATAAATATTGTATCCATCTTATGTGCCAGAAGAATGTTGTTTTACTAAAAAGATGTTCATTTTTTTTAGATTTCTTGCAACTGGCCAGTCCTATACCTCTTTAAATCATTATTTTTTACTGAGCATTTCAACTATTTCAGAGATAGGGCATGATACTTGCGCTAGCCATATGGGAAGAGCTGTGTCCAGCAGTGATGCCATTACCAGATGGAAACATGTGACGAAGAATAACAGATGAATGTTTGGAATCGGGCAAACTTTCCAAATTGTATCAGAGCCCTTGAAGGGAAGCATATCTGTATCCAAAAGCCTCCATATTCCTGGTCAAGATTTCATAATTACAAAAAATATTTTTCATTGGTCCTCATGGCTATCTGTGCAATCACTTATAAATTTATTGCTGTGGACATTGGGGCATATGGCAGCAATTCTGATTACAGAGTGTTCCGTGAGTCTGTAATGGGTCAAAGACTGCGAGAAGGATGATTTAACATACCATCTGATCAGCCTCTGCCTAGAACTAAAGGACCAGACCTGCCTTTCGTGCTTGTTGCAGATGAGGCCTTCGCACTTTTTCGATATCTGCTTAGGCCTTATGCCAGAAGTAATCTAGATGACAAAAAGAGGATCTTTTAACTATCGCCTGAGCCACGCAAGACGCCTCATTGAATGTAAATTTGGCATATTGTCTAGTAAATGTAGTGTTTTCCAAACACCAATGCAACTCAGTCTTGAGAATGCTGAGTTAGTAATTCAGGCCAGCTGCATTCTGCATAATATTGTCCAAGATAAGGAGGGCATCCACTTGAGGAAGAGTTCCACCTGGCATTCGTACAGTAAAGCAGAGTACATGCAAGAAGATCCTACATTGCTATGCGTGACCAAATTGTCGACTACTTTCTATCTCCACCAGGAGATGTTCCATGGCAATATCAATATGTGTAATGCAGTGCAAATTTCAATAATTGTACAAAAATGTCCTAAGATGCCATATGAAAATTACTTAGTTGTGTTGTTTGCTATTTTTGTTTTTTTCATTATATTTTGACAGCATAAAAATACACAAAAGCACATGATATGTTCAAAACCGTTTTAGCATAACCCGTTTACGTAGGAACAAAGTATATTCAAAATGCAAAAACCGTATAAAATGTAAAGGTTTTTTCACTTTACTTTTTTTTCTTTTTATTTCTCAAAGCTTTAACAAAGCATAAAATATGCAAACTTTCCAAAAAGTCAGATTTTAACACAAAAACCCGGTTACAAATCCTGATAAAAAGAGGTGGGGGATGGGTAATATGAAGTAGAAGGTTGGGAAGAAGAACCAGAGCTGGTTTGGCTATTAGCTTGAGAAACATCTGCGGAATTTGAGCTAGTGTTTAAACTTGGAGGATATGTTCCCTGTGAGTGCTGAGCAGGTGAGGAAATTTACATAAGGCCTCTGGGTATTGTGCATTGAGCTGTATGAATGCAAAGGGGTCTATGGATAGGCAATGTGTGCCATTGCCATTATGTACATTCTCATTCTTTATCATTCACATTGTTTTATTTGTTTTCAAAAAAGCTTTTATTAAGCTCTTAATCTCTTAGATTGTAAGCTCTAAGGAGCAGGGCCCTCTGATTCCTACTGTATCAAATTGTATTGTATTTGTACTGTTTACCCTCAAGTTGTAAAGCGCTACGTAAACTGTTGGCGCTATATAAATACTGTATAATAATAATAAAAATAATAATAATAATTATGCAATAAGAGTAAACATAGGTAAATGAAGTCAATCATAGCAACAGGAGTAATAATATACAGGCAATAAGCGGTATTTATGAACATCAGGCTTATAAAAAAAAACAACAGGCTGGGATGCACCTAAATCTGTCAAATCAGATATTCATATTGACATTATAATAGGGATTTGAAAGTCTTCCATTTACCAAAAAAAAAAAATACAGCAAGGAAAGGAAAAAGAACAAAAGAAAAAGATTAACATATATTAACCTAAATAAAAACGGTCAGTCTTGAAGTCTAAACAAGAATCAAGGGTTCCATTTGGCATCAAAATGAGGGATAGAGTCATGTAGGGTATGATAAATTTTGTCCGCTAGCATCATGTCGTCTATTCTTGCAACTATCTGTGTAAATGGAACCAAAGGTGTCTTCCATTGTAGAGCAATCGCCCAATGCATAGCAATACAGATTGAATGGATCAATTTTACAAAAGGTTTGGAAGATTCTGGCGGGGTTTGAAATAAAATACAGTGTTGGTAAGTCAAACTAATGGTTTTACCTGCTAATTTATCTATCAATTTCAGGATTTCTTTCCAAGTGGGCTGTAGTTTTTCGCACTCCCAAAAAAGATGCAAAAAGGAGCCTTGATGGGTACAGCCCCTAAAGCATAAGGAGGAAGACTGTGGAAAAATTTTACTCAGGCGTAAGGAAGTATAGTACCAACACGTCACCAACTTAATGGCAGTCTCCTGAACCATTATAGATTTGGTACAGCTGCACAAGTTTTGCCAGCCTTTTGCCCAATCTAGATCTCCGTCTTCAAGGCAGAGTTCCCATTCCCACTGTATTCTATATGTTAGGCTTCTCGGTCGTTGCTTCTAAAAGTTTATATACCCCTGAGATAAGTCCCTTTTGACGAGGGGATGTGTAGCATAGGTTCTCATATAGCGTATTAGAGTCCGAATCGGGACCAGGGTAGTGCTGTTGAAAAAAATTGCGAATTTGCAAAAAATTGTAAAATTCCCCAGCCGGGAATTTTATGCATTAAGATAAAAAGCCTTCTGTGTGTATCAGCCTCCCCAGCACCCCCTAATTACTTACCTGAGCCCCATCTCTCTTCAGCATTGTCCATGAGCGTCTTAGCTGTCTGGGACTCTCCTCCTGATTGGCTGAGACATAGCGGCGCCATTGGCTCCCATGGCTGTCAGTCAGCCAATCAGAAGAGAGAGGGGGCAGGGCCGGGTTGGGGCTCTGTGTCTGAATGGACACATGGAGCTGTGACTCGGCTTGGGCTCCCCCATAGCAAGCTGCTTGCTGTGGGGGCGCTTGACTGGAAGGAGGGGCCAGGAGCCCTGAAGAGGGACTCAAGAAGAGGAGGATTCAGGCTGCTCTGCAAAACAAACTGCATAGAGCAGGTAAGTATAACATGTTTGTTATTTAAAAAAAAAAACAAGACTTTACAATCACTTTAAAGCACGATATACAGCACAGTGCTTTTGCAGTTTGTACAATACCTGGTTGATCCTGACTGTTCCTGTGTTCCCCTCTGTAATCTGACCACGTTTATCTTGGCTGCTGATCCATGATAGAGTGGTCGAATTACGTGTCTCCATCATCCAGCTGTCAAGCTGTCACCCGGCTGTGACAGCGTGCGGCTTCACAGCTGGGTGCGCACTACGCATGCACATGTCGCGCTGTGTGTCTTAAATGGTCTGGCAGTCATCTGGGACCTGTGACCTCTCCCAGATGACTGCAGGGAGGGAGGGGGTGAGGAGGACTTATGCTGGGATCGCCTGTCAAGATTAGGTACCCGCCCCCCCCACCCCCAAAAAAAATTTTATGCCAAAAGTGGCAGGGGAGCGGGGGGTGGGGGAGTACTTAAAGCAGAACTTCCCCTTTTGGGTGGAGCTCCACTTTAAAATGTGACGTTACACTATTTTGTAGCTTTGGGTGTCCCGAGCCTCCACCTGGTAGTCTTACTCATTTGTCCACAATCCAGCAATATTGTCAATGATGCTGTAGAGCCGTTTCTCAAAATCTTCTGAGCTGGGCTGGCATGCACTGTGCATTCCTATTCATTTTTGGTTGTAATTTGTTCTCTGTATTCCATGCACCAGAAGTACAATTACACTGTACAATTACACTGTAAAGAGAAACTATTGTCATTTTGGTCAAGCTTCTTTAAAGTGTTTTTTTTTTTCTTTAAACTGATGTTTTCAAGATGTTTATTTTTGGGTTTTCCAAATAGCATTTTTTTTCCAGGACAGCCTCTCATGCATTTAAACTCCAAAAAGAGCCATATATAGCCAGGGTTGGGGAAGGGGTGGGCATGAATTGCTAATCGGACTTTTTTAAACAGACATTTAAAGAGACTCAACCCAACCCATTCAGAGACTACGGGTCCAAGCTCCAAGTGAATGAGGCCTTACTAATAAATACTTGCTGCAGTTGTACTAAAGTTGTTTTTAAAAACATATGTTTATTTTATTGTGTCTTTTTAGAAGCACCCTGTGAATTTTCACACCAAAGCATTTTCAACCTTCCATCAAATTAATGCCTTCGAAGACCAAGGCTGCATAGTGCTTGATCTTTGCTGCCAGGACAATGGAGAAGCAGTGGGACTCTTTGAGCTGCAGAATCTGCGCAAATCTGGAGAAGCATTAAATGAGGTGACCAGGGAAGGGTGGGAACATTTCTAGCAGGGGGCCAGGGGAGAACCTTGCCTCTGCTGCATGGACACAGTTCTCTCTTGCCTCCTGATCCCAAGTAAACTTTACAATTAAAAAAATTGTAAGCAGGAGTTTTATTTTGGAAGAGACTTGTATGTCGCTTTCCATTCCTGTGACACATGCCCAGTGCAGTGTACAGTCCTAGCATTAGTAACAGCTGGATGCTGCTCCAATTTAACAACTGTATGCATGGGTGGGAGTTGACATCATCAGTGGTTCACCAATGGCCAAAGAAAAATCTCAGGTCTTGAAAAACAAGAGAAGGTGTTGGTGAGAAATCAATAAGGCGGTGTACACACGAGCGGACTTTTCGGTAACAAACGTCCGGCGGACTTTCGTCAGACTTTTGACGGACTTCTGACGGACTTTTGAACGAACAGACTTGCCTACACACGATCACACCAAAGTCCGACGGATTCGTACATGATGACGTACGACCGGACTAAAATAAGGAAGTTGATAGCCGGTAGCCAATAGCTGCCCTAGCGTGGGTTTTCGTCCGTCGGACTAGCATACAGACGAGCGGATTTTTCGACCGAACTCAAGTCTGTCGGAAAGATTTGAAGCATGTTTCAAATCTAAAGTCCGTCAGATTTTCGACTGGAAAAGTCCGCTGAAGGTCCGATGAAGCCCACACACGATCGGATTGTCCGCCAGACTCGGTCCGTCGGACCAGTCCGGTCGAAAGTCCGCTCGTGTGTACGCTGCATAAGGGGAAGCCTGGAACTGCATCAGTAGAAGAGAGTAGGCTAGGAGGTAAATCCTAATTTGCAAGCATGCTGTGCTAAATCTACATTGTGTACCCAGAACTATAGCCATGCACATAACGGCTACAGCTCTGGATAAACAATGTAGATTCAGTTCTGCTTTGCTGATCTTTCCTACTTGCTGGTGCTTGTATAGTTTGGAGGGAGCAATATAGTGCATCCGGAATGTATTCACAGAGCTTCACTTTTTCCACATTTGTTATGTTACAGCCTTTTTCCAAAATGGATTAAATTAATTATTTTGCTCAAAATTCTACAAACAATACCCCATAATGACAAAGTGAAAGAAATATGTTTAAAATCTTTGTAAATTTATTAAAAAGAAAAATCTCACATGTACATAAGTATTCACGCCTTTGCCATGACACTCAAAATTGAGCTCAGATGCATCCTGTTTCCACTGATCATCCTTGAGTTGTTTCTACAACTTGATTGGAGTCCACCTAAATTCAGTTGATTGGACATGATTTCGAAAGGCATATACTTGTCTATATAAGGTCCCACAGTTAACAGTGCATGTCAGAGCACAAACCAAGCCATGAAGTCCAGTAAATTGTCTGTAGACCTCAGAGACAGGATTGTATCGAGGCACAGATCAGGGGAAGGGTACAGAAAATTTTTTGTAGCATTGAAGGTCCCAATGAGCATAGTGACCTCCATCATCCCTAGATGGAATAAGTTTGGATCCACCAGGACTCTTCCTGGAGCGGACCACCCGGCCAAACTGAGCGATCGGGGGAGAAATGCCTTAGTCAGGGAGGTGACCAAGAAACCGATGGTCACACTGACAGAGCTCCAGCGTTTCTCTGTGGAGAGAGGAGAACCTTCCAGAAGAACAACCATCTCTGCAGCACTCCACCAATCAGGCCTGTATGGTAGAGTGGTCAGACAGAAGCCACTCAGTAAAAGGCACATGACAGCCCGCCTGGAGTTTTCCAAAAGGCACCTGAAGGACTCTGACCATGAGAAACTAAATTCTCTGGTGTGATGAAACAAAGATTGAACTCTTTGTGCTGAATGGCAAGTGTCATGTCTGGAGGAAACCAGGCACTGCTCATCGCCTGGCCAATACCATCCCTACAGTGAAGTATTGAGCAAAGGCTGTGAATACTTATGTACATGTACATTTTTTTTCGTTTTTTATTTTTAATAAGTTTGCAAAGATTTCAAACAAACTTCTTTCACATTGTCATTATGCTGTATTGTATTGTTTGTAGAATTTTGAGGAAAATAATGAAGTGTATCAATTTTGGATTAAGGCTGTAACATAACAATATGTGGAAAAAGTGAAGCGCTGTGAATACTTTCCAGATGCACTGTCTGCTCCTAGCCAGGTTTGTGATCCAGAAATCCTGAACACACTGTAAAAGCAGGCCCTTGAGCTCTGCTGCAGGAGCTGAATGCATGGTCAGGAACACACAAACAGACTGCTGATTGGACAAAGAATCAGCAGCTGCAGCAAACAATGCTTTCTAATCTGCTCTCTCTTCTTGCCAACATGTTCCCTGTCAGCTCATTCACACTGCTGCACAGTCTTATTGGCTCAGAGTGCTAGCCCTTCCTTGCCCAGTCTGAGTTCTGCTGTACAGGGGGATGCACATGGTTATTATGGGAGCTAAGTGGTGTGATAACAAGGATCTCTTCTGCACAAAGGTACTGGCTTATATTTATTTTATTGCTGCAGTGGCTGAAAAAGGGATAATTATTTCTTTAGTAAGCATATGCTTTAATTATTACCACCACACCAGACCTTTAAATATGTTATTATCAAACAATACTTTTCATGGTTTTAAATCATATATTTAAAAGATAATCCTTCCAGCTGGTAAAATTAAAATTCAGGGCGAGATGACAAAACCTGATAACTCCCCCAAACCACTGATACCCCTCTTCGCCCTTCTCACCCTCCGCTCATTCATATGTGTCAAAGCTATTCTAAGCTAATCCCTATGTCAGCTCTATGTAGGTCAGTACCAGATTTTACCCACGGTTAATGGCATTCTCTCCTCCTATATATGATGCTGGTCCAGCATGGCTATACTAAAGGAAGTATTGTTATTAAAAAACATACCCAGCTATGTTGCCATAAACAGTTTTGTTTGACAATCTTTTTCATTTCTCTATCATTAAAATTTTGTTTGATATATTATGTGATAACTTTTATCTGCAGGTGTATAAGAGTGTGGCTAAGGCATACCCACGCAGATTTGTCATCCCTCTTGACACCAGTGCCAAAGGAGACCTTACTCAGCCCCTAAATTACTCTACCGCTACCGCTGAAAAAAAAGCTGATGGAAAGGTAGGCAATCTGTTGTGCAGAAAGAAGTCATTTACTTGTTTTTTTAAAGAGTGAGATCAGAGAAAACATTTTCCCAGCTTGCAATAGTCATTATTAGACCTGCTGAATTCTCTTATTTATGAAATACTTTTATTTATAAAATGAAAAATCCAGCAGCAAAAGTGTGTCATATTTTTTATTGATCTTGCCATATTATAAGAAATAGGAACTTTGGGGCAGAATTCTCACATTCAAAGTTCCAAAGAGATAAAAGAAGCTGATGAAATGTTGATAAATAGCAACCATAGGAAGTACTAATGACGTCACAGATGACACCACAGCGCTTCTCATTTATTATGCTGCAGCCAAACGCTCTTATTGAGCATTCAGCAGTTTAGTAAGTGACATCAACTCCTGAAATTGGAAGGAGACTCTGGCTGCTTCTATTATCTATTAGGTCACTGAGGATCTGAGGTGTGAGTAGGGAATGACAGGGCGAGGGCAGCACTAAACTAAATCACCGGTAATTACACTCTTGCATTCTTGGACTTTTGCCCTGCTCTCCAGCACTCAGGAAAACCCTTCTTCTTCTATAGATAGTGGAGTGTTGGGGGAATTACCCTGTTTGCCTGCCACTTTAATCACATAGGCAGCAGTGCTTTTTTAATTGGAGAGCAGTGGTTGGTTTTCTTATGGTGGACTTCTGATCAAAGAACTTATCAAGTGCTAGAGATATTTGTCAAACCTTAGCTGCCTTACTGGGGTCATTTGTTACACATCGAAGGGTTATACTGTAATGCAAGCACCCAAAATGACCTTTTGTAGGAAGAGATATTTGTAACAGCTCTGAATTTTAGCTATTTCAACAGGAGTAAGTGGCTTTAGAATTATTTTTGTAACTCTTTCCAGCCTTATGGCCATCAGCAAGTCTTTTGGGGTCCTTTTGAATCTTCTTTGATTTTGCCAGGCTATAATTGAAATGAATTCTGTTATGGCAGGATCAGACACCTGTTTTGTTTAGAATAACTCCTTTATTCATGTAGCTGACTTCAAAATTGTATTATCCTAAAGGTTCATTTACTTTTTATTTTTAAGATATTGATTGTTTCACCACTTCTTTACCAGGGAAATAAAAAAAAAAAAAAAAATGTCACACATTAAAATCTGCATTTTTTACTAGAAATTATTTTACACTCCCAAATGTTTATATATTTTCTAAAAGCAGAATGCACTGTAGAATAAACAGTTGAGTTGCATGATATTTGTGCACCTGTTTATTAAATGCATGTTTTTAAGAACAAAAAACACTAAAATGAATTTTATTGCAGACAAACACAATATAATACCCATTTTATGGTGAAAAAATAAGATAGGGTTGCATTGAGTAAATGGATACCAAATATGTCAAGCCCTAAATTTGTGTGCTCCCATGAAATCACAAAAAAAGGGTTGTACCCAATATTTTCATTAGGTGACACTTTAAAAGCCTTTAGAGATCAGTTTAGAGTTAACCAGAATTATGGCCATAGAATTTGGTTGCATGATATCGCCATTCAGTTGAGTGGATCGCATTCTGCAAACAGTACTATACAGACAGTGGTGATCATTTTTGACGCTGTGATACAAAGCTTTGTGGCCTTAACATATTCTCTGTCTTTGCAGCTAAAGGGGGGAGGGGGTGGTAAAACAGCTGAACTGTGTGGTTTTACTGCCCCCCTAACCACTAGTGTAAACAAGGCCTACAACTAAGAAGCATGTTTGGCTAATAAAGTTAATAGTTAGATCCATTCAGTTGAGTGGATTGCATTCTGCGAACGGTACTATACAGACAGTGGGACAGTGGTGATCATTTTTGATGCTGTGATACAAAGCTTTGTGGCCGTAATATATTCTCTGTCTTTGCAGCTAAAGGGGGGAGGGGGGGTGGTAAAACAGCTGAACTGTGTGGTTTTACTGCTCCCCTAACCACTAGTGTAAACAAGGCCTACAACTAAGAAGCATGTTTGGCTAATAAAGTTAATAGTTAGATCCTGTGGTGTTTGCACTACGACATTCCTAAGAGCGTAGGTTCACTTTTAAGTGGATATATACTCCCCCCTCTCTCTAGCACTGTGGTGTCCCGGAGCTCCCTGCTGGCCACTGACATCTTTAACCATTTTACTTTCCGGCATGCACGGGAGTTTAATTTATCTTGGCTTTGCTGAAATTGTAGTAAGTTTAGTTTACAGTGTGGGCAGACCAGTAAGAAACTTTAATGCAAACGAGAAATAGGGGTTTATTTACTAAAACTGCAGAGTGCAAAATTGCACTTTCCCGTTTTATAAAATCAACCCCCATAGTATATCTCTTCTGCACTAAAAATCCTGCCTGTTCACAATTTTTTTATTTTTTTTTTGTACTAAAGTTCCACTTTACAAAATATTTTTTCTGTATTTTTGATGTTCAGTAGATTCTTTGTTTATTCAAACCCGTGTCATTTGTGTAGGTGTGGTGTACCCATGAAAATCTCCATGACCACACGTTGGACTCATGTGGAATAGAATTTCCTCAGATAAATTATGCTAAATATAACACAAAAAAATACCAGTTCTTTTATGGCTGTGGCTTCCAGCACCTGGTTGGGGATTCTTTGATTAAAGTCGATGTGGAGACAAAGAAAGCAAAGGTTAGTTATTAAGGGAACTGGTTTTATGGTAAGCCACACTAAATGTTTGTGAAAAAAAATTGCAAATAAAAAATAGTTTAAAATGGCATATACTGTTGCTATAGAAGTCATATTGTAATTGAATGCTATTAAATATATGCTTTTTAATCTGCAGCTGTACAATTTTCTGTAAAATGCAATGCAATATGACTACCTGGAGGTGTGCTGTACACAAAATAATAACAAAAGTGGAGTTACTCTTTAATTATGGTTTTGTTTGCCAACTTTCTTGAAACTATCCTCCTGAATTGTTAAACTGTTTTTTGTTTTTTTAATGAACATATCAACCAGCAATCAGATTATAGATATCATGTATTACTCAACTTTTTTTATGTTAACTACTAGATCTGTATTAAGTGGTCCTAAATGGTTTCATAGGTCACACAGTAGTATCGTACACAGTAGAGCTACACGATTAATCTTTAAAGAATCGAAATCGCAATTCTACCCCCCCCAGCAATCTTCATAGAGCATTTTCCCGATTCAGTGCAGAGTTCTCTGCTCAGCTGATAGCTGTCAAAAGAAAAAAAAAAAACGGGCAGCCTGCCAAGTTTCTCACAACATCACTGAGATAAAGAGAAACATTGTAACATTTAGTCCTTTTAGATCAAAGGAATAAACTTCGGTCTGTAAATGAGGTCAGTTTAACCAATTAAAGACTAAACCTTTTTTGACACTTGTTGCTTACAATTTAAAAATCAGTATTTTTTTGCTAGAAATTTACTTAGAACCCCCAAACATTATATATATATATATATATATATATATATATATATATATATATATATATATATATATATATATATATATATATATAATTTTTAGCAGAGACCCTAGAGAATAAAATGGCGGTTGTTTGAAATATTTTATGTCACACTGTATTTGCTCAGCAGTCTTTCAAACGCAGTTTTTTGGGAATAAATACACTTTCATGAATTAATAAAAAAAAACTAAAGAGTAAAGTTAGCCCAATTTTTTTTTTCATAATGTGAAAGATGATGTTACGCCATTAAAATCATGATCTTTATACTAAGGAAAAAAACATGTGATTCTCATTTTGGCCAGAATTGTGCAGCTCTAGTACGCAGAGTCTGGTTTTAAGATCCACAAAGTGATAAAAGATATATGAACACAAATAATAGGCTTACCTCCTGCATTTTACATAATCATAAGTTGATATTGGATGCACAAAGTGAGATCAGTAGAATTAAAATGCTAAATTAAGAGAAGGGTATTAAAAACTAACGAGCAGGTTGTATATTTCCATTAATAGATATGCTAGATTTACAGAAGTAGAGGAGCGAAAAATGGCTGAAATGCAGGTGGGGATGCCCTGATTTGAATTTGTTTTTTGTTTTGCAATCAGAAAATTCTGGAAAACTAGGCTATATGGCTGGGTACTGTAGTAGGTAGACGTGTTTTCTGAGGTTTAGGTTTATATTATTTCTGTTGATGATGCAACAACAACAAAAAAATAGATAGGAGAAAGCAATTCTAGTGATCCTGATGGCTGTTGGGGTAATTATTAGCAGGTGGGCAGGGGGAAATGCACCAAGAGTTTTAGAATTACAATATCACGTTGAGATATGTATTTATGGAAAATTATATTAACATTGGATATGGTATCACCATACAGACTTAACAAATGACAAAATATGGTACAGATTTTTTAAAAGTATCCTATTAATCAAAGGTTTCAACTGAAACATTATTGTATAGTTTGAATAACAAACTAGATGTCAACTTACTGCTTTTCTGGTTTGTTTTCTATATCTATTATTTTGCTATTTTTTTTTTCCTTTTCCTGTTTTAAAATGTCTATATAAAAATACTATATGTAAAAATGTTTTGCTATTCAGCACTGCGCTACTTTACCTGACAGTTGCTTGGTCATGCAACACTGTACACAAATTATATACAGTAAACGAAAAAAGACTGAAAATTAAAAAAAAAAAAAAACATTTTCTACTTTCTGTTTTAAAACATATCGAATAAAATCAAATTTATTCATATATTTAGGCCAAAATGTATTCTGCTACATGTCTTTGGTAAAGAAAAAAATCCCACATCTAAAGTGGGGTACACACTATAAGAAAATCGGGTGAACGTTAGTCCGATTTTTTTTTTTTTTCTTTTTTCTCTGTTTCATAGCAAATCGGAACCGCTGAAAGAAAATTCGTATGTACGACAAAGGCTTTTTTTGTTGTTTATTGTTTCTGATCATGCACAGTCTTTCTATTCTGATTTTTCTTGTCCGAAAACGGTACACATTAAAGTAAAATCGTTCGTTCTGTTCGCATACAAGAAAAATTTTGCAGTTTGTTCCTTCAGGAATTTTCGCATGGAAATTCAGAATCAGCTGTCGAAAGTTGTGTACACACTATACGAAAATCGTACGAAAATTCTTTGGACGAAAATGTTCGCCCGATTTTCTTATAGTGTGTATGAGCCTTAACACTGCGTTTTTGGGGACACTGTTATAGTTCTAATTTGTGAGCAAAATACTGATCCATACAGACACTATACTAGTAATGGCGGTGATCAGTGACTTCTAATGTGACTGTGATACTGTGGTGGGCAATCTAGTACTAACTGAAACTGACATGACTAGTGACACTATTTCAGTGATGATACTGTGCACTATCCCTGTACTAATGACATTGGCTGGGTGACAGGGCAACCAAAGTGTTAACTGTGGAGGGTAATCGAGGGGATAAATGTACCTAACAAGTGTATGCAAGTATATATGTGCTGCTTGTACTCACACAGAATCTGACTGGCTTCTCTTCCTGAACAAAAAGAGCTCATGGAGGAAGAAACCGTCAAGATCCTGTGTGTTCTTTTTACAAACACACAGACACAGACGTCTGTGCTGTGATTGGCCATAACCAATAAACAGGTATACAGCCAAAATCACTGGCTGTAACCTGACGGCAGACCTGTGCTGTGGTCAGTCACAGTACAGATCAGAGAGCACAGTGCTCCCAAAATCCAGGAAGTAAACCGCGACAAATCCGCCTCTTAGCCTGGAGCTGCCGCCTGCATGCAGCAAATGTACTGTGGGTGGGTGGCAAGTGGTAAAAGAGATCTCACTTCACTTCCTGTCTCTACAAGATATGAGGAGAAATCTTGCCAATAGGGACAGAGACAGCTGCATCAAAGGGAAGCCTAAATGCTTCCCCGCTGTGTTCAAAACAAAATAAATAGATTAGGCGGAAGGTGAACTTTACATGTGGAAAATTCCATTAGTAAAAGCAACCAGGAACATGCAAGGTTTACTATTTGGGCAGGCATCTCTAAAATTACTTACCTATAAATCCTGTCAATAGGTTGCATTGGCAGTGTCAGGGAAATTACCATACTACGTCAATGGTTTAACCATTGTGGCTAGACAAAAAGTCTGTACTGTAAGAATGCTCATGCTTGAGCTCATCAACTGGTTTACAGATGTAATTGCCATCTTTCTTTAAAAGAAAAGAAAACTTGTTTTCACCCTCTACATGCACTTCAAAGATGGCTGCATGAGATTTCTCAGGTTAAGTTTCCTGATGGTGACAATAGTGGACCATGCTTGTGTAATATATGTTGGAACAACCTCTTGTAGTTTCTATTGAAAGCCCATGTGACAGGGTGTCAACATAGGAGTAATCTTGGGAGATTGGAGCCAGGAATTGTCACCCTTTAACTGGAAGTGCCTGAAGCAGGACTACCAGGTATTATTTTTTGAAAAGCTGTATATTTAACCACTTGCTGCCTGCCCACTGTCAAATGACGGCTGGGCGGTGCGGCTCTCGTTCCGTTCTGGGTGGACGTCATATGACAGCCTCCCAGAATGACCGCTCTTGCTCCCCCGGGGGGGTGCGCGGCGATTGCTGCCACGCTGTGTTGCTAGGACACGGCGCGACCCCGATCTGTGCAAAGAGCTGCGGCTCTTTAACCGCGTGATCAGCTGTGTCCAATCACAGCCGGTCACTTGTAAATACAGAGATGCCGGTAATCTGCGCTCCTCACCTCACACTGACAGTGTGAGGAGAGGACAGCCGATCAGTGGCATCTCCTCACAGGGGACATCTAGGGATGTAATCAGGGCACTGATCATCAGTGCCCTGATTACAATTAAGTGCCCACCAGTGCCAGCAATCAGTGCTAACCAGTGTCCACAATTGCCAGCCATCTGTGCCCACAAGTGCCAGCAATCCGTGCCCACAAGTGCCAGCAATCAGTTGCCATTAGTGATGCCAGTCAGTGCTGGTTATCAGTGCTGCCCATCAATGCTCATCACTGCTGCCCATCAAGGCCACCCATCAGTGCCGCCTATCTGTGCCCATCAGTGCCGCCTATCAGTGCCCATCAGTGCCTCCTATCAGTGCCCATAAGTGCGGCATATTCGTGTCTCCTCATCAGTGCCACCTTATCGATGCCCATAAGTGCTGCCTCATCAGTGCCCATAAGTGCCACCTCATCAGTGCAGCCTATCAGTTCCCATCAGTGAAGGAGAAAAATTACTTATTTACAAAATTTACTGCCAGAAACTAAGAAAAACTTTTTTTTTTTTTTTTTTTTTTAATTTTTGGTCCTTTTTTTTTTTTTTTTTTTTTTTTTTTTTTTAGGAAAAAAAAAACCCAGAAATGATTAAATACCACCAAAAGAAAGCTTTGTTTGTGTGAAGAAAATGATAACAATTTCACATGGTTACAGTGTAGCATGACCTCACAATTGTCATTCAAAGTGTGACAGCGCTGCAGCTACAGGCGTCATTCAGATATCAGCTTTTTCAGCCGGCGATTCCCTACACCATAAGAATGATCATAGTGGCTGTTCCACTGCTTGATTGTTCTTATGGGAGCCGAGAGGGAACCCCCCCTTCCCGCCGCCCTCCGGTGCTTCTACCGACTCGCCGCTATGATCAAAGCCAGGATCGTTTTTTTATTTTTTTTATTTCAGGCTTCCCAGCCTAGAGGTGAGATGTGGGGTCTTATTGACCCCACATCTCACTGTAAAGAGGACCTGTCATGCCATATTCCTATTACAAGGGATGTTTACATTCCTTGTAATAGGAATAAAAGTGATCAAAATTTTTTTTTTTTTGGAAAAAAGTGTCAAACTAAAATAAATAAAGTAAAATGAACAATAAAAAGAAAACAAAAATTTTTAAAGCGCCCCTGTCCGTGTGCTCGCATGCAGAAGCGAATGCACACATACGTCCCGCCCACATATGAAAACGGTGTTCAAACCAAACATGTGAGGTATCACTGCGATCTGTAGAGCGAGAGCAATAATTTTGGCCCTAGATCTCCTCTGTAACTCAAAACATGTAGCCAGTAAAAAAATTTAAAGCGTCGCCTATGGGGATTTTTAAGTAGCGAAGTTTGGCGCCATTCCACGAGCGTGTGCAATTTTGAAGGGTGACATGTAAGGTATCTATTTACTTGGTGTAACTTCATCTTTCACATTCTGCAAAAACATTGGGCCAACTTTACTGTTTTGGTTTTTTTAAAGCACAAAACTTTTTTTTTTTCCCAAAAAAAAGCATTCAAAAAATTGCTGCGCAAATACCGTGCGAGATAAAAAGTTGTAATAACCGCCATTGTGTTCTCTAGGGTCTTTGCTGAAAAACACATATATAATGTTTTGGGGTTCTATGTAATTTTCTAGCAAATAAATGATGATTTTTACATGTAGGAGAGAAATGTCAGAATTGGCCTGGGTGCTCCAGAACGCCTGGAGGTGCACCCCTGCATGTTGGGCCTCTGTATGTGGCCACGCTGTGTAAAAGTCTCACACATGTGGTATCGCCATACTCGGGAGTAATAGCAGAATGTGTTTTGGGGTGTAATTTGTGGTATGCATATGCGGTGTGTGAGAAACAACCTGCTAATATGACATTTTTGTGGAAAAAAGAAAAAAAAAATCTTGATTTTGCAAAGAATTGTCGGAAAAAATGACAACTTCAAAAAACTCACCCTGCCTCTTACTAAATACCTTGGAATGTCTTCTTTCCAAAAAGGGGTCATTTTTGGGGTATTTGTACTTTTCTGGCATGTTAGGGTCTCAA
This sequence comes from Aquarana catesbeiana, assembly GCF_042186555.1. Lineage (NCBI taxonomy): Eukaryota > Metazoa > Chordata > Amphibia > Anura > Ranidae > Aquarana > Aquarana catesbeiana. Next base: position 203,085,578 of record NC_133333.1, on the reverse strand, counting down.
GAATATAGATAGGCCGTCAGTACTTCAGGTGTGATCAATTTTCAGATATTGGCACCATAGCTTTTGGACTCTATAACATTCACAAAGACCAAATAATATACACCGATTTGTACTTATTGTTACCAAAGATATGTAGCAGTATAAATTGTGGCCAAAATTTACAAAGAAAAATTACTAATTTGCTAATTTTTTTAACAGAAACAAAGAATTTAATTTTTTTACCGAATTTTCAGTCTTTTTTCTTTTATAGCGCAAAAAATAAAAAACCCAACGGTGATTAAATACCACCAAAAGAAAGCTCTATTTTGTGTGAAAAAAAGGACAAAAATTTCATATGGGTACAATGTTGTATGACTGAGTAATTGTCATTCAAAATGTGAGAGCACCGAAAGCTGAAAATTTATCTGGTTAGGAAGAGGGTTTAAGTGCCCAGTTGTCAAGTGGTTAAACCTTTTTTTTTTTTTTTAAAAAGCGCTTGAAAAATTATTGCGCAAATACCGTGCAAGATAAAAAGTTGCAATCGCCGCCATTTTATTCCCTAGGATTTCTGCTAAAAAAACATATATAATGTTTGGGGGTTCTGAGTAATTTTCTAGCAAAAAAAGATGATTTTTACATGTAGGAGAGAAGTGCCAGAATAGGCCCGCTATTGAAGTGGTTAAAATAACATTAACGTGTTAAACCTTACATGAGACTTTAGTGTTCATAGAGACAATTATAAGAGCTTGAACACTTTTGTTTTCCTTCATACTGAATTTTTATTGAGCATTTTCCCTAAAAGAAAAATTAAACTTAGTGATTGTAAATGTTGTTTTTTTTTCTTTTTTAAATAAAATAACAAACATGCTATACTTACCCACTCTGTGCAATAGTTTTGCACAGAGCAGTATATGTCCTCCTCTTTTGGGGTCCCCTGCTGGCACTCCTCCCCCCTGGCCAGTGCCCCATAGAAAGCAGCTTTCTGTGGGGGCACTTGAACGGGCTTGCTCCTGAGCCACCCTCCCTGCATCTATTGACACAGACCACGTCTCGGCCCCACCCTCTGCTCCCTCATCACAGAATTTGACCGTAAGCAGTGGGAGCCAATGGAGGAAGCGAAATCAGGCTTGCGTAAGTATAACGTGAGGGGAAAATCCTGTGACAAAGGTTTTTTACCTTAATGCATATAATGTATTAAAGTAAAAAATATTTAGGCTTTAGAACCACTTTAATAAGAAAAGACTTCAATAATAAGTCAAAATATGCACTTACTGAGCAATATACTATCTGTTTTTAGCCAATGTTTTATATTGTGCATATTGAAATCTTAATCGTCTCTCTCCTAAATGTCACAGGTATGGAAAGAAGATGGTTTTTACCCTTCAGAACCAATATTTGTGCCTTCCCCAGATTCTGTAGAAGAGGATGATGGAGTCTTACTTTCTGCTGTCCTTACACCTCATCAGGTGGGTGACTGGACTTTTGTACCATTTCATCATATTGTGTGATAATGGAAACCATAGCTCTGTCTCCTTATTTCTGTAACACTTCCTTGGTGTTCATTCACACCTGTGTGTTATGTGCAGTGTGTTTAAAAAAATCCTGTTGGGTGCATCTTTAACTACTTGCCGACCAGCCGCCGTCGTAATACGATAGCAGGTTGGCTCCCCTGCGCAAATCGCCGTACGGCGGCCACTTTAAGGGGTATGGGGGGCACGTGCGCGCCACGTGACGTAGGAGCCGATGCGCTGGGCACCCGCGATCGCTTCTGACAGAGACAGAACAGAGATCTGTCAATGTAAAAATAAAAACCGCAGAGGTAATCAAACACCACCAAAAGAAAGCTCTATTTGTGGGGAAAAAAGGATATACATTTTGTTTGGGTACAGCATCGCACAACCGCGCAATTGTCAGTTAAAGCGACGCAGTGTCATATCTCAAAAAATGGCCTGGTCAGGAAGGGGGCAAATTCTTCTGGGGGGCTGAAGTGGTATTAATGAGTTTTCATGAAAATGCACATCATATAGAGTTCAGTGGTAACATGCCTAAACTACACCACACTGGTGTGAATTGGCTCTTAGTGGCAAGTGCTCGTTAGAGAAGCCCAGCCCAGCAGGACAGTATTTTTCAATCCAAGTTTAGGATTACAGATAGGAAACAAAAACCAAAGAAAATTCCCAGCTCGACTTACCGACCAGCCTGCAACCAACCAAATTATCCTAACAGTATGTGTTAAAACCAGGGGTTTCATTTGCACTCATTTGGCAGCAAAGATGTCCAGTGTGTCCCTTCACTAGTATTTTAACAGTACAAACTAATGGCCACTGCCCCCACCTATAACTGACCTTTGCAGCAAGGAACGCATGGAAGGGCAACGCATGTCAAACAAAACCAAAGAAAACTCCCAGCTCAATATAGCGACCATCCTGCAACCAACTGAATTGTCATGTCTAACAGTATGTGTTTAACCACTTCCCTACCCGCCTATAGTCATATGACGTCCACAGATGGGATCTCCCATCCTGGGTGGACGTCATATGACGGCCTCGGGTTCCCGGCCGCCTAGGGGGCACCCGCCGCATTGCTCGGGACCCGGTGCGTGTGCCTGGCGGCCGCGATGTCAGCCGGGCACCCGCGATTGCCCGTTAACCGGGCCGGACCGTGGATCTGTGTGTGTAAACACACAGATCCACAGCCTGTCAGTTCAGACGAGAGCGATCTGTGTTCCCAGAACAGCGGAACACTGATCGGTCTCCTCCCCTTGTGCGTCCCCTCCCCCTACAGTTAGAAGCATTACCTAGGAAACACATTTAACCCCTCCCCGCCCCCTAGTGGTTAACCCCTTCACTGCCTGTCACATTTACACAGTAATCAATGCAATTTTATAAATGTGAATGGTCCCAAAAATGTGTCAAAAATGTCTGATGTGTCTGCCATAATGTCGCAGTCACGAAAAAAAATCGCTGATCGCCGCTATTACTAGTAAAAAAATAAATAATTTTTTTAAAAAAATGCCATAAATCTATCCCATATTTTATAGACGCTATAACTTTTGCGCAAACCAATCAATATACGCTTATTGTGATTTTTTTTACCAAAAATATGTAGAAGAATACGTATCGGCCTAAACTGAGGAAACATTTTTTTTTTTTTTTAAATTGGGATATTTATTATAGCAAAAAGTAAAAAATATTGTGTTTTTTTCAAAATTGTCGCTCTTCTTTTGTTTATAGCGCAAAAAATAAAAACCGCAGAGGTGATCAAATACCACCAAAAGAAAGCTCTATTTGTGGGGAAAAAAGGACGTCAATTTTGTTTGGGTACAACGTCGCATGACCGCGCAATTGTCGTTTAAAGTGCGTCAGCGCTGAAAACTAAAAATTGGTCTGGGAAGGAAGGTGGTGAAAATGCCCGGTATTGAACCGGTTAAAGCAGGGGTTTAGGTTGCACACATTTGCAAATACATGTGTAAGCTGCAGAGCCTCTTCATGGCAGCCCGGTATTATCTGTAGTCCTAACTTCAAATTCTGAAAGCCTCCATAGTAGAAGCACATGCATTATAATGGATAGACAGATGGCAGGTTAGCCTGGAGAGCCCACCAGAATTACAGATAAATGAATCGCATTAATGTAAGAAATAATATACAAGTATAAGAAAAGAACTTGGCAAGCATATACGTTATCCTTAACCTTTGTTTTTACAATCTTTGTTTTACCAATAAATAAAAGATATGATAAAGAGTTCCCAGAGCACTGTGGATTAGCTAAAGCTACAGCACAGCTGCTGATTTACAGCACAGTTTGTCTGATTGAAACATTGGACTGAACCACTTGACAAGACCTTGAGAATTAAAATATTATGTGACTAAAAAATATTTATAATTTTTTCATATTTTTTAAAATCTTGACCATATTTAAAAAGAAATAATGTACAAAGCTACTATAAATTCCCTTTATAGTACCCCTTTTTCTTTTTATATTGAGGGGACCTTTTACTGTTCTGCCCCCACAGCTCTGTCCATCTGCCAGATCTCTGTGAAGTAGAGCAGCACACTTCTGCCTTGCAGCACTGGGGTCTTTGGTTCTAATCTCAACCAGGACATTCTCTACATGGAGGTTTTATGTTCTCCCTGTGCCTGTATGGGTTTCCTCTGGGTACTCCATGATCCTCCCACAATCCAAAGACATGGTAAGCTAATCGGCTCCTTTCCAAAATGGCTCTAGTATGTGTATATATGCATGTGAGCTAAGGATCTTAGATTGTAAGGGCAGGTGCTAATTGTCGGCACTGAGTAAATACCTGCAGTAAATAAATATTCTGTAATTCTGTGTATGGGGGAGCATGTGACCGTCTCCTCCTCTTATTATGCAGTACATGATACCCGAGCTGCTGGCCCAGCCCCTACATAAACTACACACAGAGCTTACACGGGCCTTTAAGCCTAACATGATTAAAGGGGAGCAAGGAGAAGGTAAGTATTAGAGTACTGTGACAGTATGTTTTATTCAGGCATGTTTGTGTTGGAACTGTTACCTAGCAATTCTAAAAGGAAGAAAACCATCATGTGGGGCTCCCCACCAATATTGTCAGAAGGATGTCTTCCATTAACGCATATTAACACAGTGTAAAACCCTGGCATGTAGGAGTTCCTGTTATCTGCCAGCATGGTGTCATTCCATTACATTCCACTAGAGGGGGAAGTAGGAAATTACAGTTTGCATCAGCGAGTAAAAGAAAACTGATCATATTTTATATATTCTTATTCTTTTTTTTTTCTTTTAGGATAAAAGTACATTCCTTCTCATCTTGAATGCAAAAGACTTTACAGAAATTGCCAGAGCAGAAGTGCCTTTGCAGATTCCTTATGGTTTTCATGGTATCTTTGTACCTCAAACAAACTGAATGTGAAGTTATGAAGACTGCCTTATGATTACATATCACTTTTAATTATAACTGTAAAGAACATAAATATATAATGTATATTAACCAAATACAGGCTTTTATAACATTGGAATACAAAGTTGTATTGTTTACTTACGATCACTAAAACTGGATAAAAAATCAACTTTTTGAAATGCTTATTTGTAGTGTTTTTCCTTTCTATAAATGTTATTCACTTACAATGTACCTTTGAACTTGCTAGAAAATTAGAATTCTTCAGGGGTGTCAGTTACCTATCACAACCCCTCCATCCTGACATGTCACAGCTCTCTCCTCTCTGGGAGTGTCTGATTATCATCTATGCTAACCCAGCTCTTACACCCCCACCTCCCTGCATAAACTTTTTGGTAGCTGTAGGGGGAGTAGAAAAGTGGAATACTTTGAACTATCAGTGGGGTGACAACTCTAGATCTGCTGGGGCTGCTGACATCACACAAGATGGTGGCACCCAGCAGCAGTCTCAGGCAGCGGTGGCTGGTGCTCAGTATTTTGGGGGGGGGGGGGTGGCGGCAATCTAATGCTCCCCCCCCCCCCAAGGGGAAAAAGATGGGAAGAACGCAATCCCAATCACACCAACACCCCCTGCGGGAGATGGACGGAAATGTGGTAATCGACAACAGGCCCCCCCCCCCGCAGGAGAAGGGCGGGAAGGTGGCAATCAGAGTCCTTCTTACCTTAGGAGGCAGGGGGAAGGAAGAGCCTAGGCTGAACCTCTGAAAGCAGTGCAGAGGAGGCAACGTTTCCCAGAGAAGAGTCCGGTCTCCATCTCACCTCCTTCCTTCACCGCCATGGACAGAGGGGCCGCCGATCACACCCACTTCCCTGTCCCGGTTCCTGGACGGAGACCTCTGAGGGATGAAGAATGAGCTGCGGAGGACCCCCCCTTTCCAGCAGAAGTAAGGAGAGGGCTAGGACTGCAATGCTTCTCCTCCCGGCCGAACAGGAAGTGGATCCTGAGACTCCTTGGCCAATCGGGTCTCAGGACCCCCTTACTGATTGGCAGGGAGGAGAATCAGGAAGACAATAAGGAATATTTGCTATTGTCACACAACTGGGTGGACTCTGGGGAACAGTGCTCGGCGCCCCAAGCCCACCTTTTATTGAAGCCAATTAGAGCCTCTAAACATGTGCTTCAAAAAAGAAAAAAAATCCCTATTGGAATCCATGGGACATGCCCTGCATGTACCGTATATTAGGGTCCGGGAACGTATGGATTCCAATAGGAATTTTTTTTTTTTTTAACCACATGATTAGACCCCGAGGCACTAATTGGCTTCAATAAAAGGTATATTAGGGGCCGGCACATGGGAACTACATGGATGGGCCGCCACTGGTCTCGGGGCATTCGAATGTTTACAAAAGGGAAGTTTTGACAGGTGAATAACATGTATTAGATATATTAAATGTATATATAATTTCATGAGAAGATTTATTCTACATCATTAGTGACAGGGTCTTTTTATTGATCGAAATACGGAAGGCCGGAGAGTTAGTATTCACCTAAGGTCTAACAGTTACTTTCTCAGCTGCCTTCTTTTACAATATGCAGCACAAAAAGCTCTTTGTAGACATCTCAGCAGTACTACATATTCTTTAACCACTTCTCACCCAGGCCTATAGCCAGGGGGGGCCAAACATTGTGGGGGGGGGGGGTGTCAGTGGCTGAGTAGCAATGCTATGGGGGTGCGCTCCGCACCCGGATTGGGTGACACTGTCTGACACCATCCCGAGGGCATGGCTCTGGCTGCTCCTTTGGTAGTTTTTTTGACAGCCGGAACACCCCCAGTGCCGCAGCCGCAATAGCCTGGTCTGGTTACTGTTTTTCTCCTGGTAGCTCCACCCACCACTGCTGAGCAGCAGAGCTGAGTGTGTCATCATTCTCCACCGGGGCGGCTGCTGTTGCACACTGTGTCCACACAGTCTTCTGGAGTCTGGACCTCCCTAGCTGAAGCTGAGAGCCCGAGGTGAGCTGGTGATAGGGGCTGTGTGGATTGTGAGAAGAGGCTGGTGGAGTGTGTCTGCCCTGCCACCCTGTGCTGGTCTGACAGAGAAGGGGGGGAGGTTGCTGTGTCCACCACCACCCCAGGTATAGTGTAGCTAACCTGATAAGGGGGGGGGGGGGTTGCAGAATCCAGGCGTCTCTTAAATACACTTTGCAGAATCCAGGTATGTGCTATATACAGGGTGCAGAATCCAGGTGTGTGCTATATACAGGTTGTAGAATCCAGGCGTGTGCTATATACAGGTTGCAGAATCCAGACGTGTGCTATATACAGGGTGCAGAATCCAGGCGTGTGCTTTATACAGATTGCAGAATCCAGGAGTGTGCTGTATACTGGTTGCAGAATTCAGGCCTGTGCTATATACGGGGGGGGGGGGGGTGTTGCTGTGTTCACCACCCAGGTATAGAGTAAATGAGCTGGTCTGATAAGGGGGGAGGGGTGTCTGCAGCCCAGGTGTAGACAGACATTGACCTACACTCACATCTTGCAACCATCATATGCTTCCAGCAAGCAGCAGGTCACATCAGTATCTCGCCATATTCCCTGCGGCCATGAGATCCCGTCCATGGTCCAGCAAGCAACAAGCCTTGTCAGCAGGTCAGTTCCAAAATCTGAATCAATTCATGATGCCATTGTCTGCTGTCCCCAGGGACAGATCCGATCCAGGGAGATCGCCATACACTGGGATTTTGATAGTAAAATAAGACATATAGGGCAGAACTGAACACTGGTACTGGTGCTGAACATAGAGATCAACCTACACAGGGAGGTACTAACAATAGCTGCATACCTGAACCCTGTACTCTCTACGTAGAGTAGCCCTGAACCCTGCACTCTGTATGTAGCGACCCCTGTACTCTGTATGTAACACACCCCTGAACCCTGCATTCTGTAGGCAGAGCACCCCTGAACCCTGCACTCTGTAGGTAGCGCACCCCTGAACCCTGCACTCTGTACGAAGCTCACCCCTGAACCCTGCACTCTGTACGAAGCGCACCCCTGAACCCTGCACTTTGTATGTAGCGCATCCGTGAACCCTGCACTCTGTAGTTAGCGCACACCTGAACCCTGCACTCTGTAAGTAGCGCACCCCTGAACCCTGCACTCTGTACGTAATGTACCCCTGAACTCTGCACTCTACGTAGCGTACCCCTGAACCCTGCACTCTGTACGTAGCGCACGCCAGATACAACCGGCCCTTTGAGGGCAACCATACTGCTGATGCGGCCCACAATAAAATTGAGTTTGACACCCTTGCTCTAGAACTTTATAATCTGATACTACAGATCCATAATATGTGGAGCACCTTTTTTATGCACTTCTTTAAAATGTCTTTCAAAGTGATCAAACATAGTGGATACAATTGTCTTCACCAGTTTCTTGGAATAAACTCAGGAAGTTTCTGATTAAAAGGAAGATGAGTCTGTTGTCAATGTGACTAAAGTTCATCTCACTCAGAAAGTGATTGCAGTAAGTAAAAAGCGAGTGAAATGCATGTGTGATTTCCAATAGCGGGTGCGGTTAAAACTGTCCTTTGAAAATTGCTAGGATCCTTGGAATATATTTAACTGTCCAGAAGATGTAGTGTGTCGACAACTTTCCCATTAATGGGATTTTTAAACATTGAAAGATTCATTTTTCTTTCCTTTCTTCTTTAAAGAGCCAGAAGATGAGGGGGTTTGATTCAACTTTCTTTTCTTACCTGGTGTAAATTCTTTATTTAAAGGGCTGCTTAGCATTCTTGGTGTACCTATATCCAAATCTGACTCATCACTAGACATAAATTCTTGCAGTTGTTTTACTCTAAGCTGGTTGTTGATTTCATTCATCTTAGCTTGAACACTTTTCATAGTATTTTCCAGTGCTCTGCTCTGGTCATTCGATATCACCTGATTGGATATAATAGATTTTTGTAACTCTAAAAAGTTGGTTTTTAGCACCTGGCTCATTCTTTTTTGCAGCTTTAAGCTTTCAGACACACTCTGTCGTAGTATGTTGAGGATCTCATTTGTTTGCTGTTGTTGGGCAATAAGCTGATCTAACTTACTGTCCCAGTTTGGTAATTGCTGTTGAGGAGACTCGGTGGATGTGGGCTCTATGATTTCTTTTGACGTTTCAGCTGCCTGGTACTTAGATGGTTTTGATACAGCAGCAGATGAGTTTATGTTCTCTTTTAAAGTTTTTTTTTTCTGGTGCTCAACTGCCTGTTTTGATACATCAGCAGATGAATGTATGCCCGTTTTTAAAGGTTTAGTTTTATGGTGCTCAAATGGTTGCTTTGATAAATTGACAGATGAGTGTATTCCCTCTGTTAACGGTTTTGGGTTATGGTGATCATATGGTTGCTTTGACACATCAGCAGATGAGTGTGGAATGCACATATCCTCAGGGCTATCGACTATCAAGATCTCTGACGATATTTCTTCGTTTTGATTGACAATGAAATCATCTTCTGAATCCGGCATCTCACCTGGAAAATATCGGTAAAAATAAGAGCTTTAGCTTAGTATTAAGACAGTGTCAAAAAAAAGTCTTATTAAAGCGGAACTTCACCCTCCAGTCCACCCCCCAACTTTTTTTTTTCCCTAAGCCTTACCCTACCTGGTGGTGAGTTCTGCTAACTTTTGATACTCACCCACCCAGCGAATCCAGCACTATCCAGCTGAGAGCCTCTTCTCTTCTGCCAGCTTGGTCCCGTGCCGCCATGTTTCCCTGTGATGTCATCTCCACCCGATGATGCGTGGACATGCCCGTCCCTTCTCCTATCCTCAATGAAAGCCTATGCCTCATGGGATATGTGACATATGTAGCACCCTCTACCAATAGGTAGGTGTTAGTATAGGATTTTTACTAGTTAGTCTGTCAGCACAGGTAAATATAGGCAGGCCTGTGCTTTGAGCTAAGCCTGTCTGTTTTGATCTGGGGGCAGGGAGTGGTTAGTGTAGCAGTGGGTGTGACCATCTGTAGTTCTGAGGCACCTCCCCTGCTTCCAGGGAGAATGTACTAAAAAAGGGGCAGAGCCTGGAACTGGAGTGGCAGGCAGCTCACGTGGGATCCCTGACCAATCAGGTGAAGCTTTCTGAACGTATGGTCCAGTTAAATTCTCCATCAAGGACTCGGGGCAGAGAAAGGTCGGTGAGTGTACCACAGTGGAGGGCTGGATGTGCCAGGAAGTCTGTGAGGGAACCTTACTTCTACACGGTCATTAGTGAAGTCCTCATCATTACACGATCAATGATGAGGAGTCCTGGATCAGAGGAGAGACTGTGGAGAGTTTTGTCAAATCAATGTGGCCTGAGGGCACAGGATTTGCAAGCAGGGCTAGCTGGGAACAGTAGTCCACCGCTCAACATGTGCTTTTAAACTACTAGGCCTCCGGGAAGAGGTACTGCAGGCCTCTTGCCTAGTAGCAGCGATCAACTAGAGTCTGCATGAGGAACTATTCAGAGTGGGTCCTTTTTGCGTAGCCCCCCTGGCGGTTTTCCCGAGTGTGGCTCGGGGTTAAAATTCAGGACCATTAGCGGTAACCCCGAGCCACACTCGGGATTACATTGCAGGATCCTGGTGTGGCTTTACTTACCTTGTCCCCAGGATCCTGCGATGTACCCCGCTGTGTCTGCGGGCTCCATCCTCCTCCGAAGCCTCTCCGTGCCAGGCTCCGTTCCCTGCGAACGGCGCGACGCACAGGAGCGGAGCCTGGCGGCAAATTCAAAAAAGTGTAAAATCATAACACATACAGTACTGTAATCTTACAGATTACAGTACTGTATGAAATTATTTCACATCCCTTTTGTCCCCAGTGCTTTGTCCAATGCCCTGCATGCAGTTTTATGTTATATATGCTGTTCTTTCTGCCTGGAAACTGGAGATTGTCCATAGCAACCAAAAAGTGTCCCTTTACATCAAAAGTGGCTTTAGACCAGCTAGAAAACAGCGATAGTAAATTAGAACACTTGCAGAATTGAGCGATAGTGAATCGTGGGTAAATTTATTTTACTATTAATTTTTATTTTTTTTTAATTATTTATTTTTATTTATTATATTATAATTTATGTTTTTGTGTTTCAAACTTTATCATACCGGGGATATCTACTAGACTCTTGTTTGGACAGATTTAAGTGTGTTATTGTTAAGAATTACAGACCTACAATATAAAACGCCAAATTTCCATGCAAAATAATTGTACCGCTTTCAGCACCTAAAATCAGAAATAATCATACCGCCAGGGAGGTTAAAGAAGATGTGACACTACACTAATAACTACAGTATAAGTTTGCGCGGGAGGAGAGGACTTCTGGGAACATCACCCTTACACGGTTATGGGTAAGGAAGTTCTGGAAGCAATAGTCTGCGGAAGTTAAGCAGAGGAGGAGCAAAAGTCTGCATGGTGATGCAGGGAACAGACTGTAGTTGTTAAAACATGTACATCAATTCTTCAGACTCAAACTATGTGCTAATCTGTAAAAAAATCACTAAATATGATGACAAAGTGAATTATTCTATGGGCATTTCATATACCCCTTACCCCCAACCAAGTTGTACCCCCCCAATAAACAAAAACAAAACCAGCAAAGGACTGTTCATTGTCTCTGCAAGTGATATATGGGAGTCTGGCAGCGGGGTGATATGGTGGATGTTGGTTACTAGTAGCAACTACACCGCTACACATACATATCCCAGGTGGCACAGCGTTCAGTGGAGAGGTGGGATGATCTGCTTTAAAGACCGAAGGTATGCCTGAGCTTTAAATCTTGAAATTAGGAACTGTACTGCAGACTGTATGATAGAAATTAGTAAAACAGAAAAACATATGAACTAAGCTGCTTGCTTACACACCTCCTGAGCTATCCAATAAAGCATGTCTTGCCTTCTCTTAAAAAAAAAATCCTCACCTATATGTGGCTACACTCTGCCTACACCAAAATAAAAACATACCCAATTCCCACTATCGAGGAACTATATAATCGCATAAGAGAAATACATCTTATCTTATGGAACAACTTACATCTAGAATCCACAACATGCTCAAACAATACAATAACTTCTGGGACCAGTAGAATGTGTACCTTTTCAAGCTCTAACTAGAGGTATAGGATCAGGATATAGAATGTACCCTCTCTAACCCCCTTCTCACATACTTCTAACCACCCCTCCAAAGTGTATCATCTCCTACTGTAATTATCCTGGTACAATTTTATTTAAAACGTTTCCTTCTTACCTCTCCTTTCACAATAAAACCTACGCTACCTTGTAGTAACATCTAAGCAACGCCAACTACCTAGCTGCCCACAAAGGTACAGAGGAGTAAAAACAACCTGAAGACAATTTAAACCCCCCCACCCCCCCAAAAAAAAACTACCCACTCTCTTAAAATAAAAGTATGGGAATTTAAAGAAATAAAATTACATATTCACCTAGGTGGATGCAGCATCGGTCTGATGCTGCATTTGCCCCCCCCCCTCCCCTCACCTCTAAGACCAAAAAATGTGCGAGCAAATACTGCTGATCACTTGGTTTTTGGTCTTTAGCGAGACTATAAATCGCCAGCTCTCTGCTCTGCCGTTCCAGCACTCACTGGAGCTCTGGGCTGTGGAGGGGGTGGGAGCAGCTGGTTAGGCTCTCAGCAACACACTGAGAGGCTGAGCCAACTGCCGGTGAGTAATCTGTGTGGATCCTGATTTTGGCTAGGTTCACACTTGGCCTCAGTCTGCGGGCTGGTTTTGGGTGCTCCCACAACCATCTGCAGCCAAATCCCATTGCTCTTACCAGACACGCTGGGCTCCCATTCATTCTGATTAGCACCCCCACGCATCTTAAACTATAGCATGTTTGTGGGTGCAGGAACCGCAGGTAAATCGCATGGTCAAAAAAGATCACGCAATTTCCCTGTGGCTGCTTTTTTAAAAAGGTGCATGCACCCCGGAGGGTGGAGAGAGAGCACGGGCACTAGCAGAAATAAACTAAATAGGAGGGGGGCAGCGGCATATAGGGGAACCAATGCCCTCCATTTTCCTCCTGAGGGAAGCAGGCATTCAACGGCTGCAGGAGGAAAATGGAGGGGGTGACAGACCCAACCTGGGACAAGGGCTCTTGAAGGGGACTGGGGCTAGCCTTCCACCCACTGATTATGGCCCCTGGAGGAGACTGGGGATTTTGTCTGCTTCTTATGGTCAGAGCATGGTAAAGAGCTCAGTTCAGCCTCTGATCCCATGGAGAGAGCAGATCATTCTCTAATGATGGACAACAATGTGATGACGCTGAGAGCGAGCCTTGGATTAATTCTCTGAATAAGGACAATAAAGTTTCTCTTTTGGAGTGGATAGAAAGGTCTAATATTGGTTTTGTACAGGTTAATGGTCAGAGGAAATATGGTGGGCCTTCTGTAGACTGAGTTTCGGAAGCTCCTTCACTTGAGACACAGAAATATTTATCGACAATATCCCTCAAATCTATGAAGATAAATTACTGTATTTATCGGTGTATAACACGCACTTTTTTCCCCTTAAAATCAGGGGAAAATCGTGGGTGCGTGTTATACGCCGATCCCCGCTATTTTTGTGATCTATCGCCGCGATCGCCGCTGACATTCACATAGCGTGTATTTTTAAATATGGCGCCGCGGAGTTCAGAGGGACTCGGCGGCGCTCGTTCAGCTGAACGAGCGCCGCCGAGAACACAGTGACTGGGCGGAGCCGAGATACACATAGCCGAGGGTTCTCGGCTCTTCTCGGTGCCGTTCACAGTCCCGCCCAGTCCCGCCATTGGACCGCTGTTATGTCCATCATAGGGACTGGGCGTGACTGTGAATGGCGCCAAAAAGAGCAGAGAACCCTCGGCTATGTGTATCTCGGCTCCACCCAGTCACTGTGTTCTCGGCGGCGCTCGTTCAGCTGAACGAGCGCCGCCGAGTCCCTCCGAACTCCGTGGCGCCATATTTAAAAATACACACTAAACTTGTGTATGTCGGCGGCGCTGGGGAAAAGGCTGCACTGACCACTGGGGACAAGGCTGCACTGACCGCTGGGGACAAGGCTGCACTGACCGCTGGGGACAAGGCTGCACTGACCGCTGGGGACAAGGCTGCACTGGGGCAAGGCTGCACTGGGGCAAAGCTGCACTGGGGCAAGGCTGCACTGACAATTCTGCACTGGGGCAAAGCTGCACTGACAAGGCTGCACTGGGGCAAAGCTGCACTGACAAGGCTGCACTGGGGCAAAGCTGCACTGACAAGGCTGCACTGGACACTGGGGCAAGGCTGCACTAACAAGGCTGCAGATGAACACTGATGAGGCTGCATTGATGGGCATTTAAATGTAAGTTTTTTTTCCTTAAACTTCCCTCCTAAAAGTTTTTTTCCTTAAAATTCCCTCCTAAACTTGGGGTGCGTGTTATACGCCGGCGCGTGTTATACGCCGGCGCGTGTTATACGCCGATAAATACGGTATCTGAAATAAATAAATAAAATAAAAAATATCTCATACACCCTATTTGGGTGGTTATATTACAGCAGCTCTACGGGTGAGAGACTGATGTTTTCTGTGGCACAGAGATAATTTGCTAATTTTGCTCCATTCATTTTTGCCTCCGTTCTCCGTTCCCACAATGATACAATAATTAAGTTACTTTTACTTTACACAGATGAACTCTGCAATTATTTGCTCAATATAAATTGTAGAGGGTGACACCAGAGTGTTGTTCTGCGCGTGTTATACGCCGATAAATACGGTATTTCCACTTTTTAAGACTGCTGGAACATTGTATGAGTTTTGTCTCATGATGACTTGTCTAGTGGACATATTACACAAGTAAATGCTGGTTAATGAGATTTGAATAGCCCTAGGTCTATCTGGAGAACTGGTGCCGAACTGTCTGAGTGGGCACTGACCTGAGTCACCTAGGATTGCCTAGTTACTTAGCTTAATTAGCTTACTGTTTAATTAGATTACTGTTTACGTTTATGTTAGCTGTTCATTAGATGTACCGATATTACTGTTTACAGTTTCAATTGTTTAGGATAATGTGATCACATTCTTACCTGATTTGTGTACTGTATATTCTGTGTAAATTTACAATAAAGTCAGTTCCAGTTTGCACCTAGGCTAGTGTGGCCTAGTTCTTGGTTGCAATGCTCAGCTATAATACTTGGTTCCTGGTTCCAGAGTGGAGGAAGCTTTATCTTGGTTGAGTGCTAGGCAGTCTGTCACAGAGGATATTGGTTCCCCTATATGCCACCGCCCCTCCTATCTGGGTGCGCAAAGGGGCTGCACGGCCCCCATGGAGCATGGAGTTGAGTCACAATTGCGACCCCTGTAGCTACACCCCTGCTTTTTATGTTCAATGACTTTGATTTATGAGGATTTTTTTCATCCAGAAATATATACTTTTGTATTTTTTGCTTTTTTTAAAAGTGTTTGTTTAATAGATATACAGAGATTTGGGAGGATTGAGCTTATTTATAGATGCGCTTATTTATGGTTGTATGAATTTTTAGGTGATTTTTTTACATTTTGCAGAACAGCATTCGAGGGTGGTTAAATAAATAGTGTGGATAAGTGTGATCTGCCCTAATTGGTTATCGAATTCAAATTCCCGGGAAAACTTTAGTTTAGAGTAGGGAAGATTTAGAGTGTCTGTCAAGTTTTTGTTGCTGTCCTTGGTGAGGAGAATTGCCCTCACTGCCTCCCAGGACAGGAAGTGATGTTATTTCTCTCCAGCAGAAATAAATGATTCTGAGTGGAGAGGAAAAGGGTTTAGAAGGTGTTTATTTTTTTGTTTATTTTGCTGTCTGTGCATTCTTGTCTTGGTGGCAACCTCAGTCCTCCTTTCCTAAAACTGGTGCCACAGGCACAGGAAGCAGGAAAAAATCCCCTTAAAAGATTACAGATAGATAAAAGCCTCAAAGAAATTGAACAGCACTGCTCCAAGCTTTGGTTTACTATCTCTACTATTAAGCCCTTTAATAGGGTGAAACACGTAAAAGCATGGAGCCAGGCAGAGATCATCTTGTGCAATGAATGTATTTACTGTTGTTGAGATTGGAATGGGGTTATTGCCCTTTTTGAAGGAAAGTCTGTCACAACTTTTTAACTTTTCCCCTCAATTCCTCGATCCAGCAAGTGATTTCTAGCTAGTGCTAACTGGGAATAGAAAATGGTCAGTGAAATACAGCAGCACATGTTTGTATACTGTCCAGAGTTTTCTGTATCATATACACTGTTCACACAGCAGATTACAGCATAATACTGTGGGGGCAACTGCAGAATGTGTATAGTACAATCAGTTCCATTGTTCTAACAAGGAACACTACACTGCAAACACAAGTCTTAATCCGGCCATAGATGGTTTAAATTTCAGCAGGTTCAGCAGGGACCAAGCTGATTGTACCCAAGCTGATCAATCAATTCAGTCAAATCGAGTTGAATTTTTCGTGAGATTATTGCCTGCGGCTATAGCCGCTAGAAATAATCACTGTGTGTTCTCCCAGCGGAGGCAGCTCCACCCTGTCGGGAGAACACAATAGAGGTGGTTGCAGGAAAGAAAATCACACTGTCCATGGCTGGCTTTACCAGCCATTATCAATGTGGCCAGTTGGATGCTCTAAGTCAATTCCTAATTTTCTTTCATCTTTGAAAAAGAAATTCTTATATATATATATATATATATATATATATATATATATATATATATATATATATATATATATATATATATATATATATATATAATTTTTCTGTTTTCTTTATAATTTTCTATACTTAATTAAGTTAACTCAATTGGTGGCCTATCCATGCCTACAGTTTGAACCCAATAGGGGTAGGCTGAATCAGGCTATCAAATACTGTATTTCTATGAGATTAATCTTATGAACCTAGGTAACTAAATTGGTTATAAATGAGTAGCGTGACAATGTTAACCTGTATTGTTAAGTAAATACTTTCAATAAAAATCTATTGTTTAAAAAAAAAAAGAAAAAAGAAAAGAAAAAGAAGCTCAGAAACCTAAATCACTAAAATCTCACATAGGTTTTAACATGTTAATGTAATTGCAAAAGTTGCTTTTATTATTTTTATTATTGCAGCTTTCATTAAAGTGGAACTAAACCCACTTAGCAGATTTCAAAAAGAAAGCTCAAGTTAGAAATATACAGTAAATGTTATGAAATGCCTATAGCACATCTAAAGCCAAAAACTGTAATAAATTGCAAATTACCACTCCTAAAGCTAGCCACACACTGCAAACAGGTAAATGTATCTCTTGCATGGGGGTGCTCACCATGGAGTGCATGTTTAGCTCCTTGCCCCAGCTAACAAGGTAAAGAAAGGGGTGGTGGAGAGTTGAGGGGGTGCTGGTGAAATATGGTGTAGCACTAACTCACGGTGGAGCTGCTGGTTTAAGCGGGTCTGTTACCTTCACTTTGCTTCCCTCTGTTTCACCGGCACCGGGTCTAGGGTTCCGTTGAGTTTACCTCTGGACGACACACGCACCAACACTGGAGTACGTTTTCAATGCTTTATTAAACAGACAAACTTTAGGAAGTAGCAGGAAAGAGGCGGAAAAGGAAACTTTCAGGAGAAACTCAAATGTTATCTTGTAGAATCTTAGCGGTAAATGTCCTGGTAGAATTCAGATAATTATGTGGAATGCGCTCCTCTTGTGGGACACACTCCTTGCTCGTCTGGATAGGCCTCACGCAGCACGAATCAAAAGTCTCTGCCACAGACTTGTTTGGGGGGTAAATCCATACGATCCTCTGCCACAGGATGTATCAGATTTTCTGTAGTGAAATGTCAGTCACAGTGCCTGAACCTTTAAGCCGAGCCGGCAACACTATGCTGTATAGTTACTTCTTTTGGATACGTCCTCCAGCCGAATCACCAGGCCCCTCTATAGACCAGCATGCTGCATGATCTCTCCAAGACGGGTCCTCCCCTGGGATCTCCTCGGCTGTCCAGCTTCGTCACACAGGACCGACAGCTCAGGACCATTCCTCGGCCGCGGTGGTAGGCCCCAGACAAGCCTCTGGACCCACCCCTGCGCCGCTGTATCGTGGGCCTCCCGATCAGAGGACCATGAGGTAGCTCATTAACGCATACCTGTCAGCTAGGAGGGCCAGCAGTTGGCTGTAGAAAAAACCCTAGAACATGGCGTCTGTCCCATAAATACCCTCTTCCCAGAATGCAACTCGGAGGACCACCTCCACCGAGCTTGTCTCCGAGACAGAGGAGCATCTATACACTTCGACACGTTGCCTTTCCAACACTGACCAGTAGCAACAGCGACACCCAACGGTCAGCACGGAAACACACACAACGTCAGCCAAGCTGGAACAGAGGCGAACTAATAACCTTCCTAACACACTATTTACTAAATTTACCTAACCATGTGTAGCCCTCTCTGTTCAACAGAGGCTGGTTGTTAGGTCGGTTTCATTCATTGGCCCTGCAGTCGCATGCTAATTGGACACGGGAGATGCCAATCAGCGGGTCTGGCGGACCTGATGTCCACCGGCCACCCGCGATCGTTCCAGGGAGAGGCAGAATAGCCGTTCTGACAGGGGAGAAGATGGAGATCTTGTGTTCCTGCTAAGCTTTTCACCCAGTCAGAGTACCCCCTAGGGCCCCCCTAACCCTTTGATTGCCTCTGGTGTTAAGCACTTCTTTGCCAGTGTTATTAGTACAGTAACCATGCATATTTTTTAGCACTGATCACTGTAATAATGTCACTGGTTCCCAAAAAATTGTCAAAAATGTCAGTTAGGTGTCCGATTTGTCCGCCGCAATATCGCAGTCTCGCTAAAACTCGCTGATCACCGCCATTACTAGTAAAAAAAAAAATAAACAAATAAAAATGCCATAAAAATATCACATAGTTTGCAGATGCTATAACTTTTGTGCAAACCAATCAATATACGCTTATTTTACCAAAAATATGTAGCAGAATACATATTGGCCTAAATTGATGAAGAAATTAGATTTTTTACATCTTTTTATTGGATGTGTTTTATAGCAGAAAGTAAATAATATTGTTTTTTTTTTCAAAATTGTCCCTCTTTGTTTATAGCGCAAAAAATAAAAACCGCAGAGGTGATCAAATACCACCAAAAGCAAGCTCTATTTGTGGGAAAAAAGGACATAAACTTTATTTGGGTACAGTGTCGTGCGACCACGCAATTTTCAGTTAAAGTAAAGCAGTGCTGTATCGCGAAAAATGGCCTGGTCATGAAGGGGGTAATGATGACTGCTTACCCTGCTGGTCTGTGTATCAGCTTAGGGACCGTGCCCTAACACCTGTGTGTTTACGTAATCTCTTCTCAGTATGGCTCCACCCCAGCCTCTAACAGGAAACACTAACCCCACTCACAGCAAGGCCAGCCTTGCCCGAGCAACAGTTGTGTTTAGGCTTCTGTGTGGTGTCTTGCTGTATGTTTGTCTGACTTCCGTGTACTGACCTTGGCGTGTCCTTCTGACCATCCCTGTCTGCTAGTTGCCCTGACCTTGGCTTGTTCTCCTGACTATCCTGTGTTTAACCCTGAACTGCTGCTTCCACTCTGTCCCCTAGAGCCAGTCTGTGAGCATGAGCTGAGGGACCACGGGGGCTGCGACCTGGAGTCAGCTGCAGCCAAATCCATCCTCACCACCAGAGGCTCTGGTGAAAACCTGCTGGCTCTTAGATTCTGTGCCCTGGAGAATCTTACGCTCTTGCTCCCTGTTTGGTCTGTGTCAGTGTTCAGGTGGAGTTGCTTTCCTGAACCACCCAGAGCACCATCCTCAGCAGTCAGCCGAAGGGTCCACAACCTTAGCGGTGCGCTCCTAACCCCAGCGGTGTGCATCTGTCACCTAGCCTCAAGTGACCTGACAGCAGGATTCTGAGCCGTTGTGAACCAGTGCTGAAGTAGCTGCTAACAGGCACTGTACTTTAGCTTGATTGCTTCCAGTCAGAGGCAGCTCTGCACAGCACATGGAGCAAGCCGGGGGGTATTCCTCTTTCTATAATTTACGAACAAAGGCATTCCCATCCTTCCACCATACCTCTATATCTAAGTCTTTGCAATAGGCGTTCTACTCAAATGTATCAAGATTTTTATATATATATATATATATATATATATATATATATATATATATATATATATATATATATATACACACACACACACACAGTATCTCACAAAAGTGAGTACACCCCTTGCATTTTTGTACATATTTTATTATATCCTTTCATGTGACAACACTGCAGAAATGACACTTTGATAGAATGTAAAGTAGTGAGTGTACAGCTTGTATAACAGTGTGCATTTGCTGTCTCCTCAAAATAACTCAACACACGGCCATTAATGTCTAAACTGCTGGCAACAAAAGTGAATACACCCCTAAGTGAAAATGTCCAAATTGGGCCCAATTAGCCATTTTCCCTCCCCGGTGTCATGTGACTCGTTAGTGTTACAAGGTCTCAGGTGTGAATGGAAAGCAGGGGTGTAAAATTTGGTGTTATCGCTCTCACTCTCTCATACTGGACACTGGAAGTTCAAAATGGCACCTCATGGCAAAGAACTATCTGAGGATCTGAAAAAAAGAATTGTTGCTCTACATAAAGATGGCCTAGGCTATACAAAGATTGCCAAGACCCTGAAACTGAGCTGCAGCATGGTGGCCAAGACCATACAGCAGTTTAACAGGACAGGTTCTACTCAGAATAGGCCTCACCATGGTCGACCAAAGAAGTTGAGTGCACGTGCTCAGCGTCATATCCAGAGGTTGTCTTTGGGAAAAAGACGTATGAGTGCCGCCAGCATTGCTGCAGAGGTTGAAGGGGTGGGGGGTCAGCCTGTCAGTGCTCAGACCATACACCGCACACTGCATCAAATCAGTCTGCCTGGCTGTTGTCCCAGAAGGAAGCCTCTTCTAAAGATGATGCACAAGAAAGCCCACAAACAGTTTGCTGAAGACAAGTAGACTGAGGACATGTATTACTGGAACCATGTCCCGTGGTCTGATGAGACCAAGATAAACTTATTTGGTTTAGATTGTGTCAAGCGTGTGTGGCGGCAACAAGGTGAGGAGTACAAAGACAAGTATGTCTTGCCTACAGTCAAGCATAGTGGTGGGTGTGTCATGGTCTGGGGCTGCATGAGTGCTGCCTGCACTGGGGAGCTACAGTTCATTGAGGGAACCATGAATGCCAACATGTACTGTGACATACTGAAGCAGAGCATGATCCCCTCCCTTCAGAGACTGGGCCGCAGGGCAGTATTCCAACATAACAACCCCAAACACACCTCCAAGATGACCACTGCCTTGCTAAAGAAGCCTAGGGTAAAGGTGATGAACTGGCCAAGCATGTCTCCAGACCTAAACCCTATTGAGCATCTGTGGGACATCCTCAAACAGAAGGTGGAGGAGCGCAAGGTCTCTAACATCCACCAGCTCTGTGATGTCATCATGGAGGAGTGGAAGAGAACTCCAGTGGCAACCTGTGAAGCTCTGGTGAACTCCATGCCCAAGAGGGTTAAGGCAGTGCTGGAAAATAATGGTGGCCACACAAAATATTGACACTTTGGGGCACTTTGACACTTTGGGGCCAATTTGGACATTTACTCACTTTTGTTGCCAGCGCTTAAGACATTAATGGCTGTGTGTTGAGTTATTTTGAGGGGACAGCAAATTTACACTGTTATACAAGCTGTACACTCACTACTTTACATTGTAGCAAAGTGTCATTTCTTCAGTGTTGTCACATGAAAAGATATAATAAAATATTTACAAAAAAGTGAGGGGTGTACTCACTTTTGTGAGATACTGTATATTCAGATTTAGTTCTCCTTGTAACTCTGTGTATGAACATGTGGGTTTCATATTTTTTTTTCAAAATTGTATAAAGCCCAAAGATGGGATGCAAGGATTCCAGAAAGCTTGCACCTTTAATAACTTAACTACTTGTCGAACAGCCGCCGCAGTTTTACTGCAGCAGAATTGCACGGCTGGGCAAAACAGCGTTATGTTACGTTGCTTCGCCCTGTGGCCACCAGAGCCGATGCGAGTGCGATGACCGCCGGGCTCCCGCGATCGATCGTGACACACTGAGAACCAGGATCTGTGTGTGGAAACACACAGATCCCGGTTCTCTGAGGGGAGAAGAGACTGATTGTGTGTTCATACAAAGTATGAACAGCGATCTGTCATCTCCCCTAGAGAGTCCCATCCCCCCTTCAGTTAGAACACAGAGAGAGAACACAGTTAACCCCTTGATCGCCCCCTAGTGTTAACCCCTTCCCTGCCAGTGACATTTTTACAGTAATCAGTGCATTTTTATAGCACCGATCGCTGTATAAATGCCAATGGTCCTAAAAATGTGTCAGAAGTGTCCGATGTGTCCGCCATAATGTCGCAGTCCCAATAAAAGTCTCAGATCGCCGCCATTACTGGTAAAAAATAATAATAATAATAAAAATGCTATAAATCTATCCCCTATTTTGTAGACACTATAACTTTTGCGAAAACCAATCAATATATGCTTATTGCGGTTTTTATTACCAAAAATATGTAGAATACATAGCCTAAAATTAGAAAAAAATAGCTTTTTTTAAAAAAAATGTGGATATTTATTATAGCAAAAAGTACAAAATATTGTGTTTTTTTCAAAATTGACACTTTTTTTGTTTATAGCGCAAAAAGTAAAAAACGCAGAGATGAACAAATACCACCAAAAGAAAGCTCTATTTGTGGGAAAAAAAGGACGTCAATTTTGTTTGGGTGCAGCGCCACATGACCGCTTAAGCGGTTAAAGTGGTTGTAAAGGCTGAAGTTTTTTTACCTTCATGCATTCTGTGCATGAAGGTGAAAAAGCTTCCGTATGCTGCTCCCCCCACGGCCCCTGATACTCACCTGAGCTCCCTCTCGATCCAACGATGTACATGAGAGCCTTGGACTCCCTCTCCTCATTGGCTAAGACAGCAGCAGGATCCATTGGCTCCTACTGCTGTCAATCACAGTCAATGAGCCCATGAGGAGAGAGCGGGTGGGGGGTTGAGGTACGGCTCTATGTGCCTTATGGACGCATAGAGCAGGGCTCGGCAGTGAGCACGCACCAGTGTCCCCATAGCAAGCAGCTTACTATTGGGTGCACTGGTCAATGGAGAGGTATTAAAGCCAAGCCTTTAATACCATGTTAAATTAGCTAATAAAAGGTATCACCTAAACTCCAAAACCTTCTGCACGCATCGATAGATAATACAGTACAATACTCTACTTTCTTTGTTCTATATGTGTGAATGACCTAGTTGGGTTTTTTTTCTCACATACAGTTTATATGACATTCTTTCTATAATGTTTTATTTAGTACATAATAGGAGTTCAATTTGCAATAACAAAGTACAATTACCTTCATCCAGGATAGAGTTATTAAGGAGCTGTGTGGAGCTGGTGCTTTCTGTGTCCCATTTGAAAAATTTAGCAACTATCATTTGTCTTCTGGGCAACATGTCTTCCATAGATATGTTATCAGTCGATGAAGGCTGTGACTTTGCCTTATCAATAGTTTTCTTAACTTTTCTTTTGTAATCATCCCATTTCTTTCTGCATTCTGGAAGTGTTCGCTGAATATTACCTTGCATATTAACACTGCTTACCACTTCATCCCAGATAGCAGCTTTTTTTGCAGCATTGGCTACTTTACGTCCAAACAACTGCTCCATGTTTTTCAGGATTGTATCTACCAGAGCATGGAGTTCTTGGTCAGTAAACCTCTCCTTCCTCTTCTTAGGTGTCTGTGTGGATAACACTCCAGTGTTTGCACCATGAGACATTCTTTGGCCTTGAATTCCTGAGGTAACAGACTTGTCTTCTGCTTAAAGGATAAAAAATATATTTAATATATATATATAGTTAAAAGAACACTATATCAAATGATTTTGTGTTCTTGCAATTGTGTGGTATATACATCTTATCTTTACATTTACATGAAGACCAAGCTGTCTAGCAAAAATTACAGGTGCTGGAACAAACCAAATAACAGTAAAGGGGTGCTTACAACTGATAACTGTTATTAATTTGGATTAACCCTTTCTTCCAAAAAAAAAAAAAAAAACTGCTATTGTAACAGCTGGAGCTAGTCTTTCTTTTGTTTGGCTCTTAAAAAAGTCCAGCTAAAAACTACAAGTCAATTTAAAACTACCCTTCCACAGGGTGACAACGCCACTGTGTGATTTAATTGCAGAATGGACGGTGCCATCATTCTATTAACTAGTTGTCGACTGCCTGCCGCAGTTGTACTGCGGCAAGTTGGCTCTTCCACGCGAATCACCATCGTTGTACGTTGGGCGTGTGGCGCTCCCGCGGCGATCGGATTCGCTTCAGAACCGATCAGTCTCTAGGCCCAGGCCAATGATTTCTGGCCTGGACCTGGTGATCGGTTCTGGCGAATGAGAGACTGTCCTCTTCCTGTAATCTCCCCTCGTGGAATCCTTTTTGGTTCCAGAGAGAGGAAATCTAACTGTGAGTTGCACCAAAACTATACTGACACAGTACTGTACACGTAGGCACACTTTTTCACCCCAATCGCCTCCCCAGTTAACCCCTTCACTTCCTATCACTGTGTCACCAAGTGTAGTTTTCAGATTTTTCACTGATCACTGTACTGGTGTCACTTTTGCCACTAATCAGCGTTAGGGCAGTTAGTAGTAGGCCCAGGTAGGTCTAACCCCCTAAAAAAGGTTTAACCCCTTGATCACCCTCCCCAGCAGTTAACCCTTTCACCCCCTGTCACCAGTGTCACTAGTATAGTGTACAGATCTCTTTCTGATTACTGTATTTAGTGTCACGGGTGACGCTAGTTAGCAAGTTAGCTAGTATATGTTTTAGCATCAGTTAGGGTCAACATCAATCCCAGGCAGCGTCAGATTGGTGCCAGTAGCGCTAGCACCTATGCACACCCCATACACCTCCCTTCCTAGTATAGTGTCTGATTAGATCAATATCTTTGAGTCCTCAGTAGTTTAGATGTTCCAAAAAATTCACCATTAGCGGGATCAGCCCAGATACCTGCTAGCACCTGTGTTTAGCCCCTCCGCCCAGCCCACCTAAGTGCAGTATAACTCGATCACTATCACTTACAAAACACAACACACAAAGCTGCAGTGTTCGCAGGGTCAGGCCTGATCCCTGCTAGCACTAACAGTAAATTATTTTGGTAGCGATTGAAGCAGTTGCTGACAATCAGCTGCTCTTTTGCCTGTGAGTCGCACTAGTTGTACCAGTAAATTTAGAGTCCAAAATGTCCAAACAGAGGTACACTAGTGAGGAGGCCTACATGTTGCTAAGCAGGGCTCTCGTATGGAGCAAAGAGCCAGTACTAGTGCCACTCATCCTTCTGGTGAACTGGCAAGCACCAGCGGCCTAGTACATCTGGGTCGTAGTCAAACCAGCACTGCAGTAACACGTGGTGAGTCCTATAAGTGCAGTTCAAGCTCATGAGCAGCTAGCAGTGGCTAGCACAAGTAGTGCCCCGCAGCCACCAAGAAGACAAACACAGGCCTGTAGAGACCATAGTGCCCTTCCCGCTGCATTTGCCAATCCTAATTGGGAGCTCACCACTTCTACAGCACCTGTACTTGCCCCATTCACTGGCCAACCTGGAATTCAGGTGAAAACAGGTGATTTTACGTCACTTATTTTTTTATTCACTGTTTTTGACACAAGATCTCTATAGATCTATTGTGGACCAAAGCAATTTGTATGCTGGCCAAATCATCGCTGCTAATCCTCATTTGACCCTTGCCAGAGAATGGAAACCTATTACGGTTTTCCGAATTTAAGACCTTTCTGGACCTATCCCTCCTCATGGGCATAACTAAAAAGAGTGAGTTGCGGGCATATTGGTCCACTGACCAAATTCATCATATGCCCTTGTTCTCTGCTTCCATGGCCAGGGCTAGATATGAGCAGATATTGCAGTTTATGCACTTCAACGACAATGAACTCTGTTGTCCTTGGGGTGACCCTGAATACGATCGGCTCCACAAAATTCGGCCCCTCGTAAACCACTTCAACAAACAGTTTTCAGCCTTGTTTACTCCCGATCAGGTTGTCTGCATGGTGTGAATCCCTGATTACATTTTCTGGATGCTTGTCTTTCAAATGGTATCTCCCCAGCAAGCGTACCAGATATGGGGTCAAGTTGTATAAGCTCTGTGACAGGGCAACAGGCTATACGTCAGGACGAACTGGATCCTTCCTAAAATTCCAGGAAGAGATCGTCACAGCCCTTCTGTTTCCAGATAGTGCTGTACCCCAACTTCATGTAAATGCAGTGAGCCAGCTGCACGAGAGGCACTTCCCAGAAATCCTCCGTGGTACCCCTGCCCAAGGAGCACCCCAAAGAAGATGTTGTGTCTGCAGAAGACGCAGATATAGGCGTGACTCCTGCTATTATTGTCCCTCCTGTCCTGACCAACCTGGTCTCTGCAGCGGTGAATGTTTCGCTCACCATCACACACTAGTGGAGTATTAGCATAGGGTACAGCACTGCACAGTCCTAGGGCACACATGCACAGGGTCCCAAAAGATGAGATGGCCATCACATTTTGTGAGACCCTAATTTGGAATGTTTACGGTTAAAATAAAAGTGCAAAAAAATAAAAATAAATTTTAAAAACCCCAAAAAATAAAAAAGCCAAAAATAGTTGTTGTTTTATTTTTCTTCTCTGTCTATTGTTCTCTCTCTATTGTTCTCTCTCTATTGTTACTGTGTTTTATTTTATTGTATTTGCTGTACAGGTATGGTATGTCTTATGCTGTGTACACACGGGCGGACTTTCCAACCGGACTGGTCCGACGGACTTTAGATTTGAAACCTGCTTCAAATCTTTACGTCGTAACTCCGCCGGACTCAGTTCCTAATGGAAAGCCAGTTCGTCTGTATGCTGGTCCGACGCACCAGATACGACGCAAGGGCAGGGTACTACATCTCACGCTCGCTGCAATAGGAAAAACGAATTTTCCTATTGCGGCGAGCGCGGGGGGAGGCGACGATGTCCCTTAGGTCTGGTATGGATTTTAAGGGGAACCCCTACACCGAAAAAACAGCGGTCCCCCCAAAATCCATACCAGACCCCTATCCAAGCACGCAGCCCAGCCGGTCAGGAAAGGGGGTGGGGACGAGCAAGCGCCCCCCCCCCGGACCATACCAGGCCGCATGCCCTCAACATGGGGGGTGGGTGCTTTGGGGGAGGGGGGCGCCCTGCGGCCCCCCCACCCCAAAACACCATGTCCCCATGTTGATGAGGACAAGGGCCTCTTCCCGACAACCCTGCCCGTTGATTGTCCGGGTCTGTGGGCGGGGGGCTTATCGGAATCCGGGAGCCCCCTTTAATAAGGGGGCCCCCAGATCCCGCCCCCCCCTATGTGAATGAGTATGGGGTACATCGTACCCCTACCCATTCACCTAGGGAAAAAGTTTCAATAAAAAAACACACTACACAGGTTTTTAAAGTAATTTATTAGACAACTCCGGGGGTCTTCTTCCGACTTTGGGGGTCTTCTTCCGACTTTGCCGCTTTCTCTGGCCTCTTCTCCCGGTGTCCGGTTCTTCTCCCGCTCTCCGTCCTCTTCTCCCGGTGTTCGACCTCTTCTCTCGGTGTCCGGTTTTTCTGCCGGCTCCTCACCTATCTTCTCCCACTCTTTTGCTAGCGGTGGCCCAGACTTCTGCGTCGTCTTCTTCCCTCTTCTCTTCTTCCGATGTTGACACGACGCTCTCTCCCGCTGTAATGCTGTGTGAGCCAAGTGTATAGTGCGGACAAAAGGTGCTATGTGCAAGTCAAGATTGGAGGGGTGGTAGCTTACTATTTCTATATAAGGTGCATATTGTGCATGCTGACATCAAATAATGGAAAAAGGTGAAAAGTTTTTTTAAAATTGAGAAGAAAATATTATTTTGTATAAAAAGCATAAAAAGAAAGTCCTTTTAATAAAATGTGACAGCAACGTGCTAACATGCACACGTTGCAATTAAAGTGCTGGAAAACGCATCCATATGATGCACAGGAGCAGTCCTTGTGTATGGTTGTGACAGCAACGTCCTGGCATGCACACGTTGCAGTTAGAGTGCTGGGGTGAATCACATCAAGTGTTTTCTTCGTGTGCTAGACCACTTTGGTGGGTAATGGCCCCTTACCTTCAGGTAATAGGGCAAAAGCATGTAACAAGAGAGCTGTTTAGGACGTCCGCCTATGGGTTCCAGCGCGTCCCTCTCTATCCTGGATCCTGGGTTGGAGTTCCCTCAGGTGTGGTGCAGGGGGGTTGTATTAATAGGGGTAATCAGCGGAAGAGAAGCCAATAGTGTAATCCAGTTTTGATTAAAAATAACACTCTTTATTGTAAAGTTACAGGTACTCACATAAAAATTGGGAAGCAGTGGTATCAATCCAACGAGCAGCGAGCTCGTGTGCCTCTGTTTGTGTTTGCAGCCTGTCTCGTCCCTACGCGTGACGTCACACCACGTGACGTCACGCGTAGGGACGAGACAGGCTGCAAACACAAACAGAGGCACACGAGCTCGCTGCTCGTTGGATTGATACCACTGCTTCCCAATTTTTATGTGAGTACCTGTAACTTTACAATAAAGAGTGTTATTTTTAATCAAAACTGGATTACACTATTGGCTTCTCTTCCGCTGATTACCCCCTATGAATACAACCCCCCTGCACCACACCTGAGGGAACTCCAACCCAGGATCCAGGATAGAGAGGGACGCGCTGGAACCCATAGGCGGACGTCCTAAACAGCTCTCTTGTTACATGCTTTTGCCCTATTACCTGAAGGTAAGGGGCCATTACCCACCAAAGTGGTCTAGCACACGAAGAAAACACTTGATGTGATTCACCCCAGCACTCTAACTGCAATGTGTGCATGCCAGGACGTTGCTGTCACAACCATACACAAGGACTGCTCCTGTGCATCATATGGATGCGTTTTCCAGCACTTTAATTGCAACGTGTGCATGTTAGCACGTTGCTGTCACATTTTATTAAAAGGACTTTCTTTTTATGCTTTTTATACAAAATAATATTTTCTTCTCAATTTTAAAAAAAACTTTTCACCTTTTTCCATTATTTGATGTCAGCATGCACAATATGCACCTTATATAGAAATAGTAAGCTACCACCCCTCCAATCTTGACTTGCACATAGCACCTTTTGTCCGCACTATACACTTTGCTGGTCCAATTATAGATGTACGTTTATTATGCACCTTATTCTTTCTTAAACTCAGAGTAAGTCACTGGTGCTTTGACAGCCTCACCACCACGTTTTTTGTATTGTAATTATGTGGATTCTATTTTAGGAGATTGAAGTGATATTTTATTTTAATATACGTATGCCATTTTCTATGCATTATTGAAGACATTGAACATTTATAATTTTTTAACCTTTGCCATACACAATATCCTTCACTTTTATGTTATTTCACCATCTTTTCACCAAGCACATTTATTATTTTACGTTCACCTGTCTTCACACCAAGGATCAGCGCAGCACCACCCACTCATATACATTTATCTAAAAGGTCAGGTGTTTACCTTATCGGTGTATGCGGCTTTTCCACCCCTAGCCTCTTCCATAACAGATAGCGCGGGAATAATTCCCCTTATTCATTAATGCTGTGTGAGCGCTCAGCAATGACTTATATAGGTGGTGACCCCGCCCCCTTATGACGTCACAGTCCTGGGGCATGTTGGGACTGTGACGTCATTAGGGGCGTGGTCAATATTACCCGATGACCACCAGAAGAACCGGACACCAGGAGAAGAGGTCGAACACCGGGAGAAGAGGCCGGAGAGCAGGAGAAGAACCAGACACCAGAAGAAGAGGCCGGAGAGAGTGGCGAAGTCAGAAGAAGACCCCCGAAGTCAGAAGAAGCTGTCTAATAAATGACTTTAAAAACCTGTGTAGTGTGTTTTTTTATTGACACTTTTTCCCTAGGTGAATGGATAGGGGTACGATGTACCCCATACTCATTCACATAGGTTGGGGGGCCAGGATCTGGGGGCCCCCTTATTAAAGGGGGCTCCCGGATTCCGATAAGCCCCCCCGCCCACAGACCCCGACAACTAATGGCCAGGGTTGTCGGGAAGAGGCCCTTGTCCTCATCAACATGGGGACAAGGTGCTTTGGGGTGGGGGGGGCGCAGGGCGCCCCCCCACCCCAAAGCACCCACCCCCCCTTTTAGAGGGCATGCGGCCTTGGACGGTTCAGGAGGGGGGCGCTCGCTCGTCCCCACCCCCTTTCCTGACCAGCCGGGCTGCGTGCTCGGATAGGGGTCTGGTATGGATTTTGGGGGAACCCCGGCGTAGGGGGTTCCCCTTAAAATCCATACCACATCTAAGGGCCTGGTATGCCCTGTGACTGGGCTCGCAAGGTGTCAATCTCCCTGATAAAAGCGGCAAGATTGACTTCCTTTTCTAGTCCCGTCGTACCCAAGTCACGTTCAAAATGAACGGACTTGTTCGTGTGTGGGCAAGTCCGTTCATTCAGAAAGTCAGTCTTAACTCCGTCGGGAAGTCCGTCCGTAGTCCGGTCGCGTGTAGGCAAGTCCGTTCGTAAAAAAGGTCTGTCGGAAGTCTGTCAAAAGTCCGTCGGAAAGTCCGTCGGACCAGTCTGGTCGGAAAGTCCGCCCGTGTGTATGCCCCATCACTGTTATACTGTAATGTTACTTTGTTTTACTGCTTGCTCAAAGCATTATTTGCTTTACAGGTATGCCATTCAGCTGCAGCACGGGTTTATTTATTCCGACAGCAACAGTGTTTGTTCTCACGATATGTAAAGCTGTGACTCCAGCGCTGTAGGAGGTGATTTCACAACCACAGTTAAAAAAAAAGAACATATATGCCGAACCATGGGGGCAGGGGTGGAGGGGCGATTTGCCCCTAACATTAGGGCCAGATTGCCCCCATGCTTCGGCATATATTTTTTACTCTTTTTGGCACAAATTGTTATTTTATTGAGTTAATGTTTTATTGTTACCATTGTTTGCTTTTCAGGTATGTCATTCAGCTGCAGCACTGATTTATTTATCTTGACAGCAACAGCGTTTGCTCTCACGATACATAAATTGGCGACTCCAGCGCTATAGGAGGTGATTTCACCACCACGGTCAAAAATAAAATGGTGCATGTATGCCCATCATTAGAAGTGGGTGGATGCAGAGCGGTATTCTAATGGTAGGCATACCCACCGATCAATCTCTTTTTTCGTTCGGCCCACAGGCTGCAAAAAAATTACAATATATGTCCAACAAGGACCAGCAACGTACTGGTATGTTGCTGGACTTCGAGTGGTAAAACAAGAATGATGCCTCCAGGTTTAGGTATCATCTTGGTATCGTTCTTATCAGCCAGTGGTCGGCTTTCATTTAAAAGCAGTCCTAGCGGCTAATTAGCCTCTAGACTGCTTTTACAAGCAGTGGGAGGGAACGTTCCCTCCGCGCCATCTTCCATGGTTTTTTCGGGCTCTCCTGTGCCACCGGGGAACCTGAGAATGCAGCCAGTGGTTCCGCCAGCTGACTATAGAGCTGATCTGAGACCAAAACGGCTCCAATCATCTATATGGCCTAAGAAACCAGAAGCTACAAGCATTTCATGCCTTTGGTTTTGCCGGATATAAACCGCGCCATTGGGAAATATGGAAAGCAATTTATCACACTGATCTTGGTGTGGTCAGATGCTTTTAGGGCAGAGGAGAGATCTAGAGTCTAATAGACCCCAATTTTTTCATAGGGAATATTTACATTGGGGATATTTACATTGTGATAACAATAAAAATGATAAAAAAAATGAAAGGAACAGTGTAAAAATAAAATAAAAAAGCATAAAAAAAACAAAAATAAACAAAGGCGAACGCCTGTCGGTCTTGTGTCATATGTAAACAGCAATTGCACCATGCATGTGAGATATCACCGCGAACGTCAGATCGAGGGCAGTGATTCTAGCAGTAGACCTCCTCTGTAAATCTAAAGTGGTAACCTGTAAAGGCTTTTAAATGCTTTTAAAAATGTATGTAGTTTGTCGCCGCTGCACGATTACGCGCAATTTTAAAGCATGTTGTATTTGGTATCTATGTACTTGGCATAAGATCATCTTTTATATTTTACCAAACATTTTGGCAATATAAAGGCAGTCCACAAGTTACGAACACAATAGGGACTATAGATTTGTTTATAAGTCGAAGTTGTTCGTAAGTCACAACACTGCATTTGTAAGTGTAACTTCTGTTTGGAACACTGCGTTTGTAAGTGTAACTTATGTTATCTGTGGCAGTGTGGGATGTGTTCGGAAGTGCTCGAAAGGTATCCAGGACCCACGTGGAGCACAAGTGGCCGGCATTTGAGGCCGTTCGTAAGTAGGAGTTGTTCGTAACTCAGGTGTTTGTAACTCGGGGACTGCCTGTAGGGTGTTTTAGTGCATTAAAATTTTAAAAAAGTGTTTTTTTCCCAAAAAATTGCGTTTGAAATATCGCTGCGCAAATATGGTGTGAAAAAAATATTGCAATACCCACCATTTTAACCTGTAGAACTCTTGCTTTAAAAAAATATATACTGTTTGGGGGTTCAAAGTAATTTTCTAGCAAAAAAAAAAAAAATTTTTCATGTAAACAAAAAGTGTTGGAAATGACTTGGTGGTTCAAGTGGTTAGAAGAGTGGGTGATGTGTGGCATAAGCTTCTAATGTTGTGCATACAATGTCAGGACAGTTCAAAACCCCCCCAAATGACCCCTTTTTGGAAAATAGACACCCCAAGCTATTTGCTGAGAGGCATGTTGAGTACATGCAATATTTTATGTTTAGCCACAAGTTTCGGGAAAATGACAAAAAATTTTTTAAATTTTTTTTACACAAAGTTGTCACTAAATGATATATTGCTCACACATGCCATGGGTATATGTTGAATTACTCCTCAAAATACATTATTATTGTACACAATTTATATAGCGCCAACAGTTTACGCAGTGCTTTATAATGTAGAAGGGAGGACAGCACAATTACAGTACAGTTCAATACAGAAGGGACAGGAGGGCCCCTTCTCATAGAGCTTACATTCTAAAGGGAAGGGATGGTGGTACAAAAAGTAATAGATGCAGGGAATGATTCTGCTGCTTCTCCTGAGTCCAGAGATACCACATGTGTGAGACTTTTTGGGAGCTTAGCCGCGTACAGGACCCCGAAAACCAATCACTGCCTTCAGGATTTCTAAGGGCGTAAAATGGTGATTTCAATTCCTCACTACCTATCACAGTTTCGGAGGCCCCCCCCAAATTACCCCATGGCTAATTCATCCTAAAGGTGTTCTATCAGGTTGAGGTCAGGACTCAGTCAACTTTCTCAACCCCAAACTCGCTCATCCAAGTCTTTATGGACCTTGCTTTGTGCACTGGTCCAAATCGTTTGGTGGAGGGGGGATTGTGGTGTGGGGTTGTTTTTTAGGGGTCGGGCTTGGCCCCTTAGTTCCATTGAAGTGGAACTCTTAGGGCATCAGCATACAAAGTAATTTTGGACAATTTCATGCTCCCAACTTTGTGGGAACAGTTTGGGGATAGCCCCTTTCTGTACCAACATGACTACGCACCAATGCACAAAGCAAGGTCCATAAAGACACGGATGAGCGAGTTTGGGGTGTAGGAACTTGACTGGCAACATCAGTGCCTGACCTCACAATTGCGCTTCTGGAAGAATGGTCAAACATTCCCATAGACACACTCCTAAACCTTGTGGACAGCCTTCCCAGAAGAGTTGAAGCTGTTATAGCTGCAAAGGGTGGGCCAACTCAATGTTGAACCCTACAGACTAAGATTGGGATGCCATTAAAAGTCATGTACGTGTAAAGACAGGCGTCCCAATACTTTTTGACATTATAGTGTATATGCAATTTTCGGCTTGCACATAATTCTACTATATAATGCTTTAAAATATTTTTCTGTGTGTGATGTTTGGAATAGTGACCCAATAAAAATATGAAAATGCAAAATAGAATTTTTTTTTTTTTTTTGGAAAACTCACTTTACTAGCTCCAGAATGTAAACCCCATTTACAATCTCTTGAACCACTCTTCATTGACTTCCATCATCATTATGTAGCACCCTCCTAGTTTAGGTGCTAGGATGTAAATAGTTAGACTAGTGTAATTTGAGGCAAATCTATCCTCAGCAAGTCTGCTTAACAGAATGCTGCAATTCATTAGATAGGCCACTTTCACACTGAGGCTCTTTACAGGCATTTTTGGGCTAAAAATAGCCTGAAAAGCGCCTGTAAACTGCCTCTTCTGCAGTCCCAATGTGAAAATCTGAGTGCTTTCACACTGGGGTGGTGCACTTGCAGGACGGGAAAAAAAGTCCTGCGAGCAGCATCTTTGGGGCAGTTTAGGAGCGCTGTATACAGCACTCCCAAAACACCCCTGCCATTGAAATCAATAGCCAGCGATGCCGAAGCTTTTAACCCTTTATTGGCCGCTAGCAGGGCTTAAAAGTGCCCCGCTAGTGGCCAAAAAGCCCTGCTAAAACAACGTTAAATTGCCTCTAAAACTAGCGGCTCTTTACCGCTGCCGCTAAAAATAGCCACTGATTACTGTGTCAATGTCACTGGCTGGGAAGGGGTTAACACTAGGGGGCGATCAGGGGTTAAATGTGTGTCCTAGGGAGTGTTTCTAACTGTGGGTGGATGGGACTGCCTGAAGGAGGAGGAGACATATCGCTGTTCATAACCAGCATGAACAGCAATTCTGTCTCCTCTTCCCTGACAGAACGGAGATCTGTCTGTTTTCTCAGGAGCGATCGCGGGTGCCCGCGGACATTGCAGCTGCCGGGCACGCCCATGGGCACCATCGTAGCACGCGCCTCCTAGTGGTCTTAAAGCAGGCCGACCTACAGCTACAGCGATTTGCCCAGGAGAGCCAACCTGCCAAAGTATAACGACGGCGGCTGGTCGGCTACTGGTTAACAACTTAAGGACCGGGCCTATTTTTCAGACTCGGTGTTTACAAGTTAAAATCTTTTTTTACTAGAAAATGACTTAGAACCCACAAAAGTTATATATATATTTTTCAGACACCCTAGAAAATTAAAATGGCGGTCGTTGCAATACTTCGTCACACCATATTTGCTCAGCGGTCTTACAAGCGCACTTGTTTTGGAAAAATTACACGTTTTTGAATTAAAAAAATAAGACAACAGTAAAGTTAGCCCAATTTTTTTATATTTTGAAAGATATTATGCTGAGTTAATTGATACTCAACATGTCACGCTTCAAAATTGCGCCTGCTCGTGGAATGGGACAAACATTTACCCTTAAAAATCTCCATAGGGGACGTTTAAAAATTTCTACAGGTTACCAGTTTTGAGTTACAGAGGAGGTCTAGTGCTATATGGTGGCGATCAGCAACTTGTAGCGGGACTGCGATATTGTGGTGGACATTCTGACACTAACTGACATTTTTTGAGGACCAGTGACACTAATACAGTGATCAGTGCTAAAAGTATGCACTGTCATTGTACTAATGACACTGGCTGTGAAGGGGTTAAACACCAGGGGCGATAAAAGCGTTAACTGCGAACATCGAGTTCGTGGTTCCCGCCGATTAGCATCCAACTTCTTTTAAATCCGGTGAACCCCTGCCAAACTGAAGCCAGGGCTGTTCAACTCATCACTAATGAAGGGCAAACTTTCATGAAAGAATATAAAAAATCTCTGTGTTGTTCTTTACTGACTGGTTTCTAAAGTAGCCCAATATTAACTCTTTCATGACTAAGCCTATTTCTGACATTTATTGCTTGCAAGTTAAAATCTGTATTTTTTGCTAGAAAATTACTTAGTACCCCCAAACAATATATATTTTTTTTAGCAGAGAATCTAGAGAATAAAATGATGATCGTTGCAATATTTTATGTCACACTGTATTTGCGCAGTGGTCTTTAAATGCAATCTTTTAGGAAAAAAGGCAATTTCATGAATTAAAAGAAAAACGAAACAGCAAAGTTAGCAAAATGTTTTTGCATAATGTGAAAGATGATGTTACGCCGAGTAAATAGATACCCAATATGACATGCTTTGAAATTGCGCACACTCATGGAATGGCAACAAACTACGGTACCTAAAAATCTCCATAGGCAGCGCTTTTTAAACAAATGACGGTTATCAGGTTAGAGTTACAGAGGAGGTCTAGTGCTAGAATTATTGCTCTCGCCCTGACGATTGCGGCGAGACCCCAAATCCCTCCTTTCCACTTCAAAGTATTCAGATTGCCAAAAACAGCGATTCTGAATACTGTCAGTTTTTTAAAAAATGGCGCCATTGGCAGCTGAGTAAACCGGAAGTGACGTCGCTTCCGTGTTTACAGAAAGAAAATTGGAACAAAGCCATTTCTGGCTTTGTTCCAGTCTTATTCTATCTGACGGAAGTGTCTCGGTTGTCCCTGTGGGACGGGAGGCCCGGGAAGAGCGGCGGGAGGGGGGACGTCCCCTCACGCTCCTCCGGGATAACAGCCGAGTGGCTT
The DNA here is from genome assembly GCF_042186555.1 of Aquarana catesbeiana. Taxonomy (NCBI): domain Eukaryota; kingdom Metazoa; phylum Chordata; class Amphibia; order Anura; family Ranidae; genus Aquarana; species Aquarana catesbeiana. Next base: position 203,049,125 of record NC_133333.1, on the reverse strand, counting down.
TTAGCCGCATCAGTTGTTTCCCTAAATAGCTGACCACCCGCTTTAAAAAACGGTACCAGCTGCAGGCATCATCCTGGTATAACCCCTGAAAGCCGAGGTCGCATATGTGTGTACGCTCGGCGGGAAGGAGTTAAATAGCTCTGTTAGTTGCATTTATCCCTGGACATTGAAGGCAGGGCGTCCTTTAACCAATAGATAAGATTAGCCTTTTGCTAAAAATAAACTCTAATGTTTACATGTGAATTCCCTCAGGCAGATACGGCATGACGTAAGTGTGACTAGAAACCGATACTTCTTTTTATAACTGACTTATACGATTGTTAAAGTTGCAGTATCGACCTAAATGGACACCCCTCCCATCTCTCTCGGACTAATCGATGAGAAAAAATAAATCTAATGTCCTTTTTTTTTCCATTTATATGAGGTGGGTTCTTCTTTGGTTGTCCACATTACTTCCAGCATGACATTGATTCTTCATATTGGCTGTTCATCACCGGAGTTCACTCAGGATCCAGAAAAAATTCTTCAGTTTTGCTTACATGTAAGAAGATACGCAAACATCCAACACTCAAAATGATCACCTGGGTGCTTCCTGGTGCATTTCTTCCGTAGACTTTATCAAAAGAATATGGTTGCCATATTCCCTTAACAAAGTCTACAGATAAAATACATCAGAAAGTGATGTCAGATGCCTGAAGAGGAAGTACCCAGTCGGCCATTTTGAGTGTTGGATCATATTGGTGGTGAATAAAGCTGTTTTTATGGAATTTTCTCCACTATGAGCTCTTTTTGCTTTCTCCATGTCCTTTAACTATTGATCTATGGAGAGGCTGACTACTGAGAAGACCAGGAGAGAGGCTTAGATTACCATACCCTGTGCCTTAAAGGATTCATTTTGGTAGAAGATTGGAAGATCTAAGATTACCAGATTGTGTGCCCTAAAGTGGTTGTACACCCTGTACAACCATTTTTACCTACAGGTAAGCCTATATTAAGGCTTACATGTAAGTGCTTGAAATATCTCCTAAACCTCCACAGTTTAGGAGATGTTTATGAAAGACCTGAGCGCCAATGGCATGTGCACTTTAGAAAGGGCACATCATGCCATTTCTAATAGGGGTCATGCCGTGACATCACGCGACTCCGGCCAGCCACAGAGCCGGAGTTCGCGGCCCCGGAAGGAAGAGGGCCGAAGATGGACGCTCCCTGCTAGTGGGGACAACGGAGACATCACGGGCTTCGTTTTCCGGTAAGTGACACATAATGGGCTACTATGCTATGCATAGTAGCCCATTATGCTTTACCTTTGCAGGGAAAAAAAGAGGAAGTAAAACCCACCAGGGTTTACTTCCTCTTTAAAGGACCTACCTCTAGTAAGGGGTTAGTACACATTAAGCTGCCATGTGGTTTGGGAATCACAGGTCGTCACTTTATTATTGATATAAATGTGAGGATGATTTGTTTATTCATACTATTGTTATTATTATTATACAGAATTTGTATAGCGCCAACAGTTATATAATAAAATTCAATACAGGAGGCATCAGAGAGCCCTGCTCGTTAGAGCTTGTATTGTTAATCTCTACAGTATAACACTATTTTGAGTAATTTTTTTTATTATACCGAGAGAAGGAATACTAAGGGTTGTTAATCCGCTGACTTACCTGGAATGGCAAGTGGCAGGTGGAGCACTTTATCACTGGTGGGGCACTGATGTTGGTATAGTCACATGTGAGCACAATATAGATATGTTTATTCCCATTTATTTATAAAATACTACACTATATGAGTTTCCTTTGGGTTTCACATGTGATGAGGTCTTTAAATTCACACTCGGGATGGCTTATGAACTATGGGATCTGTAGTGTGCATAGAGTAGTACACCTTAGCTTTTGTTCGGCAGGGGGTGATCCAGTCCAGGGAAATGCTTAGGATCCCAGATCTCAGAAGTAGATGCACCTGCATGTCGCAGGGAAACCGGAAATAAAAGACACAGGCGAAAATAAAAACACATAGGGATGGTTAGGATTCCTGCCAACATTTTATTTCTGTCACCATGTATGTTGGTGAGATTCCTCTTCACTTCCTGTCCCAAAGACAACCCCTACTGAGACAGTGAGAGGAAATTTCCCCATTGGTGACAAAGCTAGCAATAAAAAATCTAACACCACCTCTTTATCCAAAAAAATAGAAATTGTTTACGACTATTTGTAAACCACAATAAATCTCTGTATTGGCTCTACTAACTGTAAAACTAGAAAGAGACATTACCTGTGTCCTTGCAAGGTGTTAAAGGGAAAAAATCTGTAATTTTCATAAGCTCGTCAAAGATTCAACAACCAATGCCTTGAAATAAAACAAATGTCAGTGATCAGTAAACTTTAATCTCTTATCAGTTTTCAACAAGCAAAAGCCCGATAAAAGAAAATTATAAATCTATTTTAATTCAATTTTTGGTTCTACGCGTTTTACAAGACATATTAATTAGTAATTTAAAGTGATCCTGCCACAGATCTACAAATTAAAATAAAGCTGCTTCCTGTGAAAAAAAAAAAAACAATATAAATAGGTCTCCTGGTGCTCGCACCACATAATGCTGCTCTGTTGATCAGGAATTGGCTCCCTGGTTCCTCCTACTGACTTCCATGTCATTATGGGGACAATAATGATGATAAAAGAACCAGTGAGAACTGTGGGGGACCTAAGGTATTGTTCCCATCAGAAGTGTTCATTATTATTATTATACAGGATTTATATAGCGCCAACAGTTTACGTAGCGCTTTACAACTTGAGGGTAGACAGTACAAATACAATACACTTTGATACAGTAGGAATCAGAGGGCCCTGCTCCTTAGAGCTTACAATCTAAGAGGGAAGGTCAAAAGATACAAGAGGTAATAACTGTGGGTGATGTGCTGATTGAGAAGATAAATGTACAGTTGTTAGGTGGGGGCCAGATAGGCTTCTCTGAAGAGATGAGTTTTCAGGGATCGTCTGAAAGTGGATAGAGTAGGAGAAAATCGGACGGATTGGGGTAGAGCATTCCAAAGGATGGGGGAGGCTCTGGAGAAGTCCTGAAGGCGAGCATGGGATGAGGTGACAAGGGAGTTTGAGAGCAGGAGGTCTTGGGAGGAGCGAAGAGAACGATTAGGTTGGTATTTTGTGACTAGGTTAGAGATGTAGCTGGGGGCCAGGTTGTGGATGGCTTTGTAAGTTATAGTTAGTATCTTGAATTTAATTCGGTGACTGAGTGGCAGCCAATGGAGGGATTGGCAGAGGGGTGTAGCAGACGCTGAGCGGTTTGTGTGGTGGATGAGCCTGGCAGCAGTGTTCATGATGGACTGAAGTGGGGATAGCCTATTTAGAGGTAAACCAATGAGGAGGGAGTTGCAGTAGTCGAGGTGGGAGATGACCAGGGAGTGGATTAGAAGCTTTGTGGTGACATTGGTTAGGAAGGGGCGTATCTTGGAGATGTTGCGGAGATTGAGGCGGCAAGCTTTGGATAGTGATAGAATGTGGGGTCGAAAGGTTAGTTCAGAGTCCAGGATTACACCTAGGACCCTGGCATGGGGAGATGGGTTGATAGTTGAGCCGTTGATATTGACAGGGAAAGCAGGGGAAGTGGCACCTGAGGGAGGAAATATCATGAGCTCGTTTTTGGATAGGTTGAGTTTGAGGAAGTGATGTGACATCCAGGCTGATATGTCTGCTAGTAAGTTGGTAATGCGTGAGGAGACAGATGGAGAGAGCTGGGGGGTGGAGAGATAGATTTGGGTGTCATCAGCGTAGAGATGAGATTGAAAGCCATGGGAGGCAATCAACTGACCCAAGGAGGTGGTGTAGATTAAGAAAAGGAGAGGTCCAAGAACAGAACCTTGGGGGACCCCAACGGAAAAAGGAAAAGGAGAGGAGGAAGTAGAGTTGTAAGTGACACTGAAGGAGCGGTGTGATAGGTAGGATGAGAACCAGACTTTCATTTCCCTGCAGACTTTGGGGGACAATTCCTGATCAATGGTAGCACTGGCATCAATGTTAAAGGTAAAAAGGTTCAAATAATACTCTCTTTTTGTTCTGTTTAGCGTTATCAAAGAGAGTGAAAGGAAAAGACCAGGAACACTAGTTCTGGTGATCCGGGTAACCAGACGGTTATAACCAGACGGTTATAATTCTCCCTTAGAGCTTGTTTACACTTGCTTACACATGTGGCATTGGACACACTTTTTTAAAGCACTCTGAATGCCAATCAAAACACCTGTCACTAAATAAAATGGTCACCTTACATTCCTGATTGCTTTGCTTTGCTTCAAAATTAGACCCCATGTCGCTTTTTTGGTGCTTTAAAGCATCTCCAAAGCCTCCATAGAAGTCTATGACAAAGCTTGCTAAGAGCACCTGCAGCTTTTGAGGGCATTTCATTCAGAGTTAGCTTTGCTTTGTTTTGGAGGTATTGCAGGTATGAGATATACCAGGAAACCAACAAGCAAACCGGAAAGACATCATCTGCAGTCACTTCCGGTTCATGTGTGTATATTCTGGAAGTGTCTGGTAATGTCACATCTGGTGGGCAACATGGAGAAGCAAAACAGTGAGCGGGGTCCGGACTGCAGCGGAGCAACTAGCAGACGGCACTAATGGTGTGCAACATGAGAACATTGTAGCAGAAGGTGAGTGTGGGCAAGAGAGAGGACTGAGCAGCAGAAGATCAGCAGAGCTGGGGGACCAGAGCAGGAGAAACTAGCAGTGTCACGTGCGCAGCATGGGAGCAATATAGTGAGAGGTGAGCAAGGACCAGAGAAAGCGGAGGATCAGCAAACCTGGGGTTTTCAAGTGAGTGGGGGATCACCAGGTATGGGGGTACTACTAAGTGGGGCATCAGCAGAACTGGGGGTACTACTGAGCAAGGTATTGGCTGAATGAAGGTACTAATAAGCTAGGGATCTGCTGAATGAAGGTTCCAGTAAGTTGGGGATCTGCTGAAAAGGGGTACTACTGAGCTGGGGTTCTACTGGGTCTGGGCCCCTTTAAAACAAATAGAAAATCAACACACCGGGCAGTTGCAAAGCTTCATTAAAGCTTCAAAAAAAGCATCACAGAAGCATCAAAAAGTGGTGGGCACTTTAATGTGTGTTAAAGCCGAAGCAAGTATAAATGAGCCCTTAATCCAAAATGGAAAAAAAAGTTGTAGCTTGAGTTCTACTTTATATATTCCAATCCATATAAGGCAGTATTACATTCAAAAACAAAATTGTAATTAATTGCAGCTTACCAATCCTTAGATATGATGGCTGTATTTGTTTTCTTTTTTTAGGCCTGGTTCACACCTATGCATTTTTTAGTGCGTTTTCAGTTTTGCAAAAACTCACTACAGTCCATTTAACATGGTTTCTTATGGGTCACGTTCATATCTGTGCATTTTATGGAAAGGGCCAGGGATTTTTTTTCTGGTTTTTGATTCTATGGACTTCAATGGATCAAAAATGTGTATTGAAAAACGCAAAATCCACCTGGAATATGCAAACTACAATCTGCATAGGTTTTCTTTCACCTGGTGATCTTGTCAGTAACACACCTCCTGTCTATAGGGTGTCTATATTCTAGAGTAGTAAAGCTGACACCTTTGTACAGCAGCATTGTCGGTGTGGGGAGAGGGTAGTGTTTGACAAGTAGATTTATACATCCTTGAACTGAAGCTGAACTCCAGCTAACACTTTATAAGCAGTTACAGCAAACAGTTTTTTCCTCCATTGGGATAAAGGTTTTACATAAATGAATAAAATCTGGTCACTATAGGAAACCTTGTCAATGGTAAATGGTTTGTCTCAACCCTCTAACTGCTACTTTCTCTAGACAAGTTATGCGGGCTCGGCTTGAAGGGGTTGTACTGGGGTGATGACTGCAGCTGCACGAATCACCCCGGTACCATTTTTTAGAGCCGGTGGTTGGCTTTCTTGGGATAACAACCGATGCGGCTAAGAAGCCGCTCGGCTGTTATCCCAAGCAGCAGGAGGGGACTTCCCCCCATTGCCGCCGCCTTCCGTGGCTGGCCTGGGCTCTCCCGTCTCATCAGGAGGCCCGAGCGACCAGCCGGAACGTTCCCCGGATGGCCAGAGACCCGAACGAAGCCGGAATTGGCTTTAATCGGGTCTTGAATCTAGTAACCCAGAAGCGATGTTATGACATCACTTCTGGTTTACAGAAGACTTAAAGGCGCCAAATGTAAAAAAATTACAGTATTCAAAACAGCTAAACTTTTAAAACTTTTAAGTGCAAAGGAGGGATTGGGGGTCTTATAGATCCCTGATCCCTCCATAAAGAGTACCTGTCACTGCCTATTACTGTCACAAGGGATGTTTACATTTCTTCTGACAGCAATAAAAGTGATCAGAATTTTTTTTCTCCAAAGGCACAGTGTAAGTGTAAAAAAAATAAGTTAAAATAAATAAGAAAAAAAAATCTAAAGCGCCCCATCCCTCCGTGCTCGTGTGCAGAAGCGAACGCATATGTAAGTCGCAACCACAAATGTAAACAGTGTTCAAACCACGCATTTAAGATATCGCCCCCGATCATTAGAGCAAGAGCAATAATTCTATCACAAGACCTCCTCTGCAACTCTAAACAGGTAACCTGTAGAAATTTTCAAAGTGTTGCCTCTGGAGATTTTTAAGTACCGTAGTTTGTCACCATTCCACGACATGTTAGGTATCTGTTTACGCAGTGTAACATCATCTTTCACATTATACAAAAAAATTGGGCTAACTTTACTGTTTCGTTTTTTTTTTAATTCATAAAAGTATATTTTTTCCCCCAAAAATTGCGCAAATACTGTGTGACATAAAATATTGCAACAATTGCCATGTTATTCTCTAGGGTCTCTGCTAAAAAAATATACATATATATAATGGTAGGGATTTTCTAGCAAAAAATACCGATTTTAACTTGTAAGCAACAAATGTCAGAAAACGGCTTAGGCATGAAGGCAGGGCCGTCTTTAAGGCAGGACATAAGGGGCAGCTGCCCTGGGCCCTGTCATTGTTGTGGGGCCCAAAGCAGCTACCTCATACTTGCCAACTATCCTGGTTTAAATTCCCTCGTCCCTCTAGGTTGTAGTCCCGTGCTGTGTCCCAATATCTCAGTGTGAAGTGCTCTTACTAATGCTGCCCAGCTCTGCCCTATTGTTGTGTACACATGACTCACCTGCCAGGCCCTGTGTTTACATGTAAATTACCAGCATTCATATGTAAATAGCAGCGGCCGGCAGCATTGATATATATATCATGCCCCCCTGAGGTCATATCCACAGTAATCAGTAGCAATCAATCAACAAGCAGACATCATGTGCTATAACCTCTAACAACTAATCAGTGAGCCTTCATGTGTGCTGTAACCTCTAGCAACCAGTCAGTGAGCATTAATGATACACTGTAACCTCTGGCAACCAATCGCAATAGCTGCCTGATCTGATTCAGTAAACTGATTTAGAGTCTAGCTGCTATTTATTGTATGTCTCAGAGCAGGCGGAGAGCGAAACTGCATGGGGGGGGCAAGAAAAGTTTTGCCCAGGGTCCAATCAATATTAAAGACGGCCCTGCATGAAGGGGTTAAAGGAAGTAGAAAAAGAGCAAACTTATTGGCAGGATCACCAGGTGAAAATAAAGGAGGAAAAAAAAAACCAATGCAACCATTACATCTAAGAATTGGTGAATGGCAATTTAATTTTGGATTTCATTTGTAGATCGGTAACAGTCACTTTAACACTGAGTACATCTGAGTTAAAAAATAGTAGATTATCATGATACAGCGATGAACTCCTTTTCTACACAAATACAATGCTGCACTTTGTTCTCTAAATTGGAATACAGTTGAGCTACTTCTTCAAAAAGAAAAACCTATAGTAAAAAAAAATAGACTATTTTTATCATTAGTTTGCATATGTAACAAAAATCCCCCTTACCCATTAAATTTATGGTGTGAGCGTTGTAAAAGATCTGTGATTGCCTCCGTATAGAAGATCTGGGGACTGCCCTGAACAGTTAGTTTCGCTTTCCCAACACTGAGTCATGCAGCTGTTTGTCATGCAGCTAAAGAACCACCCAACCCGAAGGGCAGTCCCTTCCCACGCAAACCCTCATGAATAGTCCTTGTTGTGGGACAGAAAGAATTATAATTTCATCATGATCTCTAAACAGGTTACCCGCTGAAAAAACAAAAAGTTTTCTGTTAATGCTGATCTTCTAAATTCTATTTATTCCTTACATTGCAATGCTTAGCTTTATTGAAATGATATTATTATTAATATTATTATACAGGATTTATATAGCGCCGACAGTTTACACAGCGCTTTACAACACTAGGGAGGACAGTACAACTACAATACAATTCAATACAGGAGGAATCAGAGGGCCCTGCTCCTTAGAGCTTACAATCTAGGAGGGAGGGTCAAGTTATACAAAAGGGTAATAGCTGTGGGGGATGAGCTAATGGAGAAAATAGTGCAGTTGTTAGATGGAGGCAGGATAGGCTTCTCTGAAGAGGAAAGTTTTCAGGGATCGCCTAAAAGTGGATAAATGTGGAGACAGTCTGACAGATTGGGGTAGGGAATTCCAGAGGATGGACGAGGCTCAGGGGAAGTCCTGGAGGCGGATATGGGAGGAGGTGATGAGGGAGTTAGCTAAAATATTATTTTAAACTTCTTAGGGATTCATATTTGGTCTTTTGTTTTTGTTCACATTGTGATTTTCTGAAAGCCTGTGTGTGTAGTGGTATTTTTCTGTTCCTCAGTATGCAACGCAGTGTCGGCTGGTGCGCCAGATTTTTGGAGGAGCGTAAACAAGTGCGTAAACAAACTAAAAAAATTCTGAAAAACACTAAAAAAAAACATCAGTTGCAGCCTCACTGTGCCTATCAATTGCAGCCACTGTGCCCATCATATGCAGCCTCTGTGCCCACCATATGCAGCCACTGTGCCCATCATATGCAACCTCTGTGCCCATCATATGCAGCCTCTGTGCCCATCATATGCAGCTTCTTCTTTTTTTTTTTTTTTAGAAGCCAAAATTTTCCACATTTTATTTTTTCATTTTCTAGAAGATAATTCACAAATGATGCTTTTATTCATGTATTTCTGGTCCCACACACTGCTTAAGTAATATAATTTCAAAACCAAAAAAATCAGACTCGTTTATATTGATGCATTGTGCTTAAAAAAAAAAAAATTACATATTTTTGGAACTGGATCTTATTACACACTGTACTTAATAACCTTCTTTACTTTTATTTCAAGTGTACAACAGGTCAGCAAAAAGTCACAGAACATCTTAAGAGTTTTGCAGCTTTGCTTATTTGTCATGCGTGTGCAGTTGCTCTTCAGTTACATAATGCGCAGGCCTTGAATGTTAGATTCCAGAGTCTTAAAGTCCCAGATAGTCATGACTATCATATGCAGCTTCTGCTGCCCATCATATGCAGCTTCTGCACCCACCATATGCAGCTTCTGTGCCCATAATATGCAGCCAATGTGACCCCCCCCTCTTGCTCACCATCAGACCGGCACTTACCCCATCCGGGTGATGGCAACGAGCTGTGGGACGGGCAGGCGAGGGCAGGACCCAGGTCCCCAAACACTTTTTATGACAATAACTTGCATATAAGCCTTTAAAATTATCACTTTTGATTATTTATGTTCGAGTCCCATAGACTTTAACGGTGTTCGCGTGTTTGAACAAATTGTTTGCCTGTTCGCATGTTCTGGTGCGAACCGAACAGGGGGGTGTTTGGCTCATCCCTACTTATATGCAAGTTATTGCCATAAAAAGGGTTTGGGGACCTGGGTCGTGCCCCAGGCAACCTTTTTCCAATCTTCTATTGTCCAATTTTGGTGAGCCTGTGTGAGTTGTAGCCTCAGTTTCCTGTTCTTAGCTGACAGGAGTGGCACCTGGTGTTGTCTTCTGCTGCTGTAGCCCATCTGCTTCAAAGTTTGATATGTTGTGGATTCAGAGATTGTATTCTGCATACCTTGGTTGTAATGAGTGGTTATTTGAGTTACGGTTGCCTTTCTATCATCTTGAACCAGTCTGCCCATTCTCCTCTGACATCAACAAGGCATTTTCGTCCACGCAACTATGGCTCACTGGATATTTTCTCTTTTTCAGAACATTCTCTGTAAACCCTAGCGATGGTTGTGCATGATAATCCCAGTAGGTCAGCTGTTTTTGAGATACTCAGACCAGCCCATCTGACACCAACAACCATGCCACGTTCAAAGTCACTTAAATCCCCTTTCTTCCCCATTCTGATGCTTGGTTTGAATTTCTCGGCCTTTTAGCTAAGATCAAGTGTCTGTTCTTATCAGTGTTCTAGTGGGGACGCTGTGTTATCATTCTGACCCATACCGGGTTGGGTTGGAGTGGTGACTATGCAGCCCTGCTAGCCTGATGAGGACCTGGTAGGTTAGTACTGGCAGGATTTGAAACCGGAGCGCCCAAGTGTAATTGGGGGCTGGGAGTAAATTCTCCCGGGAAAGCTGGAAGGGTCCGGTACCTCCTGGTTTGAGTAGCCTACCTTGTCTGGCCATGGGCTGGGAAGGCAGAGAGTCTGCGGTGTCTGTGCCCTCTGGGAGTTGTTGCCCCAGAGGTGCTCATAGTAACACTATGGGTGTGGGAACCCATTGTGTGAAAAGATCACATGGTCATAGCTCCAAACTATTTTTCTGCACTGCGCCCTCAGGGCTGGGCCTTCTGGCTTAAGTCCGGGGCAATTTTTGCTTACCAGGCCTCAGGGCCCGGCCACTTTATTATGTTTATTTATTTTTCTCCCACGTTTGTCACCTCTTCACTTTTGTGTGTGTTTTCTTTACTGGATGAAGGGCGTAAGTCCTCAGACTTACCCTGACTTCCCCTGCCTCTGGGGGGGGGGTCTTTCTTCGTGACCTAGTATTTGAGGATGGCCTGGGGTCTGCCAGGCCTTCCCGCTAGACAGACCATGTAAAGCTATGTCCCCATCAGGAGCCTTGTGCCCAGGGGGGTCAGGGCAGAAGTCCTACTGCTTTGGGAGGATGGACTTAAGCACACCCTTAAGTGCACTTTTTTGTGTGTGTTTACATGCATGTTTTTTGTACACTTACAGGTTTTTTTTGCTGTAGGTTTTTGCACCATGGCGGATAAAAAAAAAAAAGTGATGAGAAATCATTCTTATGAATGGCCTCCATTCATAGCCAGTGTCTACTATTGTGAGAGCTGTGATTAGCCACATCTATCATATGGTACATATGTGCTTTGATTGGGCCAGTCTGTACCATGTGATCACTGTGAGCATTCACAGAGGTCATCACAATAGTACACAATTAATAACTATGAATGAAAACCCTTCATCGTGTACAAATGTCATGTGATCATTGGATTGGTCACAGTGATCACAGTGGGTGATAGATTGCACTGCAGTGCAGCCGCGAGGCACGCGACTGGGAGGACATCATATGATGTCCTTCTGGAACTGGGAGGCTCCCACTTGGTCCTCATTTGTCAATAAGCCAGACAGAAAATGGTTAAAATATCCTGATTTTTGATAGGCGACCAGAGTGAAGAGTGGTATATGGCATTTATGCTGTATCTCAAAAAGTAGAGCTGATAGGGAAAATTCGGTGGCATTTTTGGAATCATTGGGTCAGATATATTGTTCCCACTTCCCTGTGTGGATTCTAAAACACCTCTCATCTACACTATATTATCAAACGTATTGGGATGCCTGCCTTTACACGCACATGAACTTTAATGGCATGCCAGTCTTAGTCCGTAGGGTTCAATATTGAGTTGACCCACCCTTTGCAGCTATAACAGCTTCAACTCTTCTGGGAAGGCTGTCCACAAGGTTTAGGAATGTGTCTATGGTAATGTTTGACCATTCTTCCAGAAGCACATTTGTGCGGTTCTGGCACTGATGTTGTATGAGAAGGCCTGGCTCACAATCTCCACTCTAATTCATCACAAAGGTGTTCTGTCGGGTTGAGGTCAGGACTTTGTGCAGGCCAGTCAAGTTCCTCTACCCTAAACTCATTTATCAATGTCTTTATGGACCTTGCTTTGTGCACTGGTGCACCATCATGTCGGAACAGGAAGGGGCCATACCCAAACTGTTTTCACAAAGTTTGGAGCATAAAATTGTCCAAAATGTCTTGGCATGCTGAAGCCTTTAAGCGTTCCCTTCATTGGAACTAAGGGGCCAAGCCCAACCCCTGAAAAAAACACCACACCATAATCAAGCTCCATAAAGACATGGATGAGCGATTTTGGGATGGAGGAACTTGACTGGCCTGCACAGAGTTCTGACCTCAACCCAATAGAACAGCTTTGGGATGAATTAGAGTGGAGACTGTGAGCCAGGCCTTCTCATCCACATCAGTGTCTGACCTCACAATTATGCTTCTGGAAGAATGATCAAACATTCCCATAGACACACTCCAAAACCTTGTTGACAGCTTTCCCAGAAGAGTTGAAGCTGTTATAGCTGAAAGGGGTGGGCCAACTTAATATTGGACCCTATGGACTAAGACTGGGATGCCATTAAAGTTCATGTGCTTGTAAAGGCATGTGTCCCAATACTTTTGGTAATATAGCGTATGTTATTAAGATGAGAAAAGGGGAGGTGTTCTATAGCCCTAACATATTTGTCCTAGGGTGACACACTGCTCTTAAGATACAGTACAGTAGATGTAGAAAGTGTTGTCACCCTACGAAAGGAAGGATCACCAAGTAAAAATAAATAAGAATCACCAAGTAAAAAATAAGTTAAAAACTTGTAAAAAGAACACTAATGCAGCAATCACATCTGAAGACTGGTAAGCTGCAATAGATTACATTTTTGTTCTTGGGTTTAACATCAAAGCCATTGCACCCTTAAAAACCACCAACGACTTTGGACTTCTTTATTTCCTCTAATGCATTTTGCCAGCATGGGAAATTGTACAGATATATCCAAATTTTTCTCTAAATTTAGGTAAAGCAACGCATTTTAATTTTACTCACCCAAAGCTACATTTACATTGTATACATTATAGTACATTTCTCCAAGTTCTACAATTTTACTAAGAAAATTTGTGATGTTGCCAATGAATGTCTGAAAAGCAACCCATAGAATCATCACATCAATGGTATAACTATTTAGCAGTGACATGCAGTATAAGTGAGAGTATTTGTAAAACAGTTGTAGAAGATATGACACAAACGCTGTGATCCATTAAAAATAGAAATGCAGGGCAAAATTGTACTTCATCAGTGCAAACATTCCTTTACTGGTGACCACACGGGAATCTAATGCCGCGTACACACGATCGGACTTCTTGTCGGAAAAAGATATGATGGCTTTTCCGACGGGATTCCGCTCAAGTTTGCCTGGCATACACACGGTCACGCAAAAGTTTGCTGAAATTACGACCGCCAAGAATGCGGTGACGTACAACACTACGACGAGCCGAGAAAATTAGGTTCAATGCTTCCGAGCATGCGTCGAATTGTTTCCTAGCATGCGTAGGAATTTTGCGCGTCGGAATTGCCACAGACGTGCCACAGACGATCGCATTTTCGGATAGGAACTTTTTCCGACCGAAAAATTAAAAGCATGCTCTCAATCTTTTGCTGGCTGGAATTCGGCCAGCAAAAGTCCGATGGAGCATACACACAGTCGCATTTTCTGACAAAAAGCTCTCATCTGTCTTTTGTGGGCCGCAATTCCAATGGTGTGTATGGGGCATAAGACTCTCCCGAGTAATACTGGCCATACACGGTTATTTTTTCATTCTGCCATTTAACCACAAATAAGGTGTATGAAGAAATCCCCCCCCCCCCCCCTCCCCATTGTATTCTCACAGTGTCACCCGCAGTTATCAAAAAACACTGATCAGCTGCTAATTGCTGGAAACATTTACCAACAGGGTCCCTTTGACCAAATTCGATTTAACAATCAACTTCTGTCAACTAAGGGAGCCCCAACACTGATAGAAATGTAGCCAGTCCCTGGAGGATGGGCCACATTTCGATCAGCGTATTGCCAGTGTTAGGACACTTATTAGAATAAAAACGTGACAGAGGATCTTACCATCCGCTGGTCTATCTAAAACCATTACAAAGATCCCACTAAAGTTTAATTTAAAATATGTTTATTTATCACAACACATTCTGAGACAAAATAACAGGTCAATTATTTTATTTATTGGTCATATATATCCTTGAATGTAAATAATGTCTTTAATGATCAAAAGCATTTTTGGTTACATATGATAAATATGTATATATACACTATATTGTCAAAAGTATTGGGACTCCTGCCTTTACACGCAAATGAACTTTAATGGCATCCCAGTCTTAGTCCGTAGGGTTCAATATTGAGTTGGCCCACCCTTTGCAGGTATAACAGCCTTAACTCTTCTGGGAAGGCCGTCCACAAGGTTTAGGAGTGTGTCTATGGGAATGTTTGACCATTCTTCCAGAAGTGCATTTGTGAGGTCAGGCACTGATTTTGGATGAGAAGGCCTGGCTAGCAGTCTCCCATTCATCCCAAAGTTGTTCTATCGGGTTAAGTGTGCAGGCCAGTCAAGTTCCTCCACCCCAAACTCACTTATCCGTGTCTTTATGGACCTTGCTTTGTGCACTGGTCCAAATCATTAGGTGGAGGGAAGATTATGGTGTGGGGTTGTTTTTCAGGGGTTGGACTTGGCCCCTTAGTTCCAGTGAAGGGAACACTTAAGGCGTCAGCATACCAAGACATTTTGGACAATTTTATGCTCCCAACTTTGTGGGAACAGTTTAGGGATGACCCCTTCCTGCTCCAACATGATTGCGCACCAATGCACAAAGCAAGGTCCATAAAGACATGGATGAGCGAGTTTGGGGTGGAGGAACTTGACTGGCCTTCACCGAGCCCTGACCTAAACCCGATAGGGATGAATTAGAGTGAAGACAGGCCTTCTTGTCCACATCAGTGCCTGACCTCACAAATGCCCTTCTGGAAGAATGGTTAAACATTCCCATAGACACACTCCTAAACCTTGTGGACAGCCTCCCCAGAAGAGTTGAAGCTATTATAGCTGCAAAGGGTGGGCCAACTCAATATTGAACCCTACGGACTAAGACTGGGATGCCATTAAAGTTCATGTGTATGTAAAGGCAGGCGTCACAATACTTTTGACAGTATAGTGTTTGTGTGTGTGTATATATATATATATAGATATATAGATATATAGATATATATAGATATCTATATATCTATATATCTATATATAGATCTATCTATCTATCTATCTATCTATCTATCTATCTATCTATCTATCTATCATCTATCTCTCTATATATATATATATCTATCTATCTATATATATATATATATATATATATATATATATATATATATATATATATATATAGATAGATAGATATATATATATATAGATAGATATAGATATAGATATATATATACATATGCCACCATTTAGTGGCCCGGGGGGCCGGGTCCCTTGGGGGGTGGAGACGTGACACACATGCCTTCCTGGCAGGGTGGGGAGGCGCAAAGGGTCCTGCGTCTCTCCAAGCGCCCACTAGGTGGACGCTATTTCTATCCCTGCCAGCGGCGTTCCGGATCCCCTCCGGACGTCCTGGCCTCCCGCGCACGCGCGATACCACGGGCGTGCGCGTGACGTCACGACGCCTACGCAGTTGCGGCGGGGGTGACGGTGGATCCGGGAGAATTCCTCTTCCGGAACGCCGAGGGAGTCACACCAAGGGCGCCGCCATTGCGTCGCTCTTTCCTCATGGGGGAATGGATGGAGGGGGAGTGACACCTGCACCTGCGGGATACTTTGGCAAATAAGTTCTTCTATAAATTAGGTTGGCAATAGGGAAGGTCCAGTTGGATTATTTGTTTCCACTGGACGCTTCTGTGCTGCCTTATCATCTCATTTGGTGGTAAGTACATATTCTTTTACTGATTCATACACCTTCTTACTGCGTTCATCATGCTCGGTTCACACCACTAATGTGATATATTTTCTTTCATCTTGTTTGAAATTCTGATTTACCCGTTCCATAATCCGTGATATCATGGACTATTTTCGATTATCTTATCGGTAACCTTATTTATTTCACACTTAATCCTATGCCCCCCTCATTCACTCTGCTCTTCTCACATGTCACTCACATACTCACACCTGCTTGGGGGCTTTTCTGTTTTGTTTGGTTCACGACTATTCTTGGTTTTTTCACTTTTCACTTTTTCTGGCCCCTTGATGGGCCTCTCCTACACTCACTGGTCGCTACACTTTCTCTCTGTGTTCTCAGGTTCCTTACATATACGGACGTGATTTGGGAGCCGACCCATGCATTATATATGTGTTTTCCTTACCATACCATACCTCCCCGCCGTTCCTTCCCCTTCCTTCCCTTCCCCTCCATTCCATCCCTGCTCATCACTCATCTTTTCCTTCCTTTCTTTTCCCTCACTCTTCTTCCCTCACTTTTTTTCCTTCACACCTGCTATCCTTGTTGTCTTCCCTCTTGCATGGCTCCGTCATCCCACCACGCCCGTTATCCAGCTAGAACTCTCGAAATTGTAATAGCAATATAGACACATTTCTCTTTTGACTCTTTTGCCGTACAAATCTTATTTTGGAACCCGCCACTTAATAAATATATATATTGTAATTTTATCGCAGGTGCAGTGTGTACCCCCTTCTCTCCCTCCGCCCCTTTGGGGTTACATAGTGTGTGATTCCTTGTAAGACGTGTGGGTGGCACTCGCTCCCCTTGTGACTGGCCCACCCGCTAGGATATCGGGGATACATCAAGAGGGATATTCTTTCACATTATGGCCACTTGTAACCATCAAGTACATCGTGACTGGTAAAGATACACCATATGGAATTGTTTATATACTCTTTCTTTCTGTTTTGGCTTGAAATTGTTTGACACATGTCTACATTTTTACAGTTTTTATACATACCTATCCTCTGAAGAAGACCCATTGGGGTCGAAACGCGTCAGGATCTCACACAACCAACATCTTTGTGCTATTGTATTACTGTTGCCTGTGATGTAATTGTATTGTACACTGTCCTCTGTTATTGGCATTGTTTCCTATTTTCATCTTTGGATTTAAGTCTATGTCCCAAATTCTTTGTTGTCAGTACTTGCTGTATTAACCAAATTAAAATGGCCATCACAACACCTTTTTGTATTTTGTGTTTCATATACCATTGGCTGCATTAAAGCCCCATTAGGGGGATTTTCTGTTTTTTAATTCTATATTCGGGGTGTGCAGCCTCCCTGTCCGTACTCTAGAGTGTCCTTTTTTCTTATTGTCAAATTTTGGGTGGTTAAACACCCCTCCCCCGCCGCTTTGACACTCGAGTCCAGACACAAACTGTGAACTGTTGTTTGTGCCCAATGGCCCTGTGAGGGTCTTTTCTGGCAGGTATTACCTCCTTCTGTGAGGACCTGCCTTGACAGCAATACCCTGAGACCCATTCTTATGAAAGATGTTTGCTACTTCATTTTTGGTATTTTTTCCCATGGGATTGTATATGCTGATTGAAATGTTTCCTCAAGGTATAGACACATTATCCAATAATCTCTTGTTATCCAACGTACCCAGTTGGATATTTAACTACAGTAAATATAATTTTACATTTCTCAGCAACCTAGGATACAACCCATGGGATTCCACATCACTAATAAATCATTTCGCTTTTGCAGGGATGTTGTTTGACACATCAACTAGTTCACCGTTTTTTCTTTTGGAAATTGTTTTATTTTGTATTGTTTTGGTGGCTAAATTTACCTACTGCATTCAAAATTTTTTTCATGATTATGAGGGACAGTGTTAACTATAGGTATGTCATTGCCAACACACGATATGAACAATCTATTTATGGCCCTATAACTCCTTCTATGACCTTCCCTCTTCCCCCCTTCTCCGTGTTATAGCCACCATTTAGTGGCCCGGGGGGCCGGGTCCCTTGGGGGGTGGAGACGTGACACACATGCCTTCCTGGCAGGGTGGGGAGGCGCAAAGGGTCCTGCGTCTCTCCAAGCGCCCACTAGGTGGACGCTATTTCTATCCCTGCCAGCGGCGTTCCGGATCCCCTCCGGACGTCCTGGCCTCCCGCGCACGCGCGATACCACGGGCGTGCGCGTGACGTCACGACGCCTACGCAGTTGCGGCGGGGGTGACGGTGGATCCGGGAGAATTCCTCTTCCGGAACGCCGAGGGAGTCACACCAAGGGCGCCGCCATTGCGTCGCTCTTTCCTCATGGGGGAATGGATGGAGGGGGAGTGACACCTGCACCTGCGGGATACTTTGGCAAATAAGTTCTTCTATAAATTAGGTTGGCAATAGGGAAGGTCCAGTTGGATTATTTGTTTCCACTGGACGCTTCTGTGCTGCCTTATCATCTCATTTGGTGGTAAGTACATATTCTTTTACTGATTCATACACCTTCTTACTGCGTTCATCATGCTCGGTTCACACCACTAATGTGATATATTTTCTTTCATCTTGTTTGAAATTCTGATTTACCCGTTCCATAATCCGTGATATCATGGACTATTTTCGATTATCTTATCGGTAACCTTATTTATTTCACACTTAATCCTATGCCCCCCTCATTCACTCTGCTCTTCTCACATGTCACTCACATACTCACACCTGCTTGGGGGCTTTTCTGTTTTGTTTGGTTCACGACTATTCTTGGTTTTTTCACTTTTCACTTTTTCTGGCCCCTTGATGGGCCTCTCCTACACTCACTGGTCGCTACACTTTCTCTCTGTGTTCTCAGGTTCCTTACATATACGGACGTGATTTGGGAGCCGACCCATGCATTATATATGTGTTTTCCTTACCATACCATACCTCCCCGCCGTTCCTTCCCCTTCCTTCCCTTCCCCTCCATTCCATCCCTGCTCATCACTCATCTTTTCCTTCCTTTCTTTTCCCTCACTCTTCTTCCCTCACTTTTTTTCCTTCACACCTGCTATCCTTGTTGTCTTCCCTCTTGCATGGCTCCGTCATCCCACCACGCCCGTTATCCAGCTAGAACTCTCGAAATTGTAATAGCAATATAGACACATTTCTCTTTTGACTCTTTTGCCGTACAAATCTTATTTTGGAACCCGCCACTTAATAAATATATATATTGTAATTTTATCGCAGGTGCAGTGTGTACCCCCTTCTCTCCCTCCGCCCCTTTGGGGTTACATAGTGTGTGATTCCTTGTAAGACGTGTGGGTGGCACTCGCTCCCCTTGTGACTGGCCCACCCGCTAGGATATCGGGGATACATCAAGAGGGATATTCTTTCACATTATGGCCACTTGTAACCATCAAGTACATCGTGACTGGTAAAGATACACCATATGGAATTGTTTATATACTCTTTCTTTCTGTTTTGGCTTGAAATTGTTTGACACATGTCTACATTTTTACAGTTTTTATACATACCTATCCTCTGAAGAAGACCCATTGGGGTCGAAACGCGTCAGGATCTCACACAACCAACATCTTTGTGCTATTGTATTACTGTTGCCTGTGATGTAATTGTATTGTACACTGTCCTCTGTTATTGGCATTGTTTCCTATTTTCATCTTTGGATTTAAGTCTATGTCCCAAATTCTTTGTTGTCAGTACTTGCTGTATTAACCAAATTAAAATGGCCATCACAACACCTTTTTGTATTTTGTGTTTCATATACCATTGGCTGCATTAAAGCCCCATTAGGGGGATTTTCTGTTTTTTAATTCTATATTCGGGGTGTGCAGCCTCCCTGTCCGTACTCTAGAGTGTCCTTTTTTCTTATTGTCAAATTTTGGGTGGTTAAACACCCCTCCCCCGCCGCTTTGACACTCGAGTCCAGACACAAACTGTGAACTGTTGTTTGTGCCCAATGGCCCTGTGAGGGTCTTTTCTGGCAGGTATTACCTCCTTCTGTGAGGACCTGCCTTGACAGCAATACCCTGAGACCCATTCTTATGAAAGATGTTTGCTACTTCATTTTTGGTATTTTTTCCCATGGGATTGTATATGCTGATTGAAATGTTTCCTCAAGGTATAGACACATTATCCAATAATCTCTTGTTATCCAACGTACCCAGTTGGATATTTAACTACAGTAAATATAATTTTACATTTCTCAGCAACCTAGGATACAACCCATGGGATTCCACATCACTAATAAATCATTTCGCTTTTGCAGGGATGTTGTTTGACACATCAACTAGTTCACCGTTTTTTCTTTTGGAAATTGTTTTATTTTGTATTGTTTTGGTGGCTAAATTTACCTACTGCATTCAAAATTTTTTTCATGATTATGAGGGACAGTGTTAACTATAGGTATGTCATTGCCAACACACGATATGAACAATCTATTTATGGCCCTATAACTCCTTCTATGACCTTCCCTCTTCCCCCCTTCTCCGTGTTATAGCCACCATTTAGTGGCCCGGGGGGCCGGGTCCCTTGGGGGGTGGAGACGTGACACACATGCCTTCCTGGCAGGGTGGGGAGGCGCAAAGGGTCCTGCGTCTCTCCAAGCGCCCACTAGGTGGACGCTATTTCTATCCCTGCCAGCGGCGTTCCGGATCCCCTCCGGACGTCCTGGCCTCCCGCGCACGCGCGATACCACGGGCGTGCGCGTGACGTCACGACGCCTACGCAGTTGCGGCGGGGGTGACGGTGGATCCGGGAGAATTCCTCTTCCGGAACGCCGAGGGAGTCACACCAAGGGCGCCACCATTGCGTCGCTCTTTCCTCATGGGGGAATGGATGGAGGGGGAGTGACACCTGCACCTGCGGGATACTTTGGCAAATAAGTTCTTCTATAAATTAGGTTGGCAATAGGGAAGGTCCAGTTGGATTATTTGTTTCCACTGGACGCTTCTGTGCTGCCTTATCATCTCATTTGGTGGTAAGTACATATTCTTTTACTGATTCATACACCTTCTTACTGCGTTCATCATGCTCGGTTCACACCACTAATGTGATATATTTTCTTTCATCTTGTTTGAAATTCTGATTTACCCGTTCCATAATCCGTGATATCATGGACTATTTTCGATTATCTTATCGGTAACCTTATTTATTTCACACTTAATCCTATGCCCCCCTCATTCACTCTGCTCTTCTCACATGTCACTCACATACTCACACCTGCTTGGGGGCTTTTCTGTTTTGTTTGGTTCACGACTATTCTTGGTTTTTTCACTTTTCACTTTTTCTGGCCCCTTGATGGGCCTCTCCTACACTCACTGGTCGCTACACTTTCTCTCTGTGTTCTCAGGTTCCTTACATATACGGACGTGATTTGGGAGCCGACCCATGCATTATATATGTGTTTTCCTTACCATACCATACCTCCCCGCCGTTCCTTCCCCTTCCTTCCCTTCCCCTCCATTCCATCCCTGCTCATCACTCATCTTTTCCTTCCTTTCTTTTCCCTCACTCTTCTTCCCTCACTTTTTTTCCTTCACACCTGCTATCCTTGTTGTCTTCCCTCTTGCATGGCTCCGTCATCCCACCACGCCCGTTATCCAGCTAGAACTCTCGAAATTGTAATAGCAATATAGACACATTTCTCTTTTGACTCTTTTGCCGTACAAATCTTATTTTGGAACCCGCCACTTAATAAATATATATATTGTAATTTTATCGCAGGTGCAGTGTGTACCCCCTTCTCTCCCTCCGCCCCTTTGGGGTTACATAGTGTGTGATTCCTTGTAAGACGTGTGGGTGGCACTCGCTCCCCTTGTGACTGGCCCACCCGCTAGGATATCGGGGATACATCAAGAGGGATATTCTTTCACATTATGGCCACTTGTAACCATCAAGTACATCGTGACTGGTAAAGATACACCATATGGAATTGTTTATATACTCTTTCTTTCTGTTTTGGCTTGAAATTGTTTGACACATGTCTACATTTTTACAGTTTTTATACATACCTATCCTCTGAAGAAGACCCATTGGGGTCGAAACGCGTCAGGATCTCACACAACCAACATCTTTGTGCTATTGTATTACTGTTGCCTGTGATGTAATTGTATTGTACACTGTCCTCTGTTATTGGCATTGTTTCCTATTTTCATCTTTGGATTTAAGTCTATGTCCCAAATTCTTTGTTGTCAGTACTTGCTGTATTAACCAAATTAAAATGGCCATCACAACACCTTTTTGTATTTTGTGTTTCATATACCATTGGCTGCATTAAAGCCCCATTAGGGGGATTTTCTGTTTTTTAATTCTATATTCGGGGTGTGCAGCCTCCCTGTCCGTACTCTAGAGTGTCCTTTTTTCTTATATATACATATGCAATTAACTCATGAAGGGTTTTCTGTCTTTCACATTAATGTGACCATCATAAATGCAAACTGATACTGATATATTCTTTGAAGGAGTTGTATACTGCAACAAAAAACATGATTTTTAACAACTTGAGACTGTAGTGTGAATGCCTATTATATTAGGAAGTGAGGGGATGTCTCTCAAATATGGAAGAGCCCTGGGGCCATCATAAAAAAAAAATACAGAATTATGAGTTTGCAAAAAAAATTTTTTTTTTACAAAATTCTGAGTTTGAAAGTCAGAATTCTGAGATTCAAAGTCAGAATTCTGAGTTTGAAAGTCAGAATTCTGAGATTCAAAGTCAGAATCGTGAGTTTAAAAAAAAAAATCTACAGAATTCTGAGTTTCAAAGTCAGAATTCTGAGATTAAAAGTCAGAATTCTGAGTTTCAAAGTCAGAATTCTGAGATTCTAAGTCAGAATTCTGAGTTTCAAAGTCAGAATTCTGAGTTTCAAAGTCAGAATTCTGAGATTAAAAGTCAGAATTCTGAGTTTCAGTGTCAGAATTCTGAGTTTCAAAGTCAGAATTCTGAGATTCAAAGTCGGAATTCTGAGATTAAAAGTCGGAATTCTGAGATTCAAAGTCAGAATTCTGAGATTCAAAGTCAGAATTCTGAGATTCAAAGTCAGAATTCTGAGTTTCAGTGTCAGAATTCTGAGTTTCAAAGTCAGAATTCTGAGTTTCAAAGTCAGAATTCTGAGATTCAAAGTCAGAATTCTGAGTTTATAAATATAGTAGTAAGAAGATTTTAGGACCAATGAGCACTAAGGTAGTAACACCCACAGATCATCATTCTGCAGACATACATGTCTTCTGCTCTGTATATGGATATGTAAATCTATCTTAGTTACAGCACACAGTATAGGGAAGCAGGCAGTGCTGGGTTCTCTGGTTCCTCTACTGTAATAATTAGTTCCTTGGTTTGCTGTCTTATTCTTCTTCTCTGTCATCTGCTCCAACATAAAGAGCCATGCTGAAAACGTGTGTATTGTGTGTGAGTGGGGGGACACAGCTTCCAAAGAGAGCAGAACACAAGGGCCAGCACAGCTCTGCACCCCAACTTGTAGGACACATTGCACTATTGCCCCTACATGAGGGAATTGTGAATGGCTAGAAGGCAGCAGGAAAATGTGTGTCTATGGTCATAACAGATTAATCATAGCAATTAATTGTATGGGCTGATAAGGTATTTCACACACAATTTATTTCATGTTAAACATAAAAAGCATTGATAATGTGTCCTTAAGTGATAGCCTAGTGGCTAGAATAACAGGTTTATAGTGTTGAAAGTTGTGGGTTCTAATCCAGATCAGGGTACAATCTTTAGTTATATATTTTCAATATATTGATTTTATATAAAACATATTTTAAAATATATTATATATATGTATTTTATTTATATATCCAAATTGATTTCAAGGCATATTATCAAAGACATATTGATAAAATTGTTGTATATGCTGACTACTATAAATTAGAGAGTAGGGATTTTTTTTTTACAAATCTGTGTATATATTGGGATGATTTTGGTGACATGGGGCCAGTTCTCAATTTTAGGAGATTGTCCCTGGAAGCTGCATGATAACCATCATATCTCACAACTCAGCCCTGAGCTCTGCACTATAATCTGTGTGTACTACAATGTACACGCCCATATCTCCCCTTCACTAATTGGCTGCACTTTATCCCCACTGACACAGATGCAGCGCCATTTTCCTCTTAGCTACACCATTGACACAGAAATTTTTTCCATCCAATGACACCACCGATGCAGGGTCATTTTTCCCATCCAATGACATCACCGATGCAGGGTCATTTTTCCCATCCAATGACACCACCGATGCAGGGTCATTTTTCCCATCCAATGACATCACTGATGCAGGGTCATTTTTTCCATCTAAAGACACCACCGATGCAGGGTCATTTTTCCCATCTAAAGACACCACCGATGCAGGGTCATTTTTCCCATCTAAAGACACCACCGATGCAGGGTCATTTTTCCCATCCAATGACATCACCGATGCAGGGTCATTTTTCCCATCCAATGACATCACCGATGCAGGGTCATTTTTCCCATCCAATGACATCACCGATGCAGGGTCATTTTTCCCATCTAAAGACACCACCGATGCAGGGTCATTTTTCCTATCTAATGACACCACCGATGCAGGGTCATTTTTCCCATCCAATGACATCACCAATGCAGGGTAATTTTTCCTATCTAATGACATTTCGGCCACTAGCGGGGCGCTTTTACCCCCCCCACTAGCGGCCAAGAAAGGGTTAAAACCGTCCGCAATGGGACGTGACGAAAGAAATTTCAAATTACTTTCAAGTAAACCGCACCCCAGACTGCGATGCGGGACTAGTATGGGAAGCGCACAAAGCTGTGATTCGGGGCATCCTGATAAAACATGGGGCTAGACTGAAAAAAATACGGATGGAACAAATGACCGCGATGATCAATAAACTACAGACATTAGAACAAGCACACAAACAGGACCCTTCTAGACAACTAGGCGCCCAGCTAGATATGACACGCACGCAAATTATGGAATTACTTCAATTTAAAGCTAAAGCAGCGATGCAAATCTCAAAGAAAAAAATATATGAATCTGGAAACAAATGTGGTAGACTGCTGGCACAATCCCTACAAACACAAAAGGCAGCATCCTATATACCACACGTAACCTCACAAGCGGGCCATAAAATATCCCTACCCCAACAAATCACAAACGAATTTAAATCGTATTACGAGAAACTCTATAATATATCAACTACACAGTCAACGACAGAACAGATGAGGGAATACCTGACTAACTCCCTTATGCCCACCCTGACGACTGATACAAGTGCATTATTAGAGGAACCTATCACATTGACAGAAATACAAGTAGCAATTAAAAACACTAAGCCAGGGAAAGCCCCAGGTCCTGACGGCCTTACGATACAATACTACAAGGCTCTTTTACTGCCTCTGGGAGATCATTTGACCGAACTATTCAACGATCTTACAGAGGGAGGTTTGTTCCATAGATCCACACTACAGGCCCAAATATCGGTCATTCCGAAAGAAGGGAAAGATCCGACCCAATGTGGGAGCTACCGCCCAATCTCCCTACTTAATACTGACCTCAAACTATTTACAAAAATAATAGCGACCAGACTACAACAACACCTTCCCCACTTAATACACCTAGATCAAGTGGGCTTCGTTCCGGGTAGAGAGGCGAGGGACAATACCATCAAGGTCTTAAACCTACTACACGCAGCTAACCTCACCAAAATATAAAAGTATATTTATAAGCACCGATGCCGAAAAGGCGTTTGACCGTGTAAACTGGTCCTTCATGTTTGAAACACTCCGACACGCGGGAATAGGCGATAACATGATGCGCTGGATAAAAGCGATCTACACCACACCGACGGCCAGGGTCAGGGCGAATGGCGTGATCTCAGACCAGTTTCCAATCACCAACGGGACGAGGCAAGGGTGCCCTCTATCGCCCCTTCTTTTCGCACTCTCTCTCGAACCCTTTCTGTGCCACATAAGGCTAAACCCAAACATATCGGGAGTTACCATAAACCAGTCACAATATAAGGTGTCTGCGTATGCAGACGACCTTATGTTCTCAATCACGAAACCTACGATATCACTCCCAAACCTATTTAGGGAATTTGACTTATATGGGTCCCTCTCAAATCTGAAGATCAATTTCACCAAATCAGAGGCTATGGGGGTGGGAATTCCTAAACCACAACACTCGTTTCTCCAATCTAGCTTCAATTTGAAATGGACTACGACCTCATTAAAATATCTAGGTACACACATACCACAAACCTTGCCCAAACTATACGAGTTGAATTTCCCACCACTTTTAAAAAAAGTCCAAGCTCTCTTAAACCAATGGGGCACAGGACTGCACTCATGGCTGGGACGCTGCAACATACTAAAGATGTCTATACTACCTAAATTCCTTTACCTTATGCAGGCACTACCCGTCGCGATACCCTCGGCTTATTTCAGGAAAGTACAATCGCTCTTTACGACATTTGTCTGGACCAAACAGAGACCACGACTCTCTAACAAAATACTAATCCTCCCCAAACAACATGGCGGACTAGCACTCCCTGATGTGCGTACATACTACCGGGCAATACACCTAGGAAGATTGATAGATTGGTGTCGTCATACCGATACCAAACTTTGGACTCAGATAGAACAGAAACAAAGTATAGTTCCACTCCGGAGAGCCCCTTGGTGCTGCCCAGCAGTTCCGATTGAAATCAAGAAACACCCTCTAATAGGAAACACCATACAGGTCTGTGCTCGTCTTCTGCCCCGTGCATCCCTGTTCTCACCAAATTCTCCCTTATACCCAGTACTGGGAAACCCTTTGTTTGCGCCAGGCCTACAGGACGCAGTCTTTGAGAGACTAGCTGGAGAGGGTTTTTATCAAGCCTCCCACTTTAGCATTGGGGGGAGGTGGAGGACGAGCGCAGAACTTGCTGCACCTACGGGCCTTTACCACCTAGATTTCCTGAGGGCCCTCCAACTGAGCCATTTCCTCAAATCCATTCAGCCCCCCTCGAATGCCCTACCACCTACCACATTTGAGGACCTGTGCTCGACGCCGGGGGTGTTACAGCATACACTCTCTCTGACATATACCTTACTGAACACTCCCACACCAGATTTCGTACCACCAGGCTTACTTAAATGGGAGAAGGCATTAAACTGTAATTTTAACAGTACCAAAAGACAGCAAATTATTAGATTCACACAGAAATCCTCGATATGCGCCAAAACCCAAGAAACGAATTACAAAATTTTAACACATTGGTATAGAACCCCAACACTCTTACACAAATACTTCCCAATGACACCTGAACTCTGCTGGAGATGCCAAGCAGAAAAAGGGACATTATTACACATATTCTGGTCGTGCCCTAAACTGACGAACTTCTGGCATACAATACATACAATTATACAGAAATTTACAGACTATAACATTACTAATGACCCGGCATTTTTTCTCTTACATGCATCCAATATACCTACCAAAATATATAAAAAGTCTGTGCTCCGCCACCTTCTGGACGCAGCTAAAGCCTGCATACCGCTCCACTGGAAATCCCAGACACCCCCAACTTTAGGCTTGTGGATCAAAAAAGTAGAAGAAATCAAAAGAATGGAAGACCTTATACACACAGCTCAAAACAGACAGGAAAAATTCTCCAAGCCATGGCAGTTGTGGAATATGTTCATTTATTCCAGCGAGGGCCAAACCCTGCTAGAGACCTGAATAACCCTCCAATCAACCACATGGTAAATTAACAAACGAGACACACATCTGTGTCACAAGTACAGTCATGCCTCGGAGAGTTCTTTAAATACTCCGTGATTGCGAGACACGTGTCCACTCCCCCCCCCCCCTCCCCCCCCCACATCCTATCCCCACCTCTCTACTCCTACTCTCGCTCTTACTCTTTTTCTAATCTTAGGACTTTAAAGTAATAATGGTAGGAGGGGAGCCTGATGGACTGCACCACTTAATACAAGAATACTTAAAGAATACGTAGAATATTCCTCTTCTGGTTTATATTCATGTTTTTTCCTATATTCTAATTGTTACCAAAGTGTTGAGACGACAGATGTTAACAGAAAGAACTAACAGGCTTAACTGTATATTGGATTATATGATTGTGCTCAACGTTATGACTGTTAACGTGTTGATGTTTATTGTTTGTATGTCGGTCCATGCGGGCCCCCTTGCCTGATATAAATAAAGAATTAAAAAAAAAAAAAAAAAAAACCGTCCGCAATGCACCGCAATACCGGCGTTTTGCCGGCGGTATCCCAGCGCTGCCCTAATGATTTCAATGGGGAGCAGCGGTGGAGGAGCGGTAAACACATCGCTCCAAAGAAGCTGCTGACAGGACTTTTTTTCCTGTCCTGCCAGCGCAGTGCTCCGGTGTGAAAGTCCTCGGGTAGAGTAATGTGAAGTCCTCGGGTAGAGTAATGTGAAGTCCTCGGGCTTTCACACTGGAGACAATGCTGCAGCTGTTTGAGGGGTCTTACATACTACAAATATATATATATATATATATATATATATATATATATATATATATATATACACACAGGTACAGTATTTTGCTCTGCATGCCACTATTTTCCCAGAATTCCCACCTGAGGGGGGGGAAGGGCACAGTTTGTGAACTTCCCCCTGGGTACTGGCAGAGGGCGGGGCACTCAGTGATTGGGGGAGCTGGAGGGTTATGAGAGGAG
This sequence comes from Aquarana catesbeiana, assembly GCF_042186555.1. NCBI lineage: Eukaryota > Metazoa > Chordata > Amphibia > Anura > Ranidae > Aquarana > Aquarana catesbeiana. The sequence continues at coordinate 203,020,461 of NC_133333.1, read as the reverse complement.
GGCGGAGTTACAGTCTGGGACACATAGGAAGTCCTGTGCTGCACCTGCTTTCATACAATCGATCTCCATAGTGATACCACTGCTACCCCTGGCCTGGAGGAGGGGCGGCTCGGGCTGTTGTGGTTGACAGTCGGGAGATGGTGCCGCACTCGCGGGTGTCTGTGAGCCCCGCCATCAATTATGGGAGACTTGGGATGTCAGCATTGCCTCATATACTGCTGATTGGACAGAACTGCTATTACACTCTGCTCACTGCCCTGACACTACATTGTGTTTAATCTCTGCCCTGACACAGCCAGTACATACAGCTCATGGCCTGCTCTGCCATTATATACACTAGTTACTGTGCCCCTCCCCCCTCTGAGGTGGGGATTCTGGGAAAATAGTGGCATGCAGAGCAAAATACTGTATCTGTGTATATATATATATATATATATATATATATATATATATATATTTGTAGTATGTAAGACCCCTTTCACACTGAGGGCGTTTTGCAGGCGCTATAGCGTTAACAATAGCGCCTGAAATCCGCCCTCAAACAGCTGCAGCATTGTCTCCAGTGTGAAAGCCCGAAGACTTCACATTACTCTACCCGAGGACTTTCACACCGGAGCGCTGCGCTGGCAGGACAGGAAAAAAAGTCCTGTCAACAGCTTCTTTGGAGCGATGTGTTTACCGCTCCTCCACCGCTGCTCCCCATTGAAATCAATGGGGCAGCGCTGGGATACCACCGGCAAAACGCCGCTATTGTGGTGCATTGCGGGCTGCTTTAACCCTTTCTCGGCCGCTAGCGGGGGGTAAAAGTGCCCCGCTAGCGGCCGAAATGCGCCGCTAATCCGACGGTAAAACTCCGATAAAAATAGCTGCGTTTTACCGCGGACGCTATAGGCAGCTCGGTGTGAAAGGGGTCTTAGAGTTTAAAACTGGAGCACACATAAGGGGCTAACAGTAGTGAAGAAGAAAAATGACCCTGCATCGGTGGTGTCATTGGATGGAAAAAAATTACCCTGCATCGGTGGTGTCATTGGATGGAAAAAAATGGCCCTGCATCGGTGGTTGAGTTATAAGACATGATGGTTATCATGCAGCTTCCAGGGACAATCTCCAGAAATTGAGAACTGGCCCCATGTCACCAAAATAATCCCAATATATACACAGATTTGTAAAAAAAATCCCTACTCTCTAATTTATAGTAGTCAGCATATACAACAATTTTATCAATATGTCTTTGTTAATATGCCTTGAAATTAATTTGGATATATCAATAAAATACAACTGAAGTCCTCACTAACTTATAGTTTAAAATATGTTTAATATAAAATCAATATATTGAAAATATATATATAATTAAAAAACATGCTCTGAACTGGATACAAACTAGAACTTTCAACTCTATAAGCCTTTAGCTCTAACCACTGAGCTATCACTTAAGTGTTCTTAGCAGGTTCTTTCTATGTTTAATATGAGGTTAATTCTCTGTGAAACAACTGTATTAATCCAGACAAGTGATTTATGATCGATCCATTATGACCAGTCTCCTGAAATTGTGAACTGCCCCCGGGGAAACTGTAGATGACACATTATCCCATCTGATCACCCTAATAATATATACACAGTTTTTTCTTGAAAATCTCTACTCTCTAATTTATAGTAGCCAGCATAGACTACAACTTTGTGTGCTCAGTATATCAGTGTGTCTTTGTTAATAGAACTTGAAATCAATTTGGATATATTGATAAAATACAATTTAAGCCCTCACTATCTCATATTTTAAAATATATATATATTAAAAAAAAATATATATATATATATAAAAAGTTCCACACCTGGATTAGAACCCACAACTTCACCAATATAAGTCTGCTGCTCTAACCACTATATTACCTCCCAGTAGTGATTGTAATCTGCTTTTATGTTTAATATGAGGTTAATTGTATGTGAAACACCTCTATTAGTCCAGATAAGTAATTGTTATGATCAATCTGTTATGATCATAGATACACATTGTCCTGCTGCCACCTAGCCAATCACAATTCCCTCATGTAGGGGCAAAAGTACAATGTTTCCTACAAGTTGGGGTGCAGAGCTGTGCTGTGCTGGCCATTGTGTTCTGTTATCTATTGAAGCTGTGTCCCCCCCACTCACACACAATACACATGTTTTTAGCATGGCTCTTTATGTTGGAGCAGATGACAGAGAAGAAGGATAAGACAGCAAAGGAACCAGAGAATCCAGAACTGCCTGCTTCCCTATACTGTGTACTATAACTAAGATAGATTTACATATCCATATACAGAGCAGAAGACATGTATGTCTGCAGAATGATGGTCTGTGGGTGTTACTACATTATTGCTCATTGGTCCTAAAATCTTCCTATAGACTACTATATTTATAAACTCAGAATTCTGACTTTGAAACTCAGAATTCTGACTTTAAATCTCAGAATTCTGACTTTAAATCTCAGAATTCTATATATTTTTTTTTCTTTAAACTTACAATTCTGAATTTCAATCTCTTTTTTTTTTTTATGATGGCCCCAGGGCTCTTCCATACTATCCTTTCCTGCTTTACCTAAAACAAGTTTTGTCTGAAGCTCCACTTTGGGGACTCCAATCAGTCTCATGCAGCACAGTGGTTAGTACTTTCACCTAGCAGCACTTGGGTCCTTGGTTCAAATCCCAACTACAACACTACCTGCCTATAGTTTGCATGTTCTCCTTGTGCCTGTGTGGATTTCCTCCCATTTCTCCAAAAGACATGCTTGGAGGTTAACTGGCTCCTGTCTAAATTGGCCCCTAGTGTGTGTAGATATGAATGTGAGTTTTAGGGACCTTAGACTGTAAGATCCTTGAGGACAAGGACTAATGTGAATGTACAATATATATGTAAGCACTGCATAAATTGACAGAGCTATATAAGTACCTGTAATAAATAAATATGGCTTTGTTCTTCTGTGACCTCCAGCAATGTGGCGTACCGCACCCACTGCAAAAAAAAATGCAAAGGATCTTACGTTGGTGAAACAGGACAGAAATTGCAATGAAGAATGAATTTACACAGGAACACAAGGAAGATGATTTCTGAACACCTGTGGGACATCATTTCTCACAATCAGACCCACCCTAGAAGACATAAATGTTTTGGTTCTTAAAGGGAACTTCAAAACTACTCATGAAAGGAAAACTTTGAACTAAGAATGATAATTTTATTTGACACAAAAGATAATGGATTAAATGTGGACCGACGACATTGAGTGCATGCAAAAAATCTGAAAGTGTGGTTGTACTAAGGTTAATCGATGGATCTACTTCAGTACAAACAACCTGCCCACAGATGGTTCCAATTACGGCCAGTCCCTCCTGAACCGGCCAAGATTCGATCCATCTATGGCTGGCTTAACTCCCCTCCCAATCTATATCTCTCTCCCTGCCTTATCTCACAAACTACCCAAGTTTAACTGCTTGTCTACTGGGCACTTTTACCCCCTTCCTGCCCAGGCCATTTTTAAGCTTTCAACGCTGTCGCACTTTGAATGACAATTGCGCAGTCACGCAACACTCTAAGCCAAACAAAATTTTATCATTTTTTTTTTTCACACAAATAGAGCTTTCTTTTTGTGGTATTTAATCACCACTGGGTTTTTTATTTTTTTACTGAATAAACGAAAACAGACCGAAAAGTTTGAAAAAAAATAAAAACTTTTCATAATTTTGTTATAAGAATTTTGGAAACGGTAATTTTTCTCCTTCACTGATGGGAACTGATGAGGCTGCACTAATAGGTGACACTGGTGGACACTGTTTTAACTGCACTGATAAAGAGGACATGGATAACCCGTGCCCTGATTATCAGTGTTTCACTTTTTAGAGAAGCCAGTTATAGGCTCTTCTACTCTCCTCATGCTGTCAGCATGAGGAAAGGAGTGCTGATAACCGGCTTCTATTTACTTCCATGATCAGCTGTGATTGGACACAGCTAAGCACGTGGTAAAGAGCCGCTGATTGTTTACCTCAATCTGTGATCAGCAATGTCCTCCCAGAACTAGCCGTCTGCGCTGTAGCCGTCATTCAGCTATAGCACGGTTGGCAAGTGGTTAATTACAATTGTTGTATATGTTTGTCTGTGCTTTTTTGTTTTCCTCAGAGATGGTCTTGCCTAACATTCTGCTAATACGTTGCATATTGGTAATGCTTGGACCTTGAAGGGGGCACCACCCAAAATCAGAAAATTTGGATGTTCGTGAAAATGAAAAAAGTATCATGAACAGACTCAATATTGTTCTGTGACCAAATCTGAAGTTTAATCTGCTTAGATTTGGTCATTCCTGGTGTGTTTTATGTATTTCGTCCAGATCTGTGCATCCAGTGTGAAACATTTCTTTCCTGTAATAAAGACCGGTCATTGCTGCTCTCTCTCCCTGTGCAGGGTCACTGGTCTTGTCTCCGCCCCCTCCTGTAGTTTTCTGTAGACAGACTGTAGTGGGTGGGGCCTACTGGGTACATCCTACAGCTCTGCTCACTGCACAGGCTGTGTACAGCACAGGGATGATGTCGCCGCTGTCAATCCAACAGAAAAAGCCAGCACCACGGTGGATCCTCTACAGTCATAGGCTTTATTCAGCGGGTAACAAATAACTGTAGGATGTCAACGCGTTTCAGCCAGAGCCTTATTCATGAATAAGGCAACCTTTGGCTGAAAGGCATTGACATCTTATGGCTGTTATTTGTTACCCACTGAATAAAGCCTACGATTGCAGAGCATTCACCTTTTTCTGCTGGATTGACTTTTGTGGATGAGGTATCAGCTGCCTCTGCCTGAGCACTGCTCATATACCTGTGATACCATTTTAGGAGGTAGTAGCACTGGTTTGTGTATTTCTGGCAGATGTCATCACTATATTTACAAGGTACAGTGGGGGAAAAAGAGTATTTGAACCCCTGCTGATTTTGAACCACTGACAAAGAAATGATCAGTCTATTGGTAGGTTTATGTTAACAGTGAGAGACAGAATTACAAACAAAAATTTACAGAAAAACACATTTCAAAAAAGTTTTATAAATTGATTTGCATTTTAATGAGTGAAATACGTATTTGACTCCTCCGCAAAAGATGTAGATGTTCTTTTTTGGTCTGCTCCAGGCCACCTGTTGATTGCAGTTGCTTCCACAGCTCAGTGACAAAGGCAGAGGGTCCTCTCTGCAGGAGCCAGTGAGGTTAGAATTCATTTGTCATATCCACGATCACCTGGATACCAACATCATTACCACCTATCTTGAGGACAGCTGCGAGTTCCTGTTGGAGCCTCCAAAGGATCCCAGTGTCCAGTTCCATTTGGTGCATATACAACACAAGCCCATTTGACCCACAGAACATATGTTCTTGTGTGTCCAAATGCTATGGTAACACTCCCTAGTTTGTTGGTGGAACTCTTCACTTCAAGTTCACACCATGTTGTCATGATTTCTACACAAAGTTTTTGGACTCATGTTTTAGCTATTTAGAACATATATGTCTCTAATATTGTTTCATTATTCATTTTTTACTTTCTTGGACTTTTTTGGACACTCATCACCAGTCAGTGGGTTTATTTGCATTTTTGCTTTTTTATTAGTGATTATTGGGGTATATTTCCCATCTGTTTCATATTTCATTGTTGTATTTTGTTTCATATTTAAGCGCTACACTTTTGGTACCCCCTTCGCAAAACATGACTTAGTACTTGGTGGAAAAACCCTTGTTGGCAATCACAGAGGTTAGACGTTTCTTGTAGTTGGCCACCAGGTTTGCACACATCTCAGGAGGGATTTTGACCCACTCCTCTTTGCAGATCCTCTCCAATTCATTAAGGTTTTGAAGCTGACATTTGACAACTCGAACCTTCAGCTCCCTCCATATATTTTCTATGGGATTAAGGTCTGGAGACTGGCTAGGCCACTCCAGGACCTTAATGTGCTTCTTCTTGAGCCACTCCTTTGTTGCCTTGGCTGTTTGTTTTGGGTCATTGTAATCCTAGAATACCCATCCACGACCCATTTTCAATGCCCTGGCTGAGGGAAGGAGGTTCTCACCCAAGATTTGACGGTACATGGCCCCGTCCATTGTCACTTTGATGTGATGTGGTGAAGTTGTCCTGTTCCCTTAGCAGAAAAACACCCCCCAAAGCATAATGTTTCTCCCTCTGTGTTTGACGGTGGGGATGGTGTTCTTGGGGTCATAGGCAGCATTGCTCCTCCTCCAAACACGGTGAGTTGAGTTAGTGCCAAAGAGCTCAATTTTGGTCAAATCTGGCCACAACACTTTCACCCATTTGTCCTCTGAATCATTCAGATGTTCATTAGGAAACTTCAGATGGGCCTGTACATGTGCTTTCTTGAGCAGGGTGACCTTGGGGGCGCTTTAGGATTTCAGTCCTACATGGTGTAGTGTGTTACCAATTGTTTTCTTGGTGACTATGGTCCTAGGCTGCCTTGAGATTATTGACCAGATTCTCCCATGTAGTTCTGGGCTGATTCCTCACTGTTCTCATGATCATTGAAACCGGTGAGATGAGGTGAGAGGTGAGATTTTGCATGGAGCCCCAGACTGAGGGAGATTGACAGTTATTTTGTGTTTCTTCCATTTGCAAATAATTGCACCAACTGTTCTTATCCTCTCACCAAGCTGCTTGGCGGTGGTCTTGTAGCCCATTCCAGCCTGGTGTAGGTCTACAATCTTGTTCCTGAAATCTTTGGACAGCTCTTTGGTCTTGGCCATGGTGGAGAGATTAGAATCTGATTGATTGATTCTGTGGACAGGTGTCTTTTATACAGGTAACAAGCTGAGATTAGGAGCACTCCCTTTAAGAGAGTGCTCCTAATGTCAGCTCGTTACCTACATAGAAAACACATGGGAGCCAGAACTCTTTCTGATTGATAGCGGATCAAATACTTACTTCACTCATTAAAATACAAATCAATTTATAACTTTTTTGAAATGAGTTTTTCTGAATATTTTTGTTATTTTGTCTCTCACTGTTAAAATAAACCTACCATTAAAATTAGACGGATCATTTCTTTGTCAGTAGGCAAATGTACTTTTTTCCCTCACTGTAATAACTGGGTTTTCAAAGGTATTTAGTGCTTACAAAGTGGATTTATATCCCTAGTGACTGTTGAGGAATATGTTTAAATGAATGATTTTGTGCTCAGAGTTCAGCATTAAATGGATTTGGTTCTGGGCCAGTGCATCTCGCCAGTTGCGACGTGGTTTAATTTTTGCCGCAGCCAAGAAGCAAAGTGTTGAGTATGTACAGCCCTGAGCAGCTGCATGCCCTTCCTTACTGTGGGCAGTAAAACCGGCAGCTCAACCCCCTGCTTTTTCCTCCCTCTGGCCGCCTGTGTGAATGAGCCATAAGGGGCATATTTTGGAATAAAACACATGCATCTGGAAGATTTACCTGCAGTGAATGTTTGAATATCAGATTCATTGCTTTATTATGTATGCCCCTAAATTAACCTGCCACACATACACCCCTTTTATATAAAAAAAAAAAAAAAAAAAGGGGGGGGGGCACGCATTCCAAATAAAGTGTGTGTGGGGGCGATATGAGAATACATTTTTAAGCACATTTTTTTCCAATGCCGTTCACTGAGCAAAATTTTGCAGTTAAATCGATTTTGCCTAAATTATCATTATTATGCTTATCCACCAAGAAAGCCAGGAAAGGAGTGATCTCACACGGCGATATCAGCCATGGCAGACTGCGTAATCCGGTCATGACCGGTATATTTTAAGGCGTGTGGGTGGTTAGAGATGCGGTTTTGGGTTTCTAGAGACATGAACAGTTTGATTCCCTCGTAGATGCAAGTCCATCAGCGCTTCCCCTTTAAGAGCAGACTGCAGCACCTTAGATGAACTCCGCTGCAGACGGAGAAGGAGAAGGGAAAAAAAAAAAATCCAAACGCTTTGCAGCATCGCCGTCCTTCATGATGTCATTGTACAGGTGTCAGCTTGCAGGAGCCGAGACACTCTCTCTCCAGCTTGTTGCTAGGACATGAAGGGGAAAGCGGCCTCCGATTGGTCCCCGTATTTCCCCACGTGAGCCAATAGAGAGCGATCAGCGGGGAGCAGCGCCAAAAAACAAAAAAAAAAAATGACGATTCTTTTCTTCTTCGGGGACAAATAACGTGTTGGAAACCATCGTCTGGGATTCTGGGCTCCACAGGGGCCACACAAAGGCCAACAAAGAAAATCGGGGGGTAGAGGAAGTGTCGGGGGGAGGGGGGGATTTAAAGGGAAAAAAGAAATTAAAAAAGAGAACAGGTTTAATATTTTAAAGGCACAGGATGGGAATTGAGGGGCCTTCATAATACATTCAGTAAAAGAACATTCACAGATACCGTAAAGCGTGATGCCTAAAAAAAGAAGATGGCAGCATAGTGGGTGCAGTTATTTGCAATTGCGCGCAACAAAAAAATGCCGCTGTTTTGTTGCCACCTTTGGCCTAACACAGCTGTGCACACAGATCCGTAGGCCACACTGCTGAATAGTTCTGTAAGGCCCGTGTATTTGAGTATTTGGTTCTGTACGGCCCCCACACATCGTATCCAATCGAAGTGAATGCGAGTCATTTTTCAAAATATTTTTTTTGCACATTTTTTATTTATTACTTTTTATTTATTTTTTTTTTAATTGTCAGCAATGTGGTTATATTGGGTTTATGGTATATTTGTCAGTCTAATCTGTTTAAAGGGGAGCTCTGCAGAGTAAGGAAAGCAGAGGTTTATATGTGCTCTGAACGTGCATTAATACAGGGAATGATTACTAATATACTCCCATTGAATTTTTCTTTATAATAGTTTTGCACAATCCCTTTTCAGGAAATTGACAGTAGGAGGTTCTGCACTGTGAACCAAATTGAATCTTGCGCAGAGAGGACCACAGGAGTGCAATAGTGTCAAACTATACTATAGGCCAGGAAAGTAACACCATTGCAGCAATCATGATTTACGGTGTGTTACCGCAACACACAAGTGGTGGTGCCGCCATTTACTTACAATGTTGTAACTTTGCAAGCTCACAGATAGGAACCTTCTATGAGTTGTGAAGAACTAATTTCAGTACATGTCCAAGGTTTAGGTGCATTGCAACTCTTTCAAAATAATGCAACACATGTTGGAATGCATGGGGTAGCGCACCCAGGCCCAATACAACCATAAGGGTGGCTTAGGCACCCGCCTTGAGGTGTAGTAAAATTTGAGTCCTCGGCCACTTGCTGGATATTTGGATTTTTAACATGCTGCAAACGTGCTTTTAACAAGCTAAATCTTGGATTTCAATGTGGGAGTGATACAAGCATGAAAAAAACTGACAGCTCCGGTCAGAGCTGCTGTACTAACCATGCAAAGTTAGTTCAGCAATCCCCCCCACTGAGCTGTTGTGTTCTGGCAGGGGGGCGGCCCCCCCTGCCAGAACACTCCGATCAGCGCTCTCTGCCATTGGCTGAGAGCGCTGGTTGGGAGTCGGTCGACTGCTGGTTTTCCAGCTCGTTGGACATACACACGGCCGAACGACTTGCTTCTGTCAGACAGCCTGACATGCACACGGCCCAAATGTCAGACATTTTTTTTTTTTTAGGCACCTTTTGCAAGGGGAAGGTTGAAATTTGACTTGTGGTTCAATGCAGGTTATGAAAACAGCCAATCACACAATCCAGAAATATGTATGCACACACAGCACGCCTCCAAAATGCTGTATTGAAGGAATGTGACCTTTTGGGTATTTTACTTCTAGAAAGGTTGATGCCAATATATTAAATTGCGAATTGGCTTGTGTAGAGAATTTCTGCATCTATTAAAATCTGCAGTGCTAGTTTTAGATGGAATGAACATTTCATTACTCTTTCATTAGTAATTGTTGGGCTGTATCCAATGGTAGAGATTTGTCACTATGTGAATTTAAAATAGGGTGTTCTGCACTATGCTTTTCTTGAAGTCCATTGAAGGACACAGGAAGTCTTTAACCTGTTATTCTGCTGTCTACAGGAGGATTGGACTGTGCAAAACTGTATGTCAACTCAGGATAATTTCTCCTACTACCAACATGCCCCAGTTGTATGGCAAAGCAGTACTGGGAACATGATCATGAACACAAATAGCTGAAACCTCCTTAAATTGACTTTACGGTGAGTTTATAAATCCTGTGTTCTTTCTGGTCCATTGAGGGACACAGGAATAATTAAACCTTCAGTATGTCCACAAGCAGTCCAAATGAGGGGTGGGCAACAGCAAACAAAAGCTAACAGACCCAAACTGGCTGCAGTTTAATAGCCACCTGAGGGAACTTTACCTCGAAGCTGGCATCAAATGATCTGGGAAACAGTTGCCAGATTGCCAAAACCCTAGCAGCCCTCACAGATCTAGGAGAGCCCAATCCTTGAAACCATAACAATGTTATGTCTGAGTCACCTTGAGATGGTGGGATGAGAAGCCAGAGCACCCTTCTGGTGTTCATTCGGAATGCCAAAAAGATAATCAGTCTTTCTGAAAGAAGCAGCGGTTGACAGGTAGACTTGCACACCCCAATTTACATCCAGACAATAAAGGAAAATGTTCCTTTTGGTGAAGTGAAACCAGAGGGATGGGAAAAACAAGGCCCTGTCCTGGTTTGCAGTGAACGGTAGAAAAAACCTTAAGCAAGACGCAAGTCCATGGGCTTCAAAACTACCTTGTCCCCCTGCCAGTGGCAGAACTACCAGGGTCCTAAAGGTCACACTTACGACTGAGGCCTGGTGTTACGCCATTGTGGGTGGGGGGGGGAAGGGGGGGTACGGGGCGAGCCCAAGCAGTGTTGCCAGTGTAAAAAAAAAAAAAAAAAGTGCCTGTTAAAACTACACTTGTCCCAAGTTTCCTCTGCCCCCATCCGGCCCGAGCCCAGCCGCGCAGATTACTAATCGGCCAGTCCGGGAATGCATTGGTCAGGTGTGCGGTGACATCATAGCTCTTGCCGCCTTTCCAGCAAGTTTGAAACCAACTGCAAGGAGGGAATGCGAGGGAGAGGATGACCAAAACCTGCAGGCAATTACAGGAGGTCCGTGTGTGGCAACTCCAGGCTGCACAGAGTCTGTGGGGCAGTCAGTTACTCTATGGGAGGTCACTTATGTAAGGGGCGAGTAGAGATCCTAAGGTAAGGGCAACACTGATATAAAGGATTCCCTCATATCAGTTTGCCTCATACTTTCCACCTTACATCAGGGACTGCAGCGTTCACCCTTGCACTGTAGGGTAAACCCTGTGGACTCTGATGTACTGTTAAGGGGAACTCTGATGTAAAGGGGGCTCTGGTAACTCTGATGTAAGGGGGGATTTTAATGTAAGGGCAGGAAGGGAGCCCACTGCAGAACACGTGAAAGGTCCCCACACCAGGAGTAAGGGCCCCAGGCTCGGAGGGAAGGGCCCCAGGCTTAGGTCAGGGCCTTCATTATTTTTTGCACTGGTGTCCTGAGGGTTCTAGTTATGAATCTGCCCTATACACAACCAAAAGGGGTTCCTAGTGGATAAGGCTACCAGTTTAGACACTCACCTTGCAGAGGTGATGGCTACAAAACACACCACCTTGTCGGTGAGAGTAGAGAAAGGAATGGGTTCAAAGTGCGGTTTCTATAATGCAAAGAACCAGATTCAGATCACACAGAAGAATAGACAGGGTGAGCTACATGGAAAGACAAAGATTTTAAAGGAGTTGTAAAGGCAGTTTTTTTTATCTTAATCCATTAAGATAAAAAGCCTTCTGTGTGCAGCAGCCCCCCTAATATTTACCTGAGCCCCATCTCTGTCCCCTTTAATTGGCTGAGACACAGCAGCGGCGCCATTGGCTCCCGCCGCTGTCAGTTAGCCAATCAGGAGAGATAGGGGGCAGGGCCGAATGGCAGTTCTGTGTCTGAATGGATAGACGGAGCTGCAGCTCGGCTTGGGTGCCCCCATAGCAAGCTGCTTGCTGTGGGGGCACTCAACAGGAGGGAGGGGTCAAGAGCAGCAAAGAGAGACCCGCGAAGGAGGAGGATCGGGGCTGTGCTGTGCAAAACACAGAGAAGGTAAGTATAACACGTTTGTTATTTAGAAAAAAAAGAGACTTTACAATCACTTCAATAAAAAGGTCAAAGAAGGCCAACAGCCTCCAAAACTGAATAGAAGGAGCAGAAACTTAAAGCAGAATTTCACACTCTCAATCAACACTGACTATTTTTAATCCTTGTGCTGTATATGCTATATCATATTTACTTGTTTTAAACTTTTATTTACTTTTTTTAAGTTACTTTCTGGTTTCCATGCCTAGGCAAATGATACGATACATCCCAGGAGTCTTCAGGAGGGACTTTCTCAGCTTAGCTTACCCTCTCCTGCTTGCATGCCTGAGAGCAAGTGGAGTCCAGGAAGTAAATGCTACATGAATCATCTGCCCTTACTCAAGATGGACATGGCCAGAAATGATAGAGGGTGTTCTCAACAAAATAAAGCATGGAAACATGGAAAGTTGGGCGAGTTTGCTTTGAATACTAAAAATTAATTAAACAGCATTTTTGGTTTGTGGTGCTCAGATGAAGTGTAGTTCCACTTTAAGAGATTAAACTGTCCCTCAAAACCACGGGCACCTGCCAGGAAGTGGTGTAGCACATGCGTCTGTGCCAGTCTGGAGTAATTAGGATCACAGCAATGCCCCTTTTGGGTTGGGGAACAGTGGAATGGTTGGAATAAAACACTAGAAATTGTTCTGCCACAGACACTGGAACACCGAACCCTTGATCCAGAAAATTAAACCGGGTTTGATGTAGATCTGCTAATCTGTGCAATGACACATCAAGGGTGGAGGCAAAAACATGAAGAAGGGCCAGGGAGCAAAACTCCAGTCCTGGGTAACTCCTACACCCAAGTGGCTGAGATGAAATTTGCCCAAGTGTCATCAAAGATTAACAAAACAGACAGATCCTAAACCTTTCATATCAAGGAAGGCTTGGTCTGAGGAGTTGGAAGACTGAGTGCTAGATGTTGTGGGTGGACTGGGAGCCAAACTTAGAGGGTCTCAATGTGTTGAGTAACAAAAGTGAAGTTTCTTAGTGATTAGAGAGGAATATTCTGTTCCCGAGGCTTCGTCTACTGTGGAAGATCGGTGCTCTTGCCATCAGTAGCATTCTTGATAACAATACCAAGAACTGGTCCAGGGTAGGTGGGAGGATGACGATAGTGCCACTAACTAAGCAAATTCGTTCTTGTATGGCCAAGCTTTGGAGCAGAGGATAAGCGGATTTTAGGCTGCAGACATCAGCACAGTCAATCAATATACTACAAGTAATCCCAGAGCTGTTAATAAGTGAGCTTGTCTATCCTCTCCCTTGTCTAGAAGTAGACATGTTGCAACCAGGTGATAGTAAGGCAGTGTACAGGCTCAAACTAAGAGCAAGGCCTCAGGTATTCATAAAACTCAGACAGCTGGTAGGGTGGCAAGAGGTGACCAAAATCACTGTTGGTGGGCAGCAGGTATAAATCAAGCTCCACGTGGCTCTTTGCAAGCAGGAAAATGCTGTATGTGGGGAAAGAGCACATGTACAACACTCCACCTGGCAGATGTGTCACCATTCACTCCCACAGTGTTAACCCCCTTTCTCAGAAAAAAACCAACAGGAAATAAAGGTGCCCTTTAGTGCAAGCACTTTAGCAATGCCAGAGGCTCTGGACTTGTACAGTTTCAACCATAATAGAGTCTGGAAAACGCCCCACCTGGAACCCAGTGCCAAAGATTCCTCCCAGGCTATCCCCATAACGTCCAGTCTGTTGGGGTCTGACCACAGTACTCCAAAAGCTGGACAACTGTGCCAAATAGCTGAAATCGGAGAGACAAAGCTCCAGCCGTGATGTAGACAAGTGTCTTGAGTTGGTATTGCAGGGGATCTGGATAGTGGCAATTGCTGACTGGTTCATTCTTTTATTAGACAAAGCAATTGCCTAATTTTCCCTCTTTAGAGTGCTGGGAATAGGGTAATTGTTATATCTCTATTATTTACACCCAGTCCATCTCTCCCTCCTTCCTATCTAATGCTCCTCTCCTGAAATACTCTGCTCTACTGGAGGACTCAGCTCCTTCTGCTCTCTCCTCTCCTGGAATATTCTGTCTGCACTGCTGGAAGACTTCGCTGTCACTCTCACCTTGATGGGCTGATTAATGAGAACACAAAAAAATAAAGGTCATGAAACTTGAATGCAATGGGCTCCTATGGTCATTAGCTCCATTTTTTTAATCCACGTTTGAAAAGTATATCCATAAAATACAATCTTTAAAAAAAATTGTACTCAGCTGGTTTCCAAATTCCATTGTGTATTCTGAACACTTCAACAATAAGTCTAATTAGTGTCTTATTCTGGTGAAGTGGTGAACGCAGAGGACTCTGTCGCCCTCTACTGGTCACTTTTATCCAGACCCCCGATTTGTAATAGAAAGTTATATGACATCCTGCAGTGATGTTACCCCTAAGATTCTTGTAGCATTTGTTCTTCCCACACAACAATGACCTTTACCTTCTACAGAACAGATCTGGGGTCAATTTTGGAGTAACAGTGCCAAGAAAAAAAAATGAATGCCAAAATATTTTAAAAATCTACAAACTTATAGCAAATGGAAATAATGTAGGTGACTTGTTTTTGTAAGTTTCCTAGCAATTAGCAGTATAAAAATCTTCTGGGGATTGCTAGGATGTAGATTTAGTTTTTGTTTTAGAATAGATATATACATACATACATATACACACACTCTATAAAAAAATTAAATTATATATAGCCACACACCGTGTTTCCCCGAAAATAAGACCGGGTCTTGTATAAAATGTCTACAAAAAACACACTAGGGCTTATTTACAATAATCTACATTTATTCAAATATAGTCATATCATGACGATCTTAAAAAGGTTGTAACCCTAAAAAAAAAAAAATGTAAATGTATATATATATATATATATATATATATATATATATATTACAAAAGTGAATACACACCTCACATTTTTGTAAATATTTTATTATATCTTTTCATGTGACAACACTGAAGAAATGACACTTTGCTACAATGTAAAGTAGTGAGTGTACAGCTTGTATAACAGTGTAAATTTGTTGTCCCCTCAAAATAACTCAACACACAGCCATTAATGTCTAAACCACTGGCAACAAAAGTGAGTACACCCCTAAGTGAAAATGCCCAAATTGGGCCCATTAGCCATTCCCCCGCCCCCCCGTGTCATGTGACTCGTTAGCGTTGCAAGGTCTCAGGTGTAAATGGGGAGCAGGTGTGTTATATTCAGTGTTATCGCTCTCATTCTCTCATACTGGTCACTGGAAGTTCAACAAGGCACCTCATGGCAAAGAACTCTCTGAGGATCTGAAAAAAAAAATTGTTGCTCTATATGAAGATTGCCAAGACCCTGAAACTGAGCTGCAGCACGGTGGCCAAGACCTGACAGTGGTTCAACAGGACAGGTTCCACTCAGAACAGACCTCGCCATGGTCGAACAATCAAGCATGGTGGTGGGAGTGTCATGGTCAGGTGCTGCATGAGTGCTGCCGGCACTGGGGAGCTACAGTTCATTGAGGGAACCATGAATGCCGACATGTACTGTGACATACTGAAGCAGGGCATGATCCCCTCTCTTCGAAGACTGGGACGCAGGGCAGTATTCCAACATGATAAAGACCCCAAACCTGACCACTGCCTTGCTAAAGAAGCTGAGGGTAAAGGTGATGGATTGGCCAAGCTTGTCTCCAGACCTAAACCCTATTGAGCATCTGTGGGGCATCCTTAAACAGAAGGTGGAGGAGCGCAAGGTCTCCAACATGCACCAGTTCTGTGATGTCATCATGGAGGAGTGGAAAAGTACTCCAGTGGCAACCTGTGAAGCTCTGGTGGACTCCATGCCCAAGAAGGTTAAGGAAGTGCTGGAAAATAATGGTAGCCACACTAAATATTGAGACACTGGGCCCAATTTGGACATTTTCATTTAGGGGTGTACTTACTTTTGTTGCCAGTGGTTTAGACATTAATGGCTGTGTGTTGACTTATTTTGAGGGGCCAGCAAATTTACACTGTTATACAAGCTGTACACTCACTACTTTACAATGTAGCAAAGTGTCATTTCTTCAGTGTTGTCACATGAAAAGATAGAATAAAATATTTACAAAAATGTGAGGGTGTACTCACTTTTGTGATATATATATATTTTGTTATATCCTGATCCTTTAAAGCATGATAGAAAACACAGTACTTGTGTGCTGTGTCATTTAAACCTCTCTATGTTCTAAAAAACCTGGAATACAACATTGAAATGTTTTTAAAAAGTTCCCGTTTCCCCTGTCTTCGCTCTCCCTCTCCCCCTGTTAGCGCAGGACATTCTGTGATCCCAAAATACAAAAAAGGAGACATACTCAGAGGCGTAACTAGAATCTTCAGGGCCCCGGTGCAAGAAACCATGAAGGGCCCCCACCAGGGGAGTTGCTAGGTCTACAAAAGATCTCGGGCTAGAGCCAATAGCAGCTAAGTAAGGAAAGTCATACACTTTGGCGGGCATACATATGTATATATTATATATGTGTGTGTGTGTATCTATCTATCTATCTATCTATCTATCTATCTATCTATCTATCTATATATCGTTACATATCTGAATGCGGATCCCCCACTTACATCAGGATCCCCAGGGATCCACCACCTACATCAGGGTCCCCAGAGAGCCCCCCTTACATCAGGGTCCTTAGAAAGCCTCCCCCTATATTAGGGTCCCCAGAGAGCCATCCCTCCTTACATCAGGGTCCCCAGGGATCCCCTCCTTACATCAGGGTCCCCAGAGAGCCTCCCCTTACATCAGGGTCCTTAGAGAGCCTCCCCCTATATTATGGTCCCCAGAGATCCTCCCCTTACATCAGGGTCCCCAGAGAGCCTCCCCTTACATCAGGGTCCCCAGAGAGCCTCCCCTTACATCAGGGTCCCCAGAGAACCCCCCTTACATCAGGGTCCCCAGGGAGCCCTCCTTACATCAGGGTCCCCAGAGAGCTCCCCCCCCTACATTGGGGTCCCTAGAGAGCCTCCCCTTACATCAGGGTCTCAAGAGAGCCTCCCTACTTATATTAGGGTCCCCAGAGCCCCCCTCATTACATCAGGGTCCCCAGAGAGCCTCCCCTTACATCAGGGTCCCCAGAGAGCCTCCCTTGAATCAGTGTCCCCAGAGAGCCCCCCTTACATTAGTGTCCTCAGAGAGCCCCTTCCTTACATTAATGTCCCCAGAAAGCCCCCCCCTCACATCAGGGTCCCCAGAGAATCCCCCCTACATTAGGGTCCCCAGAGAGCCCCCCATACATCAGGTTCCCCAGAGAGCCCCTCCTTACATCAGGGTCCCCAGAGAGCCCTCCCATCATCAGGGTCCCCAGAGAGCCCCCCCATACATCAGGGTCCCCAGAGAGACCCCCATACATCAGGGTCCCCAGAGAGCCCCTCCTTACATCAGGGTCCCCAGAGAGCCCCTCCTTACATCAGGGACCCCAGAGGGCCCCTTCCTTACATTAATGTCCCCAGAAAGCCCCCCCACATCAGGGTCCCCAGACAGCTGACCCCCCCTTCAAGAGGTTCCCCACATCTGTGTCCCCAGAGCCCCCTTTCCTTACATCAAGGTCCCCAGAGAGCCCCTCCTTACATCAGGGTCCCCAGAGAGACCCTCCTTACATCAGGGTCCCCAGAGAGCCCCCCCCATACATCAGGGTCCCCAGAGAGACCCTCCTTACATCAGGGTCCCCAGAGAGCCCCCCCATACATCAGGGTCCCCAGAGAGCCCCCCCATACATCAGGGTCCCCAGAGAGCCCCCCCATACATCAGGGTCCCCAGAGAGCCCCCCCATACATCAGGGTCCCCAGAGAGCCCCTCCTTACATCAGGGTCCCCAGAGAGCCCCCCCCATACATCAGGGTCCCCAGAGAGCCCCCCCATACATCAGGGTCCCCAGAGAGCCCCTCCTTACATCAGGGTCCCCAGAGAGCCCCCCTTACATCAGGGTCCCCAGAGAGCCCCCTTACATCAGGGTCCCCAGAGAGCCCCTCCTTACATCAGTAATAAATAAATATATGTGTATGCGCTAAAGGCTATAAATACGTGAACAAAGAATATAATAAATCTATACAATATTAAAAGAAGAAGAAAGTGACTATAATCCACAACTGAATTTATGAAAAATGGTAACATGCACCATGCAAAAAAATGTGAGAAAAAAAAAAATCCTTTAAATGATTAAAAAAAAAAATATATATATATATAAGTGCTACTTGATAAATAAAGTGTCCGAAACCAATTTATACAAATGAATATATCTCAGTTCAAGCCATTCATAAGAGTATATAAATCAAAGTGCACAATAGTGTCCAAACAAATAGCAGGCAATCCTCATGCTGGTTTTTTGGAAAAGTGCTAAATATTCCTCATGCTCTTCTTATGAGATGTGCACATTAAGGCATGCTGCAGTGCTCTCCAGTGACCCCCAATGGATAATGCGCTCACCTTAGAGCGTGTGACACAGTAGCTAAACAGTGTCAAAACACGCATTAGAGCCACTCCAGGGCTCACACAGGGTATGCTGGTGATGATCTGTATCTCGCTCAAATGGTGACATATATGAAAGAAAGGAGACTCATAGCATAATACCGCCAGGAATTTATTTGAAAAGCCCTAAAAACAATCCCTCCAGGAGGGTACTCACAATGCTTGGGTGCGTCAGTGCACCATCCTATCCAAAACATGCAATACAGATGAATCCTGTGGCGTGCGGTGCGGTGTTCAATCCTCTGCCTGTCTGTGTGTAGAAAGCTCCGTCCTGCCCCTCCCCCTCCTTACATCAGGGTCCCCAGAGAGCCCCCCTTACATCAGGGTCCTCAGAGAGCCCCTCCTTACATCAGGGTCCCCAGAGAGCCCCCCATACATCAGGGTCCCCAGAGAGCCCCCCCATACATCAGGGTCCCCAGAGAGCCCCCTCATACATTAGGGTCCCCAGAGAGCCCCCCATACATCAGGGTCTCCAGAGAGCCCCCCTTACATCAGGGTCCCCAGACAGCTGACCCCCCCCTCCTTCAAGAGGTTCCCCATGTACCTGGCTGGTGGAGGTGGGAGGCGGCGATCGGCAGCTCTATGGTGTCCACAGGCAGGGAATCTCCATGAGGCTTGTAGTTCTTCTCCCGAGTGTATACAGTGGAGAGGGGAGGGGCCTCTGACCGGGGCATGTATCAGCAGCAATGTACAAGCAGAGCGACTCACTGAAAGGGAAACTGATACCTGCCCGGGTCAGAGGCCCCTCCCCTCTTCTCTCCACTGTATACACTGACGCTCGGGAAGAGAACTACAAGCTCCAGGGAGACCCCACCGCCCAAAGGCACAATAGATCTGCCGATCGCTGCCTCTCACCTCCCCCCACTGCATTCTAAACGGCAAGCCAGAGGTGCAGGGGGAGATGCCGGGTCTTGGGCCCCCCCACAGCGGCAGAATGGCAGGGCCCAGTCACAAGTGCGACTGCAGCGACCCCTATAGTTCCGCCACTGTGCGTGATCCTGCGCAGAGCGGCCACCCTGCAGCAGTAAAACTGCTATAGGGCGATCGGAAAACTAGTTTATGACTAATATCTGCATTAACACTATGTGGAAATTGTGTGGGGCCTCTCCAGACCCTGCTAGGACCTTGACCAACATCAGGACCGGGGAACAGGGAGCAGTTCCATGGATCTGGAGCTGAAAGACTCTGTAGCTTCATAGGGGATTCAAAAATAAATGATCTGCTTCAGCACACCAAGGGCAAACAAATAAACCTCATTTTAGTTATTTAACTAGACATGTTCCTTTAAATAGGCATGGGTTAGTGACAGGGTCTCTTTGAACAATATAAGTACAAGAATTGGAGCTGTTAGGAAGTTTGTTACCTGGAGTTGTTCATAGTCCAGACATCTGTTGTCTGTCTGCAATGCTGCATAAGGACTTTCAACAACAGGTTTTGGATTATGGGGCACCTACAAATTTTGGGGTACAGTTATTATTAGACTGCAAAGGTACGGCCAACTATCAATTAGTCATTTTTGGCTCTGACCTCAAGATTCAAAATACATGCAACAGTACAGGAGGTGACTCAGTACGAAAAGCAAACACCAAAGGGCTCCAAGGAAGTGTAGTATTAAAAATAAAGTTTATTAAAAAAAATTTGAACCACACTTCTCCACTTGTCTTTTTTATTGGGTTTTTTCAATAAAATACTACACTTAGCTGTCGTCCTACTGCTAGTTGGAGATGTCCCAGAATCTATGAAAGGAGCTACCAGAAGTGTAACCTGATGGAGTTCTATGAACCCTTGATGCTTGGTCAGCCTATGTAAAGACTGTATCTCGTTATTAAAAAAAAAAAAAACACAAGGGCTTTATGCCACCTTTATACCATTATCCAATATTGATCATATGGCTTAGCAATGGTGCATACAGTAGGTGCCAATGCATAATTGAGGCCTCTCTTAAGGCTGCATTCATACCTGAGCGTATCGTTTTCAGGCAGAAAATCGCGCGATTTTGCCGCAATTTTTGCTGCGATCTTGTACAGGTCAAAAGGTCACCAACGTAAAAAGCAGAAAAACGCCTGTAATCTGCCTAAAAAGAAGCTCCTGTACTTTGAGTGATGGCCGTTTTGCTTCAGGCGACAGAACGCTCAGATGTGAACAGGGGCTATTGAAATGAATGGGATTTGTCTTGTTGGGCGTTTTTAGAGCTGAGGCTTACAGCAGAAAAACGCCCAAAAACACCTAGGAGCCTAAATGGTATTGCACAGAGCAGCCCCCTACCTCCTCTTCAGGGGTCAGGGATTCCAACCTCAAACCTCCCCCCTCAATCCCCCTGAGCTCTCAGCACCTCTTCTCTAAGTGCCACCATAGAAAGTCACTTTCTATGAGGGCAATCAGGTGGGAATGCTCCTACAGGAGACTCATGTTAGTTTATTGAGGGGGGAGTCTGGGAGAGCTGCTATTGAAAGGTTTTACCTTAATACAGAGCATGCATTAGGTAAAGAACCCTTTGTCTTTAGAACCACTTTGAGGATAGCTGCAGTATCACTAGTGGTTGGTTAAAGTGTATCTAAAGCCAAGGATTTTTGTTTTTTCTTTATTTTTGAAGTAATGATGGGTTAGAAGTACCGTTCTCTTGGCAACCACCAAACCCAAAAACGTCCATCAGATTGCCAGTTAGAGAGGTGTGATTCATCACTTCATGATTTACGCCACTGCACCCGACACTTTGCATTGCACTTGGTGATGTAGGGCTTGGATGTAGCTGCTTTGCCATGGAAACCCATTCCATGAAGCTCTCTGCGCGCTGTTGCTGTGCTGATCTGAAGGCCACATGAAGTGTATTGACTCTACAGACAGTTGGCGACTTCTGTGCACTTCAGCATGCACTGACCCCGCTCTGTCATTTTACGTGGCCTACCACTTCATGGCTGAGTTGCTCTTGTTCCCAGTTGCTTCCACTTTGTTATAATACCACTAACAGTTGAGCGTGGAATATTTAGTTGCAAGGAGATTTCACGGATGGACATATTGCATAAGTGGCAACCCATCACGGTACCACGCTTGAATTCACTGAGCTCCTGAAAGTGACCCTGTCCTTCACAAATGTTTGTAGAAGCAGTCTGTATACCTAGGTGCTTGATTTTATACACCTATGGCCATGGAGGTGATTGGAACACCTGAATCAAATGATTTGGAGGGGTGTCCCAATACTTTAGACCAGTGATGGTGAACCTTGGCACTCCAGATGTTTTGGAACTACATTTCCCATGTGTAATAAAGAAAACGTCAAAGGTTCCCAACTTCCCATAGCATAATGAAGCAGATGTCTCATGCATTAAACATGTTGTATATAGATAGAAGTTATTACTTATAAAACTATTACTAAGTTTCTTGTAATTCAATAACTAAAGTTATAATATGAATATAGACCCATACTACACCATGATGCTCAACAATACTGCAGAGTGCATGAGCATCATGGGAAATGTAGTTCCAAAACACCTGGAGTGCCAAGGTTCGCCATCATTGCTTTAGGCAATATAGTGTAGATAAAAAAAAAGAGGCATTTATGCATTACCTACTCTTAAAAAAAAAAAAAAAAAAAAAGTTTGAACATTAGCTATACTTTCTAGACAACCATAATTTTAATTGTATAAGGACTTTTAGGCTGGGTTCATACTTATGTGAATAAGATGTGGGTTTCCCTGCATTCAAATCGCATGATAGGAGAGTGTGGCCGGCTCTCAATGGAGCCAGTTCACACATCTTTGGAGCGGCCGCAGAGCACACAGCTGAAGGGTCCTGCGGTCGTAATTGGCTCCATTTCAGGTCCGAATTCAGGCAAAAATTCGGACCTGAACCTGTGAACAGGGACGCACCGGACCCCCTGCCATGCCCTGCGCCACGCATAGGGATTGATTTACTAAAGTCACATTTACTGTGCCTGTTTGAAAGTACAGTTTCTCCAGAGCTTAGTAAATGAGGGAGAGCTATGCTGGCTTTCATCATCCAATCATGTGCAAGCAAAAATGCTGTTTTTAGATTCCTTGCAGGTGATTGGTTGTTCTTTGTAAAGTGAAGCTTTACCTCATTCACCAAGCCCTGGAGCAACTGCACATGCAGAGTGCAGCTGCACTTTCAAAAGTGCACAGCCAATTAGCCTTTAGTAAATCAACCCCATAGTGTGAACCCAGCCTTAAATTAAAAAATGGAAAAAAACTGCAAAAAGTCATAATTATTTAAAACACACATACTGACCGTAACATTCATATAGAGATTGGTATCTCTGGAGGCTTCCTCGGTTGCTGGATTTGGTTGGCTTGAAGCTCTTTTTCTTCTGTGAAAAGAAATTTGCTGTTGCATTCAATATAATACAGATATGTGCTAATCATGCGCAAACTGTGTGCAAAACTGGCTTGCATGGCCTTTGTTTGGACATCATTGGTTACTGCACTGGTGCATAGGAGTTTAATGTGAACATGTGCTTTGCCCATGTAGGAGAAAGCAACCAGTGCAGCATCACATGGTCAACTTTTCTTTGATCTCTCACAAGGTGTAAAAATGACCGTGAGTTGCTGATATCATAGCTCACACTGAGCTGTGAGTCCTCCCCATGTGACATCACTAGTGCTCAGTGATTGGCCATGCGCTGTCACGTGCCTTTATCATACCTGGAAGCACCTCTGAACAGCTGAACAGAGCAGCAGGAGAGCAAAGGAAGGGTGAGTTTGTGCTACAGGGAGTGAGGGCATCAAAGTGAACCTGCTGCCCTGACCTGCATGGGTAAAATAGACTAAAAAAACTTTGCCAACGCTCAATTGTTTTTTTTCTCATAAATTGCTGAGGGCTGGTGCTCATGGCTGGAGTGTGTACTCAGAAGGCATCAATCCATGAAGAAAATTACCTGGCAACATGGTACATTCCAAGTTCCAAATACTTTACTAGGTTACATTTAAAAGTGGCACAATACAGCTAACATGTTTCGGCTATACGGCTTTCTTCCAAGCATCTTTGAAGAAGGCCGCATGGCCGAAACAAGTTGGCTGTATTGTGCTGCTTTTAAATGTAACCTAAGTATTTGAAACTTGGAATTTACTAGGTTGCCAGCTAATTTTCTTCATGGATTGATGGGTAAAATAGAGGTTTGGTTTAAAGGAAACAATTAATGAGGAAGCATAGGGAGCCACTGCTGACTTCAGCTTTTTGTGGCTTCAGTAATTTCTAAGGCCCCTTTCACATAGGAGTTACAATCAGGTCCTTACCTGTCCCAGGGTCCAGCGATGTCGGCAGGGGACGCCGAGAACCCGCTCGGTTCTCGGCAGCTGCCGCCACCATCCTAGGTGAGGGAATCAGGAAGTGAAGCGTTGCGGCTTCACTTCCCTGTTCCCTACTGCGCATGCGCGAGTCGCGCTGCGCGTCCCTAGTGGTCCCCGCTCTCTCCTGGGAGCTGTGTGTTCCCAGCAGACAGTGCGGTCGGGACGGAAAGAGGGAGTCTATGCCGGAAGTGGGTGCAAATACCTGTCTAAGACAGGTATCTGCACCCCCCTCCCCCCTGAAAGGTGCCAAATGTGACACCGGAGGGGGGGAGGGTTCCGAAAAGCGGAAGTTCCATTTTTGTGTGGAACTCCGCTTTAAACAATGATATCCTTATGATTTAAAATGGAAATCCTTGTATATATGATTTTGACCAAAAATAGTCCCAAAGGAAAGCCCTTGAATGAACACAACAGGAACTCGGTGGTGAAGTGATCCGCCACCACATAGATTTTGCGCTTACCGCAACACAAGCAATAAGTAGCCTGAAATCCATCCCGACATGGGAAGTCCAGCTGGTAAATGCTTGACTATATGCAGCGTGGCTGGGTAGATACAGCAGGGACCCCAAACACTCGACTCAAAAGCATGTGCATGAAAGAAAACTGGCCATAGTGTAAATCTGGCGGAATGATTTATTAAAAGGAGGTAGAAAACTTACATAAGCAAGGTATAAAACAGCAAATCGCCGGCCGGCATAGCAAGCACCCGTCCACAATAGGATGGCAATGACGTCAGAGCGAGGTTGACGCTCTGACGTCATTGCCATCCTATTGTGGACGGGTGCTCGCTATGCCGGCTGGCGATTTGCACCGTCGTTTTTGCGGAGGTATTCGGCCGCTAGCGGGGCGCTTTTAACCCCCGCTAGTGGACGGAAAAGGGTTAAAACCACCCGCAAAGCGCGGCCGCAGCGGCACTTTGCCGACGGTTTGGCCGCACTGCCCATTCATTTCAATGGGCATGAGCAGTGAAGGAGCGGTGTATCAAAGATGCTGCTTGCAGGAGTTTTTTTAACGTCCTGCCAGCACATCGCCTCGGTGTGAAAGCCCTCGGGGGGCTCTCACACTGACACGACATAAAAGGCCCGATCCATCAGTCTCTCACTATCTTCTGCTGGGATCTCACCATTGCCATCAGTGCAGCCTGATAGATGCCCATCTGCAGCCTTGGAGAGGACAGGGAGGGGGGCGCGACGAGCGCCAACAAATTACATACAGGAGAATCTCCTGTTCACTCGGCGGCCTCTTTAATACAAAGTCCCGCCTCCTATGATAGACAGAACAGTCATCCAATGCCAGCCCAGGAGACGGGACTTCCTATTACAGAGGCTGCCGAGCAAACAGGAGATTCTCCTGTATGTAATCTGACGGCGCTCGTCCCGCCCCCTTCCCTGTCCCCTCCCAGGCTGCCAGAACGATAAATACGGTATATATCTCTTGTGGCCCCCCAATGAGTCGATTCTTTGGGGGTCACAAAAGATATATATATTCAAATTACCAGCGGGGCCGCATTAAACCGGAACGCGGGCTGGACTTTGAACAAGCCTGTACTAAACCCTCCTATCACCTACTGCCAAAGAAGTGGCCATCTTAGCTTCTAACCAACCTTCAGATGCCATGGAGATGACACCAGACATTTATCAATCATGTGCCAGTTGTCAATCACCAGATGTCTTAACCCCCCTGGCGGTATTCCCGAGTCTGGCTCGGGGTGGATTTTACATACCAAAAGCGGTATCCCCGAGCCAGACTCGGGCTTGCATCGCAGGATCCAGGAAGAGATTACTTACCTTGTCCCCTGGTTCCTGCGATGTCTCCCCGCTGTGATCGGCGAGCCGCTGTGTCTCGCTCGATTCACAGTGCCGAGCTCCGTTCCCTGCGAGCGTTGCGACGCACGGGGACGGAGTTCGGCGGTAAATTCAAAAGTGAAACACATAGTATAGATACAGCATACTGTAATCTTACAGATTACAGTACTGTATCAAATAACTACACATCCCCTTTGTCCCTAGTGGTCTGCCCAGTGTCCTGCATGCAGTTTTATATATATAAAACTGTTCTTTCTGCCAGGAAACTGGAGATTGTCCATAGCAACCAAAACTGTCTCTTTACATCAAAAGTGGTTTTAGACCAGCTAGAAAAAAGCGATAATAAATTATAATCACTTGCAGAATTGAGCGATAGTGATTTGTGGGGAGATCCGTCATCAAACACTAAAAGTAATAAAAGCTAAAATTCTGCAACTGTGCAAATTTCAGTGTTTTTGATTTGATTACATTATTATATAATTTTTATTATTATTATATTATTATGTGTTTTAATTATTTATAGTTATTTATTATATTATAATTTTTTATTTCGTTTTTCAAACTTTATCATACCCGGGATGTCTACTAGACTCTTGTTTGGACAGATTTAAGTGAACTATTCCTAAGAATTACAGGCCTACAATATGAAACGCCATATTTCTGTGCAAAATAATTGTACCGCTTTCAGCACCTAAAATCTGAAATAATCATACCGCCAGGGAGGTTAAGCCCACGTTCACATCGGGCCGATTTGGCATCCAAATTGATATGTCACATCACATGACAAATCGGTGGTTACTGCCGGCAATGGCACCATCCGAATTGGTGCGGCGCCTCACCGATTCCCAAAAGTAGATCCTGTACTACTTCTGGTGACTTCGGGGGGCGATTTGAATAGACATTTGTGTATGAACCCGCACAGATGTCTGTCAAATTGCCCACTAAAGTCGGACTGCATTGCCGGGTTGAAATGGTGCGAATTCAGCTGAAGTTCAGCTCTCAATGTGAACCCGGCTAAAGGCCGACACACCACAATGTGCTGCAGGAAAGGCCAGTTCTGTGACATTGCAGGCACCATGATACCGATGCGATTTGATGACCAGCTTTCTTTTTAATAGTTAGTCCCTGTGCTACTTTTTCCACATCCCAATAAGATTTGCACCTCAAAAATCTCACCACATGGGAGTGCGCGGGAATCAGAACGGGAATGCGGCATGAGTTCCTGTGCGGTCCCGGGGTGAACCAGATCTAAATGTAGCTGCTTTGGGAAAGTTAAATGGATGAGTTTAGGTCGGCTATAGGTCAGGTTCACACTGATGGGACACGTCACATCGTATGTCATTCGCACAGGAATCGCACCGCATTCCTGTGCATATCACATGTGATTATGTGCAGTGCGATTTGAGCCCATCATTTCACATGGCTCAAATCGCACTGCATCCGCACTGGAATTGGGTCCCATGGAAGTTTGTACCCATGTGATCTGATTTTAACAAAACGCACTGCTTTCTGCGACCTGCTTTTGGGGGCGTCGTTAAGTTTTAATTGCCACCCGCAGCAGATGGTATGAACACAGTGCGATTGCTATGCGGTGCGGAAAACGCAATAATTCCTGTGCATTTCCCGCATCGCATCAGTGTAAACCCAGCATTAGAGTGGACTTTTCCCCCCCATACAGCGCCACATACTGATATGATACATTGTTTCCATTCACTTACAATTACTGGTATTTCCAGTGTTGTCACCCCGGGATCATGGATGTATCCTGAGAACTTCCTGTCACATGTTCCAGAAGTAAAAATGGCCGCTGTGGTACGACTGAAGAGGAAAAGAAAAATAAACAATTACTAATCACTTCTACAGAGGCCTTTTGTTGTCTTACACTATATTACCAAAAGTATTGGGACGCCTGACTGAAGCGTGACATTTTAGGTAATGCTTTTGAAAAATTGCTACACAAATACCGTGCGAGATAAAAAGTTGCAACGATCGCCATTTTATTCTCTAGGGTGTCTGCTAAAAAAAACATATATAATGTTTGGGGGTTCTGTGTAATTTTCTAGCAAAAAAAATGATGATTTTTACATGTAGGAGAGAAATGTCAGAATTGGCCTGGGCGCCAAGTGGTTTAAAAAAAAAAAAAAAAGAAAAGTGTCAGTTATTTTTCAGTAAACGGCCAGCAGCTTTGAAAGGTCACTGAGCTAAAAACAGAACAGCTCATGCTGGTGTAACAGCTTTGAGAATGGAGTCTACAAACAGGAATAAAATGATTTTATGATGCTCTGGAGGTATAAACCACTTCCGGACCGCCGGCGGCGGCCGGCTTTCTGATAAAAGTGGTCCCTGCGGCGGATTCGCCGCGGGATCACTTTTATCGGTGGCGGGAGAGGCCCCCCCCCTCCCACCGCGATCCAGTGCCCTCAGCCGCTTACCGGTGCCGTCGGTAGCGGCGGAGGCAATCGCATCCGTCTCTGTCCTGTGCCTGGAGACGAGTGAGGCTAAGATGGCGCCCACTCGTCTCCATGACACTGCTGGGCGGAAGCGATGTCAAAACATCACTTCCGCCCACGCCTCTTAAAGTATACCTCCCAACATTTTGAGATGGGAATGAGGGACACCTACTAGCAAACGTATGTAGGCATAGGACACGCCCCCTGCCACACCTCTTAAAGGGGACATAACAAAAAAAAGGTTAATCAAATCCACAAGTGCTTTTTTTTACCACTAATATTCCTTTATATTGGCTTTAAAAATTGACAAATACAGCAATTTAGAACTTGGTTAAAAAGTTTAACACTGGGAAACACGTTTTGAAAGATAAAAAGTGCATTTTATATACAACTTTATAGAGCAGACCAAAATGAGGGACAAATGAGGGGGAAGAGGGACAGAGGGACATTGCTCCAAATCAGGGACAGTCCCTCCAAATCAGGGACAGTTGGGAGCTATGGGTTAAACACTAGGGGGCGATCAAGGGGTTAGGTTTGTCCTAGGGAGTGATTCTAACTGTGGGGGGATGGGCTCACTACAACATGACAGAGATCACTGCTCCTGATGACAGGGAGCAGTAGATCCCTGTCATGTTGCTAGGCAGAACAGGGGAATAGGACATGCCCCTGCCACACCTCTTAAAGGGGACATAACAAAAAAAAAAAAAGGTTAATCAAATCCACAAGTGCTTTTTACCTACCACTAATATTCCTTTATATTGGCTTTAAAAATTGACAAATACAGCAATTTAGAATACAACTATATAGATCAGACCAAAATGAGGGACAAATGAGGAGGAATGAGGGACAGAGGGACATTGCTCCAAATCAGGGACAGTCCCTCGAAATCAGGGACAGTTGGGAGCTATGCTTAAAGGCATATTTTTTTAAATGTCATTTTTTTAAATAACTTTTTTTTTTTTTTAATTGCATTTTAGTGTAAATATGAGATCGAAGGTCTTTTTGACCCCAGATCTCATATTTAAGAGGTCCTGTCATGCTTTTTTCTATTACAAGGGATGTTTACATTCCTTGTAATAGGAATAAAAGTGAGTCAACATTTTTTTTCTTTTTTGAACAGTGTAAAATGGCGGTTGTTGCAATATTTTTTTTTGCACCGTATTTGCGCAGCGGTCTTACAAGCGCACTTTTTTTGGAAAAAATTCACTTTTTTGAATAAAAAAATAAGACAACAGTAAAGTTAGCGCAATTTTTTTTAATATTGCGAGATATAATGTTACGCCAAATAAATTTATACCCAACACGTCACGCTTCAAAATTGTGCCCGCTCGTGGAATGGCGTCAAACTTTTTCCCTCAAAAATCTCCATAGGCGATGTTTAAAAAATTCTACAGGTTGCATGTTTTGAGTTACAGAGGAGGTAATTTTTTTTAAAAAACCCGTCCCGACGAGCTCGTGCGCAGAAGCGAACGCATACACGAGTAGCGCTCGCATATGAAAACGGTGGTCAAACCAAACATGTGAGGTATCGCCGTGACCGGAAGAGCGAGAGCAATAATTCTAGCCCTAGACCTCCTCTGTAACGCTAAACATGCAACCTGTAGAATTTTTTAAACGATGCCTATGGAGATTTTTGAGGGTAATAATTTGACGCCATTCCACGAGCGGGCGCAATTAGCGTGACATTTTCGGTATCAATTTACTTGGCGTAACATTATATCTCACAATATAAAAAAAAAAAAATGGGCTAACTTTACTGTTGTCTTATTTTTTTTATTAAAAAAAGTGAATTTTTTCCAAAAAAAGTGCGCTTATAAGACCGCTGCGCAAATACGGTGCAAAAAAAAGTATTGCAACAACCGCCATTTTATTCTCTAGGGTGTTAGAAAAAAAAACATATATAATGTTTGGAAGTAATTTTCTAGCAAAAAAAACTGTTTTAAACATGTAAACACCTAAAATCCAAAATGACTCTGGTTAAACATGAAAGAAAGCAGATTTAAATACCCCACAGATGTCCCAAATGTATTTTTATTAGAAAAAAAAAAATTTGTTTACCAAAGAAAAAATGTGATGTTTACCTGTTGGGAGTGACCTCATTTACATATTGGCAGTTATTGTCATGGCAACACAGCACTGGGCAGAGCCATGTGACCTCATTTGCATATTGGCAGTTATTGTCATGGCAACACAGCAGTGGGCAGAGCCATGTGACCTCATTTGCATATTGGCAGTTATTGTCATGGCAACACAGCAGAACCTTAAGATAAACCAGTTTGTGGCAGTTGGAGCTCAGTCAGAGTCTAGTGTCTGAAGGAGAAGGAGGCGATTCTGAATTTCTCTGCGTTGTTGCTCATTATTTGAAAATGATGCGGCTTTTTGGGAGAAATAAAAAGTATCAGTTGCAGGATTCCCTGAAAACCATCACAGAGGAATCTGTTTTATTACTGAAAGTGGGACCTTTAACAGAGGATCACCCACCTACCACCCAGCCTATAATACCTACCCCCCAGAAGGGTGGGTGTTGGGCAATTAGACAGCTATTGAAGAAGAAGAAGGGAAGATACAATGTGACGAATCCTCTGATCACCACCAAAGAGGAAAACGTTGTACTTCTCAGTGTGAACCCCATAACAGAGGATCACCCACCTACCACCCAGCCTATAATACCTACCCCCCAGAAGGGTGGGTGTTGGGCAATTAGACAGCTATTGAAGAAGATGAAGGGAAGACACAATGTGACGAATCCTCTGATCACCAACAAAGAGGAAAACGTACTTCTCAGTGTGAACCCCATAACAGAGGACCGCCCACCTGAGGATACCACCCCTCCAAGGGGTGAGGGGAGGGCAAATGGGCGGGGGGGCGAGGAAGCTGAAGACGAACTTCAGCCCATTCCTCAACCAAAATTCACAAAAGATGAGGTCATTGGTAAGTATTATAATAGACAAAATAATGCAAGCACTGTAGAGTAATATAATGTATGTCTCCTACATATATACTATATACACTGGGGGTCACTGCTATATACACCTAGAAGGGTCACTGCATAGAGTAGGGAAGTGTTAGAAGCCCTGTCAGGTCTCCATTAGGGAGATTCATGATCACCAATGACACCAGGAGGGAAAGTGATGGAAGATCCACCAGGACAGGAATAGAGGGGGAAATCTTCTGATGGGGACACGGCTTTCGGTGACAACGGTCTAGGAGGGGACTGAGATATTTCTTCCCAAGTCTTGCTGTGTATACAGAACAGATAATGAAGGGAAATCTTTCCATCGGGACCCTTCCTGTAGCAGGAAATACTGAGACAATGCAATTAACAGCAGCATTTGTCAGTTGGCCGACTCTTCAGTTGACCGTTGGGCAGCCAATCAGATTTGAAGGTGACAGGTGTGAGCTGACAGGTATCGGATGTGAAGGAGATGCACAGACCTGACAGACAGCCCAACTGTAAACTAAATGATTGCACATGGCAGGCTGACAGAGCGGCTGCCCCCATCACTGCCATTCCCATCATGGTCACTGGTAGTCATGTGGACAGTCGTGTTCTGGGCTCTGTATGGGGGGCTGCAGGAGCAAAAAAAAAAAGGTTTCCTTCTATTATAGTGTCCATAACAGGACTCGCCCCCCTGCTCCTGCAGACACACCACTCTCTATTGTTTAATTATACCAGTTTAATAAGTGCAGTATATATATATATATATATATATATATATATATATATATATATATATATATATTTCTGTCTATAGATCACGAGAGTTCAGGTAGCCCCCCTTGTTGTACAACAGCTGAGATAAAACCAATATAGAATATTGGAATGATTAATAATTAGGATAAGCAGAATGATGGGATTTGCAATGAGAGGGAGGAAGAGAAAATCACAGGCATACTAAGCAGGAAGCACAGCCTGTGTATGGAATGTAGGATTTCCATCTCTTGGTGACCACAAAGTAGAAATCTGGTTATTCGGGGTGAATTAGAAGCACTTACACTAGTCCTGGCACAGAAAGCTGAGTACTGAGAATGGACTCCCGGGGGGGGGCGCAGAACCCCCACATTGTCCATGTATAGAATTCCCATAAAGAGAGACGAGTGACACCAGATCATTTCCAACAACACCAATCACATTCACTTATGTAAAAGGAAATGCATTTAAAGTGATTGGACACCCTCCATATACCCAGTGAAGTGACTGGCCTCAGGTGATACACAGAGATTAAACAAATCCTCCTACATAAATTGTACCCGTTTATCTGCAGCCATCTGTCCCCTATAGACTTGTAAACCTCAAATAGCAGGAAAAGAAATAATATATATATTTTTTTTGCTCTCCCCAGAAGCAAACAATGACCCAACCACCAATGACACCGAGGATGAGGAAAGCGTGAAGAAGAGGACATGGAAAGATTTTACCATCCATAAAAAACTTGGAGAAGGGGGCTTTGGGAAGGTGATGTTGGCCTCCCATCCCTCCATTCGACTGAAGGTGGCGATAAAGATGATTAAACTGGAAGGATGTGAATCCGCCGATGACAATGAAGAGTGTAACATACTGGAACAGTGCAGGAACCAGCCATATATCACTCGTCTATTTACAACATTCCAAACAGAGGTAAGTCTTTTTATCTCCCAGGCTTTTTTTATCCTATTCCTGTACTTTACCCCCTGCCTTCCTATATTCCTCCACAAAGTGAAATCTTACTTGTCTCTAATGTAACCTTTATCTCTTCTTTTCACACAGGATTATCTGTTCTTTGTCATGGAATACCTGAGTGGCGGGACTTTATTTGAACTGATATTAACTTTAGCTCCATTTGAGGACAACATCATAAGGTAAGTCCAATGACGGCGTTGTGATGGAGTCGGGGGGGGGGGTGGCTGACCACTGAGAACAGGCAGTGACACAACCAGGCCACTCCCACTGAGCCCCGTCCATCCACACCCCTATGTACTATAGGGGGAAGTCTCTTCATCTTTACCTTTTATTGCTCTGTGATATTTTTGAATACTAATTCACATTTTTCCTTCTCCTTCAGATGTCTCACTGCCGAGATTATTTGTGGCCTGCAATTCCTCCATGCTCGTGGGATCGTCCATAGGTAAGTATTAAATTAGCTGACTAACAATCACCCCTTAAAATAGAAAGATGAAATGTTGGGACTTTATATGAGACCATGACTATCCAGTACACAGGTCTCCATCCCTATTGGTTAGTACAGGAGGGGGGAGGGGGAATATGGGAAAATGGGACTTTATATGAAACACAGCACTTGGGGAGATCGAATCACTCAATGATCGTAAATAAAATATTTATTAATGACACAATTGAGTGCAATAGATAACATGATTGGTAGTGATTCGATCTCCCCAAGTGTTGTGTTTCATATAAAGTCCCCATTTTCCCATATTCCCCCCTCTCCCCTCCTTTACTAACAATCACCTCTTGGCTTCTGGTATGTTTTATTAAATCAGGAAGACTTCCCAGTTGCGCTGTCTCCTTCCATCTGCTGTACAATTCTCCCTGCTCATGCCATATTCTGCTTAATGGAGGATTTATATCAAATCCAGCAAGAGGAGTGAGACCTCCTCATGATGAATATAGCAGGTGGGCGGAGCTGGGAACTCCGCAACAGAGATCTTCCTTGTAGGCGGATATAAGAGAAGCCAATGTCCACCCATCAATCTTCATTCTTCTTTGTATACATGTATATTTGTATCTTTTCTTTCTTTATTATAATGTGGGATATGCAGAGCTAACGGTTCACTTCTTTTCTTCACAGAGATATCAAACCCATGAACATTCTACTGCACCGCAACGGTCACATCAGGATCAGTGATTTTGGTCTCTCAGTGGCCGGAGTCACTAAAAACGTTAAGATCGAAGGATGTGTGGGGACACACGGTTACATGGCCCCAGAGGTAAGATTCCGGATATTAGACTGAATTGTAATATTTACTACGGAATATAGAGAAGAGATAAAGGGGCTCCCCTTTCATTAAGGCCACATTCACACATGGACATTTTGAATCTTGACATCCAAATACCCGGGTGTGAATGACAAATCGCACAATGTACATTTAGGATGCCATTTATTGAATCCCACCTAAAAAACGCGGTGCGGTTCTTCCGCGATTGTCACGTGATCAACTGCGCTGCAATTGCTGCCTAAAAGAAGCTCCTGAACTTTTTTGGGGGGGCGACAATCTTCACACAATGTGCAGCAAAAAAAGGCCAATGTATGAATGCAGACTAAAAGGCTAGGGTTAGACCCTCTCTCAGGTTTTTATTGGTGTCCTCATAAGGGAAGTCACACTCTTTATGTGTACTGGTGACCATTGTTAGCAAGAAAGAAAATACAGCAGGATACAAAATGTTTACAGCTGTCCCCAGAACAGGAATAGAGGAAAGTCTTCCAGTGGTGACACCTGTTTGGGGACAAGATCCTAATGCCGCGTACACATGATGAAAATTTCCACCAACAAAACCGTGGATTTTTGTTTGAAGCTTGTTGGCTCAAACTTGTCTTGCATACACACGGTCACACAATTGTTGGCCAACAATTACAAATGTAGGAACGCGGTGACGTACAAGACGTATGACGAGCCGAGAAAAAGGAAGTTCAATAGCTAGTGCGGCTCCTTCTGCTTGATTCCGAGCATGTGTGAACTTTTGTGCGACGGACTTGTGTACACACAATCTGACTTTCCGACAACAACGTTTTGTTGGCGGAAAATTTGAGAACCTGCTATCAAACATTTGTTGGCGGAAAGTCCGACAGCAAATGTCCAATGGAGCATACACACAGTCGGATCTTTCCGACAACAAGCTCACATCCAACATTTCCCATCAGAAAATCCGACCGTGTGTACGCGGCATTAGAGTAGAGTTTCTCTCACTTTGGGAGAATTCCTTTGACTTCCTCTTGAATCCCGGGGACAGGAAGTGAAGGGAAATTCTCCCAATGGCACACAGACAGCAAAAATAAAGTGGCAGGGGTCTCGGCCCTTCCGTACTCTATCCAAAACATATAAAACAAAAGTTTTGACTATATATAATTGGTAAGCCCCACCGCCAACATTCACAAGCTCCGCCTTAGTTTGATGTATTTTGAGCAAAATTTTAGGACTCCTGGGGGGCTTCATACATCATATATGTTAGCATGGAGTCCCGTCTATCCTTTGCCTGGAATAGGAATGTTCTCATCCTTTTTTCTCTCCTTATGTTTCTATAGATCCTAAAAGGGCACCCATACAACACCACAGTGGACTATTACTCCTTGGGAGTGATAGTGAATCAGATGTCCGTTAGCGTGCATGAGCTCAAAGAGATGAAGAAAACCCAGGGGACCACGCCAGGCCTTCCTTTGCACCGGATTCGTCCAAAGGACAAGGATGTTCACCTCAAGGATCTCATAGATATGGTGAGTATACACAGCTTTACCTTCTCTTTACAGACAAAACTCTTTCCAGGTTATACAGACCTTGTTAGGAGTTCAGAACACACAACTCTACATTCTTTCCACCACACATTCATGTGGGTCATAGCAATACTTTTATCACACTGACTGCTTAGTGGAAGGATCTGCCTTCACTTATAGTCCTCCTGAGCATGTACTATACCAGGTACCATGCTACAACCCGATCCAATCATAACATAGTGGCAGGTTTACAAGCAAAATCAAGAAAGCTGAAATATGTCACTGTCAGAATCAAAGATTACGATGGGGAGTTCTATTGGTCACATATTGTTATTGTTCTCCATGTTTCTTATCATATTTCTTTCTTTTTTTTACAGCTCTTATGCGAAGACCAGGATGAACGGGCGCGCCTTGTAAGGGACATCAGAGGGCACCCATTTTTCAAAACGACTGACTGGGCCGAGGTGGAGAAAGGAAAGTCACCCGCAGCATTTACACCACAGCCGGTAAGTATATGAATAATGGAGGGGTCCGTGTATATTGGGGGAGGGGAGATTATTCAGCAGCATCCAAGACGTGTTTTTTGTACAGAACTCTCACATTTGTGATTTTGTGATCACCGCACAATCACATGGTCTGGGGACTTGTCTGAAGGAATTCTGTTTATTATTGGTGAGAATTATTATGTATGTGTCAGGCACACAGCTTAATCCCACCAGAAACATACTTCCTGTCCTGGGGCGACAGCACAGAGTCACTGTATCTATATATACGTCAAGGATGTGTTAATGCAGTGCAGTGCTTCTTCTGATCACTAGAGGGAGCTAGGATTGAAGGATCCCTCTTGGGGTATTTGCTGCACCTCGGGGGTTGGGCTTACCAAGCTTTGTCACCATTTACTGTATAAATCTGGAAGACTGACGAATGTCATTTTCTCCTTCCAGATTTTTAAACCAAGGAAAGATTTAAACATGAAGATAGAGGAATTTATTGCCGAAGAAGAAGAAGAAGAAGAAGAAGACTCGGAAAGCTCCACCGGAGACTCGGAAAGCTCCACCGAAGACTCGGAAAGCTCCACCGAAGACGCGGAAAGCTCCACCGAAGACGCGGAAAGCTCCACCGAAGACGCGGAAAGCTCCACCGAAGACACCGAAAATTGAAGAAGTCAGAATTTTAAGGTCCACACAATATAGGGAGGAGTCTAAATGGCATGGCTTGAACCACTTAAAGTGGAACTATACTCCCCTCACACCCCCGCCGCCCTCAAAATCTAAAACCATGAGGTCAGACTGAGTGCACCCTCTACACCTGCAGCCGTCCGACAACATAGCTAGACAGGTACTCTCCTGAGACAAGCAGCGGCAAGAGGAATGCAGAAGGAATGGGGGGGCATTCCCTCTGCATTCCTCGTCACCATTTATCTCGGGAAAATGCCTAGAGCTGAGAAAAGTGGACATCTCCATCCTAGGCATGTTGTTTGGGGGAAGTGTGGGGGCACCAAGCCTGACTACATAGCTAGGAAGGAGACAGGAACTCTCCGGAGACAAGTCGCGGCAAGAGGAATGTCTCAAGAAAGTTCTGAGGCTGCGCTCAGTCTGACCTCATAACTAGTCAATCAAGATGGCTGAAGATCTGGAACCTAGAAGACAGTGAAGTGAAGAAGGTGGCATGGGTAAGAGGGGAGGCGAGTATAGTTCCACTTTAAGTGGTTCAAGGCATGCCATTTAGACTCCTCCCCCATAGCCCGCCTCTACTCCACATTTCCTGCCCATTGTATGTGCAGCAGTGACTTTGGGAGTGATTGGGATAGGTTGCTTCCTGGAGGGGTGGAGTTTGAGATCAGACCTCTTTCTAAATGGCCTTCTGGATTGTGGGCCCTTGATGTTGTGGTCCTGTCTCTACATTCTGAGCAATGTAAAGGGAGATGAACTGGACACTCTAGACTGATGATTCAGGGATTATCCGATCGCCTTATGGGGTCAGGAAGGAATTTTTACCCCTTTGGAGATAATATGACCAAGGGGGGGTTTTGCCTTCCTCTGAATCATCATAAGGTTTAGGGTTCTGAAGAGGGCTCATCTCTGAGGAGTCAGAGATGAATAGATAGATAGATATAGGGGGGGGATGAGTGATAGATAGAAAAATATTAGATATATAAAAATTTAAATATAGATAGATGTTAGATGGATAGATATGGGGGGGGGGGGTGATAGATAGATGGATATAGCTAGATAGCAAAGCTCCGGTGGCCTAATGGTTAAGGCACTGGCCTCCTCGGTCAGGGATTGTGGGTTCGAGTCCCACCTGGGGCGATATCTTGCTTGTCTCTTATACCAGGATGTAGGGAGTGATCAACTGAAGGAATAATAACCCCCCAACATTGGTATTAGTGAGGACGGTAATTGCCCCAGCAGAAGTGATCAATTGCAGTAATAATAACCCCCAACATTGGTATTAGTGGGGACGGTAATTGCCCCAGCATGAGAGATCAATTTCAGCAATAATAACCACCAACATTAGTGTCAGTGGTTGCAATCAGAGGAAGTTTGACTTACCTGTAATTTCCATATCTTAGAGCATTGTTTCTCAACCTTTTGCATGTCCTCTGCATTCCTCTTGTCACTATTTGTCTCAGGAAAGTGCCTAGAGCTGAGAAAAGTGGACATCCCCTTCCTAGGTATGTTGTTGGGGAAAGTGTGGGGGCACCAAGCCTGACTACATAGCTAGGAAGGAGACAGGAAATCTCTGTAGACAAGCGGCGTCAAGAGGAATGCAGAAGGAGAGGGGGCATGTCTCCTGCATTCCTCTTATCACCGTTTGTCTCAGGAAAGTACTGAGGCTGTGCTCAGTCTGGCCTCATGGCTAGTCAATCAAGATGGCTGAAGAGCTGGAACCTAGAAGACGGTGAAGTGAAGATTTCGAGGGTGGTGGGGTGTGTGAGGGGAGGCGAGTGTAGTTCCTCTGTAAGTGGTTTAAGGCATGCCATTTAGACTCCTCCCCCATAGCCCGCTCCTCCTCCACATTTTCTGCCAATTATATGTGCAGCAGTGACTCTGGCAGTAATTGGGATAGCTTTCTCCCTGGAGGGGTGGAGTTTGAGATCAGACCTCTTTCTAAATGGCCTTCTGGATTGTGGGCCCTTGATGTTGGGGTCCCATCTCTACATTCTGAACAATGTACAGGGAGATGAACTGGACACCCTAGACTGATGATTCAGGGATTATCCGATCGCCTTATGGGGTCAGGAAGGAATTTTTTCTCTTTTGGAGATAATATGTCCATCAAAGCCCTAGAATAATTTCATTCTATGGATTTATCTCCAATAAAAATTGATTGTACACTAATTGTACATTTCACAAAATAATAACCCCTCCCCCAAGACAAACAAAAAATACGAGCAAAGCCCCGTGGCC
Source organism: Aquarana catesbeiana (assembly GCF_042186555.1). Taxonomy (NCBI): domain Eukaryota; kingdom Metazoa; phylum Chordata; class Amphibia; order Anura; family Ranidae; genus Aquarana; species Aquarana catesbeiana. The sequence goes on along the minus strand of NC_133333.1, from coordinate 202,981,465 downwards.
TAACGGGTAAGGTAATGGCATCCTTAGTCAGGGATGTGGATTTGAATTCCATCTGGGGTGCTTAATTCTTTTCTGAACATAAAATACAGACAGAGAACTGACACACCGCCTGAGAGCTTCATTAAATAATTAGAAACCATTAAGACAATTAACACCTTGGTCAGGAGTATACAGTATAATGTATAGAGTGTATATTGTATAGCGTGCAGAGATAAGGAGTATATAATGTATAGAGTGCAGAGGTAAGGAGCAGGGCCTTTTTTCAGCTGGAACTTAGTGGAACTCAGCTCCACCAACTCCGGCTCAGACCCTCTGCTCCCTGCTCACCACTATCACTTGGCTTCTGTGTTTACAAGTGACAGCTTGTCTCCCAACGGCTCCCACAGATCTGATCTCCGGAGTGGATCCCACTTAATGCAGGATGGGGACAAGGAAGATGCAGGTGTCTGGGGTGCAGTGTAGATGCCAACCCCCCCCCACTGGATGATCTCCCTGCAAGTGAGAGAGGCAGAGACACCCACAGTGTGTCAGGAGATGCTAGAGTTGGCTGGGCACTTCGGGTTAATACAGCAATAAAAGTAAAACATGTGGAAAATGGTGGAGCTTTTATAAGGAGTGGGAATGAAAGTGAGATTTGGATGGGGGATGCAGAAGGGGATGCAGCAGCTGTGGAAGATGGCTGAACTCTTCACTCTGTGTGCAGCACATCCCTGAACTCTGCACTCTGTATACAGTGAAGCCCCTGAACTCTGCACTCCGTATGCAGTGCACCCCTGAACTCTACACTGTGTGTAACCCCTCTGAACTCTGCACATAATGCACTCCTGGTGTTTAATTTCTCCTACTGTTAGTGAAATTTGACCACACCCACTATTCGATGCGGTTTGGAGGGTGTGTGTGGAGAGGGGTTTGAGGAGTTGTGGTCCCAGCACCTATTTTCCGAGAAAAAAAAGCCCTATATATATATACCCCGTTTCCCCAGAAATAAGACATAGCATGATTGTCAGTGATGGCTGCAATATAAGCCCTACCCCCCAAATAAGCCCTACTCTGTTTCCCCGAAAAAATGCTTTACTCTAAAAATAAGACCTACTACAAGGACTTTAACTAGGGCTTATTTGGGGGGGTAGGGCTTATATTGCAGCCATCACCGACAATCATGCTAGGTCTTATTTTCAGGGAAACAGGGTACACTGTGTATATATATATATATATATATATATATATATATATATATATATATATATATATATATATATATATATATATATATATATATATATATACATACATACACATATATATACACATACATACATACACAGTATATATACACACACTAGACATGTGCAATGTGTTTCGGTCCGAATACAAGTTCAGATGAATTTTTGATTATTCAGAGATTCGGATACATCCGAATCTCCGAATAATCAAAAATGCATCCGAATTTATATGTATATATGAAATCTGTCAAAATTTGCTTTGTTTAATTGTTTTCTAATGAATTCCAACTTTTCAGAACGATTCTACCCGCGTTTGAAAATGCCCAGGTGTGAATGCAGCCTTATAGTCATGTCTATAGTATAGGAAGTTAATAACGTTGGTGATAAACATTGAAGTGATAAAACGGAGAAGTGTTATTTCCCATAATTCATTCATAAACCATATACATCATGACACTGGATTTTTCTTCCGGACCAGCTAACATACATGTACATTACTAGTTCGGAAGCTTATATCGGGCGATGCTCAGCTGCAGGCATAAACCCGGTATTTTTATTTTTTTTCTTCAGCCAGCAGAGCTCTTTTATGTTAAAGCAATACTAGTTGCTAATTAGCCGCTGGATTGCTTTTAAAAGTGGCATAAGGGGGTCCCCCTGCCTCCCGCCAGCCTCCAGTGCTTCTCCGGGCTCTCCCGTCCCAATGGGGAGTAGACATGTGCACTGTTGAAAAATTTGTTTGTTTTTGTTTTTCCAACCAGATGGAATGGGAGAGCCTAGGAGAACGGGGGAGGGCTGTGGCTGAATGCAGCAGGGATCATTTTTTCTGTGCAAAACGCTTCATGGCCACAGCATATATTATCCACCCTCAGCTGATTTGCAAAATAAGGGGAAGAGGTTGGGGACAGTGAAAAGACACATGACGTTTTTACCACCCTCCCAAACACAAGTGTGAGGGCACATTCACATAGGGCACAGGAACCCATGCAGAGATTTTTACCGGCACAATGCTGATGTTCCATTTTTATTAGGACATGCACCCTCAAGACATATTGGGACACAGTGTCTTTGTCCATGCACCCATGTGTCCCAAAAAAAATTAACGGGACACTGGCATCAGGATGCACACAAAACTGTGCCAGTAAAAGTCTGTGCATGGTAGATGGATGTGTGTGCCTTGTGTGAATGAGCCCTAAATGGGTGCCAAGGATGCATTTCACTGTCCCATCATCATTACCATGATAATTACACACAGTACATGTGATGTGGCTTAAAGCACCTGTACTGTGTGACTATCATGACAATAATGATTGAAATAAATAGCAGCCAAATGTGATCAACGAAGATGATCACATTTAGCTGTGTATAATTCAGTAATTCAGTCATGGGCATCAAGCCAGGGCATGGCATGGGTGAAGGGGGCTTGTGTGCGCCGTCTTGACTGTGACTGTACCTTTTTAGACAGTGGCGTAACTAAAACCTTCAGGGCCCCGATGCAAGAAATCGTGAAGGGCCCCCCTGACCCCTGGACAGCGCTTTTCCTAGGGGGATGTCTGATAAGAGGAGGAGCCGCGAGAGCCGCCGAGGGACCCCAGAAGCCGGTGTTAGGGGCCACTCTGTGCAAAACTAACTGCACAATGAAGTTATGACATGTTTGTTATTTTAAAAAAAAACCTTTACAATCACTTTAAGGGGTTAAAACAGGTGGTCAGGAGGCAACATATTGCCTCTTTACCGGCTGTCAAATGCCTCTAAAAAGTGATCTGAGCATGGATCGCTTTTCAGAGGAATAGCATTTTGTTGTTGGTACATTGAACGAGCAAGAAAAAAAAAATCAGTCCTGATTGTACACATATAGGGTGTCAGGATTAAACGTGCATACATAAAATGTGCATACATACATCTAAACAGTGGCGGCTGGTGCGCAAAAATTTTTTGGGGGCGCAAACATTTTTTGAAAAAAAATCATCAAATGCAGCCACTGTGCCCATCAAACGCAGCCACTGTGCCCATCAATTGCAGCCACTGTGCCACCTAAATGCTGCCAGTGTGCCATCAAACGCAGCCACTGTGCCAAACGCTGCCACTGTGCCAAACGCTGCCACTGTGCCCATCAAACGCTGCCACTGTGCCCATCAAACGCAGCCACTGTGCCCATCAAATGCTGCCAGTGTGCCCATCAAACACTGCCACTGTGCCCATCAAACGGTGCCACTGTGCCCATCAAACGCTGCCAGTGTGCCCATCAAACGCTGCCACTGTGCCCATCAAATGCTGCCTCTGTGCCACTTAAATGCAGCCACTGTGCCCATCAAACGCAACCACTGTGCCCATCAAACGCAGCCACTGTGCCCATCAAACGCTGCCAGTGTGCCCATCAAACGCTGCCACTGTGCCACTAAAATGCTGCCAGTGTGCCATCAAATGCAGCCACTGTGCCATCAATTGCTGCCACTGTGCCCATAAAATGCTGCCACTGTGCCACTTAAATGCTGCCAGTGTGCCCATCAAACGCAGCCACTGTGCCAAACGCTGCCACTATGCCCATCAAACGCTGCCACTGTACCCATCAAACGCTGCCAGTGTGCCCATCAGATGCTGCCAGTGTGCCCATTAAATGCTGCCAGTGTTCCATCAAACGCTGCCACTGTGCCCATCAAACGCAACCAGTGTGCCCATCAAACGCAGCCAGTGTGCCCATCAAATGCTGCCAGTGTGCCCATTAAATGCTGCCAGTGTGCCCTTGAATGCCCCCAGTGTGACCCCCGACCGCTCATCGGCACTTACCCTTTCTTGGTGGGGCAGCGGGTGACTGCGATGAGTGGGGTCCTCCATGCGTCTCCTGCTGTCCACATCTCCCGTCCTCTCCTCTCCTCTTGACATTTCAGCCAATCAGGTGACAGGTAACAGACCCGAGCACCTGATTGGTGGAGAGGCAGTTTAGTGTTAGGAAAGCGAATAGTCATTCGCTTTTCTAACACGGCTGAGTGGCCTGTGAGGTCACCTTTTTTGATGCCTATGGCTCTAATCCGGTGCTTCAAAAACACCCCCCGCTGCTGTAATTCAGGATCCCTGCGCCCAAAAAGGGGCCGGGCGCCTGAATAGGGGGTGGCAGCGGCGGCCATTGATAGATTCATGCAATGCATGAATCTATCTATTGGTGATAGAGGGGTGACTGGAGAGAGGGGGCGGCGCCCAGTGCGCCCTTAATGCACGGGCCATCATTGCATCTAAACACACACACACATAGATAAACACACACATAATATACACACACATATACTGTATATACACACACAAACACATATACATATATAAATACACACATAAACACATGCAAACACATACATGAACACACATATAAACACATACATGAACACATACATATAAACATACATGAACACACATATAAACACATACATGAACACACATATAAACATACATGAACATACATATAAACATACATGAACACACATATAAACACATACATGAACACACATATAAACATACATGAACACACATATAAACACATACATGAACACACATATAAACATACATGAACACACATATAAACACATACATGAACACACATATAAACATACATGAACATACATATAAACACATACATGAACACACATATAAACATACATCAACACACATATAAACACATACATGAACACACATATAAACATACATGAACACACATATAAACATACATGAACACACATATAAACACATACATGAACACACATATAAACACATATATGAACACACATATAAACACATACATGAACACACATATAAACACATATATGAACACACATATAAACATACATGAACACACATATAAACATACATGAACACACATATAAACATACATGAACATACATATAAACATACATGAACACACATATAAACATACATGAACACACACTTACAGAAAGCCTTTTTAAAAACGGCAGTGCTTTACCTCACCTCTTCCTGTCGGGTACTGCACTGTAGGGGGAGACAAAGAGCACAGCACACACTGCTTTCACTTTAGAACAGTGTGACAGGCTCCCCGCACAGTGCCGATTACAGGTCGTCTAACAATGGGGAGATCGATCTCAGCCGCTCCTCCTATCCAGATAAACAGGGGGGCCCTCAAGGGCCCCCTGCAGCATGGGGCCCAGTCGCCATGGCGACCTCAGCGACCCCTATACTTCCGCCACTGTTTTGAGAGAAAAATAATCCTCTGAAGTCTTGATGGTTCCCACTTCAGTTCCCTCACTCAGTAGAAATAGTTTGCTGCTGTGCTGTTACTTTCAGTGTGTTCACACAGACACTGCACTGATGATGATGATGATGATGGATTATGATGATGATGATGGATGATGATGATGATGATGGATTATGATGATGGATTATGATGATGGATTATGATGATGATGGATGATGATGGATGATGATGATGATGATGACAGCCACTGCTGCTGATTTCCCTTCAGTCCAAGCCCGTCGTCTTCTCAAACTTATTTACTGGAGGAGTGAAGTAGTATTTTGATATCTCTCCGCCCATCTGGAACTTTATTGCCATTAAGGCCCCTTTCACACTGGGGCGGTAGGGGGCGTCGGCGGTAAAAGAGCGCTATTTTTAGCGCTGTTTTACCGTGGTATTCGGCCACTGGCGGTGCGGTTTTAACCCCCGCTGGCGGGCGAAAAAGGGTTAAAACCCCTCGTGTAGCGCGGCTATAGCCACGGTATAGCCGCGCTGTCCCATTGATTTCAATGGGAAGGAGCGGTTTAGGAGCAGTGAATACACCGCTCCTTCACCACTCCAAAGATGCGGCTTGCAGGAGATTTTTTCTTCTCCTGCCAGCGCATCGCTTCAGTGTGAAAGCCCAATAGCGCCTGCAAACTGCCCCAGTGTGAAAGGGGCCTTACCCTCAGCTTCTTTAGCAAGGCAGTGGTCATCTTGGAGGTGTGTTTGGGGTCGTTCTGTTGGAATACTGCCCTGTGGCCCAGTCTCCGAAGGGAGGGGATCATGCTCTGCTTCAGTATGTCACATCACATGTTGGCATTCATGGTTCCCTCAATGAACTATAGCTCCCCAGTGCCGGCAGCACTCATGCAGCCCCAGACCATGACACTCCCACCACCATGCTTGACTGTAGGCAAGACACACTTGTCTTTGTACTCCTCACCTGGTTGCTGCCACACACGCTTGACACCATCTGAACCAAATACGTTTATCTGGTTCCAGTAATCTACGTCCTTAGTCTGCTTGTCCTCAGCAAACTGTGGGCTTTCTTGTGCATCATCTTAAGAAGAGGCTTCCTTCTGGGACGACAGCCATGCAGACCAATTTTATGCAGTGTGCAGCGTATGGTGTGAGCACTGACAGGCTGACCCACCACCCCTTCAACCTCTGCAGCAATGCTGGCAGCACTCATACGTCTATTTCCCAAAGACAACCTCTGGGTATGATGCTAAGCACTCAGCTTTTTTGGTCGACCATGGCGAGGCCTGTTCTGAGTGGAACCTGTCCTGCTAAACGCTGTATGGTCTTGGCTACCGTGCTGCAGCTTCAGGGTCTTAGCAATCTTCTTATAGCCTAGGCCATCTTTATGTAGGGCAACAATTCTTTTCCAGCTCCTCAGAGTTCTTTGCCATGAGGTGCCATGTTGAACTTCCAGTGACCAGTATGAGAGAGTGAGAGCGATAACACCAAATTTAACACACCTACTCCCCTCTCACACCTGAGACACCGGGGAGGGAAAGTGGCTAATTGGGCCCAATTTGGACATTTTCACTTAGGGGTGTACTCACTTTTGTTGCCAGCAGTTTAGACATAAATGGCTGTGTGTTGAGTTATTTTGAGGGGAGAGCAAATTTACACTGTTATACAAGCTGTACACTCACTACTTTACATTGTAGCAAAGTGTCATTTCTTCAGTGTTGTCACATGAAAAGATAGAATAAAATATTTACAAAAATGTGAGGGGTGTACTCACTTTTCTGAGATATACTGTATACATACTGTATATACATTCAGTTCACATAACAATCAACATAATTTTAGTGATTCATTGCTGACAGGTCTGAGATTAAGAAAAATAAAAATATGGCATCTCCTGCTCTTCACTCTATTTGAAAGGGATGGTGGTTATCCTTATAAAGTAGAAGTGATTACATTATATTGCTGGTTAGTAGAAAACTACCCTTTCATTGGTGGCCAAAATAGGTGGGAGGTGAATTCACCAAAATTTCAAAAGAAAAAATTGGATGACTCGCGCTATATAGATTGATGTATGTGTGGCCAAATTCGCCACACAAAAAGCACTAAATACAACCAGTATCAGTGAATATATAAACCATCTGTGTGGTGATATATCACAATCAGTGCAAACAAATAACACAAATTATTAGTAAAAACATAAATCATCAGTGCAATAATATATCGCAATCAGTGCAAACAATTGACAAAAATAGAGTCCAAACGAAATATACTGAAAAAACCATGTGGAAGAATCAAAAGTAGTCCGTAAAAGGAACCCAAGACAAGGTGAGTCGGCAATCACAGGTCTTTCAACCGCATGGAACCTCAAATGTGTAGAACCACCACCAAAAGTAAGAGCCTGGCCGCTTACCAGAACCCCATGACCCCCCGTTACAGAGGGTCTGAAAGGGCTTTTGAGATCCTAGTAGTCCGGACTTCCCAGGAACGGAGATGGAGCAGAAATGGGAGTGGAAACTGGAAAAGGGCGTCAGGTGCTATAGACTCATGTAAAATGGACAATCCTCCTAACATGAGTAGAAGGAAGTAACATAAGGTCTAGTAGTGCGTAGGAGAAGATATAATAGCACCCCGTGTCATCAGATCTCCCAACAATAGGGGGGGAGGAAAACACAGGCTATGCCTACACAGGCATCGGACAGGTCGCTCAGCCACATCATTCCCTAAGTGATTGCATGCGGCTGTGTTCAACCGCTGTGTTTTCCTCCCCCCCTATTGTTGGGAGATCTGATGACACGGAGTGCTATTATATCTTCTCCTACTCACTACTAGACCTTATGTTACTTCCTTCTACTCATGTTAGGAGGATTGTCCATTTTACATGAGTCTATAGCATGGGGGTCATGGGGTTCTGGTAAGCGGCCAGGCTCTTACTTTTGGTGGTGGTTCTACACATTTGAGGTTCCATGCGGTTGAAAGACCTGTGATTGCCGACTCACCTTGTCTTGGGTTCCTTTTATGGACTACTTTTGATTCTTCCACATGGTTTTTTCAGCATATTTCGTTTGGACTCTATTTTTGTCAATTGTTTGCACTGATTGCGATATATTATTGCACTGATGATTTATGTTTTTACTAATAATTTTTGTTATTTGTTTGCACTGATTGTGATATATCACCACACAGATGGTTTATATATTCACTGATACTGGTTGTATTTAGTGCTTTTTGTGTGGCGAATTTGGCCACACATACATCAATCTATATAGCGCGAGTCATCCAATTTTTTCTTTTGTTCATGTTATGTGTTTGTGTCACATTTAGACATCGCTGCTTTTTTATTATAATTTTAGACACTTTGAAGCGCAATTATTTTTTTCACTTTTTCTACCAAAATTTCAAAGGCCAAACTGGTAATTTTGAACGAAATTCAGTTTAAACAGAATCACTTCTTTCCAACTTACCAGTATACAGTTTGGAAAAATTATTATTTAAAACCCTGCAGATTTTGTAAGTATGCCCACTTACAAAGAAATGAAGGGTCTATAATTTTTATCATAGGTGTATTTTAAGTGATAGAGACAGAATATCAACCAAAAATCCTGAAAAAACACAATACAAATGTTATAAATTGAGTTGGATTTCAGTGAGTAAAATAAGTATTTGATTCCCTACCAACCAACAATAATTCTGGCTCCCACAGACTGGCTACAGTAGGTGCTCGTGTGGTACACAGATAAGTCCTGTCAGTTTAAGTAGGAGCTCCTAATGACAACTCGTTATGTGTATAAAAGACACCTGTCCACAGAATCTCTTTCTTCCATTCAAACCTCACCATCGTGGGCAAGACCAAAGAGCTGTCAAAGGGCATCAGGGACAAGATTGTAGACCTTCACAAGGCTGGAATGGGCTGCAAGACCATCAGCAAGAATCTTGGTGAGAAGGAGACAACTGCTGGAGCGATTATTCGCAAATGGAAGAAATACAAAATAACCATCACTCGCATTCGGTCTGGAGCTCCATGCAAGATTTTGCTTCATGTGATAAGGATGATCATGAAAAAAGTGAGGGATCAGCCCAGAACTACACTGGAGGAGCTTGTGAATGATCTCAAGGCAGTTGGGACCACAGTCACCAAACAAACCATTGGTAACACAATACTCCGCCATGGATTGAAATCCTGCAGCGCCCGCAAGGTCTCCCTCCTCAAGAAGGTACATGTACAGGCCCATCTGGAGCTTGCCAATGAACATCTAAATGATTCACCTTCCTGAGATGTGTGCAAACCTGGTCACCAACTACAAGAAACGTCTTACCTCTGAGCTTAAATAAATAATGATATTTGAAGCGCTTCACAATGTGCATAAAAATGAATATATATGAATAAATATAAATAAATATAAATACTCAAATAAATCCAGCGGTGAGTAAAAATTCCTAAAAAATCCAGCAATCAAAATAGTGTAAAATTATAAAAAAATTAGTGCCACCAAATGTGTAAAAAAAATCCACATAAAAAATCAACATAAAAATAAATATATATGGATGTATTCAGAAGGTTCAATTATACAAGTGTAGAATCCGATTGGTATAGAGCTTTGATCCGGTCTCACTAGCAAAGCTGTTTAAAAACACTTGCTTAATTAAGGTGCTCATTGACATTTATAGTAACAATGTTTCTTTTGCTTCTGTTCACAATCATAAACAGATCTCATTTGACAGGCAGATAAGAGAAAAAAACAATCATTGTGCAATAGTTAGGATACTATGGAAGAGCCCTGGGGCCATCATAAAAAAAAAATACAGAATTATGAGTTTTTTTTTTACAGAATTCTGAGTTTGAAAGTCAGAATTCTGAGATTCAAAATTGTGTGTGAAATACCTTATCAGCCCATACAATTAATTGCTATGATTAATCTGTTATGACCATAGACACACATTGTCCTGCTGCCACCTAGCCAATCACAATTCCCTCATGTAGGGGCAAAAGTACAATGTTTCCTACAAGTTGGGGTGCAGAGCTGTGCTGTGCTGGCCATTGTGTTCTGTTATCTATTGAAGCTGTGTCCCCCCCACTCACACACAATACACATGTTTTCAGCATGGCTCTTTATGTTGGAGCAGATGACAGAGAAGGATAAGACAGCAAAGGAACCAGAGAATCCAGCACTGCCTGCTTCCCTATACTGTGTACTATAACTAAGATAGATTTACATATCCATATACAGAGCAGAAGACATGTATGTCTGCAGAATGATGGTCTGTGGGTGTTACTACATTATTGCTCATTGGTCCTAAAATCTTCCTATAGACTACTATATTTATAAACTCAGAATTCTGACTTTAAATCTCAGAATTCTGACTTTTAATCTCAGAATTCTGTATTTTTTTTTTCTTTAAACTTACAATTCTGAATTTCAATCTCTTTTTTTTTTTTATGATGGCCCCAGGGCTCTTCCATACTATCCTTTCCTGCTTTACCTAAAACAAGTTTTGGCTGAAGCTCCACTTTGGGGACTCCAATCAGTCTCATGCAGCACAGTGGTTAGTACTTTCACCTGGCAGCATTTGGGTCCTTGGTTCAAATCCCAACTACAACACTACCTGCCTATAGTTTGCATGTTCTCCTTGTGCCTGTGTGGATTTCCTCCCATGCTCCAAAAGACATGCTTGTAGGTTAACCGGCTCCTGTCTAAATTGGCCCCTAGTGTGTGTAGGTATGAATGTGAGTTTTAGGGACCTTAGACTGTAAGATCCTTGAGGACAAGGACTAATGTGAATGTACAATATATATGTAAGCACTGCATAAATTGACAGAGCTATATAAGTACCTGTAATAAATAAATATGGCTTTGTTCTTCTGTGACCTCCAGCAATGTGGCGTACCGCACCCACTGCAAAAAAAAATGCAAAGGATCTTACGTTGGTGAAACAGGACAGAAATTGCAATGAAGAATGAATTTACACAGGAACACAAGGAAGATGATCTCTGAACACCTGTGGGACATCATTTCTCACAATCAGACCCACCCTAGAAGACATAAATGTTTTGGTTCTTAAAGGGAACTTCAAAACTACTCATGAAAGGAAAACTTTGAACTAAGAATGATAATTTTATTTGACACAAAAGATAATGGATTAAATGTGGACCGACGACATTGAGTGCATGCAAAAAATCTGAAAGTGTGGTTGTACTAAGGTTAATCGATGGATCTACTTCAGTACAAACAACCTGCCCACAGATGGTTCCAATTACGGCCAGTCCCTCCTGAACCGGCCAAGATTCGATCCATCTATGGCTGGCTTAACTCCCCTCCCAATCTATATCTCTCTCCCTGCCTTATCTCACAAACTACCCAAGCTTAACTGCTTGTCTACTGGGCACTTTTACCCCCTTCCTGCCCAGGCCATTTTTAAGCTTTCAACGCTGTCGCACTTTGAATGACAATTGCGCAGTCACGCAACACTCTAAGCCAAACAAAATTTTATAATTTTTTTTTCACACAAATAGAGCTTTCTTTTTGTGGTATTTAATCACCACTGGTTTTTTTTATTTTTTTACTGAATAAACGAAAACAGACCGAAAAGTTTGAAAAAAAATAAAAACTTTTCATAATTTTGTTATAAGAATTTTGGAAACGGTAATTTTTCTCCTTCACTGATGGGAACTGATGAGGCTGCACTAATAGGTGACACTGGTGGACACTGTTTTAACTGCACTGATAAAGAGGACATGGATAACCCGTGCCCTGATTATCAGTGTTTCACTTTTTAGAGAAGCCAGTTATAGGCTCTTCTACTCTCCTCATGCTGTCAGCATGAGGAAAGGAGTGCTGATAACCGGCTTCTATTTACTTCCATGATCAGCTGTGATTGGACACAGCTAAGCACGTGGTAAAGAGCCACTGATTGTTTACCTCAATCTGTGATCAGCAGTGTCCTCCCAGAACTAGCCGTCTGCGCTGTAGCCGTCATTCAGCTATAGCACGGTTGGCAAGTGGTTAATTACAATTGTTGTATATGTTTGTCTGTGCTTTTTTGTTTTCCTCAGAGATGGTCTTGCCTAACATTCTGCTAATACGTTGCATATTGGTAATGCTTGGACCTTGAAGGGGGCACCACCCAAAATCAGAAAATTTGGATGTTCGTGAAAATGAAAAAAGTATCATGAACAGACTCAATATTGTTCTGTGACCAAATCTGAAGTTTAATCTGCTTAGATTTGGTCATTCTGGGTGTGTTTTATGTATTTCCTCCAGATCTGTGCATCCAGTGTGAAACATTTCTTTCCTGTAATAAAGACCAGTCATTGCTGCTCTCTCTCCCTGTGCAGGGTCACTGGTCTTGTCTCCGCCCCCTCCTGTAGTTTTCTGTAGACAGACTGTAGTGGGTGGGGCCTACTGGGTACATCCTACAGCTCTGCTCACTGCACAGGCTGTGTACAGCACAGGGATGATGTCGCCGCTGTCAATCCAACAGAAAAAGCCAGCACCACGGTGGATCCTCTACAGTCATAGGCTTTATTCAGCGGGTAACAAATAACTGTAGGATGTCAACGCGTTTCAGCCAGAGCCTTATTCATGAATAAGGCAACCTTTGGCTGAAAGGCATTGACATCTTATGGCTGTTATTTGTTACCCACTGAATAAAGCCTACGATTGCAGAGCATTCACCTTTTTCTGCTGGATTGACTTTTGTGGATGAGGTATCAGCTGCCTCTGCCTGAGCACTGCTCATATACCTGCGATACCATTTTAGGAGGTAGTAGCACTGGTTTGTGTATTTCTGGCAGATGTCATCACTATATTTACAAGGTACAGTGGGGGAAAAAGAGTATTTGAACCCCTGCTGATTTTGAACCACTGACAAAGAAATGATCAGTGTCCAGTTCCATTTGGTGAATATACAACACAAGCCCATTTGACCCACAGAACATATGTTCTTGTGTGTCCAAATGCTATGGTAACACTCCCTAAGTTTGTTGGTGGAACTCTTCACTTCACGTTCACACCATGTTGTCATGATTTCTACACAAAGTTTTTGGACTCATGTTTTAGCTATTTAGAACATATATGTCTCTAATATTGTTTCATTATTCATTTTTTACTTTCTTGGACTTTTTTGGACACTCATCACCAATCAGTGGGTTTATTTGCATTTTTGCTTTTTTATTAGTGATTATTGGGGTATATTTCCCATCTGTTTCATATTTCATTGTTGTATTTTGTTTCATATTTAAGCGCTACACTTTTGGTACCCCCTTCGCAAAACATGACTTAGTACTTGGTGGAAAAACTCTTGTTGGCAATCACAGAGGTTAGACGTTTCTTGTAGTTGGCCACCAGGTTTGCACACATCTCAGGAGGGATTTTGACCCACTCCTCTTTGCAGATCCTTTGCAATTCATTAAGGTTTTGAAGCTGACATTTGACAACTCGAACCTTCAGCTCCCTCCATATATTTTCTATGGGATTAAGGACCTTAATGTGCTTCTTCTTGAGCCACTCCTTTGTTGCCTTGGCTGTTTGTTTTGGGTCATTGTAATCCTAGAATACCCATCCACGACCCATTTTCAATGCCCTGGCTGAGGGAAGGAGGTTCTCACCCAAGATTTGACGGTACATGGCCCCGTCCATTGTCACTTTGATGTGATGTGGTGAAGTTGTCCTGTTCCCTTAGCAGAAAAACACCCCCCAAAGCATAATGTTTCTCCCTCTGTGTTTGACGGTGGGGATAGTGTTCTTGGGGTCATAGGCAGCATTGCTCCTCCTCCAAACACGGTGAGTTGAGTTAGTGCCAAAGAGCTCAATTTTGGTCAAATCTGGCCACAACACTTTCACCCATTTGTCCTCTGAATCATTCAGATGTTCATTAGGAAACTTCAGATGGGCCTGTACATGTGCTTTCTTGAGCAGGGTGACCTTGGGGGCGCTTTAGGATTTCAGTCCTACATGGTGTAGTGTGTTACCAATTGTTTTCTTGGTGACTATGGTCCTAGGCTGCCTTGAGATTATTGACCAGATTCTCCCATGTAGTTCTGGGCTGATTCCTCACCGTTCTCATGATCATTGAAACCGGTGAGATGAGGTGAGAGGTGAGATTTTGCATGGAGCCCCAGACTGAGGGAGAGTGACAGTTATTTTGTGTTTCTTCCATTTGCAAATAATTGCACCAACTGTTCTTATCCTCTCACCAAGCTGCTTGGCGGTGGTCTTGTAGCCCATTCCAGCCTGGTGTAGGTCTACAATCTTGTTCCTGAAATCTTTGGACAGCTCTTTGGTCTTGGCCATGGTGGAGAGATTAGAATCTGATTAATTGATTCTGTGGACAGGTGTCTTTCTTTTATACAGGTAACAAGCTGAGATTAGGAGCACTCCCTTTAAGAGAGTGCTCCTAATGTCAGCTCGTTACCTACATAGAAAACACATGGGAGCCAGAACTCTTTCTGATTGATAGCGGATCAAATACTTACTTCACTCATTAAAATACAAATCAATTTATAACTTTTTTGAAATGAGTTTTTCTGAATATTTTTGTTATTTTGTCTCTCACTGTTAAAATAAACCTACCATTAAAATTAGACGGATCATTTCTTTGTCAGTAGGCAAATGTACTTTTTTCCCTCACTGTAATAACTGGGTTTTCAAAGGTATTTAGTGCTTACAAAGTGGATTTATATCCCTAGTGACTGTTGAGGAATATGTTTAAATGAATGATTTTGTGCTCAGAGTTCAGCATTAAATGGATTTGGTTCTGGGCCAGTGCATCTCGCCAGTTGCGACGTGGTTTAATTTTTGCCGCAGCCAAGAAGCAAAGTGTTGAGTATGTACAGCCCTGAGCAGCTGCATGCCCTTCCTTACTGTGGGCAGTAAAACCGGCAGCTCAACCCCCTGCTTTTTCCTCCCTCTGGCCGCCTGTGTGAATGAGCCATAAGGGGCATATTTTGGAATAAAACACATGCATCTGGAAGATTTACCTGCAGTGAATGTTTGAATATCAGATTCATTGCTTTATTATGTATGCCCCTAAATTAACCTACCACACATACACCCCTTTTATATAAAAAAAAAAAAAAAAAAAAAAAAAAGGGGGGGGGGCACGCATTCCAAATAAAGTGTGTGTGGGGGCGATATGAGAATACATTTTTAAGCACATTTTTTTCCAATGCCGTTCACTGAGCAAAATTTTGCAGTTAAATCGATTTTGCCTAAATTATCATTATTATGCTTATCCACCAAGAAAGCCAGCAAAGGAGTGATCTCACACGGCGATATCAGCCATGGCAGACTGCGTAATCCGGTCATGACCGGTATATTTTAAGGCGTGTGGGTGGTTAGAGATGCGGTTTTGGGTTTCTAGAGACATGAACAGTTTGATTCCCTCGTAGATGCAAGTCCATCAGCGCTTCCCCTTTAAGAGCAGACTGCGGCACCTTAGATGAACTCCGCTGCAGACGGAGAAGGAGAAGGGAAAAAAAAAAATCCAAACGCTTTGCAGCATCGCCGTCCTTCATGATGTCATTGTACAGGTGTCAGCTTGCAGGAGCCGAGACACTCTCTCTCCAGCTTGTTGCTAGGACATGAAGGGGAAAGCGGCCCCCGATTGGTCCCCGTATTTCCCCACGTGAGCCAATAGAGAGCGATCAGCGGGGAGCAGCGCCAAAAAAAAAAAAAAAAAAAAAAAAGACGATTCTTTTCTTCTTCGGGGACAAATAACGTGTTGGAAATCATCGTCCGGGATTCTGGGCTCCACAGGGGCCACACTAAGGCCAACAAAGAAAATCCAGGGGTAGAGGAAGTGTCGGGGGGAGGGGGGGATTTAAAGGGAAAAAAGAAATTAAAAAAGAGAACAGGTTTAATATTTTAAAGGCACAGGATGGGAATTGAGGGGCCATCATAATACATTCAGTAAAAGAACATTCACAGATACCGTAAAGCGTGATGCCTAAAAAAAAAGATGGCAGCATAGTGGGTGCAGTTATTTGCAATTGCGCGCAACAAAAAAATGCCGCTGTTTTGTTGCCACCTTTGGCCTAACACAGCTGTGCACACAGATCTGTAGGCCACACTGCTGAATAGTTCTGTAAGGCCCGTGTATTTGAGTATTTGGTTCTGTACGGCCCCCACACATCGTATCCAATCGAAGTGAATGCGAGTAATTTTTCAAAATTTTTTTTTTGCACATTTTTTATTCATTACTTTTTATTTATTTATTTTTAATTGTCAGCAATGTGGTTATATTGGGTTTATGGTATATTTGTCAGTCTAATCTGTTTAAAGGGGAGCTCTGCAGAGTAAGGAAAGCAGAGGTTTATATGTGCTCTGAACGTGCATTAATACAGGGAATGATTACTAATATACTCCCATTGAATTTTTCTTTATAATAGTTTTGCACAATCCCTTTTCAGGAAATTGACAGTAGGAGGTTCTGCACTGTGAACTAAATTGAATCTTGCACAGAGAGGACCACAGGAGTGCAATAGTGTCAAACTATACTATAGGCCAGGAAAGCAACACCATTGCAGCAATGCATGATTTACAGTGCATTACCGCAACACACAAGTGGTGGTGCCGCCATTTACTTTTAATGTTGCAACTTTGCAAGCTCACAGATAGGAACCTTCTATGAGTTGTGAAGAACTAATTTCAGTACATGTCCAAGGTTTAGGTGCATTGCAACTCTTTCAAAATAATGCAACACATGTTGGAATGCATGGGGTAGCGCACCCAGGCCCAATACAACCATAAGGGTGGCTTAGGCACCCGCCTTGAGGTGTAGTAAAATTTGAGTCCTCAGCCACTTGCTGGGGATTTGGATTTTTAACATGCTGCAAACGTGCTTTTAACAAGCTAAATCTTGGATTTCAATGTGAGAGTGATACAAGCATGAAAAAAACTGACAGCTCCGGTCGGAGCTGCTGTACTAACCATGCAAAGTTAGTTCAGCAATCCCCCCCACTGAGCTGTTGTGTTCTGGCAGGGGGGCGGCCCCCCTGCCAGAACACTCCGATCAACGCTCTCTGCCGTTGGCTGAGAGCGCTGGTTGGGAGTCGGTCGACTGCTGGTTCTCCAGCTCGTTGGACATACACACGGCCGAACGACTTGCTTCTGTCAGACAGCCTGACATGCACACGGCCCAAATGTCGAAATTTTTTTTTTTTAGGCACCTTTTGCAAGGGGAAGGTTGAAATTTGACTTGTGGTTCAATGCAGGTTATGAAAACAGCCAATCACACAATCCAGAAATATGTATGCACACACAGCACGCCTCCAAAATGCTGTATTGAAGGAATGTGACCTTTTGGGTATTTTACTTCTAGAAAGGTTGATGCCAATATATTAAATTGCGAATTGGCTTGTGTAGAGAATTTCTGCATCTATTAAAATCTGCAGTGCTAGTTTTAGATGGAATGAACATTTCATTACTCTTTCATTAGTAATTGTTGGGCTGTATCCAATGGTAGAGATTTGTCACTATGTGAATTTAAAATAGGGTGTTCTGCACTATGCTTTTCTTGAAGTCCATTGAAGGACACAGGAAGTCTTTAACCTGTTATTCTGCTGTCTACAGGAGGATTGGACTGTGCCAAACTGTATGTCAACTCAGGATAATTTCTCCTACTACCAACATGCCCCAGTTGTATGGCAAAGCAGTACTGGGAACATGATCATGAACACAAATAGCTAAGACCTCCTTAAATTGACTTTACGGTGAGTTTATAAATCCTGTGTTCTTTCTGGTCCATTGAGGGACACAGGAATAATTAAACCTTCAGTATGTCCACAAGCAGTCCAAATGAAGGGTGGGCAACAGCAAACAAAAGCTAACAGACCCAAACTGGCTGCAGTTTAATAGCCACCTGAGGGAACTTTACCTCGAAGCTGGCATCAGATGATCTGGGAAACAGTTGCCAGATTGCCAAAACCCTAGCAGCCCTCACAGATCTAGGAGAGCCCAATCCTTGAAACCATAACAATGTTATGTCTGAGTCACCTTGAGATGGTGGGATGAGAAGCCAGAGCACCCTTCTGGTGTTCATTCGGAATGCCAAAAAGATAATCAGTCTTTCTGAAAGAAGCAGCGGTTGACAGGTAGACACCCCAATTTGCATCCAGACAATGAAGGAAAATGTTCCTTTTGGTGAAGTGAAACCAGAGGGATGGGAAAAACAAGGCCCTGTCCTGGTTTGCAGTGAACGGTAGAAACTACCTTAAGCAAGACGCAAGTCCATGGGCTTCAAAACTACCTTGTCCCCATGCCAGTGGCAGAACTACCAGGGTCCTAAAGGTCACACTTACGACTGAGGCCTGGTGTTACGCCACTGTGGGCGGGGGGGGGGACGAGCCCAAGCAGTGTTGCCAGTGTAAAAAAAAAAAAAAAAAGTGCCTGTTAAAACTACACTTGTCCCAAGTTTCCTCTGCCCCCATCCGGCCCGAGCCCAGCCGCGCAGATTACTAATCGGCCAGTCCGGGAATGCATTGGTCAGGTGGGCGGTGACATCATAGCTCTTGCCGCCTTTCCAGCAAGTTTGAAACCAACTGCAAGGAAGGAATGCGAGGGAGAGGATGACCAAAACCTGCAGGCAATTACAGGAGGTCCGTGTGTGGCAACTCCAGGCCGCACAGAGTCTGTGGGGCAGTCAGTTACTCTATGGGAGGTCACTTATGTAAGGGGCAAGTAGAGATCCTAAGGTAAGGGCAACACTGATATAAAGGTTTCCCTCATATCAGTTTGCCTCATACTTTCCACCTTACATCAGGGACTGCAGCGTTCACCCTTGCACTGTAGGGTAAACCCTGTGGACTCTGATGTACTGTTAAGGGGAACTCTGATGTAAAGGGGGCTCCGGTAACTCTGATGTAAGGGGGGATTTTAATGTAAGGGCAGGAAGGGGGCCCACTGCAGAACACGTGAAAGGTCCCCAATCCAGGAGTAAGGGCCCCAGGCTCGGAGGGAAGGGCCCCAGGCTTAGGTCAGGGCCTTCATTGTTTTTTGCACTGGTGCCCTGAGGGTTCTAGTTATGAATCTGCCCTATACACAACCAAAAGGGGTTCCTAGTGGATAAGGCTACCAGTTTAGACACTCACCTTGCAGAGGTGATAACTACAAAACACACCACCTTGTCGGTGAGAGTAGAGAAAGGAATGGGTTCAAAGTGCGGTTTCTATAATGCAAAGAACCAGATTCAGATCACACAGAAGAATAGACAGGGTGAGCTACATGGAAAGACAAAGATTTTAAAGGAGTTGTAAAGGCAGTTTTTTTTATCTTAATGCATTAAGATAAAAAGCCTTCTGTGTGCAGCAGCCCCCCTAATATTTACCTGAGCCCCATCTCTGTCCCCTTTGATTGGCTGAGACACAGCAGTGGCGCCATTGGCTCCCGCCGCTGTCAGTTAGCCAATCAGGAGAGAGAGGGGGCAGGGCTGAACGGCAGCTCTGTGTCTGAATGGATAGACGGAGCTGCAGCTCGGCTTGGGTGCCCTCATAGCAAGCTGCTTGCTGTCGGGGCACTCAACAGGAGGGAGGGGTCAAGAGCAGCAAAGAGAGACCCGCGAAGGAGGAGGATCGGGGCTGTGCTGTGCAAAACACAGAGGAGGTAAGTATAACACGTTTGTTATTTAGAAAAAAAAGAGACTTTACAATCACTTCAATAAAAAGGTCAAAGAAGGCCAACAGCCTCCAAAACTGAATAGAAGGAGCAGAAACTTAAAGCAGAATTTCACACTCTCAATCAACACTGACTATTTTTAATCCTTGTGCTGTATATGCTATATCATATTTACTTGTTTTAAACTTTTATTTACTTTTTTTAAGTTACTTTCTGGTTTCCATGCCTAGGCAAATGATACGATACATCCCAGGAGTCTTCAGGAGGGACTTTCTCAGCTTAGCTTACCCTCTCCTGCTTGCATGCCTGAGAGCAAGTGGAGTCCAGGAAGTAAATGCTACATGAATCATCTGCCCTTACTCAAGATGGACATGGCCAGAAATGATAGAGGGTGTTCTCAACAAAATAAAGCATGGAATCATGGAAAGTTGGGCGAGTTTGCTTTGAATACTAAAAATTAATTAAACAGCATTTTTGGTTTGTGGTGCTCAGATGAAGTGTAGTTCCACTTTAAGAGATTAAACTGTCCCTCAAAACCACGGGCACCTGCCAGGAAGTGGTGTAGCACATGCGTCTGTGCCAGTCTGGAGTAATTAGGATCACAGCAATGCCCTTTTTGGGTTGGGGAACAGTGGAAAGGTTGGAGTAAAACACTAGAAATCCTTCTGCCACAGACACTGGAACAACGAACCCTTGATACAGAAAATTAAACCGGGTTTGATGTAGATCTGCTAATCTGTGCAATGACACATCAAGGGTGGAGGCAAAAACATGAAGAAGGGCCAGGGAGCAAAACTCCAGTCCTGGGTAACTCCTACACCCAAGTGGCTGAGATGAAATTTGCCCAAGTGTTATCAAAGATTAACAAAACAGACAGATCCTAAACCTTTCATATCAAGGAAGGCTTGGTCTGAGGAGTTGGAAGACTGAGTGCTAGATGTTGTGGGTGGACTGGGAGCCAAACTCAATGTGTTGAGTAACAAAAGTGAAGTTTCTTAGTGATTAGAGAGGAATATTCTGTTCCCGAGGCTTCGTCTACTGCGGAAGATCGGTGCTCTTGCCATCAGTAGCATTCTTGATAACAATACCAAGAACTGGTCCAGGGTAGGTGGGAGGATGACGATAGTGCCACTAACTAAGCAAATTCGCTCTTGTATGGCCAAGCTTTGGAGCAGAGGATAAGCAGATTTTAGGCTGCAGACATCAGCACAGTCAATCAATATACTACAAGTAATCCCAGAGCTGTTAATAAGTGAGCTTGTCTATCCTCTCCCTTGTCTAGAAGTAGACATGTTGCAACCAGGTGATAGTAAGGCAGTGTACAGGCTCAAACTAAGAGCAAAGCCTCAGGTATTCATAAAACTCAGACAGCTGGTAGGGTGGCAAGAGGTGACCAAAATCACAGTTGGTGGGCAGCAGGTATAAATCAAGCTCCACGTGGCTCTTTGCAAGCAGGAAAATGCTGTATGTGGGGAAAGAGCACATGTACAACACTCCACCTGGCAGATGTGTCACCATTCACTCCCACAGTGTTAACCCACTTTCTCAGAAAAAAACCAACAGGAAATAAAGGTGCCCTTTAGTGCAAGCACTTTAGCAATGCCAGAGGCTCTGGACTTGTACAGTTTCAACCATAATAGAGTCTGGAAAACGCCCCACCTGGAACCCAGTGCCAAAGATTCCTTCCAGGCTATCCCCATAACGTCCAGTCTGTTGGGGTCTGACCACAGTACTCTAAAAGCTGGACAACTGTGCCAAATAGCTGAAATCGGAGAGACAAAGCTCCAGCCGTGATGTAGACAAGTGTCTTGAGTTGGTATTGCAGGGGATCTGGATAGTGGCAATTGCTGACTGGTTCATTCTTTTATTAGACAAAGCAATTGCCTAATTTTCCCTCTTTAGAGTGCTGGGAATAGGGTAATTGTTATATCTCTATTATTTACACCCAGTCCATCTCTCCCTCCTTCCTATCTAATGCTCCTCTCCTGAAATACTCTGCTCTACTGGAGGACTCAGCTCCTTCTGCTCTCTCCTCTCCTGGAATATTCTGTCTGCACTGCTGGAAGACTTCGCTGTCACTCTCACCTTGATGGGCTGATTAATGAGAACACAAAAAAATAAAGGTCATGAAACTTGAATGCAATTGGCTCCTATGGTCATTAGCTCCATTTTTTTAATCCACGTTTGAAAAGTATATCCATAAAATACAATCTTTAAAAAAATTGTACTCAGCTGGTTTCCAAATTCCATTGTGTATTCTGAACACTTCAACAATAAGTCTAATTAGTGTCTTATTCTGGTGAAGTGGTGAACGCAGAGGACTCTGTCGCCCTCTACTGGTCACTTTTATCCAGACCCCCCGATTTGTAATAGAAAGTTATATGACATCCTGCAGTGATGTTACCCCTAAGATTCTTGTAGCATTTGTTCTTCCCACACAACAATGACCTTTACCTTCTACAGAACAGATCTGGGGTCAATTTTGGAGTAACAGTGCCAAGAAAAAAAAAATGAATGCCAAAATATTTTAAAAATCTACAAACTCATAGCAAATGGAAATAATGTAGGTGATTTGTTTTTGTAAGTTTCCTAGCAATTAGCAGTGTAAAAATCTTGTGGGGATTGCTAGGATGTAGATTTAGTTTTTGTTTTAGAATAGATATATACATACATACATATACACACACTCTATAAAAAAATTAAATTATATATAGCCACACACCGTGTTTCCCCGAAAATAAGACCGGATCTTGTATAAAATGTCTACAAAAAACACACTAGGGCTTATTTACAATAATCTACATTTATTCAAATGTAGTCATATCATGACGATCTTAAAAAGGTTGTAACCCTAAAAAAAAAAATGTAAATGTGTATATATATATATATATATATATTACAAAAGTGAGTACACACCTCACATTTTTGTAAATATTTTATTATATCTTTTCATGTGACAACACTGAAGAAATGACACTTTGCTACAATGTAAAGTAGTGAGTGTACAGCTTGTATAACAGTGTAAATTTGTTGTCCCCTCAAAATAACTCAACACACAGCCATTAATGTCTAAACCGCTGGCAACAAAAGTGAGTACACCCCTAAGTGAAAATGCCCAAATTGGGCCCATTAGCCATTCCCCCGCCCCCCCGTGTCATGTGACTCGTTAGCGTTGCAAGGTCTCAGGTGTAAATGGGAAGCAGGTGTGTTATATTCAGTGTTATCGCTCTCATTCTCTCATACTGGTCACTGGAAGTTCAACAAGGCACCTCATGGCAAAGAACTCTCTGAGGATCTGAAAAAAAAAATTGTTGCTCTATATGAAGATTGCCAAGACCCTGAAACTGAGCTGCAGCACGGTGGCCAAGAGCTGACAGTGGTTCAACAGGACAGGTTCCACTCAGAACAGACCTCGCCATGGTCGAACAATCAAGCATGGTGGTGGGAGTGTCATGGTCAGGGGCTGCATGAGTGCTGCCGGCACTGAGGAGCTACAGTTCATTGAGGGAACCATGAATGCCGACATGTACTGTGACATACTGAAGCAGGGCATGATCCCCTCTCTTCGAAGACTGGGACGCAGGGCAGTATTCCAACATGATAAAGACCCCAAACCTGACCACTGCCTTGCTAAAGAAGCTGAGGGTAAAGGTGATGGATTGGCCAAGCTTGTCTCCAGACCTAAACCCTATTGAGCATCTGTGGGGCATCCTTAAACAGAAGGTGGAGGAGCGCAAGGTCTCCAACATGCACCAGTTCTGTGATGTCATCATGGAGGAGTGGAAAAGTACTCCAGTGGCAACCTGTGAAGCTCTGGTGGACTCCATGCCCAAGAAGGTTAAGGAAGTGCTGGAAAATAATGGTGGCCACACTAAATATTGAGACACTGGGCCCAATTTGGACATTTTCATTTAGGGGTGTACTTACTTTTGTTGCCAGTGGTTTAGACATTAATGGCTGTGTGTTGAGTTATTTTGAGGGGACAGCAAATTTACACTGTTATACAAGGTGTACACTCACTACTTTACAATGTAGCAAAGTGTCATTTCTTCAGTGTTGTCACATGAAAAGATAGAATAAAATATTTACAAAAATGTGAGGGTGTACTCACTTTTGTGATATATATTTATATTTTGTTATATCCTGATCCTTTAAAGCATGATAGAAAACACAGTACTTGTGTGCTGTGTCATTTAAACCTCTCTATGTTCTAAAAAACCTGGAATACAACATTGAAATGTTTTTAAAAAGTTCCCGTTTCCCCTGTCTTCGCTCTCCCTCTCCCCCTGTTAGCGCAGGACATTCTGTGATCCCAAAATACAAAAAAGGAGACATACTCAGAGGCGTAACTAGAATCTTCAGGGCCCGGTGCAAGAAACCATGAAGGGCCCCCACCAGGGGAGTTGCTAGGTCTACAAAAGATCTCGGGCTAGAGCCAATAGCAGCTAAGTAAGGAAAGTCATACACTTTGGCGGGCATACATATGTATATATTATATATATGTGTGTGTGTGTCTATCTATCTATCTATCTATCTATCTATCTATCTATCTATCTATCTATCTATCTATCTATATATCGTTACATATCTGAATGCGGATCCCCCACTTACATCAGGATCCCCAGGGATCCACCACCTACATCAGGGTCCCCAGAGAGCCCCCCTTACATCAGGGTCCTTAGAAAGCCTCCCCCTATATTAGGGTCCCCAGAGAGCCATCCCTCCTTACATCAGGGTCCCCAGGGATCCCCTCCTTACATCAGGGTCCCCAGAGAGCCTCCCCTTACATCAGGGTCCTTAGAGAGCCTCCCCCTATATTATGGTCCCCAGAGATCCTCCCCTTACATCAGGGTCCCCAGAGAGCCTCCCCTTACATCAGGGTCCCCAGAGAACCCCCCTTACATCAGGGTCCCCAGGGAGCCCTCCTTACATCAGGGTCCCCAGAGAGCTCCCCCCCCACATTAGGGTCCCTAGAGAGCCTCCCCTTACATCAGGGTCTCAAGAGAGCCTCCCTACTTATATTAGGGTCCCCAGAGCCCCCCTCATTACATCAGGGTCCCCAGAGAGCCTCCCCTTACATCAGGGTCCCCAGAGAGCCTCCCTTGAATCAGTGTCCCCAGAGAGCCCCCCTTACATTAGTGTCCTCAGAGAGCCCCTTCCTTACATTAATGTCCCAAGAAAGCCCCCCCCCTCACATCAGGGTCCCCAGAGAATCCCCCCTACATTAGGGTCCCCAGAGAGCCCCCCCATACATCAGGTTCCCCAGAGAGCCCCTCCTTACATCAGGGTCCCCAGAGAGCCCTCCCATCATCAGGGTCCCCAGAGAGCCCCCCCATACATCAGGGTCCCCAGAGAGCCCCTCCTTACATCAGGGTCCCCAGAGAGCCCCTCCTTACATCAGGGACCCCAGAGGGCCCCTTCCTTACATTAATGTCCCCAGAAAGCCCCCCCACATCAGGGTCCCCAGACAGCTGACCCCCCCTTCAAGAGGTTCCCCACATCTGTGTCCCCAGAGCCCCCTTTCCTTACATCAAGGTCCCCAGAGAGCCCCTCCTTACATCAGGGTCCCCAGAGAGACCCTCCTTACATCAGGGTCCCCAGAGAGCCCCCCCCATACATCAGGGTCCCCAGAGAGACCCTCCTTACATCAGGGTCCCCAGAGAGCCCCCCCCATACATCAGGGTCCCCAGAGAGCCCCCCCATACATTAGGGTCCCCAGAGAGCCCCCCCATACATCAGGGTCCCCAGAGAGCCCCTCCTTACATCAGGGTCCCCAGAGAGCCCCCCCCATACATCAGGGTCCCCAGAGAGCCCCCCCATACATCAGGGTCCCCAGAGAGCCCCCCCATACATCAGGGTCCCCAGAGAGCCCCCCTTACATCAGGGTCCCCAGAGAGCCCCCCTTACATCAGGGTCCCCAGAGAGCCCCTCCTTACATCAGTAATAAATAAATATATTTGTATGCGCTAAAGGCTATAAATACGTGAACAAAGAATATAATAAATCTATACAATATTAAAAGAAGAAGAAAGTGACTATAATCCACAATTGAATTTATGAAAAATGGTAACATGCACCATGCAAAAAAATGTGAGAAAAAAAAAAAAATCCTTTAAATGATTAAAAAAAAATATATATATATATAAGTGCTACTTGATAAATAAAGTGTCCGAAACCAATTTATACAAATGAATATATCTCAGTTCAAGCCATTCATAAGAGTATATAAATCAAAGTGCACAATAGTGTCCAAACAAATAGCAGGCAATCCTCATGCTGGTTTTTTGGAAAAGTGCTAAATATTCCTCATGCTCTTCTTATGAGATGTGCACATTAAGGCATGCTGCAGTGCTCTCCAGTGACCCCCAATGGATAATGCGCTCACCTTAGAGCGTGTGACACAGTAGCTAAACAGTGTCAAAACACGCATTAGAGCCACTCCAGGGCTCACACAGGGTATGCTGGTGATGATCTCTATCTCGCTCAAATGGTGACATATATGAAAGAAAGGAGACTCATAGCATAATACCGCCAGGAATTTATTTGAAAAGCCCTAAAAACAATCCCTCCAGGAGGGTACTCACAATGCTTGGGTGCGTCAGTGCACCATCCTATCCAAAACATGCAATACAGATGAATCCTGTGGCGTGCGGTGCGGTGTTCAATCCTCTGCCTGTCTGTGTGTAGAAAGCTCCGTCCTGCCCCTCCCCCCCATACATCAGGGTCCCCAGAGAGCCCCCCCATACATTAGGGTCCCCAGAGAGCCCCCCATACATCAGGGTCTCCAGAGAGCCCCCCTTACATCAGGGTCCCCTGACAGTTGACCCCCCCTCCTTCAAGAGGTTCCCCATGTACCTGGCTGGTGGAGGTGGGAGGCGGCGATCGGCAGCTCTATGGTGTCCACAGGCAGGGAATCTCCATGAGGCTTGTAGTTCTTCTCCCGAGTGTATACAGTGTAGAGGGGAGGGGCCTCTGACCCGGGCATGTATCAGCAGCAATGTACAAGCAGAGCGACTCACTGAAAGGGAAACTGATACCTGCCCGGGTCAGAGGCCCCTCCCCTCTTCTCTCCACTGTATACACTGACGCTCGGGAAGAGAACTACAAGCTCCAGGGAGACCCCACCGCCCAAAGGCACAATAGATCTGCCGATCGCTGCCTCTCACCTCCCCCCACTGCATTCTAAACGGCAAGCCAGAGGTGCAGGGGGAGATGCCGGGTCTTGGGCCCCCCCCACAGCGGCAGAATGGCAGGGCCCAGTCACAAGTGCGACTGCAGTGACCCCTATAGTTCCGCCACTGTGCGTGATCCTGCGCAGAGCGGCCACCCTGCAGCAGTAAAACTGCTATAGGGCGATCGGAAAACTAGTTTATGACTAATATCTGCATTAACACTATGTGGAAATTGTGTGGGGCCTCTCCAGACCCTGCAAGGACCTTGACCAACATCAGGACCGGGGAACAGGGAGCAGTTCCATGGATCTGGAGCTGAAAGACTCTGTAGCTTCAGAGGGGATTCAAAAATAAATGATCTGCTTCAGCACACCAAGGGCAAACAAATAAAGCTCATTTGAGTTATTTAACTAGACATGTTCCTTTAAATAGGCATGGGTTAGTGACAGGGTCTCTTTGAACAATATAAGTACAAGAATTGGAGCTGTTAGGAAGTTTGTTACCTGGAGTTGTTCATAGTCCAGACATCTGTTGTCTGTCTGCAATGCTGCATAAGGACTTTCAACGACAGGTTTTGGATTATGGGGCACCTACAAATTTTGGGGTACAGTTATTATTAGATTGCAAAGGTACGGCCAACTATCAATTAGTCATTTTTGGCTCTGACCTCAAGATTCAAAATACATGCAACAGTACAGGAGGTGACTCAGTACGAAAAGCAAACACCAAAGGGCTCCAAGGAAGTGTAGTATTAAAAATAAAGTTTATTAAAAAAAATTTGAACCACACTTCTCCACTTGTCTTTTTTATTGGGTTTTTTTCAATAAAATACTACACTTAGCTGTCGTCCTACTGCTAGTTGGAGATGTCCCAGAATCTATGAAAGGAGCTACCAGAAGTGTAACCTGATGGAGTTCTATGAACCCTTGATGTACCCTTGATGCTTGGTCAGCCTATGTAAAGACTGTATCTCGTTATTAAAAAAAAAAACAAAAAAAAAAACACAAGGGCTTTATGCCACCTTTATACCATTATCCAATATTGATCATATGGCTTAGCAATGGTGCATACAGTAGGTGCCAATGCATAATTGAGGCCTCTCTTAAGGCTGCATTCATACCTGAGCGTATCGTTTTCAGGCAGAAAATCGCGCGATTTTGCTGCAATTTTTGCCGCGATCTTGTACAGGTCAAAAGGTCACCAACGTAAAAAGCAGAAAAACGCCCGTAATCTGCCTAAAAAGAAGCTCCTGTACTTTGAGTGATGGCCGTTTTGCTTCAGGCGACAGAACGCTCAGATGTGAACAGGGGCTATTGAAATGAATGGGATTTGTATTGTTGGGCGTTTTTAGAGCTGAGGCTTACAGCAGAAAAACACCCAAAAAGACCTAGGTGTGAACGGAGTCTAAATGGTATTGCACAGAGCAGCCCCCTACCTCCTCTTCAGGGGTCAGGGATTCCAACCTCAAACCTCCCCCCTCAATCCCCCTGAGCTCTCAGCACCTCTTCTCTAAGTGCCACCATAGAAAGTCACTTTCTATGAGGGCAATCAGGTGGGCATGCTCCTACAGGAGACTCATGTTAGTTTATTGAGGGGGGAGTCTGGGAGAGCTGCTATTGAAAGGTTTTACCTTAATACAGAGCATGCATTAGGTAAAGAACCCTTTGTCTTTAGAACCACTTTGAGGATAGCTGCAGTATCACTAGTGGTTGGTTAAAGTGTATCTAAAGCCAAGGATTTTTGGTTTTTCTTTATTTTTGAAGTAATGATGGGTTAGAAGTACCGTTCTCTTGGCAACCACCAAACCCAAAAACATCCATCAGATTGCCAGTTAGAGAGGTGTGATTCATCACTTCATGATTTACACCACTGCACCCGACACTTTGCATTGCACTTGGTGATGTAGGGCTTGGATGTAGCTGCTTGGCCATGGAAACCCATTCCATTAAGCTCTCTGCGCGCTGTTGCTGTGCTGATCTGAAGGCCACATGAAGTGTATTGACTCTACAGACAGTTGGCGACTTCTGTGCACTTCAGCATGCACTGACCCCGCTCTGTCATTTTACGTGGCCTACCACTTCATGGCTGAGTTGCTCATGTTCCCAGTTGCTTCCACTTTGTTATAATACCACTAACAGTTGAGCGTGGAATATTTAGTTGCAAGGAGATTTCACGGATGGACATATTGCATAAGTGGCAACCCATCACGGTACCACGCTTGAATTCACTGAGCTCCTGAAAGTGACCCTGTCCTTCACAAATGTTTGTAGAAGCAGTCTGTATACCTAGGTGCTTGATTTTATACACCTATGGCCATGGAGGTGATTGGAATACCTGAATCAAATGATTTGGAGGGGTGTCCCAATACTTTAGACCAGTGATGGTGAACCTTGGCACTCCAGATGTTTTGGAACTACATTTCCCATGTGTAATAAAGAAAACGTCAAAGGTTCCCAACTTCCCATAGCATAATGAAGCAGATGTCTCATGCATTAAACATGTTGTATATAGATAGAAGTTATTACTTATAAAACTATTACTAAGTTTCTTGTAATTCAATAACTAAAGTTATTATATGAATATAGACCCATACTACACCATGATGCTCAACAATACTGCAGAGTGCATGAGCATCATGGGAAATGTAGTTCCAAAACACCTGGAGTGCCAAGGTTCGCCATCACTGCTTTAGGCAATATAGTGTAGATAAAAAAAAAGAGGCATTTATCCATTACCTACTCTTAAAAAAAAAAAAAAAAGTTTGAACATTAGCTATACTTTCTAGACAACCATAATTTTAATTGTATAAGGACTTTTAGGCTGGGTTCATACTTATGTGAATAAGATGTGGGTTTCCCCGCATTCAAATCGCATGATAGGAGAGTGTGGCCGGCTCTCAATGGAGCCAGTTCACACATCTTTGGAGCGGCCGCAGAGCACACAGCTGAAGGGTCCTGCGGTCGTAATTGGCTCCATTTCAGGTCCGAATTCAGGCAAAAATTCGGACCTGAACCTGTGAACAGGGACGCACCGGACCCCCTGCCATGCCCTGCGCCACGCATAGGGATTGATTTACTAAAGTCACATTTACTGTGCCTGTTTGAAAGTACAGTTTCTCCAGAGCTTAGTAAATGAGGGAGAGCTATGCTGGCTTTCATCATCCAATCATGTGCAAGCAAAAATGCTGTTTTTAGATTCCTTGCAGGTGATTGGTTGTTCTTTGTAAAGTGAAGCTTTACCTCATTCACCAAGCCCTGGAGCAACTGCACATGCAGAGTGCAGCTGCACTTTCAAAAGTGCACAGCCAATTAGCCTTTAGTAAATCAACCCCATAGTGTGAACCCAGCCTTAAATTAAAAAATGGAAAAAAACTGCAAAAAGTCATAATTATTTAAAACACACATACTGACCGTAACATTCATATAGAGATTGGTATCTCTGGAGGCTTCCTCGGTTGCTGGATTTGGTTGGCTTGAAGCTCTTTTTCTTCTGTGAAAAGAAATTTGCTGTTGCATTCAATATAATACAGATATGTGCTAATCATGCGCAAACTGTGTGCAAAACTGGCTTGCATGGCCTTTGTTTGGACATCATTGGTTACTGCACTGGTGCATAGGAGTTTAATGTGAACATGTGCTTTGCCCATGTAGGAGAAAGCAACCAGTGCAGCATCACATGGTCAACTTTTCTTTGATCTCTCACAAGGTGTAAAAATGACCGTGAGTTGCTGATATCATAGCTCACACTGAGCTGTGAGTCCTCCCCATGTGACATCACTAGTGCTCAGTGATTGGCCCTGCGCTGTCACGTGCCTTTATCATACCTGGAAGCACCTCTGAACAGCTGAACAGAGCAGCAGGAGAGCAAAGGAAGGGTGAGTTTGTGCTACAGGGAGTGAGGGCATCAAAGTGAACCTGCTGCCCTGACCTGCATGGGTAAAATAGACTAAAAAAACTTTGCCAACGCTCAATTGTTTTTTTTCTCATAAATTGCTGAGGGCTGGTGCTCATGGCTGGAGTGTGTACTCAGAAGGCATCAATCCATGAAGAAAATTACCTGGCAACATGGTACATTCCAAGTTCCAAATACTTTATTAGGTTACATTTAAAAGTGGCACAATACAGCTAACATGTTTCGGCTATACGGCCTTCTTCAAAGCATCTTTGAAGAAGGCCGCATGGCCGAAACAAGTTGGCTGTATTGTGCTGCTTTTAAATGTAACCTAAGTATTTGAAACTTGGAATTTACTAGGTTGCCAGCTAATTTTCTTCATGGATTGATGGGTAAAATAGAGGTTTGGTTTAAAGGAAACAATTAATGAGGAAGCATAGGGAGCCACTGCTGACTTCAGCTTTTTGTGGCTTCAGTAATTTCTAAGGCCCCTTTCACATAGGAATTACAATCAGGTCCGTCTGTCGGTTTTTCAGGCGGACCTGATAGGGAAGTCCATTCATTCCTATGAACAAGCGGGTGTAATCGGAGCAGAGGGGGGCCTAAGACACATCCATGTCTGCTCAGTATCTGCAAAGTGGACACATGCAGATGTTAAGAAAAAACCGCGCTAGAATATAATTAAAATGTGATACAATCATGCAACCATATCCCAAGAACTCCTCTTAGGGAATTCATACAGATTGTGAACCATTGCGATAATCAAAACTGATGTCAGAAAATAGTGATGTCCATACAATAAAATGTGAATTAAAGCAGGGGTTCACCCACGCCGCCAAAAAAAAAAATATTAAAAGCCAGCAGCTAAAAATACTGCAGCTGCTGACTTTTAATACATGGCCACTTACCTGTCCTAGGGTCCAGCGATGTCGGCAGGGGACGCCGAGAACCCGCTCGGTTCTTGGCAGCTGCCGCCACCATCCTAGGTGAGGGAATCAGGAAGTGAAGCGTTGCGGCTTCACTTCCCTGTTCCCTACTGCGCATGCGCGAGTCGTGCTGCGCGTCCCTAGTGGTCCCCGCTCTCTCCTGGGAGCTGTGTGTTCCCAGCAGACAGTGCGGTCGGGACGGGAAGAGGCATAGACTCCCATGGGAGTCTATGCCGGAAGTGGGTGCAAATACCTGTCTAAGACAGGTATCTGCACCCCCCTCCCCCCTGAAAGGTGCCAAATGTGACACCGGAGGGGGGGGGGGTTCCGAAAAGTGGAAGTTCCATTTTTGTGTGGAACTCCGCTTTAAACAATGATATCCTTATGATTTAAAATGGAAATCCTTGTATATATGATTTTGACCAAAAATAGTCCCAAAGGAAAGCCCTTGAATGAACACAACAGGAACTCGGTGGTGAAGTGATCCGCCACCACATAGATTTTGCGCTTACCGCAACACAAGCAATAAGTAGCCTGAAATCCATCCCGACATGGGAAGTCCAGCTGGTAAATGCTTGACTATATGCAGCGTGGCTGGGTAGATACAGCAGGGACCCCAAACACTCGACTCAAAAGCATGTGCATGAAAGAAAACTGGCCATAGTGTAAATCTGGCGGAATGATTTTTTAAAAGGAGGTAGAAAACTTACATAAGCAAGGTATAAAACAGCAAATCGCCGGCCGGCATAGCAAGCACCCGTCCACAATAGGATGGCAATGACGTCAGAGCGAGGTTGACGCTCTGACGTCATTGCCATCCTATTGTGGACGGGTGCTCGCTATGCCGGCTGGCGATTTGCACCGTCGTTTTTGCGGAGGTATTCGGCCGCTAGCGGGGCGCTTTTAACCCCCGCTAGTGGACGGAAAAGGGTTAAAACCACCCGCAAAGCGCGGCCGCAGCGGCACTTTGCCGACGGTTTGGCCGCACTGCCCATTCATTTCAATGGGCATGAGCAGTGAAGGAGCGGTGTATCAAAGATGCTGCTTGCAGGAGTTTTTTTAACGTCCTGCCAGCACATCGCCTCGGTGTGAAAGCCCTCGGGGGCTCTCACACTGACACGACATAAAAGGCCGGATCCATCAGTCTCTCACTATCTTCTGCTGGGATCTCACCATTGCCATCAGTGCAGCCTGATAGATGCCCATCTGCAGCCTCGGAGAGGACAGGGAGGGGGGCGCGACGAGCGCCAACATATTACATACAGGAGAATCTCCTGTTCACTCGGCGGCCTCTTTAATACAAAGTCCCGCCTCCTATGATAGACAGAACAGTCATCCAATGCCAGCCCAGGAGACGGGACTTCCTATTACAGAGGCTGCCGAGCAAACAGGAGATTCTCCTGTATGTAATCTGACGGTGCTCGTCCCGCCCCCCTCCCTGTCCCCTCCCAGGCTGCCAGAACGATAAATACGGTATATATCTCTTGTGGCCCCCCAATGAGTCGATTCTTTGGGGGGTCACAAAAGATATATATATTCAAATTACCAGCGGGGCCGCATTAAACCGGAACGCGGGCTGGACTTTGAACAAGCCTGTACTAAACCCTCCTATCACCTACTGCCAAAGAAGTGGCCATCTTAGCTTCTAACCAACCTTCAGATGCCATGGAGATGACACCAGACATTTATCAATCATGTGCCAGTTATCAATCACCAGATGTCTTAATCCCACGTTCACATCGAGCCGATTTGGCATCCAAATTGATATGTCACATCACATGACAAATCGGTGGTTACTGCCGGCAATGGCACCATCCGAATTGGTGCGGCGCCTCACCGATTCCCAAAAGTAGATCCTGTACTTCTTCTGGTGACTTCGGGGGGTGATTTGAATAGACATTTGTGTATGAACCCGCACAGATGTCTGTCAAATCGCCCCTAAAGTCGGACTGCATTGCCGGGTTGAAATGGTGCGAGTTCAGCTGAAGTTCAGCTCTCAATGTGAACCCGGCTAAAGGCCGACACACCACAATGTGCTGCAGGAAAGGCCAGTTCTGTGACATTGCAGGCACCATGATACCGATGCGATTTGATGACCAGCTTTCTTTTTAATAGTTAGTCCCTGTGCTACTTTTTCCACATCCCAATAAGATTTGCACCTCAAAAATCTCACCACATGGGAGTGCACGGGAATCAGAACGGGAATGCGGCATGAGTTCCTGTGTGGTCCCGGGGTGAACCAGATCTAAATGTAGCTGCTTTGGGAAAGTTAAATGGATGAGTTTAGGTCGGCTATAGGTCAGGTTCACACTGATGGGGCACGTCACATCGTATGTCATTCGCACAGGAATCGCACCGCATTCCTGTGCATATCACATGTTATTATGTGCAGTGCGATTTGAGCCCATCATTTCACATGGCTCAAATCGCACTGCATCCGCACTGGAATCGGGTCCCATGGAAGTTTGTACCCATGTGATCCGATTTTAACAAAACGCACTGCTTTCTGCGACCTGCTTTTGGGGGCGTCGTTAAGTTTTAATTGCCACCCGCAGCAGATGGTATGAACACAGTGCGATTGCTATGCGGTGCGGAAAACGCAATAATTCCTGTGCATTTCCCGCATCGCATCAGTGTAAACCCAGCATTAGAGTGGACTTTTCCCCCCCATACAGCGCCACATACTGATATGATACATTGTTTCCATTCACTTACAATTACTGGTATTTCCAGTGTTGTCACCCCGGGATCATGGATGTATCCTGAGAACTTCCTGTCACATGTTCCAGAAGTAAAAATGGCCGCTGTGGTACGACTGAAGAGGAAAAGAAAAATAAACAATTACTAATCACTTCTACAGAGGCCTTTTGTTGTCTTACACTATATTACCAAAAGTATTGGGACGCCTGACTGAAGCGTGACATTTTAGGTAATGCTTTTGAAAAATTGCTACACAAATACCGTGCGAGATAAAAAGTTGCAACGATCGCCATTTTATTCTCTAGGGTGTCTGCTAAAAAAACATATATAATGTTTGGGGGTTCTGTGTAATTTTCTAGCAAAAAAAATGATGATTTTTACATGTAGGAGAGAAATGTCAGAATTAATTGGCCTGGGCGCCAAGTGGTTTAAAAAAAAAAAAAAAAAGAAAAGTGTCAGTTATTTTTCAGTAAACGGCCAGCAGCTTTGAAAGGTCACTGAGCTAAAAACAGAACAGCTCATGCTGGTGTAACAGCTTTGAGAATGGAGTCTACAAACAGGAATAAAATGATTTTATGATGCTCTGGAGGTATAAACCACTTCCGGACCGCCGGCGGCGGCCGGCTTTCTGATAAAAGTGGTCCCTGCGGCGGATTCGCCGCGGGATCACTTTTATCGGTGGCGGGAGAGGGCCCCCCCCTCCCACCGCGATCCAGTGCCCTCCGCCGCTTACCGGAGCCGTCGGTAGCGGCGGAGGCAATCGCATCTGTCTCTGTCCTGTGCCTGGAGACGAGTGAGGCTAAGATGGCGCCCACTCGTCTCCATGACACTGCTGGGCGGAAGCGATGTCAAAACATCACTTCCGCCCACGCCTCTTAAAGTATACCTCCCAACATTTTGAGATGGGAATGAGGGACACCTACTAGCAAACGTATGTAGGCATAGGACACGCCCCCTGCCACACCTCTTAAAGGGGACATAACAAAAAAAAGGTTAATCAAATCCACAAGTGCTTTTTTTTACCACTAATATTCCTTTATATTGGCTTTAAAAATTGACAAATACAGCAATTTAGAACTTGGTTAAAAAGTTTAACACTGGGAAACACGTTTTGAAAGATAAAAAGTGCATTTTATATACAACTTTATAGAGCAGACCAAAATGAGGGACAAATGAGGGGGAAGAGGGACAGAGGGACATTGCTCCAAATCAGGGACAGTCCCTCCAAATCAGGGACAGTTGGGAGCTATGGGTTAAACACTAGGGGGCGATCAAGGGGTTAGGTTTGTCCTAGGGAGTGATTCTAACTGTGGGGGGATGGGCTCACTACAACATGACAGAGATCACTGCTCCTGATGACAGGGAGCAGTAGATCCCTGTCATGTTGCTAGGCAGAACAGGGGAATAGGACATGCCCCTGCCACACCTCTTAAAGGGGACATAACAAAAAAAAAAAAGGTTAATCAAATCCACAAGTGCTTTTTACCTACCACTAATATTCCTTTATATTGGCTTTAAAAATTGACAAATACAGCAATTTAGAATACAACTATATAGATCAGACCAAAATGAGGGACAAATGAGGAGGAATGAGGGACAGAGGGACATTGCTCCAAATCAGGGACAGTCCCTCGAAATCAGGGACAGTTGGGAGCTATGCTTAAAGGCATATTTTTTTAAATGTCATTTTTTTAAATAACTTTTTTTTTTTTTTAATTGCATTTTAGTGTAAATATGAGATCGGAGGTCTTTTTGACCCCAGATCTCATATTTAAGAGGTCCTGTCATGCTTTTTTCTATTACAAGGGATGTTTACATTCCTTGTAATAGGAATAAAAGTGAGTCAACATTTTTTTTCTTTTTTGAACAGTGTAAAATGGCGGTTGTTGCAATATTTTTTTTTGCACCGTATTTGCGCAGCGGTCTTACAAGCGCACTTTTTTTGGAAAAAATTCACTTTTTTGAATAAAAAAATAAGACAACAGTAAAGTTAGCGCAATTTTTTTTAATATTGCGAGATATAATGTTACGCCAAGTAAATTTATACCCAACACGTCACGCTTCAAAATTGTGCCCGCTCGTGGAATGGCGTCAAACTTTTTCCCTCAAAAATCTCCATAGGCGACGTTTAAAAAATTCTACAGGTTGCATGTTTTGAGTTACAGAGGAGGTAATTTTTTTTAAAAAACCCGTCCCGACGAGCTCGTGCGCAGAAGCGAACGCATACACGAGTAGCGCTCGCATATGAAAACGGTGGTCAAACCAAACATGTGAGGTATCGCCGCGACCGGAAGAGCGAGAGCAATAATTCTAGCCCTAGACCTCCTCTGTAACGCTAAACATGCAACCTGTAGAATTTTTTAAACGATGCCTATGGAGATTTTTGAGGGTAATAATTTGACGCCATTCCACGAGCGGGCGCAATTAGCGTGACATTTTCGGTATCAATTTACTTGGCGTAACATTATATCTCACAATATAAAAAAAAAAAAATGGGCTAACTTTACTGTTGTCTTATTTTTTTTATTAAAAAAAGTGCATTTTTTCCAAAAAAAGTGCGCTTATAAGACCGCTGCGCAAATACGGTGCAAAAAAAAGTATTGCAACAACCGCCATTTTATTCTCTAGGGTGTTAGAAAAAAAAACATATATAATGTTTGGAAGTAATTTTCTAGCAAAAAAAACTGTTTTAAACATGTAAACACCTAAAATCCAAAATGAGGCTGGTTAAACATGAAAGAAAGCAGATTTAAATACCCCACAGATGTCCCAAATGTATTTTTATTAGAAAAAAAAAAATTTGTTTACCAAAGAAAAAATGTGTTGTTTACCAGTTGGGAGTGACCTCATTTACATATTGGCAGTTATTGTCATGGCAACACAGCACTGGGCAGAGCCATGTGACCTCATTTGCATATTGGCAGTTATTGTCATGGCAACACAGCAGTGGGCAGAGCCATGTGACCTCATTTGCATATTGGCAGTTATTGTCATGGCAACACAGCAGAGCCTTAAGATAAACCAGCTCGTGGCAGTTGGAGCTCAGTCAGAGTCTAGTGTCTGAAGGAGAAGGAGGCGATTCTGAATTTCTCTGCGTTGTTGCTCATTATTTGAAAATGATGCGGCTTTTTGGGAGAAATAAAAAGTATCAGTTGCAGGATTCCCTGAAAACCATCACAGAGGAATCTGTTTTATTACTGAAAGTGGGACCTTTAACAGAGGATCACCCACCTACCACCCAGCCTATAATACCTACCCCCCAGAAGGGTGGGTGTTGGGCAATTAGACAGCTATTGAAGAAGAAGAAGGGAAGATACAATGTGACGACTCCTCTGATCACCACCAAAGAGGAAAACGTTGTACTTCTCAGTGTGAACCCCATAACAGAGGATCACCCACCTACCACCCAGCCTATAATACCTACCCCCCAGAAGGGTGGGTGTTGGGCAATTAGACAGCTATTGAATAAGAAGAAGGGAAGACACAATGTGACGAATCCTCTGATCACCAACAAAGAGGAAAACGTACTTCTCAGTGTGAACCCCATAACAGAGGACCGCCCACCTGAGGATACCACCCCTCCAAGGGGTGAGGGGAGGGCAAATGGGCGGGGGGGCGAGGAAGCTGAAGACGAACTTCAGCCCATTCCTCAACCAAAATTCACAAAAGATGAGGTCATTGGTAAGTATTATAATAGACAAAATAATGCAAGCACTGTAGAGTAATATAATGTATGTCTCCTACATATATACTATATACACTGGGGGTCACTGCTATATACACCTAGAAGGGTCACTGCATAGAGTAGGGAAGTGTTAGAAGCCCTGTCAGGTCTCCATTAGGGAGATTCATGATCACCAATGACACCAGGAGGGAAAGTGATGGAAGATCCACCAGGACAGGAATAGAGGGGGAAATCTTCTGATGGGGACACGGCTTTCGGTGACAACGGTCTAGGAGGGGACTGAGATATTTCTTCCCAAGTCTTGCTGTGTATACAGAACAGATAATGAAGGGAAATCTTTCCATCGGGACCCTTCCTGTAGCAGGAAATACTGAGACAATGCAATTAACAGCAGCATTTGTCAGTTGGCCGACTCTTCAGTTGACCGTTGGGCAGCCAATCAGATTTGAAGGTGACAGGTGTGAGCTGACAGGTATCGGATGTGAAGGAGATGCACAGACCTGACAGACAGCCCAACTGTAAACTAAATGATTGCACATGGCAGGCTGACAGAGCGGCTGCCCCCATCACTGCCATTCCCATCATGGTCACTGGTAGTCATGTGGACAGTCGTGTTCTGGGCTCTGTATGGGGGGCTGCAGGAGCAAAAAAAAAAAAAGGTTTCCTTCTATTATAGTGTCCATAACAGGACTCGCCCCCCTGCTCCTGCAGACACACCACTCTCTATTGTTTAATTATACCATTTTAATTAGTGCAGTATATATATATATATATTCTGTCTATAGATCATCACTAGAGTTCAGGTAGCCCCCCTTGTTGTACAACGGCTGAGATAAAACCAATATAGAATATTGGAATGATTAATAATTAGGATAAGCAGAATGATGGGATTGCAATGAGAGGGAGGAAGAGAAAATCACAGGCATACTAAGCAGGAAGCACAGCCTGTGTATGGAATGTAGCAGATCGGTGGTCTTTATCACCAAGATCTCAGCGCAGTCAGAGGTCACATTAGGATTTCCATCTCTTGGTGACCACAAAGTAGAAATCTGGTTATTCGGGGTGAATTAGAAGCACTTACACTAGTCCTGGCACAGAAATCTGAGCACTGAGAATGGACTCCCGGGGGGGGGGGGGGGGGGGCAGAACCCCCACATTGTCCATGTATAGAATTCCCATAAAGAGAGACGAGTGACACCAGATCATTTCCAACAACACCAATCACATTCACCTATGTAAAAGGAAACGCATTTAAAGTGATTGGACACCCTCCATATACCCAGTGAAGTGACTGGCCTCAGGTGATACACAGAGATTAAACAAATCCTCCTACATAAATTGTACCCGTTTATCTGCAGCCATCTGTCCCCTATAGACTTGTAAACCTCAAATAGCAGGAAAAGAAATAATATATATATATTTTTTGCTCTCCCCAGAAGCAAACAATGACCCAACCACCAATGACACCGAGGATGAGGAAAGCGTGAAGAAGAGGACATGGAAAGATTTTACCATCCATAAAAAACTTGGAGAAGGGGGCTTTGGGAAGGTGATGTTGGCCTCCCATCCCTCCATTCGACTGAAGGTGGCGATAAAGATGATTAAACTGGAAGGATGTGAATCCGCCGATGACAATGAAGAGTGTAACATACTGGAACAGTGCAGGAACCAGCCATATATCACTCGTCTATTTACAACATTCCAAACAGAGGTAAGTCTTTTTATCTCCCAGGCTTTTTTTATCCTATTCCTGTACTTTACCCCCTGCCTTCCTATATTCCTCCACAAAGTGAAATCTTACTTGTCTCTAATGTAACCTTTATCTCTTCTTTTCACACAGGATTATCTGTTCTTTGTCATGGAATACCTGAGTGGCGGGTCTTTATTTGAACTGATATTAACTTTAGCTCCATTTGAGGACAACATCATAAGGTAAGTCCAATGACGACGTTGTGATGGAGTCGGGGAGGGGGGGGGTGGCTGACCACTGAGAACAGGCAGTGACACAACCAGGCCACTCCCACTGAGCCCCGTCCATCCACACCCCTATGTACTATAGGGGGAAGTCTCTTCATCTTTACCTTTTATTGCTCTGTGATATTTTTGAATACTAATTCACATTTTTCCTTCTCCTTCAGATGTCTCACTGCCGAGATTATTTGTGGCCTGCAATTCATCCATGCTCGTGGGATCGTCCATAGGTAAGTATTAAATTAGCTGACTAACAATCACCCCTTAAAATAGAAAGATGAAATGTTGGGACTTTATATGAGACCATGACTTTCCAGTACACAGGTCTCCATCCCTATTGGTTAGTACAGGAGGGGGGAGGGGGGAATATAGGAAAATGGGACTTTATATGAAACACAGCACTTGGGGAGATCGAATCACTCAATGATAGTAAATAAAATATTTATTAATGACACAATTGAGTGCAATAGATAACATGATTGGTAGAAAAATAGATGATACAAAATAAAGATAAACTTGATTATTTTTATCCTTATTTTGTATCATCTATTTTTCTACCAATCATGTTATCTATTGCACTCAATTGTGTCATTAATAAATATTTTATTTACTATCATTGAGTAATTCGATCTCCCCAAGTGTTGTGTTTCATATAAAGTCCCATTTTCCCATATTCCCCCCTCCCCCCTCCTTTACTAACAATCACCCCTTGGCTTCTGGTATGTTTTATTAAATCAGGAAGACTTCCCAGTTGCGCTGTCTCCTTCCATCTGCTGTACAATTCTCCCTGCTCATGCCATATTCTGCTTAATGGAGGATTTATATCAAATCCAGCAAGAGGAGTGAGACCTCCTCATGATGAATATAGCAGGTGGGCGGAGCTGGGAACTCCGGGACAGAGATCTTCCTTGTAGGCGGATATAAGAGAAGCCAATGTCCACCCATCAATCTTCATTCTTCTTTGTATATATGTATATTTGTATCTTTTCTTTCTTTATTATAATGTGGGATATGCAGAGCTAACGGTTCACTTCTTTTCTTCACAGAGATATCAAACCCATGAACATTCTACTGCACCGCAACGGTCACATCAGGATCAGTGATTTTGGTCTCTCAGTGGCCGGAGTCACTAAGAACGTTAAGATCGAAGGATGTGTGGGGACACACGGTTACATGGCCCCAGAGGTAAGATTCCGGATATTAGACTGAATTGTAATATTTACTATGGAATATAGAGAAGAGATAAAGGGGCTCCCCTTTCATTAAGGCCACATTCACACATGGACATTTTGAATCTTGACATCCAAATACCCAGGTGTGAATGACAAATCGCACAATGTACATTTAGGATGCCATTTATTGAATCCCACCTAAAAACGCGGTGCGGTTCTTCCGCGATTGTCACGTGATCAACTGAGCTGCAATTGCTGCCTAAAAGAAGCTCCTGAACTTTTTTGGGGGGGCGACAATCTTCACACAATGTGCAGCAAAAAAAGGCCAATGTATGAATGCAGACTAAAAGGCTAGGGTTAGACCCTCTCTCAGGTTTTTATTGGTGTCCTCATAAGGGAAGTCACACTCTTTATGTGTACTGGTGACCATTGTTAGCAAGAAAGAAAATACAGCAGGATGCAAAATGTTTACAAGCTGTCCCCAGAACAGGAATAGAGGAAAGTCTTCCAGTGGTGACACCTGTTTGGGGACAAGATCCTAATGCCGCGTACACATGATGAAAATTTCCGCCAACAAAACCGTGGATTTTTGTTTGAAGCTTGTTGGCTCAAACTTGTCTTGCATACACACGGTCACACAATTGTTGGCCAACAATTACAAATGTGGGAACGCGGTGACGTACAAGACGTATGACGAGCCGAGAAAAAGGAAGTTCAATAGCTAGTGCGGCTCCTTCTGCTTGATTCCGAGCATGTGTGAACTTTTGTGCGACGGACTTGTGTACACACAATCTGACTTTCCGACAACAACGTTTTGTTGGCGGAAAATTTGAGAACCTGCTATCAAACATTTGTTGGCGGAAAGTCCGACAGCAAATGTCCAATGGAGCATACACACAGTCGGATCTTTCCGACAACAAGCTCACATCCAACATTTCCCATCAGAAAATCCGACCGTGTGTACGCGGCATTAGAGTAGAGTTTCTCTCACTTTGAGAGAATTCCTTTGACTTCCTCTTGAATCCCGGGGACAGGAAGTGAAGGGAAATTCTCCCAATGGCACACAGACAGCAAAAATAAACTGGCAGGGGTCTCAGCCCTTCCGTACTCTATCCAAAACATATAAAACAAAAGTTTTGACTATATATAATTGGTAAGCCCCACCGCCAACATTCACAAGCTCCGCCTTAGTTTGATGTATTTTGAGCAAAATTTTAGGACTCCTGAGGGGCTTCATACATCATATATGTTAGCATGGAGTCCCGTCTATCCTTTGCCTGGAATAGGAATGTTCTCATCCTTTTTTCTCTCCTTATGTTTCTATAGATCCTAAAAGGGCACCCATACAACACCACAGTGGACTATTACTCCTTGGGAGTGATAGTGAATCAGATGTCCGTTAGCATGCATGAGCTCAGAGAGATGAAGAAAACCCAGGGGACCACGCCAGGCCTTCCTTTGCACCGGATTCGTCCAAAGGACAAGGATGTTCACCTCAAGGATCTCATAGATATGGTGAGTATACACAGCTTTACCTTCTCTTTACAGACAAAACTCTTTCCAGGTTATACAGACCTTGTTAGGAGTTCAGAACACACAACTCTACATTCTTTCCACCACACATTCATGTGGGTCATAGCAATACTTTTATCACACTGACTGCTTAATGGAAGGATCTGCCTTCACTTATAGTCCTCCTGAGCATGTACTATACCAGGTACCATGCTACAACCCGATCCAATCATAACATAGTGGCAGGTTTACAAGCAAAATCAAGAAAGCTGAAATATGTCACTGTCAGAATCAAAGATTACGATGGGGAGTTCTATTGGTCACATATTGTTATTGTTCTCCATGTTTCTTATCATATTTCTTTCTTTTTTTTACAGCTCTTATGCGAAGACCAGGATGAACGGGCGCGCCTTGTAAGGGACATCAGAGGGCACCCATTTTTCAAAACGACTGACTGGGCCGAGGTGGAGAAAGGAAAGTCACCCGCAGCATTTACACCACAGCCGGTAAGTATATGAATAATGGAGGGGTCTGTGTATATTGGGGGAGGGGAGATTATTCAGCAGCATCCAAGACGTGTTTTTTGTACAGAACTCTCACATTTGTGATTTTGTGATCACCGCACAATCACATGGTCTGGGGACTTGTCTGAAGGAATTCTGTTTATTATTGGTGAGAATTATTATGTATGTGTCAGGCACACAGCTTAATCCCACCAGAAACATACTTCCTGTCCTGGGGCAACAGCACAGAGTCACTGTATCTATATATACGTCAAGGATGTGTTAATGCAGTGCAGTGCTTCTTCTGATCACTAGAGGGAGCTAGGATTGAAGGATCCCTCTTGGGGTATTTGCTGCACCTCGGGGGTTGGGCTTACCAAGCTTTGTCACCATTTACTGTATAAATCTGGAAGACTGACGAATGTCATTTTCTCCTTCCAGATTTTTAAACCAAGGAAAGATTTAAACATGAAGATAGAGGAATTTATTGCCGAAGAAGAAGAAGAAGAAGAAGAAGAAGAAGAAGAAGACTCGGAAAGCTCCACCGGAGACTCGGAAAGCTCCACCGAAGACTCGGAAAGCTCCACTGAAGACGCAGAAAGCTCCACTGAAGACGCAGAAAGCTCCACCGAAGAC
This sequence comes from Aquarana catesbeiana, assembly GCF_042186555.1. NCBI lineage: Eukaryota > Metazoa > Chordata > Amphibia > Anura > Ranidae > Aquarana > Aquarana catesbeiana. The sequence continues at coordinate 202,937,252 of NC_133333.1, read as the reverse complement.
GCGGAAAGCTCCACCGAAGACGCGGAAAGCTCCACCGAAGACACCGAAAATTGAAGAAGTCAGAATTTTAAGGTCCACACAATATAGGGAGGAGTCTAAATGGCATGGCTTGAACCACTTAAAGTGGAACTATACTCCCCTCACACCCCCGCCGCCCTCAAAATCTAAAACCATGAGGTCAGACTGAGTGCACCCTCTACACCTGCAGCCGTCCGACAACATAGCTAGACAGGTACTCTCCTGAGACAAGCAGCGGCAAGAGGAATGCAGAAGGAATGGGGGGGCATTCCCTCTGCATTCCTCGTCACCATTTATCTCGGGAAAATGCCTAGAGCTGAGAAAAGTGGACATCTCCATCCTAGGCATGTTGTTTGGGGGAAGTGTGGGGGCACCAAGCCTGACTACATAGCTAGGAAGGAGACAGGAACTCTCCGGAGACAAGTCGCGGCAAGAGGAATGTCTCAAGAAAGTTCTGAGGCTGCGCTCAGTCTGACCTCATAACTAGTCAATCAAGATGGCTGAAGATCTGGAACCTAGAAGACAGTGAAGTGAAGAAGGTGGCATGGGTAAGAGGGGAGGCGAGTATAGTTCCACTTTAAGTGGTTCAAGGCATGCCATTTAGACTCCTCCCCCATAGCCCGCGTCTACTCCACATTTCCTGCCCATTGTATGTGCAGCAGTGACTTTGGGAGTGATTGGGATAGGTTGCTTCCTGGAGGGGTGGAGTTTGAGATCAGACCTCTTTCTAAATGGCCTTCTGGATTGTGGGCCCTTGATGTTGTGGTCCTGTCTCTACATTATGAGCAATGTAAAGGGAGATGAACTGGACACTCTAGACTGATGATTCAGGGATTATCCGATCGCCTTATGGGGTCAGGAAGGAATTTTTACCCCTTTGGAGATAATATGACCAAGGGGGGGTTTTGCCTTCCTCTGAATCATCATAAGGTTTAGGGTTCTGAAGCGGTCTCATCTCTGAGGAGTCAGAGATGAATAGATAGATAGATATAGGGGGGGGGATGAGTGATAGATGGAAAAATATTAGATATATAAAAATTTAAATATAGATAGATGTTAGATGGATAGATATGGGGGGGTGATAGATAGATGGATATAGCTAGATAGCAAAGCTCCGGTGGCCTAATGGTTAAGGCACTGGCCTCCTCGGTCAGGGATTGTGGGTTCGAGTCCCACCTGGGGCGATATCTTGCTTGTCTCTTATACCAGGATGTAGGGAGTGATCAACTGAAGGAATAATAACCCCCCAACATTGGTATTAGTGAGGACGGTAATTGCCCCAGCAGAAGTGATCAATTGCAGTAATAATAACCCCCAACATTGGTATTAGTGGGGACGGTAATTGCCCCAGCATGAGAGATCAATTTCAGCAATAATAACCACCAACATTAGTGTCAGTGGTTGCAATCAGAGGAAGTTTGACTTACCTGTAATTTCCATATCTTAGAGCATTGTTTCTCAACCTTTTGCATGTCCTCTGCATTCCTCTTGTCACTATTTGTCTCAGGAAAGTGCCTAGAGCTGAGAAAAGTGGACATCCCCTTCCTAGGTATGTTGTTGGGGAAAGTGTGGGGGCACCAAGCCTGACTACATAGCTAGGAAGGAGACAGGAAATCTCTGTAGACAAGCGGCGTCAAGAGGAATGCAGAAGGAGAGGGGGCATGTCTCCTGCATTCCTCTTATCACCGTTTGTCTCAGGAAAGTACTGAGGCTGTGCTCAGTCTGGCCTCAGTGCTAGTCAGTCAAGATGGCTGAAGAGCTGGAACCTAGAAGACGGTGAAGTGAAGATTTCGAGGGTGGTGGGGTGTGTGAGGGGAGGCGAGTATAGTTCCACTGTAAGTGGTTTAAGGCATGCCATTTAGACTCCTCCCCCATAGCCCGCTCCTCCTCCACATTTTCTGCCAATTATATGTGCAGCAGTGACTCTGGCAGTAATTGGGATAGCTTTCTCCCTGGAGGGGTGGAGTTTGAGATCAGACCTCTTTCTAAATGGCCTTCTGGATTGTGGGCCCTTGATGTTGGGGTCCCGTCTCTACATTCTGAACAATGTACAGGGAGATGAACTGGACACCCTAGACTGATGATTCAGGGATTATCCGATCGCCTTATGGGGTCAGGAAGGAATTTTTCCTCTTTTGGAGATAATATGTCCATCAAAGCCCTAAAATAATTTCATTCTATGGATTTATCTCCAATAAAAATTGATTGTACACTAATTGTACATTTCACAAAATAATAACCCCTCCCCCAAGACAAACAAAAAATACGAGCAAAGCCCCGTGGCCTAACGGGTAAGGTAATGGCATCCTTAGTCAGGGATGTGGATTTGAATTCCATCTGGGGTGCTTAATTCTTTTCTGAACATAAAATACAGACAGAGAACTGACACACCGCCTGAGAGCTTCATTAAATAATTAGAAACCATTAAGACAATTAACACCTTGGTCAGGAGTATACAGTATAATGTATAGAGTGTATATTGTATAGCGTGCAGAGATAAGGAGTATATAATGTATAGAGTGCAGAGGTAAGGAGCAGGGCCTTTTTTCAGCTGGAACTTAGTGGAACTCAGCTCCACCAACTCCGGCTCAGACCCTCTGCTCCCTGCTCACCACTATCACTTGGCTTCTGTGTTTACAAGTCACAGCTTGTCTCCCAACGGCTCCCACAGATCTGATCTCCGGAGTGGATCCCACTTAATGCAGGATGGGGACAAGGAAGATGCAGGTGTCTGGGGTGCAGTGTAGATGCCAACCCCCCCCCCCCCCCCCACTGGATGATCTCCCTGCAAGTGAGAGAGGCAGAGACACCCACAGTGTGTCAGGAGATGCTAGAGTTGGCTGGGCACTTCGGGTTAATACAGCAATAAAAGTAAAACATGTGGAAAATGGTGGAGCTTTTATAAGGAGTGGGAATGAAAGTGAGATTTGGATGGGGGATGCAGAAGGGGATGCAGCAGCTGTGGAAGATGGCTGAACTCTTCACTCTGTGTGCAGCACATCCCTGAACTCTGCACTCTGTATACAGTGAAACCCCTGAACTCTGCACTCCGTATGCAGTGCACCCCTGAACTCTGCACTCCGTATGCAGTGCACCCCTGAACTCTACACTGTGTGTAACCCCTCTGAACTCTGCACATAATGCACTCCTGGTGTTTAATTCCTCCTACTGTTAGTGAAATTTGACCACACCCACTATTCGATGCGGTTTGGAGGGTGTGTGTGGAGAGGGGTTTGAGGAGTTGTGGTCCCAGCACCTATTTTCCGAGAAAAAAAAGCCCTATATATATATATACCCCATTTCCCCAGAAATAAGACATAGCATGATTGTCAGTGATGGCTGCAATATAAGCCCTACCCCCCAAATAAGCCCTACTCTGTTTCCCCAAAAAAATGCTTTACTCTGAAAATAAGACCTACTACAAGGACTTTAACTAGGGCTTATTTGGGGGGGTAGGGCTTATATTGCAGCCATCACTGACAATCATGCTAGGTCTTATTTTCAGGGAAACAGGGTACAATATATATATATATATATATATATATATACACATATATATACACATACATACATACACAGTATATATACACACACTAGACATGTGCAATGTGTTTCGGTCCGAATACAAGTTCAGATGAATTTTTGATTATTCAGAGATTCGGATACATCCGAATCTCCGAATAATCAAAAATGCATCCGAATTTATATGTATATATGAAATCTGTCAAAATTTGCTTTGTTTAATTGTTTTCTAATGAATTCCAACTTTTCAGAACGATTCTACCCGCGTTTGAAAATGCCCAGGTGTGAATGCAGCCTTATAGTCATGTCTATAGTATAGGAAGTTAATAACGTTGGTGATAAACATTGAAGTGATAAAACAGAGAAGTGTTATTTCCCATAATTCATTCATAAACCATATACATCATGACACTGGATTTTTCTTCTGGACCAGCTAACATACATGTACATTACTAGTTCGGAAGCTTATATCGGGCAATGCTCAGCTGCAGGCATAAACCCGGTATTTTTATTTTTTTTCTTCAGCCAGCAGAGCGCTTTTATGTTAAAGCAATACTAGTTGCTAATTAGCCGCTGGATTGCTTTTAAAAGCGGCATAAGGGGGTCCCCCTGCCTCCCGCCAGCCTCCAGTGCTTCTCCGGGCTCTCCCGTCCCAATAGGGAGTAGACATGTGCACTGTTGAAAAATTTGTTTGTTTTTGTTTTTCCAACCAGATGGAATGGGAGAGCCTAGGAGAACGGGGGAGGCCTGTGGCTGAATGCAGCAGGGATCATTTTTTCTGTGCAAAACGCTTCATGGCCACAGCATATATTATCCACCCTTGGCTGATTTGCAAAATAAGGGGAAGAGGTTGGGCACAGTGAAAAGACACATGACGTTTTTACCACCCTCCCAAACACAAGTGTGAGGGCACATTCACATAGGGCACAGGAACCCATGCAGAGATTTTTACCGGCACAATGCTGATGTTCCATTTTTATTAGGACATGCACCCTCAAGACATATTGGGACACAGTGTCTTTGTCCATGCACCCATGTGTCCCAAAAAAAATTAACGGGACACTGGCATCAGGATGCACACAAAACTGTGCCAGTAAAAGTCTGTGCATGGGAGATGGATGTCTGTGCCTTGTGTGAATGAGCCCTAAATGGGTGCCAAGGATGCATTTCACTGTCCCATCATCATTACCATGATAATTACACACAGTACAGGTGATGTGGCTTAAAGCACCTGTACTGTGTGACTATCATGATAATAATGATTGAAATAAATAGCAGCCAAATGTGATCAATGAAGATGATCACATTTAGCTGTGTATAATTCAGTAATTCAGTCATGGGCATCAAGCCAGGGCATGGCATGGGTGAAGGGGGCTTGTGTGCGCCGTCTTGACTGTGACTGTACCTTTTGAGACAGTGGCGTAACTAAAACCTTCAGGGCCCCAATGCAAGAAATCGTGAAGGGCCCCCCTGACCCCTGGACAGCGCTTTTCCTAGGGGGATGTCTGATAAGAGGAGGAGCCGCGAGAGGGACACCAGAAGCCGGTGTTAGGGGCCACTCTGTGCAAAACTAACTGCACAATGAAGTTATGACATGTTTGTTATTTTAAAAAAAAACCTTTACAATCACTTTAAGGGGTTAAAACAGGTGGTCAGGAGGCAACATATTGCCTCTTTACCGGCTGTCAAATGCCTCTAAAAAGTGATCTGAGCATGGATCGCTTTTCAGAGGAATAGCATTTTGTTGTTGGTACATTGAACGAGCAAGAAAAAAAAATCAGTCCTGATTGTACACATATAGGGTGTCAGGATTAAACGTGCATACATAAAATATGCATACATACATCTAAACAGTGGCGGCTGGTGCGCAAAAATTTTTTGGGGGCGCAAACATTTTTTGAAAAAAAATCATCAAATGCAGCCACTGTGCCCATCAAACGCAGCCACTGTGCCCATCAATTGCAGCCACTGTGCCACTTAAATGCTGCCAGTGTGCCATCAAACGCAGCCACTGTGCCAAACGCTGCCACTGTGCCAAACGCTGCCACTGTGCCCATCAAACGCTGCCACTGTGCCCATCAAACGCTGCCACTGTGCCCATCAAACGCAGCCACTGTGCCCATCAAATGCTGCCAGTGTGCCTATCAAACGCTGCCAGTGTGCCCATCAAACGGTGCCACTGTGCCCATCAAACGCTGCCAGTGTGCCCATCAAACGCTGCTACTGTGCCCATCAAATGTTGCCACTGTGCCACTTAAATGCAGCCACTGTGCCCATCAAACGCAGCCACTGTGCCCATCAAACGCAGCCACTGTGCCCATTAAACGCTGCCAGTGTGCCCATCAAACGCTGCCACTGTGCCACTAAAATGCTGCCAGTGTGTCATCAAATGCAGCCACTGTGCCATCAATTGCTGCCACTGTGCCCATAAAATGCTGCCACTGTGCCACTTAAATGCTGCCAGTGTGCCCATCAAACGCAGCCACTGTGCCAAACGCTGCCACTATGCCCATCAAACGCTGCCACTGTACCCATCAAACGCTGCCAGTGTGCCCATCAAATGCTGCCAGTGTGCCCAAACGCTGCCAGTGTGCCCATTAAATGCTGCCAGTGTTCCATCAAACGCTGCCACTGTGCCCATCAAACGCAGCCAGTGTGCCCATCAAATGCTGCCAGTGTGCCCATTAAATGCTGCCAGTGTGCCCTTGAATGCCCCCAGTCTGACCCCCGACCGCTCATCGGCACTTACCCTTTCTTGGTGGGGCAGCGGGTGACTGCGATGAGTGGGGTCCTCCATGCGTCTCCTGCTGTCCACATCTCCCGTCCTCTCCTCTCCTCCTGACATTTCAGCCAATCAAGTGACAGGTAACAGACCCGAGCACCTGATTGGTGGAGAGGCAGTTTAGTGTTAGGAAAGCGAATAGTCATTCGCTTTTCTAACACGGCTGAGTGGCCTGTGAGGTCACCTTTTTTGATGCCTATGGCTCTAATCCGGTGCTTCAAAAACACCCCCCGCTGCTGTAATTCAGGATCCCTGCGCCCAAAAAGGGGCCGGGCGCCTGAATAGGGGGTGGCAGCGGCGGCCATTGATAGATTTATGCAATGCATGAATCTATCTATTGGTGATAGAGGGGTGACTGGAGAGAGGGGGCGGCGCCCAGTGCGCCCTTAATGCACGGGCCATCATTGCATCTAAACACACACACACATAGATAAACACACACATAATATACACACACATATACTGTATATACACACACAAACACATATACATATATAAATACACACATAAACACATGCAAACACATACATGAACACACATATAAACACATACATGAACATACATATAAACATACATGAACACACATATAAACACATACATGAACATACATATAAACATACATGAACACACATATAAACATACATGAACACACATATAAACACATACATGAACATACATATAAACATACATGAACACACATATAAACATACATGAACACACATATAAACATACATGAACACACATATAAACATACATATAAACATACATGAACACACATATAAACACATACATGAACATACATATAAACATACATGAACACACATATAAACACATACATGAACACACATATAAACATACATGAACACACATATAAACATACATGAACACACACTTACAGAAAGCCTTTTTAAAAACGGCAGTGCTTTACCTCACCTCTTCCTGTCGGGTACTGCACTGTAGGGAGAGACAAAGAGCACAGCACACACTGCTTTCACTTTAGAACAGTGTGACAAGCTCCCCGCACAGTGCCGATTACAGGTCGGCTAACAATGGGGAGATCGATCTCAGCCGCTCCTCCTATCCAGATGAACAGGGGGGCCCTCAAGGGCCCCCTGCAGCATGGGGCCCAGTCGCCATGGCGACCTCAGCGACCCCTATACTTCCGCCACTGTTTTGAGAGAAAAATAATCCTCTGAAGTCTTGATGGTTCCCACTTCAGTTCCCTCACTCAGTAGAAATAGTTTGCTGCTGTGCTGTTACTTTCAGTGTGTTCACACAGACACTGCACTGATGATGATGATGGATTATGATGATGATGGATGATGATGGATGATGATGGATGATGATGATGATGATGACAGCCACTGCTGCTGATTTCCCTTCAGTCCAAGCCCATCGTCTTCTCAAACTTATTTACTGGAGGAGTGAAGTAGTATTTTGATATCTCTCCGCCCAGCTGGAACTTTATTGCCATTAAGGCCCCTTTCACACTGGGGCGGTAGGGGGCGTCGGCGGTAAAAGAGCGCTATTTTTAGCGCTGTTTTACCGTGGTATTCGGCCACTGGCGGTGCGGTTTTAACCTCCGCTGGCGGGCGAAAAAGGGTTAAAACCCCTCGTGTAGCGCGGCTATAGCCGCGGTATAGCCGCGCTGTCCCATTGATTTCAATGGGAAGGAGCGGTGAAGGAGCGGTGAATACACCGCTCCTTCACCACTCCAAAGATGCGGCTTGCAGGAGATTTTTTCTTCTCCTGCCAGCGCATCGCTTCAGTGTGAAAGCCCAATAGCGCCTGCAAACTGCCCCAGTGTGAAAGGGGCCTTACCCTCAGCTTCTTTAGCAAGGCAGTGGTCATCTTGGAGGTGTGTTTGGGGTCGTTCTGTTGGAATACTGCCCTGTGGCCCAGTCTCCGAAGGGAGGGGATCATGCTCTGCTTCAGTATGTCACATCACATGTTGGCATTCATGGTTCCCCTCAATGAACTATAGCTCCCCAGTGCCGGCAGCACTCATGCAGCCCCAGACCATGACACTCCCACCACCATGCTTGACTGTAGGCAAGACACACTTGTCTTTGTACTCCTCACCTGGTTGCTGCCACACACGCTTGACACCATCTGAACCAAAGAAGTTTATCTGGTTCCAGTAATCTACGTCCTTAGTCTGCTTGTCCTCAGCAAACTGTGGGCTTTCTTGTGCATCATCTTAAGAAGAGGCTTCCTTCTGGGACGACAGCCATGCAGACCAATTTTATGCAGTGTGCAGCGTATGGTGTGAGCACTGACAGGCTGACCCACCACCCCTTCAACCTCTGCAGCAATGCTGGCAGCACTTATACGTCTATTTCCCAAAGACAACCTCTGGGTATGATGCTAAGCACTCAGCTTTTTTGGTCGACCATGGCGAGGCCTGTTCTGAGTGGAACCTGTCCTGCTAAACGCTGTATGGTCTTGGCTACCGTGCTGCAGCTTCAGGGTCTTAGCAATCTTCTTATAGCCTAGGCCATCTTTATGTAGGGCAACAATTCTTTTCCAGCTCCTCAGAGTTCTTTGCCATGAGGTGCCATGTTGAACTTCCAGTGACCAGTATGAGAGAGTGAGAGCGATAACACCAAATTTAACACACCTACTCCCCTCTCACACCTGAGACACCGGGGAGGGAAAGTGGCTAATTGGGCCCAATTTGGACATTTTCACTTAGGGGTGTACTCACTTTTGTTGCCAGCAGTTTAGACATAAATGGCTGTGTGTTGAGTTATTTTGAGGGGAGAGCAAATTTACACTGTTATACAAGCTGTACACTCACTACTTTACATTGTAGCAAAGTGTCATTTCTTCAGTGTTGTCACATGAAAAGATAGAATAAAATATTTACAAAAATGTGAGGGGTGTACTCACTTTTCTGAGATATACTGTATACATACTGTATATACATTCAGTTCACATAACAATCAACATAATTTTAGTGATTCATTGCTGACAGGTCTGAGATTAAGAAAAATAAAAATATGGCATCTCCTGCTCTTCACTCTATTTGAAAGGGATGGTGGTTATCCTTATAAAGTAGAAGTGATTACATTATATTGCTGGTTAGTAGAAAACTACCCTTTCATTGGTGGCCAAAATAGGTGGGAGGTGAATTCACCAAAATTTCAAAAGAAAAAATTGGATGACTCGCGCTATATAGATTGATGTATGTGTGGCCAAATTCGCCACCAAAAAAGCACCAAATACAACCAGTATCAGTGAATATATAAACCATCTGTGTGGTGATATATCACAATCAGTGCAAACAAATAACACAAATTATTAGTAAAAACATAAATCATCAGTGCAATAATATATCGCAATCAGTGCAAACAATTGACAAAAATAGAGTCCAAACGAAATATACTGAAAAAACCATGTGGAAGAGTCAAAAGTAGTCCATAAAAGGAACCCAAGACAAGGTGAGTCGGCAATCACAGGTCTTTCAACCGCATGGAACCTCAAATGTGTAGAACCACCACCAAAAGTAAGAGCCTGGCCGCTTACCAGAACCCCATGACCCCCCGTTACAGAGGGTCTGAAAGGGCTTTTGAGATCCTAGTAGTCCGGACTTCCCAGGAACGGAGATGGAGCAGAAATGGGAGTGGAAACTGGAAAAGGGCGTCAGGTGCTATAGACTCATGTAAAATGGACAATCCTCCTAACATGAGTAGAAGGAAGTAACATAAGGTCTAGTAGTGAGTAGGAGAAGATATAATAGCACTCCGTGTCATCAGATCTCCCAACAATAGGGGGGGAGGAAAACACAGGCTATGCCTACACAGGCATCGGACAGGTCGCTCAGCCACACCATTCCCTAAGTGATTGCATGCGGCTGTGTTCAACCGCTGTGTTTTCCTCCCCCCCTATTGTTGGGAGATCTGATGACACGGAGTGCTATTATATCTTCTCCTACTCACTACTAGACCTTATGTTACTTCATTCTACTCATGTTAGGAGGATTGTCCATTTTACATGAGTCTATAGCATGGGGGTCATGGGGTTCTGGTAAGCGGCCAGGCTCTTACTTTTGGTGGTGGTTCTACACATTTGAGGTTCCATGCGGTTGAAAGACCTGTGATTGCCGACTCACCTTGTCTTGGGTTCCTTTTATGGACTACTTTTGATTCTTCCACGTTTTTTTCAGCATATTTCGTTTGGACTCTATTTTTGTCAATTGTTTGCACTGATTGCGATATATTATTGCACTGATGATTTATGTTTTTACTAATAATTTTTGTTATTTGTTTGCACTGATTGTGATATATCACCACACAGATGGTTTATATATTCACTGATACTGGTTGTATTTAGTGCTTTTTGTGTGGCGAATTTGGCCACACATACATCAATCTATATAGCGCGAGTCATCCAATTTTTTCTTTTGTTCATGTTATGTGTTTGTGTCACATTTAGACATCGCTGCTTTTTTATTATAATTTTAGACACTTTGAAGCGCAATTATTTTTTTCACTTTTTCTACCAAAATTTCAAAGGCCAAACTGGTAATTTTGAACGAAATTCAGTTTAAACAGAATCACTTCTTTCCAACTTACCAGTATACAGTTTGGAAAAATTATTATTTAAAACCCTGCAGATTTTGTAAGTATGCCCACTTACAAAGAAATGAAGGCTCTATAATTTTTATCATACGTGTATTTTAAGTGATAGAGACAGAATATCAACCAAAAATCCTGAAAAAACACATGATACAAATGTTATAAATTGAGTTGGATTTCAGTGAGTAAAATAAGTATTTGATTCCCTACCAACCAACAATAATTCTGGCTCCCACAGGCTGGCTACAGTAGGTGCTCGTGTGGTACACAGATAAGTCCTGTCAGTTTAAGTAGGAGCTCCTAATGACAACTCGCTATGTGTATAAAAGACACCTGTCCACAGAATCTCTTTCTTCCATTCAAACCTCACCATCGTGGGCAAGACCAAAGAGCTGTCAAAGGGCATCAGGGACAAGATTGTAGACCTTCACAAGGCTGGAATGGGCTGCAAGACCATCAGCAAGAAGCTTGGTGAGAAGGAGACAACTGCTGGAGCGATTATTCGCAAATGGAAGAAATACAAAATAACCATCACTCGCATTCGGTCTGGAGCTCCATGCAAGATTTTGCTTCATGTGATAAGGATGATCATGAAAAAAGTGAGGGATCAGCCCAGAACTACACAGGAGGAGCTTGTGAATGATCTCAAGGCAGTTGGGACCACAGTCACCAAACAAACCACTGGTAACACAATACTCCGCCATGGATTGAAATCCTGCAGCGCCCGCAAGGTCTCCCTCCTCAAGAAGGCACATGTACAGGCCCATCTGGAGCTTGCCAATGAACATCTAAATGATTCACCTTCCTGAGATGTGTGCAAACCTGGTCACCAACTACAAGAAACGTCTTATCTCTGAGCTTAAATAAATAATGATATTTGAAGCACTTCACAATGTGCATAAAAATGAATATATATGAATAAATATAAATAAATATAAATACTCAAATAAATCCAGCGGTGAGTAAAAATTCCTAAAAAATCCAGCAATCAAAATAGTGTAAAATTATAAAAAAATTAGTGCCACCAAATGTGTAAAAAAATCCACATAAAAAATCAACATAAAAATAAATATATATGGATGTATTCAGAAGGTTCAATTATACAAGTGTAGAATCCGATTGGTATAGAGCTTTGATCCGGTCCCACTAGCAAAGCTGTTTAAAAACACTTGCTTAATTAAGGTGCTCATTGACATTTATAGTAACAATGTTTCTTTTGCTTCTGTTCACAATCATAAACAGATCTCATTTGACAGGCAGATAAGAGAAAAAAACAATCATTGTGCAATAGTTAGGATACTATGGAAGAGCCCTGGGGCCATCATAAAAAAAAATACAGAATTATGAGGTTTTTTTTTACAGAATTCTGAGTTTGAAAGTCAGAATTCTGAGATTCAAAGTCAGAATTCTGAGATTCAAAGTCAGAATTCTGAGTTTGTAAATCAGAATTCTGAGATTCAAAGTCAGAATCGTGAGTTTAAAAAAAAAATCTACAGAATTCTGAGATTCAAAGTCAGAATTCTGAGTTTCAAAGTCAGAATTCTGAGTTTCAAAGTCAGAATTCTGAGATTAAAAGTCAGAATTCTGAGATTAAAAGTCAGAATTCTGAGTTTCAGTGTCAGAATTCTGAGTTTCAAAGTCAGAATTCTGAGATTCAAAGTCAGAATTCTGAGTTTCAAAGTCAGGATTCTGAGATTAAAAGTCAGAATTCTGAGTTTCAAAGTCAGAATTCTGAGTTTCAAAGTCAGAATTCTGAGATTCAAAGTCAGAATTCTGAGTTTATAAATATAGTAGTAAGAAGATTTTAGGACCAATGAGCACTAAGGTAGTAACACCCACAGATCATCATTCTGCAGACATACATGTCTTCTGCTCTGTATATGGATATGTAAATCTATCTTAGTTACAGCACAGGGAAGCAGGCAGTGCTGGGTTCTCTGGTTCCTCTACTGTATTAATTAGTTCCTTGGTTTGCTGTCTTATCCTTCTTCTCTATCATCTGCTCCAACATAAAGAGCCATGCTGAAAACGTGTGTATTGTGTGTGAGTGGGGGGACACAGCTTCCATAGATAACAGAACACAAGGGCCAGCACAGCTCTGCACCCCAACTTGTAGGACACATTGCACTATTGCTCCTACATGAGGGAATTGTGAATGGCTAGAAGGCAGCAGGAAAATGTGTGTCTATGGTCATAACAGATTAATCATAGCAATTAATTGTATGGGCTGATAAGGTATTTCACACACAATTTATCTCATATTCAACATAAAAAGCATTGATAATGTGTCCTTAAGTGATAGCCTAGTGGCTAGAATAACAGGTTCATAGTGTTGAAAGTTGTGGGTTCTAATCCAGATCAGGGCACAATCTTTAGTTATATATTTTCAATATATTGATTTTATATAAAACATATTTTAAAATATATTATATATATGTATTTTATTTATATATCCAAATTGATTTCAAGGCATATTATCAAAGACATATTGATAAAATTGTTGTATATGCTGACTACTATAAATTAGAGAGTAGGGATTTTTTTTTTTACAAATCGGTGTATATATTGGGATGATTTTGGTGACATGGGGCCAGTTCTCAATTTCAGGAGACTGTCCCTGGAAGCTGCATGATAACCATCATATCTCACAACTCAGCCCTGAGCTCTGCACTATAATCTGTGTGTACTACAATGTACACGCCCATATCTCCCCTTCACTAATTGGCTGCACTTTATCCCCACAGACACAGATGCAGCGCCATTTTCCTCTTAGCTACACCATTGACACAGAAATTTTTTCCATCCAATGACACCACCGATGCAGGGTCATTTTTCCCATCTAATGACATCACCGATGCAGGGTCATTTTTCCCATCCAATGACATCACCGATGCAGGGTCATTTTTCCCATCTAAAGACACCACCGATGCAGGGTCATTTTTCCTATCTAATGACACCACCGATGCAGGGTCATTTTTCCCATCTAAAGACACCACCGATGCAGGGTCATTTTTCTCATCCAATGACATCACCAATGCAGGGTCATTTTTCCTATCTAATGACATTTCGGCCACTAGCGGGGCGCTTTTACCCCCCCACTAGCGGCCAAGAAAGGGTTAAAACCGTCCGCAATGCACCGCAATAGCGGCGTTATGATCAATCTGTTATGATCATAGATACACATTGTCCTGCTGCCACCTAGTCAATCACAATTCCCTCATGTAGGGGCAAAAGTACAATGTTTCCTACAAGTTGGGGTGCAGAGCTGTGCTGTGCTGGCCATTGTGTTCTGTTATCTATTGAAGCTGTGTCCCCCCCACTCACACACAATACACATGTTTTCAGCATGGCTCTTTATGTTGGAGCAGATGACAGAGAAGGATAAGACAGCAAAGGAACCAGAGAATCCAGCACTGCCTGCTTCCCTATACTGTGTACTATAACTAAGATAGATTTACATATCCATATACAGAGCAGAAGACATGTATGTCTGCAGAATGATGGTCTGTGGGTGTTACTACATTATTGCTCATTGCTCCTAAAATCTTCCTATAGACTACTATATTTATAAACTCAGAATTCTGACTTTGAAACTCAGAATTCTGACTTTAAATCTCAGAATTCTGACTTTTAATCTCAGAATTCTGTATTTTTTTTTTTTCTTTAAACTTACAATTCTGAATTTCAATCTCTTTTTTTTTTTATGATGGCCCCAGGGCTCTTCCATACTATCCTTTCCTGCTTTACCTAAAACAAGTTTTGGCTGAAGCTCCACTTTGGGGACTCCAATCAGTCTCATGCAGCACAGTGGTTAGTACTTTCACCTGGCAGCACTTGGGTCCTTGGTTCAAATCCCAACTACAACACTACCTGCCTATAGTTTGCATGTTCTCCTTGTGCCTGTGTGGATTTCCTCCCATGCTCCAAAAGACATGCTTGTAGGTTAACCGGCTCCTGTCTAAATTGGCCCCTAGTGTGTGTAGGTATGAATGTGAGTTTTAGGGACCTTAGACTGTAAGATCCTTGAGGACAAGGACTAATATGAATGTACAATATATATGTAAGCACTGCATAAATTGACAGAGCTATATAAGTACCTGTAATAAATAAATATGGCTTTGTTCTTCTGTGACCTCCAGCAATGTGGTGTACCGCACCCACTGCAAAAAAAAATGCAAAGGATCTTACGTTGGTGAAACAGGACAGAAATTGCAATGAAGAATGAATTTACACAGGAACACAAGGAAGATGATTTCTGAACACCTGTGGGACATCATTTCTCACAATCAGACCCACCCTAGAAGACATAAATGTTTTGGTTCTTAAAGGGAACTTCAAAACTACTCATGAAAGGAAAACTTTGAACTAAGAATGATAATTTTATTTGACACAAAAGATAATGGATTAAATGTGGACCGACGACATTGAGTGCATGCAAAAAATCTGAAAGTGTGGTTGTACTAAGGTTAATCGATGGATCTACTTCAGTACAAACAACCTGCCCACAGATGGTTCCAATTACGGCCAGTCCCTCCTGAACCGGCCAAGATTCGATCCATCTATGGCTGGCTTAACTCCCCTCCCAATCTATATCTCTCTCACTGCCTTATCTCACAAACTACCCAAGTTTAACTGCTTGTCTACTGGGCACTTTTACCCCCTTCCTGCCCAGGCCATTTTTAAGCTTTCAACGCTGTCGCACTTTGAATGACAATTGCGCAGTCACGCAACACTCTAAGCCAAACAAAATTTTATCATTTTTTTTTCACACAAATAGAGCTTTCTTTTTGTGGTATTTAATCACCACTGGGTTTTTTATTTTTTTACTGAATAAACGAAAACAGACCGAAAAGTTTGAAAAAAAATAAAAACTTTTCATAATTTTGTTATAAGAATTTTGGAAACGGTAATTTTTCTCCTTCACTGATGGGAACTGATGAGGCTGCACTAATAGGTGACACTGGTGGACACTGTTTTAACTGCACTGATAAAGAGGACATGGATAACCCGTGCCCTGATTATCAGTGTTTCACTTTTTAGAGAAGCCAGTTATAGGCTCTTCTACTCTCCTCATGCTGTCAGCATGAGGAAAGGAGTGCTGATAACCGGCTTCTATTTACTTCCATGATCAGCTGTGATTGGACACAGCTAAGCACGTGGTAAAGAGCCGCTGACTGTTTACCTCAATCTGTGATCAGCAGTGTCCTCCCAGAACTAGCCGTCTGCGCTGTAGCCATCATTCAGCTATAGCACGGTTGGCAAGTGGTTAATTACAATTGTTGTATATGTTTGTCTGTGCTTTTTTGTTTTCCTCAGAGATGGTCTTGCCTAACATTCTGCTAATACGTTGCATATTGGTAATGCTTGGACCTTGAAGGGGGCACCACCCAAAATCAGAAAATTTGGATGTTCGTGAAAATGAAAAAAGTATCATGAACAGACTCAATATTGTTCTGTGACTAAATCTGAAGTTTAATCTGCTTAGATTTGGTCATTCTGGGTGTGTTTTATGTATTTCGTCCAGATCTGTGCATCCAGTGTGAAACATTTCTTTCCTGTAATAAAGACCGGTCATTGCTGCTCTCTCTCCCTGTGCAGGGTCACTGGTCTTGTCTCCGCCCCCTCCTGTAGTTTTCTGTAGACAGACTGTAGTGGGTGGGGCCTACTGGGTACATCCTACAGCTCTGATCACTGCACAGGCTGTGTACAGCACAGGGATGATGTCGCCGCTGTCAATCCAACAGAAAAAGCCAGCACCACGGTGGATCCTCTACAGTCATAGGCTTTATTCAGCGGGTAACAAATAACTGTAGGATGTCAACGCGTTTCAGCCAGAGCCTTATTCATGAATAAGGCAACCTTTGGCTGAAAGGCATTGACATCTTATGGCTGTTATTTGTTAGCCACTGAATAAAGCCTACGATTGCAGAGCATTCACCTTTTTCTGCTGGATTGACTTTTGTGGATGAGGTATCAGCTGCCTCTGCCTGAGCACTGCTCATATACCTGCGATACCATTTTAGGAGGTAGTAGCACTGGTTTGTGTATTTCTGGCAGATGTCATCACTATATTTACAAGGTACAGTGGGGGAAAAAGAGTATTTGAACCCCTGCTGATTTTGTACCACTGACAAAGAAATGATCAGTCTATTGGTAGGTTTATGTTAACAGTGAGAGACAGAATTACAAACAAAAATTTACAGAAAAACACATTTCAAAAAAGTTTTATAAATTGATTTGCATTTTAATGAGTGAAATACGTATTTGACCCCTCCGCAAAAGATGTAGATGTTCTTTTTTGGTCTGCTCCAGGCCACCTGTTGATTGCAGTTGCTTCCACAGCTCAGTGACAAAGGCAGAGGGTCCTCTCTGCAGGAGCCAGTGAGGTTAGAATTCATTTGTCATATCCACGATCACCTGGATACCAACATCACTACCACCTATCCTGAGGACAGCTGTGAGTTCCTGTTGGAGCCTCCAAAGGATCCCAGTGTCCAGTTCCATTTGGTGCATATACAACACAAGCCCATTTGACCCACAGAACATATGTTCTTGTGTGTCCAAATGCTATGGTAACACTCCCTAGTTTGTTGGTGGAACTCTTCACTTCAAGTTCACACCATGTTGTCATGATTTCTACACAAAGTTTTTGGACTCATGTTTTAGCTATTTAGAACATATATGTCTCTAATATTGTTTCATTATTCATTTTTTACTTTCTTGGACTTTTTTGGACACTCATCACCAGTCAGTGGGTTTATTTGCATTTTTGCTTTTTTATTAGTGATTATTGGGGTATATTTCCCATCTGTTTCATATTTCATTGTTGTATTTTGTTTCATATTTAAGCGCTACACTTTTGGTACCCCCTTCGCAAAACATGACTTAGTACTTGGTGGAAAAACTCTTGTTGGCAATCACAGAGGTTAGACGTTTCTTGTAGTTGGCCACCAGGTTTGCACACATCTCAGGAGGGATTTTGACCCACTCCTCTTTGCAGATCCTCTCCAATTCATTAAGGTTTTGAAGCTGACATTTGACAACTCGAACCTTCAGCTCCCTCCATATATTTTCTATGGGATTAAGGTCTGGAGACTGGCTAGGCCACTCCAGGACCTTAATGTGCTTCTTCTTGAGCCACTCCTTTGTTGCCTTGGCTGTGTGTTTTGGGTCATTGTAATCCTAGAATACCCATCCACGACCCATTTTCAATGCCCTGGCTGAGGGAAGGAGGTTCTCACCCAAGATAAGACGGTACATGGCCCCGTCCATTGTCACTTTGATGTGATGTGGTGAAGTTGTCCTGTTCCCTTAGCAGAAAAACACCCCCCAAAGCATAATGTTTCTCCCTCTGTGTTTGACGGTGGGGATAGTGTTCTTGGGGTCATAGGCAGCATTGCTCCTCCTCCAAACACGGTGAGTTGAGTTAGTGCCAAAGAGCTCAATTTTGGTCGAATCTGGCCACAACACTTTCACCCATTTGTCCTCTGAATCATTCAGATGTTCATTAGGAAACTTCAGATGGGCCTGTACATGTGCTTTCTTGAGCAAGGTGACCTTGGGGGCGCTTTAGGATTTCAGTCCTACATGGTGTAGTGTGTTACCAATTGTTTTCTTGGTGACTATGGTCCTAGGCTGCCTTGAGATTATTGACCAGATTCTCCCATGTAGTTCT
Organism: Aquarana catesbeiana; assembly: GCF_042186555.1. Lineage (NCBI taxonomy): Eukaryota > Metazoa > Chordata > Amphibia > Anura > Ranidae > Aquarana > Aquarana catesbeiana. The sequence goes on along the minus strand of NC_133333.1, from coordinate 202,918,675 downwards.
GGGCTGATTCCTCATAGTTCTCATGATCATTGAAACCGGTGAGATGAGGTGAGAGGTGAGATTTTGCATGGAGCCCCAGACTGAGGGAGATTGACAGTTATTTTGTGTTTCTTCCATTTGCAAATAATTGCACCAACTGTTCTTATCCTCTCACCAAGCTGCTTGGCGGTGGTCTTGTAGCCCATTCCAGCCTGGTGTAGGTCTACAATCTTGTTCCTGAAATCTTTGGACAGCTCTTTGGTCTTGGCCATGGTGGAGAGATTAGAATCTGATTGATTGATTCTGTGGAAAGGTGTCTTTCTTTTATACAGGTAACAAGCTGAGATTAGGAGCACTCCCTTTAAGAGAGTGCTCCTAATCTCAGCTCGTTACCTACATAGAAAACACATGGGAGCCAGAACTCTTTCTGATTGATAGGGGATCAAATACTTACTTCACTCATTAAAATACAAATCAATTTATAACTTTTTTGAAATGAGTTTTTCTGAATATTTTTGTTATTTTGTCTCTCACTGTTAAAATAAACCTACCATTAAAATTAGACGGATCATTTCTTTGTCAGTAGGCAAATGTACTTTTTTCCCTCACTGTAATAACTGGGTTTTCAAAGGTATTTAGTGCTTACAAAGTGGATTTATATCCCTAGTGACTGTTGAGGAATATGTTTAAATGAATGATTTTGTGCTCAGAGTTCAGCATTAAATGGATTTGGTTCTGGGCCAGTGTCTCTCGCCAGTTGCGACGTGGTTTAATTTTTGCCGCAGCCAAGAAGCAAAGTGTTGAGTATGTACAGCCCTGAGCAGCTGCATGCCCTTCCTTACTGTGGGCAGTAAAACCGGCAGCTCAACCCCCTGCTTTCTCCTCCCTCTGGCCGCCTGTGTGAATGAGCCATAAGGGGCATATTTTGGAATAAAACACATGCATCTGGAAGATTTACCTGCAGTGAATGTTTGAATATCAGATTAATTGATTTATTATGAATGCCCCTAAATTAACCTACCACACATACACCCCTTCCATTTAAAAAAAAAAAAAAAAAAGGGGGGGGGGGCACGCATTCCAAATAAAGTGTGTGTGGGGGCGAAATGAGAATACATTTTTAAGCACATTTTTTTCCAATGCCGTTCACTGAGCAAAATTTTGCAGTTAAATCGATTTTGCCTAAATTATCATTATTATGCTTATCCACCAAGAAAGCCAGGAAAGGAGTGATCTCACACGGCGATATCAGCCATGGCAGACTGCGTAATCCGGTCATGACCGGTATATTTTAAGGCGTGTGGGTGGTTAGAGATGCGGTTTTGGGTTTCTAGAGACATGAACAGTTTGATTCCCTCGTAGATGCAAGTCCATCAGCGCTTCCCCTTTAAGAGCAGACTGTGGCACCTTAGATGAACTCCGCTGCAGACGGAGAAGAAGAAGGGAAAAAAAAAATCCAAACGCTTTGCAGCATCGCCGTCCTTCATGATGTCATTGTACAGGTGTCAGCTTGCAGGAGCCGAGACACTCTCTCTCCAGCTTGTTGCTAGGACATGAAGGGGAAAGCGGCCCCCGATTGGTCCCCGTATTTCCCCAAGTGAGCCAATAGAGAGCGATCAGCGGGGAGCAGCGCTAAAAAAAAAAAAAAAAAAAGACGATTCTTTTCTTCTTCAGGGACAAATGACGTGTTGGAAACCATCGTCCGGGATTCTGGGCTCCACAGGGGCCACACAAAGGCCAACAAAGAAAATCCGGGGGTAGAGGAAGTGTCGGGGGGGGGGGGATTTAAAGGGAAAAAAGAAATTAAAAAAGAGAACAGGTTTAATATTTTAAAGGCACAGGATGGGAATTGAGGGGCCATCATAATACATTCAGTAAAAGAACATTCACAGATACCGTAAAGCGTGATGCCTAAAAAAAGAAGATGGCAGCATAGTGGGTGCAGTTATTTGCAATTGCGCGCAACAAAAAAATGCCGCTGTTTTGTTGCCACCTTTGGCCTAACACAGCTGTGCACACAGATCCGTAGGCCACACTGCTGAATAGTTCTGTAAGGCCCGTGTATTTGAGTATTTGGTTCTGTACGGCCCCCACACATCGTATCCAATCAAAGTGAATGCGAGTAATTTTTCAAAATTTTTTTTTTGCACATTTTTTATTCATTACTTTTTATTTATTTATTTTTAATTGTCAGCAATGTGGTTATATTGGGTTTATGGTATATTTGTCAGTCTAATCTGTTTAAAGGGGAGCTCTGCAGAGTAAGGAAAGCAGAGGTTTATATGTGCTCTGAACGTGCATTAATACAGGGAATGATTACTAATATACTCCCATTGAATTTTTCTTTATAATAGCTTTGCACAATCCCTTTTCAGGAAATTGACAGTAGGAGGTTCTGCACTGTGAACTAAATTGAATCTTGCACAGAGAGGACCACAGGAGTACAATAGTGTCAAACTATACTATAGGCCAGGAAAGCAACAACATTGCAGCAATGCATGATTTACGGTGCATTACTGCAACACACAAGTGGTGGTGCCGCCATTTACTTTTAATGTTGCAACTTTGCAAGCTCACAGGAACCTTCTATGAGTTGTGAAGAACTAATTTCAGTACATGTCCAAGGTTTAGGTGCATTGCAACTCTTTCAAAATAATGCAACACATGTTGGAATGCATGGGGTAGCGCACCCAGGCCCAATGCAACCATAAGGGTGGCTTAGGCACCCGCCTTGAGGTGTAGTAAAATTTGAGTCCTCAGCCACTTGCTGGGGATTTGGATTTTTAACATGCTGCAAACGTGCTTTTAACAAGCTAAATCTTGGATTTCAATGTGGGAGTGATACAAGCATGAAAAAAACTGACAGCTCCGGTCAGAGCTGCTGTACTAACCATGCAAAGTTAGTTCAGCAATCCCCCCCACTGAGCTGTTGTGTTCTGGCAGGGGGGCGGCCCCCCTGCCAGAACACTCCGATCAGCGCTCTCTGCCATTGGCTGAGAGCGCTGGTTGGGAGTCGGTCGACTGCTGGTTTTCCAGCTCGTTGGACATACACACGGCCGAACGACTTGCTTCTGTCAGACAGCCTGACATGCACACGGCCCAAATGTCGGACATTTTTTTTTTTTAGGCACCTTTTGCAAGGGGAAGGTTGAAATTTGACTTGTGGTTCAATGCAGGTTATGAAAACAGCCAATCACACAATCCAGAAATATGTATACACACACAGCACGCCTCCAAAATGCTGTATTGAAGGAATGTGACCTTTTGGGTATTTTACTTCTAGAAAGGTTGATGCCAATATATTAAATTGCGAATTGACTTGTGTAGAGAATTTCTGCATCTATTAAAATCTGCAGTGCTAGTTTTAGATGGAATGAACATTTCATTACTCTTTCTTTCATTAGTAATTGTTGGGCTGTATCCAATGGTAGAGATTTGTCACTATGTGAATTTAAAATAGGGTGTTCTGCACTATGCTTTTCTTGAAGTCCATTGAAGGACACAGGAAGTCTTTAACCTGTTATTCTGCTGTCTACAGGAGGATTGGACTGTGCCAAACTGTATGTCAACTCAGGATAATTTCTCCTACTACCAACATGCCCCAGTTGTATGGCAAAGCAGTACTGGGAACATGATCATGAACACAAATAGCTGAGACCTCCTTAAATTGACTTTACGGTGAGTTTATAAATCCTGTGTTCTTTCTGGTCCATTGGGGGACACAGGAATAATTAAACCTTCAGTATGTCCACAAGCAGTCCAAATGAAGGGTGGGCAACAGCAAACAAAAGCTAACAGACCAAACTGGCTGCAGTTTATTAGCCACCTGAGGGAACTTTACCTCGAAGCTGGCATCAGATGATCTGGGAAACAGTTGCCAGATTGCCAAAACCCTAGCAGCCCTCACAGATCTAGGAGAGCCCAATCCTTGAAACCATAACAATGTTATGTCTGAGTCACCTTGAGATGGTGGGATGAGAAGCCAGAGCACCCTTCTGGTGTTCATTCGGAATGCCAAAAAGATAATCAGTCTTTCTGAAAGAAGCAGCGGTTGACAGGTAGACTTGCACACCCCAATTTGCATCCAGACAATGAAGGAAAATGTTCCTTTTGGTGAAGTGAAACCAGAGGGATGGGAAAAACAAGGCCCTGTCCTGGTTTGCAGTGAACGGTAGAAACTACCTTAAGCAAGACGCAAGTTCATGGGCTTCAAAACTACCTTGTCCCCATGCCAGTGGCAGAACTACCAGGGTCCTAAAGGTCACACTTACGACTGAGGCCTGGTGTTACGCCACTGTGGGCGGGGGGGGACGAGCCCAAGCAGTGTTGCCAGTGTAAAAAAAAAAAAAAGTGCCTGTTAAAACTACACTTGTCCCAAGTTTCCTCTGCCCCCATCCGGCCCGAGCCCAGCCGCGCAGATTACTAATCGGCCAGTCCGGGAATGCATTGGTCAGGTGGGCGGTGACATCATAGCTCTTGCCGCCTTTCCAGCAAGTTTGAAACCAACTGCAAGGAGGGAATGCGAGGGAGAGGATGACCAAAACCTGCAGGCAATTACAGGAGGTCCGTGTGTGGCAACTCCAGGCCGCACAGAGTCTGTGGGGCAGTCAGTCACTCTATGGGAGGTCACTTATGTAAGGGGCAAGTAGAGATCCTAAGGTAAGGGCAACACTGATATAAAGGTTTCCCTCATATCAGTTTGCCTCATACTTTCCACCTTACATCAGGGACTGCAGCGTTCACCCTTGCACTGTAGGGTAAACCCTGTGGACTCTGATGTACTGTTAAGGGGAACTCTGATGTAAAGGGGGCTCCGGTAACTCTGATGTAAGGGGGGATTTTAATGTAAGGGCAGGAAGGGGGCCCACTGCAGAACACGTGAAAGGTCCCCACACCAGGAGTAAGGGCCCCAGGCTCGGAGGGAAGGGCCCCAGGCTTAGGTCAGGGCCTTCATTGTTTTTTGCACTGGTGCCCTGAGGGTTCTAGTTATGAATCTGCCCTATACACAACCAAAAGGGGTTCCTAGTGGATAAGGCTACCAGTTTAGACACTCACCTTGCAGAGGTGATAACTACAAAACACACCACCTTGTCGGTGAGAGTAGAGAAAGGAATGGGTTCAAAGTGCGGTTTCTATAATGCAAAGAACCAGATTCAGATCACACAGAAGAATAGACAGGGTGAGCTACATGGAAAGACAAAGATTTTAAAGGAGTTGTAAAGGCAGTTTTTTTTATCTTAATGCATTAAGATAAAAAGCCTTCTGTGTGCAGCAGCCCCCCTAATATTTACCTGAGCCCCATCTCTGTCCCCTTTGATTGGCTCCCGCCGCTGTCAGTTAGCCAATCAGGAGAGAGAGGGGGCAGGGCCGAACGGCAGCTCTGTGTCTGAATGGATAGACGGAGCTGCAGCTCGGCTTGGGTGCCCCCATAGCAAGCTGCTTGCTGTGGGGGCACTCAACAGGAGGGAGGGGTCAAGAGCAGCAAAGAGAGACCTGGAGGAGGAGGATCGGGGCTGTGCTGTGCAAAACACAGAGAAGGTAAGTATAACACGTTTGTTATTTAGAAAAAAAAGAGACTTTACAATCACTTCAATAAAAAGGTCAAAGAAGGCCAACAGCCTCCAAAACTGAATAGAAGGAGCAGAAACTTAAAGCAGAATTTCACACTCTCAATCAACACTGACTATTTTTAATCCTTGTGCTGTATATGCTATATCATATTTACTTGTTTTAAACTTTTATTTACTTTTTTTAAGTTACTTTCTGGTTTCCATGCCTAGGCAAATGATACGATACATCCCAGGAGTCTTCAGGAGGGACTTTCTCAGCTTAGCTTACCCTCTCCTGCTTGCATGCCTGAGAGCAAGTGGAGTCCAGGAAGTAAATGCTACATGAATCATCTGCCCTTACTCAAGATGGACATGGCCAGAAATGATAGAGGGTGTTCTCAACAAAATAAAGCATGGAAACATGGAAAGTTGGGCGAGTTTGCTTTGAATACTAAAAATTAATTAAACAGCATTTTTGGTTTGTGGTGCTCAGATGAAGTGTAGTTCCACTTTAAGAGATTAAACTGTCCCTCAAAACCACGGGCACCTGCCAGGAAGTGGTGTAGCACATGCGTCTGTGCCAGTCTGGAGTAATTAGGATCACAGCAATGCCCTTTTTGGGTTGGGGAACAGTGGAAAGGTTGGAGTAAAACACTAGAAATCCTTCTGCCACAGACACTGGAACAACGAACCCTTGATACAGAAAATTAAACCGGGTTTGATGTAGATCTGCTAATCTGTGCAATGACACATCAAGGGTGGAGGCAAAAACATGAAGAAGGGCCAGGGAGCAAAACTCCAGTCCTGGGTAACTCCTACACCCAAGTGGCTGAGATGAAATTTGCCCAAGTGTCATCAAAGATTAACAAAACAGACAGATCCTAAACCTTTCGTATCAAGGAAGGCTTGGTCTGAGGAGTTGGAAGACTGAGTGCTAGATGTTGTGGGTGGACTGGGAGCCAAACTCAATGTGTTGAGTAACAAAAGTGAAGTTTCTTAGTGATTAGAGAGGAATATTCTGTTCCCGAGGCTTCGTCTACTGCGGAAGATCGGTGCTCTTGCCATCAGTGGCATTCTTGATAACAATACCAAGAACTGGTCCAGGGTAGGTGGGAGGATGACGATAGTGCCACTAACTAAGCAAATTCGCTCTTGTACGGCCAAGCTTTGGAGCAGAGGATAAGCAGATTTTAGGCTGCAGACATCAGCAAAGTCAATCAATATACTACAAGTAATCCCAGAGCTGTTAATAAGTGAGCTTGTCTATCCTCTCCCTTGTCTAGAAGTAGACATGTTGCAACCAGGTGATAGTAAGGCAGTGTACAGGCTCAAACTAAGAGCAAGGCCTCAGGTATTCATAAAACTCAGACAGCTGGTAGGGTGGCAAGAGGTGACCAAAATCACTGTTGGTTGGCAGCAGGTATAAATCAAGCTCCACGTGGCTCTTTGCAAGCAGGAAAATGCTGTATGTGGGGAAAGAGCACATGTACAACACTCCACCTGGCAGATGTGTCACCATTCACTCCCACAGTGTTAACCCCCTTTCTCAGAAAAAAAACAACAGGAAATAAAGGTGCCCTTTAGTGCAAGCACTTTAGCAATGCCAGAGGCTCTGGACTTGTACAGTTTCAACCATAATAGAGTCTGGAAAACGCCCCACCTGGAACCCAGTGCCAAAGATTCCTTCCAGGCTATCCCCATAACGTCCAGTCTGTTGGGGTCTGACCACAGTACTCCAAAAGCTGGACAACTGTGCCAAATAGCTGAAATCGGAGAGACAAAGCTCCAGCCGTGATGTAGACAAGTGTCTTGAGTTGGTATTGCAGGGGATCTGGATAGTGGCAATTGCTGACTGGTTCATTCTTTTATTAGACAAAGCAATTGCCTAATTTTCCCTCTTTAGAGTGCTGGGAATAGGGTAATTGTTATATCTCTATTATTTACACCCAGTCCATCTCTCCCTCCTTCCTATCTAATGCTCCTCTCCTGAAATACTCTGCTCTACTGGAGGACTCAGCTCCTTCTGCTCTCTCCTCTCCTGGAATATTCTGCCTGCACTGCTGGAAGACTTCGCTGTCACTCTCACCTTGATGGGCTGATTAATGAGAACACAAAAAAATAAAGGTCATGAAACTTGAATGCAATTGGCTCCTATGGTCATTAGCTCCATTTTTTTAATCCACGTTTGAAAAGTATATCCATAAAATACAATCTTTAAAAAAAATTGTACTCAGCTGGTTTCCAAATTCCATTGTGTATTCTGAACACTTCAACAATAAGTCTAATTAGTGTCTTATTCTGGTGAAGTGGTGAACGCAGAGGACTCTGTCGCCCTCTACTGGTCACTTTTATCCAGACCCCCGATTTGTAATAGAAAGTTATATGACATCCTGCAGTGATGTTACCCCTAAGATTCTTGTAGCATTTGTTCTTCCCACACAACAATGACCTTTACCTTCTACAGAACAGATCTGGGGTCAATTTTGGAGTAACAGTGCCAAGAAAAAAAAATGAATGCCAAAATATTTTAAAAATGTACAAACTCATAGCAAATGGAAATAATGTAGGTGACTTGTTTTTGTAAGTTTCCTAGCAATTAGCAGTGTAAAAATCTTGTGGGGATTGCTAGGATGTAGATTTAGTTTTTGTTTTAGAATAGATATATACATACATACATATACACACACTCTATAAAAAAATTAAATAAGACCGGGTCTTGTATAAAATGTCTACAAAAAACACACTAGGGCTTATTTACAATAATCTACATTTATTCAAATATAGTCATATCATGACGATCTTAAAAAGGTTGTAACCCTAAAAAAAAAAAAATGTAAATGTATATATATATATATATATATATATATATATATATATATATATATATATATTACAAAAGTGAGTACACACCTCACATTTTTGTAAATATTTTATTATATCTTTTCATGTGACAACACTGAAGAAATGACACTTTGCTACATTGTAAAGTAGTGAGTGTACAGCTTGTATAACAGTGTAAATTTGTTGTCCCCTCAAAATAACTCAACACACAGCCATTAATGTCTAAACCGCTGGCAACAAAAGTGAGTACACCCCTAAGTGAAAATGCCCAAATTGGGCCCATTAGCCATTCCCCCGCCCCCCCGTGTCATGTGACTCGTTAGCGTTGCAAGGTCTCAGGTGTAAATGGGGAGCAGGTGTGTTATATTCAGTGTTATCGCTCTCATTCTCTCATACTGGTCACTGGAAGTTCAACAAGGCACCTCATGGCAAAGAACTCTCTGAGGATCTGAAAAAAAAAATTGTTGCTCTATATGAAGATTGCCAAGACCCTGAAACTGAGCTGCAGCACGGTGGCCAAGAGCTGACAGTGGTTCAACAGGACAGGTTCCACTCAGAACAGACCCCGCCATGGTCGAACAATCAAGCATGGTGGTGGGAGTGTCATGGTCAGGGGCTGCATGAGTGCTGCCGGCACTGGGGAGCTACAGTTCATTGAGGGAACCATGAATGCCGACATGTACTGTGACATACTGAAGCAGGGCATGATCCCCTCTCTTCGAAGACTGGGACGCAGGGCAGTATTCCAACATGATAAAGACCCCAAACCTGACCACTGCCTTGCTAAAGAAGCTGAGGGTAAAGGTGATGGATTGGCCAAGCTTGTCTCCAGACCTAAACCCTATTGAGCATCTGTGGGGCATCCTTAAACAGAAGGTGGAGGAGCGCAAGGTCTCCAACATGCACCAGTTCTGTGATGTCATCATGGAGGAGTGGAAAAGTACTCCAGTGGCAACCTGTGAAGCTCTGGTGGACTCCATGCCCAAGAAGGTTAAGGAAGTGCTGGAAAATAATGGTGGCCACACTAAATATTGAGACACTGGGCCCAATTTGGACACTTTCATTTAGGGGTGTACTTACTTTTGTTGCCAGTGGTTTAGACATTAATGGCTGTGTGTTGACTTATTTTGAGGGGACAGCAAATTTACACTGTTATACAAGCTGTACACTCACTACTTTACAATGTAGCAAAGTGTCATTTCTTCAGTGTTGTCACATGAAAAGATATAATAAAATATTTACAAAAATGTGAGGGTGTACTCACTTTTGTGATATATATATATATTTTGTTATATCCTGATCCTTTAAAGCATGATAGAAAACACAGTACTTGTGTGCTGTGTCATTTAAACCTCTCTATGTTCTAAAAAACCTGGAATACAACATTGAAATGTTTTTAAAAACTTCCCGTTTCCCCTGTCTTCGCTCTCCCTCTCCCCCTGTTAGCGCAGGACATTCTGTGATCCCAAAATACAAAAAAGGAGACATACTCAGAGGCGTAACTAGAATCTTCAGGGCCCCGGTGCAAGAAACCATGAAGGGCCCCCACCAGGGGAGTTGCTAGGTCTACAAAAGATCTCGGGCTAGAGCCAATAGCAGCTAAGTAAGGAAAGTCATACACTTTGGCGGGCATACATATGTATATATTATATATGTGTGTGTGTGTATCTATCTATCTATCTATCTATCTATCTATCTATATATCGTTACATATCTGAATCCGGATCCCCCACTTACATCAGGATCCCCAGGGATCCACCACCTACATCAGGGTCCCCAGAGAGCCCCCCTTACATCAGGGTCCTTAGAAAGCCTCCCCCTATATTAGGGTCCCCAGGGAGCCATCCCTCCTTACATCAGGGTCCCCAGGGATCCCCTCCTTACATCAGGGTCCCCAGAGAGCCTCCCCTTACATCAGGGTCCTTAGAGAGCCTCCCCCTATATTATGGTCCCCAGAGATCCTCCCCTTACATCAGGGTCCCCAGAGAGCCTCCCCTTACATCAGGGTCCCCAGAGAGCCTCCCCTTACATCAGGGTCCCCAGAGAACCCCCCTTACATCAGGGTCCCCAGGGAGCCCTCCTTACATCAGGGTCCCCAGAGAGCTCCCCCCCCTACATTAGGGTCCCTAGAGAGCCTCCCCTTACATCAGGGTCTCAAGAGAGCCTCCCTACTTATATTAGGGTCCCCAGAGCCCCCCTCATTACATCAGGGTCCCCAGAGAGCCTCCTCTTACATCAGGGTCCCCAGAGAGCCTCCCTTGAATCAGTGTCCCCAGAGAGCCCCCCTTACATTAGTGTCCTCAGAGAGCCCCTTCCTTACATTAATGTCCCCAGAAAGCCCCCCCCCTCACATCAGGGTCCCCAGAGAATCCCCCCTACATTAGGGTCCCCAGAGAGCCCCCCCATACATCAGGTTCCCCAGAGAGCCCCTCCTTACATCAGGGTCCCCAGAGAGCCCTCCCATCATCAGGGTCCCCAGAGAGCCCCCCCATACATCAGGGTCCCCAGAGAGACCCCCATACATCAGGGTCCCCAGAGAGCCCCTCCTTACATCAGGGTCCCCAGAGAGCCCCTCTTTACATCAGGGACCCCAGAGGGCCCCTTCCTTACATTAATGTCCCCAGAAAGCCCCCCCACATCAGGGTCCCCAGACAGCTGACCCCCCCTTCAAGAGGTTCCCCACATCTGTGTCCCCAGAGCCCCCTTTCCTTACATCAAGGTCCCCAGAGAGCCCCTCCTTACATCAGGGTCCCCAGAGAGCCCCCCCATACATCAGGGTCCCCAGAGAGACCCTCCTTACATCAGGGTCCCCAGAGAGCCCCCCCCCCATACATCAGGGTCCCCAGAGAGCCCCCCCCATACATCAGGGTCCCCAGAGAGCCCCCCCATACATCAGGGTCCCCAGAGAGCCCCTCCTTACATCAGGGTCCCCAGAGAGCCCCCCCCATACATCAGGGTCCCCAGAGAGCCCCCCCATACATCAGGGTCCCCAGAGAGCCCCTCCTTACATCAGGGTCCCCAGAGAGCCCCCCTTACATCAGGGTCCCCAGAGAGCCCCCCTTACATCAGGGTCCCCAGAGAGCCCCTCCTTACATCAGTAATAAATAAATATATGTGTATGCGCAAAAGGCTATAAATACGTGAACAAAGAATATAATAAATCTATACAATATTAAAAGAAGAAGAAAGTGACTATAATCCACAATTGAATTTATGAAAAATGGTAACATGCACCATGCAAAAAAATGTGAGAAAAAAAAAAAAAAAATCCTTTAAATGATTAAAAAAAAAATATATATAAATAAAGTGTCCGAAACCAATTTATACAAATGAATATATCTCAGTTCAAGCCATTCATAAGAGTATATAAATCAAAGTGCACAATAGTGTCCAAACAAATAGCAGGCAATCCTCATGCTGGTTTTTTGGAAAAGTGCTAAATATTCCTCATGCTCTTCTTATGAGATGTGCACATTAAGGCATGCTGCAGTGCTCTCCAGTGACCCCCAATGGATAATGCGCTCACCTTAGAGCGTGTGACACAGTAGCTAAACAGTGTCAAAACACGCATTAGAGCCACTCCAGGGCTCACACAGGGTATGCTGGTGATGATCTGTATCTCGCTCAAATGGTGACATATATGAAAGAAAGGAGACTCATAACATAATACCGCCAGGAATTTATTTGAAAAGCCCTAAAAACAATCCCTCCAGGAGGGTACTCACAATGCTTGGGTGCGTCAGTGCACCATCCTATCCAAAACATGCAATACAGATGAATCCTGTGGCGTGCGGTGCGGTGTTCAATCCTCTGCCTGTCTGTGTGTAGAAAGCTCCGTCCTGCCCCTCCCCCTCCTTACATCAGGGTCCCCAGAGAGCCCCCCTTACATCAGGGTCCTCAGAGAGCCCCTCCTTACATCAGGGTCCCCAGAGAGCCCCTCCTTACATCAGGGTCCCCAGAGAGCCCCCCCCATACATCAGGGTCCCCAGAGAGCCCCCCCATACATCAGGGTCCCCAGAGAGCCCCCCCATACATCAGGGTCCCCAGAGAGCCCCCCCATACATTAGGGTCCCCAGAGAGCCCCCCATACATCAGGGTCTCCAGAGAGCCCCCCTTACATCAGGGTCCCCTGACAGCTGACCCCCCCTCCTTCAAGAGGTTCCCCATGTACCTGGCTGGTGGAGGTGGGAGGCGGCGATCGGCAGCTCTATGGTGTCCACAGGCAGGGAATCTCCATGAGGCTTGTAGTTCTTCTCCCGAGTGTATACAGTGGAGAGGGGAGGGGCCTCTGACCCGGGCATGTATCAGCAGCAATGTACAAGCAGAGCGACTCACTGAAAGGGAAACTGATACCTGCCCGGGTCAGAGGCCCCTCCCCTCTTCTCTCCACTGTATACACTGACGCTCGGGAAGAGAACTACAAGCTCCAGGGAGACCCCACCGCCCAAAGGCACAATAGATCTGCCGATCGCTGCCTCTCACCTCCCCCCACTGCATTCTAAACGGCAAGCCAGAGGTGCAGGGGGAGATGCCGGGTCTTGGGCCCCCCCCACAGCGGCAGAATGGCAGGGCCCAGTCACAAGTGCGACTGCAGCGACCCCTATAGTTCCGCCACTGTGCGTGATCCTGCGCAGAGCGGCCACCCTGCAGCAGTAAAACTGCTATAGGGCGATCGGAAAACTAGTTTATGACTAATATCTGCATTAACACTATGTGGAAATTGTGTGGGGCCTCTCCAGACCCTGCAAGGACCTTGACCAACATCAGGACCGGGGAACAGGGAGCAGTTCCATGGATCTGGAGCTGAAAGACTCTGTAGCTTCATAGGGGATTCAAAAATAAATGATCTGCTTCAGCACACCAAGGGCAAACAAATAAACCTCATTTGAGTTATTTAACTAGACATGTTCCTTTAAATAGGCATGGGTTAGTGACAGGGTCTCTTTGAACAATATAAGTACAAGAATTGGAGCTGTTAGGAAGTTTGTTACCTGGAGTTGTTCATAGTCCAGACATCTGTTGTCTGTCTGCAATGCTGCATAAGGACTTTCAACGACAGGTTTTGGATTATGGGGCACCTACAAATTTTGGGGTACAGTTATTATTAGACTGCAAAGGTACAGCCAACTATCAATTAGTCATTTTTGGCTCTGACCTCAAGATTCAAAATACATGCAACAGTACAGGAAGTGATTCAGTACGAAAAGCAAACACCAAAGGGCTCCAAGGAAGTGTAGTATTAAAAAAAATTTGAACCACACTTCTCCACTTGTCTTTTTTATTGAGTTTTTTCAATAAAATACTACACTTAGCTGTCGTCCTACTGCTAGTTGGAGATGTCCCAGAATCTATGAAAGGAGCTACCAGAAGTGTAACCTGATGGAGTTCTATGAACCCTTGATGTACCCTTGATGCTTGGTCAGCCTATGTAAAGACTGTATCTCGTTATTAAAAAAAAAAAACAAAAAAAAAACACAAGGGCTTTATGCCACCTTTATACCATTATCCAATATTGATCATATGGCTTAGCAATGGTGCATACAGTAGGTGCCAATGCATAATTGAGGCCTCTCTTAAGGCTGCATTCATACCTGAGCGTATCGTTTTCAGGCAGAAAATCGTGCGATTTTGCCGCAATTTTTGCCGCGATCTTGTACAGGTCAAAAGGTCACCAACGTAAAAAGCAGAAAAACGCCTGTAATCTGCCTAAAAAGAAGCTCCTGTACTTTGAGTGATGGCCGTTTTGCTTCAGGCGACAGAACGCTCAGATGTGAACAGGGGCTATTGAAATGAATGGGATTTGTCTTGTTGGGCGTTTTTAGAGCTGAGGCTTACAGCAGAAAAACGCCCAAAAACACCTAGGTGTGAACGGAGTCTAAATGGTATTGCACAGAGCAGCCCCCTACCTCCTCTTCAGGGGTCAGGGATTCCAACCTCAAACCTCCCCCCTCAATCCCCCTGAGCTCTCAGCACCTCTTCTCTAAGTGCCACCATAGAAAGTCACTTTCTATGAGGGCAATCAGGTGGGCATGCTCCTACAGGAGACTCATGTTAGTTTATTGAGGGGGGAGTCTGGGAGAGCTGCTATTGAAAGGTTTTACCTTAATACAGATTGTTGCTGTGCTGATCTGAAGGCCACATGAAGTGTATTGACTCTACAGACAGTTGGCGACTTCTGTGCACTTCAGCATGCACTGACCCCGCTCTGTTATTTTACGTGGCCTACCACTTCATGGCTGAGTTGCTCTTGTTCCCAGTTGCTTCCACTTTGTTATAATACCACTAACAGTTGAGCGTGGAATATTTAGTTGCAAGGAGATTTCACGGATGGACATATTGCATAAGTGGCAACCCATCACGGTACCACGCTTGAATTCACTGAGCTCCTGAAAGTGACCCTGTCCTTCACAAATGTTTGTGTAAGCAGTCTGTATACCTAGGTGCTTGATTTTATACACCTATGGCCATGGAGGTGATTGGAACACCTGAATCAAATGATTTGGAGGGGTGTCCCAATACTTTAGACCAGTGATGGTGAACCTTGACACTCCAGATGTTTTGGAACTACATTTCCCATGTGTAATAAAGAAAACGTCAAAGGTTCCCAACTTCCCATAGCATAATGAAGCAGATGTCTCATGCATTAAACATGTTGTATATAGATAGAAGTTATTACTTATAAAACTATTACTAAGTTTCTTGTAATTCAATAACTAAAGTTATTATATGAATATAGACCCATACTACACCATGATGCTCAACAATACTGCAGAGTGCATGAGCATCATGGGAAATGTAGTTCCAAAACACCTGGAGTGCCAAGGTTCGCCATCACTGCTTTAGGCAATATAGTGTAGATAAAAAAAAAGAGGCATTTATGCATTACCTACTCTTAAAAAAAAAAAAAAAAAAAGTTTGAACATTAGCTATACTTTCTAGACAACCATAATTTTAATTGTATAAGGACTTTTAGGCTGGGTTCATACTTATGTGAATAAGATGTGGGTTTCCCCGCATTCAAATCACATGATAGGAGAGTGTGGCCAGCTCTCAATGGAGCCAGTTCACACATCTTTGGAGCGGCCGCAGAGCACATAGCTGAAGGGTCCTGTGGTCGTAATTGGCTCCATTTCAGGTCCGAATTCAGGCAAAAATTCGGACCTGAACCTGTGAACAGGGACGCACCGGACCCCCTGCCATGCCCTGCGCCACGCATAGGGATTGCTTTACTAAAGTCACATTTACTGTGCCTGTTTGAAAGTTCAGTTTCTCCAGAGCTTAGTAAATGAGGGAGAGCTATGCTGGCTTTCATCATCCAATCATGTGCAAGCAAAAATGCTGTTTTTAGATTCCTTGCAGGTGATTGGTTGTTCTTTGTAAAGTGAAGCTTTACCTCATTCACCAAGCCCTGGAGCAACTGCACATGCAGAGTGCAGCTGCACTTTCAAAAGTGCACAGCCAATTAGCCTTTAGTAAATCAACCCCATAGTGTGAACCCAGCCTTTAATTAAAAAATGGAAAAAAAACTGCAAAAAGTCATAATTATTTAAAACACACATACTGACCGTAACATTCATATAGAGATTGTTATCTCTGAAGGCTTCCTCGGTTGCTGGATTTGGTTGGCTTGAAGCTCTTTTTCTTCTGTGAAAAGAAATTTGCTGTTGCATTCAATATAATACAGATATGTGCTAATCATGCGCAAACTGTGTGCAAAACTGGCTTGCATGGCCTTTGTTTGGACATCATTGGTTACTGCACTGGTGCATAGGAGTTTAATGTGAACATGTGCTTTGCCCATGTAGGAGAAAGCAACCAGTGCAGCATCACATGGTCAACTTTTCTTTGATCTCTCACAAGGTGTAAAAATGACCGTGAGTTGCTGATATCATAGCTCACACTGAGCTGTGAGTCCTCCCCATGTGACATCACTAGTGCTCAGTGATTGGCCCTGCGCTGTCACGTGCCTTTATCATACCTGGAAGCACCGCTGAACAGAGCAGCAGGAGAGCAAAGGAAGGGTGAGTTTGTGCTACAGGGAGTGAGGGCATCAAAGTGAACCTGCTGCCCTGACCTGCATGGGTAAAATAGACTAAAAAAAACTTTGCCAACGCTCAATTGTTTTTTTTCTCATAAATTGCTGAGGGCTGGTGCTCATGGCTGGAGTGTGTACTCAGAAGGCATCAATCCATGAAGAAAATTACCTGGCAACATGGTACATTCCAAGTTCCAAATACTTTATTAGGTTACATTTAAAAGTGGCACAATACAGCTAACATGTTTCGGCTATACGGCCTTCTTCAAAGCATCTTTGAAGAAGGCCGCATGGCCGAAACAAGTTGGCTGTATTGTGCTGCTTTTAAATGTAACCTAAGTATTTGAAACTTGGAATTTACTAGGTTGCCAGCTAATTTTCTTCATGGATTGATGGGTAAAATAGAGGTTTGGTTTAAAGGAAACAATTAATGAGGAAGCATAGGGAGCCACTGCTGACTTCAGCTTTTTGTGGCTTCAGTAATTTCTAAGGCCCCTTTCACATAGGAGTTACAATCAGGTCCGTCTGTCGGTTTTTTAGGCGGACCTGATAGGGAAGTCCATTCATTCCTATGAACAAGCGGGTGTAATCGGAGCAGAGGGGGGCCTAAGACACATCCATGTCTGCTCAGTATCTGCAAAGTGGACACATGCAGATGTTAAGAAAAAACCGCGCTAGAATATAATTAAAATGTGATACAATCATGCAACCATATCCCAAGAACTCCTCTTAGGGAATTCATACAGATTGTGAACCATTGCGATAATCAAAACTGATGTCAGAAAATAGTGATGTCCATACAATAAAATGTGAATTAAAGCAGGGGTTCACCCACACCGCCAAAAAAAAAAAATATTAAAAGCCAGCAGCTACAAATACTGCAGCTGCTGACTTTTAATACATGGCCACTTACCTGTCCCAGGGTCCAGCGATGTCGGCAGGGGACGCCGAGAACCCGCTCGGTTCTCGGCAGCTGCCGCCACCATCCTAGGTGAGGGAATCAGGAAGTGAAGCGTTGCGGCTTCACTTCCCTGTTCCCTACTGCGCATGCGCGAGTCGCGCTGCGCGTCCCTAGTGGTCCCTGCTCTCTCCTGTGAGCTGTGTGTTCCCAGCAGACAGTGCGGTCGGGACGGGAAGAGGCATAGACTCCCATGGGAGTCTATGCCGGAAGTGGGTGCAAATACCTGTCTAAGACAGGTATCTGCACCCCCCTCCCCCCTGAAAGGTGCCAAATGTGACACCGGAGGGGGGGGGGTTCCAAAAAGCGGAAGTTCCATTTTTGTGTGGAACTCCGCTTTAAACAATGATATCCTTATGATTTAAAATGGAAATCCTTGTATATATGATTTTGACCAAAAATAGTCCCAAAGGAAAGCCCTTGAATGAACACAACAGGAACTCGGTGGTGAAGTGATCCGCCACCACATAGATTTTGCGCTTACCGCAACACAAGCAATAAGTAGCCTGAAATCCATCCCGACATGGGAAGTCCAGCTGGTAAATGCTTGACTATATGCAGCGTGGCTGGGTAGATACAGCAGGGACCCCAAACACTCGACTCAAAAGCATGTGCATGAAAGAAAACTGGCCATAGTGTAAATCTGGCGGAATGATTTATTAAAAGGAGGTAGAAAACTTACATAAGCAAGGTATAAAACAGCAAATCGCCGGCCGGCATAGCAAGCACCCGTCCACAATAGGATGGCAATGACGTCAGATCGAGGTTGACGCTCTGACGTCATTGCCATCCTATTGGGGACGGGTGCTCGCTATGCCGGCTGGCGATTTGCACCGTCATTTTTGCGGAGGTATTCGGCCGCTAGCGGGGCGCTTTTAACCCCCGCTAGTGGACAGAAAAGGGTTAAAACCACCCGCAAAGCGCGGCCGCAGCGGCACTTTGCCGACGGTTTGGCCGCACTGCCCATTCATTTCAATGGGCATGAGCAGTGAAGGAGCGGTGTATCAAAGATGCTGCTTGCAGGAGTTTTTTTAACGTCCTGCCAGCACATCGCCTCGGTGTGAAAGCCCTCGGGGGGCTCTCACACTGACACGACATAAAAGGCTGGATCCATCAGTCTCTCACTATCTTCTGCTGGGATCCTACCATTGCCATCAGTGCAGCCTGATAGATGCCCATCTGCAGCCTTGGAGAGGACAGGGAGGGGGGCGCGACGAGCGCCAACATATTACATACAGGAGAATCTCCTGTTCACTCGGCGGCCTCTTTAATACAAAGTCCCGCCTTCTATGATAGACAGAACAGTCGTCCAATGCCAGCCCAGGAGACGGGACTTCCTATTACAGAGGCTGCCGAGCAAACAGGAGATTCTCCTGTATGTAATCTGACGGCGCTCGTCCCGCCCCCCTCCCTGTCCCCTCCCAGGCTGCCAGAACGATAAATACAGTATATATCTCTTGTGGCCCCCCAATGAGTCGATTCTTTGGGGGTCACAAAAGATATATATATTCAAATTACCAGTGGGGCCGCATTAAACCGGAACGCGGGCTGGACTTTGAACAAGCCTGTACTAAACCCTCCTATCACCTACTGCCAAAGAAGTGGCCATCTTAGCTTCTAACCAACCTTCAGATGCCATGGAGATGACACCAGACATTTATCAATCATGTGCCAGTTATCAATCACCAGATGTCTTAATCCCACGTTCACATCGGGCCGATTTGGCATCCAAATTGATATGTCACATCACATGCCAAATCGGTGGTTACTGCCAGCAATGGCACCATCCGAATTGGTGCGGCGCCTCACCGATTCCCAAAAGTAGATCCTGTACTACTTCTGGTGACTTCGGGGGGTGATTTGAATAGACATTTGTGTATGAACCCGCACAGATGTCTGTCAAATCGCCCCTAAAGTCGGACTGCATTGCCGGGTTGAAATGGTGCGAGTTCAGCTGAAGTTCAGCTCTCAATGTGAACCCGGCTAAAGGCCGACACACCACAATGTGCTGCAGGAAAGGCCAGTTCTGTGACATTGCAGTCACCATGATACCGATGCGATTTGATGACCAGCTTTCTTTTTAATAGTTAGTCCCTGTGCTACTTTTTCCACATCCCAATAAGATTTGCACCTCAAAAATCTCACCACATGGGAGTGCGCGGGAATCAGAACGGGAATGCGGCATGAGTTCCTGTGCGGTCCCGGTCGGAACCAGATGTAAATGTAGCTGCTTTGGGAAAGTTAAATGGATGAGTTTAGGTCGGCTATAGGTCGGGTTCACACTGATGGGACACGTCACATCGTATGTCATTCGCACAGGAATCGCACCGCATTCCTGTGCATATCACATGTTATTATGTGCAGTGCAATTTGAGCCCATCATTTCACATGGCTCAAATCGCACTGCATCCGCACTGGAATTTGGTCCCATGGAAGTTTGTACCCATGTGATCCGATTTTAACAAAACGCACTGCTTTCTGCGACCTGCTTTTGGGGGCGTCGTTAAGTTTTAATTGCCACCCGCAGCAGATGGTATGAACACAGTGCGATTGCTATGCGGTGCGGAAAACGCAATAATTCCTGTGCATTTCCCGCATCGCATCAGTGTAAACCCAGCATTACAGTGGACTTTTCCCCCCCATACAGCGCCACATACTGATATGATACATTGTTTCCATTCACTTACAATTACTGGTATTTCCAGTGTTGTCACCCCGGGATCATGGATGTATCCTGAGAACTTCCTGTCACATGTTCCAGAAGTAAAAATGGCCGCTGTGGTACGACTGAAGAGGAAAAGAAAAATAAACAATTACTAATCACTTCTACAGAGGCCTTTTGTTGTCTTACACTATATTACCAAAAGTATTGGGACGCCTGACTGAAGCGTGACATTTTAGGTAATGCTTTTGAAAAATTGCTACACAAATACCGTGCGAGATAAAAAGTTGCAACGATCGCCATTTTATTCTCTAGGGTGTTTGCTAAAAAAAACATATATAATGTTTGGGGGTTCTGTGTAATTTTCTAGCAAAAAAATGATGATTTTTACATGTAGGAGAGAAATGTCAGAATTGGCCTGGGCGCCAAGTGGTTTAAAAAAAAAAAAAAAAAGAAAAGTGTCAGTTATTTTTCAGTAAACGGCCAGCAGCTTTGAAAGGTCACTGAGCTAAAAACAGAACAGCTCATGCTGGTGTAACAGCTTTGAGAATGGAGTCTACAAACAGGAATAAAATGATTTTATGATGCTCTGGAGGTATAAACCACTTCCGGACCGCCGGCGGCGGCCGGCTTTCTGATAAAAGTGGTCCCTGCGGCGGATTCGCCGCGGGATCACTTTTATCGGTGGCGGGAGAGGGCCCCCACCTCCCACCGCGATCCAGTGCCCTCAGCCGCTTACCGGAGCCGTCGGTAGCGGCGGGGGCAATCGCATCTGTCTCTGTCCTGTGCCTGGAGACGAGTGAGGCTAAGATGGCGCCCACTCGTCTCCATGACACTGCTGGGCGGAAGCGATGTCAAAACATCACTTCCGCCCACGCCTCTTAAAGTATACCTCCCAACATTTTGAGATGGGAATGAGGGACACCTACTAGCAAACGTATGTAGGCATAGGACACACCCCCTGCCACACCTCTTAAAGGGGACATAACAAAAAAAAGGTTAATCAAATCCACAAGTGCTTTTTTTTACCACTAATATTCCTTCATATTGGCTTTAAAAATTGACAAATACAGCAATTTAGAACTTGGTTAAAAAGTTTAACACTGGGAAACACGTTTTGAAAGATAAAAAGTGCATTTTATATACAACTTAAAAGAGCAGACCAAAATGAGGGACAAATGAGGGGGAAGAGGGACAGAGGGACATTGCTCTAAATCAGGGACAGTCCCTCCAAATCAGGGACAGTTGGGAGCTATGGGTTAAACACTAGGGGGCGATCAAGGGGTTAGGTTTGTCCTAGGGAGTGATTCTAACTGTGGGGGGATGGGCTCACTACAACATGACAGAGATCACTGCTCCTGATGACAGGGAGCAGTAGATCCCTGTCATGTTGCTAGGCAGAACAGGGGAATAGGACATGCCCCTGCCACACCTCTTAAAGGGGACATAACAAAAAAAAAAAAGGTTAATCAAATCCACAAGTGCTTTTTACCTACCACTAATATTCCTTTATATTGGCTTTAAAAATTGACAAATACAGCAATTTAGAATACAACTATATAGATCAGACCAAAATGAGGGACAAATGAGGAGGAATGAGGGACAGAGGGACATTGCTCCAAATCAGGGACAGTCCCTCGAAATCAGGGACAGTTGGGAGCTATGCTTAAAGGCATATTTTTTTAAATGTCATTTTTTTAAATAACTTTTTTTTTTTTAATTGCATTTTAGTGTAAATATGAGATCGGAGGTCTTTTTGACCCCAGATCTCATATTTAAGAGGTCCTGTCATGCTTTTTTCTATTACAAGGGATGTTTACATTCCTTGTAATAGGAATAAAAGTGAGTCAACATTTTTTTTCTTTTTTGAACAGTGTAAAATGGCGGTTGTTGCAATATTTTTTTTTGCACCGTATTTGCGCAGCGGTCTTACAAGCGCACTTTTTTTGGAAAAAATTCACTTTTTTGAATAAAAAAATAAGACAACAGTAAAGTTAGCGCAATTTTTTTTAATATTGCCAAATAAATTTATACCCAACACGTCACGCTTCAAAATTGTGCCCGCTCGTGGAATGGCGTCAAACTTTTTCCCTCAAAAATCTCCATAGGCGACGTTTAAAAAATTCTACAGGTTGCATGTTTTGAGTTACAGAGGAGGTAATTTTTTTAAAAAAACCCGTCCCGACGAGCTTGTGCGCAGAAGCGAACGCATACACGAGTAGCGCCCGCATATGAAAACGGTGGTCAAACCAAACATGTGAGGTATCGCCGCGACCGGAAGAGCGAGAGCAATAATTCTAGCCCTAGACCTCCTCTGTAACGCTAAACATGCAACCTGTAGAATTTTTTAAACGATGCCTATGGAGATTTTTGAGGGTAATAATTTGACGCCATTCCACGAGCGGGCGCAATTAGCGTGACATTTTCGGTATCAATTTACTTGGCATAACATTATATCTCACAATATAAAAAAAAAAAAATGGGCTAACTTTACTGTTGTCTTATTTTTTTTATTAAAAAAAGTGCATTTTTTCCAAAAAAAGTGCGCTTATAAGACCGCTGCGCAAATACGGTGCAAAAAAAAGTATTGCAACAACCGCCATTTTATTCTCTAGGGTGTTAGAAAAAAAAACATATATAATGTTTGGAAGTAATTTTCTAGCAAAAAAAACTGTTTTAAACATGTAAACACCTAAAATCCAAAATGACTCTGGTTAAACATGAAAGAAAGCAGATTTAAATACCCCACAGATGTCCCAAATGTATTTTTATTAGAAAAAAAAAAATTTGTTTACCAAAGAAAAAATGTGTTGTTTACCAGTTGGGAGTGACCTCATTTACATATTGGCAGTTATTGTCATGGCAACACAGCACTGGGCAGAGCCATGTGACCTCATTTGCATATTGGCAGTTATTGTCATGGCAACACAGCAGTGGGCAGAGCCATGTGACCTCATTTGCATATTGGCAGTTATTGTCATGGCAACACAGCAGAACCTTAAGATAAACCAGCTCGTGGCAGTTGGAGCTCAGTCAGAGTCTAGTGTCTGAAGGAGAAGGAGGCGATTCTGAATTTCTCTGCGTTGTTGCTCATTATTTGAAAATGATGCGGCTTTTTGGGAGAAATAAAAAGTATCAGTTGCAGGATTCCCTGAAAACCATCACAGAGGAATCTGTTTTATTACTGAAAGTGGGACCTTTAACAGAGGATCACCCACCTACCACCCAGCCTATAATACCTACCCCCCAGAAGGGTGGGTGTTGGGCAATTAGACAGCTATTGAAGAAGAAGAAGGGAAGATACAATGTGACGAATCCTCTGATCACCACCAAAGAGGAAAACGTTGTACTTCTCAGTGTGAACCCCATAACAGAGGATCACCCACCTACCACCCAGCCTATAATACCTACCCCCCAGAAGGGTGGGTGTTGGGCAATTAGACAGCTATTGAAGAAGAAGAAGGGAAGATACAATGCGACGATTCCTCTGATCACCAACAAAGAGGAAAACGTACTTCTCAGTGTGAACCCCATAACAGAGGACCGCCCACCTGAGGATACCACCCCTCCAAGGGGTGAGGGGAGGGCAAATGGGCGGGGGGGCGAGGAAGCTGAAGACGAACTTCAGCCCATTCCTCAACCAAAATTCACAAAAGATGAGGTCATTGGTAAGTATTATAATAGACAAAATAATGCAAGCACTGTAGAGTAATATAATGTATGTCTCCTACATATATACTATATACACTGGGGGTCACTGCTATATACACCTAGAAGGGTCACTGCATAGAGTAGGGAAGTGTTAGAAGCCCTGTCAGGTCTCCATTAGGGAGATTCATGATCACCAATGACACCAGGAGGGAAAGTGATGGAAGATCCACCAGGACAGGAATAGAGGGGGAAATCTTCTGATGGGGACACGGCTTTCGGTGACAACGGTCTAGGAGGGGACTGAGATATTTCTTCCCAAGTCTTGCTGTGTATACAGAACAGATAATGAAGGGAAATCTTTCCATCGGGACCCTTCCTGTAGCAGGAAATACTGAGACAATGCAATTAACAGCAGCATTTGTCAGTTGGGCGACTCTTCAGTTGACCGTTGGGCAGCCAATCAGATTTGAAGGTGACAGGTGTGAGCTGACAGGTATCGGATGTGAAGGAGATGCACAGACCTGACAGACAGCCCAACTGTAAACTAAATGATTGCACATGGCAGGCTGACAGAGCGGCTGCCCCCATCACTGCCATTCCCATCATGGTCACTGGTAGTCATGTGGACAGTCATGTTCTGGGCTCTGTATGGGGGGGCTGCAGGAGCAAAAAAAAAAAAAAGGTTTCCTTCTATTATAGTGTCCATAACAGGACTCGCCCCCCTGCTCCTGCAGACACACCACTCTCTATTGTTTAATTATACCAGTTTAATAAGTGCAGTATATATATATATATATATATATATATATATATATATATATATATATATATATATATATATATATATATATATATATATATATTTATATTTATATTTATATTTATATTTCTGTCTATAGATCACTAGAGTTCAGGTAGCCCCCCTTGTTGTACAACGGCTGAGATAAAACCAATATAGAATATTGGAATGATTAATAATTAGGATAAGCAGAATGATGGGATTGCAATGAGAGGGAGGAAGAGAAAATCACAGGCATACTAAGCAGGAAGCACAGCCTGTGTATGGAATGTAGCAGATCGGTGGTCTTTATCACCAAGATCTCAGCGCAGTCAGAGGTCACATTAGGATTTCCATCTCTTGGTGACCACAAAGTAGAAATCTGGTTATTCGGGGTGAATTAGAAGCACTTACACTAGTCCTGGCACAGAAAGCTGAGCACTGAGAATGGACTCCCGGGGGGGGGGTGCGCAGAACCCCCACATTGTCCATGTATAGAATTCCCATAAAGAGAGACGAGTGACACCAGATCATTTCCAACAACACCAATCACATTCACTTATGTAAAAGGAAACGCATTTAAAGTGATTGGACACCCTCCATATACCCAGTGAAGTGACTGGCCTCAGGTGATACACAGAGATTAAACAAATCCTCCTACATAAATTGTACCCGTTTATCTGCAGCCATCTGTCCTCTATAGACTTGTAAACCTCAAATAGCAGGAAAAGAAATAATATATATATATTTTTTGCTCTCCCCAGAAGCAAACAATGACCCAACCACCAATGACACCGAGGATGAGGAAAGCGTGAAGAAGAGGACATGGAAAGATTTTACCATCCATAAAAAACTTGGAGAAGGGGGCTTTGGGAAGGTGATGTTGGCCTCCCATCCCTCCATTCGACTGAAGGTGGCGATAAAGATGATTAAACTGGAAGGATGTGAATCCGCCGATGACAATGAAGAGTGTAACATACTGGAACAGTGCAGGAACCAGCCATATATCACTCGTCTATTTACAACATTCCAAACAGAGGTAAGTCTTTTTATCTCCCAGGCTTTTTTTATCCTATTCCTGTACTTTACCCCCTGCCTTCCTATATTCCTCCACAAAGTGAAATCTTACTTGTCTCTAATGTAACCTTTATCTCTTCTTTTCACACAGGATTATCTGTTCTTTGTCATGGAATACCTGAGTGGCGGGTCTTTATTTGAACTGATATTAACTTTAGCTCCATTTGAGGACAACATCATAAGGTAAGTCCAATGACGGCGTTGTGATGGAGTCGGGGAGGGGGGGGTGGCTGACCACTGAGAACAGGCAGTGACACAACCAGGCCACTCCCACTGAGCCCCGTCCATCCACACCCCTATGTACTATAGGGGGAAGTCTCTTCATCTTTACCTTTTATTGCTCTGTGATATTTTTTGAATACTAATTCACATTTTTCCTTCTCCTTCAGATGTCTCACTGCCGAGATTATTTGTGGCCTGCAATTCCTCCATGCTCGTGGGATCGTCCATAGGTAAGTATTAAATTAGCTGACTAACAATCACCCCTTAAAATAGAAAGATGAAATGGGACTTTATATGAGACCATGACTATCCAGTACACAGGTCTCCATCCCTATTGGTTAGTACAGGAGGGGGGAGGGGGGAATATAGGAAAATGGGACTTTATATGAAACACAGCACTTGGGGAGATCGAATCACTCAATGATAGTAAATAAAATATTTATTAATGACACAATTGAGTGCAATAGATAACATGATTGGTAGAAAAATAGATGATACAAAATAAAGATAAACTTGATTATTTTTATCCTTATTTTGTATCATCTATTTTTCTACCAATCATGTTATCTATTGCACTCAATTGTGTCATTAATAAATATTTTATTTACGATCATTGAGTGATTCGATCTCCCCAAGTGTTGTGTTTCATATAAAGTCCCATTTTCCCATATTCCCCCCTCCCCCCTCCTTTACTAACAGTCACCCCTTGGCTTCTGGTATGTTTTATTAAATCAGGAAGACTTCCCAGTTGTGCTGTCTCCTTCCATCTGCTGTACAATTCTCCCTGCTCATGCCATATTCTGCTTAATGGAGGATTTATATCAAATCCAGCAAGAGGAGTGAGACCTCCTCATGATGAATATAGCAGGTGGGCGGAGCTGGGAACTCCGGGACAGAGATCTTCCTTGTAGGCGGATATAAGAGAAGCCAATGTCCACCCATCAATCTTCATTCTTCTTTGTATATATGTATATTTGTATCTTTCCTTTCTTTATTACAATGTGGGATATGCAGAGCTAACGGTTCACTTCTTTTCTTCACAGAGATATCAAACCCATGAACATTCTACTGCACCGCAACGGTCACATCAGGATCAGTGATTTTGGTCTCTCAGTGGCCGGAGTCACTAAGAACGTTAAGATCGAAGGATGTGTGGGGACACACGGTTACATGGCCCCAGAGGTAAGATTCCGGATATTAGACTGAATTGTAATATTTACTACGGAATATAGAGAAGAGATAAAGGGGCTCCCCTTTCATTAAGGCCACATTCACACATGGACATTTTGAATCTTGACATCCAAATACCCAGGTGTGAATGACAAATCGCACAATGTACATTTAGGATGCCATTTATTGAATCCCACCTAAAAACGCGGTGCGGTTCTTCCGCGATTGTCACGTGATCAACTGCGCTGCAATTGCTGCCTAAAAGAAGCTCCTGAACTTTTTTGGGGGGGGTGACAATCTTCACACAATGTGCAGCAAAAAAAGGCCAATGTATGAATGCAGACTAAAAGGCTAGGGTTAGACCCTCTCTCAGGTTTTTATTGGTGTCCTCATAAGGGAAGTCACACTCTTTATGTGTACTGGTGACCATTGTTAGCAAGAAAGAAAATACAGCAGGATGCAAAATGTTTACAAGCTGTCCCCAGAACAGGAATAGAGGAAAGTCTTCCAGTGGTGACACCTGTTTGGGGACAAGATCCTAATGCCGCGTACACATGATGAAAATTTCCGCCAACAAAACCGTGGATTTTTGTTCGAAGCTTGTTGGCTCAAACTTGTCTTGCATACACACGGTCACACAATTGTTGGCCAACAATTACAAATGTGGGAACGCGGTGACGTACAAGACGTATGACGAGCCGAGAAAAAGGAAGTTCAATAGCTAGTGCGGCTCCTTCTGCTTGATTCCGAGCATGTGTGAACTTTTGTGCGATGGACTTGTGTACACACAATCTGACTTTCCGACAACAACGTTTTGTTGGCGGAAAATTTGAGAACCTGCTATCAAACATTTGTTGGCGGAAAGTCCGACAGCAAATGTCCGATGGAGCATACACACAGTCGGATCTTTCCGACAACAAGCTCACATCCAACATTTCCCATCAGAAAATCCGACCGTGTGTATGCGGCATTAGAGTAGAGTTTCTCTCACTTTGGGAGAATTCCTTTGACTTCCTCTTGAATCCCGGGGACAGGAAGTGAAGGGAAATTCTCCCAATGGCACACAGACAGCAAAAATAAAGTGGCAGGGGTCTCGGCCCTTCCGTACTCTATCCAAAACATATAAAACAAAAGTTTTGACTATATATAATTGGTAAGCCCCACCGCCAACATTCACAAGCTCCGCCTTAGTTTGATGTATTTTGAGCAAAATTTTAGGACTCCTGAGGGGCTTCATACATCATATATGTTAGCATGGAGTCCCGTCTATCCTTTGCCTGGAATAGGAATGTTCTCATCCTTTTTTCTCTCCTTATGTTTCTATAGATCCTAAAAGGGCACCCATACAACACCACAGTGGACTATTACTCCTTGGGAGTGATAGTGAATCAGATGTCCGTTAGCGTGCATGAGCTCAGAGAGATGAAGAAAACCCAGGGGACCACGCCAGGCCTTCCTTTGCACCGGATTCGTCCAAAGGACAAGGATGTTCACCTCAAGGATCTCATAGATATGGTGAGTATACACAGCTTTACCTTCTCTTTACAGACAAAACTCTTTCCAGGTTATACAGACCTTGTTAGGAGTTCAGAACACACAACTCTACATTCTTTCCACCACACATTCATGTGGGTCATAGCAATACTTTTATCACACTGACTGCTTAGTGGAAGGATCTGCCTTCACTTATAGTCCTCCTGAGCATGTACTATACCAGGTACCATGCTACAACCCGATCCAATCATAACATAGTGGCAGGTTTACAAGCAAAATCAAGAAAGCTGAAATATGTCACTGTCAGAATCAAAGATTACGATGGGGAGTTCTATTGGTTACATATTGTTATTGTTCTCCATGTTTCTTATCATATTTCTTTTTTTTTTTACAGCTCTTATGCAAAGACCAGGATGAACGGGCGCGCCTTGTAAGGGACATCAGAGGGCACCCATTTTTCAAAACGACTGACTGGGCCGAGGTGGAGAAAGGAAAGTCACCCGCAGCATTTACACCACAGCCGGTAAGTATATGAATAATGGAGGGGTCCGTGTATATTGGGGGAGGGGAGATTATTCAGCAGCATCCAAGACGTGTTTTTTGTACAGAACTCTCACATTTGTGATTTTGTGATCACCGCACAATCACATGGTTTGGGGACTTGTCTGAAGGAATTCTGTTTATTATTGGTGAGAATTATTATGTATGTGTCAGGCACACAGCTTAATCCCACCAGAAACATACTTCCTGTCCTGGGGCGACAGCACAGAGTCACTGTATCTATATATACGTCAAGGATGTGTTAATGCAGTGCAGTGCTTCTTCTGATCACTAGAGGGAGCTAGGATTGAAGGATCCCTCTTGGGGTATTTGCTGCACCTCGGGGGTTGGGCTTACCAAGCTTTGTCACCATTTACTGTATAAATCTGGAAGACTGACGAATGTCATTTTTTCCTTCCAGATTTTTAAAACAAGGAAAGATTTAAACATGAAGATAGAGGAATTTATTGCCGAAGAAGAAGAAGAAGAAGAAGAAGAAGAAGAAGAAGAAGACTCGGAAAGCTCCACCGAAGACTCGGAAAGCTCCACTGAAGACGCAGAAAGCTCCACTGAAGACGCGGAAAGCTCCACCGAAGACGCGGAAAGCTCCACCGAAGATGCGGAAAGCTCCACCGAAGACACCGAAAATTGAAGAAGTCAGAATTTTAAGGTCCACACAATATAGGGAGGAGTCTAAATGGCATGGCTTGAACCACTTAAAGTGGAACTATACTCCCCTCACACCCCCGCCGCCCTCAAAATCTAAAACCATGAGGTCAGACTGAGTGCACCCTCTACACCTGCAGCCGTCCGACAACATAGCTAGACAGGTACTCTCCTGAGACAAGCAGCGGCAAGAGGAATGCAGAAGGAATGGGGGGGCATTCCCTCTGCATTCCTCGTCACCATTTATCTCGGGAAAATGCCTAGAGCTAAGAAAAGTGGACATCTCCATCCTAGGCATGTTGTTTGGGGGAAGTGTGGGGGCACCAAGCCTGACTACATAGCTAGGAAGGAGACAGGAACTCTCCGGAGACAAGTCGCGGCAAGAGGAATGTCTCAAGAAAGTTCTGAGGCTGTGCTCAGTCTGACCTCATAACTAGTCAATCAAGATGGCTGAAGATCTGGAACCTAGAAGACAGTGAAGTGAAGAAGGTGGCATGGGTAAGAGGGGAGGCGAGTAAAGTTCCACTTTAAGTGGTTCAAGGCATGCCATTTAGACTCCTCCCCCATAGCCCGCCTCTACTCCACATTTCCTGCCCATTGTATGTGCAGCAGTGACTTTGGGAGTGATTGGGATAGGTTGCTTCCTGGAGGGGTGGAGTTTGAGATCAGACCTCTTTCTAAATGGCCTTCTGGATTGTGGGCCCTTGATGTTGTGGTCCTGTCTCTACATTCTGAGCAATGTAAAGGGAGATGAACTGGACACTCTAGACTGATGATTCAGGGATTATCCGATCGCCTTATGGGGTCAGGAAGGAATTTTTACCGCTTTGGAGATAATATGACCAAGGGGGGGTTTTGCCTTCCTCTGAATCATCATAAGGTTTAGGGTTCTGAAGAGGGCTCATCTCTGAGGAGTCAGAGATGAATAGATAGATAGATATAGGGGGGGGATGAGTGATAGATGGAAAAATATTAGATATATAAAAATTTAAATATAGATAGATGTTAGATGGATAGATATGGGGGGGGGGGGGGGTGATAGATGGATATAGCTAGATAGCAAAGCTCCGGTGGCCTAATGGTTAAGGCACTGGCCTCCTCGGTCAGGGATTGTGGGTTCGAGTCCCACCTGGGGCGATATCTTGCTTGTCTCTTATACCAGGATGTAGGGAGTGATCAACTGAAGGAATAATAACCCCCCAACATTGGTATTAGTGAGGACGGTAATTGCCCCAGCAGAAGTGATCAATTGCAGTAATAATAACCCCCAACATTGGTATTAGTGGGGACGGTAATTGCCCCAGCATGAGAGATCAATTTCAGCAATAATAACCACCAACATTAGTGTCAGTGGTTGCAATCAGAGGAAGTTTGACTTACCTGTAATTTCCATATCTTAGAGCATTGTTTCTCAACCTTTTGCATGTCCTCTGCATTCCTCTTGTCACTATTTGTCTCAGGAAAGTGCCTAGAGCTGAGAAAAGTGGACATCCCCTTCCTAGGTATGTTGTTGGGGAAAGTGTGGGGGCACCAAGCCTGACTACATAGCTAGGAAGGAGACAGGAAATCTCTGTAGACAAGCGGCGTCAAGAGGAATGCAGAAGGAGAGGGGGCATGTCTCCTGCATTCCTCTTATCACCGTTTGTCTCAGGAAAGTACTGAGGCTGTGCTCAGTCTGGCCTCATGGCTAGTCAGTCAAGATGGCTGAAGAGCTGGAACCTAGAAGACGGTGAAGTGAAGATTTCGAGGGTGGTGGGGGGTGTGAGGGGAGGCGAGTATAGTTCCACTGTAAGTGGTTTAAGGCATGCCATTTAGACTCCTCCCCCATAGCCCGCTCCTCCTCCACATTTTCTGCCAATTATATGTGCAGCAGTGACTCTGGCAGTAATTGGGATAGCTTTCTCCCTGGAGGGGTGGAGTTTGAGATCAGACCTCTTTCTAAATGGCCTTCTGGATTGTGGGCCCTTGATGTTGGGGTCCCATCTCTACATTCTGAACAATGTACAGGGAGATGAACTGGACACCCTAGACTGATGATTCAGGGATTATCCGATCGCCTTATGGGGTCAGGAAGGAATTTTTCCTCTTTTGGAGATAATATGTCCATCAAAGCCCTAGAATAATTTCATTCTATGGATTTATCTCCAATAAAAATTGATTGTACACTAATTGTACATTTCACAAAATAATAACCCCTCCCCCAAGACAAACAAAAAATATGAGCAAAGCCCCGTGGCCTAACGGGTAAGATAATGGCATCCTTAGTCAGGGATGTGGATTTGAATTCCATCTGGGGTGCTTAATTCTTTTCTGAACATAAAATACAGACAGAGAACTGACACACCGCCTGAGAGCTTCATTAAATAATTAGAAACCATTAAGACAATTAACACCTTGGTCAGGAGTATACAGTATAATGTATAGAGTGTATATTGTATAGCGTGCAGAGATAAGGAGTATATAATGTATAGAGTGCAGAGGTAAGGAGCAGGGCCTTTTTTCAGCTGGAACTTAGTGGAACTCAGCTCCACCAACTCCGGCTCAGACCCTCTGCTCCCTGCTCACCACTATCACTTGGCTTCTGTGTTTACAAGTGACAGCTTGTCTCCCAACGGCTCCCACAGATCTGATCTCCGGAGTGGATCCCACTTAATGCAGGATGGGGACAAGGAAGATGCAGGTGTCTGGGGTGCAGTGTAGATGCCAACCCCCCCCCCCCCACTGGATGATCTCCCTGCAAGTGAGAGAGGCAGAGACACCCACAGTGTGTCAGGAGATACTAGAGTTGGCTGGGCACTTCGGGTTAATACAGCAATAAAAGTAAAACATGTGGAAAATGGTGGAGCTTTTATAAGGAGTGGGAATGAAAGTGAGATATGGATGGGGGATGCAGAAGGGGATGCAGCAGCTGTGGAAGATGGCTGAACTCTTCACTCTGTGTGCAGCACATCCCTGAACTCTGCACTCTGTATACAGTGAAGCCCCTGAACTCTGCACTCCGTATGCAGTGCACCCCTGAACTCTGCACTCCGTATGCAGTGCACCCCTGAACTCTACACTGTGTGTAACCCCTCTGAACTCTGCACATAATGCACTCCTGGTGTTTAATTCCTCCTACTGTTAGTGAAATTTGACCACACCCACTATTCGATGCGGTTTGGAGGGTGTGTGTGGAGAGGGGTTTGAGGAGTTGTGGTCCCAGCACCTATTTTCCGAGAAAAAAAAGCCATATATATATATATATATATATATATATATATATATATACCCTGTTTCCCCAAAAATAAGACATAGCATGATTGTCAGTGATGGCTGCAATATAAGCCCTACCCCCCAAATAAGCCCTACTCTGTTTCCCCGAAAAAATGCTTTACTCTGAAAATAAGACCTACAAGGACTTTAACTAGGGCTTATTTGGGGGGGTAGGGCTTATATTGCAGCCATCACCGACAATCACGCTAGGTCTTATTTTCAGGGAAACAGGGTACACTGTGTATATATATATATATATATATATATATATATATATATATATATATATATATATATATACACATATATATACACATACATACATACACAGTATATATACACACACTAGACATGTGCAATGTGTTTCGGTCCGAATACAAGTTCAGATGAATTTTTGATTATTCAGAGATTCGGATACATCCGAATCTCCGAATAATCAAAAATGCATCCGAATTTATATGTATATATGAAATCTGTCAAAATTTGCTTTGTTTAATTGTTTTCTAATGAATTCCAACTTTTCAGAACGATTCTACCCGCGTTTGAAAATGCCCAGGTGTGAATGCAGCCTTATAGTCATGTCTATAGTATAGGAAGTTAATAACGTTGGTGATAAACATTGAAGTGATAAAACGGAGAAGTGTTATTTCCCATAATTCATTCATAAACCATATACATCATGACACTGGATTTTTCTTCCGGACCAGCTAACATACATGTACATTACTAGTTCGGAAGCTTATATCGGGCGATGCTCAGCTGCAGGCATAAACCCGGTATTTTTATTTTTTTTCTTCAGCCAGCAGAGCTCTTTTATGTTAAAGCAATACTAGTTGCTAATTAGCCGCTGAATTGCTTTTAAAAGCGGCATAAGGGGGTCCCCCTGCCTCCCGCCAGCCTCCAGTGCTTCTCCGGGCTCTCCCGTCCCAATGGGGAGTAGACATGTGCACTGTTGAAAAATTTGTTTGTTTTTGTTTTTCCAACCAGATGGAATGGGAGAGCCTAGGAGAACGGGGGAGGCCTGTGGCTGAATGCAGCAGGGATCATTTTTTCTGTGCAAAATGCTTCATGGCCACAGCATATATTATCCACCCTCGGCTGATTTGCAAAATAAGGGGAAGAGGTTGGGGACAGTGAAAAGACACATGACGTTTTTACCACCCTCCCAAACACAAGTGTGATGGCACATTCACATAGGGCACAGGAACCCATGCAGAGACTTTTACCGGCACAATGCTGATGTTCCATTTTTATTAGGACATGCACCCTCAAGACATATTGGGACACAGTGTCTTTGTCCATGCACCCATGTGTCCCAAAAAAAATTAACGGGACACTGGCATCAGGATGCACACAAAACTGTGCCAGTAAAAGTCTGTGCATGGGAGATGGATGTCTGTGCCTTGTGTGAATGAGCCCTAAATGAGTGCCAAGGATGCATTTCACTGTCCCATCATCATTACCATGATAATTACACACAGTACATGTGATGTGGCTTAAAGCACCTGTACTGTGTGACTATCATGACAATAATGATTGAAATAAATAGCAGCCAAATGTGATCAATGAAGATGATCACATTTAGCTGTATATAATTCAGTAATTCAGTCATGGGCATCAAGCCAGGGCATGGCATGGGTGAAGGGGGCTTGTGTGCGCCGTCTTGACTGTGACTGTACCTTTTGAGAGAAAAATAATCCTCTTGATGGTTCACACTTCAGTTCCCTCACTCAGTAGAAATAGTTTGCTGCTGTGCTGTTACTTTCTGTGTGTTCACACAGACACTGCACTGATGATGATGATGGATTATGATGATGATGGATGATGATGGATGATGATGGATGATGATGATGATGATGACAGCCACTGCTGCTGATTTACCTTCAGTCCAAGCCCGTCGTCTTCTCAAACTTATTTACTGGAGGAGTGAAGTAGTATTTTGATATCTCTCCGCCCAGCTGGAACTTTATTGCCATTAAGGCCCCTTTCACACTGGGGCAGTAGGGGGCGTCGGCGGTAAAACAGCGCTATTTTTAGCGCTGTTTTACCGCGGTATTCGGCCACTGGCGGTGCGGTTTTAACCCCCCGCTGGCGGGCAAAAAAGGGTTAAAACCCCTCGTGTAGCGCGGCTATAGCCGCGGTATAGCCGCGGTATAGCCGCGCTGTCCCATTGATTTCAATGGGAAGGAGCGGTGAAGGAGCGGTGAATACACCGCTCCTTCACCGCTCCAAAGATGCGGCTTGCAGGAGATTTTTTCTTCTCTTGCCAGCGCACCGCTTCAGTGTGAAAGCCCAATAGCGCCTGCAAACTGCCCCAGTGTGAAAGGGGCCTTACCCTCAGCTTCTTTAGCAAGGCAGTGGTCATCTTGGAGGTATGTTTGGGGTCGTTCTGTTGGAATACTGCCCTGTGGCCCAGTCTCCGAAGGGAGGGGATCATGCTCTGCTTCAGTATGTCACATCACATGTTGGCATTCATGGTTCCCTCAATGAACTATAGCTCCCCAGTGCCGGCAGCACTCATGCAGCCCCAGACCATGTCACTCCCAGCACCATGCTTGACTGTAGGCAAGACACACTTGTCTTTGTACTCCTCACCTGGTTGCTGCCACACACGCTTGACACCATCTGAACCAAATACGTTTATCTGGTTCCAGTAATCTACGTCCTTAGTCTGCTTGTCCTCAGCAAACTGTGGGCTTTCTTGTGCATCATCTTAAGAAGAGGCTTTCTTCTGGGACGACAGCCATGCAGACCAATTTTATGCAGTGTGCAGCGTATGGTGTGAGCACTGACAGGCTGACCCCCCACCCCTTCAACCTCTGCAGCAATGCTGGCAGCACTCATACGTCTATTTCCCAAAGACAACCTCTGGGTATGATGCTAAGCACTCAGCTTTTTTGGTCGACCATGGCGAGGCCTGTTCTGAGTGGAACCTGTCCTGCTAAACCGCTGTATGGTCTTGGCTACCGTGCTGCAGCTTCAGGGTCTTGGCAATCTTCTTATAGCCTAGGCCATCTTTATGTAGAGCAACAATTCTTTTCCAGCTCCTCAGAGTTCTTTGCCATGAGGTGCCATGTTGAACTTCCAGTGACCAGTATGAGAGAGTGAGAGCGATAACACCAAATTTAACACACCTACTCCCCTCTCACACCTGAGACACCGGGGAGGGAAAGTGGCTAATTGGGCCCAATTTGGACATTTTCACTTAGGGGTGTACTCACTTTTGTTGCCAGCAGTTTAGACATAAATGGCTGTGTGTTGAGTTATTTTGAGGGGACAGCAAATTTACACTGTTATACAAGCTGTACACTCACTACTTTACATTGTAGCAAAGTGTCATTTCTTCAGTGTTGTCACATGAAAAGATAGAATAAAATATTTACAAAAATGTGAGGGGTGTACTCACTTTTCTGAGATATACTGTATACATACTGTATATACATTCAGTTCACATAACAATCAACATAATTTTAGTGATTCATTGCTGACAGGTCTGAGATTAAGAAAAATAAAAATATGGCATCTCCTGCTCTTCACTCTATTTGAAAGGGATGGTGGTTATCCTTATAAAGTAGAAGTGGTTACATTAAATTGCTGGTTAGTAGAAAACTACCCTTTCATTGGTGGCCAAAAACTTTCAAAAATTTCAAAATTTCAAAGGCCAAACTGGTAATTTTGAACGAAATTCAGTTTAAACAGAATCACTTCTTTCCAACTTACCAGTTATACAGTTTGGAAAAATTATTATTTAAAACCCTGCAGATTTTGTAAGTATGCCCACTTACAAAGAAATGAAGGGTCTATAATTTTTATCATAGGTGTATTTTAAGTGATAGAGACAGAATATCAACCAAAAATCCTGAAAAAACACATACAAATGTTATAAATTAAGTTGGATTTCAGTGAGTAAAATAAGTATTTGATTCCCTACCAACCAACAATAATTCTGGCTCCCACAGACTGGCTACAGTAGGTGCTCATGTGGTACACAGATAAGTCCTGTCAGTTTAAGTAGGAGCTCCTAATGACAACTCGCTATGTGTATAAAAGACACCTGTCCACAGAATCTCTTTCTTCCATTCAAACCTCACCATCGTGGGCAAGACCAAAGAGCTGTCAAAGGGCATCAGGGACAAGATTGTAGACCTTCACAAGGCTGGAATGGGCTGCAAGACCATCAGCAAGAAGCTTGGTGAGAAGGAGACAACTGCTGGAGCGATTATTCGCAAATGGAAGAAATACAAAATAACCATCACTCGCATTCGGTCTGGAGCTCCATGCAAGATTTTGCTTCATGTGATAAGGATGATCATGAAAAAAGTGAGGGATCAGCCCAGAACTACACTGGAGGAGCTTGTGAATGATCTCAAGGCAGTTGGGACCACAGTCACCAAACAAACCATTGGTAACACAATGCTCCACCATGGATTGAAATCCTGCAGCGCCCGCAAGGTCCCCCTCCTCAAGAAGGCACATGTACAGGCCCATCTGGAGCTTGCCAATGAACATCTAAATGATTCACCTTCCTGAGATGTGTGCAAACCTGGTCACCAACTACAAGAAACGTCTTACCTCTGAGCTTAAATAAATAATGATATTTGAAGCGCTTCACAATGTGCATAAAAATGAATATATATGAATAAATATAAATAAATATAAATACTCAAATAAATCCAGCGGTGAGTAAAAATTCCTAAAAAATCCAGCAATCAAAATAGTGTAAAATTATAAAAAAATTAGTGCCACCAAATGTGTAAAAAAATCCACATAAAAAATCAACATAAAAATAAATATATATGGATGTATTCAGAAGGTTCAATTATACAAGTGTAGAATCCGATTGGTATAGAGCTTTGATCCGGTCCCACTAGCAAAGCTGTTTAAAAACACTTGCTTAATTAAGGTGCTCATTGACATTTATAGTAACAATGTTTCTTTTGCTTCTGTTCACAATCATAAACAGATCTCATTTGACAGGCAGATAAGAGAAAAAAACAATCATTGTGCAATAGTTAGGATACCAAGGTACACAGGCAAACTTCAATCCACTCACGTGTGCCTTATAATGATAAGGCATATGCAGGTTTTACTATAGCAATCAGCCGCCTTAGACAAGAGCAGATTCACTGCAGTACACTGTGTGATACTGCTGATCTGCACAGAGCTTCCTTGGCTCCTCCCACGCGTTGCATCACAGTCACGTGACTTTTTCAAGGATAATACAAGCTCTGACGGACTCAGCTTTATAGCACAACAGCAGAGTGGTTGCCATGGCTACAGCGTGAGTTAATCATCATCCTGCTTCCTGCATAGACTCCAATCCTGTTAAAACCTACTTTTATTAGACATGTAATTCATATGAATATCGTTGGTTTATCAAAACCACGATTCCATGTGTAAAAAACGCAGTGTGTAAAGAGTAAAAAATATATATATTGATATCTCTAATCACGTTTACTTCTTCAACTCCCTCCAGTGGTCACAATTGGTATAACATCTCACAGAGGGAATATATAGCAAAGCATTGGCTCTAATGGTTTTGATAATTGACCAGTGCCCCATAATATCACAAAAATGGGGTATCCACATGCTCTGCTCATAAATGTATGGAAAACGGAGTAAACAAGATGACATGATATATATGTATATAAAATACACATATATAAAATTAAAATAAGATATGATATAAGAAATAGGGAAATAATATTAAAATGTAAAATTAAAATCTAAAAATTCCCTGATAGAATATTGCAAAAATGGATGATGACCATTATTTATATGCTAGAACTGAACCAAATATTGCCACTCAGAAAAAACTGGTATTGGACAAATAATGAGAATCTAGGACCAAAAAATAAAAAATATAAAAAAATATAAAAAATTAAAATAAAATATATACCATAAAAATATATATATAAATCTGAAAAACCTCTAAAAATCAGAAATAAAACAATTCAGGTCGAATTGAATGTTCAAACCATGGGGTTCTAATGTACCCATCTGGAATATCCATTTGGATTCATTCTTGCTGAGTTCCCTCACTTTATGGTAACCCCGCCAATGAGCCTTATGCTTTTGAATAGCCCAGAATTGGAGACCCCTAGGGTCTCTGTTATGACACCTATCAAAATGTTTTGAAACACTGTGTTTTGGATAACTTTTTCTAATGTTCTGGATATGCTCTCTTATTCTCTTCCACATTGGTCGTTTCGTTCTGCCAATGTATTGGAGGGAGCAGGAGCACTGTAAAGCATATACCACCCCCTCAGTCCTGCAAGATATAAAATCCTTTATTTCAAATTCTTGTCCAGTATTTGTTGAAGAAAATTTCTGACATTTGTATCCATTTTGATTAGTATTTATGCAGGCATAACACCTTTTACAGGGATAGAATCCTTTACCCTGAAAAAAGGTTAAATCAGTTATTCTCTTGGGTGGGTTGGGTACATTTTTAGCTATGATGTCCCTTAGAGTTGGAGCTCGTCTATATATTAATCTCGGTTTTTCTGGGAGTATATTTGCCAAAGTAGTATCAGTTTTTAAAATAGACCAATGTCTTTTTATAATCCTCTCCATCCTCCTGTGTTGTACACTGAAGTCCATTATCAGAGGTATGTCATCTGTTTGTCATTTACCTTGATTTTATCTTGGATCAGCGCTTCTCTTGAGGTTTGATTGACTTCTGTTATTTTTTCTTCTATAAAACATTTATTGTACCCTTTTTCTTCAAACCTCTTACCTATCCACTGAGCTTGTTTAAG
Source organism: Aquarana catesbeiana (assembly GCF_042186555.1). NCBI lineage: Eukaryota > Metazoa > Chordata > Amphibia > Anura > Ranidae > Aquarana > Aquarana catesbeiana. Next base: position 202,879,040 of record NC_133333.1, on the reverse strand, counting down.
ATAGTCATTATTTTCTGAACAATTTCTCCGTAAGCGAATAAACTGGCCCTTCAGAATGTTGATTAACCATGGCTCATAGTGGCAACTCGTTACTGGTATATAGCTGTTCCTTTCCACCGGTTTGAAGAAAGTTTTTGTGCTGATGATATTGGCTGTTAGTTCTATTTCAAGATCAAGGAACTGGATTTTAGTCTCACTAATTTGATGTTCAAGTTTAATATTTTTTTGGTTCATATTCAAATGTTGGAAAAAGGATCTTAAACTCAGTTCATCACCCTTCCAAATAAAGATACAATCGTCTATGAATCTTTTATATAGAACCAGTTCCTTTGGAGTATTTAAAAAGATGGCATCCTCCTCCCATTTTGCCATGAATATATTGGCTACACTTGGGGCATATTTAGCTCCCATCCCAATACCCGTTAGTTGTCGAAAATAATTATCATTATACCAGAAGTAGTTATGTTGAATACCAAAGGCCAGGCTTCTAAGAAGAAATCTTTTCTGTTTAGAAATGAGATGGCTGAATGAATCCATAGCCCATTTAGATGCTTCTGTTGCATCGCTATGTTCAATTACTGTGTACAGTGAAGCAACGTCAGCAGATATCTTCCATTAGGGTCCAGGGTCAAGAATACACTAGGAAATTGAATATCAAGAAATACTTATTATCCAGACCACCATCTACATTGAACAAAGGAGTGGAACTTGGCAGAGGAGTACAGCATAGTAATTTAAGAAATAAGTCACTATTCAATCCACCCTCTACAAATAATGAACATATTGAGGTGTTTAAAAAAATGGTGATCAAAGACCTGGAACAACTCAAGTTCTGTAGAATCTCAGAATCCCAGCATATACAACAAGGTATAAAACAATTGGAAGCAAATAAAGATATTATAATTAGACCGGCCGACAAAGGGGGCGCCATTGTAGTACTAACCAAGGAATACTACCACCAGGAACTGATGGGACAACTTAACGATAATAACACATATCTGAAACTCAGTAGCAATCCTACTAGAGAATACAAACGAGATCTGTCCTCTTTGATTCAAAAAGGAATCAACAAAAATATTTTATCCAAAAAAGAATCTAGATATTTAGTACCGGATACATGTAGAGTTCCAATCATTTACACCATCCCGAAGATCCATAAGAATGCTGAGGCACCACCAGGAAGACCCATCATTAATGGGATTCAATCGATCAATGCAAGACTAGGGGAATATGTGGACAAATTCTTGCAACCCCTAGTACCTAACACTAAAGCTTATCTACGTGATACCAAACATTTATTACGAATATTAAAATCTCTGACCCTGACTTTGAATCTCAGAATTCTGACTTTGAAACTCAGAATTCTGACTTTTAATCTCAGAATTCTGACTTTAAATCTCAGAATTCTGACTTTTAATCTCAGAATTCTGATTCTGAATCTCAGAATTCTGACTTTTAATCTCAGGATTCTGTATTTTTTTTTTAAACTTACAATTCTGAATTTCAATCTCAGAATTCTGAGTTTCAAAGTCAGAATTCATTTTTTTTTTTATGATGGCCCCAGGGCTCTTCCATACTCTAACACTGTGGCAAAAAACAAACAAAAAACAAACAAAACATAAACAACAGAAAAGCAAAAACAAAAAAGTAGAGTGGGGGAAGTTTAAAAAAAACTCCAGAGTGGGGAAAATTTCCCCAAACGTACACAGAAAGTAAAAAAAAAAACAACCAAAAATAAAAAACCAACCTAGTCCTAGTCTCTAACTCTTACGTAATCTAAGCACTTTAATATTGATTTATAATTTGGCAACAGAATATTTTAAACCCTTTAGCAAAATCCTTCAATCTGTGTTAATAATGTATTATTAATATAATATTTCTTATATAATAAATACATTATTAAACAAGAAAATGTTCACAAACTTGTATGAGCTCATGAGTAACAGACATGTATGCAGATGCCTGATTTGTACTCCTTTCATCGCTCTGAGATCAGACAAGCTTGTAGGCCATGAAGTGACAGGAACCCTGACATGCAGGTACTTGTTCCAAGGGAAGGGAACAGAGAAGGCATAAAGATGAGAGCCCTGCAACCTGCAAGGGAGATTTATTAAAAAAAAGAAACACAAACACGCTTACTACACACATATCGATTGGACCATTCGCATATAATTTGAACTTTGATTTGTCTTAATTCTTCTGAGATTTGGCCATAGTTGTGCTTATCCAAGCACATATTAAAAAACAGAAAAAGAAAGATTAAGGTCTGGTGTGACCCCTCTGACACCTCCATCCCTAATAGTGCACAAAAAAACAAGAAAAATAGCTCTGGGACTTTAGATGAGGTGAGAGAGGTTTAGCCAATGTCCACAATGAACACTGAGACAAAATCAATTTATTCATTTCAAAATGTTATGTAACTAAGCGGTAACAACAATGATTGTGAGTTACCAGGCATAATAGCCAATGTACACAACACAGATGAACGTAAATATACAAAGATTTATTACAAATGTTATACATCAATGAGCAACAATAAAACTTGAAAATTGCTGGGTCAGTAAGTACACATACAAAATAAGATGATAAAATGTACATACATGTGGACAGGGAAGTATGTAAACATAATGCAGACATCAATAATACCCAGCATGTACCGGCATAAAATAAGCATCAATAAAGCCCTATGCATTTCGCGAGACCCTGCTCGCTCTTCAGGGGCGGATGCATGAATGTTGTATCTGCAATGTAAGTAATAAGATCAATAAATGTATGTGGTTGGTAAATGGGGGCAGATGGAATGGTTAGCAAGAGAGGCCTGATGCAGAGACCTCATACTTACCGGAGTCTGAGATGAATCGCCAAACGCTGGATATCGAGATGGCAGCAGTGTAATGCAAATGCAAAAAACAGAAGAGTAAAAGTGCAACACCACTAAAAAAATTGGTTGTGTGAAAACACACATATGATATACTTATTTGTAAATGATAACACGTAAAAAATGCACGAGTGGTATAAATGTGCAATATGCTACACGCAAAGTGCAAATGAAATTGGAAAAAAACGAAAAGAAAAGTCCACACCAATAAAAATGTCCGGCAGTATTAATGCATGAAAGCTCTAAATAGCAAACGTGCCCAAATTCCAAATTTCAGTGTGTTTCGTGCCTATTTAAGCCTCTTCCCCTCTACACCTACTTGCTCCAGTGTTGGCTGTGTATGATATGTCAAGATCGAATCCCTGATAGTGACAACAGTGGACCATGTCTGAGCAATACGTGTCAGCTGGGCCACTTGTAATTTCATATAATAAAAAAATTAGCAAACAAGAACGAGAGTGACAACCAGGGCTGGGACAAGGGGTGGGCAGGAGGGGTGGTCGCCCTGGGCACAATGGTTTATTGCAGGGATAGAGGTGCCCTGACCCTAACCTTAAGAGAGGTGGGGGGGGATATTTTGGTATTTTGGCATCTTTGCCCTGGGCACTGGATGACCTTGTCCTGGCACACTGGCAACATGGGATATTTTAATGACTAGATCTACTTTAAACTGTGATTTGAAGAGGAATTGAACTCTGGAAGCTGTGCCCAAAACAGTCATGAAGAAGGCAAATGATTGGACACCAGTATTGCCTAGGGTCTCCCTGCAGCTGATCTTTTCATTGCTGCCTTACTTTGTCTTGTTCTGCACTGTGTCTCTATGCAGAGGTGGCCATCTTGGTAGAGGCAGGGCTTTGCTTTCTGGTATCTTAGTCTCCAGCAAAGAGAACAGCACAGCAGTGAAATCCCCAAATCTCATGCCAAATACGCTAAGGAAAAAAAATCAAGAGCAACAGTGCCTGAAATCACTATATTTAGCTGAAAGGCTGCAGGCACACACACATACCAGGAAGTACATTGCTAGTTTTGATGAGGAATTCCAGAAAAATAAGATTTACAGTATTTTAATAGGCCTCATAGATAAAAGTGCCAGAAGAGGTTAGGGAATCTGACCGGCTGCTATATACAAGCTAGACTGTTGCTCTTGCAGACATTTTCATGCATGGCCCAAGGTAGCTTTTTTTTTTTTTTAAACATATCAAAGAACATTTTGCAGATATTTTAGAGTCCTGGATGCATACAATATCTAAAAAAAACCCCTCAAATTTCATAAGACTTGTTTAGACTTGTTTTCATAAGACTGGCTTAGATTATTCCATCTTCTTGAAGATTCCAAGCACCAGTACTGCAGCCATTATGAGGAAGATGTTGCATGTTACATTGGTCTTGCCGTTCCCGTATTCATTGCAGAAGTCTCCAGAGCAGCAGGATGTATGCTTAGAGGCCACCAATACATTGTAGTTTGTTGGATTGCATTCCCTCTCATGAACACATTTTTTGGTAATCTTCACATTGTGAACTGAATACAAACACAAATAGGCAGGTAAGAAACATTGGATGATCAAGTTGCCTTTTTTGTTACATCATTTTTTATTAGAGTTTAAAAGTCTGTTCTCACCAGAACGTGGTGCTGGAAAACCCACATTCCGTGCTTCGCGTTCAAAATGCACTTCACTTGCGATCTGCAGCAGATGACAGTGCAATGCTAACGACACCCCAAATGCAGATTGCAAACACAGTGCGTTTGTCTGCACTGGATTGAATTGTACAGAAGTACCATGTGATCCGGTTGCTCTGCATTTTGTAAAGTAGTTCTTGCAATACTTTTGCTACAGTCCGGCGCGATTTCTGCTCATTCAAATGAATTGGGTGAAATGGCACCACACCCAGATTGCATGTGAATCGCACAGGAATACACAGAGCAGTTAACTGGCTCTCAATGTACATTACCAGCAACATATATGGGTGGCACAGTGGTGTAGTGGATAGCACTCTCGCCTAGCAGTAAAAAGGGTCACTGGTTCGAATCCCAACCACGGCACAACCTGCCTGGAGTTTGCACGTTCTCCCTTTGCCTGCGTGGGTTTCCTCCCACACTCCAAATTCACGCTGGTAGGTTAATTGACTTCTGTCTAAATTGTCCCTAGTATGTATGAATGTGCGTTAGGGACCTTAGATCCTAAGCTCCTTGAGGGTAGGGACAGATGTGACTGTACAATGTATATGTAAAGCGCTGTGTAAATTGATGGTGCTATATAAGTACCTTAAATAATAATAATAATAACGTATAAACTGAGACAAAACAACAAGGCAGGAATACAATTACCCTCCCAATGAAACAGGTCAGGCAATTTTAGCCAAAGGCAGCAAAATTGAACCCTCGCTCACACAAAGAGGGAGTGGTGGACAATGGGAGGTCTACAGTCTCAGAGGTTGGAAAGAATTTGCAGCGTAAACCGCTGCAAAGGGGATAAACACAAAATGTAGAAGAAGGCTGAAAGAGCCAGATCGCAATAAGACAAGAAGTGAGACTTAGAAAAGAAGAAAAAAAAAGGAGGGGTGGGGATTCTAGATGGGGAGGGGTAAAGGAATAAAGGAAGGGGATGTATATAAGGAAAGAAAAAAAATGGAAAGGGAGGCAGTCAGGAAAGCTGGGTGGAAGACAAACCACTAATATGTATGTACAGAAGGGGGGGGAAGGTCAGTAATTCTATGAAAACATCTCCCTAACGTTATGTACAGTGGCTGACCTCAGGAGTCACATATATCCATGATGTCTCATGAAGCCTATGTCATGATAGTTTTGTATTCAGAGGTGGTTTGAAAGTGACACCAGCATGTCCAAAGTTTGTTATATTTGGTAATTCTATCTTCGTATCAACTACTCCATGTCTGTTATTCTATTCAATATAGTGAACCAAGCTTGCTTTTATCACCAGTGTGTAGGGATGCACAGGCACCTAACATATACTATATGCATGACAAGGAATTTAGAGCAAGAGCTTGTGTAGGCAAAAAATGTAAAGGGTATCTTGTAATCCTGTTGATCATATTATGAACATGAGTCCAGTATTGTGGAATGTTAAGACACAGACACCAAATGGGCATCTTAGTCCCTTGCGCAGTCCCACATCGCCAGCAATGGTCAGATGTGTTGGGGTATATTCTATGGACGAGAAATGGGGTCCTATACCATTTTAAAAAACTGCCTTATAATTGTATTCTTGATTATTGGTGACCGGCCACTGTATATATACATCATTACTTTGAAGATGGATATCTCGGTAATGGCAGCAGCTGCTGCCACAACCGAGGTATCCATCTTTAGGGCCGGCGGTTCTGTGTACGATAATGGTGGTCTCTGCGGCGGGGTGCCACCCCCCCTCCCGCCGCTCTCCCGCGCCCTCCGCCGCTTACCAGAGCCGTTGGGAGCGGCGGAGGTGATCAGGTCCTCTCACTTCCTAGGTATGGAGACGAGTGAGGCTAAGATGGCCCCCACCCGTCTCCATACCATAGGAGGGCGGAAGCGACGTCATGACGTCAGCTCCGCCCATTTATCTTAAAGGCACATTTTTTTTGTTGTCATTTTTTCAAACTACTTTATTTTTTTTTTTTTTTGCAGTAAAGTCCAAATATGAGATCTGAGGACTTTTTGACCACAGATCTCATATTTAAGAGGACCTGTCATGCTTTTTTCTATTACAAGCGATGTTTACATTCCTTGTAATAGGAATAAAAGTGATCCAATTTTTTTTTTTTTTTTTTTTAAACAGTGAAAAAATAAATAAAATAAAGTAAAATAAATAGTTAAAAAACAATGTTTTAAAGCGCCCTGTCCCGACGAGCTCGCGCGCAGAAGTGAATGCATACGTAAGTAGAGCCCGCATATGAAAACAGTGGCCAATCCACACATGTGAGGTGTTGCCGCGATTGGTAGTGCAAGAGCAATAATTCTAGCTCTTGACCTCCTCTGTAATGCAAAACATGCAACTTGTAGAATTTTTTAAACGTCGCCTATGGAGATTTTTAAGGGTAAAAGTTAGACGCCATTCCACGAGCGGGCGCAATTTTGAAGCGTGACATGTTGGCTATCAATTTACTCGGCGTAACATTATATTTCACAATATAAAAAAAGATGGGCTAACTTTACTGTTGTCTAATTTTTTTATTCAAAAAAGTGAATTTTTTCCAAAAAAAGTGCGCTTATAAGACCGCTGCGCAAATACGGTGCAAAAAAAAGTATTGCATTGACCACCATTTTATTCTCTAGGGTGTTAGAAAAAAAAACAATATATAATGTTTGGGGGTTCTAAGTAATTTTCTAGCAAAAAAAACCTGTTTTAAACATGTAAACACCTAAAATCCAAAACGAGGCCGGTCCTTAAGTGGTTAAGGAATCCCAGTGAATCACTGTGAGAACTGTATTCCAATCTTCTTCTGATAGTGTAACCCCTAGTTCTGGTTCCTGGGTTTGAACTAATTTTGTAGACCTATTTGAAAGATCAGAATATAAGCCGTAAATAGTGAAAATCAGATGGCCAAGTTGTCTTTTTACTATAAATTTATTTGAAATTTTGTGGTAGATTGTCTATTACAATTATTTAACTACAAGTATTTAGAATAGTGGTATGTCTATATGAACTAAAGATTACTGTTTTCTTGAAGTGTGTCTAAAGCCAATATTTTTTGCTTAGTTTCAGGTGAAGCCATTCACAGCCCCACTTGAAGTGGGGGACCCATCCACTGTGGATGGATGCTAATGGGACTATGGATGACCACCAGAGGCGTTGCTATGGGGGTGCGGGGGGTGCGGCCCGCACCGGGTGACACCCACCAGAGGGGTGACACCGGGGCCGCCGCTAAACACTACTATAGATTGCCTCGGAGCGGTGCGAGCAGGGCATCCAGCAGTGCGGGGGAAGCTGCCTATAACACACTCCCCCTTCAGGTTAAGCTGTCACTCGGAGATCTCCAATATCTCCAAGGCAGCCGAAGTTGGTGGGCGGAGCTGGGGGTGTGGCCGCGCCGCCTCCTCCACTCCTCCCACAGACTCCTTCACACTGGCTGATCCCGCAGCTGAAGGAGATAGTGGGCGGAGCTGGGGGTGTGGCCACGCCGCCTCCTTCACTCCCTCCACTCCTCCCACAGACCCCTTCACACTGGCTGATCCCGCAGCTGAAGGAGATAGTGGGCGGAGCTGTGGGTGTGGCCGCGCTGCCTCTTCCACTCCTTCCACAGACCTCTTCACACTGGCTGATCCCGAAGCTGAATGAGATAGAGGCCAGGACACAGCAGACCCGCCCAAGTTCATCTGCAGGAATGAGGCATGCTGTAAGTTACTGCACAGCACACTCTCACTGCATAGAGTCCTAACCTGCCCTGTGACACCCCAACCTGCTCTATACTACCCCAACCTGCCCTGTGCCAGTCATCCAAACCTGCTCTATACCACCCCAACCTGCCCTGCGTTACCCACACCTGCCCTGTGCCACCCCAACCTGCCCTGTGCTACTCCAACCTGCCCTGTGCTACTCCAACCTGCCCTGTGCCACCCCAACCTGCCCTATAGCACTCCAACCTGCCATGTGCCACCCCAACCTGCCCTGTACCACCCCAACTTGTCCTGTGCCATTTCAACCTGCCCTATACCACTTCAACCTGCCCTGTGCCACCCCATCTGCCCTATACCACTTCAACCTGCTCTGTACCACCCCAACCTGCCCTGTGCCACCCCAACCTGCCCTATACCACTTCAACCTGCCCTGTACCACCCCAACCTGCCCTGTGCCACCCCGACCTGACCTATACCACTTCAACCTGCCCTGTGCCACTTCAACCTGCCCTGTGCCACTTCAACCTGCCCTATACCACTTCAACCTGCCCTATACCACTCCAACCTGCCCTGTACCACCCCAACCTGTCCTGTGCCACTCCATCCTCCCCTATACCACCCCAACCTGCCTTGTACCACCCCAACCTGCTCTGTGCCACCCCGACCTGACCTATACCACCCCAACCTGCCTTGTACCACTCCAACCTGCCCTATACCACCCTAACCTGCCCTGTGCCACCCTAACCTGCCCTGTACCACCCCAACTTGTCCTGTGCCACTCCAACCTGCCCTGAGGAACCCCAACCTGCCCTATGCCACTCCAACCTGCCCTGTAACGCTCCAACCTGCCCTGTGCCATCCCAACCTGCCCTGTACCACCCCAACTTGCCTTTTACCACTCCAACCTGCCCTGTACCACCCCAACTTGCCTTTTACCACTCCAACCTGCCCTGTACCACCGCAACCTGCCCTGTACCACCCCAATCTGCCAATATACCACTCTAACCTTCCAATATACCACCACAACCTGCTCTATACCACTCCAACCTGCCCTGTGCCACCCTAACCTGCCCTGTACCACCCCAACTTGTCCTGTGCCATTTCAACCTGCCCTGTGCCACCCCAACCTGCCCTATACCACTTCAACCTGCCCTGTGCCACCCCATCTGCCCTATACCACTTCAACCTGCCCTGTACCACCCCAACCTGCCCTGTGCCACCCCAACCTGCCCTATACCACTTCAACCTGCCCTGTGCCACCCCAACCTGCCCTATACCACCCCAACCTGCCTTGTACCACCCCAACCTGCCCTATACCACCCCAACCTGTCCTATACCACTCCAACCTGCCCCGTGCCACCCTAACCTGCCCTGTACCACCCCAACTTGTCCTGTGCCACTCCAACCTGCCCTGAGCCACCCCAACCTGCCATATGCCACTCCAACCTGGCCTGTGCCATCCCAACCTGCCCTGTACCACCCCAACTTGCCTTTTACCACTCCAACCTGCCCTGTACCACCCCAATCTGCCAATATATCACCCATACCTTCCAATATACCACCACAACCTGCCCTATACCACTCCAACCTGCCACTATACCACCCTATACTACCCTAACCTGCCACTATATCACCCTACACTATAATTTACAGGGGCCGGTTTGGGGTGCGTCCCATGACCGTGCGCTACATGCAGGGTGCTGGGCAGCCTAGACATGAGGGGGGTGACACCATGTTTTACCGCACCAGGTGACACCAACCCTAGTGACGCCACTGATGACCACAAAGGGGGTTTATAGATTTGTGCAATTTTGAATATGGATGATTACAAAGGGAGCCTCTGAAGGGTGCAAGAAGGTTATTGTATGGTTGTAAAGGGGATCAGTAGATGGCTGCAAGTTGCCTATGGAAAGTTGCAAGGAAGTATGTTGTTGGCTTCAAAGGGGCCTGTCTGTAAATGGTATTTGTGGATGTATGTAGATAGCTTCAGGCAATCTTTGTGTATATATAGGTAATTCAGATTTCACAGTTTTTTGGTCGGGTGCCAATTTCACAATGGGGCGCTGTGATTTCTACATACGCTCCTGACTTAAGCCTAAATGTTTATCATGACAGGTTTCCTTATCCTGTTACATGTTACAGGGTGTAACCCTGTAACATGTAACAGGTTACAAATTCACCAGCCCCCACAACCCCCCGACTCCCCGTTGTGACAGGTGGTAGGGGATCCTCTCCCCTCGCTCTTTGTCACTCTCTGGAAAGAATGTGGCCATGCGGGGCTCTGCCCACCCAGCCAAGTAATTCATTCACAGAGTTAAGTGAATAGAAAACGACAAGGTCTGGCAGCCTTTGCAGCTGTTGGCTTGTAGTTCTCAATGAACTACCACAGTGCTGTTGAGCGCTGTGGTAGTTCATTGATGCTTCATGTTAGTGTGGAACTGCTTGTCCGTACAGTGTATGGGCAGACAGCTAACATACAGAGTCTGCAAGAGCCCCGCATAGCACCCACAATCTACTGATCGCTGGTGCAATGCTTTCCAGGCTCCCAATATAAAAATAAAAATAAATAAATGCACATTTTTTTACCTGCAAAAGATGTGCATTCATTATTTTTTTTTAAAAAGGTGAAATTATTCTTTAAGTTTAACACTAAAAGTCAAATTTAAATGTGAAATAAAGAGAAAATAAACAGCCAATCACATTTAGAGAACTGTTAAAAAAAACTCTAGCAAATGATTGGATGTCAGAAGTGAACACAGATTTACATCACTTATTTTTTATGCTTCAGTATATTAGGCACTAAGCATTCCATATTGCAACAAGCATTAGAAAATGAACAATTATATTGACCTCACTGTAATGTAGGTGACAAACCCAAAGAAGTCATATACTTACGTACTGCTTTGTCTATTTGTGTAAAACACAGGCTAGAGGAGTTACAGATCACTGCTGGCTGTTGGTTGCACAGAGTGTTGTTTTTCATGTCCGTGCATGAATAGCAATGTAAAGATGCCACTAAAATAGAAAAATATAGAAGTGTAAGATTAATGTCAACATATTATTCTTCATAAATAGCTTTACAATTAATATAAGATGACTTTATTTTAAAAGAGATGTGTATAAGGGTTTAGACATTTTCTTTTTAACAATTATTTCTGAGCCTGCCTCACTTTCTACATCAGAGTCTCCTGAGCCTGAGCCACCACTTTCCTGTGCTTGTAAAAGTACCTGTTGTTGAGGTAAGGGTGGTGGTGCTGTGGGTGGGTGTGTGGGGTTACCTATAGCAAGAGTGGCTATTTGGATTATTTCCTTGTCATCCCCTGAAACCTTGCAAACAGGTATGCTAGGATAAAGGGGTGTGTAAACGGGTGGTAGAGGAAGTGGAAACACACTAACTGTTGTTGGGAGGAATGGGTTGGTAGGTGAGAGGTCAGAAACGTTAATCTTAGATTGTATGGAGGGTCGTTTTACCTTAGCCTCTAACAGGTGCAGTTGTTCTGCAGTAAAAGGCAAGAAAAAGGGTTTTTTATTTTCACTTTTCCTGATCCATTTAATTCTCTTCCTACCATTCCCCTTCCTATCCTCAGGTTCCGTGTAATACCAGTGAACAGCTACAATGAGCCAGTTTTCCCCTGCTTCCTTCATGTACTTCATGTCCCACTCGGGGTCTCCTGTGTACCATAGGAAAGCTTTCTTATCCCCCAAAGAGAGTCCCCTGACCATATCCATATGGAAGTGGTCATTTGCGCCTGTGTTCGGGAAGGGTGAGCTACTGTACATACTTTCAGTCCATCTGGACCGATTGTCTATGAAAGGATTTATCAAAAAATAATCTGTTCCGCATACTCTGGCCACATAGTCTTTACATGTCTCTCCGGGATTAGGTGGGGGGGTATTCTTTACTTTCTCCCTTACCCATTCTTAATTTGGTTACAAACAACTTATACAAACTTACCAAAGGGTCATTGTCTTACCTTACAAGACCCTCTTGCAATGTACAACAATAATATTAGCTCTAAACAATATTCTTATACAGTACAATACAATATTCTTATACAATATTCAGCGATAGAAAGGGAAAGCAAAAAGGTTTTGGTAGAATTCCACTGATCGTCCTGCTTTTTCCTTAAGAGCCTCTATTTTACTATATTCAAATCAGTCTCCCAAAGACTATTACTTTAATGTGCTTGCCAAAAGCACATGTGCATCCCAAAAGCACAGCGGTTTACAATTAACTTCTCTACAATTTTGCACTATCAGTCTCCCAAAGACTATTGCCTTAATGTGCTAGCCAAAAGCACGGCAGTTTGCAATTTTGCACTATACAAGGATGAGGTATTGTCAGAGCCACCGCTGTAAGGGTTAAATCTGCTTAGATGTTTGCACGATCAGTGAAACTTCTTGCGGCCCCCGGGAGACACTCAAATCAACACACACACACAGTCGGGTTGTTTCAATGAATGCTCAAATGTAATGACAGGTGAGCGAAAAGACAAAGAATATTGCACAAAGAAAAGGAGGGAGGGAGGGAGGACAGAGTTCATCACGTGAGGCATAATTCCTATATAAACATATAGCATCTCAGACATAATTTCAACTATTTATTGCTGACGTTTTGACTTTGTCTGAAGACATAATTTCAGAACCAGTTTTTACCAGACCTTATCTATCTCCTGTGGTCATCGTGACAAACAAGACCCTAAAATAAAGATATTCCTCTGTCAGCTATTTTAAAGTTTTAGTCATGTTAACTCTTTCTCACCCTTCAAGATGTATGGCTAAAGATTTTTTGGTCATATGTCTCTTCTGGGTCAGAGAAGTGCACTTAATTTTGGATTCCTGTAATCCAGAGTCAGCTGACAGCTGACATCACAGAGAGGTTCCAGACTCTGGAAGGATCCTGAGCATATTGTTGGGATCCACCAACCTGCCTGATTGACAGCTTGCTATGGCTCACAGCAAAGACAGATGGACCTGTTCCTTAACCAACCTGGAGCTCCAGTGAGCACTGGAATGGCAGAACAGAGAGTGGTGACTGCTCTGTGCTCAGAGCAGACCGAGAACTCAGCAATCAGCGGTTATGTGATCACTCAGTTTCTGGGTTTAGTGTCAACGTGGGACAGCTGCAGCATCCCTCCAACCCAGATAGCAAGCTACAAGTTTGAAAAATTACTTGCTAAACTATTGGTAGACTTACCAGGATTCACAAGTCTGTTGCAAAATTGCAGCAAGTCCGCATTGCATGACTCCAGATCAACTTTCTTTGTAAACATTCTGCAAGTCTGCTGCAAGTTCTGGTTCAGTTATTTGTGCATTAGTCATCCCACCACAGGGGATACTGTAACTTGCAGAGCTCTTGCTGTAGATTCACCACTGCAGCTTTGCTTTTGCTATAGATTAGCCACACAAATTTTCTACAAATTGGAAAAGTGTCAACTAGAATTTGTACTTGCCATGGAAAAAGTGCAGCAAGTTAAAAGACTTACACTTCAACACTGCCACAAATTAGTGGCAAGTTATCCTTGCTATCTGGGAAGGTGAGTATGTTTGTTTTTTTTTAATTCCCATACTTCTCCTTTAATTATCATAGTGACATACCCAGACGTGTGTTTGGGTGGCAGTTTAACAGCACCATGCAATGCACATTAAGGGCTACTGTGTTAGAAGCCTTACTAATTATGTCTATAGGTTATTATTCATGTATTCACTATGTATGAATCAGAAGGATCCTAATTGACTGATTGTCTCTATTTTTGTTTGTTGAGTTTAGAGATATACACAAGCAGGCTATAGAGTCTATCAAAGATGTCAAAAAAGGGTTAAAATCCTGCGCTTATCCTACTCTCCTTGTGAAGGGAAGTGTGACTATTGAAATGAAAAAATCAAACACAAAGATAAATAAATGAAAATATATAGATAAAGAAAAGCTGCAACCTAAAAGGTCCGAACCCCTAGAGTCTATCATTTTGGTTATGTTTAAAAAAACTGTAATCCTTTAGGTTTAAATGTTACAATCAAGGCTGTTCAGATAATATTCATCTTCCGTATTATGTTGTAGACACGGGCTAGAACAAAAACTCCCATTCTTAATTACATGGGTAAAGTGGGGTACACACTTAAAGTTTTCTTTTTCAGCCGGCAGGTTGAACTAAAAAAAAAAAACAAAAACTGACAGATTACTTCATCAAAACAAGCAATGTAGAGGCAACAATCTTTCCCGCTGAGACATTGTAGCCGTTGGCTGATTGAATGCTGATTTTCCAGCATGCCCTTTTAAAAAAAGCCAGTCCCACGACTGGCTCCTGTTGAACAGAGAGCTGTACACATTTCCCGTGTACACTGGGCTTTAGCCTGAGGGGGTCATAATGTTGTAGAATAGATTATTGAAATTTAAAGTGATCTTAAAGGTTAAATAAAACAAAAAAAAACACGTTTTACTTACCTGCTCTATGCTGTGGTTTTGTACAGAGCAGCCCCGATCCCCCTCTTCTCCGGTCCCCTGCTGGTGCTCCAGGCTCCTCCTGTTCTCTGAGTGCCCCCCATAGCAAGCGTGCTTGCTCCTGAGCCCTGTTCTGTGTGTTTATAAGACACATAGAGGGGGGGCTCGGGCCCATCCCCTTTTTCCTCCTCACTGGCTGTGATTGACAACAGCAGGAGTTTATGGCTCCCACTGCTATCTCTCAGTCAATGAGGAGGCAGAGACCTTACTGAGGGTTTTTTACCTTCATGCATAGAATGCATGAAATGCATGAAGGTAAAAAAAAAACCTACAGCCATTAGAACAACTTTAAACATATATAAAGTATGAATGTTATCTTCCCACTGTAATATTTCTTGATTGGGGCATTAATGTAAGAAAGAACTTTGCATATATAAATATAATATATAATAAAAATATAATATATAATAAAATATATTAGTACATGTACTTTTAGTTGATTCATATGATCTTGTAGTAACAAACTATTGTATCGAAGAGAGGAGGACTGTCCCCCCCCCTCTCTTTTACTAGTCAACTGGAAAAAGAGGTTAGAATTAGAATTTCAAAGAAGAAAAAATAAAATTAATAAATGTACATTTTATTACAGGTAAAAAGCTGTCAGCTGCAAAGGTTGTTGGTACTTCATTCATATAACTCTAGAGTTCTGAGCCCCACACGGCCGCGTTTTTTTCAAATTGTGACAGCGGATATGGGGAGAAGATCTCCTTCTAAATCGGATGGAACTTGTTTTTCTCCTAAAAACGGATGGAACATGTAACATGTTCCCAAAGGTGAACTTGTCCTTTAACATACTATTAGTACATTGGACAGATCCAAACCACAGAATGTGTGATTCTCTGCAAAACATAGCTATCCTCATATTTTATCCCTCTTAAAAACATTTAAAATAGAATAAAAATACGTATTAACCTGCCAGAAATCCAGTGTGTACCTAGCTCCCTGTTTGGGCTGAGAACACAAAGGGGGTGATTTACTAAAGGCAAATTTGGCTTTTCACTTTGCAAGAGAAGTTGCACCAGCCAAGAAAATTTGCCTCACTTTTTAGTGAATGAGGATGAAGATCTGCTGATTTTATCCAATCATGTGCAAGCAAAAATGCTGTTTTTTTTTTTTTTTTTTTCCTTGTATATGGTTGGGTATTTTTTGCAAACCGAAATTTCACCATAATTACTAAGCTCTTGAAAGGTTAACATCCTATTTATCTTTAGTAAACCAACCCCAAAGTCTATGTTGCACTGAAAACCTAATCAGCATTCTCAGTTCTGCCTGCTGAACTACAGAACCCCATCTATCCCCTAGCTCCCTCCTGTCCCAATCCACATGCATATGTTGATTTAATTTCCCAGCAAAACTATGCTGCTGCCTGGATTTTAAAGCACCTGCCCACACATCATATGTGGGGAATGGGTACTTGTGAGGTGTGGTCCTGGGAGATGCAAGTCTATGTCATTAGAAATTAATCTTCCAGCAGCTACCCCTGCAAACATGTTATAAACTTGGAAATTATGTCATAGATGCTTTTTGCTATTGGAACAAGGTTAAAACAGTAATAATATACTGGGACATGCAATAGAGAGGAAGATTGAGGTTTGGGGTTAATGGACATACACTTTAAGCAAGCCCATATAATGTGGTTAGTTAGTTAAGCAATAAATCACAGAAAGCATTAAAATTCACCTAAAACCAACATTACATTCTGACTTCTTACATACGGTAATTTAGGATCTTCATTGTTAAAATATCTCTATCATAATTCCTAGGAGGGCTCAAATTTTTATGGCTTTGCAGAACAAAACTCTGGTGTCACCCTCTACAATTTATATTGAGCAAATAATTGCAGCGTTCATCTGTGTAAAGTAAAAGTAAGTTCTTTATTGTATCATTGTGGGACAGAACGGAGGCACAAATTAATGGAGCAAAATTAGCAAATTATCTCTGTGCCACAGAAAACATCAGTCTCTCACCCCTAGAGCTGCTGTAATATAACCACCCAAATAGGGTGTACGAGATATTTTTTATTTTATTTATTTATTTCAGATAATTATATAGCGCCGTCAATTTACGCAGTGCTTTACATATACATTGACATCAGTCCCTACTCTCAAGGAGCTTACAATCTAAGGTCCCTAACTCACATTCATACATACTAGGGACAATTTAGACAGGATCCGATTAACCTACCAGCATGTCTTTGGAGTGTGGGAGGAAACCGGAGTACCCGGAGAAAACCCACGCAGGCACAGGGAGAACATGCAAACTCCAGGCAGGTAGTGTCGTGGTTGGGATTCGAACCAGCGACCCTTCTTACTGCTAGGCAAAAGTGTTATCCACTACACCACTGTGCCGATATTAATTATTTTTCCAAATTATTGAAGGGTAATCTCATTTATGGAGTCTCCAAGAAAGAAGAAGCCCGCCAGAGGGTTTAAACCATCAGTGCCTCTGTAATTCCAGGTTTGGGTGGCATTGGTCTTTAACTGCATAAAATATCCGGAAACTGTGAATAAATTATCGTTTTAGGTATCTTTGAAGAGTGTATAACTTACCTCCTGAAATAGTCAACATGGCACTCAGTGAAAATAATCCTACTGCGAAGAAATTCATTGTGTTGAAAGAACTGGAATATTATGGTGGAAAGCTGATGTTTGGATAGACTTGTCTTTTTATAAGTATGGGAAAGGGATCCTCCTATACACAAGGTGGGGTCTGAGAATGTTCTACTATAACATATTTTAAGAGGTTTTATGTATGATTAATGACATACTATACTATAGATGAAATAATCTGCAGCTTGCAGATTTTGTTTATGAACAGTGTGCCCTACCATTCATCTCACCTAAGTGATTCATCACAATTAGTCAGTAACAATGTTATACTATGAAATTATACCCAAAACAGGGATTATGTATAAGTATTCTTAATCTTCTTCTGTGACACCCTGAAAGTCTTTAAATCATATTCAAATATAAGTGGTGTGAATCAAGTTAAAGTTCAGATCCACGGAAAATGCGGGTCGTATTTGGACTCCTGTTGGCTCTTCAAATCAGTCCAAAACATCAACAGAGAGTCTTTTAAAATTCACAACATGGAAATTAGTGTAGTTTTGTAAACCAGTTTATTGTTGCTTTTAGCTTAACCTCCCTGGCGGTTTTACTGAGTGTGGCTCGGGGTTAAATTTCAGTACCATTAGCGGTAACCCCGACTACACTTGAGATGGCATTGCAGGATCCTGGTGCAGGTTACTTACCTTGTCCCCAGGATCCTGCAATGTCCCCCCGCTGTGTCCGCTGGCTCTGTCCTCTGCTCCAATGTCCTGTGTTCCGGGCTCCGTTCCCTGCAAGCGCCGCGATGCACGGGGGCGGAGCCCGGGGGCAAAGTAAAAAAATTTTAATACATACAGTACACTGTAATCTTACAGATTACATTACTGTATGAAATTATTTCACATCCCTTTCGTCCCTAGTGCTTTGTCCAATGCCATGCATGCAGTTTTATATTATATATACTGTTTTTTCTGCCTGGAAACTGGAGATTGTCCATAGCAACCAAAAAGTGTCCCTTTACGTCAAAAGTGGTTTTAGACCAGCTAGAAAACAGTGATAGTAAATTGGAACACTTGCAGAATTGAGCGATAGTGAATCATAGGGAAATTAATTTTATTATTATTATATTATTATTTTTTTATAATTATTTATATTTATTTATTATATTATAATTTATGATTTTGTGTTTCAAACTTCATCATACCCGGGATATCTACTAGACTCTTGTTTGGACAGATTTAAGTGTGTTATTGCTAAGAATTACAGGCCTACAATATAAAACGCCAAATTTCTATGCAAAATAATTTTACCGCTTTGAGACGCAAAAATCTGACATAATCATACCACCAGGGAGGCTACAACTGAATTCAAAGTAGAGTTCCAGCTTTTTTTTTGTTTTTTCTTTTAAACCCCCCATGTTGTTTGCACCTAACCCTTTATCAAGCGGCATTATTATCTAGTGTAGGTTTTTTAAATGTTAGTTATGTTTAAATGCTCACTTAGTAGTCCCCACCGAGCACGCTCCCATCTTGAGTGTAGGCAGCTGAAGCCCACTAGTATGTTCTTCCGGGATATGGTGCTGCTGGCTACTCAGCATGCACCTCCCATTTGCGCGCATGTGCAAAAACAACATAGCGATGCCACAAGCGGCGGCGGCTTGTTGTCTCCTGGGATTGATGACAATCATATCCCAGGAGCCATTGTGCTGCTGGACCTGATGTAAATGCCTGGAACTATGCTTTAAGGCAAACAGCTGAAAGTCCTGTCTGCACCTTTCATTGGTCATCCATTCATAGATTGCATTTCATTTATGGAAGCTATGGTACAGAATCTATGAATGGAGGAGGGGCACAGAAAGGGTTGGCATAGTTGGCACTCTTGATGAGTGTATATCACAGGTCCCCAGAACACCATCACTACAGGGTTATTGGGGTGATCAGAGGACTGAAAACTTCAACTAAAACCTTAGCTAACAGCACAAGGGACAGTTCTCATTGACTGTAAGTAACGGACCTTTTGCTGATTTTTAAAAAAAATACTTTAGCCGGGTGGTTGGCTAAGAATGGAAAGTAAGAGAAACACTGGCTGCAGCTGCTGTCTGTAGTTGCTGCCCTGCGGTGCTGAACTTATAACAGCTGTATTAGCAAGAGGAGGGAGCTGCTGAGCAGGAAGAGTACAATAGACTGAGTCAGGCAACACTGCACGGTGGGATATGTAGTTCAGAGGAGAAAGATTCCGCTCTAATCAAGAGCTTTTGAACTGCATTTCCCAGAGGGAGATTGCCAAAGGAGGGGAAAAAGATGCATTTTTTCAGGCTCTTTTGGACAGTTTCCTCTTGCTGTGAGGGAGCCTGGAGAGTGCACATCGCTGTTCAGTATGAACCATCACTGTGGCATATAAGCGGCCTGAGTGGGATCTAGTGCTCTGAGTTTGGGGGTGCTGACAGCCAGAGTGCAGAGCAGAGAGTGGACTAATAGCTGTGTTGACTGGATGGTGAGCTGCTATATAGCTGGTACTGGTAAGCTGCTGCTGTGGGGACTTAAAATCCACTGCTAAAGAGACTGAGCCCTTTAGGAACTGACCATACAGCCAACTTGTAGCCTTACTGCTGCCTGCCAGCTTGACTAGGACTATTCTCATGTGCACCAACAATTCAGCTGGGCCCCAACGCTAGCCGGCTGAAGAGTTAATACCACACGGAGCTGCTACATGGACCTTCACCTATTGCTTATGCTAAGAGGTACCTGTCAGAGAACATTGCACCATATCCTAGCCATTCTCCTAGAATCCACTCTAGACTAGTTATAGTATTACTATTCACATTGCAGTTAATGCTTACGTGCACTTTTTTTGCTCACTTTGCTGGTTCATGAGTTAATCCCAGTCTAGTGGTACAGAACTCTATTCTAAGTTACTTTGACATAGTGATTATACTGTTTAGTGGACCATGTCTGCTCCTGTGTGTTCATTCATTTTCAAACCACTATTTTTCCAAGGGCTTATTCACACATGTGATGACAGGTGTTTTACTGCTTTGTAAAACACCAGTCACCGCAAGGATACATAGAAAAAAAAATGTTTTGTGTACGTCCTATTCACACTGCAACGAAGACCAGAACTGTGCTGCAGCCTGCTGCAATAAAATACTGATATGCTGCATTTTATTTATCCACCCTACACAGAATTGCATGGCACTGTAGAGTAGTGCAGCACATCACGCTACTGTACAGCAACATCAATGAAGTGTACTTTTCTACACTTCAAATAACGTCTGTACAAGAAAAAAGGGAGCTACTCCAGGTGTTTTCACAGTTGTGGCCAGGAGGGCACCATCCTTCATACATGGTGGACATGTAGCAAAGTCAGGCGGTTCTGGATCACCCAAGTGAACCTAACAAAGTCTCCACAGCAGGCTCTTCTGAGGAAGACGGTGGAGGGGACACTGGGACAACTAATTGCAATCATCTTTATGGCAGCTAGGATATCCATAGGGAGATCCTGGAGGTCGCCTATAACCCCTTTTGATTTTTTGAAGGCAAAATTGACATGGATCATGATCAATGAACGTATGGTGGCTATCTACCAGGACAAGCTTGCCCACTTTGAGAAAACATGGACTCCATGGATACCTATCAGAATCCATCTGATCTGGAGGGAGAGACACTAGCACCCTGTATAGCAGGGCCATAGCCTGGCAAATAGACACTACCACTTTCTTCCTGTCTTTTCCCATCTCCTTCTCTATGGGTTTTTCTCTTATCTTACCTAATTCTTCCTCCCTCCCCCTCTGTTTTTTTTCTTCTCCCACACAACATCTTTCCTTCTCCATTTTTTCTACAAGATGGATTAACCTTTAACCCATTTTTGGTCCGGAGCGACTTGGTCAATAAATATAAAGTGGAAGGGCTCGCATGAGTCCAAGTAAGGGAACAGGCAGCAGTTAATATGTTCAAAATTCAGCACAAAATGCCCTGTGCATATTAATTCTTCACACTTACTTTATTTCATATTACGCAATAGCCCCCCCTGTTGGGGATGATGCAAATAATACTCAGGTTCACGGACTACTATTCGGATTTTAGTGCCGATCAGTGCCCACAACAGTGCCAATCAGTGCCCAAAAAGTGCCAATAAGTGCCCCATCAGTAATGCCTGTCAGTGCCCCATCAAAGTGCCATTTAGTGCCACTTAGTTATGCCTGTCAGTAGCTCCTCGTCAGTGCTGCCTATCCAGTGCCGCCTATCAGTGCCCATCAGTGCCGCCTATCAGTGCCCATCAGTTCTGCCTATTAGTGCCGTCAGTGCTGCCTATCAGTGCTGCCTATCAGTGCCCATCAGTTTGTTTTTCAAAATTGTCGGTCTTTTTTAGTATATAGCGCAAAAATTAAAAACTGCAGAGGTGATCAAATACCCCCAAAAGAAAGCTATATTTGTGGAAAGAAAATGATAAAAATTGAGTTTGAGTACAGTGTTGCATGACCATGCAATTGTCATTCAAAATGGGACAGCGCTGAAAGCTAAAAATTGTCCTGGGCAGGAAGGGGGAAAGTGCCTGGTATTGAAGTGGTTAAGTCAATTTACCACTAAACGGTCTTGGGGCTAATTCACAGCCAAGTTAAAGGTATCTATGTCCATGTTCTTATAAGTGCTTGCAGTAAATTTAATTCAACCAGGTGTGTTTTGTTTGTTGCTATTATATTGTTTGTCACTTTTTACTAGCCTACGCTGTTAAAAGAATTATCATGTCTTACAACTCTTGCAGTTCTTCAGAATACAGATGGGCTTTATGTTCGGGTGGAACATGAGTTCGACTCGAACATTAGCAGTTCGCCCGTTCGCCGAACAGTGAACAATTGGGGTTGTTCGCGGCAAATTCAAAAGCCACGAAACAGCCTTTAAAAGTCTATGGGAGAAATCAAAAGTGCTAATTTTAAAGGCTTATATGCAAGTTATTGTCATAAAAAGTGTTTGGGGACCTGGGTCCTGCCCCAGGGGACATGGATCAATGCAAAAAAAAGTTTTAAAAACTGACGTTTTTTCGGGAGCAGTGATTTTAATCATGCTTAAAGTGAAACAATAAAAGTGTAATATTCCTTCTTGGGGGGACCCCACGCCATTGTCAATGACACTTTTATTATCAATGAACTTTTATGTGTATTGCCGGACCGACAATTCATTATAGCTGGCGCAAGCGATAGTAGTTTTACATGACTTTTTTTCTTTTAGAAATGTCATTTTTCTGTCAGACTGTTCTAAACATGGGAAACATGCGCCCCTTTACAGGCATACTATACACTTTAAGCATTATTAAAATCACTGCTCCCGAAAAAACATCCGTTTTTAAAACTTCTTTTTGCATTGATCCATGTCCCCTGGGGCAGGACCCAGGTCCCCAAACACTTTTTATGACAATAACTTGCATATAAGCCTTTAAATTGAGCACTTTTGATTATTCATGTTCGTGTCCCATAGACTTTAACGGTGTTCGCGTGTTCGAACAAACTTTTTGCCTGTTCGCATGTTCTGGATGCGAACCGAACTGGGGGGTGTTCGGCTCATCCCTACTTCAGAACTAAAAAAACCCAAGAAAGCCTAAGGCCTCTATGAATCAGCAGTTTGTTTGTGCGTCTGGAGCCCCCAGGTGCTGCATGCAGGCTGCCTATGTAAGTCTATGGTAACACAGTGGCTCATGCTAATTTGACTTGCATGCGGTTGGGGGTAAGCGACCATGAACGCAGACAATGTGCGTTCAGGAACGCTCACCCACACCCGCATGCAAGCCAAATTAGGACTAGCCACTGCTTCCCCATAGACTTACATAAGCTTCCTGCACACAGCATGCGGTGGCTCTAACCGCATAAACAAAGGGCTGATTCACAGTGTACAGGCTCCAGTGCCGTGTGTATGAGGCCTTACAGTACATGTAAGTCCTAACTGCATTACATTTAGTTTTCTAAAAGACTGTCAAGACTATCAAACAATTGCTGCTGACTTGTCCATCAGTATAGTCTTTTGCAATCTGTATTGGGAGAGCACGTGACAAGGTGACAATGCAGTGGAAAATTGAAAAACAGCATCAAGGCTTTGTTAGACATAACAGGGAGTTTATGAACAAGGACTTTCATGACCAGGTCACTGGGTATTAAACATGTGCATTTTGTTTCATTCTGAATTGAAATTCAGATAAATTTTTCGTTATTCGGAAATTCGGATACATTACAATAGTAATGAATTTAAACAAATCTGAAATAATGAATCAAAATTTCGGACGAAATTCGAATTCAAATAGTTTTTGAATAGAATTTGAATTTCTGAAAAGAATAAAATAGAATAGAAAATAAAGGAATAGAATAGAAAAGAATAGAATAGAATAGAAAAGAATAGAATAGAAAATAAAAGAACATAATATAATAGAGTAAAACACAACAGAATACAAAATAAAAGAATAGAAAAAAATAGAATAGAGTAAAACAGAACAAAATAGAATAGTAAATAAAAGAACAGAATAAAATAGAATAGAAAATATAGAAATAGAATAGAATAAAAAATAGTATAAAATTGAATAAAATAAAAAGAATATATCTACTGTATCTTCTGACATTGGAATTTCAAATAGAATAAATTTGAATAGAATAGAAAATAAAAGAATATAACAATTTCACTAAATTTGAATAAAATTAATTTGAATTTGAATAGAATAGAAAAAAATAACTTAGAATAGAAAATAATAGAATTGACTAGAATAGAAAAGAATAGAATAGGAATAGAAAAAACAATAGAATAGAATGGAAAGTATATAACCATCTTCCAAAATTCTAATTTTAAATAGAACACACTTGAATTTGAATAGAATAGAAAAGAATAGACTAGAATAGAAAATAATAGAATAGAATAAACAATAAAAAGAATATAACAATTATAACCGTTTTCTGAAATTTGAATTTCAAAAAGGATAAATTCAAATTCAATTAGAATAGAAAAGAATTGAATATAATAGAAAAGAAAAGAATAGAAAAGAAAACAAACGCTTTGAATAGAAAAAACAATAGCATGGAATGGAAAGAATATAACCATCTTCCAAAATTTGAATTTCAAATAGAATAAATTTGATTTCAAATGCCATTCGAATGGAATTCGAAAAATTGGAATCGATTAGAATAAACAAAACTGATTTTGAAAACAAATTCATCTAATTTAACTAAACAAATTTATGTAAATAAGGGATCGAAATGAAACAAAATACATTTTTCCTTCTGCACATGTCTACCAGGTATTCTTTTAATGAAAGCTGCAGATTTAAACATTGAAAGTCCCCAGTCTTTTGTAGTTTGTATGTTCATGTACCAAAAACAGCAATGCTAACTACTGCACTGCTACCCTGTTTCCCCGAAAATAAGACCTAGCGTGATTGTCAGTGATGGCTGCAATATAAGCCCTACCCTGTTTCCCCGAAAATAAGCCCTACCCTGAAAATAAGACCTACAAGGACTTCAACTAGGGCTTATTTGGGGGGTAGGGCTTATATTGCAGCCATCACTGACAATCACGCTAGGTCTTATTTTTGGGGAAACAGGGTATGTGGCTCATGTCCCAATGGCATGTTCCCCCAAGGCACGTGTCCCACCTTTCTTGCAGGCTGCTCCAGGTTCCCACACCACAACCGCCAATAATGTTTTTAAATACAAAGTTCTGTGTCTGCAGTTCCATTCACACCGCAGCAGCTGACAGGCCTCAGATACCACAGCAGGTAAGATTTATTTGGAACCAACCACTGTATCAAATATTTACTTGAAAATGGATTACCCTTCTATTTTTTTAACCACTTGAGATTTTCCCCCCTTCATAACTAGAGCCTTTTTTTGCTATCAAGCACTGCACTAATTTAGCTGGCGATTGCGCTTTCATGCAACACTGTACGCAAATGAAATTTATAGGATTTTTTACACACAAAAGGAGCTTTCTTTTGGTGGTATTTGATCACTGGGTTTTTTATTCTTTATTATATACGTGAAAAAAGACCACAAACTTTGGAAAATTATATTTTCTACTTTCTGTTATAAAACATATTAAAAAAAAATAAAACTTCTTCAAAAATTTAGGCCAAAATGTATTCTGCTACATGTCTTTGGTAACTGGTTACCGGTAACAGTAATCCATAGGAGGAGCGTGCTGTGTGTCCGAGCGGGTGTGCTGCACGCCCCTAACCTGGAAGAGGCTCAGTCATGTGTATATATATTATATATATATATATATATATATATATATATATATATATATATATATATATATATATATATATATATATATATATATATATATAATGTGTGTGACTGAGCCTGCCCACTGTCCACGCCACAGTATATCTACAAAAGCAGAGCAGCAAGCGGTTACATTGTTTTAATGAATGTTGTTTAAATAATAAAAAGATGGTTTTTATACATCGTTGTGGTATAATGTGTTGACACCTTTGAAATCCAACTTTCTTTGTATCTTGTATATTTGTATAATATTGGATGTGGTGCCCTTGGATTTTCCACTACCAGCTTACCTGTGTACATATTTCATTTTTCAACAGAATAAGTTATCCTGCAGATGTTTCACTCAGAGTGTCGAAACTAACTATTTACCACTGGCAGGGGTGCTTTCAATGATCAGCTTTTATTTAATTATGTAAAACCTTTATCCCAAAAGGAAAAAAAAAAACAGTTGTTGTGTTAACTGGACTTTGGTTTCAATTTGTTTAGTCTAACAAAATCTGAAACCTGCGACCTCTGCCTGCTGCTATGACATCACCAGTCCCACTCTAATCAACCTGTTAAGAAAAGAGCCACCCGTATAACAAGTGAAGGGGCGGGAGAAGCTTGTCCGGCGCTGTCCTCTGTTCCAACTGATGCTAGAGGCAAAACCTCCCACCATGAGACCCTCCACCAATGAGGTAAGGCCTATTTTCCTTAAAACACCATTATATTAACCCGTATGTTATCACAGCCTAGACAGTCAAACCCAGTCATGTAGGCCTTCTGCTTCTGCTGTGCCTGCAGCTCCTGGCCTGTAGCTATATATTACATTTTTTTGCTTTTGGGTTTACTATAGCTTTAATTTTATCTAAAAATAAATATTGCTATAAAACACCTTTCACACTGTGCCACCACTGGCGTTAGCGGTAAAGCAGTGCTATTTTTAGCGCCGCTTTCCGTCGTTTTAGCAGCGCTATTCGGACGTTAGCGGGGCGATTTTAACCCCCCGCTAACGGCCGAAAAGGGGTTAAATCCAACCACAAAAACGCCGCCGGAGCGGTGTTTTGCCGGTGGTATTGCAGCGCTGCCCCTTTGATTTCAATGGGGAGCAGTGGTGGAGGAGCGGTGAGTTCACCGCTCCTTCACCGCTCCAAAGAAGCTGCTGGCAGGGCTTTTTCTGACCCCCTGCCAGAGCACTGCTCCAGTGTGAAAGCCCTCAGGCTTTCACACTGGAGTGAATGGAGCAGCTGTTTTAGGGCGGTTTGCAGGTGCTATTTTTAACGCTATAGCGCCTGCACAACGCTCCAGTGTGAAAGGGCTCTAAGGCTAGGGGTGAATAATGAACATATACAGTATCTCACAAAAGTGAGTACACCCCTCACATTTTTTAAAAAGCCCTAGTGTGCATGGACACATTGGCTAACATGGAGGGAAGTTACTAGGCAGAAAAAATAAGAGCTTAAAAGCCTGTAGGAGCAGCTTCTTTGAGCTCCTTTGAGTTGCAGTGTGCATGAGCCCTAAGACTTTCATTGAGGTGTATTCATCTTTGCAACATGGTCTTTAATTTATTAGGAAAAATACTTTTTTGTGTGTGCAAATAAACAAATCTTGGTTGCAATCAATGGCCAGCATTTGTGGGAGTATTTTGTAGTATAGTGTCCCATAGAAAATGTTGATTCTGAAAGTAAAGTAAAGGTTTTCTGACAAATCTGTTGGGGTGTTTTCAATTATGCTGAGCACTGTGTGTGTGTATATATATATATATATATATATATATATATACAGTTGTGCTCATACGTTTACATACCCTGGCAGAATTTATGATTTCTTGGCCATTTTTCAGAGAATATGAGTGATGACACAACAACTTTTCTTTCACTCATGATTAGTGTTTGCCTGAAGCCATTTATTATCAATCAACTGTGTTTACTCTTTTTAAATCATAATCACAACACAATCTACCCAAACGACCCTGATCAAAAGTTTACATATCCCAGTTCTTAATACCGTGTATTGCCCCCTTTAACACCAATGACAGCTTGAAGTCTTTTGTGGTACCTGTATTTGTGAATGAGGCTCTTTATCTCCTCAGATGGTAAAGCTGCCCATTCCTCTTGGCAAAAGGCCTCCAGTTCCTGTAAATTCTTGGGCTGTCTTGCATGAACTGCACGTTTGAGATCTCCCCAGAGTGGCTCAATGATATTGAGGTCAGGAGACTGAGATGGCCACTCCAGAACCTTCACTTTATTCTGCTGTAGCCCATGTCAGGTCGATTTGGCCTTGTGTTTTGGATCATTGTCATGTTGGAATGTCCAAGTATGTTCCAAGTGCAGCTTCCTGGCTGATGAATACAAATGTTCCTCCAGTAATTTTTGATAACATACTGCATTCATCTTGCCATCAATTTTGACTAAATTTCCTGTTCCTTTGTAGCTCGCGCATCCTGAAAACATGAGCGATCCACCTCCGTGTTTCACAGTAGGAATGGTGTACCTTTCATTATAGGCCTTGTTGATTCCTCTCCAAATGTAGCGTTTATGGTTGTGGCCTAAAAAGCTCAATTTTGGTCTCATCACTCCAAATTACTTTGTGGCAGAAGGTTTGAGGCTTGTCTATGTGCTGTTTGGCATATTGTAAGTGGGATGTTGTGGCATTTGCGTAGTAATGGCTTTCTTCTGGCGACTCGACCATGCAGCCCATCTTTCTTCAAGTGCCTCCTTATTGTGCATCTTGAAGAAACCACACCACATGTTTTCAGAGAGTCCTGTATTTCACCTGAAGTTATTTGTGGGGTTTTTCTTTGCATCCTGAACAATTTTCCTGGCAGTTGTGACTGAAATCTTAGTTGGTCTACCTGACCGTGGTTTGGTTTTAACAGAACCCCTCATTTTCCAATTCTTGATTTGAGTTTGGCATTCTCAATTCCTGTTTTATACAGTTCAACTACCTTTTCCCGCAGATCCTTTGACAATTCTTTTGCTTTCCCCATGACTCAGAATCCAGAAACGTCATTGCAGCACTGGATGAAAGATGCAAGGGTCTGTCGGGAGTCCAGAAACTCATTGACCTTTTATACACAGGCACTAATTACAAGCAAACAGATCACAGGTGAGGATGGTTACCTTTAATAGCCATTCAATTCCCTTTGTGTCAACTTGTGTGCATGTTATCAGGCCAAAATCACCAGGGTATGTAAACTTTTGATCAGGGTAATTTGGGTAGTTTCTGCTGCCATTATGATTTAAAAAGAGTAAACACACTTGATTGATAATACATGGCTTCAGCCAATCACTAACCATGAGTGAAAGAAATGTTTTTGTGTTATCATTCATATGCTCTGAAAAATAGCCAAGAAATCATAAATTCTGCCAGGGTATGTAAACTTATGAGCATATATATATATATATACACAGTAGCTCACAAAAGTGAGTACACCTCTCACATTTCTATGTACAAAATAAAACTTTATAGAAAGAATGTCATATAAACTGTATGCGATAAAAATACCCAACTAGGGGTTCACGCATATACAGTATCTCACAAAAGTGAGTACACCCCTGGACATTTTTGTCAATATTTTATTATATCTTTTCATGTGACAACACTGAAGAAATTACACTTTGCTACAATGTAAAGTAGTGAGTGTAAAGCTTGTATAACAGTGTAAATTTCCAGTCCCCTCAAAATAACTCAACACACAGCCATTAATGTCTAAACCGCTGGAAACAAAAGTGAGTACACCCCTAAGTGAGAGTGTCCAATTTGGGCCCAATTAGCCATTTTCCCTCTCCAGTGTCATATGACTCGTTATTGTCACAAGGTCTGATGTGTGAATGGGAAGCAGGTGTGTTAAATTTGGTGTTATCACTCTAACTCTCCCATACTGGTCACTGGAAATTCAACATGACACCTCATGGCAAAGAACTCTCTGAGGATCTGAAAAAAAGAATTTCGGCTCTACATAAAGATGGCCTAGGCTATAAGAAGATTGCCAAGACCCTGAAACTGATCTGCGGCACAGTGGCCAAGACCATACAGTGGTTTAACAGGACAGTTTCCCCTGAAAACTGGCCTTGCCATGGTCGACCAAAGAGGTTGAGTGCACGTGCTCAGCGTCATATCCAGAGGTTGTCTTTGGGAAATAGACATATGAGTGCTGCCAGCATTGCAGCAGAGGTTGAAGGGGTGGGGGGTCACCCTGTCAGTGCTCAGACCATACACCACACACTGCATCAAATTGATCTGCATGGCTGTAGTCCCAAGAGGGAAGCCTCGTCTAAAGATGAAGCACAAGAAAGCTTGCAAACAGTTTGATGAAGACAAGCAGACTAGAGACATGGATCCAGGTCCTGTGGTCTGATGAGACCAAGATAAACTTATTTGGTTCAGATGGTGTCAAGCGTGTGTGGTGGCAACCAGGTGAGGAGTACAAAGACAAGTATGTCTTGCCTACAGTCAAGCATGGTGGTGGGAGTGTCATGGTCTGGGGCTGCATGAGTGCTGCTGGCACTGGGGAGCTACAGTTCATTGAGGGAACCATGAATGCCAACATGTACTGTGACATACTGAAGCAGAGCATGATCCCCTCCCTTCAGAGTCTGGGCTGCAGGGCAGTATTCCAACATGATAACAACCCCAAACACACATCCAAGACGACCACTGCTTTGCTAAAGAAGCTGAGGGTAAAGGTGATGGACTGGCCAAGCATGTCTCCAGACCTAAACCCTATTGAGCATCTGTGTAGCATCTTCAAACAGAAGGTGGAGGAGTGCAAGGTCTCTAACATCCACCAGCTCCGTGATGTCGTCATGGAGGAGTGGAAGAGGACTCCAGTGGCAACCTGTGAAGCTCTGGTGAACTCCATGCCCAAGAGGGTTAAGGCAGTGCTGGAAAATAATGGTGGCCACAAAAAATACTGTATTGACACTTTGGGCCCAATTTGGACATTTTCCCTTAGGAGTGTACTCGCGTTTGTTTCCAGTGGTTTAGACATTAATGGCTGTATGTTGAGTTGAGTTATTTTGAGTGGACAGCAAATTTACACTGTTATACAAGCTGTACACTCACTACTTTACATTGTAGCAAAGTGTCATTTCTTCAGTGTTGTCACATGAAAGATATAATAAAATATTTACAAAAATGTGAGGGGTGTACTCACTTTTTGTGAGATACTGTACATATTTTTTTCTCCCTAGCATGGAAAGAGTTGTCCTGAAGTGAAAAGATTAAAATCCAGGCACAGAAATATATCTCCTGTCTTTGCTCTACTGACAAGCATAGGTGTTGCTTAAAGGTAGATGGGTTCATGCTGTAATTGAGGGTGTGTATACATATTATTACCCAATAATTTTGCTGTCAAGTATCCTCATTTACTTCTTAGATATAACAAAGCAATAAACCATGGAGATAAATGATAATTGTATCTAAGTCATGTTAGAACACAGGTGGGACTGTAGGATTGTTTTACCTTGCTAAGTAGTACATAATGGCCTTTTTTCAAAGGTTCATACATTTCAGTTTTGTCTGTGTGCTTAGTCACCCACTGACTTCTTACACTTCTGGGGCTCTATTGCTTTGGGGTATAATAAGTACCTAAGTGTCTTTTTAAAATATTTACTCTGTTATGGTATTATCTTCACTTCTTTTCAGTCTATGGCTAAATCTAAAGTAAAAACTGAGTTGTCAATCATCAGTTCGTTTGTTAGCACTGTAGTAAATGACATATGTGTTGTAGCTTGTTTTATAATGCTGAAAAAGTAAATATGTTTGGTTTTATAGTATTAGCTGGATCTTGGTTACAGTTCAGAGCATGTGATAAAAAAAAAAAAAAGCCCTCAAATGTAGCAACTGTGGTATGTTGTTAACTAACAGCACTAAAGCATGTAAAGTACCATAATAATTGTAATCATAATGATTAATTATTATTATTTAATATACAGGCAGTCCCTGAGTTGCAAACACCCGACTTACAAACGACTCCTACTTACAAACTAAGGAAGACAACAGAAAGTGAGAGGAAATCTACCCCATGGAAGGGAAATTCACTCCTGTAATGCCGCGTACACACACTCGGACATTCCGACAACAAAATCCATGTTTTTTTTTCCGACGGATGTTGGCTCGAACTTGTCTTGCATACACACGTTCGCACAAATGTTGTCGGAAATTCCGAACTTCAAGAACGCGGTGACATACAACATGTACGACGAACCGAGAAAAATGAAGTTTAATAGCCAGTGCGGCTCTTCTGCTTGATTCCGAGCATGCGTGGAATTTAGTGCATCGGAATTGTCTACATACGCTTGAAATTTCCAACAACGGATTTTGTTGTTGGAAAATTTGAGATCCAGCTCTCAAATTTTTGTTGTCGGAAATTCCGACAACAAATGTCCGATGGAGCCTACACACAGTTGGAATTTCCGACAACAAGCTCCCATCGAACATTAGTTGTCGGAAATTCCGAGCGTGTGTACGCGGCATAAGAGTTATTATGGGAAAAAGGTGACTCCACTGAAGCTTTATCACCAATCCTTGCTTCCACAACAACCCAAAATTCTCAAAATTCAATTGTCACAGGGACAGAAAGTGAGGTGAAATCTTCTGAAGGGGCACAGACAGCAAAACAAACATTATAGGAGTGTTAACCCTTCCCTATGCTATCCAAAAAACATTAAAGAAAAAAAATTTTTTTGGCTGGAGTTACATTTAAAAATTGTACCTGTTCCGACATACAAATTCAATATAAGAATAAACCTACAGAAACAATCTTGTTTGTAACCCAGGGACTGCCTGTAATGTGTGTGTGTAAATATATATATATATATATATATATATATATATATATATATATATAGACACACACACACACACACACACACAAGTGAGTACACCCCTCTTTTTTTGGAAATATTTTATTATATCTTTTCATGTGACAACACTAAAGAAATTACACTTTGCTACAATGTAAAGTAGTGAATGTACAGCTTGTATAACAGTGTAAATTTGCTGTCCCCTCAAAATAACTCAACACACAGCCATTAATGTCTAAACCGCTGGCAACAAAAGTGAGTACACCCCTAAGTGAAAATGTCCAAATTGGCCCCAAAGTGTCAATATTTTGTGTGGCCACCATTATTTTCCAGCACTGCCTTAACCCTCCTGGGTATGGAGTTCACCAGAGCTTCACAGGTTGCCACTGGAGTCCTCTTCCGCTCCTCCACCTTCCATTTGAGGATGCCCCACAGATGCTCAATAGGGTTTAGGTTTGGAGACATGCTTGGCCAGTCCATCACCTTTACCCTCAGCTTCTTTAACAAGGCAGTGGTTGTCTTGGAGGTGTACTTGGGGTTGTTATCATGTTGGAATACTGCCCTGCGGCCCAGTCCCTGAAGGGAAGGGATCATGCTCTGCATCGGTATGTCACAGTACATGTTGGCATTCTAGGTTCCCTCAATGAACTGTAGCTCCCCAATGCCCGCAGCACTCATGCAGCCCCAGACCTTGACACTCCCACCACCATGCTTCATTGTAGGCAAGACACACTTTGTATGCCTCACCTGGTTGCCGCCACACACGCTTGACACCATCTGAACCAAATACGTTTATCTTGGTCTCATCAGACCACAGGACATGGTTCCAGTAATCCATGTCCTTAGTCTGATTGTCTTCAGCAAACTATTTGCAGGCTTTGCAGAACAACCTCTGGATATGACGATGAGCACGTAAACTCAACTTTGGTCGACCATGGCGAGGCCTGTTCTGAGTGGAACCTGTACTGTTAAACCGCTGTATGGTCTTGGCCACCATGCTGCAGCTTAGTTTCAGGGTGTTGGCAATCTTCTTATAGCCTAGGCCATCTTTATGTAGAGCAACAATTCTTTTTTCAGATCCTCAGAGAGTTCTTTGCCGTGAGGTGCCATATTGAATTTCCAGTGACCAGTATCAGAGGGTGAGATCGATAACACCTAATTTAGCACACCTGCTCCCCATTCACACCTGAAACCTTGTAACACTAATGAGCCACATGACACCGGGGAGGGAAAATGGCTAATTGTGCCCAATTTGGATATTTTCACTTAGGGGTGTACTCACTTTTGTTGCTAGCGGTTTAGACATTAATGGCTGTGTGTTGAGTTATTTTGAGTGGACAGCAAAATGACACTGTTATAAAAGCTGTACACTCACTACTTTACATTGTAGCAAAGTGTCATTTCTTCAGTGTTGTCATATGAAAAGATATAATAAAATGTTTACAAAAATGTGAGGCGTGTACTCACTTTTGTGAGATACTGTAAATGTGCCCCATAAGAAAAAGCTATGGATTTACTGTCCCTCGATCACCCCTACACAGGCCATGCACTTGCCGACTCTTACCAGTAAATAGGCAGGTGCCCTGATCGGACCTGAGGGTATGCAGTAGCCTGTTAGAAAGTTTTTGTATCAGCACAGAGCGGTACTGTGGGTACAAAGAGAGTACTATGTGCCGCGTTTCGAATTTGCATACGAAAAATAGGAATTTGAGGGCTTGGACTTTATAGGCACGAGCACAAGGGATATATGGTATAAACATTTTTTATAAACTTATTAAACATAGAAAAATACTTGTTAAAAAAGACACATTGTCAACTGTTTGATGGACTGATTTTCTGTTGAAAATGTGTCTTTTTTAACAAGTATTTTTCAATGTTTAATAAATTTATAAAAAAAATTTATACCATATATCCCTTGTGGTCGTACCTATAAAGTCCAAGCCCTTAAAATTCCTATTTTTCGTATGCAGTAGCCTGTAGTTGAAATTAGATCCGATGCATTCCCCCAAAATATCCTATTTTCACTAATAATAAGAGGATTGCATTTATGGCAGATAGAAACCCTATTGTAATTACATATCTGTAGAAAGCAAAGAAAGTTCGGACTGATCCAGTACAATGCACTTTATTAAGTTATAAAAGACCAAGATTGCAGGCTGACATAGACAGAGTAGATGGTTGATGGATTTTGTGCTATCAGCGCTTACTCATATGAGTAACCATTGATAGAGCGAAACGTGTCAACCATCTAGTCCTTCTCTGTGTCAACCTGTAATCTTGATCTTTTATGACCGAATAAAGTGGCTTGTACTGGAGTGCAGCCATCCAGACATTCTACGGTGCAGCCTGTGAGCTGAGCTGGCACCCAATTGGAAGGTGTGTGTTGTGGATATGTAAGTAGACTGGACTTACCTGGAGCAGCATCTTTTTGGTTTAGATAAATATATATCTGGTTTACATTGTTTCTTCAATGTTTTTCTACATCATAATTTTGTAAAGCAACAACAACAACAACAAAAAAACTACTGATCAAGACTTGGGTCAGGTAAACATACTTTATTGGTCATTTGCCTAAAAGGCATGGTTTATGAGCATGGACAGTAGTAGCTGTCACGATCAGTAATATGTATTCTTTGGTGTAGCTATATACATTATATTATCAAAAGTATTGGGACGCCTGCCTTTAAATGCACATGAACTTTAATGACATCCCAGTCTTTGTGGGGTTGTTTTTCAGGGGTTAGTCTTGGTCCCTTCAAGTGAAGGGAACTCTTAAGGCATCAGCATACCAAGACATTTTGGATAATTTCATGCTGCCAACTTTATGGGAACAGTTTGGGGATGGCCCCTTCCTGTTCCAACATGACTGCCCACCAGTGCAAAAACAAGGTCCATAAAGACATGGATAAGTGAGTTTGGGGTGAAGGAACTTGACTGGCCTGCACGGAGTCCTGACGTCAACCCGATAGAACACCTTTGGGATTAATTAGAGTGGAGACTGTGAGCCAGTCCTTCTCGTCCACATCAGTGCCTGACCTCACAAATGCACTTCTGGAAGAATGGTCAAACATTCCCATAGACACACTACTAAACCTTGTGGACAGCCTTCCCAGAAGAGGTGAAGCTGTTATAGCTGCAAAGGGAGGGCCAACGCAATATTGAACGCTACGGACTAAGACTGGGATGACATTAAAGTTCATGTGCGTGTAAAAGCAGGTGTCCCAATACTTTTGGTAATATAGTGTAGGTTGAGGCCCCAATGCAAACCTTAGACCAGCTCCCCAGTACTGTGTCTCAACCCTGCAGCCCACACTATAATACACTTACTATTATGCAGAGCAAGCAAAGAGGTGCTGTACTGAATAGTTGGTACACAGGACATTGATACTTCCCTATGAATTTTCTTAGCTTGATCATGCAATGTCATAAGACCAAGTGCAAGGGACACATGGAGAAACATATATGCCCTGTGCTCGTGTGTGGTCCCTGTGCCATTACAACTATTATAGATCATATCAGGTAATGAAATTACCTTCAATTTAATAAATTTACCAATGTTTTATACATGTTGTGTAATAAAAAAAATCTCTATCTTTTTCAATATCAGGCACTTTTACCCCTTCCTACTCAGGCCAATTTTCAGCTTTCAACGCTGTAGCACTCTAAATTGCACGGCCATGGAACACTGTACCCATATGAAATATTTATCATTTTTTTCACACAAATCAAGATTTCTTTTGTTGGTATTTAATCACCACTAGGTTTTTTATTTAAAAAAAAAAGTGTTTTTCTTTGTTTCTGTAAAAGTTTGCAAATAGATAATGATTATATAATGATTAGATAATAATTCTAGTACATTTAGGCCAAAATGTATACTGCTAAATTTCATTGGTGAAAATAACCCAAATCAGTGTACTGTTAATTATTTAGTCTGTAGGAGAGTTATAGAGTCCACAAACTATGCTATATACAGTATCTGAAAATGTATCACTCCTGATGTACTATATAATTTCTTGAGGCCCGAAAATGCCAGGACAGTACAAATACCCCCCAAATTACTTTTTTTTGGTATTTAGTAAGAAACATTGGCAGTTTTTTGAAGTTGTAATTTTTTGCCACAATTTTTTGGAAAATGAAGCAATTTAAAAAAAAAAATGTACATACTATCACCAGTGCAGTACAGTGTCATCATCGAACTGCTGTGGTGGTGATCAGGGACACTGACTAATGATGACAGTATGTAAAAAAAAAAGTAGTAATTTTTTAAAAAAATGTTTACATTTTTTTAAGATTTTTTTTTTTTTTTTTAGACATTCTGATTGCTTATACCAGTGAATTCCTCTGTTATAAGATACTATTGTTACTGAATGAAATTGAACCATTCAGTGTGTATTGTTGTTATTAGCTGTGATTGCCCATCGCTAATCACATGGTACTTTGGCCCTGTCTGTACTATGTGATTACTGTGACCAATCACAGCTAGCAACTCAATTGTACACAATGAATGGCATGAATGGAAGGCATTCATTGTTTACAATTGTCATATGATCTGCTGTGATTGGTCACAGTGTGCACATGGTACCGGCAGCAGCCCAGCACAGTGATCTGTCATTGGCTGTGTCCAACATGACAGATTGCGCCGCAGCGTGGCCAGTGGGGTGCGCTTGAGGTGAGTTCCAGGAGGACATCATATGACGTCCACCTGAAACAACAAATGTCCCACTCAGCAGTTATTGGTCTACTGGGAACTGGTTAATAAATTCCTTGATCTTTCTATGGATGATTCTATCATTCATTTGGAAAGCAACAGCAGAGTAACTAATTAAAGGCAGATTCTGTGTGTGGTGTCAATCATTTTACTGCATTGTAAAATGTCTGTCACCGCAAGGACACATAGAAAACAATTGTTTTCTAGGGCTGCGCTAAAATGCAGTCACGCTGCATTTTATCGCAGTGCTCCGTACAGAATCGCATAGAACTGTTCTGCAGTGCAGCGCATCACACTGCTGAACAGCACCGCGAATGAAGTATGTGTTTTGTACATTTTAAATAAAGATCTGATTAAAAAATATAAAAAAAAAGAAAGCTGTGTGATGCGATGAATCATGCACCACACTGCCTCCTACTGTAGTCAGGATTGGACAGCTGACAGAGCGGTAAAGAAATCTTTGTTGCTGTGCAAACTTAGCCTTAGACCTGGGTGTAAATGCTTGATTGGTCATTTGCCCTATGAACATGGTTTAC
Organism: Aquarana catesbeiana; assembly: GCF_042186555.1. Lineage (NCBI taxonomy): Eukaryota > Metazoa > Chordata > Amphibia > Anura > Ranidae > Aquarana > Aquarana catesbeiana. The sequence continues at coordinate 202,841,496 of NC_133333.1, read as the reverse complement.
GGGCATGGACAAAGTAATAGCTATCCTGATTACCAATATCTGTCTTTGGATTTTCAGTACATGGAATGATCTTTAGTTTTGGTATTTCAAAGCCAACCTCTTTAAATGATGCCTCCAGTTGTTCCTTATTAATGGTCAGGCAGGAGAATCTCTTTTGTCCAACATAGTAGTAGGAACAGTTAAGTACACTCTGTATTACTATGTGACCCCCAGGTTTAATTAGGGCCTTCAAATTTCTCAAAGCATTAGTGAAGGATTCCACATCTTTGCAGGGTGCTTCTAAACAGAGGCAACTAATCAGGCAATCGGCTTGTGGCATCTCCACCGGGTCATATGGGTTCTTCTTCAGAGCATCACATTTCAGAACCTTTGTCACCGTTCTCCTTAATTTTTCTATCTTTTTCTTACAGCTTTCACTGTCACTGAAAGAGAAAACTATAGATTATTTTTCTTTTAGTGTAATGATTGCCAACATTAAAGGCAAATTCACCTGTTTTTTTTTTTTGGTCCAAACTCCAGCTCCTCTATGTACCAATATACCATTATTGTGCCTCTGTTGCAGAAAAGAAAAAGCTTTCTCTGTCTTTTAGGACAGGCCTTACCTCAGCCCCCGGTGTGTTCATAAAAAGCTCCTCCATTAGTTCCTGGCCCGTCCTAAATGTGTTTTTTAGGACATAAAAACCAGTACCTCATAACACACACCCTGCACCCCCCCCCCCCCCCACTCCAGAAGATAGCTCCTGCCCACTTCTGTGCTACCATACAATCACTATCAGTCTATATATCATTATCTGTTCTCAATAAATACATAGTGATCATTTTTTTGGTTCCTTTATCTTGCATAGATCACTCATTTGGCAGAGTGTGCAGGAGCTGAGTGATCACAAGCAGCCTATGTGGAGCAGAGCTGTAGTATTGAAAACAGGAGAAGTGTGTTCCTGGAAGTCTTTAAAGTGAATGTAAAGCCTCAAGGTTTTTCACCTTAATGCATAGAAAAACCTTCTGTGCTGCAGCTCCCCCCAGACCCCCCCTTTTCTTACCTGAGCCTGATTCGATGTGCATGAGCGCAGAGGGCTCCAGCTGCTGTCTCTCTCCTCATTGTACAGATTGATAGCAGCAGGAGCCACTGACTCCTGCTGCTGTCAATCAAATCCAGTGACACGGGAGTTGGGGTGGGGTAGAGCCCTGCTGTCTGTGTGAATGGACGCAGCAGCGGGACTCTGGAGCGAGCCCAAAGCGGCATTCCCTGGGGGCACCCGGTGAAGAGGAGGGGCCTGGCGCACTGGTGGGGCACCCCAGAAGAAGAAGATCGGGGCTGCTCTGTGCAAAATGATTCCACAGAGCAAGTACGTATAGGCATGTATGTTTTTTTTATAATAAAAAAAACAAGGGTTTACAACCCCTTTAAAGCTCACCATACACTATACCAGCCCTCAAAAATTCCACTTGCCTGCTCGCATTTTGAGAGTGGATTTTGAGGGCTGGCAAGTGTTGGCTGCCTGAGAGCACCGCCGGCAGGTGGGTTGTATGGGAGCCATTCTCCCAGTGATAGGAGAGGAAGAGAGAGGAGAGCCGCTGCCCAGATGATCGAAGCGCCTGGAACATAACAGCTTTCATTTCAATAGCTGTGTGTTCCCCGCCGCGCGCCCTCTTATACAGCCCCTCCTCTTTGTCCAGGCACTTTGATAGACAGATTATCCATCCAATCCTGGGACGGGTGATCTGTCTATCAAAGTTCCCCAAACAAGGGGAGGGGTTGTATATAATGGTGTGCGGCGGGGAACACACAGCTAATGAAATGGAAGCTGTTATGTTCCTGGCACTCTACTCAACTAGGCGGCGGCTCTCCTCTCCTGCACAGGTAGACTGCATTGAGGATAAAGGCTGCATTAGTGACACAGTCTGCATTGGTAGCACAGGCTGCACTGGCGGACACAGGTTGCATTGGTGGACACGGGCAGGCTGCATTGGTGGACAGTGACACAGATAAAGTTGTTGTTAATATTTAGTTTTATAACTTAATTCTGCATAAGACATTTAATGAGATAATTTATGAGGGCGTGTCTAGGGGCGGCATTCGGGGCGGGGCAGGGTAAGGGTTGGGAGGGGCAACTGGTGGCGAGTAACCCTTGAGGCCTGGCTAGTAGCTCAGGACTTGAAATTTTGAGCCCTGCACTATACAATCTGATTGTACAATCTCCTTTAGATCTGCCATAAACTATGTAGTGCGAGAGCCTGCCTGATTGGATACAGAGTGATTAGACAGATGTCTCCACTTTTTATACAGTGCCTTGAAAAAGTATTCATACCCCTTGACATTTTTTACATCTTGTCATGTTACAACCCAAAGCGTAAATGTATTTTATTGGGATTTTATGTGATAGACCAAGACAAATAGGCACATAATTGTGAAGTGGCAGGAAAACTATAAATGTTTTTCAAAATTGGTTTACAAATAAATAAGTGAAAAGTGTGGTATGCATTTGTATTCAGCCCCCCTGAGTCAATACTTTGTAGAACCTCCTTACGCTGCAATTAGCTGCAAGTCTTTTTGGGATGTCTCTACCAGCTTTGTACATCTAGAGAGTGAAAATTTTGCCCAATCTTCTTTGCAAAATAGCCCAAGCTCTGTCAGATTGGAAGCAGAGAGTCTGCAATTTTCAAATCTTGCCACAGATTCTCAATTGAATTTAGGTCTGGACTTTGAATGGGCTATTCTAACACATGAATATGCTTTGATCTAAACCATTTCATTGTAGCTCTGGCTGTATGTTTAGGGTTGTTGTGCTGCTGCAAGGTCTCAAGCCTTTTGCAGACTCTAATGTCCGCGTACACACGAGCGGACTTTAAGGCAGACTTTGTCCTGCGGACTTTTCGACTGACTTTCCGAATAAATGGACTTGCCTACACACGATCAACCAAAGTCCGATGGATTCGTACATGATGACGTACGACCGGACTAAAACAAGGAAGTTGATAGCCAGTAGCCAATAACTGCCTTAGCGTTGGTTTTTGTCCATCGGACTAGCATACAGACGAGCGGACTTTTCGACCGGACTCGAGTCCATCGGACAGATTTGAAACATGTTTCATTTCTAGGTCCGTCAAACTTTTGGGAAAAAAAGGTTCGCTGGAGCCCACACACGATCGAATTGTTCGACGGACTCAGGTTCGCTGGACCAAGTATGCCGTAAAGTTCGGTCATGTGTACGCGGCATAAGAGGTTTTCTTCTAAGATTGCCCTGTATTTGGCTCCATCCATCTTCCCATCAACTCTGACCAGCTTCCCTGTCTCTGCTGAAGAAAAGCATCCCCACAACATGTTGTTGCCACCACCATGTTTCACGGTGGGGATGGTGTATTCAGGGTGATGTGCAGTGTTATTTTTCCACAACACATCGCGTTTTGTTTTTAGGCCAAAAAGTTCACTTTTGGTCTCATCTGACCAGATCACATTCTTTCAAATGTTTGCTATGTCCCCACATGGCTTCTCGTAAACTGCAAACGGGACTTCTTATGGCTTTCTTTCAACAATTGCTTTCTTCTTGCCACTCCTCCTGTGGACAGATTCTCCCACCTGAGCTGTGGATCTCTGCAGCTCCTCGAAGAACGAAGAAGCAAACTCATTTTGCCACGTGAAAAAATGAGCTACAGATGCAGCAAAATGCACCACGCCAAAATGACCCATGAGCTACTTTGCCAAGTGTAGGGCAGCCCATTAAAATGAATGGGCTGCCCTATGGTGTTGCAGGAAAAATGAGCCAACAAAGTGCCAACAAAGTGCACTCCCACTATGCTAGGTGTAAATGGTGTGTTTACACAAGAATATGGATCTCCATTCATATCTGTGCGTTTCCAAATGCACAGCAAACTGCAAAAAAACCACACACACTTTGCTGCATGTTTCTGAAATGCGCTGCCAACAAGCATCACACTTGCAGCACAATTAAATGTTAATGGCACCCCAAGCATGGGTAGTAGGTGAGGCTCTGCCTTGTGACAAACGTGTTGCAAGTGCAACAAAATACAAGGTAAAAAATGTGCCATGCTCTGCTCTAAAAAAAGTTCTGGAGCTTCTTTGGGGCATTTGACATGCATAGGGCAGCCCATTCAAGTGAATGGGCGGCCCGATGCATTAAGAGCGGAAATGTTTCAAAACGCCCCCAAAAACATATGAAGGAATATGAGTTCCTGCTATGTGGAGATGGGAACAGGGCTTGATAGTGTCTCCATCCATTCCCTCCTATGTACTTGCATAGAGGTGGCCATACACTGTACAATCTCTGTACAATTTTCTTTAGATTTACCAAAACTATGGAATAGGAGGACCCACCTTACCAACCCATTCAATTGTTATCAAATCAGACATGCCCTTGCACTATATAGCTGATGGGAGATCTAAAGGAGTTTGTACAGAAAGGGAGTGGAAAAAAAAGAAGAGGTGGTATAGTAATGAGGGAAGTGTGGTCCGGACCGATAATACACATGTAGCACCCTCTACATAGGTATGTGCTAGATTAGGATTTTTGGTAAGTATAGGTAAATTTAGGCAGGCCTGGCTGGCAGCCAGCCCTGTTTGCTTTAGTTTGTGTGGGCTGAGAGTGTCTCAGAGTTTAGCAGCTGGTGACTCACAGGCAGCCTCACGGAGACCTCCCTCTTTCTTCTAGAGGATTCTAGAAGGAGAGGAGGAGAGGAGAGGTGGAGTTGCCTGGGGTATTCTAAGGAGCTCTGACCAATCCCCAACCTGGATTGGGAGGAGGCAGGCCTCCTTAAATACAGTATCTCACAATAATGAGTACACCCAGTGGCGGAATTATTGGGGTCGCTGAGGTTGCCATGGTGACCAGGCCCCTTGCTGCAGGGGGCCCTAGTGGGCCCCCTGTATATAGTAGGAGGAGCGGAGACAAGCTCCCCGATCCTAAGCCGAACTGTAATCGGCACTGTGCAGGGAGCTGGTCACATTGATTGCAAAGTGAAAGCACAGTGCTGTGCTCTTTGTCTCCCCCTACAGTGCAGTACCCGGCATGAAGAGCTAAGGTAAAGGTCTGCTGTTTTTTATCTACTGTATATGTGTTTATATGTATTTGCATGTATGTATGTGTGTGTGTATGTATGTATGTGTGTGTGTGTGTGTGTGTGTGTGTGCATATATGTGCATGTGTGTGTGCATGTATGTATATGTGTGTATGTATGTGTATGTGTTTATATCAGTGGCGGTGCGTCCATAGAGGCGCACGGGCGCCGCCCCCTCTCTCCAGGCACCCCTCTATCACAAATAGATAGATTCATGCATAGCGTGAATCTATCTATGGCCGCCACTGCCCCCATATTCAGACGCCTGGCCCCTTTTTGGACGCCGGGCGCCTGAATTACACTGACGGGGGTATTTTTAAAGCACTAATAGGCTTCAAAATAGGTGAACTGCGAGTACCATGCTTGCCGCTCACAGTCCACCCAGGTGTCTTAGAAAAGCGACTAAATATTCACTTTCCTAACACTGAACCGCCTCTCCACCAATCAGGTGCTCGGGTCTGTTACCCGTCACCTGATTGGCTGAAATGATAGGCGCCGCTATTGGATGCCTATCAGGAGGAGAGGATGGGAGGAGATGCATGGAGGACCCCGCTCGTCGCCGTCACCCGCTGCCGCTGCCCCACTGAGACAGGGTGTCGGGCAGACTGCGAGCGGGCAGAGGGGTCACAGTGGCAGCATTTGATGGCACAGTGGCTGCGTTTCAGGGCACAGTGGCTGCGTTTCATAGGCACAGTGGTGGCAATTGATGGGCACATTGGCTACGTTTGATGGGCACAGTGACTGCGTTTGAGGGCACAGTGGTGGCAATTGATGGGCACAGTGGCTGCGTTTGATGGGCACAGTGACTGTGTTTGAGGGCACAGGAGTGGCAATTGATGGGCACAGTGGCTGCGTTTGATGGGCACAGTGGCTGCGTTTGAGGGCACAGTGGTGGCGATTGATGTGCACAGTGACTGCGTTTGATAGGCATAGTGACTGCGTTTGATGGGCACAGTGGCTCCATATGATTGCCACAGTGGTGGCAATTGATGTGCACAGTGGCTGTGTTTGATGAGCACAGTGAGGCTGCAATTGATGCGTTTTTTTTTTAAAGAATTTTTCAGTTTGCTTGCGCCCCCCCCAAAAAATTTTGAGCACCATCTGCCACTGGTTTATGTGTGTGCATATGTGTATATATATATATATATATATATATATATATATAATGTGTGTGTGTGTATTTATGTATTTTTGTGTGTATGTATGTGTGTTTACATGTATATATGCACATTTTATGTATGCGCTTTTAATCCTGACCCCCTATATGTGTCCCATTAGAACTGATTTTTTTTTTTTTTTTTGCTTGTTCATAGTACTAGCAAAAAAAAATGCTGTTCCTCTGAAAAGTGATCCATGCTCAGATCGCTTTTTAGAGGCATTTGACAGCCGGTAAAGAGGCAATATGTTGCCTCCTGACCGCCTGTTTTAACCCCTTTAATGCATCATCACTATGCTGCAACTGCATGCAATGCACACAGTTGCAGGTGGTTGCAGTGCAGCCACTTCAAGGGTGCCCTGACTGGAAAAAGATTGAGAAACACCGACATAGAGGAACCCATCTCTCCATTTTCCTCCTGCAGCCCCTGAATGCCTGTGGGAGGGAGAGGAGGAGAAGGGGGGGGGGGGGAGAAATAGATTCCTTTACATGCAGCCACCCACTTGTGTTCCGCCATAGGGCTCGGAGAAAAGAGCCCTATCCGGGGGTCAGGGGGGCCCTTCGTGGTTTCTTGCATCGGGGCCCTGAAGATTCTAGTTACGCCTCTGAGTACACCCCTCACATTTTTGGAAATATTTTATTATACCTTTTCATGTGACAACACTCTTCGCCAAGATGCACAGAAAATAAGGAAAAGAACGTCAGCTTTGGAAGGATGCGTTAAAGAATTAGAGGATACATCACAGCCATTGGGCAAAGTTATTGAAGAAGTAAGGAAAAAAATCAGATATTAACGCTCGTAAGCTGGAAGATCTGGAAACCGATTTTGACAAAATAATATTAGGCTGGTGGGTCTTCCGGAGCAATCTGAGGGAGCAAACCCTACAGAATTTGCAGAAACGTGGTTATGGGAGACGATTAGGAAAGAACATCTTTCTATGTCCTTTTCAGTTGAAAGAGCACATTGAGGGCCTAGTAGGCCCTTACCAGCAGGAACTCCACCACGGCCATTTTTACGATTACTTAATCAACGAGATCGATTACTGAAGGAAGTAAGTAAGTAAGTCGTTTTTTTAGTGGAACTAAAGTTATGTTCTTTCTGGACTTTTCTCCAGATGTACAAAAACAGCGTAAAAAAATTCAAGATGTAAAAAAAGGTTGCAGACCCTGCAACTACCATACTCAATGCTATACCCTGCTAAATTAAGAGTGGAGGCAAATCATGTTGCACATTTTTTCGATAATCCATAGGATGCCACTGAATAGCTGAATAGGCAATATAAATAAAATGGAATGAGAGGAAGAAAAGAGAAGATATAATATATACATTTTTATTTTTCCTTTTTTTTCTTCTTTCCTCTCTATCTATATAGATGGGACATGGTTAGCTTTTTTCATTTTTTTATATAGAGCCGGGGAAGGAGTCCAGTAAATTATTACTGTATGGACTCTCTATATTTTGTTTCTGTAGGAAATGATTGGTTGTTGAATTTTGTTTTGTAGGAGTACACATAGTCATGTATTTTTTTTTTGAGACTTTTTTTTTTTCCATTATTAGAAATAATTATTTGACTTGTTAAATTTAATGCAAGTTCTAGTATCTTGGAATATTAGGGGGATAAGTGACCCAGTAAAAGAGACAAGCAATGTTTACTACATTAAAAGTTTTCTATCTCCATTATCTGCCTGCAGGAGACTTATTTAAATATACATAAATTATATTTTTTGAAGCGCACACAATATCATTTTACTTATACTACATACTCTAGAGGTGTGTCTATATCGATAGCAAATGATGTTGATTTCTCTTGCAGGCAGGTAAAAATAGACACTAAAGGTTGCTATATTTTTTTATATTGCACAATGTATAGAAAAACATATGTGCTAGCTAATATATATACAGTGGGGACGGAAAGTATTCAGACCCCCTTAAATTTTTCACCCCTTTTTATATTGCAGCCATTTGCTAAAATCATTTAAGTTGATTTTTTTTTCCTCATTAATGTACACACAGCACCCCATATTGACAGAAAAACACAGAATTGTTGACATTTTTGCAGATTTATTAAAAAAGAAAAACTAAAATATCACATGGTCCTAAGTATTCAGACCCTTTGCTGTGACACTCATATATTTAACTCAGGTGCTGTCCATTTCTTCTGATCATCCTTGAGATGGTTCTACACCTTCATTTGAGTCCAGCTGTGTTTGATTATACTGATTGAACTTGATTAGGAAAGCCACACACCTGTCTATATAAGACCTTACAGCTCACAGTGCATGTCAGAGCAAATGAGAATCATGAGGTCAAAGGAACTGCCTGAAGAGCTCAGAGACAGAATTGTGGCAAGGCACAGATCTGGCCAAGGTTACAAAAAAAATTCTGCTGCACTTAAGGTTCCTAAGAGCACAGTGGCCTCCATAATCCTTAAATGGAAGATGTTTGGGGTGACCAGAACCCTTCTTAGAGCTGGCTGTCCGGCCAAACTGAGCTATCGGGGGGAGAAGAGCCTTGGTGAGAGAGGTAAAGAAGAACCCAAAGATCGCTGTGGCTGAGCTCCAGAGGCTCAGTTGGGAGATGGGAGAAAGTTGTAGAAAGTCAAACATCACTGCAGCCCTCCACCAGTCGGGGCTTTATGGCAGAGTGGCCCAATGGAAGCCTCTCCTCAGTGCAAGACACATGAAAGCCCGCATGGAGTTTGCTAAAAAACATCTAAAGGACTCCAAGATGGTGAGAAATAAGATACTTTGGTCTGATGAGACCAAGATAAACTTTTTTGGCCTTAATTCTAAGTGGTATGTGTGGAGAAAACCAGGCACTGCTCATCACCTGTCCGATACAGTCCCAAAAGTGAAGCATGGTGGTGGCAGCATCATGCTATGGGCGTGTTTTTCAGCTTCAGATACAGGACGACTGGTTGCAATCGAGGGAAAGATGAATGTGGCCAAGTACAGGGATGTCCTGGACAAAAACCTTCTCCAGAGTTCTCAGGACCTCAGACTGGGCCGAAGGTTTACCTTCCAACAAGACAATGACCCTAAGCACACAGCTAAAATACTTAAATGATTTTAGCAAATGGCTGCAATATAACAAAGAGTGAAAATTTTAAGGAGGTCTGAATACTTTCCGTCCCCACTGTATATATATATATATATATATATATATATATATATATATATATATATATATATATATCACCCCCATATTCCTCAGAGGTACTTAACCGCTTCAGCCCCGGAAGATTTTACCCCCTTCCTGACCAGAGCGTTTTTTGCGATTCGGCACTGCATCGCTTTAACTGACAATTGCGCGGTCATGCGACGTGGCTCCCAAACAAAATTGACGTCCTTTTTTTTCCCACAAATAGAGCTTTCTTTTGGTGGTATTTGATTGCCTCTGCGATTTTTATTTTTTGCGCTATAAACAAAATAAGAGCGACAATTTTGAAAAAAATGCATTATTTGTTACATTTTGCTATAATAAATATCCCCCAAAAATATATAAAAAAACATTTTTTTCCTCAGTTTAGGCCAATCTTATTCTTCTACATATTTTTGGTAAAAAAAATTGCAATAAGCATTTATTGATTGGTTTGCGCAAAAGTTATAGCAATTACTAAATAGGGGATAGTTTTATGGCATTTTTATTAATAATTTTTTTTTTACTAGCAATGGCAGCAATCAGCGATTTTTATTGTGACTGCAACGTTATGGCGGACGTGTCGGACATTTTTTAAACATTTTTGTGACCATTGTCATTTATACAGCGATCTGTGCGATTAAAAATGCACTGATTACTGTGTAAATGACACTGGCAGTGAAGGGGTTAACCACTAGGGGGCGGGGAGGGGTTAAGCATGTCCTAGGGGAGTGATTCTAACTGTAGGGGGGATGGGCTGTGTGCGTGACGTCACTGATCTCTGCTCCGATGACAGGGAGCAGAGATCCAGTGACACTGTCACTAGGCAGAACGGGGAGATGCTGTTTACATCAGCATCTCCCCATTTGTCCTCTCCATGAGGCGATCGCGGGTATCCCACCACCATGCTTGACTGTAGGCAAGACACACTTGTCTTTGTACTCCTCACCTGATTGCCGCCACACACGATTGACACCATCTGAACAAAATAAGTTTATCTTGGTCTCATCAGACCACAGGACATGGTTCCAGTAATCCACGTCTCTAGTCTACTTATCTTCAGCAAACTGTTTGCAGGCTTTCTTGTGCATCATCTTTAGAAGAGGCTTCCTTCTAGGACAACAGCCATGCAGACCGATTTGATGCAGTGTGCGGCGTATGGTCTGAGCACTGACAGGCTGACCCCCCACCCCTTCAACCTCTGCAGCAATGCTGGCAGCACTCATACGTCTATTTCCTAAAGACAAACTCTGGATATGATGCTGAGCACGTGCACTCAACTTCTTTGGTTGACCATGGCGAGGTCTGTTCTGAGTGGAACCTGTCCTGTTAAACCGCTGTATGGTCTTGTCCACTGTGCTGCAACTCAGTTTCAGGGTCTTGGCAATCTTCTTATAGCCTAGGCCATCTTTATGTAGAGCAACAATTCTTTATTTCAGATCCTCGGAGAGTTCTTTGCCATGAGATACCATGTTGTTCCAGTGACCAGCATGAGAGAGTGAGAGCGATAACACCAAATTTAATACACCTGCTCCCCATTCACACCTGAGACCTTGTAACACTAACGAGTCACATGACACCGAGGAGGGAAAATGGCTAATTGGGCCCAATTTGGACATTTTCACTTAGAGCTGTGCTCACTTTTGTTGCCAGCAGTTTTGACATTAATGGCTGTGTGTTGAGTTATTTTGAGGGGACAGCAAATGTACACTGTTATACAAGCTGCACACTCACTACTTTACATTGTAGTGTTGTCACATGAAAAGATATAATAAAATATTTACAAAAAACGTGAGGGGTGTACTCACTTTTGCCAGCATTGCTGTAGAGGGTGGGGGGTCAGCCTGTCAGTGCTCAGACCATATTCCGCACACTGCATCAAATTGGTCTGTATGGCTGTCGTCCCTGAAGGAAGCCTCTTCTAAAGATGATGCACAAGAAAGTCTGCAAATAGTTTGAGAAAGACAAGCAGACTAAGGACATGGATTACTGGAACCATGTCCTGTGGTCAGTGCCGGCAGCATGAGTGCTGCCGGATCTGGGGAGCTACAGTTCATTGAGGGAACCATGAATGCCAACATGTACTGTGACATACTGAAGCAGAGCATGATCCCCTTTCCTCGGAGACTGGGCCGCAAGGCAGTATTCCAACATAATGACCCCAAACACACATCCAAGAAGACCACTGCCTTGCTAAAGAAGCTGAGGGTAAAGGTGATGGACTGGTCAAGCATGTCTCCTGACCTAAACTCTATTGAGCATCTGTGGGGCATCCTCAAACAAAAGGTGGAGAAGCACAAGGTCTCTAACATCCACCAGCTCGGTGATGTCGTCATGGAGGAGTGGAAGAGGTCTCCAGTGGCAACCTGTGAAGCTCTGGTGAACTCCATGCCCAAGACAGTTAGGGCAGTGCTGGAAAATAGTGATGGCCGCACAAATTATTGACAGTTTGGACATTTTCACTTAGGGGTGTACTCACTTTTTTTGCTAGTGGTTTAGACATTAATGGCTGTGTGCTGAGTTATTTTGAGGGGACAGCAAATTTACACTGTTATACAAGCTGCACACTCACTACTTTACATTGTAGCAAAGTGTCATTTCTTCAGTGTTGTCACATGAAAAGATCTAATAAAATATTTACAAAAATGTGAGGGGTGTACTCACTTTTGTGAGATACTGTAGGTGGCAGGTAATCAAACCGTGTGTGTGCAGCCTGATGTAAGAGTGATCCTGTGTAATTTGCCGCATGGAGAAGCACTGTTCTGACAGGAGGGGAGAGCACAACACAGCCTGCACCTCTCCCTGGCTCTGTAGCAGTTCACCCCTGTAAGATGGGGGGGGGGGGGCAAATTGTACAAATGCTGGGAATTGTACACAATAAAGGGGGGTTAGGACAATAAGTTGTGCTTGGGATGCTTGTGGTGGAGGAGCCTATTTCTGCTGGAAAGGTTAATGAGGATGGGGGGGGGGGGGGATTTGTGCTTGGAGTGGGGGTTGGAGGGGGGTTACGGAATTTGTGCTAAGAAGGGGAATGGGGGGATAGGTGCTAGGGATGGGGGGGGTTTGGATGAATTTGGGAGGGAGGATTTTGTGCTAGGAAGAGAAATTTGGAAGGGGTTGTGCTTGGAGGAACTTGTTCTACCGGGGGGGGGGGGGGGGGATTGAAGGGAGAGGATTTGTGCTGGGAAGAGGGATGGCAGGGATTTTGTGCCAGGAAGTGGTGGGGGAATTTTGGCTAATGGGATGGACTGGGGGCAGAGGAAATTGGGGGTGATTTGTGCTAGGAAGGGGGATTGGGGGGATTTGGGGGAAAAGATTTGTGTTAGGATGGGAAAGTTGAGAAGAAAGAGGAAGTGTGCTAGGTGAGGCAATTGTTTTGGGTGACGGAGATTTGTACTAGGAGGGGGGGAATTGATGAATGATTTGAGCTGGGAGGCAGGATTGGGGTGCAAATATCTGTGCTGGGAGGGGGGATTTGAACCTGGAAAGAGGTGGGATTTTTGTTTGGGGAGAATTTTGGCTTGCAGATATAATTTATGCTTAGGGGTGAGTGTGCTGATTAGTGCTGTCTTTTTTTTTTGATTGGGAGAAATTTATTAGAAATTTGCTCACACTTGGGGGGGGGGGGGGGGGGCAGTTTGTCATCTTCACCCCAGACGCTGGATGACCTTATCCCAGCACTGCCCCAATGCCCACCCTACACAAAGGGCAATCAGCAGGACGAAGGACAGGGGTCAGTAGGGCAGTGTACAGGGGTCAGCAGAAAAAAAGCCAGGGTTAATGGAGGCAGGGCACTCAGCAGAGCTCCCCCTCCAATCCCCACACTGCACACAACCTGGGCACACAGCCGATCTCCTCCTCCCCACACATTGGAATGGCAGCGCAGTGTCTGTAAGGGAATCTGATCTCAGCTATGTTCTGTGTGGGGAGGAAGAGATCGGCTGAGTGCCCAGGCTGTGTGCAGTGTGGGGATTGGAGGGGGAGCTCTGCTGAGTGCCCTGCCTCTATTAACCCTGGCTTTTTTTCTGCTGACCCCTGTACACTGCCCTACTGACACCTGTCCTTCGTCCTGCTGATGCCTGTACACTACCCTTCTGACCACTGCCGCCTGCCCTGCTAACCCCCTTTCCTCTGCCCTGTAGACCACTGTCTTCTACCCTAATACCCCCTGTTCTCCATCCTGCTGACCCCATTTCCTGTGCCCTACTGACCCCCTGTAAACTCCCCTGCTGACCTCCCATGCTCTGCCCTGCTGACCCCTGTCCGCTGCCCAGCTAACCCCTGTACACTGCCTTGATTACTCACTGTACCCTCCCGTAAATACAAATGGCCTCTGTACTCTGCCCTACAAACTACTGACCCTATTCTCTGCCCTGCTGACCCTTGGACACTGCCTTACTGACTCCAGTACACTTCCCTACTGACCTTGCATCTTTTACCCCCTGACATTTTTTACTGCACCCCCACATTAGACAGGAAAGATCCAGTCATGATTGGGATTCCTGGGCCAGAAAGGACATTAGAAAAGGTTTCTATTGATTATAAAAAGTGAAATTCTGCTTGAAAAGGTGAACTTAGCATTTAAATTAGTAGTAAACCCTCAACTAGAACACATTTACTTGGCTAAAAAACTGTATATCGTAGTTTTTATTCATAAAATACTTTTGTCTGTCTGTTGCAATTTTTTTTTTGCATCTCATCGTCTGATCTCTTTAAAGCCTTGTTCATCAACTTTCTGTCTACATGCACTTTCTCCAGTGGCAGCTGCACATCATTTCTTCCTGACGTTTACAGCAGTGGACTGTCTCTGTGCAGTGTGTATCTGTACAGCTGTTTGTACTCCTAACCAGAGGCCCATGTGACAGGGTGACAATTCAGGAGTACAGTAGAGGAGACTGTTGTCACCCATAACAGAAAGTGCCTGAACAGTCTTCGGTGAGATCACCAGGTATTCCTTTATTAAAAGTTGCATATTTAAAGTAGATGTAAACCCAGTCACCAGAATCTCATCGAATCTTTAACATGTAAGTACTTCTAAAGCAATTTTGAATAATTTTAAAGTTACAGCTTTCATTAAACTAGTACCCAGGGATCCTCCCATGAATGTCCTTATTGAACTTCTTTTATATGGTGACAGTGCTCTGACTTCCAATTGTTCACTTCAGGGCTCTTTGCAGCGGGAACGCGGGGGAACGCAGTTCTGGCACCTCCAGAATTGAATGTATTTTATGAAAGGAGTGTCGGGGTGTGCTGGAGGCTCTACTGATGCTGTCTGCTGGGGGATCCATTGTCGCTGGTAGGGATCTTTTTTTGTGTGGGAGTCAATTGTTGCTGGGAGGGATGTACTGTTTGGGGAGAGGTCTATTACTGCTGGCGAGTCTATTGATGCTGGCTGCTGGGTGACCTGTTGTTGCTGCTGGGGGTCTATAGTTGCTGGGGTGGTACTTTGTTGCTTTGGAGATCTATTGTTGCTAGGGGTTCTATCATTGCTGGTGGATCTATTTTTATGTGGAGGATCCATTGTTGCTAGGGGGTCCATTGTTGCTGGGGTGGGGTCTATCAAGTTCCGTGCAAATTACTTAGTAGCAGAAAATGATACTTGGTTCTGTATTCTCTAAAAGGGTCGGTACTGGGAGGTGGGTAGGGGGTGGAACCAAGGGACGGTGCTCAGAGGTGGGTAGGGGGTAGAGATGAAGGATGACTTAGAAGGGAGGAGTTCCTGCAGCTATTCTCTGAGAAAAAGAAAAGCCCTGGTTCTCTTATACTGTCACCAAGTGGCTTTGACATCCACTTCTTGTTCAAATTATAAACGGCCATGCTGAGGCACATTGTTCCCCTATTGTCACTATCAGGAAGCCTACCTTGAGAATTTTCCTGAAACCAGTGCTTGAGTACATGCTCCTAGTGCAGGATATCCGCAGCATTGAGATACAACAAAGAATGAAAGTAGTATTTGGTAACTAAATGTCATCCAGTTAGGGTTCACATCTACTTTAAAAATACAAGCCAATTAGGAATTTTGTCACCAATATCGGTGCTAGAATAGGAAAGGTAGGTCTTATCAATGCATCAATATATAACAATACCCATAGTAGCATCAAAATAATATTTACTATGTTCAATACACTACATATGATTTAACATGATAATTCAATTATAATCTATATTTATGACTTAACGTTTTGCCTTTGGTCAAGCAAATAAAAATAATTTAAAACTGTACTTTAGATAGATTAAAAGACACAAATAAGTGCAGCACCGTAATCATTATTACACCTTTAAATGTCTTTTTTAAATACCGGAAGCGCCAGAATTTGACTATCAACCTCTTGCAATACCTGTACAGATGAACTGGAGTGTGAAAAGAAGAAGCAGTACAAGGAGCCAATCAGTTAATGACAAGCAGCATGCTGATAGGAAGAGAAAGCAAAGTGAAGGAGAGAGAAACTTATCACTGTGCTGCTTCTCGTTTCACTGTCCATTTACTGGATAGGGTGGGACCACAAAGACCTAGGCTCAGAGAAATCACACTGGCCATCAGAATGAGGACTTCTGGTGGTAGAAAAAAGTACTGCATGAAAACTTCTTAAAGTGGAGTCCCCCCCCCCAAAAAATTTTTTTCAAAATCAGCAGCTACAATAACTGCAGCTGCTGACTTTTAAGATTAAGACACTTACCTGTCCAGGGCGCCTGCAATGTCCTCACCCAAAGCCGAGCTGTCCCTTGGCTCCTGGGTGCAGGCGCTGGCCTCTTCAGTAAGGGAATCGGGATGTGAAGCCTTGCGGCTTCACAGCCTGGTTCCCTACTGCGCATGCACAAGTCACGCTGCGCGATCTCACTGGTCCCTGCTGTCTTCTGCGACCTGTGCGTCTCCCAGAAGACAGTGGGGACGGGGACGGAGGAGGGGCCAGACATGGCGTAGATCGCCACGAAATCTGCGGCAATCTATCGCTGGAAGTGGGAGCAAATACCTGTATTATACAGGTATTTGCCCCCCCCTCCCCCCTGAAAGGTGCCTGAGGTGACACAGGAGGGGGGGAGGAACCGGAAAAGCGGAAGTTCCATTTTTGGGTGGAACTCCGCTTTAATGCAAGGTAAATACTGCAGCAAACATGGGTGTTTTTTAATCTTTTTTAATGAGCTATTTATTTTTATTTTGTTACATTTAGCTGGGGTTTTAAGTGTTTTCTGTATTTAGCTTGTGTCAAACTTGTAGAATTAAGACCCTTTAGAGAGTTCTCATTCAGGTTCAGCAGTCATTCCACGCCTAGGATGGTGTGGGACATGGTTCCCACCTACATTGCTGGCCATCAGCTGCCTCCTGCTTCTGTGAAAACTTTGGAAATAAGATGCAGATATTGCATTGCTGGAGTCCCCAACTATCCCCCCCCCCCCCCATTATGCCTGCTTCAGAAATTGAAAGAGAGGGAGAAAGCAGTCAGAGAAAAAGGACAGAACTGCTGTTACATAGGCACATTATTCTAATCACGCTGACATGTGTAGCTTACCTATTACCTTCCAGTTCACAGACAAACTTGACAATTTTAGTCCAGTCAAACGCATCTGGATCATTCCTCAGCCACTTCTGTAGCTGTATTCGGTTTTGTTCAAGAAAGTCGGAAGTGATGATATTATTGAAAACTTTGCAAGCAGAGAGAAGCTGATAAATTGCGGGTCCAGCCCCAAAGTCAATTAATATGTCTCCTTTAACACCACCTTAAAAAAAAAAAAAACACAGTGGGATTACAATTTTTAAAATGTAGAAAACTTTGTAAACTGGCCTATTTTCAGGCTGCTTTGGACCAGGCACATGATCCTGCTCCTCTGTGTCAGCCAGCACCACTGCAGGGGAGAGGAGAGAGCGCTCTGACAATGGCTAGTGAAGCCTGAAGCAGTGACATTACCCATAGGCTTTATTGGCAACAGTGCTGGCTGAAACAGGAGAGCAGGACCACGTGACTGGACCGGAGCAGCACGATAGTTGATAAGTATACATATCTATCTGTCACATTAGTAAGCACGGGTGCTAGGAGGGGACAGTTTTAGGAGTAGCTAGGGTTAAGCTGGAATTCCCTTTTAATCTATTGGTTGGGTGTTGTACTCAGTCATCTCCACCTCTCCATTTAAAATGGGAGCTGACAAAAAGTGAGAATTTGGATCACTTTCCAGCTATCCTTTTCAAATACAGTATCTCACAAAAGTGAGCACACCCCTCACATTTTTGTCAATCTTTTATTATATCTGTTCATGTGACAACACTTAAGAAATGACACTTTGATACAATGTAAAGTAGTGAGTGTACAGCTTGTATAACCGTGTACATTTGCTGTCCCCTCAAAATAACTCAGACACAGCCATTAATGTCTAAACCACTGTCAACAAAAGTGAGTACACCCCAATGTCCAAATTGGGACCAAAGTGTCAATATTTTGTGTAGCCACAAATATTTTCCAGCACTGCCTTAACCCTCTTGGGCATGGAGTTTACCAGAGCTTCACAGGTTGCAACTGGAGTCCTCTTCCACACCGCCATGATGACATCACAGAGCTGGTGGATGTTAGAAACCTTGCGCTCCTCCACCTTCCATTTGAGGATGCCTCACAGATGCTCAATAGGGTTTAGGTCTGGAGACATGCTTGGCCAGTCCATCACCTTTACCCTCAGCTTCTTAGCAAGGCAGTGGTCATCTTGGGGGTGTGTTTGGGGTTGTTATGTTGAAATACTGCCCTGGGACCCAGTCTCCGAAGGGAGGGGATCATGCTCTGCTTCAGTATGTCACAGTACATGTTGGCATTCATGGTTCCCTCAATGAACTGTAGCTCCCCAGTGCAGGCAGCACTCATGCAGCCGCACACCATGTTACTCCCACCACCATGCTTGACTGTAGGCAAGACACACTTTTCTTTGTACTCCTCACCTGGTTGTCGCCACACACGCCTGGCACCATCTGAACCAAATAAGTTTATCTTGATCTGATCATACCACAGGACATATTTCCAGTAATCCATGTCCTTAGTATGCTTGTCTTCAGCAAACTGTTTGCGGGCTTTCTTCTGCATCATCTTTAGAAGAGGATTCCTTTTGGGACAACAGCCATGCAGACCAATTTAATGCAGTGTGTGGTGTATGGTTTGAGCACTGACAGGCTGACCGTCTCATATGTATATTTCCCAAAGACAACCTCTGGATATGATGTTGAGCACGTGCACTCAACTTCTTTGGTCGACCTTGGCAAGGCCTGTTCTAAATGGAACCTGTCCTGTTAACCCACTGTATGGTCTTGGCCACAGTGCTGCCGCTCCGTTTCAGGGTCTTGGCAATCTTCTTATAGCCTAGGCCATCTTTATGTAGAGCAACAATTCTTTTTTTTCAGATCCTCAGAGAGTTCTTTGCCATGAGGTGCCATGTTGAACTTCCAGTGACCAGTATGAGAGAGTGAGAACGATAACACCAAACTTAACACACCTGCTCCCCATTCACACCTGAGACCTTCTAACACTAACGATTCTCATGAAACCAGGGAGGGAAAATGGCTAATTGGGCCCAATTTGGACATTTTCACTTAGGTGTGTACTCACTTTTGTTGCCAGTGGTTTAGACATTAATGGCTGTGTGTTGAGTTATTTTGAGGGGACAGCAAATTTACACTGTTATACAAGCTGTACACTCACTACTTTACATTGTAGCAAAGTTTCATTTCTTCAGTGTTGTCACATGAAAAGATATAATAAAATATTTACAAAAATGTCCGGAGGCGTACTCACTTTTGTGAGATACTGTATATGCACGAACCACCTAGTTGGGTCTTTTTATCGCATGCACAGTTTATTTGACATTCTTTCTATAAGGTTTTATTTAGTACATAAAAATGTGAGAGGTGTACTCACTTTTGTGAGATACTATCTCTCTATATAGTGCTCAGCATAACTGAAAACACCCCAGCAGATTTGCCAGAAAACCTTTACTTTCCTTTCAGAATCAACATTTTCTATGGGACACTATACTACAAAATACTCCCACAAATGCGGGCCATTAATTACAACCAAGATTTGTTAATTTGTGCTCACAAAAAAGTATTTTTCCTAACAAATTAATTCAAGACCATGTTGCAAAAATGAATACACCCCAATGAAAGCCTTAGGGCTCATGCACACTGCAGCTCAAAGGAGCTCAAAGGAGCGGTTCCTACAGGCTTTTGAGCTCTTATTTTTTCTGCTTAGAAACTTCCCTACATGTTAGCCAATGTGTCCATGCACACTAGGGCTTTTTTAGGCGTTTCAGGCATATGCACCTACAGGCAGAACCCCCTCCCCCCACCACCACCAAACTCACGTTTTTGAGAGGAGCTAGTGCCCCAAACAGCTCAAAAAAGCTCAGAAACCCACAAAAATGTTTGTTCCAGCTTTTTGGTTTGTTTATACAGTGGTTAAGAAAATACTAACTTGGAGGGTTTGGATAAACTTATGCTCAAAAAAAGCTGGAAAGAGCTCAATAAAAACACAAGAAAAAGCACAAAAAAACACAAGCTTTTTCAAGCTTTTATCGGCGGAAAAAAAGCTCAAAAGCAGCTTTTTTTAGAGCTGCAGTGGTGTGCATGAGCCCTAAAGCCTTGTACACATGATACGATTGTTGGCAGGGGATTGTCTGTTGACAGACTGTTTTCCTAAAATCTTACCGTTAGTACGCTCCTTTTGACAATTGTTGTCCAACTTTCAGCCAACAAATGTTGGATGGCAGGCTAGTAAATTTTCAGCGGACAACGCTATGTTGTCAGATTTTCATATGGACAGTACACAAGTCCGTCACACAAAAGTCAAAAGTACAAACATGCATGCTCGGAATCAATGCTCACCAAACACGAAATTAGCAGAAGGGGACCAAAGGGTGGTGCTCAAGAGCTGAAATTCCTTGGAGTACATCACTACATTCGTGTTTGTTGCACGACAATTGTGTACCGTTAGTATGCAAGACAAGATCCTGGCACACGCCCTTTAGACAAAAATCAGACGCTCGGTTGGCCAACAATCGTACTGTGTGTACGAGGCTTTAGGAGCAAAGCTAAATTTTAGACAACAAAATCCTAATTAACAAGAATTCAACTAGAGGTGAGTCTAATTATTCATTAAACATGTGTCCAGCAGACAGTTGATTAAAAAAAGGGCATTACTTAACAAAGAAAACCCCTTCCCATTTTATGCTGTCAGCAATGGCACCACATGGAAGATAAATGTCTTGTATAAAGAAAATAATTTCTTTACACAAGAAAGGTGAAGGCTACAAGAAGATCAGCAAAGCTTTACTTATCAGTCAGAATACTGTAGCAAAAGTAATACAAAACTAACAAAGATGGAACTGCAACCATCCCACAGAAACGTCCAGGCCATTTGCGGAAGTTAACGCCTCGACAGGAGCATCTTCTGATGGGAAGTGTTGAAGAAAATCACCATGCAAGTTCACTGCAGTTAGCTAAAGTAGAAAGCCAAACTGGGGTGATTGTGTCCCATGACACAATACGGCGTACACTGTAGAGTGCAGAGGAATGGCATGCATGGGTGTCCTCCATGAAGGAAGCCTCTCCTAAAGCCCATGCACAAAAAAAAACTGCCTAGAATTTAGAAGGGCCCATGCTGAAAAGAAAGAAGATTATTGGGACTCTGTACTCTGGAGTGATGAGACCAAGATAAATGTTTTTGGAACTGATGGCTTCAAAACTGTATGGCATTGCAAAGGTGAGGAGTACAAAGAAAACTGCATAGTGCCTACAGTGAAACATAGTGGCAGCACTCATGCCGCCCCACAGTCATTGCGGGGATTTTTTTTTAGAGCATATCATAAAAATTTGGTGAAATTACATTTAAAAGTGGAATTGAGTGGTTTAAAGTGTAACTAAGCTGTATCTGGTCACCACAAACTGGAAATGCTTATAATTTCACTTTTAATATTCAAAGCCAACTCACCCAACAATCCATGTTTCAGTGCTTTATTTTGTTGAAAACTGGTGCCCAAAACTGAACTGCATTTTCTAGTGAAGTCTTACTAATGATTTGTACAGGGGCAAAATGATATCTCTTTCTCTCTGGAGTCTATACCACCTTTTATATAAGATATATTGGTAACTTTAGAAACTACAACTTGGCATTGCATCCTCTTATTAAGTCTATGATCTACCAGAACAGCCAGATCCTTCTCCACCATTGACTCTCCCAGCTGTTTTCCTCCTAGTATGTAAGATACATGCATGTTTTTAGCCCCAAGTGCATAACTTTACATTTATCAACATAAACCTCATATGCCACATAGTTGCCCAATAGCGCATTGAGGTTGGAGACATCCTGTAGGGATGTAATTCCACTGCATAGCTTGGTGTCATCTGCAAAGACTGAAATGGTACTTTAAATCTCAAACCCTATATCATTCATAAACATGTTAAAAAATAAGGGTCCCAGCACTAAACCTTGGGGTACACTAATAACCTTATAATAACTAATAATGATTGAATACAGTCTTTTAGCTAGTTTTCTATCCATTTCCAAACTGAAATTTCTAAGCCTGTAGACTTTAATTTACAGATTAGCTGCCTGTGGGGAACTGTGCCAAACGGTTTGGCAAAAAAGTATACTACGTCCACCGCAATTCCTTTATCTAAGTTTAGCATGTCTAGAAGACCCCTGATGTCTCATTTGTTCCCCAATAAATCTAATGTAGTATAGATCGAACTCCATCTGCTTTTTCCCCAGCAAGTGACACCAGGACCTGAAAGTGAAAATGTGAACAACCTTGCTAATCCCCCTCCACTGTGCCTGGTAGCACACACCATGCCAGTCCCAGGCGAGCGGAGTCCAGGAGACATGGCAGAGGTGTGCATGGGAATGGAGGGGTTAATACTCACCAGGATGCGTGAAAGCGAACCAGCGGCTATACAGCGCGACATACAGTGGTGGCAGTAAAAGAGTTAAGTGCAGCTTTTCTCAATGCAAAATGAAGCCATTCTCCAGTTATAGCTCCTTCTTCAGGGTGATAATATGTTCTGTAGTAATCCACAGGGTCAAACTCATCGATGTAGGTTTGAGATGATGAGTATGGAGTCTCCATGCTGATCTATCTTCTGTCTATGAGAGTAAAGGAAATTTACTGGACTGCAACTGAAACGGGGAATGTAATACTTTGGCATAAAGAGATAAATGGGAAGTTTATGTTTAATTATTAACATCAATTAAATCTTCAAAATGCTGTGAGTCTGCCAGCACAGTGATAGATGGTGGAAACACCTACAAAATTTGGCTTCGTTACACAATTAAAAAATCACAAACTTGCAAGAATGGTTTATTAGTTTAGCTAGTAGAAATTAATTACAGATATCTGGATTTGTTCTGTAATGTTGAACATATTTCACTAGTTATCCAAGCAGCTTCTTTAGTTCTATTGAATGTCAGCATACTTGGCGTTTATATTATAGCCCCAAAACCCAAACACAAGGTAAGTAAACCAGCATATGGAAAGTAGATTGGAAGGAAAAACATCATCTCAACAAATGGATGGCCCAACATAGGAGGTCAAACTCTGCAGGCCAGGACTTAGTAGTCTTCCTACTCCTCAAGCAGAACTGCCATTCTTTCCTTGTCAAAAGAAGTTTATTGAGTATACAATGTTATAAAGATACATAAAGTAAGTTTACAAGGATCTATAAAGTAAGCTCATTGTTTTACAGTAGGGTTTATATAGGTAAATATCATGAAATTTCAAATATTAAACATTGGGTTCACGTAAACCTAGATTAAAGATATATATCATTTCCTTAGTTACTTTTGTAGGTATTTAAATGATTTATACCTACTATACATATTGTTTACAAGTAGAGTGTATATAGGTCAAATAAATTCTGATAATGAGCTTTAATCGTAAGGTGGAGAAAAGGAAAGAGAAAGAAGAAAAAGGGTTGAAAGGTAGAGATATGGACCACAAGGTTGTCCCGCTCGTCAGTTTATTATTCTTTTTAGTTCTCTTTGAAGCCTTAGAATGGGTGTCTCTGTAAGTCATTTAATCTGTTACCATGGCAACAGGACAGAGTCATTGAAGTTTGACAGGAACTGTTGTTTTATCCAAGGATGCCAAAGTTTTTCAAATTTTGGAATTTGATTTTGATCGATGGCTTCCATCTTAGCATGGGACATTGTATTATTCATTCTGTGAATTGTTTCTGTTAGTACCAATGTAGGAGATTTCCATGCCTTGGCCACTGTTTGTTTTGTAGCCGTTATTAGTTGGATCATAAGTTTGAATTGAGAGAGTGTTAACCATTCCGGTTTTAGATTAAGTAAAGTTAAATATGGATCTGGTTGTATTATTTTTTTAAATATTTTAGATGCAATCACGAAGACTTCCTTCCAGAAGGTTTGGATTACTGGGCACGTCCACCATATGTGTAAATATGTGCCTATTTCTGGGCATCCTCGAAAACAAAGAGCTGAGGTATTAGGCGAATATTTTGCCACTCTAGCGGGTACAAGGTACCAGCGAGTTAGGACTTTATAATTTGTCTCCAGTGCTAAGATGTTGGGTGAAGATGACTTAGATGTGAGCCATATGTTAGACCAGTCCGTGTCTTCTAAAGTTCGTCCCATGTCCTCCTCCCACCTCTGAACGTAAGAGGGTCTATTAAGATTTGCTACTCCATATAATTGATTATAAAGTGATGAAATTGTACCTTTAGCAAATGGATCTTTTGTACAGATTGATTCAAAAATGGATAATTGGGATAATGGTGTATCCCCCTTTAGGAATGGTGTATAGAAATTTTTGATTTGGAGATATCTAAATATCTCAGAGTTTGGTAGATCATATTTTTCTCTAAGCGATGGGAATGAAAGGAATGATTTAGATGCTATGAAGCCATTTAGTGTCTGAATGCCTGATGTTGTCCAAGCTTTAAAAGAATTTGGGTAGATCCATGCCGGATAAAAGGCCGGATTTCTGATAAAAGAAAGGAGAGGATTGTGTGGAGATTGTAACTGATATTTGGTTTTTAGTTTATCCCAGAGAGATAAGAAGTGTTTAGTTATGGGATTATGAATTTTAAAGCGGTCTTTAGGATCAAGCCATAATAAATTTGATATTAATAGAGGGTCATTTTCTGAAGCTTCTATAAATACCCATAATGGGATTTCCTGTTTTGCATGGTATTTGGACAGACTGGCCAAATGTGCTGCTCTGTAGTAGTTAGTAAAATTAGGGTATCCCAGGCCTCCTTTATTTTTGGGAAGATGTAGTGTGTGTATAGGTATACGTGGTTTAGAAGAGCCCCATATAAACGAAGTTGCTCTTTTTTGTACTATTCTCAGAAAATAGGAAGGAATTGGAATAGGGAGGACTCTGAATAGATAAAGCAATTTGGGTAGAATAGTCATTTTGATTGCATTAATCTTCCCTATCCAGGATAAAGGAAGTTGCGACCATTGTTTTATTAGATTTGTGATCTGTCTTAATACAGGAGGATAATTGGTTGAGAATAAGTCAGAATGAGATGCTGTTAAATGAATTCCAAGATATGGGATTGATTTTTCTGCCCATGTGAATGGGAGTGCAGCCCTAGCCGGGATCAATTCCATGTTTGTGAGTGAAATATTAAGCACTCGGCATTTCTTAGGATTAATCATAAGGCCGGATAAGGCTGCAAATCCATCAAGAGCTGGTATTAAGTTAGGACCAGAGACCTGTGGTGATGATAGAAAAAGTAATATATCGTCTGCAAATATACATAATTTGTGTGTAATACATCCTACTTCAATGCCAGTTATAGTGTGGTTTGTTCTGATGTATTGGGCCATGGGTTCGAGTATAAGGGCAAATAATAAGGGAGATAATGGGCAACCCTGTCGGGTACCTCTTTCGATATTAAAGGCTTCAGATTTGTATCCAGCATACTTTATATAGGCTTTGGGTTTATTATATAATGCTTTGATCCATGTTAAAAAGTGGGGTCCAAAACCCCATTTTTGTAATGAATATTGCATATATTGCCAGGATACTGTGTCAAATGCCCTCTTAATATCGAGAGATAGAAAACATAAAGGGATTTTCCGTTTTTTAGCAATATGTGCCAATAACACTGCCCTGCATATATTATCGCCTGCCTGTCTATTTGGCATGAAGCCTACTTGATCTCTATGTATTAATTTTCCTATAATGCTATTGAGGCGTTTTGCTATTATTTTTGCTAATAATTTAATATCGAGGTTTAACAGAGAGATAGGCCGATAATTCACACAGGAAGTATCATCAGAAAGGGGTTTTGGGATCATACAAACAATTGCCATTAGTGTTTCTTGCCGAAAAGAATGTCCATCTAGAAGTTTGTTAAAAGTTTCAGTGAGAATGGGAGAGAGTATTTCTGAGAATGTTTTATAGTATAAAGCCGAGTAGCCGTCTGGGCCTGGTCTTTTGTTAAGTTTTAGGTCTTTTATGGCGTTAGCAACTTCATCTATAGTTATAGGCTCATCCAAACTGCTTTTTTGATTCTGAGATAACTCAGGTAAGGTTATTTTTGAGAAGAAGGATTCAGCCTCTGTAGGATTAAATTCATTGTTTGTCTTGTATAAAGTTGCGAGATGTGAGTGAAATTTATGGACTATTTTAACTGGATTACAAGTGTAAACATTTTTTGATAATTTCAAACGTATTGGTTTGAAAGATTTGTTAGTTGAATTTAATGCCCGAGCCAAATATGTACCTGGTTTGTTTGTATTCATGTAGAAATTGTGTTTGGAGCGTTTGAGGGATTTATCAACTGACTCAGTGAGAAATAGATCGTATTCCAATCTAGATTTTTCCAGATGAGATTTTGTACTCTGAGATGGATTATCTTGAAATATGTAGGTTGCATTAAAATTGAGTTCTAGTTTTTTTGCTAGATTTTTGCGTTTCCGTTTAAATAGTGCCATTTGTCTTTGTATTGTACCACGCAAGACAGGCTTATGAGCTTCCCACAGTGTTATTGGGGAGATGTCTGTTGTATTATTAATTGATATGTATTCCTTTAAAGCTTGTTCAATGGCCATCTGATGTAGTGGGTGTTTGAGCATTATGTCCGGTAAGTACCACGTTGGGTCATGCGCTTTTGGTATGGCTGAGGCTATAGTAGTGTATACTGCATTATGGTCAGACCACGGAATCGGAATTATATCTGATGCAATAATTTCTGGTATCATTCCTATTGTTAGAAAAATATGATCTATTCTGGTGAAGGTTTGATGAGGGTGCGAGAAATAAGTGAATTTCTTTTTCATTGGGTTACTTTCTCTCCATGAATCTACCAGATTGTATTTGGAAAGAAGTTGAGAAAAAGGTAATCTAGAGGTTATTTTGGATGGTGTAAAAGGTGATTTATCTAGAGGAGGGAGGACCTGGTTCGAATCCCCACACATTATCACTGTTCCTATTTTGTGTGTATTAATCACTTGTAATATATGTGAGAGGAATGGTGTAGGTTGTTTGTTAGGAGCGTAGTAGGAAATCACCGTGATTGCTGTATCCATTATATAACCCATGAGTATCAGGTATCTACCTTCTGGGTCTTTAATTTCTGATGATAAGGTGAATGGTGTGGATCGGTGAAATGCAATTAGAGTTCCCCTTTGCTTGGTACAGGCAGAAGCCGTGTAAATTTGTTGATAAAAAGGAGAAATATATTTTGGAGTAGAATCTTTGGTGAAGTGTGTTTCTTGGAGGCATACTATGTGAGCCTTCTTGTTATGGAAAGTACGGAAGGCTTTGGTCCTTTTTTGAGGGACATTTATTCCCTGAACATTCAGGGAAAGTATATTCAGTGGTGCCATGGCAATAGATCAAATAGTTTTGACTTACTTTTTGTTATGCAGAGCTGACTGCGCAGATCAACCTGTGTGGACTGAAGAGATGAATAGATAGAAAAGAAACCAGTGAATTCTGAAGTAAAGAGTAAACAAAAAACATATGAGATTAGATGATACATTGTATAAATTATTTTTTGCAATTAATCACAATTTACCCGTGAAAGAGAATAAATATCTCTCTCAGGGGAATAAGTGCCTTCGTCACACTCCCACATAATATGGTTGGGAGAATGAGGAGGGCTAATGGGGGTACACGGATCTTCCGCTTACAGGAGAGAAGTGCTATGTCAAAAGACATCAAAATGATGTTTCATTAATTGGAGTGCAGAATATAGTTTTTGTTGAAATTATTTATTCCAGGGTGGTTGTATATGGTTAGTCTTGCCCTAGGCTAAATAATTCAGTTAGAAAGGTACTGTTAATAACTTTGGTATTGATGAAGATAGTTTGAATTATTTTGGGATTTTAACCCTTTTAGAGTAAACAATTACATATTTTATTCATATGTAACTGTTTAGATATGTTAACTCATAAAATTGAGGTTGCATTGCTTCAGATTAGAATAAACAAAAACATAACTCTAGGAACTAGTTAGGTAATAATATATTTGTTTTAAGAAAAGAAAGAAAAAGCTTCCATTACTTCTGGATTATTGAACATATTTGTCCTAAAAAGTAATAAATCTATTGTTATTACCTGATAATATATAACTGAACAAGAATTTCCTTATTTCACTTGTATATTCTAAGGCTATATGAATCAGAAGTAATAAGAAATATAACTGGAATGTAACATGATCCCACACAGAGTGTGACTATCAGAATGCAGTTACATTCAGTTATAAATATAGGTTTTTTATAGAGAACCATCTCTTAGTATAATAAATGAAGAGATATCAGGAATTAGGATGTCAGTCCATTGAATCTTCTTGGTCCATGGATGATGTGGCATAACGGCCTCTTTTGTGAGAATGATGATTCCCATTTTGTTCTGAAATTGTCTGGGTGCTGCCTGAAGGTGAAGATGATGCCATTCTTCTGCGTGTGGGAGTGTTGCTGCTTGTGGGTTCTGTCAGATTTAATTTTAAAAGGGTTTGTTGTAGTTCATCTGCTGATCTGCTTCTGTAAATTGTACCTTGGTAGTTAAATCTGACTGAAAAGGGGGAAGCCCCATTGATACATAATGTTGTGGCGTTGCAGTTCCATTAGTTGGGGTTTCATGGATCGTCTTTTAGTAATAGTAAGTTGGGATAGGTCAGCAAAAATTTGATAATTGTGTCCTTGAAAATTAAGTTCCTTTTTTTCTCTTGCAGCAATTAGTATTTGTTCTTTCGTTCTGTAATAATGAAATTTTGTGATTATATCACGTGGGGGTCCATCTTTCTTTTTGGCTGTGAGGGCTCTGTGTACTCTGTCCAGTTCTAAACGTTCAATAGGGATATCTGGCTTTAGTTCTTGTAATAGAGCAGTAATAGTAAATTGCAGGTCTGTCACAGTTTCAGGTATTCCACTTATGCGCAAGTTTGAACGTCTGGCTCTATTTTCGTAATCTTCAAGCTTAGTTTGAAGTATTAAATTCTCTTTTTTTAATTGTTCGAATTCTGTTATATTTTCTTGGGTTGTAATTTCAATTTCATCCATTTTTATTTCTAAGGCTGCGGTGCGGTTTCCCAGCTCTCTTATTTCTTTGGTTAGGCTTTTTGTTATTTGGTCTGAGGTTTGTTTTAAAGCCTTATGAAGCATCTTTTCAAATTGTAATAATATTACTGGGGATTCTGAGGAGGCTTGTGGAGAAGTTTGTGAGAGTATTTGTTCTGTATCTGACTCAAATGGAGAGTCTTGCTGTGACATTTTCTGTCTGTGAGAGCGCCCTGATGCTGTATCTTGTGAGGTGACTGGAGCTGCTTCAGCTGCAGTGAGTGCCTGTAAGCTCTTTGTGAGGTGATTTTTATTTCTGCCACGGTTTCCTCCCAGTACCATATTTCCTGCCCAAACTTTCACAGTTTGTTCCCAGGGGCAAAAAGGTTCAAATGGATACTTTTTGAGCCTGCAGGCTCCGCTTTGTCCTTCTCTTCTCTCCTCAGCGGTGTGGAGCTCTAACAATGCATGTCTGCTCCGCTAGGCTCCGCCTCCTGCCCCCTCGAACTGCCATTCTTTCAAGAACAGTGAGGTGCAGGTCAGTGGTCCAGGCACACTGCCCACAATGGAAGAGAACTCACATGGAGATTGGCTAAAGTGGTAAAGAATTTTAATGTGATAGTATTGGGCAGTACAGCAACTCGATATTCACGGACATGTAGGAGTGGGCTACGCTGGGGACACAGAACAGAGTCAATTACGTGGCACAGGGGGTACCTTTACTTATGTTGAGCATCATGTACACTTGAACTAATAAATTGGTGTCCATGCATGCACTTAATTAACTCTTCCTTTTATGTACCTGTGCACAGGCTGAGGGCCCTGGCATTGCAAATCTGCTTCTGTTGCTATGGGAGATGAATCGCTGCAGAAGGAGTGCCGACTAGGGCCGAAACAACGAACTAATCGAGTACAAAAAGAGCAAATAATCGCTACTGTAAATATCACTTGCACAGTAAAAAAAAAAAATTAACCCCTTACAGTAGCGATTATTTTCTCTTTTTGTGCTATAAAGGGCTAATTTTTTTTTAACCCCCTTATGTTACTAAACAGCTTAGGCCTGGTTCACGTGTTTCATGTGTTTTTTGGTGCATTTTGTAGAAACGCACTACAGTTCATTTAACGTTCACATCTATGCTTTTTTCAGCTGCTGCGTATTTGGAAAGGGTCAAGGGCTTTTTTCAAGCAAAACGGTGCTTTTTTTGGTTCAATATATGTCAATGGAGAAGCTGCAGAATAGCATGAAATGCGTTTTTACAGCAATTTGTGTTTTTTTTTAATCTTCCCAACAACAAATTGGCCAAAAAAAAGGCATAAAAAAATGTGAAAACGCAAATCACAGCAAAGTCACGTGCGCAAAAAATCAAAAAGCACTGTAGAAACAGATCAAAAGCAAACTGCATAGGTGTGTACCGCGCCTTACTGCTGGCCACACAGATCAATTTTCAGACGAGAATATTCATACGAAAAATCTTTGTACATTCGCTGAATGAAAGAATGTTGTTTGAAATTTTCACTTGCTTTTAACATTCTGTTTTAAAACGAATGTAATTTCTGAATGAAAACCACATACACTGTCTGAAAATTCCTTTGACCAAGAAGTTTTCTAATATTTCAAAATTTTCCCGTCACTGTGGTTGAAAACAAACATCGATTTGACCCCACTAACGATTAGAAAATCGAACGAACGTTCCTAAAATTAATTATTTTTTTTTGAAGAAAGATATTGTTTTTGTATGGCCAGCATATAATATATTACAGTTCTATTTGAAAATCTGAAAAACAGTCTAATGCAGCGTACACACTGGCGGACTTTTCGACCGGACTGGTCCGACGGTCTATCTGACGGTCTATCCGGCTGACTTTCGCCGGACTTTCCCAACGAACGGACTTGCCTACACACGATCACACCAAAGTCCATCGGATTCGTACGTAATGACGTACGACCGGACTAAAATAAGGAAGTTGATAGCCAGTAGCCAATAGCTGCCCTAGCGTCGGTTTTTGTCCGTCGGACTAGCATACAGACGAGCGGACTTTGCGACTGGGCTCGAGTCCGTCGGAAAGATTTGAAACATGTTCCAAATCTAAAGTCCGTCAGATTTTCGACCGAAAAAGTCCGCTGCAGGTCCGATGAAGCCCACACACGGTCAAATTGTCCGCCGAACTCGGTCCGTCGGACCAGTCCGGTCGAAAAGTTCGCTCGTGTGTACGCGGCATAACTTTTTTTCTTTTAAATAAAAAAATTTGATCTGAGTCTGATGATATTTACTAGATTCAACCTCTAATAGTATATACAATATATATCTCTTCTGTCTGTTATTATTAAGAGTGGATTAGAGATTTTACTCCCTAACCATATAGTTGGTTATTTATATTTACCACTGCATAGAGATACTTAAGAATAAATTGCCTCTTTTTAAAACTTTGCATATTAACTAAATTATACACCACACTTTTTTTAAGGTTATTAACCGATTAATCGAAACAATAATCGGCCAACTAATGGGTTATGAAAATAATCGTTGCAGCCCTAGTGCCGACAACATCTTCCTCTCTACAAAAGGCTATCTCACCTGTCACATGTACATGCTTAACAACAGGCTGCTTACCAAACCATTGTTACCCTTGATAACCACCGTATCCTAACTCTTTGTACTGATGTCTTCATACCCCAATGTGCTGGTGACCCAAATATAGACTATGTGTGCAGGTTACTTGCATCACACCCCTTTATTAACTTTAGACCATGCAAAGTTTCAGAAGCTGTACTGAAATAACACAGCACGGTGAGAATCAAAAGATAACAGTTCAGCAGTAAGTGCAGTCTTTTCCTAACATCTCTAGCCCCTATCTTCAGGCTTCTGGTTGCCCCAGCATACTTGCTTAGGAAAGAGTTCATGGTTGGTATCTTCAGGGGGGACTGCAAGTCCCAGAAATCCCCCCCAAATGTGGAAGGCTCCAGGACACAGGTTTGTAGCAGCTTTGCTGGAATAAGGAAAAAAGGCACTCTCTCACCTCTTGCTGGCTGTCTGCCCCCCGCAGCAGGCCGTGTGTTATGGGACTACAGGGCTCAGAAGCTTCTCAGCAGTTTCCCATACAGGCTACCCCCCCTCCCCCCCCCCCGGGTGGTTGCATTTTTAGCTGTCAGCCTTTCCTCTTTCCTAATGGCTGGAATTCTTCTGGGCAGAGCTTCCTTCCTGAATTTATGAGCACAAGGAGGAGAGCAGGGCCCAGCAGAAGCCCACCAAGAAAGACCCAGGAACAAGTTAACTCAATCCCTCCTAGCTGGGGCAGAATTAACCACTACCTGCCTATAGCCACACAGGACCAGAACACTCACAGCAAAACCGGCAAGGCAAAACAATGTACACTGCTTCCAACAGAGGAGGTGGCTGGAAGGCAGCCCAACAATGAGGCCTCTGGAGAGGAAGACTACTGGAGCAGGATAAAGTCCATTCCTCCATCCCCCACTGGAACCTGACCCTTGGCTAACAAATATTTCCCTAACCAGCTGGACTCTGTCCAGAAGTGGGGAGAGGGAGAGTGGGAGGGGGACGTGAGGAAGAGAGGGGGGGGAGAGAGCAGGGAAGATAGAAAGAGAGAGGGGGGAAGATAGAGAAAGGAGAGAGGGGGGGAGAGAGAGAGACGGGGAGAGAGAAAGTGAGAGGGGGAGGGAGAGAGAGAGGGGGAGAGAGAAAGTGAGAGGGGGGAGTGAGAAAGTGACGGGGGAGTGAGAGAGGGGGGAGTGAGAAAGCGACGGGGGAGTGAGAGAGGGGGGAGTGAGAGAGGGGGGAGTGAGAAAGTGACGGGAGAGTGAGAGAGGGGGGAGTGAGAAGGTGAGAGGGGGGAGTGAGAAAGTGAGAGGGGGGAGTGAGAAAGCGACAGGGGAGTGAGAGAGGGGGGAGTGAGAGAGGGGGGAGTGAGAAAGTGACGGGGGAGTGAGAGAGGGGGGAGTGAGAGAGGGGGGAGTGAGAAGGTGAGAGGGGGGAGTGAGAAGGTGAGAGGGGGGAGTGAGAAAGTGAGAGGGGGGAGTGAGAAAGCGACAGGGGAGTGAGAGAGGGGGGAGTGAGAGAGGGGGGAGTGAGAAAGTGACGGGGGAGTGAGAGAGGGGGGAGTGAGAAGGTGAGAGGGGGGAGTGAGAAAGTGAGAGGGGGGAGTGAGAAAGCGACAGGGGAGTGAGAGAGGGGGGAGTGAGAAAGTGACAGGGGAGTGAGAGAGGGGGGAGTGAGAAAGTGACGGGGGAGTGAGAGAGGGGGGAGTGAGAAGGTGAGAGGGGGGAGTGAGAAGGTGAGAGGGGGGAGTGAGAAAGTGACGGGGGAGTGAGAGAGGGGGGAGTGAGAAGGTGAGAGGGGGGAGTGAGAAAGTGACAGGGGAGTGAGAAAGTGACGGGGGAGTGAGAGAGGGGGGAGTGAGAAAGTGACGGAGGAGTGAGAAGGTGAGAGGGGGGAGTGAGAAAGTGACGGGGGAGTGAGAGAAAGGAGAGAGGGGGAAGAGAGAGACAGAGAGACGGGGGAGAGAGAAAGTGAAACTAATAGCAAAGAAAAACGCTCCCGCGCACAAGTGGATAACCAGACAAGTAGTGTAAAGCCACAGGCCTTGCTGCCCTCAAGGATGGGGAATCCTAATAGTCAACGAGAAAAAAGAAAGAAAGAGCGCACCAGCCATGTGCATTATCCTTTGGATGTAAATTTATTAAAACAAATAATGAAAAGGAACTACTCACAAACAATTGTGTAAGGTTTCACAGTGTAAATGGTCATCGATTAGCAGCATGCAGTCAAGGGTGAGTGGAACCCCCCAGAGGTCACAGGGGAACTCACAGGGATCACTGCTAACTGATGCATTTCGAGGGGAACTCTTCCTCAGAGCTCAGCAGTGGAGGGGATGTTCCCCTCGAAATGTGTCAGTTAGCAGTGATCCCTGTGAGTTCCCCTGTGACCTCTGGGGGGTTCCACTCACCCTTGACTGCATGCTGCTAATCGATGACCATTTACACTGTGAAACCTTACACAATTGTTTGTGAGTAGTTCCTTTTTATTATTTGTTTTAATAAATTTACATCCAAAAGGATAATGCACATGGCTGGTGCACCCTTTCTTTCTTTTTTCTCGAGAGAGAAAGTGAGAGGGTGAAGTGAGAGAGGGAGGAGAGAGGGGGGAGAGAGAAAGTGAAAGAGAGGGGGAGTAAGAGAAGGGGGGAAGATAGAGACAGAGGGGGAAGATAGAGAGAGGGGGGAGAAAGAGAGAGGGGGGGTAGAGAGAGGGGGAGGAAAGAGAGAGGGGGGAGAGAGAAGAGAGAAGGGGGACTGAGAGAGAGGGGGAGTAAGAGAAGAGGGGGGTGAGAGAGAGAATGAGAGAAGGGGGGTGTTCAGGATGTCTGCTACTCACAATCATGGCCCCAGGCTCGTCTCCCCTAGGCTCAGGCAGACAGGATCTAGAGCTGCTGTGTGCTCTATAATTAAATCTGCCACATTCATAGCAAGCCCTTTCACAGCAATGTGTGAAAGTAAGGGGGTGGAGTATGGCGCAGGACAGACATAGCAGGGGTAGGATCGGAGGCGGCACAGACTCAGCCACCTCCATCCTGTTTGTACAGCACACTGTACTGGGCACTGCCGATCAGATCAGCATGGCCCAGTGCACCCGCCCCAGCTCACAGGCACCCTTCAGCCCAGCTGGAAAGGGAGATGATACAGCAGATCCAGCTAAAATAGGATAAATTACTTCAGGGTTGCACACTGGATGTCACTGGCGCACAGGGGTGATTAGGGTGTTCCCAGATGCATCTGGCACACCCCATGCGCACGCCTATGGTGTCCTGATGATGGATGAGATGATCTGATCTTGAATGTGTCTCTGATCTTGAATCTCCCCCTCCTGTCTCCCTGACCTTGCTATTTATTAATTAAAAACAATAGAAAACAACAAGAAAGAGGGCGCACCAACCTAGTGCATTATCATAACTAAATCTTTATCAAGAAAGTAAAACAAGTGGGTACTTTCAAACACATGTTTGACACAAGCATGTCTAGAGACACAGATGAGACCGCCTCCAAAACACCATACTCAGCTGATGGCATGGGAAGACCACTAAACGTCCATAAATGGCTAACGCATTTCAAGGGTCGGGCCCCCTATGAAAACCTGCCCAGAGGGTGTAGCTGGTATTATTTACTTTCTTATCATTGGTGGATCAAATTATTGATTCATCATTTGTATAATCACCAGCTTAACACCAGCTTAACATGGCCACCAGGTGGCATTCTGAGACCAGAAATCTCTATACTCAGGTTTCCAGGGAGAATTCATTTTCTAGTATCTAATCTTTATAGTTTTAATTGTATTTTACTTAGAAGTCATATAACTATACCTCTCTGAGAGTTTGGTGATTTATAATTTATGATATTTAATCTTTTGGTGTAGCAACATCTAAATGGGAACGTGTATTTTTGTACATATATGTGATTCATAATTAAAATCTTAATTATACACAGAAAATAATTTGTATACTTAAACTGTTACTTGGGTATGCCTAAAGCCTAGTACACACTGTGAGTTTTTTTCCTTAAGGCTGGGTTCGCACCAGTGTGAATTGGATGTGGGTTTCCCTGCCTCGAATTCGTATGTCAGGAGATTGTGGCTGGCTCTCTATGGAGTCGGTTCACATATCTCCGGAGCGGCTCCAGTGCGAATTGCACAGGAATGCTGTGAGTTTTCTGGTCCATTTCAGGTCCGAAGTCAACCAAAAATTTGGGCTGAAATTGGACCTGAAATGGTCAATGAAGACGCACCAGACCCCTTGCTGTGATCCGCTCCATTCCTCAGTGTGAACCCAGTATCAACTTAGCGGGCTGAGCAAAAAAAACTGAAGAGCTCCGGAGGAGCTGCTGTACTAACAATCTGATGTTAGTACAGCGATCTCCCCGCTGAGCTATTGTGTCCTGATGGGGACAGCCCCCCCCGCCAGAACACACGAGTTGGCTCTCTCCCATTGGCTGAGAGCGCTGATTGGATGTTGATCGGCAGAGCTTTTTCAGTCATGCCCCTTCAACAGAAGCAGGACATTTGGCCGTCTTCTGTCGGACTGGCTAGCATACACACAGGCCCAACGTCAGCCGGTTTCTATTGAACCGGCTGATACCACCCGACATTCAGCCCATGTGCTACGGCCCTTAAATTATGAAGCACACACATTTCAAACAATAATGATTACAAACAAACACCATACATTTATCCATACATTCTGTATACGTGTACATTGAAACATTGAGGCACCCTTTGATAATTCTTTCCAAAGTTGTTTTCAACTATATCAGGATTTTTTTGTCTGATACAATATTAAAAGTTAAATTGTCTTTCATGTCCTCCTCTTTTGGATTAAAGGGGTTGTAAACCCTCGCGGTTTTTCACCTCAATGCATTCTATGCATTGAGGTAAAAAACCTCTTGTAGTGCACCAACCTCCCAGAGCCCCCCTTTTACTTACCTGAGCCCGATCGTTCCTGCGCTGGGGATGAGCACACCCACTCCAGCCGGTGTCTTGGGTCCTGATTGGATAGATTGATAGCAGCGCAGCCATTGGCTCCAGCTGCTGTCAATCAAATCCAATGACGCAGGAGCCGGAGTCGAGTCCTGCTGCCTGTGTCAATGGACGCAGCATTAGGACACGGAAGCACGCCCGCACGGGGGCCCCGAGGGGGACCGCTTCTCCGACGGGGCACTCGAGAAGAGGAAGAGCCAGGGGCATAGCTGAGGGACACCAGAAGAGGAGGATCGGGGCCACTCTATGCAAAACCAACTGCACAGAGGAGGTAAGATGACATGTTTGTTTAAAAAAAAATAAAAAAAAAATGAACATCTGCATATCCTTTAACCTGTCTTGTAACCAATCTCAGAATGTTTATTCTTTAACGACTTCAGCCCCAGAAGAATTTACCCCCTTCCTGACCAGAGCACTTTTTGCTATACGGCACTGCGTTGCTTTAACTGACAATTGCGTGGTCATGCAACGTTGCACCCAAACAAAATTGACGTCCTTTTGTTCCCACAAATAGGGCTTTCTTTTGGTGGTATTTGATCACCTCTGCGTTTTTTATTTTTTGCGCTATAAACAAAAAAAGAGCGTCAATTTTGAAAAAAAAGCAATATTTTTAACTTTTTGCTATAATAAATATCCCCCAAAAATATATAAAAAAACGAATTTCTTTCTCAGTTTAGACCGATATGTATTCTTCTACATATTTTTGGTAAAAAAAAATTGCAATAAGCGTATATTGATTGGTTTGCGCAAAAGTTATAGCGTCTACAAAATAGGGGATAGATTTATGGCATTTTTTATTATTATTATTTTTTTATTAGTAATGGCGGCGATCTGCATTTTTTATTATAACTGCGACATTATGGCGGACACATCGGACACTTTTGACACTATTTTGGGACCATTGTCATTTATACAGCGATCAGTGCTATAAAAATGCGCTGATTACTGTGTAAATGACACGGGCAGGGAAGGGGTTAAACACTAAGGGGCGATCAAGGGGTTAAGTGTGTCCTAGGGAGTGATTTTAACTGTGGGGGGATGGGCTACCACTGACATCACAGCGATCACTTCTCCCGATGACAGGGAGCAGTAGATCTCTGTCATGTTAAATGCCTTGTTTACATAGGCATCTCCCCGTTCTGCCTCTCCGTGACACGAATGCGGGACACCGACGGCCATGGAGTACGCGGGTGGTTTTAACACTTTTTCGCCCGCTAGCGGGGGTTAAAACCACCCCACTAGCGGCCGAATAGAGGCGCTAAAACGACGGTAAAGCGGCGCTAAATATAGCGCCGCTTTACAGCCGACGCCCGCCTGCCTCAGTCTGAAAGTAGCCTAACTGTGTGGGGGGGATGGGGGGTGCCTGGGACAACACACAGATCCATCTTCCTGGATAGCAGAAAGACAGGATCTCTGTGTGATCCCCTGACA
Organism: Aquarana catesbeiana; assembly: GCF_042186555.1. Lineage (NCBI taxonomy): Eukaryota > Metazoa > Chordata > Amphibia > Anura > Ranidae > Aquarana > Aquarana catesbeiana. Next base: position 202,803,652 of record NC_133333.1, on the reverse strand, counting down.
GAACAGAGATCTGCCTTGTTTACTATGGCAGATCCCTGTTCGTCACTGCGGGGAACAATTGCGGGCAGACGACGGACATCGAGTCCGCTGATTGGCTCCCCTGCTGGCAGATATCAAGCAGACATACAGCTATGGCGATTCATGCAGCCGAGCCAACCTACCACATTATAATTGTGGCGGCTGGTCGGCAAGCGGTTAAACGAAATTCCTGCGTATCGCACAAGAAAAATTTTCTTGTTTGTCCCTTCGGATAATTTTGGATTAACTGTCATGATTGGCTCTCGAAAGCTGTGTTCTAACAATCAGATTATTGTACGATCGTTTCAAAAGTGGTATTTTTTGTTCAATTTTCTGATTGTGTGTGCTAGGCTTTACTCTGACACTGGGACCTTAAGATGACCCTGTATTTTGGGCCTATTTGGAAACCTTACATGGTTTATCATTAGAGAAATTATAAAATATAATTTTTATTCAGAAAAACTAACAGATTGAACTTGTTCAGTCCCAGCTGGGGGATGAAAGCGGTTTTCTCCCAGTCCTGCTCCCTCACTGGGACCTGCCAGCACCCACTAGCCAAGTCCAAGGTGGTAAAATAATGTACCTGACATGAGTGACTCTGTGTTGAGCTTACGGTAGTCCACACAGAAGCACAGGTTGCCAGCCTTTTTTTAAACCAGCACATCAGGGGTAGCCCACGGACTAATGCCCTGTACACACGGTCGGATTTTCCGACGGAAAATGTGCGATCGGAGCGTGTTGTCGGAAATTCCGACCATGTGTGGGCTCCATCGGACATTTTCCATCGGATTTTCCGACACACAAAGTTTGAGAGCAGGCTATAAAATTTTCAGACAACAAAATCCGATCGCGTCAATTCCGACCGTGTGTGGACAATTCCGACGCACAAAGTGCCACGCATGCTCAGAAGAAATTCCGAGACGGAACAGCTCGGTCTGGTAAAATTAGCATTCGGAATGGATATAGCACTTTCTTCAGGCTGCAATGTTTAAAATTGTTTAATGCAGCGCACTCTCTTCTTCTTTATAATGTGACAAGAATTAAGTAGTTTTGCTGCTGATATTCACACAGAGTTCTCACAAACTTCTTTCTTTATTATTTATCGTGATTTCATCAATATATTTTAATTCGTCACATCTGACAAAAAAGATATATGTTTTTTTTTTTTTTGGTTTGTATTGTTTTCAAGCCTGATCGTGTTTTTAATTTTTTTTTAATTTTTTTATTTTACATCCTGAATATTTTTGGGGGTGTTTTGTATGTCAAGTTACCACAACACCATTATTATCTTGTATTATTTAATCTCAAGGAGGTTGCTTGGTGTTGGTGTCTCTTGTTAATTTCACATTGTATTTTTGAAATGTACCTGCCTCCTCACAAACAAACTGTCCTTTTTGAAGGAAAACACACATAGGCAATAATAATTGAAACACAAAATCCTTTTAATAAGGGATCAGAACCAAACAAAGAGGGAGGCAACGCTGGAGAAACAGCAGAAATTGGCGAAGCCTTTGGCCCCCAGGACACACATCAATTATTTTACTGCAAAATTGGTGGCCTGAGGAGTCCATATCTAAGGGAGTGCAGTCTGGTCCAGAAGACCAAGAGATCCTGAACAGCAGCAGATGACATGTATGTTCCCAGGCTGTGGTCATACAAGAGCCTGCATCTTTTGTTAGACCAGACTGAACCCAGGTCATCACTCTCTGGTCTTCCATCCACGCTTCCTTCCACGCTGTGGCTGTGGTGGTGGAGTTGTGGCAGGAGGAGGAGGAGGATGGTCCAACTCACACAGGTGGGTTTTGTGTGTGATTTCGCCCCTCACCCCCTTAGTTAGTGTTTTGTAAAGAAGGTTCTCACACAGGAGGCGTTGACCCTCCTGCATGCCCAGCAGTTTTGTTGCAGCCATGCAGGCAAAGGCCTCTTCAGGAGTGGGGGTGGCTCTGAGGGATGCAGAAGCCTCCTGAATCAGCCTGAGTGCTGAATCTTGCACGTTACTCCCCTTCCTGGGTCTTTTGGTTGGAAGGCGGAGGGGAGGAACCTGCGATTCTGTCAGGCTCCTACTGGGCCCGGCCTTCTCCTGGCTGCCACTTAGCCCCGCCTCCTCCTGGCTGCCACTAACCCCCGCCTCCTCCTGGCTGCCACATTCCACAGGCTCCTCCTGTGTGCCACATTCCAGAGCCTCGTCCTGGCTGGGGTCTTCCTGTGTATGAAAAAGGGAAATCGTTTTAGGTTTTTATTCATCAATCACACACAATTTTCACCTCATGACTGTTGCAAATTGAATGTTAACAATATAACAGATGATCATTCTGAGCCCAGCATTTTTCATTCTTGTCCCAGTTATTTTTGCCCACTACTGTCTATTGATATGTAAAACACTTTATGAAATCAGCAATTAGTGATCAATAATAACATCTAGTAAACATAATTTATTTCTTGACCAGAAATCTGTAGAACAATGCTATACCTGGCTCCAGCTGGGCTCCTCCACTTCTTCCTGGCTGGAAGTCCCAGGTTGGACATCGGAAGCCTCAGCTGGGGTGGAAGATAGGGTAAAAGGAAGAGTGGAAGGAAGGGTTGGGAGGGATTCCCTGACTTCAGTCTGGTCTGACAGAAATCGCAGTCTCATAGTACCACAGCCTGGGGACATAAATGTCATCTGCTGCAGCTCCGTATCTCTGGGAATCCGTGACCTTCTTGCGCTCCCTAAGATAAGTGCTCCTCAGGCCACCAATTTTGGCTTCTAAATAGGGGATGGTTGCCGTGGGGACCACCGGCTTCACCAACTCCAGCAGTTTCTTCAGCGCTGCCTGCCTCTTTTGTTTATTGTTGTATTGGGGGTGTTTCACCTGCCACAGACAGGACAGCTCCCTGTATTTGTCTGTGAACAGGGGGAGTAAGTTCTGGTCATTGAAGCCATCCATTTTATCTGCAAGACACAAGACAAACCCTAATGTCAGGCTAAAGTCTCCTAATCTTGTTACAATATAGGCCTCAATCTAGAAGCAGTATAGGCCCAAGTTTATATCTTACCTTCGTTATCACGATCAGCGCCTCCGTTACTCCTTCCTCCGCTCACAGATCGTATGTACTACGCACGCATGTTACGCTTTATATACACTGCGCGTGCGTGAAACTCCGCCCGCCCCTGACGTTCTTTCTAGTCTATTCCCCGCCCCTTCTCATTTGGCGCAGTGGGGGAAGAGCACATGGCGGAGACAGAGCAGGTGCGTGCTAATTACAGCAACGAGGAGGAGGAAAGCCCGGAGCCAGAAACGTCCCGATCCCGGAAGAGACAATTTAAGGCCTCAAATATGTCCTTTGGGGAGATGTTGGAGATGGTGGACATCCTGAAGAGGGACGACCATGACGGGAAGTATGGACCTTACCCCAACCCCAATGTCAGAAAGGCCAAGATCATGGCAAAAGTAGTCAAAAGTCTGCAGAAGAATTTCAGGGTACGACGATCCAAGGATCAGCTCAGGAAGCGGTGGTCGGACCTCAAAATCAGGGAGCACGAGCAGTACAGAAGGATCAGGAGAGTGCTGCAAAAAAAGTAAGTAGTTGTCCTGTGTTCCTATTCTTTATTTTTATTACATTCGTGCTGCTCCATGTGCTTTTCTTTACTGTTCTACAGTTTAAAATGGCAACTTTCATGTTCATGGGCACATTGTTCGTTCGTATGAAACATTGTTCGTTCGGCATAGAAAACACCATTGTTTTGGCCATATGCATTTGAATAGCCTACTTCTCTTAAAATAATTTTGGAGTCTAGATGGGTTTGTAACTAGAATGAAATGCAAACTAGATTCTGTGTAAGGAGAGGACACTCAGCAGCTGTTTACACATCTGGACGCTGGAGCACTAGTGTGGGACACAAGAACACCCTTTTTATTAGGGGGCCCACACAGGTGCTCCAGTGTATACTATAGGGGTGTCTCCATCTGTGAAGCTTGTACAAAACAGGTAAGTATTCAAGCTTGACAAAGGAAAAAAATATTTCTTCATCTTCAAACTCAGCCAAAATAGACAACTATACCCCACTTTTAAGCAATGTTTCATATTCCTATTTCTGTCATCAAATATCTGTGTGCTAAGTATACCTATTTTTTTTTTTACATAGGGGAGAAAAGACTCGGAGGACACAACTCAGCAGAAGAGACAACAGACCCCCCACTTCATGAAGAAGGTGAAATCCCCCAAAGCCAACAGGAGGAGGAGGAGGGAGACGTGGTGGAAATTGTCACAACAGGTGAGTGTCTGTGACCACAGGCTCAGGTAAGAGATGGATGCCGGCATATTTATAATACATGGTGTGTTTTTGTTTCTATATTTTTAGGTGATCGTGATGTTGTGGATCCAGGTCATTTCACCAGTGAAAGTGCACAGATCCTGATCGGGGAGATCATGGGGTGTAATAGGGACTTGGAAAACATCCAGAAAAACATCAATGATGTTAAAAACAAAATGAAGAACATCATTGATGTTTTAGGGAGAGTTTAAAACACCCCCAAATCCCTTCCTTTTTTGTGGTATTTGTAAAGTAAAAACTTTTAACATTTTTTGCCATTTTATAGAAAAGACAAATTTTGAAGATGCACACAGTGTGTCAACATGTGCTATCTGCCATCATGGGAGATCAATGTAGGCGTTTTGGGGGTGCAACCCCTTCCTCAATAATAAAGTAGCTGAGAGGAAGGGGTTGCACCCACAAAACACGTCCCTTGATCCCCCATGATGGCAGCTAGCACATGTTGACATTCGGCAATTTGTGTGCATCTTCAAAATTTGGCTTTTCCAGGAGTGACTTCACCCCATCTGAACGCAATATCAAACAGAGTTTCTAAATACTCATGTCTGATATTGCCTTCAATTTCTACAAAGGTTGAACTTTGTAAGTTCCAGATTTGTATATTTATTGTTTGTTTGAAACATGCCTGTTTTACCTTAAATGGACATTTCAATATTTGTTAATGTTACCAAAAAAATTGTTATACAACAAACATGTTGGTTTGTTTTAAAAACCTTTTAGAAATGCACATGTGATTGTGCTGGTATTAAAAAATATTGATACTCAAGAATGTGTGGATTATTGTTTCAATGCTCCTAAAATTTTGTTAAGGTAAAATTGGTGTTTTCAGTGACAATGGTGGCTATTTCCTAAGGGCAAATCCACTTTGCACTACAAGTGCAGTTTCAGTGCAGGCTCAAGTGCATTTGTAGTGCAAAGTGTATTTTCCTTTAGTAAATAACACCCAACAGTGCTTTTTAAGGTTACACAATCACAACATTTTCAGGACTCCCCACATTTCTGTCAGGGTCAGCTAAAAGAAACACAAGCAGTAAATGTCACCAAAGATTTTAGTAGTTAAACATATTTTTTTATTTTCAAAATGTATCAGACATTGTCTGGCATATTGATGGCCCCCCTACCCGCAAAGTAATCAAGGACTAAGACGGACCTCGCGGGCACTCAGGGGGGGGAAGCCAGGACGGCCACTTTCAAGCGCCGTCAGGGTTGGTTCATTTACTTAAATTCCGGCCTCAGGCCCAACTGAGGCAGCATAGTTGGCAGAATTTCACCTTAAAAAGTTGTGGAGAACACAGCATGCCAGGATGATATGATTCAGTTTATACTCCGCCATGTGTATGGGTGTAAGAAATAGGCGGAACCGGCTGGCCATGATTCCAAAAGCCGGTAATTAAAAACCCTCTGGTCCGGGGTGAGGGTCCTCATCGGGAATGGCCGCATAAGATGGTCCCCCAGCGCAAACGCTTTCATCAGCAACGAAGACGAATGGGAGTGCTTCCACATTGTCTTCTGGAGGTGGCAAGTCCAAGCTGCCATTCTGGAGATTCCTGTAGAACTCCGTCTGGGCGATGACTCCACCATCAGACATCCGGCCATTCTTCCCACCTCCACATACAGGAACTCATAAGTAGCCGACACCACTGCCAACATCACAATACTATTGAACCCCTTTATAATTATAATAGTATGACCCCGAGTTGGGTGGTGGGACGATGTGGACGTGTTTCCTATCAATTGCCCCTCCACAGTTAGGAAAGTCCCACCGCTGGGCAAAGTGGGAGGCCACAGTCTGCCATTCCTGTGGGTTGGAAGGAAATGGTGGAGTCAAAGAAGAAAATTAAATTAATCATTTTGCACATAAACAGGGAAAGCAGATTAGACACAAACATTCTTGGCCAACATCAGTATAACATTTATTTTAGGGAGTATTTAAAGACAAAGGTATAAGGTCCACCTATCAGATCCCCCCCCTCTCATGGGCCATTTGTAAAACATTTTTGGTGGGGGGAGATGTTTTGGACAGGTAACCATCTCCACTTCATTGAGAGATGAATGCCTAAATAATGTGTATTATTTTGACCAGCCCCTCCTAACTTTACACTATTGGCAGCCCACTGGACAGGTAAGAAGTGTCATAATATAAAGAGATAAATACACACTGTACACATTTTAGCACATTTTTACATTCTGCTATTACCTATCAAGATAATAATAGGATACAAAAACTTGAAACAGTACCATTTGAAAGTATTCAGGCAGGCCCTTGCACTACATGCTTTGGGGAATTCATCCATAAATCTGACCATTAAAGAGGAGGGTATAGTGTGTAAGGGTTTGGCAAAGTCAGCAGATAGAGGATTGTTATCAGCTGAGTTAGCAGTTGGGGGGTGGGAGGGTTCCAAATGATTTTGGGACAGCAAAAAAAGCCTCTGCCACTCTGCCTGAATTTAAAGCACAAATCACATTTTTACACATTTTAGGGGGTGTTTGGGGTAAAGCACTACTATGGAGCTGACAAAATACATTGTTAAGTGACTACACGAGGTGAATATAGGGCCAGGAGAGCATGCTAGGGAGGTAAGTGAAGGCAAATATGTATGAAGGACAAACATTTACAAAAAAAAAACAGCATGCATGAGGACAAAGGGGACATTCACAGCATATTACAATCATGGTAATTAGGGAATAAGGAAAGAAATACAATATATTATCAGACATTAAATACAATAAAATGTGATGTTAAAGGATAAAAATCTTACCTTAATATACTCCTTCTGCAGGACCTGGATGATGGCAGAACAGGTCTCTGGAATAATGATCCCCAGAGCCTGGGGGGAGATGCCTGTCTAGAACTTGAGGTCCTGCAGGCTTCTCCCCGTCGCCAAGTACCACAGGGTGGCGACTAGCCTCTGCTCCGGAGTGATGGCTTGCCTCATGCAGGTATCCTGCCTGCTGATTTAGAGTCAGCAAAGCCAACAAACGGTGAAATACGGGGTCCGTCATCCGGAGAAAGTTCCTGAAATCATCAGGATTATTCTCACGGATCTCACGGAGCAAAGGCATGTGACAGAACTGGTCACGCTGGAGCAACCAATTCTTGGTCCATGAACTCCTCCCCACCCTGTTCATGGACTGGACTTGTGTCAAGGTAAGGACCCCAACACCAAGCCCCCGCACAGCACAAACTCTACGAGGAATACGTATATGCAACATGGCTAGAAAATGGTCGGCTGCTCAGAACGAAGTAACAGAACGCACTGAAGAACAGCAAGGCCTGTGAAGAGCGACCTGAAAATCAGTAACGAACGAACACAACGACAAGTCAATTGTATTCGCTGCACGCACTGAAGACCAGATACAAACCCACAAGCACAAACTGAACAGCAGAAAACGATCTGAAAACCACGAGTCTGAAAAAGCGCGAATCGTCTCTCACCAAACTTTTACTAACACGAGATTAGCAAAAGGAGCCCAAAGGGTACCGCGCTTGGTTCGGAACTGCCCTTTTCTAGTCTCGTCATACGTTGTGTACATGACCGCGTTCTTGGCGATCGGAAATTCCGACAACTTTGTGCGACCGTGTGTATGCAAAACAAGTTTGAGCAAACATCCGTCGGAAAAAATCCATGGATTTTGTTTGGCGGAATGTCCGATCAATGTCCGATCGTGTGTACAGGGCATAAGGCTCTTCTTGATTATTCGACTTTACAACATATTGCATATCAAACCTTTGACCTCCTGACAGAGGACAGGTGGGATGTGACAATATCTCTCTGGAATCAAGGGTGTGCTCTCCGTGTGAATTGGACGGTCTATATCCTCGGTACAACTGTATCCTCAGAACCAGCTGTGAAGACCAACAATCGTTTTTCCAGCAGCTGGTGGAAGAGGCGCTGTTGGGACAGTGGGTACTTCTGGAAAGGGATGGCTAACTAGTCCAGCAACAGTTGATATTGTTCAACGTCTAGGGAGGTCATGTCGGCTGGGCTTTGACTGTTGACTGGGACCCCAAGATGCAGTTTTTAGGTACCATGTAGAGGTCTGCAAGGATCAGGTGGTTCTGTAGTTGTAAGGGTGTGGGTCCCAAGCTGATCCACTGAACTAGCACCTTAACCCAATGGCCTTTGGACAAGGTGCAGGCCATCAGCTCCATGACTGTGGTCCCCTGTAACTTCTTGTGAATCTCCACCAGCAAGGACCACATGACTTTCTGGAGAGGGTCGTCTTTGACGGAGTACGTATAACCCCTATCCGCTTGGGCTGATGTTGGTTTGCTCTCTGGTAGGCCTCCAAGGCCTGAATCATATTCAGCCACACAGCCTGCAGACCATAGCCCTGTTTGGCTTGGTTCAACTGTTTGACCTCTGTCAACAAACATGGTGAATCCAAATTTTTTAAGACGTTCATCCCCAGGACTACTGATAACGAGGTGACCACCGGGCTCTGGGTCACCACAACCCTTACTCGTTCCACCATATGGTCGAATATTTGTACCTTCACCCTGTTGACCCCTTCTACCGTGATCAACAAATTGTTAAAAGCTCTCAGAGACAACCACAAAGGGTCCAGCTATTCCCGAGGCCCAAACTGTTGGCCGTAAAAGTCGTATACCATAATAATAGTAACTTCGGATCTCGTATCAATTAAGCAAGGGGCTAGCTGGCCATTCACCTGGGCAGTGATTACTGGGCAAGAGCCAACGATGGATTGCCGCTTTGTGGGACATAGGTGGGCCATTCTTCCCCAGGAACCCCTAGTTTAATGGTTGATGACGAATGTTTCTATTCTCTGAGCAGCTGCATGCTCTAGCGATGTGTACGTAGTGCCCACACTACCAACACATTCAATCCTCATCTGGATCTCTCCACAGTGGGTTTCCGCTCTTTGAAAGCAGGACCAACTCCTGCTTAACTGTAAACATTTCATGCCACATAGATGTCACATCTTTGTGTTAGCTCCCGCATGGCTGTCTGCAGGGCCAACAGTGCGGAAGAAGTCAACGTTTCTTCCCTCATGTACAGAGGTTCACTTTACCTTGCCAAGGCAATTGTGGCTTCCATGTTCTGTTCCCAGGCCACCGCCTCCACCACAATATCATTAAACGTGAGAGCTTTCGCCCGTTCCTGCAGGGCCCACTGGATGGGACCAGCACTCACTTCTTCTCCAACCACTTCCAAAGTTTTTGGAGGGCTACAGTGAAGTGCTTGAGGCTCTTGCTCTACTATTGCCTTTGGATGAAAAATCTGCATCTTTAACCATGCCACGATTTGCTCTAAGTTGACAAGCTTGATGGAAGTACCATCACCGCTTGCCGGAGAACATTCGTCAAAGAGTTAATAGCTAGCTCCATATTCACTCTCCAATCTCTCCTCCCATTCTGTCAATAGAATATTGGAGTCGCTGAATTTGGGCACTCGGGCTAGGGCCACTCCCAGTGCGGCCATGTATGCTAAAATGAAACAACTATCTATAAACTATTAACCGAGGGTGGGAGCCTTAGACATCATCTGACACACACACACACACACACACACATCAACATCTCAAGAAAAAAAAAAAAAAAAAATATTATATATATATATATATATATATATATATATATATATATATATATATATATATATGTATATATATATATATATATATATATATATATATATATATACACACACACACACAAACACACACACAATGGGGTCGGAAAGTATTCAGGCCCCCTTAAATTTTTCACTCTTTGTTATATCTTCATTCTCTGCTTCAAGCTCTGCCTCACCTGATCATTCCTTCTCTGTCTCTTACAGGTATGTGTCAGCTCACCCACATCTTCCACCGTTAACTGAAATTGGGATCTGCCTGCTGTCTGTATGTGTGTGTCTCTGGTATGTGTCAGCTCACCCACATCTTCCACCGTTAACTGAAATTGGGATCTGCCTGCTGTCTGTATGTGTGTGTCTCTGGTATGTGGCCTTCTCTATCTGTTGCCCTGTGCTCACAACCATGACATTATTTGTTGCTCTGGACTGTCTTACCTAAGTTTTATGTGTTGATCTTATCTTGGCCTCTTGCTATTCTGACTTTTGAAGCAAAAAGTCCACTTTGATTGCTAGGCATTCTTATAGTCACTCATGATTAATTAACGAACTTCAACCCCACCCTTATAACAGTATATATTTGAGCATCCTTAAGGGGTGAGCACATTGCTCGGGGTGCACATTGCAGGGGCTTCTATCGTTAAGGCTTCTTTCTCTAAGTGATTCTTTCTACAAGTGATATGCACTTCATTCTCTGCACTTCAGCGATTGCACGAAGCAAACAAATACAGCAATCTGCACTGGAAAGCAACTAACAGACTGCAGGTGACCCTGTCTCTCTAATAGGCTCTCCTTCCGCTCTGTAACATGCATTCTCTACCACTGCTTCTGACACTCCTCACCTCTCTCCTCAAACTCTCTTACCTTCACCCCCCTCTCCACCCGCCTGCTTATACATATCACCCTGCCTTCTGTCCTCTCCCTACTACTGCTCCTACCAACTCTTGCTCATTTTACATCCATACACTGATAAAACCTCCAGTACTCTGAGACATGCCCCTTCACATAAATCACAGTCCCACATTACCTCCCTCACCCTCCTGCTTCTCCTAATCTCTGGTGACATATCCCCAAACCCTGGGCCACCATCATCTGTCTTTGCCCATTGCTCCCATCCCCCTACACCCTCTGGCAGGAGCCGTAACCCACAGAACTTGGTCTCTATTCCTCTTTCCAAAACCAGCCTCCCCTTTTCCTGTGCCCTGTGGAATGCACGTTCTGTCTGCAACAAACTCACCGCCCTTCACGACCTCTTTATCACAAATTCCTTTAACCTACTTGCCATTACTGAAACCTGGCTTCATGAATCGGATAGTATTTCTCCTGCTTCCCTCTCCCATGGGGGCCTTCTCTGGACTCACTCCCCCAGACCAAGCGGACGGAAGGGAGGTGGAGTGGGAATCCTTCTAGCCCCATGCAGCACCTATCAGGTTCTTCACCCACCTCCCTCTCTGACACTGTCCTCTTTTGAGGCACATTGCATTCGTCTTTTTTCTCCCATTTCTCTAAGAATTGCTGTCATCTACCGGCCCCCTGGACCAGTATCAGCCTTTCTTGATGACTTCTCTGCCTGGCTACCCTACTTTCTCTCTTCTGAAATCCCCACAATTATTCTTGGGGACTTCAACATCCCTGTCAACACTAACACTACTATTACTTCTAAACTTCTCAGTCTAACCTCATCACTTGACCTGAAGCAATGGATACAGGCTCCTACCCACTCCAACGGCAACACCCTTGACCTTGCCTTCTCCTATCTGTGCACTCCGTGCAACCTTTCCAACAATCCACTCCCACTCTCTGATCACCACCTTGTTAGTTTTGATCTCTCCCTGTCTTCCACCTCCTTTCCCTCCAACCGCCTAACAGTTACACGTAGAAACCTTCGCCACCTCAACCCTTCTCTTCTCTACTCTGCTACTGATCATCTCTATGACAAAATCTCACCTCTGTCCTGCCCCAACCTAGCTACTTTCATCTACAACAGCTCACTGTCTTCCTCCCTAGACAAGCTTGCCCCCCTCACTACACGCAGAATTAGGCCCCGACTGCTACAACCCTGGCAAACGGATGACACCAGAAGTCTCAGAAAACGTAGCCGCGCTCTTGAGCGCCTGTGGCATAAGACTAAGACCCGGGAAGACTTCACACAATATAAATCTGCCCTCCTAAAATACTACTCCTGCCTTCACACTGCCAAACAGACCTACTTTATCACACTCATTAACACCTTCTCATCCAGTCCACGTCAACTCTTCTCTACCTTCAATACTCTACTCTGTCCTCCACTGCCTCCACCCACCAACTCACTCACTGCCCAGGAGATTGCCAATCACTTCAAAACTAAGATTGATACAATTCATGAGGAGATCGCCAATGCGCAAAAACCTCCCCCATGCAACACCCCATGCCACAGACACAATCATTACTTCCCTCATTCAACCCTGCTACTATTACTGAGGTTGCTAAACTTTTATCTAGCACTCATCTAACCACTTGCCCCCTGGATCCTGTTCCCTCGCAAATGCTACGCTCACCCTCTGACTCGATTCTATGCTCTCTAACTCACATTTTCAACCTCTCCCTCTCTTGTGGCATCTTCCCAAACTCTCTAAAACATGCGCTAGTCACCCCCATACTAAAAAAGCCCTCACTGGATCCCACCAATCTCTACAACTTATGTCCCATCTCCTTACTCTCCTTCTCCTCCAAACTTCTTGAAAGACTGGTCTACAACCGACTAAGCGACCATCTGACCATGAATAAACTTCTTGATCCCCTTCAGTCCGGTTTTCGCCCTCAACACTCCACGGAAACTGCTCTCCTTAAACTCTCAAATGATATATTAATGGCTAAAGCCAATGGACACTATTCTGTACTACTTCTCCTGGATCTCTCTGCTGCCTTTGACACAGTGGACCACCCCCTCCTCCTCAAAAAACTCCACTCCTTCGGTCTCCGTGACTGTACTCTTCGCTGGTTCTCATCCTACCTATCCCACCGCTCCTTCAGTGTCACTTACAACTCTACTTCCTCCTCTCCTCTTCCTTTTTCCATTGGGGTCCCCCAAGGTTCTGTTCTTGGACCTCTCCTTTTCTCAATCTACACCACCTCCTTGGGTCAGTTGATTGCCTCCCACGGCTTTAAATATCATCTCTACGCTGATGACACCCAAATCTATCTCTCCACCCCCCAGCCCTCTCCATCTGTCTCCTCATGCATTACCAACTTACTAGCAGACATATCAGCCTGGATGTCACATCACTTTCTCAAACTCAACCTATCCAAAACTGAGCTCATGATATTTCCTCCCTCAGGTGCCACTTCCCCTGATTTCCCTGTCAAGATCAACGGCTCAACTATCAACCCATCTCCCCACGCCAAGGTCCTAGGTGTAATCCTGGACTCTGAACTAACCTTTCGACCCCACATTCTATCACTATCCAAAGCTTGCCGCCTCAGTCTTCGCAACATCTCCAAGATACGCCCCTTCCTAACCAATGACACCACAAAGCTTCTAATCCACTCCCTGGTCATCTCCCGCCTCGATTACTGCAACTCCCTCCTCATTGGTTTACCTCTAAATAGGCTATCCCCACTTCAGTCCATCATGAACGCTGCTGCCAGGCTCATCCACCACACAAACCGCTCAGCGTCTGCCACACCCCTCTGCCAATCTCTCCATTGGCTGCCACTCAGTCACTGAATTAAATTCAAGATACTAACTATAACTTACAAAGCCATCCACAACCTGGCCCCCAGCTACATCTCTAACCTAGTCACAAAATACCAACCTAATCGTTCTCTTCGCTCCTCCCAAGACCTCCTGCTCTCAAACTCCCTTGTCACCTCATCCCATGCTCGCCTTCAGGACTTCTCCAGAGCCTCCCCCATCCTCTGGAATGCTCTACCCCAATCCGTCCGATTTTCTCCTACTTTATCCACTTTCAGACGATCCCTGAAAACTCATCTCTTCAGAGAAGCCTATCTGGCCCCCACCTAACAACTGTTCATTTATCTTCTCAATCAGCACATCACCCATAGTTATTACCTTTTGTATCTCTTGACCTTCCCTCTTAGATTGTAAGCTCTAAGGAGCAGGGCCCTCTGATTCCTACTGTATCAAATTGTATTGTATTTGTACTGTTTACTCTCAAGTTGTAAAGCGTTACGTAAACTGTTGGCGCTATATAAATACTGTATAATAATAATAATATAATAATATCGCAGCCATTTGCTAAAATCATTTAAGTTCATTTTTTTCCTCATTAATTTACACACAGCACCCCATATTGACAGAAAAACACAGAATTGTTGACATTTTTGCAGATTTATTAAAAAAGAAAAACTGAAATATCACATGGTCCTAAGTATTCAGACCCTTTGCTGTGACACTCATATATTTAACTCAGGTGCTGTCCATTTCTTTTGATCATCCTTGAGATGGTTCTACACCTTCATTTGAGTCCAGCTGTGTTTAATTATACTGATTGGACTTGATTAGGAAAGCCACACACCTGTCTATATAAGACCTTACAGCTCACAGTGCATGTCAGAGCAAATGAGAATCATGAGCTCAAAGGAACTGCCTGAAGAGCTCAGAGACAGAATTGTGGCAAGGCACAGATCTGGCCAAGGTTACAAAAAAATTTCTGCTGCAATTAAGGTTCCTAAGAGCACAGTGGCCTCCATAATCCTTAAATGGAAGACGTTTGGGATGACCAGAACCTTTCCTAGAGCTGGCCGTCCGGCCAAACTGAGCTATCGGGGTAGAAGAGCCTTGGTGAGAGAGGTAAAGAAGAACCCAAAGATCACTGTGGCTGAGCTCCAGAGATGCAGGTGGGAGATGGGAGAAAGTTGTAGAAAGTCTACCATCACTGCAGCCCTCCACCAGTCGGGGCTCTATGGCAGAGTGGCCCGACGGAAGCCTCTCCTCAGTGCAAGACACATGAAAGCCTGCATGGAGTTTGCTAAAAAAACACCCGAAGGACTCCAAGATGGTGAGAAATAAGATTCTTTGGTCTGATGAGACCAAGATAGAACTTTTTGGCCTTAATTCTAATCGGTATGTGTGGAGAAAACCAGGCACTGCTCATCTCCTGTCCAATACAGTCCCAACAGTGAAGCATGGTGATGACAGCATCATGCTGTGGGGGTGTTTTTCAGCTGCAGGGACAGGACGAGTGGTTGCAATCGAGGGAAAGATAAATGCGTCCAAGTACAGGGATATCTTGGACGAAAACCTTCTCCAGAGTGCTCAGGACCTCAGACTGGGCCGAAGGTTTACCTTCCAACAAGACAATGACCCT
Source organism: Aquarana catesbeiana (assembly GCF_042186555.1). NCBI lineage: Eukaryota > Metazoa > Chordata > Amphibia > Anura > Ranidae > Aquarana > Aquarana catesbeiana. Next base: position 202,788,419 of record NC_133333.1, on the reverse strand, counting down.
AAGCACACAGCTAAAATAACGAAGAGGTGGCTTCACAACAACTCCATGACTGTTCTTGAATGGCCCTGCCAGAGCCCTGACTTAAACCCAATTGAGCATCTCTGGAGAGACGTCTGTTTCCCAAAGGCAACTTCTGGATATGACGCTGAGCACGTGCACTCAACTTCTTTGGTCGATCATGGCGAGGCCTGTTCTGAGCGGAACCTGTCCTGTTAAACCGCTGTATGGTCTTGGCCACCGTGCTGCAGCTCGGTTTCAGGGTCTTTGCAAACTTTTTATAGCCTAGGCTATCTTTATGTAGAGCAAGAATTCTTTTTTTTAGATCCTCAGAGAGTTTTTTGCCATGAGGTGCCATGTTGAACTTCCAGTGATAAGTATGAGATAGTGAGAGCGATAACACCAAATTTAACACACCTGCTCCCCATTAACACCTGAGGCCTTGTAACACTAATGAGTCACATGACAACGGGGAGGGAAAATGTCTAATTAGACCCAATTTGGACATTTTAACTTAGGGATGTACTCACTTGTGTTGCCAGCAGTTTAGACATTAATGGCTGTGTATAGAGTTATTTTCAGAAGAAGAAAATATTACAGCGCACACATGCAAAAAAGACATTTACCTCCACCAAGGCTAGTTTAAAACACCTAAACATTTTCAAAAAAACATTAAAAAATATGGGGATTTGGTCACACCATATTGCTATATGGTGCTAAGCCCACTTACTGCGACAAAGTACCCCATGATTAGTGGGTCCTACACTATCCACAGATAGTAATCATGGGGTACTTTGTTGCAGTAAGTGGGCTTAGCACCATATAGCAATATGGTGTGACCAAATCCCTACCTGCTAACATAGTGTCATAATTCCAAAAGAGAGGACAGTCTCGCCTCACTGTAATTTCATGAATCAAGGTGGGTATCACCCTAAACTATTGGTTAACTGTGTACTCTCTAGTGTCCCCCCCCCCCCCGTATACATACTACCTGCAAGGTTTTAGTTATGAAGCTCTTTCTCCCAGCCATCCTGGTATGGATGAGGGTTAGGGTTACCATACTACCTGAGTTTAGCAAGGCTCAGGCATGAAGCCGGTAAACCCAAAGGTCACATTGGATCCGTTCCAGGTGGATTGCACAGATCCTCAGGGCAAAGAAGGACATCCTCTGCGTAGTTCCACATTCCATGGATTCCTCTTGCAGGGGACACTGAACCTGGACATGACCCCAGAAGTGACATAGCAAGCAAATACAAACAGTCCAAAGTTCTGGTATATTGAAAACAATACTACAGCTCACACCAGTACACAATACCACACCTGGAATAAGGTGCTCTTCTGCTTCAGGGTACAGGACAAGTCGCAGGAGCTCAGCAAAGTCTCAGTCATCAGCCAGCTCACACTTTTTCACAGCTGTGAACTATTCTATTCAACATCACAGACAGGTGCTGACTCCTTCCTGCTCCTTTTCAAGCCTCACCAACAGGTGGATTAACCCTTTTGGAACCAAAGTTGCAAATGAGGATTTACGAATTCTGTGAGAACTGTAAATAAGTCCTTTCCTCGGCAACCAGACTACCCCAGAACCCCTCACCCTGCATGGGTGAGAACCCTTGAGTACTCAAAAATGTCTCTCATCATCCCTCTAAAAAGGGACCAAAACCCAAATAACAGGGATTTGACCTGCCTTCCAGGACGCATTCCTTGCATCCTGTACTAATATATATAATTAGTAGACATGGTAAAGATAGTGAATAATAGTAAAAAATATATTAAAAATGTGAGCTCACAATAAATAAAAATATATAACGTCACCTGTACACACATGTAGAAAATTACACACAAATTTACTCACACATATTTGTACATGAACTACTGTATGCATGTTTGGTGTGTAGAACCTTCAGGGCCCTGGTACAAGTAACCATGAGGGACCCCCCGGCCCTTCCCACTCATCCTGGGGCCCTTTACTCCGATCCCGCATTGGAACCCTCTTTCATGTTCTGCAGCAGGCCCCCTTCCTGTCATCTTGGGGCCCTCCCACAGTGGCAAAACGCTAGGGCCTGGCCCTTTGCGACCCTCCTAGCTCTGTCAGCTTTTTATTTTTGTCATTTTATTTTTTTATTTTACCAATTTTTTTTTTTACAATGTTATTTTTTATTATTTTTTAGGAGCCCTGTTGGGGGTCTTTGCTGAAATATCAGAGGTCTAAACAGACATCTGATGTTTTACCTTTGAGACAGAGAAAGAAGATTGGCGGACACAGCCCTCAATCTTCATCTCTTTAGCCTTGGCTGCACAGAATTAATAGACAGGAATAGCTCTGTTCATTGTGAATGAATGGGAATGGACACAGGAGTGAGCAGTACCGATTACTCAGAATACCCCAGAACTCCTCACCCTGCATGGGTGAGAACTCAAAAATGTTTCTCATCATCCCTCTTAACCAGTTGCCGACCGCCGCACGACGATGTACGTCGGCAGAATGGCACGGGCAGGCAAAAGGGCTTACAGGTACGTCCTTGCCTGCCCGCGGGTGGGGGGTCCGATCGGACCCCCCCCCGGTGCCTGCGGCGGTTGGATTCAGGTCAGGGTCGATCAAAGGTGAGGGGGAGGCCACTCATTCGTGGCTCCCCCCTCGCGATCGCTCCTGGCCAATGACGGGCTTCCTCGGCTTCTGTGAATGCAAACAGAAGCGGAGGAAGTGATGTCACTCTCCTCGAGCCGGTCTTTTCGTTCCGGCGCCGAGGAGAGAAGACATCCAAGTAAGTTTGCACCAACACTACACTAACAGTAGAACACGCAGGCACACTTGTCACCCCCCTGTCACCCCCCTGTACCCCCTGTCACACTGACACCAATAGCAGTTTTTTTTTTTCTGATTATTGCATTGGTGTCAGTTTGTGACAGTTATAAGTGTTAGGGCAGTTAGGTTAGCCCACTTTAGGTCTGGGGTACCCCTCTTTAGGTCTAGGGTACCCCCCTAATAAAGTTTTAACCCCGTGATCACCCCCCGTCGCCAGTGTCACTAAGCGATCGTTTTTCTGATCGCTGTATTAGTGACACAGGTGACGCTAGTTAGGGAGGTAAGTATATAGGTTCGCCGTCAGTGTTTTATAGCGACAGGGACCCTCATATACTACCTACTAAAGGTTTTTAACCCCTTGATTGCCCCCTAGTTAACCCTTTCACCAGTGATCACCATATAATTGTTACGGGTGACGCTGGTTAGTTGGTTTGTTTATTATAGTTTATTATAGTTTTAGGGCACCCGCCGTTTATTACCTTATAAAAGGTTTAACCTCCTGATCGCCCGGCAGTGATATAAGTTACTGTCAGAGGATTTAGTAGACCAGACCGTGTGGACTGCACAGAGGAAACCAGAAACGCATGTAAGTGAAATAATGGTGTTTATTAAACAAGTGACAAGTAAAAGGAATATAAACAGTGCAAAACCAACACAACAAACCCACTACAAACAACAATATATACAAGTAAAAGGAGATACCGGAATCGTAAACAAAGCCAGGCCAAGGTCATACACAGGGAGGTCAGCAGATGGGCAAGGACGGGAAACCAGCAGGACAGGGAGAGGATGGATGGTTAGGCTGCAGGACAGGGATCCAAGGGAATCAGGAGGGACAAGAACAGGATGGGCTTGGGATAGGGATAGGGATCAGAGCAGAGCAGAGCAGGACAAAAACAGGTTCACGATCAGGATACAGGCAGCAAGGTCAGGGCGCAGGGAGAAAGATACCAAGGCAAGCATATGAGGGCTTGCCAGGTATTTATAGGGCTGACTATGATTGACTCAAGTCACACCTGAGCGCAGGGAGTGTTGTCTGCTCCATACTGCCAGGATCCATCCGCTGGTGGACATCAGTACTGCGGCCAAAAGATGAAATGACACCAGCAGGGAAATATTCTCCTGACAGTTCAACACTGCCAGGAGACACCTGCTGGTGGACCCCAGTACTGCATGCCAAACGATATATCTTACCAGCGGATGGACCCTTTCCTGACAGTTACGTTTTTAGGGTCAGATAAGGTCTGCGTCGCCCCAGGCAGCGTCAGGTTAGTGCCAGTACCGCTAACACCCACGCACGCAGCATACACCTCCCTTAGTGCTATAGTATCTGAATGGATCGATATCTGATCCGATCAGATCTATACTCCCCAGCAGTTTAGGGTCCCCCAAAAAACGCAGTTTTAGCGGGATCAGCCCAGATACCTGCTAGCACCTGCGTTTTGCCCCTCGGCCCAGCCCAGCCCAGCCCACCCAAGTGCAGTATCGATCGATAACTGTCACAAAACACTAAGCACACATAACTGCAGCGTTCGCAGAGTCAGGCCTGATCCCTGCGATCGCTAACAGTTTTTTGGTAGCGTTTTGAATCAGTCGCTGACAGTCAGGAGCTTTTTTGCCTGTGAGTCTCACTAGTGTACCCCTAAATTTAGAGCCCAAAATGGCAAATCGAAGGTACACTAGTGAAGAGGCCTAAATGTTTCTGAGCATGACAGATAGTGAAGAGGAAGTCACTCATCTGTCAAGTTCAGGCTCAGAATACGATCCTGTAGAGGACAGCGGCTCCATGACAGATAGCTCTGACGATGGAGTTGTGGTCCCTGCTAGGGTCAGGCGTACCAGACCCCGAACTTCTTCTTCTGTCCTTGAAGTGCAAGAACCGCAGGTCCCTCGTATGGAGCAGAGAAGTACTAGCACCGCTATTACTTCTGGTGAACTGGCAAGCACCAGCGGCCTAGTACACCCTGGTCGTACATCCAGCACTGCAGTATCACGTGGTGATGTGGCGAGTCCCATAAGTGCAGTTCAAGCTGGTGAGGTGGCAAGAACTAGTAGGGTCCCGCTGCCACCAAGAAGACGAACACAGGCCCGTCGTGCCCATAGTGCCCTTCCTGCTGCATTCGCCAATCCGAATTGGGTACCCACCACTTCTGCAGCATCCGTATTGCCCCCATTCACTGGCCAACCCGGAATTCAGGTGGAAACAGTTAATTTTACGCCACTGGATTTTTATTCACTGTTTTTCACCGAAGATCTCTATAGATCTATTGTGGACCAAAGCAATTTATACGCTGGTCAACACATCGCCACTATTCCCCAGTCCTCCCTTGCCAGAGATTGGAGACCAATTACGGTCTCCGAATTTAAGATCCTTCTGGGCCTTTCCCTCAACATGGGCATAACCAAAAAGAGTGAGTTGTGGTCATATTAGTCCACTGACCCAATTCACCATATGCCCTTGTTCTCTGCTTCCATGGCCAGGGCACGATACAAGCAGATTTTGTGGTTCATGCACTTCAACGACAATGAACTCTGTCGTCCTCGTGGAGACCCTGGATACGATCGGCTCTACAAAATTCAGCCCTTCGTAAACCACTTCAACCAACGTTTTGCAGACTTGTTTACTCCCCATCAAGTTGTCTGCGTTGATGAGTCCCTGATTAAATTTTCTGCCCGCTTGTCATTCAAACAGTACCTTCCCAGCAAGCGTGCCAGATACGGGGTCAAGATGTATAAGCTCTGTGACAGGGCCTCAGGCTATACATGTAGTTTTATGGTTTACGAGGGCAAAGATAGTCACGTAGAGCCGACAAACTGCCCTGACTACATAAGAAGCGCTGGCAAGATAGTGTGGGACTTGGTGTCACCCTTATTCGGAAAGGGGTACCACTTGTACGTGGGCAATTATTACACGAGCATGCCACTTTTTAGTCACCTTTTTGATCATCAAATTGGAGCATGTGGCACCGTGCGACCTAATCGCCGGGGCTTTCCTCAGCGGCTTGTAGATTCCCGTCTTAGGCTGGGGGAGAGAGCCTGCTTGCAGTGTAATAATTTGCTCGCTATGAAGTGGAGGGACAATAAGAATGTTTTCGTTCTTACCTCCCTTCATGCAGACACGACGGTCCAAATTACTACGGCGACTGGTGTTGTGGAGAAACCCCCCTGTGTCCACGAATATAACCAAAATATGGGAGGGGTGGACCTCAATGACCAGTTGTTGGCGCTGTACCTAATTGCCCGTAAGGCCAGACGCTGGTACAAAAAAGTGTCTGTATACTTATTTCAATTGGCTTTGCTGAACACTCATGTGCTATACAGAGCTTCAGGACGGACTGGATCCTTCCTTAAATTCCAGGAAGAGATCATCAGAGCCCTTCTGTTTCCAGACGGTGCTCCACCTCACCTTCCCCAACCAAATGCAGTAGGCCGGCTGCATGAGAGGCATTTTCCTTATGTCCTCCAGAGTACCCCTATCCAACGAGCCCCCCAAAGAAAATGTTGTGTCTGCAGAAAGCGCGGATTTAGGCGTGACACCCGGTATTATTGTCCCTCCTGTCCTGGCAATCCTGGTCTTTGCATTGGTGAATGTTTTGAATGCTACCATACACTAGTTGAGTTTTAGCGTAGGGTACAGCACTGCACAGACTAGGACAAACTTTCACAGGGTCTCCCAAGATGCCATCGCATTTTGAGAGACCCAAACCTGGAACCGTTACAGTTTTAAAAGTTACAGTTATAAAAAAAAAATGTAAAAAAAAAAAAAAGTAAAAAAAAAAAAAAATATAAAATAAAAAAACCAAAAATAGTTGTCGTTTTATTGTTCTCTCTCTCTCTATTTTCTCTCTATTGTTCTGCTCTTTTTTACTGTATTCTATTCTGCAATGTTTTATTGTTATGTTTTATCATGTTTGCTTTTCAGGTATGTAATTTTTTTATAGTTTACTGTGTTTTACTGTTATACTGTAATGTTACTTTGTTTTTTGTTAACCATCATTTGCTTAGCAGGTACACCATTCAGTTGCAGCACGGATTTATTTATCTTGACAGCAACAGCGTTTGCTCCCACGATACATAAAGCCGTGACTCCAGCGCTGTCGGAGTTGATTTCACCACCACAGTTACATACTTCAGCATATATCCCGAAGCGTGGGGACAGCAGTGGGTGGAGGAGCGATTTGCTCCTGCCTTTTGCGGGAGGATGCCCCCATGCTTCGGCATATATAAACGGTGCATGTATGCCCATCATTGGAAGTGGGTGGATGAAGGGAGGTATTCTAATGGTGGGCATACCCACCGATCAATATCTTTTTTTTGTTCAGCCCACAGGCTGCATTAAAAAAAAGTTTACAATATATGCCCAACAAGGACCAGCAACGTACTGGTATGTTGCTGGACTTTGAGTGGTTATACCAGAATGATGCCTGCAGGTTTAGGTATCATCTTGGTATCATTCTTTTCAGCCAGCGGTCGGCTTTCATGTAAAAGCAATCCTAGCGGCTAATTAGCCTCTAGACTGCTTTTACAAGCAGTGGGAGGGAATGACCCCCCCCACCGTCTTCCATGTTTTTCTCTGGCTCTCCTGTCCCAACAGGGAACCTGAGAATGCAGCCGGTGATTCAGCCAGCTGACCATAGAGCTGATCAGAGACCAGAATGGCTCCAAACATCTCTATGGCCTAAGAAACCGGAAGCTACGAGCGTTTCATGACTTAGATTTTTCCGGATGTAAACAGCGCCATTGGGAAATTGGGAAAGCATTTTATCACACCGATCTTGGTGTGTTCAGATGCTTTGAGGGCAGAGGAGAGATCTAGGGTCTAATAGACTCCAATTTTTTCAAAAAAAGAGTACCTGTCACTACCTATTGCTATCATAGGGGATATTTACGTTCCCTGAGATAACAATAAAAATGATTTAAAAAAATTAAAATGAAAGGAACAGTTTAAAAATAAGATAAAAAAGCAAAAAAATAATAAAGAAAAAAAAAAAGCACCCCTGTCCCCCCCTGCTCTCGCGCAAAGGCGAACGCAAGCGTCGGTCTGTCGTCAAACGTAAACAGCAATTGCACCATGCATGTAAGGTATCACCGCGAAGGTCAGAGCGAGAGCAGTAATTTTAGCAGTAGACCTCCTCTGTAAATCTAAAGTGGTAACCTATAAAGGCTTTTAAAAATGTATTTAGTTTGTCGCCACTGCACGTTTGTGCGCAGTTTTGAAGCATGTCATGTTTGGTATCCATGTACTCGGCCTAAGATCATCTTTTTTATTTCATCAAACATTTGGGCAATATAGTGTGTTTTAGTGCATTAAAATTTAAAAAAGTGTGTTTTTTCCCCAAAAAATGCGTTTGAAAAATCGCTGCACAAATACTGTGTGAAAAATAAAATGAAACACCCACCATTTTAATCTGTAGGGCATTTGCTTTAAAAAAAATATATAATGTTTGGGGGTTCAAAGTAATTTTCTTGCAAAAAAAAAAAATTTTTTTCATGTAAACAAAAAGTGTCAGAAACGGCTTTGTCTTCAAGTGGTTAGAAGAGTGGTTGATGTGTGACATAAGCTTCTAAATGTTGTGCATAAAATGCCAGGACAGTCAAAACCCCTCCAAATGACCCCATTTTGGAAAGTAGACACCCCAAGCTATTTGCTGAGAGGCACGTCGAGTCCATGGAATAATTTATATTGTGACACAAGTTGCGGGAAAAAGACAAATTTTTTTTTTTTTTTTTTGCACAAAGTTGTCACTAAATGATATATTGCTCAAACATGCCATGGGAATATGTGAAATTACACCCCAAAATACATTCTGTTGCTTCTCCTGAGTACGGGGATACCACATGTTTAGGACTTTTTGGGAGCCTAGCCGCGTACGGGACCCCGAAACCCAAGCACCGCCTTCAGGCTATCTAAGAGCGTAAATTTTTGATTTCACTCTTCACTGCCTATCACAGTTTCGGAGGCCATGGAATGCCCAGATGGCAAACCCCCCCCCCCCCCCAAATGACCCCATTTTAGAAAATAGACACCCCAAGCTATTTGCTGAGAGGTATAGTGAGTATTTTGCAGACCTCACTTTTTGTCACAAACTTTTAAAAATTGAAAAAAGAAAAAAAAAAAAAAAAATGTTCTTGTCTTTCTTAATTTTCAAAAACAAATGAGAGCTGCAAAATACTCACCATGCCTCTCAGCAAATAGCTTGGGGTGTCTACTTTCCAAAATGGGGTCATTTTGGGGGGGTTTGTGCTATCTTGGCATTTTATGGCCTTCGAAACTGTGATAGGTAGTGAGGAGTAAAATCAAAAGTTTACGCCCTTAGAAATCCTGAAGGCGGTGATTGGATTTCGGGGCCCCGTATGAAGCTAGGCTCCCAAAAAGTCCCACACATTTGGTATCTCCGTACTCAGGAGAAGCAGCAGAATGTATTTTGGGGTGTAATTCCACATATGCCCATGGCATGTTTGAGCAATATATCATTTAGTGACAACTTTGTGCAAAAAAATAAAAGTTTGTCATTTTCCTGCAACTTGTGGCAAAATATAAAATATTCCATGTACTCAACATGCCTCTCAGCAAATAGCTTGGGGTGTCTAATTTCCAAAATGGGGTCATTTGGGGGGGGGGGGTTGTGCCATCTTGGCATTTTATGGCCTTGGAAACTGTGATAGGTAGTGAGGAGTGAAATCAAAAATTTACGTCCTTAGAAATCCTGAAGCCGGTGCTTGGTTTTCGGGGCCCCGTACACAGCTAGGCTCCCAAAAAGCCCTAAACATGTGGTATCCCCGTACTCAGGAGAAGCAGCAGAATGTATTTTGGGGTGTAATTCCACATATGCCCATGGCATGTTTGAGCAATATATCATTTAGTGACAACTTTGTGCAAAAAAAGAAAAAAAAAATTGTCACTTTCCCGCAACTTGTGTCAAAATATAAAATGTTCCATGGACTCAACATGCCTCTAAGCAAATAGCTTGGGGTGTCTACTTTCCAAAATGGGGTCAATTGGGGGGGTTTTGTGCCATCTTGGCATTTTATGGCCTTCAAAACTGTGATAGGTAGTGAGGAGTGAAATCAAAAATGTACGCCCTTAGAAATCCTGAAGGCGGTGCTTGGTTTTCGGGGCCCCGTACGCGGCTAGGCTCCCAAAAAGTCCCACACATGTGCTATCCCCATACTCAGGAGAAGCAGCTAAATGTATTTTGGGGTGCAATTCCACATATGCCCATGGCCTGTGTGAGCAATATATCATTTAGTGACAACTTTTTGTAAATTTTTTTTTTTTTTTGTCATTATTCAGTCACTTGGGACAAAAAAAATAAATATTCAATGGGCTCAACATGCCTCTCAGCAATTTCCTTGGGGTGTCTACTTTCCAAAATGGGGTCATTTGGGGGGGTTTTGTACTGCCCTGCCATTTTAGCACCTCAAGAAATGACATAGGCAGTCATAAACTTAAAGCTGTGTAAATTCCAGAAAATGTACCCTAGTTTGTAGACGCTATAACTTTTGCGCAAACCAATAAATATACGCTTATTGACATTTTTTTTTTATACCAAAGACATGTGGCTGAATACATTTTGGCCTAAATGTATGATTAAAATTGAGTTTATTGGATTTTTTTTATAACAAAAAGTAGAAAATGTCATTTTTTTTTCAAAATTTTCGGTCTTTTTCCGTTTATAGCGCAAAAAATAAAAACGGCAGAGGTGATCAAATACCATCAAAAGAAAGCTCTATTTGTGGGAAGAAAAGGACGCAAATTTCGTTTGGGTACAGCATTGAATGACCGCGCAATCAGCAGTTAAAGCGACGCAGTGCCAAATTGTAAAAAGTGCTCTGGTCAGGAAGGGGTAAATCCTTCCGGGGCTGAAGTGGTTAAAGGGACCACAATCCAAATAACAGGGAAATTTACACTTTTTTGGCTGTAGGCGGAGCCGATCAATAATTAGGAGGCAGGGCATTCGTTTGTAGGTGTGGTCTAGTAAAATATAATAGTTGCGGCGCGCTTCGCGCGCCGCGGCGAAAGACGGGCGTGGCTTACGCGGAAAGTGGGCATGGCTTACGCGGAAAGTGGGCGTGGCTTGCATGAACAGTGGGTGTGGCTTGCATGAAAGTGGACGTGGCTTAAATTGGCGTGGCTCAAGAGGGTGTGGTTAGAGTCTGAGATGAATGAGGGATGGAGAGAGAGAGGGAAAGTGGGAGAGGGAGAGGGGGAGAGAGGAATGACGGGACAGCAGCCCCAGGTCCTACACAACAATAGAAATATGAGTATTCTAGAAAGTTTAACAATCAGCAGATAAAGATACTCCAAACACCTGGTGTTAACGCTTCAATCATCCTGGCACCATGGTTGTTATGGTGTCAGGATGATTGAAGCGCATTATTTCTATTATTACATTGTAATATAAAATTAAATCATTCAACTTACCATAATGCCGAATCAGTGGGATCCCTGAGCGTGTCACTAGCCACGTCGCCTGCCACCAGCAGAGTCTGTCCTTGCATCAGGTGCCCCCGGCAGAGTCTGTCCTTGCATCAGGTGCCCCCGCCAGAGTCTGTCCTTGCATCAGGTGCCCCCGGCAGAGTCTGTCCTTGCATCAGGTGCCCCCGCCAGAGTCTGTCCTTGCATCAGGTGCCCCCGCCAGAGTCTGTCCTTGCATCAGGTGCCCCCGCCAGAGTCTGTCCTTGCATCAGGTGCCCCCGCCAGAGTCTGTCCTTGCATCAGGTGCCCCCGCCAGTGCAGCCCCCCCCTCAGTTAGTGCAGCCTCCCCCCCTAAGTGCAGCCCCCCTCAGTTAGTGCAGCCCCCCCCTCAGTGCAGCCCCCCCTCAGTTAGTGCAGCCCCCCCTCAGTTAATGCAGCCCCCCCTCAGTTAATGCAGCCCCCCCTCAGTGCAGCCCCCCTTCAGTTAGTGCAGCCCCCCTCAGTGCAGCCCCCCTCAGTTAGTGCAGCCTCCCCCCCTCAGTGCAGCCCCCCCAGTTAGTGCAGCCTCCCCCCCTCAGTGCAGCCCCCCCTTCAGTTAGTGCAGCCCCCCTCAGTGCAGCCTCCCCTCAGTGCAGCCCCCCCTCAGTTAGTGCAGCCCCCCCTCAGTGCAGCCCCCCTCAGTTAGTGCAGCCTCCTCCCCTCAATGCAGCCCGGCCCCCGCTCAGTGGAGGAGCGGCCGGTGTTCTGCCGAGAAAGTTCCCCTCGGCAATGGCGGACCCCCTGTACTGCGCAGGCGCAGCGCTTGCGCAGTACGGGGCTGGGGAACTTTCAGGAAGACACGGCGCCGGCGCCGTGTCTTCTGCTCGCTTCAGTGGAGAGGGGAGGGGCCGTGCAGCCAAAGAAGCCGCTTCATTGGCTGCACGGATCGAGCCCCCTTCCCCTCTCCACTCAACACTAGAGGCAGATAGAGCGGCGGCGCCGGCCGCCATTTTGCTGGAGCCCGCTGCTCCAAAAAAAAAAAAAAAAAAAAAAAAAACAACATTCCCGATTTTCCTTATGGAAAATCCCGATTCGGGACACTCTCCAATCGGGACGAGGGTCCCAAAATCGGGATTGTCCCGGGAAAATCGGGACTGTTGGCAACTATGGATGATGGTCTGTTCCTAGTAATCAGGAACAGTGATCTATGTGTTCTTCCTGTCAGTACTTCCTCCATACAGATAGAAACACACACAGTTAGGGAACACATTTAACCCTTTGATCGCCCCTGTAGTTAACCCCTTCCCTGCCAGTGTCATTTAGACAGTGATCAGTGCATTTTTTTAGCACTGGTCCCAAAAAAGTGTGACTTAGGTTCAGATTTGTCCCTACAATGTCGCAATCCCACTAAAAATCGCTGATCGCTGCCATTACTGGTAAAAACAATTAAAAAAATTAAAAGTCCATAAATCTATCCCGTAGTTTGTAGATGCTATAACTTTTGCGCAAACCAATCAATATACGCTTATTGGGATTTTTTTTTTACCAAAAATATGTAGCAGAATACATATTGGCCTAAATTGATGAAGATATTTGTTTTTTGAAATTTTTTGGGGTATATGAATTATTGCAGAAAGTAAAAAATATTGTTTTTTTTAAAAAAATTGTCCGTCTTCTTTTGTTTATAGCGCAAAAAAAAATTTTTGGTACAGTGTCGCACGCAATTGTCAGTTAAAGTAACGCTGTACCGTATCACAAAAAATGGCCTGGTCATTAAGGGGGTAAATCCTTCCGTGGCTGAAGTGGTTAAATAGCTAAGGGGCAGGGTCAACCAATGACATCAGCGGGTGACCCCGGCCCTTGTGACACCATCAACCCAGTATGCCCCGGTCAGTGACGTCATAAAGGGGCGGGTCATCCGCTGACCTCGCCGGGTGACTCTGCCCCTTAGCTATTTAACCCTTTCATGACTAAGCCTATTTTTGAAATTTGGTGTTTACAAGTTAAAATCCATATTTTTTGCTAGAAAATTACTTAGAACCCCCAAACATTATATATATTTTTTTAGCAAAGAATCTAGAGAATAAAATGACGATTGTTGCAATATTTTTTATCACACGGTATTTGTGCAGCGGTGTTTTAAACGCAAATTTTTGGAAAAGTGACACTTTCATGAATTTTAAAAAATCCAAACAGTAAAGTTACCCCAATTTTTTTGTATAATGTGAAAGATGATGTTACGCCGAGTAAATAGATACCAAACATGTCACCCTTTATAATTGCACGCACTCGTGGAATGGCGACGAACTACGGTACCTTTGAATTTCCATAGGCGACGCTTTAAAAAAATTTTACGGTTACCAGGTTTGAGCTACAGAGGAGGTCTAGGGCTAGAATTATTGCTCTCGCTCTGACGATCGCGGCGATACCTCACATGTGTGGTTTGAACACCGTTTACATATGCGGGCGCGACTTCCGTATGCGTTTTCTTCGCTGCGCGAGCTCGCGGGGACAGGGGCACTTTAAAAATTTTTTTTTTTTTTTTTTTATTTAATTTATTTATTTTTGTACTTTATAAATTGTGTTTAAATTTTTTTTTTTTTTTTTTTACTTTTATTGCTGTCACAAGCAATGTAAACATCCCTTGTGACAGTAATAGGTGGTGACAGGTACTCTTTATGGAGGGATCGGGGGTCTAAAAGACCCCCCATCCCTCCTTTACACTTCAAAGTATTCAGATCGCCGAAAACGGCGATTCTGAATACTGTGTACTTTTTTAAATTCGGCGCCATTGGCAGCCGAGTAAACGGGAAGTGACGTCATGACGTCGCTTCCGCATTTACAAGAAGAAGGCTGGAACGAAGCCGCTCGCAGCTTCGTTCCAGTCCGCCCCCAGCCGCCGAAGGCAGCGGACCGGACACCGGGCCTCCCGATCGCACGGGAGGCCCGGTAACAGCGGCGGGAGGCGGCGGGAGGGGGGGGATGTCCCCTCCCGCTCCTCCGGTATAACAACCGAGCGGCTTTTAGCCGCATCGGTTGTTATATTCGGGTAGCCGATCGCCCGCTGAAAACAACGGTACCGGGATGATGCCTGCAGCTGCGGGCATCATCCCGGTATAACCCCGGAAAGCCGAGGACGCATATATGCGTTCGGTCGGCGGGAAGGGGTTAAGAAATGTCAGACGGAGGAGCAGGAAGATCACAGGAAGCGTTCGGCCTGAGGTTTTTTTTTTTTAAATTTTTTGGGGGTTTGGCAGTGTGGTGGGCGGCGTGAGATGGATCTACATGGAGGACATCGTTTTTTATTTTTTAATAAGGGATTTTGTCAAAATCTGTTTTTATTTTCACACTTTTTTGGTGAATGGGTAGTCTCATACTCAATCATGTGGGGTGAGGGCAGGGGGTGGGATCTTGGGGCCCCTTCTTGTTAAAGGGGGCCTCCAGATTCTGATAAGCCGATGATAAGAGCATGTGGCCTGGTATGGTTTAGGAGAGGGGGCGCTCGCTGGCCTAATGGCCTGCATGGTCAGATAAGGGACCGGTATGAATTTTGGGTGGGACCCCATGCTATTTTTTTTCGGAATTTTCTGTTGCTGGCTTTGTTTTGTTTACATTTTAGCAGTCAAAGGGGAAGCCCGTTGACAGCTGATGAGTCATCGGTTGCTAAGGACACAGCGGCCAGCTTCCTGGACCGCTGCTTAACAACCAGTTATTCTTCAAACAGAATTTGAATCGGTAGATCATTTTTTGATCGATCCAAACTGTAATCATTCTGAAAATTTGGAATTCGTTAGAAAAGGAATAAGCTAAACAAATTTTAAAGAATTTCAACAAAATGCGTTACTATTTCTTACTATTTCATTCGGAGATACGGATATATTGAATCTCTGAATAACCAAAAATTTGCCCGAATACGTATTCGGACCGAAACGAATTGCACATGTCTACTAATCTTAAAGACCCTATTAAAGATTGTCAGGAAAGCAGAGAAAACAATTATTGTGGTGCCGTTCTGAACAAGGAGGCCCTGGTTTCCGCTATTAACTCAAGTAATGATAGCTGCTCCTTGTCACTTACCATGCAGGAAAATTTTGTTGCTCCAGGAAGCATTGGCAGCATGCTAATCTACAGAGACTGTGCCTGACTGAGGCGAACGCAAAGCTTTTTTAAATTCGGCGCCATTGGCAGCCGAGTAAACGGGAAGTGACGTCATGACGTCGCTTCCGCATTTACAAGAAGAAGGCTGGAACGAAGCCGCTCGCAGCTTCGTTCCAGTCCGCCCCCAGCCGCCGAAGGCAGCGGACCGGACACCGGGCCTCCCGATCGCACGGGAGGCCCGGTAACAGCGGCGGGAGGCGGCGGGAGGGGGGGGATGTCCCCTCCCGCTCCTCCGGTATAACAACCGAGCGGCTTTTAGCCGCATCGGTTGTTATATTCGGGTAGCCGATCGCCCGCTGAAAACAACGGTACCGGGATGATGCCTGCAGCTGCGGGCATCATCCCGGTATAACCCCGGAAAGCCGAGGACGCATATATGCGTTCGGTCGGCGGGAAGGGGTTAAGAAATGTCAGACGGAGGAGCAGGAAGATCACAGGAAGCGTTCGGCCTGAGGTTTTTTTTTTTTAAATTTTTTGGGGGTTTGGCAGTGTGGTGGGCGGCGTGAGATGGATCTACATGGAGGACATCGTTTTTTATTTTTTAATAAGGGATTTTGTCAAAATCTGTTTTTATTTTCACACTTTTTTGGTGAATGGGTAGTCTCATACTCAATCATGTGGGGTGAGGGCAGGGGGTGGGATCTTGGGGCCCCTTCTTGTTAAAGGGGGCCTCCAGATTCTGATAAGCCGATGATAAGAGCATGTGGCCTGGTATGGTTTAGGAGAGGGGGCGCTCGCTGGCCTAATGGCCTGCATGGTCAGATAAGGGACCGGTATGAATTTTGGGTGGGACCCCATGCTATTTTTTTTCGGAATTTTCTGTTGCTGGCTTTGTTTTGTTTACATTTTAGCAGTCAAAGGGGAAGCCCGTTGACAGCTGATGAGTCATCGGTTGCTAAGGACACAGCGGCCAGCTTCCTGGACCGCTGCTTAACAACCAGTTATTCTTCAAACAGAATTTGAATCGGTAGATCATTTTTTGATCGATCCAAACTGTAATCATTCTGAAAATTTGGAATTCGTTAGAAAAGGAATAAGCTAAACAAATTTTAAAGAATTTCAACAAAATGCGTTACTATTTCTTACTATTTCATTCGGAGATACGGATATATTGAATCTCTGAATAACCAAAAATTTGCCCGAATACGTATTCGGACCGAAACGAATTGCACATGTCTACTAATCTTAAAGACCCTATTAAAGATTGTCAGGAAAGCAGAGAAAACAATTATTGTGGTGCCGTTCTGAACAAGGAGGCCCTGGTTTCCGCTATTAACTCAAGTAATGATAGCTGCTCCTTGTCACTTACCATGCAGGAAAATTTTGTTGCTCCAGGAAGCATTGGCAGCATGCTAATCTACAGAGACTGTGCCTGACTGCATTCTTATTTAAAAAACTGATAGCGGAGGGTCTTCCGCTGTCGGTTGTGGACACTAAGCTATAAGCGCAGAAATCCTTCACAAACAGTACTTTCTACTGAATATGGAAAAAGTCCTTTGCAAAAGTCCTTTGCAAGGTTAAAAGAGTTCGATCTGTTGATCCCAACAGATCCCTATCGAATATGGAAAAAGTCCTTTGCAAAAGTCCTTTGCAAGGTTAAAAGAGTTTGATCTGTTGATCCCAAAGCCTGCAGAAATGTTATGTTTCCTTCAGACAGCTCAGGAATAGAAACTGGGCTACAATACTTTAAAGTGCAAGTGTCAGCCTTGTCTGCTCTGATCGGAGGGAAGTGGGCTGAAGACGTCTTGGTGCAACAATTTCTGTTGGCGGCCATGAACTAAAGGCCACCACGGAGAACACTCTTTCCATCATGGGACTTAACTTTGGTTGGGCCACGCATATAAAAATTCAGCGCATTTTGCGAGTGTGGGAACAGCAGGGAAATTACATGGTGCAAAAGCACCATGCAATTTCAAGTACACTGTGTTTTTGAAATGCTGCCTGCACCTTTTCTCTGTGCGAAACACAGGCACAGCAGCCCATTCAAATGTGAACCAGGCCTAAAAGAAGTCCATCAAGCAGTGTTCTGTTTCACTATGGCTGTGTGGAAGATGTCATGTGTGTGCCAGTACCACTGTGGCCCTTGCTCTCTATTTACAGAACAACAGGCACATGAAGGTCAGGGTTTAGGAACAGCATAGGGGAGAAGCACATACCTGGTACTGGCCAGCCAAACTCAGGTCACCATCCACGGGCTCTCAGTACTGCCAGCTACCCTTCCCACTATAAGCTCATCCCCCCGTGGCTTCCTGAGCATACAGGCAGAATGGCATGAGGCGGGGTCAGAGCATCAGTGGAGCTCATTTCCCCACCTGCTCCTTCCTTGCTGGGTATTCGGGAGTAATAAACAGCACAACGTGCCGCTGATTGTCTCCTGGAGTCCTGTCCCATGTACAGTGTGTTACCTGGTCATTCTACAGTTCCAATGGGGCCCCCAATTTGTGAGTAGCACAGGCTCAAGGGGCAGCTGCTTTGGACCCAAAAGAATAATTGGGCCCAGGGTAGCTGTCCCTTTTGCCCTTCATTTAGGGCTGGACTGGGACAAAAATTTGGCCCTGGACTTCATCCCCTTCGCCCACTGTAATTTTGCAAACACGCACAAAAACAAGTGAACAAGTGAAGTGGGAGGGCTAACGTCATGCAGGAACATTGCTACAGCCTCATTGGCTGGAATTTCGGAAACCGACATTGCTGCGCAGCCATTGGCTGCCTTTGGCTGCAGTGCAGATGACAGGTCTCTCCCATGCTGGCCGGCCGGACATGGCCAACCTTGATGGCCACCCAAGCCCCCCCCCTTCATTGTCCATTAGCCGTTCTACTTTTTTTCTATCATAGACAGTACACAGTGGCGACTCTAGGAACAATGGGGGTGGGGGGGCACATAAGATACCACAGTCAAAACTGGGTTTGATAATTTTTCATGGTATAACTACTTAAAGTCCAGTGATGTACAGGAAAATATAGTGTATATAGTGTATATAGTGTATATAGTTCAGGAGTATGTAAGGTACAGTATAGTGTATACAGTGCAGGCTTATGTAATGGACAGTATAGTGTATATCAGGGTTCCTCAACCAGGGTTTCATGGAACGCTAGGGTTCCTCCACAGGTTGCTAGGGGTTCCTTGAGCAATGAACAATTTCTATCTCTCTGATAAGTTCCCACTGACACCATTGATCTTTTTAGCTATCTGTAAGGAAAGAATTCTTCCTAATGATCACAAGTGTAAAGAGCATTCTTCCCACTGACCATCACACTAATTCATCATGAGTTGTAGATATAGTAATTTTTAGCAGGGGTTCCCTGAGATTGGAACATTATTTCAAGGGTTTCTCTGTGTTGAAAAGGTTGAGAAAGGCTGGTGTATATAGTGCAGGAATGTGGAAAAGAAAAAACCTTGGATAAAAACATGGCCACACACAAGGACAAATGGGGCTAGACTGTAACTACAGCAAGCCATTCTAGATCTAAGCTAAATGAATAAGGCATTCACCTTTCACCATTACAAATTGTCAGCATTGTCAAACTGCACTCCCTATAATGTGTGGACCTCATTCAGCTGCTATAAATCTCAATATATATACAGTACCTTCAATAATGATATATTAAATACCATGAAAATAAGTCTCCCTGAAAAGCTCCACAGAAATATCCTTCACCCAGCACTGGGCATGTACTGTACATATAGAGGGGCTCTCCTGTCAGTGTACATGGTCTGAGGAAAAGAAAATGAGTGCATCCTAATACCACTCTTATTAGACTTGTCAGTAGAAAGTAGATAGTTCATTCCTGTTCATATACAGTCGTATGCAAAAGTTTAGGAACCCCTAACAATTTCCATGATTGTCATTTATAAATATTTGGGTGTTTGGATCAGCAATTTCATTTTGATCTATCAAATAACTGAAGGACACAGTAATATTTCAGTAGTGAAATGAGGTTTATTGGATTAACAGAAAATGCGCAATATGCATCTAAACAAAATTAGACAGGTGCATAAATTTGGGCACCCTTGTCATTTTGTTTATTTGAATACCTGTAACTACTTAACACTGATTAATTGGAACATACACTTGGTTTGGTGAGCTCATTAAGCCTTGAACTTCATAGACAGGTACATCCAATCATGAGAAAAGGTATTTAAGGTGGCCAAATGCAAGTTGTTGTTCTCTTTGACTCTCCTCTGAAGAGTGGCAACATGGGGGCCTCAAAACAACTCTCAAATGACCTTAGAACAAAGATTGTTCTACATTATGGTTTAGGGGAAGGCTACTAAAAGTTATCGCAGAGATATAAGTTGTCAGTGTCCACTGTGAGGAACATGGTGAGGAAATGGAAGACCACAGGCACAGTTCTTGCTAAGGCCAGAAGTGGCAGGCCACATAAAATATTGGAGAGGCAAAGACGAAGGATGGTGAGAACGGTCAAAAACAGCCCACGGACCACCTCCAAAGACCTACAACATCAACTTGCTGCAGATGGTGTCACTGTGCATCCTTCAACAATTCAGTCCACTATGCACAGGGAGAAGCTGTATGGGAGAGTGATGCGAAAGAAGCCTTTTCTTCACACACGCCATAAACGGAGTCGCTTGAGGTATGCAAACGCACATTTGGACAAGCCAGCTTCATTTTGGAATAAGGTGCTGTGGACTGATGAAACAAAGATTGAGATATTTGGTCATAACAAGGGGCATTATGCATGGCTGCAAAAGAACACAGCATTGTTGCATGGTGGAGGTTCCATCATGCTGTGGGGCTGTGTGGCCGGTACTGGGAATCTGGTTAAAGTTGAGGGTCGCATGGATTCCACTCATTATCAGCAGATTCTTGAGAATAATGTTGAGGAATCAGTCACAAAGTTGAAGTTACGCCGGGGCTGGATATTTCAACAAGACAACGACCCAAAACACTGCTCAAAATCTACTCTGGCATTTATACAGAGGAACAAGTACAATGTTCTGGAATGGCCATCCCAGTCCCCAGACCTGAATATCATTGAACATCTGTGGGGTGATTTGAAGTGGGCTGTCCATGCTCGGCAACCATCAAACCTAACTGAACTGGAGAAGTTTTGTAAGGAATGGTCCAAAATACATTCGTCCAGAATCCAGACACTCATTACAGGCTATAGGAAGCGTCTAGAGGCTGTTATTTCTGCTAAATGAGGCTCTACTAAATATTGATGTGATTTTTCTGTTGGGGTGCCCAAATTTATGCACCTGTCTAATTTTGTTTTGAAGCATATTGCGCATTTTCTGTTAATCCAATAAACCTCATTTCACTACTGAAATATTACCGTGTCCTTCAGTTATTGGATAGATCAAAATGAAATTGCTGATCCAAACACCCAAATATTTATAAATGACAATCATGAAAATTTTCAGGGGGTTCCTAAACTTTTGCATATGACTGTATTAATATACTGCAACCTAACATGACACAGCATGGAGTAATAGAGTCCTAATGTGTTTCTTATCAATATCATAAGATAATGTTGCTCTAATATAGTGATTAAATTATGTTATCTCTCCACATTTCAATCACATCCTGAATACTGATCCTCAGGTAATGATTCTGGACATTTAGATCAGCCACACCAGAGCGGAAGTTGAAGCAGCAATACAGCAAAACTTGCAGACTAAGATAAGGGGAGAGAGAATCTGCCACATACTCTAATCTTAAATCAGAGGTACAAGCTAACCCCTTCAGTCACTATGGAGAGTGACTGCAAAGTTACTAAATTAACTCCTAAGGGTTCACAGCTTTCATTCAGAACTAGTTTTGTTTGATGTTACACAAGTGCAGAGCTTACCACCCAATGTAAAGCCGATCCTCACACTCTTCACTGATCCATATAATCTTGTACATTGATGTCATCTGGTGTTGCTGATGTCCCCTTAGGCTCACTTGTCATATTTCCCGCTGCTTTCTGCTTGTTTCCCCATTGGTCAATACTGTGCCGTAGTTGGGAACTAGTATGAGCGTGGCTGATGTCACCTGACATAGTGATAGCTGCCTGCAGATCCCGAACAGCAAGAGGTAGTGGGTAAAAGAGCAGCGGGGACACAGCGGGCAGTGACAGGAAGGTCTGCTCTCCCTCCTGGGTCCCTCAGTCAACACTCGGGCAGTGCGGAAAAGTCGGGCACGGGCAGCAGAAGAAGAGGATCACACACAGCACTTCCTCTCTGAGAGCATGCCACCGAACCGGAGAAGAGGAGGAGGTGGGTGGAGCTAAGCACTCAGCATGGAGGAGGAGAAAGTTAAATCCTGCTCCGCTGTGAATGCTGGGGCCACCTCAGCCTCCTTCTGTGTCTGTGTGCCTGACATCACTGGTTACTAGACGCCAGGCGGCTAGCAACCAGTTCGGAAATCTCACTTGTGAGAGCCAATTTGTGCCTGTGTAAGCTAGGCGGCCAGGGGAAGATGCGGGGCCGCAGGCACCTGCTACACACAAGAAAAAAAAAAAGAAGGCATTTCTGTCACTGAAATCGGCCCACTAAGCCATCGGCAAACCGGGAAACTTCCGGTAGTCCTGAAGGCCAGCACATGCCTGCCCTCATTAAAGGCAGCCCTGGTTAAATCAGTGACTGAGAGAGTGTGGGATCTATCTGCCCGTTAAATGCGAAGGTGCATTCTGACCTATTGTCCCCATAGGTCACAAAATATGGTGAGAGTTTGGAGTAGCTGGTGGTGGAGTACAAGAGGAGTCATAGATATTGCACTGAAAGTGAATGTGGAACACGATAAATAACATAAAAGAACTGCTGATAATATATGAACTCTAATTTGCATATTATAATGACTGCGTTTGCACAAACAGATTGGCACCTTATTGTGTCAGTATAGCCATATAGATAGACTTATTGTCTATCACTATTATTTTGAAAGTTACATTATAGTTGTTATATATTAGTATTATCACAGTGCTGCTATTTTTGATATACATAATAGCAGTGGGTTGTTGTCCTGTCTAAGAGGAAATGGGGTGGGAACTTGAGCAAGTTGGCACCAACAGTTGGCCAATCAGAAGCCCCTTTCCACCCAGTCCTGGGAAAGGGAGTAAAGGGGGAAGGTGAAGATTGTACAAAAGGCGGTCAGGGCTTACAAATAGGTTGAAGCTATGGAGCTACTGTTCCCAACCAGCACAATCGTGTGACATCTGTTAAAGGGGAACTTAGTTCAAGTTGAGATCTGGGCGGTATATCTGACCACAGAAGAGCTTGAGAATCTATGGGGGAGATGAGAAATGTTATAGTCACTTATTCTTTGTGGATTTTCTGGTGGAACCAATCCAATATCCACACTAGTAGGACTGTTTTAAGGTATAGAGCAAATTCAGGGAAACCAGTTCCACTTTCCTCTTTACAGAACATAAAAGTTGGGGACTTTACCCTGGGATGGCTTTTGTGCCAGATGAACTTGTTGACATGAAGTTTTAGTTTTGGAAGAAAAGCTTTAGGTAAAAGGATAGGGACAGTATAAAATAAATATAATAATTTTGGCAGGGCTTTTATTTAAAATAACATTTTCTCTACCAAACCAGGACAGTGGGAGAGCAGACCAGCTCTGAAGATCAAACTTAGGCTGGGTTCACATTGTGTGATCTGGATGCAGGTTTCTCCGCATCCAATTCACATGACATGCGAGTGTGACCAGCTCTCGATGGAGCCGGTTCATGCATGTCTGGGGAGGCCGTAGTCCACATTCCAAAAGGGTTCTGTGCGTGTTTGGGTCGGGTTCAGGTGCGAATTCAGGCAAAAATTCTGACCTGATTTGCACCTGAACCGGTGAGCAGGGACACACCGAACCCCATGCTGGGAACGGTGGCCGCACATACTGTATGTGAACCCGGTCTTAATGGAGTTAAGCAGTTCATATAATCTAAAGCGAAGTGTTGGGAGAGGGCTCAGGGGATCTGTAGTCCCAAATATTTTAAAGTTGATTGTTGCTATTTATATAAAAGATTTTCTGTATGAATGTGACTATATGGGTAGGGATAATAATCGTGAGAAGACCTCTGCTCTACTATCCAACGGCACATGAGCTGCCGTGTGCTGAAAAAATGTTAACTGTGTTGCTGAAAAATCTATAGTGTACACATAACCACCACAAAGTAATAAGATAAGTCTGTATGTGATTTCGCGCAAAACACCACAAATAAGTAAAAGTGCCAATAACCATAAATTCTTATATGTGACCTATGTTGAAACAATGTGTAATGTCACCAGTGGAATTTAAAAGTATACATAATCAAAATCAAGAAAATAATATATAATATAAAAATAATACAATCTTGATAGTGGAAAAATATGTGACATATAAAAAAACTTAATATGCTAATGCTTATTAATATAAGAAAAAGTTCAGTGTCAGGAATTAATCTTCAGTGCATAAGCCATCTTCAGTGCTCTTATTCAAAAAAGTTCCTAGATGTTTGGATTAACAAAAAATAGATGACCGTGCAAGATCTGCATTACATAAAAGTAAATCCCAGATTCCCTGAGGAAGTCACGAGGTCACGTGACGTAACGCGTAGGAACCGGAAGCGCAACCAACAGATACACACAGCAGTCAAACATTTTCCAACCCCCTTCGCTGACACTGTGTACCGGAAGTCTCGTACTCGGTGACGGCGGTGTACCGCCACACACTGTACTATTACAGGCACTATATGCAGAGTGCGCTGTTTATTTTAAATTTACTTTTAATTAAATAAAAGCCAAGTTTTTTTATACTACACCATTGGAGGCCCCTTTGTTGTCCCTGCTGTTTTCTTGGCACGAGTTCCAGGATCCGGAGTTGTATTCATTGAGGATCCAGCACGGACATCCATCCATCCAAAGTCAGCTATCATCACCCGGCAACATTCGGAACATCTTTTTCCACCATCACTCAGCACTTTCTACAAGGCTTTCTTTTAAGCCCCTGAAGGTAAAGGCAATGTGAGCATAGGTACATGCAGATCTTGCATCGTCATCAATTTTTTGCTAATCCAAACATCTAGGAACTTTTTTGAATAAGAGCACCGAAGATGGCTTATGCACTGAAGATTAATTCCTGACACTGAACTTTTTCTTATATTAAACAGCATTAGCATATTAAGTTTTTTTATATGTCACATATTTTTCCACTATCAAGATTGTATTATTTTTATATTATATATTATTTTCTTGATTTTGATTATGTATACTTTTAAATTCCACTGGTGACATCACACATTGTTTCAACATTTTACTTATTTGTGGTGTTTTGCGCGAAATCACATACAGACTTATTTTATATGGGTAGGGAGTATAATGTTCAGGAGTTATGATTTATTGAGATTAACTTTAAAATGACCAAGGGCACCAAATATCCTGAATTCTTGCAAGATCACGCCAAAAATTGTTATCAGTGCTAAAAGGTAGAGTAATAAATCATCTGTGTAGTTTATACTCTATCGGCCAAATTTTAAATCCCTGTACAGAGGGATTTCACAAAGCACATTTGCAAGATGTTCCATTGTGTGTAGTAAAGAAGTGGAGAAAGACAAGGGGAAATACCTGACATGTCCCATGGGAAAGCTTGAGAATAGAAAATCATTGGTTCTGACTCCCACATGGGGAAGGGTGTGTAGCAAGGTCCCAGGCCACCTTTGGTCTGATGAGAACCTCCAGGGCCAGAGATAGCTTACATCCTTCTGTATATGGTGGGTTGCAAGGCATAGTAGGTGTAACACAAGGTATATTAATTGGGCACCAGACACTTCTTGAATGCAAAAGAGATTTTATTTTTCTTAACAGAACTTTGGGAGAGAGGTTTAGGCCCAGGACACCCTTAGGTAGCTGCAAGTCTAATTGGCAGACAGTCACTCCTTGTAGTTCTTCAACCCACTGAGCTCCCAGTCTCTCACTAGACTGGTTGATTCACTGCCACTGAATCCCTTGAGCTCCTCCAGTCTTCTGGGTCCCATAGCTTGGCACTGAAGATACTTCTCAAGCTTCACCCCACTGGCCTGCTCGGTCACTGGCTTGACACACAAGGCTGCTCTGCAAGCATCACCTCCGCTGGCTGGGTCCCTGGCTTGATACCCACGGAAGTTTCCCGATTCTTCACCATCCCCGGTTGGTGAGGATACTTGCTTCAGCTACTCACTGTGGTCCCTGGTAATAAGGTGGTTGGTCCCTTAGTGGCGACAGCTTTCCCTCCACCTCCAACCACGACAGGTTCTCCGGCCGGCAGAACCGTCACTTCTGGTTGGACTGCTAACCACAATCCCAACCCTGCACTGCTCTCTTGTTTCTGGATAGAACCTCAGACAGCCTAGCAGCCAGATGTGCCTGGGATAAGCCCAAACTTCGGCCTAGCAGCCCGGGCAATACAACACACGTCTACCTAGACAGCCGTCCAGGTGGCACAGAACACCAATCACCTGACTCCACCCAAATATATAGGTTCTCCCAGAAGACCAAGGGATTCAAGAAAACCCCTGCCCATTGGCTGAGACACCCCATATGCCCATAACCTGACCTTGCATTGCCCTTCTCGCATCTAATGCCACCAGGTACCCGGCCACCTAGTGGCAGAAGAGAAAAGTGTAGCAATGCCAGACTTAGGGGGAAATCAATTGATCCCTAACAATTGGCCAAGGTAGCTGCTCCTGGCAGGTAAATTTAGGAGCAACCCTGCCTAGACTCCAGGGTGCTACAGGTGTATAGCTAATAATTTAGAGACCAAAGAGTCACCTAGTCTAGGGTTTCTAGGGTTTCATCCCTTTAAACCCGAACACATATGAATTACACAGGTTCTGAGGCTAATTTAATGCAGATAAGGCACCAAGTGAGTTTAATTACCACCTTAACTGCTTGCCGACCAGCGCACGACGATGTACGTCGGCACAATGGCATGGCTGGGCAAATGGACGTACTTGTATGTCCCCTGTGAGACGTGGCTTAGTGGGTGCACGAGCGCCGGCCGCGTACTCCGTGAGCATGCCCGCGGGTCCCGCGGACTCGATGTCCGCCGGGGGCCCGCGATCATGACAAGGAGCGGCAGGACAGGCATTTCCCTGTTCTGCCTATTAAAATGTCAGGCATCTACTGCTTCCTGTCATCAGGAGCAGTGATCTCTGTCATGTTGTAGTGAGCACCCCCCCCACAGTTAGAATCACTTCCTAGGACCCCTTGATCACCCCCTAGTGTTTAACCTCTTCCCTGCCAGTGTCATTTACACAGTAATCAGTGCATTCTCATAGCACTGATCGCTGTATAGATGTCACTGGTCCCAAAATAGAGTCAAAAGTGTCCAATGTGTCCGCCGTAATGTCGCAGTCACGATAAAATTTGCAGATCGCCGCCATTGTTACTAAAAAAAATAATAAGAAGAAAAATGCCATAAATCTATCCCCTATTTTGTAGACGATATTTTGCGAAAACCAATCAATATACGCTTATTGTGATGTTTTTTTTACCAAAAATACGTAGAAGATTACATATCGGCCTAAACTGAAAAAGAAATTTGCTTTTTTATATATTTTTTGGGGATATTTATTATAGCAATAAGTAAAAAATATTGCTTTTTTTTCAAAATTGTCGCTCTTTTTTTGTTCATAGCGCAAAAAATAAAAACCGCAGAGGTGCTCTAATACCACCAAAAGAAAGCTCTATTTGTGAGAAAAAAAGGATGTCAATTTAGTTTAGGTGCAACATCGCACGACTGCGCAATTGTCAGTTAAAGCGATGCAGTGCCGTATCGCAAAAAGTGCTCTGGTCAGGAAGGGAGTAAATTCTTCCAGGGCTGAAGTGGTTAATCAGCTGCAGAACCTGTGTAATTAATATGTGTTCAGGTTTTAAAGGGATGAGGTGGCAACCCTAACCTAGTCCTTTATTTACCAAGGTTAGTTTTAGGTAGTCCCAGTTGTCTCTAGCAAATGCTTTTCAGCATCTATTGATAGTAAATAGGAATGAGTTTAGCATTCGGATGTTCAGTGTGGATAAACGTAACAGCTTTTTAGCTGTCAATGGCTGTGAAGGAAGTAGCGGGTGCTTGCAGCCTGTGTCCTGTAGCAGAGCGTCCCAGAGAGACCAAGGAAAAGTCCTGTTCGGGGGTTTAAACGTCTCCCAGGCTCCTCTCATACACGTTCAGGGATCTCTGATCCATGGTCCAGTTTGGTTCTTGGTCCTCTCCCCCAGGCCAATTTAAACTCACCTGTGACGAATGGCCAGTGTTCTCGGCCTGGGAAATACAGACAGCACTGGTCTGTGACAGCAAGAGGCTGTTAAGCTGTATCTGTGGAAGCTGACAAGCTGAAAGCTTGCTCAGACTGGTAGTTAGAACCTGTATATATTGTATAGTTAGAGCCGAAACATGGTTAGGTTTTTGTGCTATTTTTGTTCCCATTTGTTTTCTGGAACACTATATAACACCTGTATATAGACTTGTATATAACACAAATAAACACTGCACTGTTTGTCACTACCTCACTGGATTTGGTATCTGTGCCTGAAAGACTGCTCATCCCAGGGAGCTTTGTACCTGCTACCTGTCCCCCAGGTTACACATGGTGGAGGCAGCGACCCGCTGTAGTCAGTTACTACTTAAAGGGCCAGTACCTAAAGTGACAAAACATGGAGGAAATCCTCAAACAATTGGTGTTATCTAACGCTGCAACAGCAAGCTAACGCTATCACACAGGAGCAAATCAAGGTGCTGTGTCAACAGATTGGTGCTGTACAGGAGCAATCGCAGAGACCGTTTGAACAGCTAGCCACTGATGCAAAAGCGGATAGGAAAACCCTGACTGAGGTTGTGGAGACGCTAGCACAGTGGTCACCTGCTAAAATTGATGATGTTTTAGACAAGCCCTCAGCCGTCCATGTGGGTCGCTTTCTTTCCAAGATGACTGAAGATGATGATCCAGAGGCTTTTCTGCTAACATTTGAATGGACCGATGAGAAGGAAGGTTGGCCTAAAACCCAGTGGGCAGGACTGGTCGCCCCCTTGCTTTCTGGAGAATCGTAGAAGGCCTACTATGATCTGGAGTCGGCAGAAGCAGGAGATTTTGAAAAGGTCAAGCGGGAGATCCTGGCGCCTCTCGGTTTCACCTTGGCAGTTCGAGCACAGCGGGTCCACAGCTGGTTCTTCCAAGATGAGAGGCCCCCAAGATTGCAGATGTTCGACCTAATTCACCTTGTGTGTGTCCGGGCCACAAATAGGGGAGCATGTGGTCATGGAACGATTCCCCTGAAGAAGTGGGTGAATTAAGGAGACCACAAGTCGGCGGACAACCTAGTGGAACTCATTGAAAGGTACTTTGTTGTAGAGAGCCTGGTCACCACCCCTACAACTGCACGGACTTTCCACCCAAAGCCACGGTCTCCCCAAGGAACCGGTAAGACTGTTCCAGAGGAAGTGGGTGGTAAGCATGGCTAGGATATAGG
Source organism: Aquarana catesbeiana (assembly GCF_042186555.1). Classification (NCBI taxonomy): domain Eukaryota; kingdom Metazoa; phylum Chordata; class Amphibia; order Anura; family Ranidae; genus Aquarana; species Aquarana catesbeiana. The sequence continues at coordinate 202,759,640 of NC_133333.1, read as the reverse complement.
GGGAAGATTTTTGGTGCCATGACTAAAGTTTGGTGTCCCAAACAAGGGAAGCCACTGCCTGTCAGCAAACCAAACCGGGGCAACATCAGGTATTTTCATTGCCAGGAACTGGGAAGTGTTGCCGCAAACTGTCCATTGACAGATGAACCCATGCAGTGTGATGTATCTATTAGAAGGCAGTCTATGTTTGCTGCTGTTTCATGCGCTGCAGTGCCAAATGTAGGAAAACACATGTGCCAAATGACTGTTAATAATAAGCCTATTATGGCCTTGCTGGAGTCTGGAAGTCTAGTGACTTTGGTTAAAGCTGAGATGGTTGAAACTGAATTTTCATGCTAAAAAAGTTGCTGTGATCTGTGTACATGGAGATACCCGGGAGTATCCTATAGCCACACTTAACTTTAAAACTGACTTAGGTACAATGACCCATCCGGTCAGACTTGTGCCCTACTTGGTGCACAAGGTCATCATTGGTAGGAACTTCCCTAAGTTTTGGGAACTGTGGGATCATCCCAATGCGGTCACAGTAACTGACTCAGTGGCAGACCCAGAACTCCTGGCCAGCACCAATAATGTGGGTTAAGGGGACTCCTCTCAGGGTTCCCTGGGTGTTCCTTTCTCAGTTATGGCAGGAGAACTGGAAGAGCCTAAGGAAGTCCCCACAACCAGTGAAGGTGGACAGCCATCTGCTGACTCTGAGGCTACAATAGTGTTTGCTGACCCTAATGTGCACAAGAAAAACTTTGGTACCGAGCAGAGAAAAGACCCTACCCTCGCCAGGTGCCTGGGAAATTGTAATAGCGATTAATGATGTACCTGTTGAACCAGGGGACAGGCCTTGTTTTCCTCATTTCAGCAGCAATGAGAATTTACTGTATCATGTCTATAAAAAGAATGATGAAATTGTTGAACAGTTGGTGGTCCCTAAGCCATACAGACGGGTGATGTTGGAACTTGCCCATGGGCACTTGCTAGGAGGTCATTTAGGGTTTGAGAAAACCACTGAAAGGGTGTTACGCGGTTTTACTGACGCAGGATAAAGAAAGATATTGAGAATTATTGGCAATCCTGTCCTGTGTGTCAGATGTCAGCCCCACTACTTCACTTCCGAAGTCCTTTAGTGCCCTTACCCATTACTGAAGTGTCCTTTGAGAGGATTGCCATGGACCTTGTGGGTCCACTCCCCAAGTCTGCCGGGGGTCATCAACATATCCTTGTAATCATGGATTATGCTACCCATTACCCTGAGGCAGTTCGCTTAAGCACCGCATTGGCTAAGAACATTGCCAAAGAGCTGTTTATGGTGTTCAGTCGTATTGGGATCCCTAAGGAGGTCCTTACGGACCAGGGCACCCCATTTATGTCACGAATAACTAGGGAACTGCGCAAGTTATTTAAGCTGACGCAGTTGCAAACCTCTGTGTACCACCCTCAAACTGATGGCTTGGTGGAACGCTTCAATAAAACATTAAAGAGCAAGTTAAAAAAGGTTGTTGACAAGGATGGGAAAAACTAGGACTTCCTGATTCCATACTTGATGAGAATATACAACAGGGGGGGCCAACTCTGTGTTTTTTCACCTGATGACAGGGTCCTGGTGTTAGTTCCCACTGTTGAAAGAAAGTTCCTGGCTAAGTGGCAGGGTCCCTTTGAAGTAATTGGAAGAGTTGGGGAGGTCAATTACAAAGTATATCAACCAGGTAAAGGGAAGCCCGAACAGATTTACCACATAAACCTGTTAAAGCCCTGGAAGGATAGACTGGCATTAACTGCGAGGTCCCTCCCGGTAACGCCTAAGGGTACTGAGTCCCCTCTGATCCCTGAGGTCACGATCCCAGACACCCTGTCATATTCCCAGGAAGTTAGAGAGTTCCTGATAAGGAATAGAGAGAAATTTTCAGAGTTACCTGGCACGACTACAGCAGTTCAGCTTGATATTGTTACTGAACCTGGGGTCCACGTTAAGCTCAAACGATACTGAATTCCAAAAGCTAGAAGAAAGGACATCAGTGATGAAATTAAAAGGATGTTGGAGCAAAATGCCCCTGCAACATTTCAGAGGGCCATGGACAGGACCCCAAGACCCTACCGATGGTATGCAGCAGCCTATCTAGGTGACATAGTGGTACATAGCACTGACTGGGAGTTTCACTTGCCCCGTGTCCAGGCTGTTCTTGATTCCTTCTTCAAAGAAGGTTTTATGGCAAATCCAAAAAAATGTGCCATTGGTTTAGAGGAAGCCAGGTATTTAGGCTACACTATTGGCCATGAGGTTTTTTTTGCATGAGGTACCCCCTTAAATCCATACCAGACTCAAAGGGCAAATTATTTTCCCATTCTTGCTGTGGGATATGTTGCAGCAAAAATTACATTTACAAAGAAAAAAAAAACTGAGAGTTTACATTATTTTAATTCAAAACTATGAAATGCATTCTGGTCACACAGGCTTCAGATACACCCTGATATGGATGGTGCAATAGACTTTTAAAATGTTCTCTCTGCACAGCAACCGTTTCTTGTCTGGACAGAACAGAAGTGTGAATATAGCTGCCTAGGGAGCATACCAAGAAAATATTTGTTATTAAAGCATATAAACTGTTGTGCAATATTTTATACAGAAACCTTTGGTCTACCTGTTCTCTGCCTTGTAGAAAAAGTAAATTATATTCATAAAAATTGTATTTAATTACTTCATAATATTGAAAAGAATCACAGGAAAAACTCAAATCAATTGGAGATATATTAGATGGCGGCACCATTTGGCAAACTATATAACATTAAGCCCGGGTTCACACTGATGCGGGTTAGAAATCGTATGAGTTTAGCTGAACTGAAATTTCAAACCGGCAATGCAGTCCGACTTCGGGGCGTTTTGACAGACATCTGTGCGGCTTAATGCACAGATGACTATTCAAATCGCCCCCAAAGTTGCCAAAAGTAGTACAGGAACTACCTTTGGGAATCGGTGCGGCACCACAAAGTCGGCGTCGCATCGTTTCGGACGATGCCATTGCCGGCAATAGCCGCCGATTTGGCATGCGATTTGACATTTCAAATTGCATGCCAAAATTGGCCCAATGTGAATGTGGGCTCAGAGGATTTAGGCCTGAGTCTGTATTTGAAAACACTCTGCTGTGTAGGCAACTGATGTGCAACTTTTGCACAGGTACAGCTGCAAATGTACCATGGGTTTACATAACATTATGTAAAGTTTGATGTAAAAGAATGAGCGGTGCTCTTGTATTTTAATTACCGCTTTTGCTAGTGATTGTTTTTGCTGCTGCATTTGACTCAATAAAACTGCTACACTATGATTCATCATCCATGTTGTTTTGGTGGTATTGCTTGAACGAATGAGCTGCTAAAGTGTCCCCTAACGTTGGGTTCACATATGTGCGGCCGTGGTTTTCAGCCCGGGGTCCAGTGCGTTTCTGTTCACTGGTTCAGGTGGGATTCAGGCCTGAATTTTTGCCTGAATTCACACCTGAACCAGATCCAAAAACGCCCAGGACCCTTTACCCTGGACATGTGTGAGCCGGTCACAGTTGCACGTCATGCTAATTGGAATCTAGTTGGAGGATAGGTTCCCATTGGAGGAGATTGCTGTCTGGCTTGCATCCATCCACTCATCCAGCTTGCAAAATGTGTTAGCTACGATCTCAATGGCAGCACAATAATTTTGGTGAGTGTGCACTGCATGAGGAGGAGGAATTCTGGATCACAAGTCAATACTGATCATCAATTCCTGCACAGGTGTCTATCTGTATAGTTTATTATTCCAAATTACTACACTGTAAGTCTTTTTTGCCTTTATGGTAATTTGCACGTTTTGGCACCACGGAATTCTGAGGAGAAGTTTAAAACAGCCAAATACTGGACTCTGGTGATTACAGCACAGAGGTATTACACAAAGCATGTTTGCTGTTCTCTTGGCTGGGACAGCATTTATTTCTGATGAGTTGCCACTTCTTCTGTTAGTTAAGAATTTTCTCCAGATAATATATTTGCATTTTTTTTATATTTTTGAAGTTTCTGTGAGTACTGTATATTACTTTTATTGCAAGCAGCTTCTTATTTACGGCTTTTTGATTTTTGGGTGTAGTGCTGTCTTCTTTTTCTTTTTAGCAGAGGCTCATACCCTGGCTGTACATCTCCTTTAAATTTACATTGAGATCTAGGGTATCTGAGGATATATGATCTAGGTTAGATCGAGGGTATCTGAGGATCTATGATCTAGGTTAGATCTAGGGTATCTAAGGATATATGATCTAGGTTAGATCTAGGGTATCTGAGGATCTATGATCTAGGTTATATGAATGGGATCAAGCCAAAATTAAATTGGTAGAAAAACTAATTATCCAAGGAATTAGAGTGCCTTGAAGAGGGGGGGGGTGTTAAATAAATATTCCATATCAACCTGAAACAAAGTGTAATATGACCCCTAAAAAGAAAAACAAACAGAGGGCACACCAGCCTTGTACATTACCTTTGCAAAACTAATGTATAAAGGATAAAAATTCATACTCACAAACGGGTATTAAGTCAAGCATATAATGTACAGTCCATCAATTGCATCATCCAGCAAGATCAGCTGGCCAGTTGGGATGTGTAGTCCAAAAGCAGCTGACGCATTTCGAGGGTGTCCCCTCTTCTTCAGTAGGTTTTCAGTATTTTGACTCAATACTCGTTTGTGAGTATGAATTTTTATACTTTATACATTAAAGTGTTGCGAAGGTAATGCACAAGGCTGGTGCGCCCTCTGTCCGTTTGTTTTTTTTGTTTTTCTTTTTAGAGTTTCCTCTGGGTTTCCCCCAGACCTGTTATGAGTGGCAACACAGCTGACATGGTAGTTTGATTAGTGACTGCTTTATACTATTCCTTCCGATCTACTGCACGGCCATCTCTTTTTTCGGTACTAATATGACCCCTACCAGCAGGTCCTTCTGTCTCCATTTTTACAGGGCACTTAAACTTCATTTACCGTGATGGAAGGATTTTAGGTCTAAAACGACACCTAGGCCCGAGCTCGCCAACAGTTGGACATAGCATAGAAGACGCATACTCTCCACGCAAGCCCAGGGGACATACAGCAACAAGCAACAAGCCAACTACCTCCAACTCTCTTCTTACCTCAGCCTAACACATAGCACACTTGTGTACTTCACAAAAAGAAGGTGTTGTAATGGAAATTTGTAAGTTCTGTATATAATTGTATTCTATTTTGTATGTATTGCACACTGCCCTCACTGTGCACACAGCACTAATAATGTTTTCAGTAAATGTTTACATTCTTTCGAGTCCTGATTAGAATAAGCCTGCCTATGTAACGCCCCTTGTTACCATGAATGTACAATTGTAATATTAATGTGATACCTACGTAATCATGTGCATAAAAACCTTCAATTGCATCATAATAAAGCAGAACAGTTATTTGGAAAGATGCTGAGCGTATCTTTTGTGTCTGTTCCCTACTGCAGTAGTTATTAATTTGGAACCACTAATCAATATGAGGATAGGAGTTGCCTATCATCAATTTAACCAAGTCAGCATGGCGAGCTTTGCCTTAGGAGGGGATTCCAGGTGACCCTGAGTATCCGAAACAAGGAGCTTGAGACGATCCGGGAATATCTGATAATCAGCCGGCTGAGGTAAGCCTTTTGCTTACATTTGAGTTATCAGACTTCCTTGATCGGTAAGGCATTTTCGGGACAAAGGGTACCTATTTTACTCCCCTTAATCGAACTGTATTGATTGGTGGTTATATGTTATGTTGTCCCTGTCTATTGTCCATTGGAGTGTTATAGATAAGAAAGGGAAGAATAGTACTGTTCACAGGTATATGTAGTACATCTGCTAGATAAAGTAGTTTAGAGGCAAGAGGGTATAGGCACACGTAGAGAAGAGAGAAGAATGGCCAGTCATTATGGGCATTGAATTAAGTAAGGGAATGAAGGGTAAGAGACCCTCAAAAATGCCCAGCGCAAGAGGAGCGCTATATATGAACCGAAGGTGTGGTTCCGCCTATACTGAGCCCCTAGATTAATGGTTAGAGTGGACATGGATCCACAATGGGTAACTGGGCTACCAAAGGCCATAGGGACTAAGAATCATGCAGAGTAAATAGCTAAAGAAACAGCTATCTATGTGAGCAGGATGGATCAAGGGTGACAATTAACACTAGACAGAAAGGGACATTTTCATGTTAAGTTGTGGGATGAATTTGGGGTTAGGCACTACAACTATTATGCCGCGTACACACGGTCGGACTTTTCGTCTACAAAAGTCCGACAGCCTGTCCGACAGACTTCCGGCGGACTTTCGGCGGACTTGCAGCAGACTTTCTAACGAACGGACTTGCCTACCCACGACCACACAAAAGTCCGACGGATTCGTACGTGATGACGTACACCGGACTAAAATAAGGAAGTTCATAGCCAGTAGCCAATAGCTGCCCTAGCATGGGTTTTTGTCCGTCGGACTAGCACACAGACGAGCGGATTTCGGGGTCCGTCGTAGTTACGACGTAAAGATTTGAAGCATGTTTCAAATCTAAAGTCCGTCGGATTTGAGGCTGAAAAAGTCTGCTGAAAGTCCGGAGAAGCCCACACACGATCGGATTACCAGCCAGCTTTAGTCCGTCGGCGTCCGTTGGACTTTTGTAGACGAAAAGTCCGACCGTGTGTACGCGGCATTAGAGTCAGAAACAGAGAAATGAGAGTTAAAACAGAATACTTTATATGTTGTCAGAGAGAGAAGATGGGATGAGCACTCTGGCTGCCCGTCTGATCATAGAAGCTAGATATAAAAGATATCTGAACAAAATAAAGAAAGCAGAATTAAGGCAGGAAAATATTAATGAGAGTTAAAAGAAAGTGAGAGAATGATATGCATGTGTTGTGTACAAATGGGAAAAAGTAAACGATTTTAGAGAGATATTGGTGTATGTGTGTGCGAATGCTGGGACCTTTAGTTCTATTGCTTGTGTGTGTCATGTATGCAGATGTGACCCCCTCCTTTGTGCTCTCATGAAAGAATGTCCCTGAGAGGTCAGTGATAAGCTGGAAGGACACCATGCCAATTCCAGTTTTCTAGACAAAACATTTATAACAAAATGTGCCGGGTTAACGAATCTAATGGTAAACAATGTGATCACAATTATTTTGAATCTGTTTTTCAAACATGGTAAAATGAAGGTTACATTTAACCGTGTATTACACAAATTGAATATCCTTTGATAGTGGAAACACTGCATTTAAAAAAGGGAAAATTAAGTAAAATTAAGTAATAATGAGTATTAATTTCTAATATGAGTTTAACAATTTTATTAATAATATAGATATATTGAAACTGGTTTAGACAACCTTTGGTTGGAAATGAAATCCAGGTTATTGGGGAAATTTGTAATGAATGGGATTAGTTTAGATTAAGATAACAATTTTGTAATTTTACATTTATTCAATAAGCCCTTATTGAGAGAAAAAAAGATTAAGATGAGGTTGTTATTTGGAATAAAGCTGCCATAATATTTAACAAAGCCAAGATGGATGGGATACAAAAGAAGTTCTTCTACAAAAATGAAATTTTAAGGTTTTTGAGAATAACTTGATGTGCGGTCCATGATGTAAGAGTAATAATAAATAAAATTTAAATATAACAGACCCATCACATCAAGTCCACACACCCTGTTAGGATAGATGCCACCTGCAGCCAGTTGATTTATAGTTTTTGATGCTTTCTGGTCCATCATACAGATTATTGATCCTTTTGTTTTTATTTATTTTTATTTTTGAAATCCAAAGCAGAGTGTGTGGATTGTGAAATGATGTGCCCCTTTTCCTTGTAAGTACAGTGGTATAAGCAGAAGAATATTTTGGATTTATGGGCATCTCTCCATGACCGCAGGGTATTGTTATAATTTATTATAATATTGCCAGGAAAAAGTTGTCTTTTGAAACATGAAACTGGAGTTCTTACACAAATAGCATGATAGAAAACAAGCCATTGTAATATATTTATGCAAGCTGGACCCAGTAATAAATGGTTCACCCCGATATATCAGAGCTGTAGCTTTTATGCAAAGGTGCTATTAGACAAAGTTAGATATTGTTTTGGTCAAACATTTAATTTTTAATGGTCCGACATTCTGTGCAGCAAATATACAGCTAACTAAATGTTTGTCTAATGAATGGTTTAAAATATGAGTTTATTTATGTACAAATCTAACAATGAAAAATGCGTACATTTGAATCCAGCCACCTTATTGCCTCTATTGGAGGAGGCTGGAGACAAAGGAAGACACATGTGTTAAATTGATGACGTAGGAATCAGTTGCTGTGAGCCCAGTGCGGGACACACTCCCTGAAGACCCAGATATTACATTTTTTGTAAATTTGAGTATGCAGTTTATCACCCAGAAGGATACTCTGTATTCAAAGTCATTGGATCTTTTTTCCCCAGCTCAAGAAGCAGAGCTCCATGTTTTAGCAAAGCCTGTGAGCTATACAAAGAGTGTATATTTATATAGATAGTCGAGATATAGAGAGCTTTTGGTTCCATTTAAAGGGCCAGAAGTTTGTTTTTACTTCGGCAGGTAAACCAATCAAGCATGCCAAGTTAATTTGATCGGCTGTTTTCAGCCTTCCAGCTTCTTGCTGAGGTAGCCATATTAACTTTCACACATGGAAGCAGACCAGGTGACTAAGGATGCTGCATTTACAGCCCCGGACACTTGATGGGTCTGTGCAACTCACAGATTCCACCCTAGTTCTGGCCCAGTATAGCTGGGATTAATAATTCAACTTTAAGGACCCCAGAACGAGAAGAACAAGTGGTCCACAGGGGGCAACTTCTTAAGAAACAGGACTTTGGAAAAGGTGATCATTTATGTCTGTTAGCCACTCTTTTCCCTCCAGCTTGACACATGGACTGTGTCATCAGTCACAAGCAGTTATGGCTGCCTTAGTAAATGAGCATGGGATAGAGCCAGGGTTCTCCACAGTTGTTTTTATAACATACCACTTCTTGTTTTACCTGTTACCAAAGGTGTTACCAAAAGCTGAACTTCCCTTCCAGAGATTACAAAAAGATATATCCAGATGCCCAAGTTAGGATCTTACGAGTATGCATTTTGTCTGTATGGACATGATTTTTTGATGTCCAGTGGCAAATGCTACTGCAAAGGCCACAGTAAAAAGTGTTATCAGAAGTAGTTTGTAAGTACAGAGTGCAGAAAGTACAGAGAGTAACAGAGGAAATCATTTTTTATAGGAGAGTCCTTACTAGAAGTTTTGAGGTTTTATTTTTACACCCCCTACTGTCTACAATGTAGCGGACAAAGTAGAGTAAGAAACTAGAAAACTTTTGCCTGAATGTTTTCTTATATTTTATCAGGCCCCTAGGGGGGATGTTGGACTCTCTCCCTATGGGATTTGGTTTGGGAATGTGTTACTCACTTGCTTATATTTTGTCTCAGCAGCTGAAATCCTCCATTCGGATCTCACAGAGAATGTTGCTGATCTTTTAAGGTTTTTTGACAAACTCATTTATATGTTTTCTCCCCAATTCCAGATCCTAAAAGTTTGAAAGGATCTAAAACTAAAGCCAGGTGACTTGTGGATTGTTAAGAGACATTTATATATAAGGAAATGTTTGGAGACTCAATACAGCATCTATTTCATGTACAGTTTTTGCAAAACTTGAAGGAAAAGTCACCTGGATCCACACCAGACACTGCAAAAATGACTAAATTAAAGAAATCTCTGTGTTTGATTTGTTTCCCTCTTGTGATCACAGTCTAGGGTACTTTTTGATTCAATTACTTTAATTGTAAGGGATATATATATTTGAAAAGTAGTTAGCCATGTTGAAGTCATATTTTGTCTTTTGTACGTTTTCCATTTTATGTAGAATTGTCTGTGTTTACATATGCTGATAAGTCAGCATGCCCACAGTTCAGCTAGAAGGCCATTCTGGCCACAGGAGTGTACAGCCAGTACTCTGTAAATATGTCTCATCAATCATTTGTTTTTCACAATGAAAAGTCATTTGGTAATGCAAAAGTTGCTCAGCTATTATTTTCTCCACAATGGAGTTTTTGGCCAGGACTACCTCCACCTAAGTGTGTGGAGGTTCCAGGTTAAAGGTGATAGCAGGTATGGTTAGTGATCAAAATGTTGATCAAAAGAGGGGAGACTGTAATGGAAATTTGTAAGTTCTGTATATAATTGTATTCTATTTTGTATGTATTGCACACTGCCCTCACTGTGCACACAGCACTAATAATGTTTTCAGTAAATGTTTACATTCTTTCGAGTCCTGATTAGAATAAGCCTGCCTATGTAACGCCCCTTGTTACATGAATGTACAATTGTAATATTAATGTGATACCTACGTAATCATGTGCATAAAAACCTTCAATTGCGTCATAATAAAGCAGAACAGTTATTTGGAAAGATGCTGAGCGTATCTTTTGTGTCTGTTCCCTACTGCAGTAGTTATTAATTTGGAACCACTAATCAATATGAGGATAGGAGTTGCCTATCATCAATTTAACCAAGACAGTGTCTAAGCCAAATTGCTTTATAAAAAGCTGATTTTACTTTAACTTAAAGGAATGTGTATAGTCCATTCAACAGAAAAGCTTCACAAGGTGTATTTTGTATTACACAGTCTAACTCCACAAAGTGACTAAGCCACGCTTACTAATCATGGGAAAATAAAAGTGTGCGTCCGATAATTGTACAAGGATAAAGCGCCTCTGTTACTCATAGGCACATGCCTACTGGTATATCTGGCCCTGGCTTTAGTAAATTATACAAACAAACTAAAGTTTGGAGCTTAATTGATGGAAGACATTGACTTCAGTCATCCGGCTTTTAATTTGAGGATAAATTGCACCACAGTACCTGCAGCGAGAGAAGTCACAGAGGGCTTGTTTAGAGATTAATTACTTGAATGACAATAACCTAGGCCACTGGTTCAGATTAACGTGAACTCCAGGAAGATTAAAAAACAAAACAAAAAAAAAAAAAACACACACATACACACCATGAATGCAGTTATGTATTTATTACAACAATCATGAAAATCCATCTGGATAAATGTACTTTACTGGTCGTTTGCAAGTTTTAAAAGCGTGGAAATAGTAATGGCTATCAGGATCAATCTGGTGTAGCTATATGGGTGTTGGCCCCAGTGCAGACAATGGGCTCTTTCCCACCCCCACCCCCCTTTACTGTGCCTAAACCCTCCAGCCCATGCTATACTACCACTACTATTATGCAGAAGAAAGAGTTCTGTCCTTTCATCTGGCTACAAGTTATAACACCCCTTTGGCTTGCATTTTCTTTTTTTTACAATTATTTTATTTATTCAAGGAACACAGTCGAACACAGACATCTGGGCAATTACAGTGTGTTATCTTACATCACATTGCATATACTGTATATTTTATACACCATAGCATTTTATTACCTGTTAAGGACAATATGACATTTTTTTTATCTGATACGTCTCTGTCATATTATGTGACAGTTGCTATAGGCGGCGTCTTTCCTCTGGGTGTACATTAGATAGCAATATTAATGGTGCAGATGTGTTACCCTTCGTCCAGTCTCCGACCGGTTCCAGTTCTTTCTAAAATTTTATATACTAGAAGAGTTTAGGTCCCAAAAATTCGGGACTACATAACCGGGAAAAAAATAAATAAATAAATAAAAATAATAGAGAGAAGTATAGTAAGCAAACATGTAGGAAAGAAAAAGAGGAAAGGCTTGCATTTTCTAAGTAGTAGTGAGTGTAAAACACTAGAGGCTGGGGAAAATTGTGAACAGAAAAGGTCCAGTATCAGCTGTGAATGCAGTTTCTATGCCACTGCATCTGTCCTTGAGTTATTAGTATCTAGAATGCCTTGCTATTCATAAATGTTTACTAATATTAATGGGGAAAAAAATCTCTTAATTTCAACTTGGCTTGGATTTAATTGATCTGTGCGGTTTCACTAGTTTTGTTAATTATAATAATAATTTGGAAAGCAACAGGAGAAATTACTGATTAGAGCCTGGGTAGAAAAAAATCATGTAATTTGCCCTATGAATGTGGTTTATGGGCATGGACAAAGTAATAGCTATCCTGATCAAAGATGTCCTTTCCTGGTTTTTCAGTAACTGCAATGACCTTTAGTTTCACTATTTCATATCCAGCCTTCCTAAATGTCATCTCCAGTTCTTCCTTATTAAGGGTCAGGCAGGAGAATATCTTTTGACCAACATAATAGTATGTACAATTAAGCACACTCTGAATTACTATGTGACCCCCTGGTTTAATGAGGCCCTTAAGATTCCTCAAAGTATCGTTGAAAGAGTCTACGTCTTTGCAAGGTGCTTCTAAACAGAGGCAACTAATCAGGCAATCAGCATGTGGCATCTCCACCGGGTCATATAGGTTCTTCTTCAGAGCAACACATTTCAGAACTTTTGTCACTGTTCCCCTCAGTTGTTCTTGTCAAGCATATAATGTACAGTCCATCAATTGTATCATCCAGCAGGATCAGCTGGCCAGTTACAATGGTGGGATGTTTGGTCCAAAAGCAGTTGACGCATTTTGAGGGTGTCCCCTCTTCTTCAGTAGCTCTTCAGTATTTTGACTCAATACTCGTTTGTGAGTATGAATTTTTATCCTTTCTACATTAAACGGTTGCAAAGGTAATGCATAAGGCTGGTGCGCCCTCTGTCTGTTTTTTTTTTTTTTGAGTTTCCTCTGGGTTTCTCCCGACCTGTTATGAGTGTCAACACAGCTGGCACGGTGGTTTGATTAGTGAAGACTGCTTTATACTATTGGACCGAGCAGGTAAGTATACATTGTGTATCATTTCAATTTAAACAAATCACTTTAACCCCTTTAACACTGGCCACTTTCACCTTAGGCCAATTTTCAGCTTTCAGCGCTGTCGCACTTTAAATGACAATTAGGCGGTTATGCAACTCTGTACCCATATGAAGTTTTTATCATTTTTTTTTTTTTAGACAGATAGAGCTTTGTTTTGGTGGTATTTATTCACCACTGGGTTTTTCTAAAGGCTGAAAATTTTGAAATTCTTTTCTTAGTTTCTATTTAAACATTTTGCGAAATAAGTAATTTTTCTTCTTTACTAATGTACGCTTATGAGGCTGCACTTATGGGCACTGATGAGGGGGCACTGATGGAAACTTATAAGCTGCACTAATGGGCATGGATAGGCGGCACTGATAACCTGCACTTATGGGGCGGCACTGATGATCAGTGTAAACGGTGTGCTGACAGGTTTGCCACTTATCGGCAATCCTTTCCTCACACAGACACAGCGTGTGAGGAAAAGCCTGCCAATAACCGGCAAGTCTGTGTAAATGTGATCAGCTGTGATTGGACATAGCTGATCACATAGTAAAGGGCCGCTGTGATTGGCCTTTTACCTTGATCTGTGATCAGCTGTGTCCAAAGGACATTGCAATCACAGAGTGAGCCCGATGCGCTCCCCAGGGGGCACTTGGGAGGTGTGCTCTAAGAAGACATCCTTGGACACCCTCCTAGGAGAGAGCAGCTATAGTCGAAAGAGGGCTACAGCGCAGTATTAAAGTAGTTAAGTTATGATTTAGAACCATAAGTAAGTTACAATTTACATTATTGAATTTACAAATTGTTTTCTATATTTAACTTGTGTGAAACATTTTGTAGATTTCACCTAGGTGCAAGACCCCCCCAAAAAATATTATTCAGGTCAGTTCCTTTTACAGCACTGTCCTTTAAGATGGTATGAGGCAGGATTTTTACCTGAAAAAATGGATTGGATACCTGGATCAACCATGTAAATACACTAATTTATAAATTCAATCATTGTATCAATCATTTTATCAATCATTCAGCTCTGGGAGCCCCCCCAGAGGTGCAGTCCTAGCGACCTAGCATATACCAAAAAAGAGAGAAGAAAGTTCTCCCAAGAGGGCCAATTAGGACACTAAGATTGATTTAATGATTTGGTAGAAAAAACACACAACAACAATTTACTGAGACAGAGGATACCTAAAGCGTACCTCACAGATATGTTTAAAAAAGACAACATTGTCGTAATAAAAATGGGGGACGCAGCTGCGCATGCACCATACACTCACAAACTCACACTCATACGCATAAAATGATCATCAAAAAATCTCCAATAATGAATTTGACAGGATTTTTACCTGGCCTTTAGCTGCCTCCTACTCCCTTGAAAGGAAATAATTAGGGATGGGCTGACTGTTTGAGTCGAACATGAGTTTGCCTCGAATATCGGCTGTTCAATCATTCACCGAAGATCGAACATTATGGGCCGTTCGCGCCAAATTCGAGCGGCGTGTCATGGCACATAATGCACAGCGTCATTGCAGTGGTTTGCTGGCTGATAAATGGCCAAGCATGCACTATGACCTGCATGCTTTGGCCAATCACAGTGCCGTAAGCAAACAGAGCCATAATTGGCCAAAGGCAGGGTGCCTTTGGCCAATTAGGGCTCAGGGGGTTAAGTACATGCCCCACACTATATAAGGCCACCTGCACGTCGGCCAGGTGTAGTGTGTTGCTGGCATTATAGATAGAGAGAGAGAGAGAGAGAGAGTGTGAGTGTGTCATTTCATTTACTTTAAGCAGGCAGTTTATTCAGTTAGCTAGATCTCACTGCAGACAATTCCTGCTGTACTATTTCTAATCTACTTCAGGCAGGCAGTTGATCCAGTTTAGCTAGATCTCACTGCAGACTGTTCCTGCTGTACTATTTCTAATCTACTTCAGGCAGGAAGTTGATCCAGTTTAGATAGATCTCACTGCAGACCGTTCCTGCTGTACTATTTCTAATCTACTTCAGGCAGGCAGTTGATTCAGTTTAGCTAGATCTCACTGCAGACCGTTCCTGCTGTACTATTTCTAATCTACTTCAGGCAGGCAGTCGATTCAGTTAGCTGCAGTGTATTTCATATATATATATATATATATATATATATATATATATATATATATATATATATATATATATATATATATATATATATACACATACACATATATATATATATATATATATATATATATATATATACACACACATATATACAGCCAGAATGCTATATATATAGATCTCACTGCAGACTGTTCCTGCTGTACTGTTTCTATTTCTAATATACTTCAGGCAGCCAGTTGATTCAGTTAGCTGCAGTGTATTTCATAATATTATATGTATATCTATATATAGATATATCTATATATAGATATATATATATATATATTAGTCTAGCCAAGCCTATACCCGACAGTAGGCCATTCCTGGAGTACGTGGTAAAAGACACTTTCAGGCAGGTGACTCAGTGATGTGCAGTTCATAAAATATATATCCACTGCATTGTAGTCCAGCCAAGCCTATACCTGACTGTAGGCCATTCCTGGAGTATGTATTCAAAGACACTTTCAGGCAGGTGACTCATTGAGCTGCAGTTCACTTAATATATATATATGTGTATATATATATATATATATATATATATATATATATTTATAGTCTAGCCAAGCCTATACCTTCTACCTCTCCCTTCTAGATTGTAAGCTCTAACGAGCAGGGCCCTCTGATCGATATTGTATTGTAATTGTACTGTCTTCCCCGGTGTTGTAAAGCGCTGCACAAACTGTTGGCTCTATATAAATCCTGTATAATAATACACCTGACTGTAGGCCATTCCTGGTGTACTGTTTTTCGTAAACTTCAGGCATTGTTTTGCTAATCTAATTGCACAGTATGTCTGGAAGGCCACCAAGGTGAGGCAGATGCTCACAGGCCTCTAAAAGGGGCAAGCAGGCTCTGTGTCTACAGCCAACAGTGCTGGTCATGGACACGGTGCATCCTCAGCACATGGCCATGGGGCACGCTTGTCCTTTTTTTCGGCAGCTGGTCGTGTTGAGCCACAACATGCAGAAGAGTTTGTAGAGTGGATGACCAAGCCATCCTCATCCTCTGTCACTCAGGCTCAGGGTACTTTGTCTGCCATTGCAGCTGCCAAAGCTGCCTCTTCCATCGGCTCAATGTCATCATTCACTCCTTCCCTAGCCCCACCATCATGCCCTGAGGAATCCCCTGAACTGTTTGACCACAGTGTAGGGTACATGCTGCTGGAGAATGCGCAGCGTTTTGAAGGCTCTAATGATGGTACCCAGGTTGAGGATGGAGGCAGTAACGTGAGCCCAGAGAGAGGGGGTGCCCAAGAAGGACAAGAAACTTGCAGTCATGTTCCCCCAGCTGCAGCATACTGCCAGGTTTGCTCCAGTGGCGAGAAGGGAGGGGACGATTAGGTCACTGACTCTACGTGGGTGCCAGATAGAAGGGAGGAGGAGGAGGAGGCACATCTTCAACGAGGCAGGATGCCCTCCAGGGGCCAGCTTAAGGGCAGGCAACTGACTGCATCACACCGCAGAGCTCCGCATGCGCAGGGTGCTGCTGACTCCACGCTTTTTCCAAAAGTTCTTTGGTGTGGGCCTTTTTTGAGACATGTGGAGCAGATCACACCATTGCGGTTTGCAACATTTGTCTGAAGCATATCAAGAGTGGCCAAAACAGTAACCGCTTGGGCACCACATGCTTGACCAGACATATGTCGAGCTCCCATGCAGTCCATTGGCAACAGTACTTAAAAGACCCACACCAAAGAAAAAGGCAGATCTCTCCTTGCTCCTCATCAGCTGGGATCTCCAACCCCACTCTAACTTCAGTCCTCTTAGAGACCTGCACTGAGAGGAATGAAGGTGTAGAATTAGGTGTTCCAAGCACTTGCGGGCAATCTGCTACCGGTACACCAACATCTGATTGTAGCAGGCAAATTTCCCTACCCCAGTTGCTAAACCGGCAAAAGAAATTCGGTCCCAGCCATCCACATGCTCAGCGGCTGAATGCTAGTTTGTCTAAATTGCTAGCACTCCAACTGCTGCCTTTTCAACTGGTAGACTCTGCCCCCTTTCGAGAACTTGTGGAATGTGCGGTACCTCAGTGGCAGATTCCCAAACGCCAATTTTTTTTCTCGGAAGGCCATTCCAGCTCTCTACCGACATGTGGAAGGCAATGTCTTGGCCTCGTTGGACAGGGAAAGCAGGTTCTGTATCTAGAGCCAACAGTGCTGGTCATGGAGACGGTGCATCCTCATCAGCACGTGTCCGTGGGACACGCTTGTCCTTTTTTTCGGCAGTTGGCCGTGTTGAGCCGCAACATGTGGAAGACTTGGTAGAGTGGATGACCAAGCCATCCTCATCCTCCTCATCCTCTCTCACCCAGGCTCAGGGTACTTTGTCTGGCAAAGCAGCTGCCAACGCGGCCTCTTCCCTCGGCTCAATGGCATCAGTCACTCCTTCCCTAGCCCCACCATATCCTCCTGAGGAGTCCCTCGAACTGTTTGACCACAGTGTTGGGTACATGCTCCAGGAGGATGCCCAGCATTTTGAAGGCTCCGACGATGGTACCCAGCTAGAGGAAGGCAGTAACGTGAGCCCAGAGAGAGGGGATGCCCAAGAAGGACAGCAATCTGTTCCCCCAGCAGCAGCATACTGCCAGTTTTGCTCCAGTGATGGAGGAGGGAGGGTATGAGGAGGTCACTGACTTCACGTGGGTGCCTGATAGGAGAGAGGAGGCACATCACCAACGAGGCAGTATGCCCTCCGGGGGCCAGCTTAAGGGCAGCACACCGACTGCATCACACCGCAGAGCTCCGTATGTGCAGGGCGCTGCTGTCTCTGCGCATTATTCCAAAAGTTCTTTGGTGTGGCCCGTTTTTGAGATGAGTGCATCAGATCCCACCGCTGCTATTTGCAACATATGTCTCAAGCGTATCTCTCGTGACCAAAACATCTCCACATCTCCCGCTTGGGCACCACATGCTTGACCAGACATATGTCGAGCTCCTATGCAGTCCGTTGGCAACAGTACTTAAAAGACCCACACCAAAGAACAAGGCAGATCTCTCCTTGCTCCTCATTAGCTGGGATCTCCAACCCCACTCTAACTTCAGTCCTCTTAGAGACCTGCACTGAGAGGAATGAAGGTGTAGAATTAGGTGTTCCAAGCACTTGCGGGCAATCTGCTACCGGTACACCAACATCTGATTGTAGCAGGCAAATTTCTCTACCCCAGTTGCTAAACCGGCAAAAGAAATTCGGTCCCAGCCATCCACATGTTCAGCGGCTGAATGCTAGTTTGTCTAAATTGCTAGCACTCCAACTGCTGCCTTTTCAGCTGGTAGACTATGCCCCCTTTCCAGAACTTGTGGAATGTGCGGTACCTCAGTGGCAGCTTCCCAAACACCAATTTTTTTTCTCGGAAGGCCATTCCAGCTCTCTGCCGACATGTGGAAGGCAATGTCTTGGCCTCGTTGGACAGGGCGGTCAGCGGTAAGGTGCATATTACCGCTGACTCATGGTCCAGCAGGTATGGACAGGGACATTACCTTTCTTTCACGGCACACTGGGTAACCCTGCTGGCAGCTGGGAAGGATGCAGGACAGGGTGCAGTATTGTTGCAGCTTGTTCCGCCACCACGCCTCCAAAATGCTGGTAGTGGTGATTCTGCCACACCTCTCTCCTCCACCCCCTCCTCTTCTTCTTCCTCTATGGCCTCTTCCTGTGCAGATTTCGAACCAGCGGTGCTCCGCGGGCATTCTAGGGGCTACGCAAGCACTCAGGCAAAAAGATGCCATGCGGTGCTTGAGTTGGTCTGCTTAGGGGACAGGAGCCACACTAGGGCAGAGATTCTGGCAGCTCTGCAGGGGCATGCTCAGAGGTGGTTGACGCCATGCCAGCTTCAGCCAGGAATGGTGGTTTGCGACAATGGCACCAACCTCCTCTCCGCCCTCCAACAGGGACACTTCACCCATGTTTGGCTCACAACCTTAATTTGGTGGTGCAGCGGTTCTTGTGCAGGTACAGGATCTCCTGAGGCAGGCCAGGAAAGTCTGTGGGCATTTCTGACGGTCATATAATGCCAGTGCTCGGCTGGCTGACCTCTAAAAGGAATGCAACCTGCCCAAGAACCATATCAGAAGAGAGGAGGACTTCTTTACCTCTCAAGGCGCCCTTTATCCAGACAGTATACCTGCAGGCCCGCCTATCACACAGGAAGAGGAGGAGGAGGATTGTGTCAGCATGGAGGTGGAGCCTGGCACTCAGCATCAGCAGCAGTCTTCAAGGGATCATTTTCAGGCCCCAGAAACCCATGGACTTGTACGTGGCTGGCAGGAGGTGGCTGCAGATCAGGTCGTCCTTAGTGACCCAGAGGACTCTGGACCGAATGCCTCAGCAAACCTATGCAGCATGGCCTCCCTAAACCTGCAAAGCCTGCGAAAGGACCCTCAGATTCGTGGTATTAAGGAGAGGGATCAGTACTGGCTGGCAACCATTCTTGATACACGTTCCAAGGGTAAGGTGGCAGAACTTATCCAGCCATCGCAGAGGGAGCAGAAGATGAAACATCTTCTGGAGGCCTGGCAGAACGATTTGTGCAATGCGTTTCCAGAGCCTGGGAGGTTACAATTTCCTGGTCCTCCTGGACAACATGTTGCTGAGGCTTCGGTCAGTCACAGAAGGAGCGGTGGAGAAGGTGGCCGTCTGACCAATGCGTTCAGACAATTTTTTAGTCTGCAGCCCCAAGGTTGATCGGTTCCAGCAACCATCGCCAGTGTCTGTTGTACATGGTGCAAGAATACCTAGAGGCAAGATCAGACTTGGAGATCTTTCCAGCTAAAAATCCACTGGGTTACTGGGTCTTGAGGATGGATCACTGGCCAGAGCTTGCACAGTATGCAATTGAGCTACTGGTCTGTCCTGCATCCAGCGTTCTTTTGGAACACACATTCAGTGCCTCTGGAGGCTTTGTAACCGATCACAGAGTGCGCCTGTCCACCGACACGATTGATCGGCTCGCCTTCATAAAAATGAATCAGTCTTGGATCTCCAGCTACCAAGCACCTGATCCTGTGGTAACCAACTCATTTTTTAATGAATGTGAGATCCCTTGAAGACTATGCTGATGCTGAGTGACTATCCTGTTATGCTGAGTGGCTATCCTATTCCTCCTCAATGTTCATGTTGATAGCTTCTGAGAACCTTTTTGGTTCTGGGCACCACCACCAGTGGCTAAGGCCCAATTTTGCTGCCCCTGTTTAACAGGGGCGTGTAACTACAATCATTGCTGTAATATTTTGCAGCAGGGCTCGTTCCTGTACTCAACAAGAGTATCTGTGAGGAGTTGCAGTGTTATGACACCACCACCACTGCCTAAGGCCCAATTTTTCTGCCCCTGTTTAACTGGGGCGTGTAATCACAATTTTTGATCAAATATTTAACAGCAGGGCTCGTTCCTGCGCTCAACAAGAGTATCTGTGAGGGGTTGCAGCGTTGTGGCACCACCACCACTGCCTAATAGGGATGAGCCGGACACCCCCCTGTTCGGTTCGCACCAGAACATGCGAACAGGCAAAAAATTAGTTCGAACACGCGAACACCGTTAAAGTCTATGGGACACGAACATGAATAATCAAAAGTGCTAATTTTAAAGGCTTATATGCAAGTTATTGTCATAAAAAGTGTTTGGGGACCTGGGTCCTGCCCCAGGGGACATGGATCAATGCAAAAAAAAGTTTTAAAAAACGTCCGTTTTTTCGGGAGCAGTGATTTTAATTAAGCTTAAAGTGAAACAATAAAAGTGTAATATCCCTTTAAGTTTCGTACCTGGGGGGTGTCTATAGTATGCCTGTAAAGGGGCGCATGTTTCCCGTGTTTAGAACAGTCTGACAGCAAAATGACATTTCAAAGGAAAAAAAGTCATTTAAAACTACTCACGGCTATTAATGCATTGCCGGTCCGACAATACACATAGAAGTTCATTAAGAAAAACGGCATGGGAATTCTCCACAGGGGAACCCCGAACCAAAGTTAAAAACAAAAATGACGTGGGGGGACCTGAAGGGCCTGGTATGGAATTTAGGGGGACCCCCTACGTAATTTTTTTAAAAATTTTGGCCGGGGTTCCCCTTAATATACATACCAGACCTGAAGGGCCTGGTATGGAATTTAGGGGGACCCCCCACGTCATTTTAAATTTTGGTTCGGGGTTCCCCTGTGGGGAATTCCCATGCCGTTTTTATCAATGAACTTCTATGTGTATTGTCGGACCGGCAATGCATTAATAGCCGCGAGTAGTTTTAAATGACTTTTTTTCCTTTGAAATGTCATTTTGCTGTCAGACTGTTCTAAACACGGGAAACATGCGCCCCTTTACAGGCATACTATAGACACCCCCAGGTAAGAAATTTAAAGGGATATTACACTTATATTGTTTCACTTTAAGCATTATTAAAATCACTGCTCCCGAAAAAACCTCAGTTTTTAAAACTTTTTTTTGCATTGATACATGTCCCCTGGGGCAGGACCCAGGTCCCTAACCACTTTTTATGACAGTACCATGCATATAAGCCTTTAAAATTAGCACTTTTGATTTCTCCCATAGACTTTTAAAGGATGTTCCGCTGCGTTCGAATTTGCAGCGAACACCCCAAATTGTTCGCTGTTTGGCGAACTTGCGAACAGCCCATGTTCGAGTCGAACATGAGTTCGACTCGAACTTGAAGCTCATCCCTACTGCCTAAGACCCAATTTTTCTGCCCCTGTTTAACAGGGGCGTGTAATTACAATTTTTGATCTACTGTTTCATAACAGGGCCCATTCCTGCTTCCACCAAGAGTAACTGTGAGGGCTTACAGTGTTGTGGCACCACCACCACACCACCACTAAAGGCCCAATTTTTCTGCCCCTGTTCAACAGGGGCATGTAATTACAATTCTTGATATAATATTTCACAGCAGGGCCCGTTCCAGCGCCCAGCAAGAGTAACTGTGAGGGCTAATAGTGTACTGGTACCACCAACACCTAAGGCCCAATTTTCCACAGAGTGTATAGGGCAGGCCGTATAGTATATACAGGCGGTCCCCTATTTTCAAAAATCCGACTTACAAACGACTCCTACTTACAAACAGAGGGAGACAACAGGAAGTGAGAGGAAATCTACCCCTAGGAAGGGAAATTGTCTCCTGTAAGAGTTAATATGGGAAAAAGGTGTCTCCTCCACTGATTTATCACCAATCCTTGTTTCCCTTAAAAACCCCAAATTTTCAAAATCCAATTGCCATTGGGACAGAAAGTGAGGTGAAATCTTCTGAACAGGGGGGCACAGACAGCAAAACAAATCTTATAGGGGTGATAACCCTTTTCTATGTTTTCCAAAAAGCTTTAAAATAGATTTTTTGGCTGGAGCTACACTAACAAAATGTACCTGTTCCAAATTACAAACAGATTCTACATAAGAACAAACCTACAGTCCCTGTCTTGTTTTCACTGTACTGCTGTTCAGAGTACAGTGAAGACGGAAGATATTCAGACCCCCTTAAATTTTTCACTCTTTGTTTTATTGCAGCCATTTGCTAAAATCATTTAAGTTCATTTTTTTTCCTCATTAATGTACACACAGCAACCCATATTGACAGAAAAACACAGAATTGTTGACATTTTTGCAGATTAAAAAAGAAAAACTGAAATATCACATGGTCCTAAGTATTCAGACCCTTTGCTCAGTATTTAGTAGAAGCACCCTTTTGATCTAATACAGCCATGAGTCTTTTTGGGAAAGATGCAACAAGTTTTTCACACCTGGATTTGGGGATCCTCTGCCATTCCTCCTTGCAGATCCTCTCCAGCTCTGTCAGGTTGGATGGTAAACGTTGGTGGACAGCCATTTTTAGGTCTCTCCAGAGATGCTCAATTGTGTTTAAGTCAGGGCTCTGGCTGGGCCATTCAAGAACAGTCACGGAGTTGTTGTGAAGCCACTCCGTTATTTTAGCTGTGTGCTTAGGGTCATTGTCTTGTTGGGAGGTAAACCTTCGGCCCAGTCTGAGGTCCTGAGCACTCTGGAGAAGGTTTTTGTCCAGGATATCCCTGTACTTGGCCGCATTCATCTTTCCCTCGATTGCATCCAGTTGTCCTGTCCCTGCAGCTGAAAAACACCACCACAGCATGATTCTGCCACTACCATGCTTCACTGTTGGGACTGTATTGGACAGGGGATGAGCAGTGCCTGGTTTTCTCCACACATACCGCTTAGAATTAAGGCCAAAAAGTTCTATCTTGGTCTCAGACCAGAGAATCTTATTTCTCACCATCTTGGAGTCCTTCGGGTGTTTTTTAGCAAACTCCATGCGGGCTTTCATGTGTCTTGCACTGAGGAGAGGCTTCCATCAGGCCACTCTGCCATAAAGCCCTGACTGGTGGAGGGCTGCAGTGATGGCTGACTTTCTACAACTTTCTCCCATCTCCGACTGCATCTCTGGAGCTCAGCCACAGTGATCTTTGGGTTCTTCTTTACCTCTCTCACCAAGGCTCTTCTCCCCCGATAGGTCAGTTTGGCCAGATGGCCAGCTCTAGGAAGGGTTCTGGTCGTCCCAAATGTCTACCATTTAAGGATTATGGAGGCCACTGTGCTCTTAGGAACCTTAAGCTCAGCCACAGTGATCTTTGGGTTCTCTTTACCTATCTCACCAAGGCTCTTCTCCCCCGATAGTTCAGTTTGGCTGGACGGCCAGCTCTAGGAAGGGTTCTAGTCATCCCAAATGTCTTCCATTTAAGGATTATGGAGGCCACTGTGCTCTTAGGAACCTTAAGTGCAGCAGAAATTTTTTTGTAAGCTTGGCCAGATCTGTGCCTTGCCACAATTCTGTCTCTGAGCTCTTCAGGCAGTTCCTTTGACCTCATGATTCTCATTTGCTCTGACATGCACTGTGAGCTGTAAGGTCTTATATAGACAGGTGTATGGTTTTCCTAATCAAGTCCAATCAGTATAATCAAACACAGCTAGACTCAAATGAAGGTGTAGAACCATCTCAATGATGATCAGAAGAAATGGACAGTACCTGAGTTAAATATATGAGTGTCACAGCAAAGGGTCTGAATACTTAGGACCATGTGATATTTCAGTTTTTCTTTTTTAATAAATCTGCAAAAAATTCTGTGTTTTTCTGTCAATATGGGGTGCTGTGTGTACATTAATGAGGAAAAACAATGAACTTAAATGATTTTAGCAAATGGCTGCAATATAACAAAGAGTGAAAAATGTAAGGGGGTCTGAATACTTTCTGTCCCCACTGTATATAGGGCCTGGGGGCCCAACGCCTTTTCTTTTTTTAATTTGGGTGCGGGGTTCCCCTTAATATCCATACAAGACCCAAAGGGCCTGGTAATGGGCTGGGGGGGGGGGGGGTTACCCATGCCGTTTCTCTCACTGATTTCCATCCATATTGCCAGGACCCGACATTACATTAAAGCCTCAAGCAGTTTTAAATGACTTTTATTCCTTTAGAAATGTCATTTTGTGCAGGGACTGTTCTAAGCACGGGAAACACGCGCCACTTTACAGGAATACTATTGACACCCCCCAGGTACGATATTTAAAGGAATATTTCACTTTTATTTTTTCACTTTAAGCATCATTAAAATCACTGCTCTCGAAAAAACGTCCGTTTTTAAAACTTTCTTTTCCATTGATACATGTCCCCTGGGGCAGGACCCGGGTCCCCAAACCCTTTTTAAGACAATAACTTGCATATCAGCTTTTAAAATTAGCACTTTTGATTTCTCACGTTCGAGTCCCATATACTTTAATGGTGTTTGAACGTTCGTGCAAACTTTCGGTCCGTTTGCATGTTCTGGATGCGAAGCTGGCCGCCACCAGACTTTTACACAGGCTCTCCTGAGAGAGATAGAGAGAGCCTGTCAGCTTCTGCAAGGGATTTCTCCCGTCCTCTCCATGGCACTGCATAGTAGGAGCGGCGCTCGTATAGGACACAGGCCACCCGTCTTACTCCCTCCCCTGCATCCTCATCAGCAGGGGAAGAGAGCCAATCAAGAACAAGTAAAACAGCTGCAAAACATTTTAGGATATATAGTCCCATAGCCTTGTATGGGGGCAGGAACTACAAGAGCCAGAATGCTCTGGGGGAAAAGAACTAAAGACTCCATCTTGTTTTCCTGAGAGAATTCATCCACCACGAGGCAGGATAAGAGACTGTACCCAGGGGAGAGGTGTTGCCTCCTGGGTCCTTTCCCCAGCTCCTTTACAAGTCCCATGGCCGGTCGGGGACATTCAGCCTGAGAGAGGGAATTCCAGGTGCATATCCAGGCGCACCGATGGCGTGAAGTGTTCCATTGTGAGGTGACCAGTTGAGCCTGGCTGTTCCAGGACGTTCGTTTCGGCCTTGACTGCGGGATTGGTGAGAGGGCACTTGCACATAGACAGAGTTACCTCACTTTTGCCTATACTTACCAGAAACTGGGTCTCGTTATTGGCCTGTTAAGCAGTCACAATGTCTGCCTTGTTATTCCGATAGTCCAACCTATGTGTGTGATTATGTCAGTATGACATTGTATATTCCTGATACTGTCAGCATACTACAGATACACTTTGCCTAGAAGGAGTTTAAGTGCACCAACTAAAGTGACTAGCCAAAGATCCAAGGCCTCATCCGTCTTCCAAGGGATTGAAGTTACTGGTGCCATACTGGCATGCACACACATGTTCAGTCTCTGTATATGTAGTGGGTGTGCGGTATAGTTTATCTTGGGAGTTAAGCCATTGAATGTTGATTTGGGTACAGTGTTTGTAGTTAGGTCTGTGGTATCAGGGGAGAGAAGAGAGTGGTCTCACGTAAGAGAGGGTCATTCTTCTGCTCTCCTCCTGCCCGGACTCATAGAGCCAATTTTTTGTAGAGGTAACCAATCTGACATAGAGTTGCCATTGCTAAAGTGTTTGCCTCTGCTCTTGGGGTTATTCTTAGGTTAGAAATCCACTGAAAGCAGCCTGAATATAGTATTGAGCTATATTGTTCTTGGTCTTAGTTATGTGTTCAGTTGATTCACTTGATATATATATTAGGGATGAGCCGAACACCCCCCGGTTCGGTTCGCAGCAGAACATGCGAACAGGCAAAAAATTCATACGAACATGCGAACACTGTTAAAGTCTATGGGACACGAACATGAATAATCAAAAGTGCTCATTTTAAAGGCTTATATGTAAGTTATTGTCATAAAAAGTGTTTGGGGACCCGGGTCCTGCCCCAGGGGACATGTATCAAAGCAAAAAAAAGTTTTAAAAACGTCAGTTTTTTCGGGAGCAGTGATTTTAATAATGCTTAAAGTGAAACAATAAAAGTGAAATATTCCTTTAAATTTCGTACCTGGGGGGGTGTCTATAGTATGCCTGTAAAGTGGCTCATGTTTCCCATTTTTACAACAGTCCCTGCACAAAATGACATTTCTAAAGGAAAAAAAAGTCATTTAACCACTTGCCGCCCGCCATATAGCAAAATGGCGGGCGGCAAGTGGTTAAGCGGTTTCAATATCCTGACTGGGCGTCATATGACAGGGTGGGGCGCACATCGTGGCGATCGTTATCGCGGTGTTTCAGTCTGACACAATGGAACTACGATCTCTGTAAAGAGTCTCTGACGGAGACTTTTTACCACGTGATCAGCCGTGTCCAATCACGGCTGATCACGATGTAAACAGGAAGAGCCGGTGATCGGCTTTTCCTCACTCGCGTCTGTCAGATGCGAGTAGATTAGAGCCGATTGGCTGCTCTTCTGACAGGGGGGTCTGTGCTGATCGATTATCAGCGAAGCCCCCCCGCCGAGGATGCCCACACTGGACCACCAGATACGCCACTAGGACCACCAGGGATATCACCACAAAGTATGTCACCCTAGACCACCAGGGATGCCAATCAGTGCCCACAATGGATGCCAATCAGTGCCCACAATGGGCATCACTGATTGGCAGGCATTATTGTTTGCACTGATTGGCATCCATCAGTACCATACATAACATCCATCAGTACCATACATAACAGTACATCAGTGCCGCCTATCAGTGCCCACATAAAGAGAAACAAGAGAGCCATGTGCATTATCTTTTAGATAAAATTTATTGTAATAATGATAAAAAGGAACTACTTACAAACAATAGTAGAAGATCACAAGGGTATAAAAAGATTCTTCAAATCACAGCATGTGGTGAAGGAGCAGCAGAGCCCACCAGAGGTTCCGAAAGAGCCCACAAAAATCACTGCTGGGTGACGCGTTTCGAGGGGAACGTCCCATCTTCCTCAGAGCACTGCAGTGGAACCTCCTTCAGCTTCCCCCTCTTTTATATGAATGAATAAATATGTTAACCCATATGCACCTTCAGTCAGTCGGGCCCAATCATACAAGCCCCTCCTATTCACGCCCCTAAAATGGGCGGACCAGCAAGAAAATAGAAAAACAAATAAGTGACAAGCACTACATAGTAGTATTGGTGATGGCAAGCTCTAAAAATTGCCCATAATAACAGTGATAATAAAATAAATATTAATAGTAATAGTAGTACTCAATGGTAATAATGAAAACATATTAAACATATTGAAAAAATAATAATAATAGTAATAATATATAAATAGAGAGTATGAGCAATAATGAAGCCGTCCACTAGAGGTGCATAGCCAGACCTTTGACAGTTACCATGTAATCTATATATTTGGTAAGGGAAATAACCTACATTCACTCAGGATACATGTTGGTCCCGATGGAGGCTGCTAATAGCCTCTGTCAGTTGCGAGGGGCCGCGCCGCCACAGGCACGCCGTTCACCATAGTGCACGTGGACACTTCCAGCGTTGTTACCGCTTGGAGCGCACGCTAAGCGTATCTGCGCTCCAAGCAAGGGAAGGGGCGGGCCTAACAGGACCTCCTAGGTGACGCGCGTCGCTCGTGAATGACGTAAGCGGCGGGGACGGAGGCGGCGCCATATTTCTAGAGGCAGCAGACACGAAAGGGAAGAAAAACGCTAATAAACAAATAAATAAACAAACAGCAGCAAGAAGATAAAAGGCGCCCAGCAGGAATATCCATAATTAAATCTGGCAGTAGCAAAGGCCATCAAATAAATCTAGTGAAACTAAAAGTGAATACTAATAATAGAAAATATATATATTAGTAAACATACCCCTAAGTCTTATATAGTAGCTGGTTACATTTGGGCAATTGGGTCCAACTGAGTAGAAGGGGGTGGGAAACCTGCTGAAGGTTTTTTTTTTTTATATATATACTGCACTAAACAATAACATCATGTAGTACCATTAATTATAAAAGCACATAAGTGCACTGTGTTTAGAAATAGGTACATCATCTAAAAATAAAAATAAAAGTAAAAAGTTTTACTAAAGGTTTTTTATTTATTTATTTTATTTTTATTTTTTAATTTTTCTTTTATTTTTATTTGTATTTTTTAAGATACACTTAACGTGCGCTCCAAGCGGTAACAACGCTGGAAGTGTCCACGTGCACTATGGTGAACGGCGTGCCTGTGGCGGCGCGGCCCCTCGCAACTGACAGAGGCTATTAGCAGCCTTCATCGGGACCAACATGTATCCTGAGTGAATGTAGGTTATTTCCCTTAGCAAATATATAGATTACATGGTAAATGTCAAAGGTCTGGCTATGCACCTCTAGTGGACGGCTTCATTATTACTCTTACTCTCTATTTATATATTATTACTATTATTATTATTTTTTCAATATGTTTTCATTATTACCATTGAGTACTACTATTACTATTAATATTTATATTATTATCACTGTTATTATGGGCAATTTTTAGAGCTTGCCATCACTAATACTACTATGTAGTGCTTGTCACTTATTTGTTTTTCTATTTTCTTGCTGGTCCGCCCATTTTAGGGGCGTGAATGGGAGGGGCTTGTATGATTGGGCCCGACTGACTGAAGGTGCATATGGGTTAATATATTTATTCATTCATATAAAAGAGGGGGAAGCTGAAGGAGGTTCCACTGCAGTGCTCTGAGGAAGATGGGACGTTCCCCTCGAAACGCGTCAGCCAGCAGTGATTTTTGTGGGCTCTTTCGGAACCTCTGGTGGGCTCTGCTGCTCCTTCACCACATGCTGTGATTTGAAGAATCTTTTTATACTCTTGTGATTCCCTTAATCAGGGATTTAGGGTGGTCACTTGTGGCCTGTAGTAAGGTGTTGGCTGCTGTGGATTTCCTGTAGGTTTTAGTGCTGATTATGCCATTTTCGACTCCTATAGATAAATCAAGGAAGGGGAGGGTATGGGAATGAGCAGTAAAGGTAAGTTTAATGTTACGGTCATTAGTGTTGAGTTCATCCATAAATTGTAGCAGTTCCTGTTTGGTGCCCCCCCAAATCATGAGCACATCATCAATGTACCTCAGCCACAAACGACTGTGGCTGAGGTACAGTGACGATAAGTAGACCAGCTCCTCCTCCCACAGACCCAAGTGAAGGCATGCGTATGAGGGGGCCCAGGGCGCCCCCATTTTCTACATCATTTTCTTTTTTCCTTTTTTTACCTTTTTCTCTCCTGTCTTCAATTGCTACCGGTACTCCTCTGGTCCTTTTTTATTATTTTTTCTATTTTTCATTTTTTCATGGATATCTGCACCTCCAGATCGGTCCGCCGATCTTGCACTGTTTGTTGTGTATGTGTGGCTGTCAATTAAGTAACACTGTTACCGAGACAAACAGACGCTGATGTGATTATGTAGTTCTGCGCTCAGGCTATTTAAGGTTACAGCGCATGCTCTGAAGAAATCTGAGTGACGGATGAAATGACGCCATCATGCTTTCCATAGCGCATCCACAGACCCACCCACACGCCCTGGGAATTTCTCCCGTGCCTCCACGAGGATCTCTGGCCAGCCCAGGAACTGTAGGACTGTCCGTACCACACGGGCTACCTTACGGGTTACTCCATCACCCTACCCTGACATCACGTTCCCTGACTAGCACTACCAGGACCTCGCAGAAGACACTCTGCACATGGAAGGAACATAGTCTGAGAAGCTGCCTGGAGATGGCATCAGCAGGAAACGGCTCATCTATAAGATCGGTGACCTGTTCCAGTGTCTACATAGGGGTGAGATCTTATCTTTCATATCCCATCTACGGGATTAATGCACATATTTAAATGCATTGCTCTCCCCCACAAGCACAGATGACCTTACCGACATAGATATATTCGAGCCTGCCTTAGTTCTCCATCAATCTTAGCATTACTACAGTAACTTCCCCCCATGGCATTGATCTTCCACGGCCCTGTATGGCCACAGTGAACTTTACATATCAGGATTGTATTCCTCTTTGCACCACTAGCAAATTGGTTGTTTTCGTTTTCTACTCACTGATCCTCATACAGTGGACGAGAGGTATACACGGCAGCAGTACCATCCACAGTCTCCCCTCGCTGCAATCAGCTTTAAGCTGGTATCTGTCAGGACAATCATCTTTTTTATAGATGATCCACTAGGTGACATCACCTTGATTTGCTACTCACGGAGGTGTGCATGGTACTTGTGTGTGGTGGCCATCTGTGTGTGTTTAGACAACGTTGTCTATTTTATGAATTGTTGGTGGTACCTGTTTTTAATCATGTTCTTTGATTGGTGTTCACGTGAATAATTTAATAAAATTTATACACATTTTTGCTAATTGTTTATTCCTCCGTGATGAATTGCTTTTCCCTGGAATTAGTACCTAATTCCACCTCTCCCCCTTTTCATTATATGCCTATCAGTGCCCATCTGTGCCGCCTATCAGTGCCCATCCGTGCTACCTATCCGTGCCCATCCATGCTGCCTATCTGTGCCCATCCGTGCCACCTATCCATGCCCATCCGTGCCGCATATCAATGCCACCTATCAGTGCCCATCAGTGCCGCCTATCAGTGCCGCATATTAGTGCCCATCATCAGTGCCCATCAATGCCACCTCATCAGTGCCACCTCATTGGTGCCCATCAGTACCGCCTTATCAGTGCCGTCAGTGCAGCCCCATCAGTGCCCATCGGTGAAGGAGAAAACTTAGTTATTTACAAAGTTTTGTAACTGAAACAAAAAAACTTTTTTTTTTTTCAAAATTTTCTGTCTTTTTTTATTTGTTTAGCAGAAAATAAAAATCCCAGAGGTGATCAAATACCACCAAAAGAAAGCTCTATTTGTGGGAACAGAATGATAAAAATTTAGTTTGGGTACAGTGTAGCATGATCGCGCAATGTCATTCAAAGTGCGACAGCGCTGAAAGCTGAAAATTGGTCTGGGCAGGAAGGCGTATAAGTGCCCTGTATTGAAGTGGTTAAAAGTACTCGCGGCTATAATGAATTGTCAGTCCCGGCAATTCACATAAAAGTAAATGGCATGGGATTCCCCCCCAGTCCATTGCCAGTCCCTTTGGGTCTGGTATGAATATTAAGGGGAACCCCGAACCAAAATAAAAAAAAAAATTGCATGGGAGTCTCCCCAAATTCCATACCAGGCCCTTCAGGTCTGGTATAGATATTAAGGGGAACCCCACGCCAAAATTAAAAAAAAAATGGCGTGGGGGTCCCCCTCAAAATCCATACCAGACCCTTCACCCCGCCCCCCTCTGACGCACAGGGACATCTCTATGGCATCCCTATGGCTTCCTCGTAGGGTCAGAGGGAGGCGGGGTCACCCAGTTACAGCAGAGCAAGAGAAGAAGAAGAAGACTTCGTGGGACATTTTTATTTTTTAATAAAAGATTTGTCCCAAGCCGTGTCTTGTCATTTTTAACATTTTGACACTTTTTTGTGAAATGGTAGGGGTACATTTGTACCCCATTACCATTTCACACGGGGGGGAGGCCGGGATCTGGGGGTCCCATTGTTAAAGGGGGCTTCCAAATTCCGATAAGCCCCCCGCCCGCAGACCCCCACAACCACCGGGCAAGGATTGTGGGGATGAGGCCCTTGTCCCCATCAACATGGGGACAAGGTGCTTTGGGCGGCTACCCCAAAGCACCCTCCCCATGTTGAGGGCATGTGGCCTGGTATGGTTCAGGAGGGGGCGCTCCCTTGTCCCGACTCTTTTCCTGCGGCCTGCCAGGTTGCATGCTCGGATAAGGGTCTGGTATGGATTTTGAGGGGGACCCCCACGCCATTTTTAAAAAAAAATTTGGCACGGGGTTCCTCTTAATATCCATACCAGACCCAAAGGGCCTGGGAATGGACTATGGGGGAATCCTATCTGTATTGCCGAGACCCGACAATTCATTATATCCGCGAGTAGTTTTAAATGACTTTTTTTCCTTTAGAAATGTCATTTTGTGCAGGAGACTGTTCCAAACACGGGAAACATGCGCTACTTTACAGGCATACTATAGACACCCTCCAGGTATGAAATTTAAAGGAGTATTTCACTTTTATTGTTTCACTTTAAGCATTATTAAAATCACTGCTCCCGAAAAAACTGCCATTTTTAAAACTTTTTTTTGCATTGATGTATGTCCCCTGGGGCAGGACCTGGGTCCAAACACTTTTCATGACAATAACTTGCATATTAACTTCTAAAATTAGCACTTTTGATTGATCCCATAGACTTTTAAAGGGTGTTACGCGGCTTTCGAGTTTGCTGCGAACACCCCATATTATTCGCTATTCGGCGAATGGGAGAACAGCCAATGTTTGACCCGAACATAAAGCTCATCCCTAATATATATATATATATATATATATATATATATATATATATATATAGATCTAGATCTATATATATAATATATATATATATATATATATATATATATTATCTCACAAAAGTGAGTACACCCCTCACGTATTTGTAAATATTTTATCATATATTTTCATGTGACAACACTGAAGAAATACAACTTTGCTACAAATGTAAAGTAGTGAGTGTACAGCTTGTATAACAGTGTAAATTTGCTGTCCCCTCAAAATAACTCAATACACAGCCATTAATGTCTAAACCGCTGGCAACAAAAGTGAGTACACCCCTAAGTGAAAATGGCCAAATTGGGCCCAATTGGCCATTTCCCCCTCCCCGGTGTCATGTGACACGCTAATGTTACAAGGTCTCAGGTATGAATGGGGAGCAGGTGTGTTAAATTTGGTGTTATCGCTCTCACTCTCTCATACTGGTCACTGGAAGTTCAACATGGCACCTTGTGGCAAAGAACTCTGAGGATCTGAAAAAAAGAATTGTTGCTCTACATAAAGATGGTCTAGGCTATAAGAAGATTGCCAAGACCCTGAAACTGAGCTGCAGCAAGGTGGCCAAGACCATACAGTGGTTTAACAGGACAGGTTCCACTCAGTACAGGCCTCGCCATGGTCGACCAAAGAGGTTTAGTGCACATGCTCAGAGTCACATCCAGAGGTTGTCTTTGGGAAATAGACGTATGAGTGCTGCCAGCATTGCTGCAGAGGTTGAAGAGGTGGGGAGTCAGCCTGTCAGTGCTCAGACCATACGCCGTACACTACATCAAATTGGTCTGCAAGGCTGTCGTCCTGAGAAGGAAGCCTCTTCTAAAGATGATGCACAAGAAAGGCTGCAAATAGTTTGCTGAAGACAAGCAGACTAAGGACATGGATTACTGGAACCATGTCCTGTGGTCTGATGAGACCAAAATAAGCTTATTTGGTTCAGATGGTGTCAAGTGTTTGTGGCAGCAACTAGGTGAGGAGTACAAAGACAAGTGTGTCTTGC
The DNA here is from genome assembly GCF_042186555.1 of Aquarana catesbeiana. Classification (NCBI taxonomy): domain Eukaryota; kingdom Metazoa; phylum Chordata; class Amphibia; order Anura; family Ranidae; genus Aquarana; species Aquarana catesbeiana. The sequence continues at coordinate 202,725,969 of NC_133333.1, read as the reverse complement.
CTACAGTCAAGCATGGTGGTGTTGAGAGTCATGGTCTGGGGCTGCATGAGTGCTGCCGGCACTCGGGAGCTACAGTTCATTGAGGGAACCATGAATGCCAACATGTACTGTGACATACTGAAGCAGAGAATGATCCCCTCCCTTCAGAGACTGGGCCGCAGGGCAGTATTCCAACATGATAACGACCCCAAACACACCACCACTGCCTTGCTAAAGAAGCTGAGAGTAAAGGTGATGGACTGGCCAAGCATGTCTCCAGAACTAAACCCTATTGAGCATCTGTGAGGCATCCTCAAACAGAAGGTGGAGGAGTGCAAGGTCTCTGAGATCCACCAGCTCTGTGATGTCGTCATGGAGGAGTGGAAGAGGACTCCTGTGGCAACCTGTGAAGCTCTGGTGAACTCCGTGCCCAAGAGGGTTAAGGCAGTGCTGGAAAATAATGGTTGCCACACAAAATATTGACACTTTGGGCCCAGTTTGGACATTTTCACTTAGAGGTGTACTCACTTTTGTTGCCAGCGATTTAGACATTAATTGCTGTGTGTTGAGTTATTTTGAGGGGACAGAAAATGTACACTTATACAAGCTGTATACTCACTATTTTACATTGTAGCAAAGTGTAATTTCTTCAGTGTTGTCACATGAAAAGATATAATAAAATATTTGCAAAAATGTGAGGGGTGTACTCACTTTTGTGAGATACTGTATATCTATATACTGTTACTGTCTGTTAATTTTCCACAGAAACCTTGTAGTAAAGACAATTTCTGTGTTTTATCGTAACGTGTGTGATTCGCATTGGTCCTTGCACTTACACTATTGCCAGGTGTACCAGGGGGGTTGAGAGGCAGAGTACGGAACCAAACATACTTAAGCGGCTCCTGCAGGGGTAGCGCTACACATATAAATAAATAGTGCAAAAAAAGTACACTTAAATTGAATATAAATAACACATTTTCTTATGAATTGGGCAATTGAGAAAGTCTATTCAATAAAGTTCTTCACAGAAAAAAAAACACTGTGTTTCGACAATTTCCAAAATGTGCTCCTTTCACCAGGTGAAGTGCAAGCTCACCTTCATTATAGACCCCAACAAGGGTCAACTAAGCATGTAGGCAAATCAATCTGATGAACCAACCACTGGTGTTCAGGTTTTTAAGAGCAATAGGGTTCCCTCTCCAAAATAGTTCCACACAGCTCACAAGCAAGGCATAGGCAACAAACAGAAAACAGCCTCCAATAGTGCAGTACCTGGGTTAATATGTTCAACAAACCGCACAGACCCCGCTTCATAAAATAGACTCACATTTATTTGGTAACAACAAGCATGTCATAAACATCCAGACTCTCATGTAATCCAGTGTATACTCCCACCGCCAGACTCAACCTCTACGTATTAACATATTAACCCAGTTTCTGCACTATTGGAGGCTGTTCTTTTCTGTTTGTTGCCTATGACCTGCATGTAAGCTGTGGGAACTGTTTGAGGATGGCCCCTTCCTGTTCCAACATGACTGTACACCAGTGCACAAAGCAAGATCCATAAAGACATGGATGAGCGAGTTTGGGGTGGAGGAAATTGACTGGCCTTCACAGAGTCCTGACCTCAACCCGTCAGAACACCTTTTGGATAAATTCGAGCGGAGAATGCGAGCCAGGCCTTCTCATCCAACACCAGTGCCTGTCCTCACAAATGCTCTTCTGGAAGAATGGTCAAACATTCCCATAGACACACTCCTAAACCTTGTGTATAGCCTTCCCAGAAGAGTTGAAGCTGTTATAGCTGTAGAGGGTGGGCCAACTCAACATTAAACCCTACGGACTAAGGTCCAGTTCACACTGATGTGATAAGCACTCCGACTTTGGAGCACTTGTCACATCAGAAGTCGGACCCCATTCAATGCAATGGAATCGTTCTAATTGGTGCAGAGTCGCTCCCACTTAGAAAAAGGTTCCTGCATTACTTTTGGCCGACTTTGGTACGACTTGCATTGACTTCTGTTAAAGAAGTCGCATGCAAGTCGTGCTGAAGTCGCGCTGGGGTCCGGCTTCAAAGTCATGCGACTTTGAAGCCGCGGCAGTGTGAACGTGGACTAAGACTGGGATGCCATAAAAGTTAATTTGCATGTAAAGGCAGGCATCCCAATTCTTTTGGCAAAATAGTGTATCTTTCGGACACTTTAATGTTTTAAGATATCCCGCACTTCTTATTCTATGGACTTTCTATATGTGTTTATTTCATTTATATATTTAAAGTGGGGTTCCACCCCAAAAATACCTGAAAAATTCTAAAAAAAAACCCCAAAAAAATTTGGATTTTTCTTTTTTTTTTTACTTACCTCTAAATGCCTGTTGCTAGGTGGTCCCTCGTAGTCTGCCTCTTTCATTGCCTGGGCTGGTGACATCACTTCCCCCTCGGCACAGGAAGGGCTCCGCTCTGCTCCCTCCCTCCTGTCAATCATCTGGGACCCATTACAGGTCCCAGGTGATTGAGCGGCCAATCACTGCACGCGGCGCAGATCGCCCGGCGCCCACAGCTGAAATGCCGGCGCCGACGAGCGGAGGGGGGGGACGAGCGGGGCTTCTATCCCCCACATCACTGGACCCAGGGACAGGTAAGTGTCCAATTAAAAGTCAGCAGCTGCAGTATTTGTAGCCGCTTTTAATTTTTTTTTTTTTTAATGGACCCCCTGGGTGGAACTCCTCTTTAAGGAGGTTGCGGAAAGAAAAATGAGTGTATTTATCACTGATTGTTTTATATCAAGTAGAGGTGCACACTTTTGTGGTTACTTAGCGCAGTGATTGTGTGGTATAATAATAATGATGTAAAAGATAAGTAATGAGGTCGCCACTACACCAGCTGTCAATAGCTATTGACAAAGCACCAGCTGCTTGTACTCTCCGTGCTCAGGAATCCCTGGCCATGTAAGCAAATGGGCGGAGAATGGAGCCTTATTTCATTGCCTGTTTATATGGCCACATGTATTTGGGCAATAACTTTGACCAAATATGTCTATGGCCATAGTGGGGCAGTGATGTCACTACTATCCCTTGCCTTTATATAGCTGATGACAGCTTGGGGAGGGATCATTCAGCTACTGTAAACCATTGGGGCTCTGTAATGTGCATCAAGTCATCAGGTTTCTTTTTTTTCAGCGAGCCAGCAGCTGTGGGCATCGTGACTGACGATAAGGTACATTTTGGAGATTTTTATTTATTTTAATAAAGAACTTGTCAAACATTTGGGCGTCTTTATTTATAGGTTACTTTTTTTTGTGAGTGAGTACCCCATGCTCTATCACGTAAGGTGGTTCCTTTATGATTAAAGGGGCTTCAAGATTTTGATAAACCCCCCGCCTGCAGGCCCCAAAAATCAATGGGCAAGGGTTGTGGGGATGAGGTCCTTGACCACCCCATGTTGGGGTCACGTGGCCTGGTAAATGTGGGGGCATCAGGCACACTTGCCCCCCCCCCTTCTTCCTAGCCAGCTTGCATGCTTGGATTAAGGGTGTGGTATAGATTTTAGGTCTAAAAATGACACCTAGGCCTGAGCTCGCCGAGAGTTGAACAGAGGATGGGAGACCCATACTCTCAACCAAAGCCCAGGTGACCTACAGTAGCAGGCCAACTACCTCCAATTCTTAGAGAGTTCAACTCTCTTTTTACTTCAGCCTAATACATAGCATACTTGTATACTTCGCAGAAAAAGGGGATGTCTAGTCCAAATTGCATTGTAACAAACAAATTTTACTTGAACAAAAAGGAATGTGAAAAGTCCATACAACAGAGCAGCATCACAAGTTGCATCTTTGTAACACAGTCTAATTTTCCTTCACTGGAAATCCACTGCCCATATTGGAAGTTCAGCTCTACAAAGTGAGTAAGCATTAAAAAAAATTGTGTCCGATAACTAACTGTACATGAATAAGCTGCCCCTGTTACACATAGGCACATGCTTACTGGTAAATCTGGCCCTGGCTATTGTATAATTTACTAACAGACTAAAGTTTGAAGCAGTAACAGCGTGAGCTTAAAGTGGAGTTCCACCCACTTTTACAACTCTTCAGCATCCCTCACTAAACTGTACACTCTAAACGAATTGGATATTTTAAATTTTTTTTCTCAGCACCTACTGTATATCTGCTGTATTCATTTTTCACTTCCTCCTCCCTGGCCGCGGCCCATCGCATCATTTCCTGTTTGCAATGCCTTCTGGGAAGGGGCGGCAACTTCCTCTGACACTGCCGTTGCTATGGAAACCTGACCTGAAACCTATTACACTGCTTGTGCTGCACTGAGCATGTGCGAGATCTGCAAGGATGAGATCCAGGAAGAAATACAGTCCGGCTTCAGATGCCCACACTTATGATGGCCACAGCCTGCTGTAAGTTTATAAAATAACAAACTACTGCTATAAACTAACAAAACAGACCTTAGTTTACAGACTAACTTTACTAGAATACATTAAGCTTGTGTATTATAGGGGTATTTTTATTTAAAAAGTATAATTTCGCCCGGAACACCACTTTAACTGATGGAAGAAACTGATTTCAGTTATCCAACTCTCCAACTCCAGCTCCTAGAAACTGTTATTATCATTTTTCTGCTCCTAGAAGCTAATTAGTGTTATCCTATGTGTCCAGCTTTTTCCCAGCATTTTTTTAGCTTAAAAAAAAATGCTAGTGTGCATGGAGCCTTAGGCCTCATGTACACTGCAGCTGATAAATTCATGTTTTTGTGAGTTTGGGCGTTTTTTTTAACAGCCCATAAACTCCCCTCTATGTTATCCTATGTGTCCATGCACACATGGACAATTTTTTAAGTTTATCAACAGGGGAGTTTATGGGCTGTTGTCTGAACACCCTAAAATCACATTCAAGAGCAATTCTTCTGACCACAAAAAATGCTGAAAAACACACATAGTGCTCAGCATTTTTTTACAATGCAGAGCTGAATGTAAGTTGGTGTAATTTTACAAAAATGTCCAAAACCGCTGACACTGCAAAAAGCTCAAAACAAACATAAACGCTATAAAAAACACTGTTAAAAGCGTGTTTTTAAAGCAGCGTTTTATTGCCAGCAACCCAGAAAGACTTTTTTGAATGTCCTGTGTGTATGGAGCTTTAATTTAAGGATATATTACTCCACAACACCTGCAACTAGAGAGGTCAGTGAGGGCTTGTTAGCTGATTTACAATTTGTGGAGAGCACGCAATTATTTTAATGACCATAGCCTAGGCCATAGGATCAGATTAACATGAACTCAAGGAAGATAAAAAACACACACACCATAAATGCAGTTATGTATTTATTACAACAATCATTAAAATTAAACTGGCTCAATGTACTTTATTGGTCATTTGCAAGTTTTAAAAGCATGGATATAGTAATAGTTAATAATAGTAATAAAAGGTCAGTCTGGTGAAAATATGTGGGTTTTGGCCCCAGTGCAGACGTTGGGTTCATTCCCACCCATCTACTGCTGTGCCTAAACCCTCAAGCCCACGCTATACCACTCCTACTATTATGCTGAAGAAAGAGTTCTGCCCTCTGATTTGGCTACAAAATTACAACACCCCTTGGCTTACATTTTCTACATAGTAAGTGTAAAGGCCCATACACACGATACGAAAATCGGATGGAAAAATTTGTACGGCGAGCTGTCTGACGATTTTTGGATCGTTAGTACAGTGCTTTCGACAGCCGATTTTGCTTTTTTGTCAGACAAAAGCTGAATGTGCAGACTATACATTTTTTACCAGATGAGAACTGTGAATGCAGTTTCTATGCCACTGCACCTGTCCTTGAGTTATTAGCATCTAGATTCTAGAACCACCTTGAAATTAATAAATGTTTACCAATATTAATGGAATAAACATTTTATATATTTTAACTTGGCATAGGATTTAACTGATCTGTGCTGTTTAACTGTGTTAATTATATCAACCATTGGGAAAGCAACAGGAGAAATTGCTAATTAGAACCTGGGTAGAAAAAAAATGATGTATTTTTCCCTATGATCATGCTTTACAGGCATGGACAAAGTAATAGCCATCATGACGAAAGGTGTTCCTTTCTGGATTTTTAGTCCATGGAACGACCTTTAGTTTTACTATTTCATAGCCAGCCTCCTTAAATGCCATCTCCAGTTCTTCCTTAGTAATGGGCAAAGAGAAAAACTTTTTTTGACCAACATAGTAGTATGAACTCTTAAGCACACTCTGAATTACTATGTGACCCCCAGGTTTAATGAGGCTCTTGAGATTCCTCAAAACATTGGTGAAAGATTCTACATCTTTGCAGGGTGCTTCTAAACAGAGGCAACTAATCAGGCAGTCGGCTTGTGGTATGTCCTCCAGGTCAAATGGGTTTTTTTTCAGAGCATCACATTTCAGAACTTTTGTCACTGTTCTCCTCAGTTTTTCTTCCTTCTTCTTGCAGCTCTCATTGTCACTAAAAGAGGACATTGTAGTGTGTTGTTATTGCACACATTTCTAATAATCTCTATAGTAAATAAGCTCTATATGGATTGAAAGAAACCAGAGTACTTAGTACCAAGCTAAGTAAGAAGCCAAGCTGTGTGTTCCAATGGACCCACATGTCTGCCCCCATAACAAGTGTTTGCTATGAGGGCAGACACAGAAGAGGAAGAAGTCAAGATTGAGGGGAGGGAACCCGGGAAGGGGAAGTTCGGGGATTTTCTATATTTTACTTGTGTGTAATATTTTGTAGGTTTCTACTAGGTGCAAGAAAATGATTATGCAGGTGAGTCCCTTTTACAGCACTACAGATAGTATGAGACAAGATTATCACCTAGCCTTTAGCTGCTTTATCCTCCTGTGGAAGTCATGTAAATATACAGGGAATATGGATTCTAAATAACTACAGTTACCCCTGTTTCAAAAAAGGGACATCTGGCAGGTTTAGGGCTTGTCCACCCCATATTAATTGAACTGTGTTGATCTGCAAACGATTGTTTTCTATGTGCCCTATGTAGCACCCTCCTAGCTAGCATCCTAGGCAAATTTCGTTTTTGGATGCTTCTGTAGTCAAGGGAGCAGTGATTGATTGTTCTGGACTGTTTGGGGTTTCACAGGGTGGGAATTTGACTGCTTCCCCTTGATTCTGGAAAAAGTTTCCAGAATATGGGGTTGGGTGAGTCAAATGACCAGACTGAATATTTCTCATGCCCTAGACAACCTCTGGAGGGGCGTGTTCAGATGGTGGCTAGGAGGCAATACATGGTCTGGAGACCTGGAGATATCATTCTTTCCTCATCAGGGAGAGTTCCAAAGCCTCTGAGGCTGCTGCCTCCTAAGACAACCGGTGGACCGTGTAGCTGTTCTTTGAGGTATCAGCGGTGGCAGAGCTGAGAGCCTGAAGTGACCTTCTTGAGAAGCTGGCTTTGGAACTTCACAATAAGGGCTCTGGTATGGAGAAGGATTGCCACCCTCACTGGATTGTGTCTGGGGGAAGCTGAAAGGTGTGCAGCTATCCTGAGGACTGAATACTGACCCTGAATTGTGATACTTGGGGACTGCATTACTTTGGAATGTAAGTGCTAGAGGTAGCCATAGACTGAGACAGCTCTCATTGTGCCTTAGAGTACAGGCCATTCCTCTGTGGCCCAAGTGGATCTGTGTATGCAAGCCTAGAGAAGAGAGTCCTCTTATTTCTGTGAAGACAATTTTGAGTATCCCATGCCCTAACCCCCCTCCTGTTTGAAGTATTTAAAGCAATACATTTCAAAAAGACAGAACCTAGAAGTTATTGGAGCTGGTGTGTATATGGACTGGTGCTTGTGGGGACAGGCAGCCTCTGTACTATTGGAAAGAACCAGCTATTCTTAGCAGCCCCTACAGGGCTAGCACTACACTTATTCCCACCAAAACACTGCAATGAGGTGGGTGTTGATGAAGTGCGTAAAAAAGCAGACACGCTGCTTTTATTGCAACATACCACACCTCATCTCCTGCTAGTGCATTTCACTGCAATGCAGCAAAGAAGAGAATGAAAGTGTGTGACATTTCAATAAAGTTGAAAAAAAAGATAGATAATATAAAAACTAGTCGGGGAGGGCAGAACTGCTGTTACACAAACACATTATCCTAATAACACAATTGTGACACACCTGTTACCTTCCAGCTCACACACAATCTTGACAATTTTAGTCCAGTCTAATGCATCGGGATCCTTCCTCAGCCACTTCTGTAGCTGTGCTAGGTTTTGCTCAAGAAAGTCGGAAGTGATGATATTATTGAAAGCTTCACAAGCAGAGAGAAGCTGATAAATTGTGGGTCCAGCTCCAAAGTCAATTAGAAGGTCTCCTTTAACACCACCTTAGGGGACAAAAAAACAAAGAGTAGAACTTTTTGTTTAGAAGCATTGAGAGTCAAGGTGAAATCAGATTTATTCTGATAGCACTGTGGTTAAAGCAAAGTTCCATCCAAAAGTGGAACTTCCGCTCATCCGATTCCTACCCCCCTCCTACCCCCCTCCCCAATTGGCACCTTTCAGGGGGGAGAGGGGTGCAGATACCTGTCTAATACAGGTATTTGCACCCGCTTCCGGGAATAGATTCCCGCGGGAGTCACACCCCTTCCCGCCCTCCCCCCCCGGCTGTCTCTTGGGAAACACACAGGTCCTAGGAGATAGCAGGGACCAGTTAGTATGCGCAGCGCAACTCGTGCATGCGCAGTAGGGAACCACAGTGCTTCACTTCCTGATTCCCTCACCGAGGATGGCGGCGGCAGCTGCCGAGACCTGAGCAATTGATCGGCTTCGACTGCTGACCTGTGCCGTGGACAGATTCTACCACCTCAGCTGTGGATCTCTGCAGCTCCTCCAGAGTTACCATGGACCTCTTGGCTATTTTCTCTGATTAATGCTCTCCTTGCCTGGCCTGTCAGTTTAGGTGGACGGCCATGTCTTGGTGGGTTTGCAGTTGTGCCATACTCTTTCCATTTTTGGATAAGGGATTGAACAGTGCTCCGTGAGATGTTCAAAGCTTGGGATATTTTTTTATGACCTAACCCTGCTTAAAACTTCTCCCCACCTTATCCCTGACCTGTCCGATGTGTTCCTTGGCCTTCATGATGCTGTTTGTTCACTAAGGTTTTCTAACAAACCTCTGAGGGCTTCACAGAACAGCTGTATTTATACTGAGATTAAGTTACACACAGGTGGACTCTATTTACTAATTAGGTGACTTCTGAAGGCAATTGGTTCCACTAGATTTTAGTTAGGGGTATCAGAGTAAAGGGAGCTGAATACAAATGCACGCCACACTTTTCAGATATTTATTTGTAAAAAATGTTGAAAACCATTTATCATTTTCCTTCCACTTCACAATTATGTGCCACTTTGTGGCAACACTGAAGAAATGACACTTTTCTACAATGTAAAGTAGTGAGTGTACCGCTTGTATAATAGTGTAAATTTGCTGTACCTCAAAATAACTCAACACACAGCCATTAATGTCTAAACTGCTGGCAACAAAAGAGAGTACACCCCTAAGTGAAAATGTCCAAATTGGGCCCAATTAGCCATTTTCCCTCGCTGGTGTCATGTGACTCGTTAGTGTTACAAGGTCTCAGGTATGAATGGGGAGTAGGTGTGTTAAATTTGGTGTTGTTGCTCTCACTCTCTCATACTTTTGGGCGGCACAGTGGTGTAGTGGGTAGCACTCTCACCTAGCAGTAAAAAGAGTCGCTGGTTCGAATCCCAACCATGACACTACCTGCCTGGAGTTTTCATGTTCTCCCTGTGCCTGCGTGGGTTTCCGCTGGGTACTCCGGTTTCCTCCCAAACTCCAAAGACATGCTGGTAGGTTAACTGGCTTCTGTCCAAAAATTGGCCCTAGTATATGAATGTAAGTTGGGGACCTTGGATTGTGGGCTCCTTGAGGGTAGGGACTGGTGTGAGTGTGTACTCAGGTTGAACTGGATGGACTGGTGTCTTTATTCAACCTTACTAACTATGTAACTATATACTGGTCACTGAAAGTTCAACATGACACCTCATGGCAAAGAACTCAGAAGATGTGAAAAAAAGAATTGTTGCTCTACATAAAGATGGCCTAGGCTATAACAAGATTGCCAAGACCCTGAAACTGAGCTGCAGCACGGTGGCCAAGACCATGCAGCGGTTTAACAGGACAGGTTCCACTCGAAGCAGGCCTTGCCATGGTCGACCAAAGAAGTTGAGTGCATGTGCTCAGCGTCATATCCAGAGGTTGTCTTTGGGAAATAGACGTATAAGTGCTGCCAGCATTGCTGCAGCAGACCATATGTCACACACTGCATCAAATTGGTCTGGCTGTCATGGCTGTCGTCCCAGAAGGAAGCCTCTTCTAAAGATGATGCACAAGAAAGCCCGCAAACAGTTTGCTGAAGACAAGCAGACTAAGGACATGGATTACTGGAACCATGTCCTGTGGTCTGATGAGATCAAGATAAACTTATTTGGACAAGATGGTGTCAAGCATGTGTGGCAGCAACCAGGTGAGGAGTACAAAGACAAATGTGTGTCTTGCCTACCGTAAAGCATGGTGGTGGGAGTGTCATGGGCTGCGGCTGCATGAGTGCTGCCGACACTGGGGAGCTACACTTCAATGAGGGAACCACGAACGCCAACATGTACTGTGACATACTGAAGCCGAGCATGATCCCCTCCCTTGGGAGACTGGCCCGCAGTGCAGTATTCCAACATGATAATGACCCCACACATCCTCAAAGATTACCCCTACCTTGCTAAAGAAGCTGAGGGTAAAGGTGATGGACTGGCCAAGCATGTCTCCAGACCTAAACCCTATTGAGCATCTGAGGGGCATCCTCAAACGGAAGGTGGAGGAGTGCAAGGTCTCTAACATCCACCATCTCTGTGATGTCATCATGGAGGAGTGGAAGAGAACTCCAGTGGCAACCTGTGATGCTCTGGTGAACTTCATGCCCAAGAACTGGGTGGCCAAACACCCGCTAAAACATATAGGGTGATCAACTCCAGTATCAAGTGCTATAAAAATAATTTAAACACATTCTCTGTATATATATATATCAGTCAACAAATGTCATAGTAATTTCTTATATTTCACTTTTATTTTTGGTTTTACAATTTTCTGTTTGTATAATCTATTTCAGAGTGGCAAGATCAGTGTGCGTCTGAACACGTACAGCGCCCTGGCAAATATTGAAGGTTTGACCATCTATCTTCAATCCAACAAGAGAGGTGTGATGGTGGGGGTTGGGGTGCAATATACAACTACTGTGGCAAGGAGTGGGAGGGGTTTGTAGCAGAGGTACAGCAAGCAAGATCCAAAGATGGGGCTTTAGAGGAAGATGCTAGTTAGTTTTTCCTTGGACTTCAGAGACTGGCCGAGAAGAAAACCCGTCTTTTTTTGGCACAAGGAATACAGTAAAACCTTGGATTGCGAGCATAATTAGTTCTGCAAACATGCTTGTAATCCAAAGCACTCTTATGTAAAAATTCCCCATAAGAAATAACTTTGGGAAATATATTGACAACAAAGTAGTGTCATGGGGGCTTCGGATACAAATATTTCCCAAAATTAGAAAGGTAGAATCAAGTGTTAAGGAAGCATGGGAGTCTAACCTACAGATCTGCTCCATTAAGATGATGCAGATTCTTTGTAGTTAATATGAATCAGACATTGACGAAATAGATAAAGAGATACAGGGTTGGCAAGAAAATCACTGTAATGTGACCTCCTTTGAAGGATACCAAGACAGTGATAAAAAAATTAAAAGAATATTTTACCAAATATGCCATGAATCTGATTAAACCAAAGAGTAAAATCTCTAGGGACAAAAGAGCATATGATAATGATCAAGCGTACAAATGGTTACAGCAAGGGACACAACGTAGGAGAGGCTTTCAAAATCCAGAGCCTTCATTAATCTTGATAGAGCTGAATCCGATTCTTCTTCTCTCTTCAGCGTCATATGCCCCCATAGGTTTGCATTCAGGTGGAGTGGGAGATACTTCAAAGGAGAGAAAAAATTAGGGTGATAGCAGCATAGAGGGACAATCAAGAACACACTTCCCACAAAAAGATAAAAGGCCACGTTCTCACTGATCACAGAATCATACAATGGTCACACCCAATACTGGCAATGTATTGAATAATACTATAATGTCACTTTCCTCACCTACAGTTAGTGTTAGCTCCATATTTATGCCAGCTGGCCCATTGACGCAACAGACACTTGTCCTTGGTATCCAAGGACAAGGCACCATACCTGATATCTGTACAGCACCTATATTCAACAATGGAGCCTCCCAAGATACTAGGAAAATATCCACAACAGTACCCACAACTCCACATTTACCAGACCAGATGCCAAAGTAGATGGTCGGTAAAGGTATGACATATTGAATCTGTCCTCCTGCTTGCTATCAGAGGACGAGTACACAGTGTTGCACCTGGGCCTCACCTTCTGTCCCGATCAGGAGGCAGACAGATTCGAACTAGTCAAAGATTTACACCTTTTTGCTGGATGTCTAATGTACAAGGTCCTTTATGACAAAGAACACAAGGACAGTGAACCTCCCACCTATGACAACTCAGTTTTAAAAGATGTAACTTTTGAGGAACTTAGAGCCCTTCAGGACCTAATGGAACTTTGGGATGAAAGTAACCCTGAAGAGGAGGGATGGACTTTCAATGCATCAGGACTTGCCCCTGTTGCATCCACCCACCCTAAACCTTGTATACCCACATTTGTCCCACCTAAAACTTACAAACCCAAATCACGATCATTCCCTGTATTACAGGGAAACCCCAACATCTGGGCTTTCGTTCTACAAGTAACTAAAGAAATAGAAGCTACAAATTGGAAATCAGGTCCTCAGCCTAATCTTCCGCCAAACTTAAAATGGGCGTTCAATTCCCTAACAAACAACGACAAGGTTGTTTTGAAACCCTCAGACAAAAGAGGGAATATTGTCATTATGTGCATAGAAGGCTATGAGAAAATGTGTTATGATATCATCTGTAACAGAGAATGGTACAGGCCTGTACCAACATCATTTGTGACACAAAGTATTAAACATTATAAAGACATCCTTAATTGAGCCCATAATGCAGGTACCATTGATGTCAATACGTTCAAATTTCTAGATGTCACTAATCCCCGCACCCCCACATTTTATGCACTACCTAAGGTGCATAAAGGAGTTTTACCCCCACCGGGACGTCCAATAATTTCTAGCTGTGGTTCTCTGACTGAGAGCGCCAGCAGAATTATAGACGAGCATTTGTATCCACATGTGAGAAGTTTGTCCTTGCATGTTAAAGATACGATTGAATTGCTTAAGATACTGTAATTGATGGATTACAGGTACCGGAAGGAGCCTGGCTTGTTGCCATTGACATTGAGGCACTATATAATTCCATCCCTCACATGCAAGGAATACAAGTAAATCATAGCTTTCTGGATGAAAGGGACACAGACTCTCATAAATACAATGACTTTGGAACTGAAATGTTGAGCTTTATCCTTACGAATAATGTTTTTGTGTTCAAGTGATCCCACTACCTCCAGGTGCAGGGTGTGGCTATGGGGGTGGGCTGTGCCCCCTCCTACGCCAACCTGTACCTGGGGGGGTGGGAGTGCAACCTATTCTCTCAAGAAGAGAGAGCCGTAGATCTTGGTAATGTACTGACCTGGCATTGTTACATTGACAATGTCCTCATGGTTTGGGCAGGATCAAAAGAAGAATTGAACACATTTCTGGAGAGATTGCAAGTCAATAATTATAACTTAAAATTCACATATAACTACAGCCAAGAAAAAATCACCTTCTTGAACGTAGAAATTTTTTTTGAATGAGGCAAGAAATCTATGCTCAACTCTGTATAGAAAGCCAACTTCTGACAATACATTATTGCACGCAACAAGCTCACATCCGAAGCAGCTAATCAGGAGTATCCCATATAGTCAATACCTTAGATCGAAACGTAACTGCACCTTGGAGGAAGACTTTAAAAGAGAGACGGCCTTGTTATTTGAATGGTTAATTACGAGAGGCTACAGTAAGACGTGCTTAAGGAGAGCTTATAATAAGGTAAAATTGCAAAAACAGAAATGTGTTGATTTACAAATCAAGAAAAGAAACAAAAGCAGTGTAAACCAGGATAGTGACCAAATATAATAGACAACACAACAAGGTCCAGAAGATCTACAGGAAATTCTGGTATCTTCTCACTGCAGATGACAAAATCAATAAGCATATGAAGCCCTTTCCAGAAATTACTTTTAAAAGATCTAAATCCATCAAAGACACCATGGTAGCAAGTCATCATATTTGGAACAGGACAAGCCAAATGGACAAACCAGGCACCTATCCATGTGGCAATTGTAATTATTGTTGCTTCATTTTGAGAGGTGACAGTATCGGTCTCCCCAACAGCACTTCTTGGACGCCCAGACACCGAGTCACCTTTCAATCTGTTGGGGCGGTCTACATAATGAAGTGCCGCTGTGGAGCGTTCTATGTCGGTAAAACCAAAGGTCCGTTGTTTTGTAGGATTAGAGACCATGTTTCAGCAATTTCGAAATTAAAAATGGAAATCCCCATTAGTAGACTATGGGGCTATAATCACAATCTAACAATGATTGGTTTCTTTGTTTTAGAACATATTCCCCCACATGATAGGGGTGGGGACATCGATAAGCAACTATTACAGCTTGAAGCAAAGTGGATTTATCTTTTACAGGCAACTAGATTACCAGGCCTGAACTTGGGCAATAGCTACAAACCTTTTCTATAGCCCCTGATAGCTCATTTATGTGGATTCAATTTAACCAGACCCCAGTGCCACGGGTTTGGACTTGTTCCGAATGCCTCTGCCGCCTCACTACTCTTTCCCTTGACACTGTGTTGTCATTTCGGAGCTGATTGCTAGCCACTGTTGGGGCTCTTTTTTGAACCCCTCTTTTGGAATTCTTTCTCAGGATTGAGGAATATTTATTAGAAATTTTAAAATATCATTTGGTTGCAATTTTTAAAGTATGAATATACTGTACTGTAACTGCAATGTCCATTTTATTGTAAAGGTGCATCCATGTGGAGGGCAGGATTCTCGCGTCATTTCACTAGAGTGATAACTAATCCATGATCACACAGTAATTTGTCTTCATTTTTGTTTACAGAGCACTCATTTGGGCACAATTGCCCAGGACTTTCATCCATCCATTTGCCACCAGATCCCCACACAGACGCCGAGGGGCCCACAGCAGCACAGCCCCCATCCCCCAATGGGGGCCGTGCTGTGGAGACAGGGGCATTTCTGTGGGTCCAGGTATTAGGTGGCGCTGGTTGGTGGGTTTCGGCGCTTTCCTGTCTCACTGCGGACTATAGTATGGGCGCCTGGGTGTCGGGTGTGGCGTCGTCGCCGTGCTTGGCATGCTCACGTCATGGGCAGGGTCTCCACCTGCCTGGTATCCTGGTGTGAGATGTGGGCTTGCGGCGCGGCCGCCCCCCCGTCACAGCGTCATCTGTCAGTGTCCGTTCTGCATCTGGACGGCGTGACGTCATATGTCACGTCTACCTGACGCAATAGGGAGGAGTACAAATAGACCCATGCGGCATTGGTTAAGCTGCAGGAGTCCCCGGGAGCCACACTGTCCACGCAGCTACAACTACGTTTATCCAGAGATACTAATAATGCAGTGTATTACATTGCCTTAAAAGGTGCCATACTCCAGTCCTTGGGGGGTAATATTTTAGTATATACCATTTACGCCCTTTTGTAGATTGTATCATCCATGGTTGTGTCATTGCCTCGCCCCACTCAGGAGTCTTCATATACACGGACCCAACAGCACATACAGGAAAGCAATTTTCTCCTATCATATTTATGGTAGGACAGTTTAAATTGATCTCTCTTTCGAAAACTATTTGGGGTTTTTTCTCTCCTTTTCTTTATCTCTATAGGGCTGTAGGTAGAGAACTTTAACTTTGGATATAGCCATATATTCGCAGCTGCACTTTGTTGGACACTATAGGCTCCCAGTCGTCCATTTAACAGAAACTTTCTATGTAAGCACATTTTTTGTTTATTTATGAAATGTCCAAATAACCTGACTTAACTAAATATTCCTAGCGACATGCATTGTTATTGACATGTCACATCAATATGTTTCGATCGTTTTATAGGTAGTATAGATTTTACAACAGTACATAAGCCATTCAATGGTACTCCTCTCTGTGGGTTATCTGGTTTGGTCGGTGTCTCTCCTCGGGAGGGTCTTGGTGCCTAATGACTTCCTCCGATATCATCTACTATAGATTGGTTTCTGAATCTCCTAAGCATTGGAGCCAGAGCCTGCTGGTTGAGAGTCTTCTGTCACCCATTTGGATGCACCCATGTATGTACTTGGTTCAATATATTTAATGCACTTTTTCAAGTCTGATATCTGTATAACTAATATATATATATATTTATAATCTATTTATTACAGAAGAATGTCCACGCATGTTCCTGAGGAAGCCGCAAGGCGAAACACGTAGAATTTGTGTGTGGAAAAATGTAATATATATGTGGAGAAATTGCATAGAGAAAACGACTCTTGTTTCTTTCTATGTGATTATTTTTTCTGTCTTTTTCCTTGTTTTATAATAAAATATTCTATTTTATCATATTTGTTGTGATACATTAGGTTTATTGTAATAAGGACCCACAAAGTCCCATATTCCCTTTATGTTTTTTTTCTCCATGCCCAAGAGGGTTAAGGCAGCGCTGGAAAATAATGGTGGCCACACAAAATATTGACACTTTGGGCCCAGTTTGGATATTTTCACTTAGGGGTGCTCTCACTTTTTTTGCCAGTGGTTTAGACATTAATGGCTGTGTGTTGAGTTATTTTGAGGGGACAGCAAATTTACACTGTTATACAAGCTGTACACTCACTACTTTACATTGTAGCAAAGTGTCATTTCTTCAGTGTTGTCACATGAAAAGATATAATAAAATATTTACAACAATGTGAGGGGTGTACTCACTTTTGTATATCAGAGTCCTGATATATATATATATATATATATATATATATATATATATATATATATATATACACACACAGTCGTGCTCAAACATTTGCCGACTTGCCGACCGGCCTGCTGTTGCTTGACAGCGGCAGAATCGCCGTAGCTGTACGGCACCCGCTGCGTCACTGAGGAGCTGATGCACACAAATCCACATTCTGTCAGGGGGAGAGGAGACCGATCGTGTGTTCCTAGTATATAGGAACACAGATCGGTCTCCTCCTCCAGTCAGTCCCATCCCCCCCACAATTAGAACACACAGTGAGGGAACACACTTAACCCCTTGATCGCCCCCCTAGTGTTAACCCCTTCCCTGCCAGTGACATTTATATAGTAATCAGTGGCTATTTATAGCACGGATTGCTGTATAAATGTCAATGGTTTCAAAAGTGCCCGATCTGTCTGCCGCAATGTCGCAGTCCCAATAAAAATCACAGATCGCCTCCATTAATAGTAAAAAAAAAAATAATAAAAATGCCATTATTTAATAACCCTTTTTGTAGGCGCTATAACTTTTGCGCAAACCAAGCAATATACGCTTATTGCAATTTTGTTTTACCAAAAATAAGAAGAATACATATCGGCCTAAACTGAGAAAAAAAATAGTTTTGTTTTTTTTAAATTGGGAATTAAAGCAAAAAATATTGTGTTTTTTTTTTTAAATTGTCGCTCTTTTTTTGTTTATAGCGCAAAAAATAAAAACCGCAGAGGTGATCAAATACCACCAAAAGAAAGCTCTATTTGTGGGAAAAAAGGATGTCAATTTTGTTTGGGTACAGCGTCGCACAACCACGCAATTGTCAGTTAAAGCAACGCAGTGCCGTATCGCAAAAAATGGCCTGGTCAGGAAGTGGGTAATTTTTTCTGGGGCTGAAGTGGTTAATATTGAAAATATGACTGATCATGCCAAAAACTGTCTTTTATTTAAGGATAGCACTCACATGAAGCCATTTATTATCACATAGTTTTTTGGATCTTTTTAAAATCATAATGATAACAAATCACCCAAATTGCCCTGATAAAAAGTTTACATACCCTGGAATGTTTGGCCTTGGTACAGACACAGAAGGTGTAACACACAAATTTAAATGGCAATTAAAGGTTAATTTACCACTGAGACACTGAGCCATGAGGAGGTAGAAAAGAACAGTCAAAAGACCTGCGTAACAAGGTAATGAAACTTTACAAAGATGGAAAAGGATATAAAAATATATCCAAAGCCTTGAATATGCCAGTCAGTACTGTTTAATCACTTATTAAAAAGTGGAAAATTAGGGGATCTTTTATTACCAATCCAAGGTCAGGTAGACCAAGAAAGATTGCAGCTTCAACTGGCAGAAGAATTGCTCAAGATACAAAGAAAAACCCACAGGTAACCGCAGGAGAAATACAGGCTGCTCTCTAAAAAGACGGTGTGGTTGTTTTTAAGGGGCACAATTCAACGATACTTGAACAAAAAAGAGCTGCATGGTTGAGCTGCCAGAAGCAAGCCTTTACTGCACCAATGCCAAAAAAGCCAATGAGACACATCAAGGTATTGTAACCAGGCTTTTTTGTGGAACTTGTCCAGTAAAGGTTTCTTTCTGGCAACTTGACCATGCAGCTCTTTTTTGTTCAAGTATCATCGTATTGTGCTCCTTAAAAACAACCACACCATCTTTTTCCAAAGCAGCCAGAATTTCTCCTGAGGTTACCTATGGGGTTTTCTTTATATACCGAACAGTTCCTATGGCAGTTGCAGCTGAAATCTTTCTTGATTTACCTGACCTTGGCTTGGTATCAAGAGATCCCCAAATTTTCCACTTCTTATTAAGCGATTAAACAGTACTGACTGGCATTTTCAAGACTTTGGATATCTTTTTATATCCTTTTTCCTTCTTTGTAAAGTTTCATTACCTTGTTACACAGGTCCTTTGTCTGTTCTTTTCTACCTCCTCATGGCTCAGTGTCTAGCCTGCTTGGTGCATCCATGTGAGATCTAACAAACTCATTGACTATTTATACACAGACACTAATTGTGATTTAAAAAGCCACAAATGTGGGATATTAACCTTTAATTGCCATTTTAACCTGTGTGTGCCACGTTCTGTGTTTGTACCAAGGCCGAACATTCCAGGGTTTGTAAACTTTTCATCAGGGCCATTTGGGTGATTTCTGTTATCATTATGATTTAAAAAGGATCCAAAAAACGATGTGATAATAAATGGCTTCATGTGATTGCTATCCTTAAATAAAAGACAGTTTTTGGCATGATCAGTCATATTTTCAATATGAATGCCAAAATTTCACAATTTAAACTTTTGAACACAACTGTAAACACATACTATACATACACATAGGTATCTGCAACCAACTTCTCATCCCAGCCAGGTGTGTCAGAGTATGGGGCTGTTTACAGTGTTGTTGGCACTTCGTATAGCTGCGAGGAGTGGAGTCTGGAGCAGAGCAATGTCTATCAAGGTAGGAGATCCAAGTCCTGATGCACAGGTATTCGATGGTGGTCCAGGAAACAAGACCAGTGTGAAGGATGTGTTCGGCTCTGAGAAGGGGATTCTGTTTGGTGTCCCAGGACTAGGGATGAGCCGAACTTGCGAACAGGCAAAAAATTTGTTCGAACACGCGAACACTGTTAAAGTCTATGGGACACGAACATGAATAATCAAAAGTGCTCATTTTAAATGCAAGTTATTGTCATAAAAAGTGTTTGGGGAGCTGGGTCCTGCCCCAGGGGACATGTATCAATGCAAAAAGAATTTTTAAAAATGGCCGTTTTTTTGGGAGCAGTGATTTTAATAATGCTTAAAGTTAAACAATAAAAGTGTAATATTCCTTAAAAATTTCGCATCTGGGGGTGTCTATAGTATGCCTGTAAAGGGGCGCATGTTTCCCATGCTTAGAACAGTCTAACAGCAAAATGACATTTCAAAGGAAAAAAAAGTAATGTAAAACTACTCGACCTGACTCAAAATGAAAAAAAAAAAATGCGTGGGGGTCCCCCTAAATTACATACCAGGCCCTTCAGGTCTGGTATGGATATTAAGGGGAACCCTGTGCCAAAATGTAAAAAAAAAAATGGCGTGGGGTCCCCCTACATTTCATACCAGGTCCTTCAGGTCTGGTATGGATATTAAGGGGAACCCCGTGCCAATTTTTTTTTAAAAATGGCGTGGGGTCCCCCTCAAAATCCATACCAGACCCTTCAGGTCTGGTATGGACTTTAAGGGGAACCCCGCGCCATAAATAAAAAAAAATGGCGTGGGGTCCCCTCAAAAATCCATACCAGACCCTTATCTGAGCACGCAACCTGGCAGGCCGCAGGAAAAGAGGGGGGATGAGAGAGCGCCCCCCCTCCTGAACCGTACCAGGCCACATGCCCTCAACATTGGGAGGGTGCTTTGAGGTAGCCCTCCAAAGCACCTTGTCCCCATGTTGATGGGGAGAAGGACCTCATCCCCACAACCCTTGGCCGGTGGTTGTGGGGGTCTGCGGTCGGGGGGCTTATCGGAATATGGAAGCCCCCTTTAACAAGGGGACCCCAGATCTCGGCCTCCCCCCTGCGTGAAATGGTAACGGGGTACAAATGTACCCCTACCATTTCACAAAAAAGTGTCAAAAAGTTTAAAAGACACAAGAGACAGTTTTTGACAAGTCCTTTTATTAATTTCTCCTTCTTTCGGCTTCTTCTTCCATCTTCTTTCTTCTGGTGTTCTTTCGGTGTTCTTCTTCTTCCTCCATCTTCTTCCTCCATCTTCTTCTTCATCTTCTTCTTCTCCATCTTCTTCCGCTCTTCTGATCCCGCATCTTCCTCCAGGCTTCTTCTCCGCTCCGTCCACACGATCCGCCTCAGTTTGAGTCTTCAGCCATGTGACGCTTGGTTTCTTTTGACATTTCTTATATAACGGAGGGCGGGGCCATCCGGTGACCCCGCCCTCCTCTGACGCACGGGGAATTCACGGGACTTCCCTGTGGTTTCCCCTGTGTTGTCAGAGGGGGGCAGGGTCACCACCCCCTCTGCAGTTTCAGAAGAAGCCAAGCGTCACACGGCTGAAGACTCCCACTGAGGTGGATCATGCGGATGGAGCGGAGAAGAAGCCTGGAGGAAGATGCGGGACAAGAAGAGCGGAAGAAGAAGAAGATGGAGAAGAAGAAGATAAAGAAGTAGCCGAAAGAAGAAGAAATTAATAAAGGGCTTGTCAAAAACCGTCTCTTGTGTTTTTTTAAACTTTTTGACACTTTTTTGTGAAATGGTAGGGGTACATTTGTACCCCATTACCAATTCACACGGGGGGGAGTTCGGGATCTGGGGGTCCCCTTGTTAAAGGGGGCTTCCAGATTCTGATAAGCCCCCCCGCCCACAGACCCCCACACCCACCGGCCAAGGGTTGTGGGGATGAGGCCCTTCTCCCCATCAGCATAGGGACAAGGTGCTTTGGGGGGCTACCTCAAAGCACCCTCCCAATGTTGAGGGCATGTGGCCTGGTACGGTTCAGGAGGGGTGCCGCTCTCTCATCCCCCCTCTTTTCCTGCGGCCTGACAGGTTGCGTGCTCGGATAAGGGTCTGGTATGGATTTTTGGGGGGACTCCACGCCATTTTTAAAAAAAATTTTGGCGCGGGGTTCCCCTTAATATCCATAACAGACCTGAAGGGCCTGGTATGGAATTGAGGGGACCCCCACGCCATTTTAAAAAAAAATTTTGTGGGGAAATCCCATGCCGTTTTTATCAATGAACTTTTATGTGTATTGTCGAACCGACAATTCATTATAGCTGCGAGTAGTTTTAATGACTTTTTCCTTTGAGATGTCATTTTGCTGTCAGACTGTTCTAAACACGGGAAACATGCACCCCTTTTACAGGCATACTATAGACACCACTGCAGGTATGAAATTTAAAGGAATATTACACTTTTATTGTTTCACTTTAAGCATTATTAAAATCACTGCTCCCGAAAAAACTTCCATTTTTAAAAATTCTTTTTGCATTCATACATGTCCCCTGGGGCAAGACCCAGGTCCCCAAACACTTTTTATGACAATACCATGCATATAATCCTTTAAAATTAGCACTTTTGATTTCTCCCATAGACTTTTAAAGGGTGTTCCGCGGCTTTCGAATTTGCAGCGAACACCCCAAATTGTTCGCTGTTCGGCGAACTGGCGAACAGCCGATGTTCGAGTTGAATATGAGTTTGACTCGAGCTCGAAGCTCATCCCTACCCAGGAGCTTTCACCCCAGGATGTTCCAAGACACATTTGCCTGGATACGTGAGTCAAGCTGAGGACCTGAAATCCCGTGGAGTGAAAGTTATTGCTTGTATTTCTGTCATTGATCCCTTTGTTATGAGCGAGTGGGGGAAAGCTCATGGTGCAGATGGAAAGGTTTGGATGTTAGCTGATCCCACTGGGAACTTCATTAAGGCTGCTGGATTAGGTTTGGACAAACCAGAGCTGCTCGATCTCTTTGGGAACCAAAGGTGCAAGAGGTTTTCTCTGATAGTTGAAGGTGGGAAGGTGAAAGCCATTAATGTGGAGGAAGATGGGACCTGCAGTCTGGCTGGAAACATATTATCTCAACTCTAAGCTGGGAATCTGCATACACATTATAATGTCACTGTTCGTAGAAATATAGCACTGTAGAAAAGTTAGTATCAGGACTGGTTGTATAAATTACCATAATTGCATATTAAAGGCAATATCAAATGTTACAGTGTTGTGGGCACAACAAGAGGACCCGACACATCAAGTGGCTCCTTTGGGGTAATCACTACATGTATAAGTAAAAATAGAACAATTTTTGCATTTTTTGAATAAAGCCTTGTTTTAAAATCATTTTTCTAAGAAGCTCACAGTTTGCACTGAAATCAAAGTAAGCAATTATAGGATAAGAGCCTGTACAATTGTGTGAGACTGAAAAGAAAGATGGAGTACAACTTTGTGTGATAATTCTTGTAGCAATAATAATAATAATAATAATAATAATAATAATAAAGCAGTCAGTTGTTTACCTGAAGTGAAAGTTTCATGAAAATTCTGTAATGCAAAATCAAGCCATTCTCCGGTTATAGTTCCCTCTTCAGGGTGATAGTATGTTTTGTAGTAATCTACAGGGTCAAACTCATCAATGTAGGTTTGAGATGATGTGTATGGCGTCTCCATGCTGATTTATCTTCTCTCAAGGGAAGTAAAGTATGCTTGATTCTGTTAATTACAAGTGGACTGCAACTGAAACAGAGAATGCAATATTTTGGAATAAAAGAGATAATTAGGAAGGACTTTGCTCATCATGAAATGTTAACCACTTAAGGACCGAGCCTCTTTCTGAGATTTGTTGTTTACAAGTTAAAAACAGTTTTTTTTTGCTAGAAAATTACTTAGAACCCCCAAACATTATACATTTTTTTTCTAACACCTTAGAGAATAAAATGGCGGTCGTTGCAATACTTTCTGTCACACCGTATTTGCGCAGAGGTCTTACAAGCACACTTTTTTTGGAAAAAATACACTTTTTTGAATTAAAAAATAAGACAACAGTAAAGTTAGCCCAATTTTTTTATATCGTGAAAGATAATGTTACGCTGAGTAAATTGATACCCAACATATCATATTTCAAAATTGTGCCTGCTCGTGGAATGGCGACAAACTTTTAGCCTTAAAAATCTCTATAGGCGAAGTTTAAAAAATTCTACAGGTTGCATGTTTTGAGTTACAGAGGTGGTCTAGGACTAGAATTATTGCTCTCGCTCTACTGATCACGGTGGTACCTCACATGTGTGGTTTGAACACCGTTTTCATATGCAGGGAAGGGGCGCGTTTAAAAAATTATTTTTTTTTTCTTATTTATTTTACCTTTTATTTTTACACTGTTTTTTATTTTAAAAAATGTCACTTTTTTTTCCTATTACAAGGATTGTAAACATCCCTTGTAATAAAAAAAAGCATGACAGGACCTCTTACATATGAGATCTGGGGTCAAAAAGACCTCAGATCTCATATTTACACTAAAATGAAAAAAAAAAAAAAAAATGTCATTTAAAAAAGTAATTTTTAAAAAAATGGCCCTTTAAGAGCTGTGGGTGGAAGTGCCCTTTTAACGTCGCTTCCGCCCAGCAATGGTATGGAGACAGGTGGGGGCTCACTTGTCTCCATACCCAGGCAGGGGACAGACACGATCGCCTCTGCCGCTGTGGACGTCTCTGGTAAGCGGCGGAGGGCACCGGAGCGCGGCGGGAGGGGGGCCCCCTCTCCAGGTGCTGATAAAAGTGAACTTGCAGCAAATTTGCCACAGAGACCACTTTTATCTTGTAGCAGACAACCCGCTGAAGAAGAGGATACCGGGGTTATGGCAGCTAGCTGCTGCCATAACAACGATATCCTCCTTCAAACAGCCGACGTAAAACTGCGGCGGGGCAAGTCAAACATCATTCTCTGTTTAAATATTGCCACTAATATTCAGAGTCAAATTTGTGTGTTCTCTACTGTGGAAGATCATAGAAAGAATTAAAATATATTGGCAACTTTATGCAAATAACAAAATCACAAACTGGCATAAATGTTTTATTAGCTTAAAGCAAAACTTTACTCATAACAGTTTGATAAAAAAAATTATGTTCCTTAGCAAGGAACAAACATTCCACAACAATAATTATGCTACCAAAATTAGTGTGTGTTGTAAATTGCCTTCAGCATTGCTCCTGTTTCTTCTTGACGGAAGCTGTCATTTTGCTGAAGCTCAGAGCCCCTGAACAGCAGTAAATCATGAAGGGGAACTAAACCTATCAATTTAAAAGTTTCAAAAAAACAGTTACATTCCTGGAATGCCAGGATTGTTAACCATCACATTTGCTTGTGTCCTCAACCAAACTGTCAAACCATCAAATGGTTGGTGTCATAACTGATCACATGTGCAGCACCATAGCAGTTGCAGATCAAACAGAAGCAGCTTCCTTGGCTGTAAAGGATAGGAGAGTATAATTCTGTTTTAAGGCTGTCAGCAGATTGGCCTCTACAAACTCGGCAATGCCTAAAAATAGAGAGCCACTGAGCATGTGCAGAGCAGGGTGAGACAGTGTGTTACTGAACTTTAAGCGGTATAGGCACTTATTTTTAATGTTTTACATAGCTACGCCTGCAAAAGGGGCCAGCCTGAAGTCATCTAGCAGGTCTTCATTTCCACTTTAATTAGGAGAAGTAAGTAGCCTGGATCTGAAATGCTAAACATGTTCTGCCTCTTATCTTAGCAGCTTCTTTAGTTCTAAAAAATGTTAAACATACTCTGATATTCATAGACCCAACAACCAAACACAGACAAAGTAACCTGTAACCTGGTATTTGTATTCCAGTGTACTGAGGAACTGGGGAGCCAAAGCAACCTCTCAACATAAGGATGGCCCAACATGGAAGGCAAACTCTGTAGGTTAAAACTCAGCAGTCTTCCATACCTTAAATCTGAACACCAGAAAAAAACATATATAACTCTTACAGTGGGTATTCCCCAGCACTGCAAGGAATCATCTGGTGGTCAGGGAAAACCAGCTACATTTATCTTTTTCCTTGGTTGCCCAGCAGCTGACACGCTTCTCTCTCCGACACTGAAATGTAGTTCAAAAAGTAAGTCTGGCACTGATCCAACTTGAAGTAAAATCATATATCCTTTATTAGTGATTCATCAAGACATAAAAGCATAGTTGCCAACATTGTAAAAAAATTTTTAGGGACACTTTTTTGGCTGTAGGCGGAGTCTTATTATAATTACGGGGTGGGGCATGTGTTTGTAGGTGTGGCATAGGGTAAAAGTAAAAATGCGGAGCGCGCCGCAGCGAAAAATGGGCGTGGTTTACACAAATAGTGGGCGTGTCTTAAATGGGCGTGGCTCAAAGCGGTGTGGTTAGCATCTGAGATGAACAAGGGATGGAGGGAGAGGGAGGGAGAGAGAGGGAGGGGGGAGAGGGGGGGAGGGAGGGAGGGATGGAGGGACAGCAGCCCCAGATCCTACACAACAATAGAAATATGTGTATTCCAGAAAGTTTAACAATCAGCAGATAAAGATACTCCAAACACCTGGTGTTAGCATTTCAATCATCCCGGCACCATGGTTGTTATGGTGTCAGGATGATTGAAGTGCATTATTTCTATTATTACATTGTAATATAAAATGAAATCATTCAACTCACCATAATGCCGAATCAGTGGGATCCCGGAGCGTGTCACCTGCCACGTCGCCTGCCACCAGCCATCCGTCCTTGCATCAAGTCCCCCAGCAGAGTCCGTCCTTGCATCAGGTGTGCCAGCAGAGTCCGTCCTTGCATCAGGTGCCCCCAGCAGAGTCCGTCCTTGCATCAGGTGCCCCCAGCAGAGTCCGTCCTTGCATCAGGTGCCCCCAGCAGAGTCCGTCCTTGCATCAGGTGCCCCCAGCAGAGTCCGTCCTTGCACCAGGTGCCCCCAGCGGTGCCCCCCCTTGCATCAGGTGCCCCCAGCGGTGCCCCCCCTTGCATCAGGTTTCTCCAGCGGTGCCCCCCCTTGCATCAGGTTTCCCCAGCGGTGCCCCCCCTTACATCAGGTTTCCCCAGCGGTGCCCCCCCTTACATCAGGTTTCCCCAGCGGTGCCCCCCCTTACATCAGGTTTCCCCAGCGGAGCCCCCCCTTACATCAGGTTTCCCCAGCGCAGCCCTCCCTTACAACAGGTTTCCTAGTAGGTCTCCGCCGGCCGCGTGGTTACAATAGAACGGGGTGGAGTGGGGCGGGGGGTGGTGGGAGTGAAGCGGGGCGGGGGGTAGGCGGAGGGTGGGTGGCGACACAGGAGCTCCATCTAGACAGAGAGGAGGGGGGCGGCTGGAGGGGGGACGGCACACAGAGAGGAGGGGGGGCGGCTAACAGAGAGGAGAGGGGGAGCAGCTGGAGGGGGGGCGGCACACAGAGAGGAGAGGGGGGGCGGATGACAGAGAGGAGAGGGGAGGCGGCTGGAGGTGGGGGCGGCTGACGGAGAGGAGAGGGGGCGGCTGGAGGCGGGAGCGGCTGACAGAGAGGAGGGGGGGGTGGCTGACAGAGAGGAGGGGGGGGCAGCTGACAGAGAGGAGAGGGGGGGCGGCTGACAGAGAGGAGAGGGGGGGCAGCTGACAGAGAGGAGAGGGGGGGCAGCTGGAGGGGGGGGACGGCTGACAGAGAGGAGGAGGGGGCGGCTGATAGAGAGGAGGGGGGGGCAGCTGACAGAGAGGAGAGGGGGGGCGGCTGACAGAGAGGAGAGGGGGGGCGGCTGACAGAGAGGAGAGGGGGGGCGGCTGACAGAGAGGAGAGGGGGGGCGGCTGACAGAGAGGAGAGGGGGGGGGCTGACAGAGAGGAGAGGGGGGGCGGCTGACAGAGAGGAGAGGGGGGGCGGCTGACAAAGAGGAGAGGGGGGGCGGCTGTAGGGGGGGGCGGCTGACAGAGAGGAGAGGGGGGCGCCTAACAGAGCAGATGAGAGACACACAGCGCTATACTATAGGACGCTCCAGGAGCATGCAGGGCTGGCGCATGTGACCCGCTCCTCCAATCACGTCTTCCTCTGTCCCGCACATGCCGCTGCGCTCTGTGTTTGAGCCGAGCTTAGCATGAATGGGCAGCGGTGGGTGTCCTGCGATTGGCCGAGCAGGTCTCAGCGGCATGGATTTTGACAGGAACGTTCTTATGGAAAATGGCGGACCTCTACCAGAAAAAAAAAAAAAAAAAAAAAAACGTGAAAAAAGAGATTTCCCGGGACATTTGCAGGGAAACCCTAAAATCGGGAAAAGGGTCTAAATCCCGTGAATGTCCCGGGAAATTCGGGACTATTGGCAACTATGTAAAAGAATCTGTGGAACAGCAAGATTGACGTGTTTCAGCCCTAACCAGTGTCAAGCATCCCTTCAAGTGGGTTTTGCATCTCCCAATAAAGTTTGAGCATACAAAACCATCTTGAAGCAGGTCAAACTGATGTCATAGACTCAAGCCCAAAGCTAATTAACACAGGCCCTTATACTTTACTCCTTAGGTAACTTTTTGGTTTAAAGAAAATATGCAGCTTTTCTATGTACAAAAAGAAACACACATCAAGGTTATGCTCATGGTGGTGACAAGGTTCGGTTTTGCAGTCGCGGTGCTAAAAATTGTTTTAAAGTGAGAGACAACAACATGTCAGAAGAATCATGGTAAAAAGGTGGTCACCATATTAAATAACAAGATTGCCATTCTTCCCTGAACAGAAATTGTGTTTGGATTTGTTTTACATTGCAGAACTTCACATTTAACATTGAAATATAAAATTAAATCTTTCCATTCATTTAAATCAGCTTGTTATATGGCATATTGGACTTTTACAATACTGTTTCTGGAACCTTAATATCTATATTAAGCACTTTTTACCATATAGGGAAATACATACTGATATACAATTTTACGGTCAATTGTTTTTCAGACTTAGGCTCCATGTACATGGGATGCTAAGGCAAAGTCCTATGAATGATTTTTTTTGACACCTTGAAACCGGCGTTTAAAACGCCCGTTTAGCCGCGTTTAGTTAAGATAACATCATAAGACCTTCCCCAAGCTCAAAAAACAGTATTATTTAACTAGTTCAGCCATTTTGTGAGACCAGAGTGAGTAGCAGCAGCTGAGAGAGCAGTACTGTACTTGTATTTAGCGTGTCACTTGCCACGTCGCCTGCCATAAGTTACGGATTGTCACTTGCCACACGTTGCGGATTGTCCACATGCAACTTCACCTGCCACAAGTTGTGGACTGTCCACTTGCCACGTCACCTGCCACACGTTGCGGATTGTCATTTGCCACATCTCCTGCCACAGATTGTGGATTGTCCACTTGCCACGTCACCTGCCACATACTGCGGATTGTCACTTGCCACGTCACCTGCCACAAGTTGTGAACTGTCCACTGCCCATGTCACCTGCCACAAGTTGCTTGTTCAAATCTAACAACATTATCAAATTCCAATTATACTTCGGATAACAGCAATGCTAGTGGTGTATTGGATTGGGTCAAGGGCTCGTTAGGGTATATAAATGGTCTATGAATCATTGCAAGTAATTACAATTTTTTAAAATACTTTATTAATAGTCTTTCATCATTTGCCATAATTTTTGAGATTTTTAATGTAAAAAAAATAGGACACCTCTAAAAACGCTTATAAACTAAAACGTGACTAAATGCGGTACCGCGTTTAGCCGCGTTCAGCGTCTGAAACGTGGAAATCTTTGGCGTCTGAACTAATTTTTTTGCCTTCAAAGAAAGGCTGTTAAACGCAACTGCAGAAAATAAGTGTAGCGCTAAAAAATGTCAACGTGAATCAATAAAAATGTGTAAATGTGTATATGTGTATATAAGCATCCAGAATACCTCAATCACAGGGGCAGAATGGATACAAAAGATAATGAAAAATAAATAAATAATATCTGACAACAAAGTGTGTCCCCAAAGTGTTATGAAGTGAGAACAATAAAAAAGCTAAAAGTCCACATATGAAGTGTCCATTAATTGGGGGGCTTTCTCTTCAATCTTCAACTGAAGTAGAAAGTAACCACACAATAGGAGAAAACATTCAAATGAGAGGATGGGTACTCTTACCAGATCAGTTGGACGCACATACCGCACCACAGTGCGTCTGAAAGGCTTTGGGATACTGGATCCCCAGTGATGAGATGGTGCCAAAGCTGGACGGTATACTAAAAAGTGATTGGTCTTCTTCAGGTAAAAACGCAGAAAACCACATTCATTATGCCAGGTGACAGTCGGATTGGTTTATTGATTATGAAGTACCCACCATCCCTATGGTAGAAACAAAAATATATGGATACTGCGACAAAGTACCCGTTGATTAGTGGGTCCTACACTATCCATAGATTGGGAGATCATGAGAAGCATGATCTGGCGTTCAGAATCTTTTTTCTGAACGCCAGAAATTCGCGTTGAAAGTGCCGTTTTTCACCGCCAAAAAAAGCCAAACGCTGATAAAAAGATCATAAACGCGCATTAATTAGCGGTAGGCGTTCTATTTTTTCAATGCATTGTGGGAGTTTGGAATGCATTGTGGGATTTTTGGAGTGTCCTCTGTGTATTTTTATTAAAAACGCCCATAAACGCTAACGCTAAAAAACGATCATAAATGCTAGTACAAAACGCTGTTAAAAGCACGTTTTTCAACCAGAGTTTTCTGCCAGCAATCTGGCGTCCAGAAAAAGCTTTTCTGAGCTTCAGTGTGCACTGAGCCTTAAAAAGATCAAAATCTTTACCAAGTAACTATAGACTGGTTAGTTTAACTTCTAAAGTCAGGAAAATACTTAAGAGTTTAATAAAAGACCATATGGAAGAGTTTTTTGCTAGAAAACAATATTTTAAGCAATAATCAGCATGGATTCAAAATACCAAAGTTGTCCATTTCTTTTTATGAGGATTTAAGCAAACACTTAAACAAAGTAATGGCTCTGGATATAGCATAATTGGATTCGGCATAAGTGTTTGACACAGTTTCCCACATGTGGTTATTGTGTAAGTTAACCACTTCAGCCCCGGAAGATTTGGCTGCTCAATGACCAGGCCATTTTTTGGGATTCGGCACTGTGTCGCTTTAACTGACAATTGCGCAGTTGTGCGACGCTGGACCCAAACAAAATTGACACCCTTTTTTTCCCCACAAATAGAGCTTTCTTTTGGTGGTATTTGGTCATCTATGCGGTTTTCATTTTTTGCAATATAAACAAAAAAAGAGTGACAATTTTGAAAAAAAAAAGCACAATAATTTGTACTTTTTGCTATAATAAATATTTAAATATTCACAATTTAAAAAAAAAAATTTCCTCAGTTTAGGCCAATATGTATTCTTCTACTTTTTTTTGGTAATAAAAAAAATCGCAATAAGCATATATTGATTGGTTTGCGCAAAAGTTATATCCCCTACAAAATAGGGGATAGATTTCTGACATTTTTATTATTATTATTATTTACTAGTAATGGCGGTGATCTGCAATTTTTATCAGAAATGTGACATTATGGCGGACACATTTTTTAAACCATCGACAATTATACAGCGATCAGTGCTATAAAAATGCACTGATTACTGTGTAAATGTCACTGGCAGGGAAGGGGTTAACACTAGGGGGCAATCAAGGGGTTAACCGTGTTCCCTATGTGTGTGTTCTAACTGTATTGGGAGGGGACTGACTATAGGAGATGACAGATCGTGGTTCCTAGCTATTAGGAACTCACGATCTGCTTCTCCTCTCCTCACAGAACAGGGATTTGTGTGTTTACACACACACACACACACACACACACACACACACGTCCCTGTTCTGCCTCTTGTGCCTGTGATCGCACACGACCGCTGGCCACAAACATCGGCAGCCCCGCAATGCAGCGGACGTGCGCGCCTGCTATCCCGCTTAAGGGAGCCGACTTAAAGCTACAACGGTTCACAGGATCGTGCTGACCTGCTACAGTATAATGTTGGCGGCTGGTCGGCAAATGGTTAAAGTCTACAGGCTTGAGAATCCAGTTTGTAAATGGATAGAAAACTGGCTAAAAGACCATATTCAGAAAGCAATAATTATTGATTCATACTCTAAATGGTCTAAAGTTAATAGTGGTGTACCCCAAGGTTCAGTGTTGGAACCCTTACTTTTTAACCTATTTATAAATTATAGAGTTTGGGATTAAAAGTACTATATGGCAAATGAGGTTTAATGTTGATAAATGCAAAGTTACGAAATGGGGGGCCAACATTACACAGTCTAAAAGAAGAACTGCTAGAGGAGTTAGTGGTTGACAAGGATCTTGGTGTTCTGGTAGATCATACAATGTAAACTTAATAGCATGTATAGCACCCTCTAGTGTACAGTTTAGGTAGGTAAATTTAGTTGACTTGTAGTAGCTTGTATGAGTCTGGGAAATTTGTTAGGGTTCAGCTTAAGCTCAGGTTGAAATGCTCTGCAGACCAGGCCCTAATTGCCTTCCCCTGGTTCTGGAGGTCCATGGAAACTTCTAGAAACTAGTGAGCGGTGGTAAAGAGGCAGGGTCTGAATATTGATGGGGTTTTTGACCAATCCCCAGGCAAGAGGCCTGGCAGAACTGTCAAACAGGCTCAGAAATATTGAAGAGCCTGGCCAGGGGTTGTTGTCGGGTGGAAGGTGGAGTGCTGTGGGCGAAGGTTGATGTAATAATGTGTAAGGGCTGGGCTCAGCCCTTCCTTCTCAGAGCTGGCCGCTCACCTGTCGGCTAATTGCCAGCTCCTATCTCTCCACAGTTACCCAGCCGTTGATGATATCCTGCCTACTTAAGCCGTTCAGCCCAAAGGATCTCTGCCTTTGCCTTGGTCAACATCACAGAAATTATCTCCTGCGATCCTGTTCAAGACTTGCTTTGCTGACATCCCTTCTGGCTCCAGATCCTGCTTGCTGTTCCACTACATTGATCCCTGACTTCTGGCTTGACTGACTATCCGTTTTCGGCTACTGAACTTTGGCTATGTGTTGACTACGTTCGTTCTTTTTACTTTTATTATTAAACAAGTGCGATTTAACTGTACTTCTGTCTCGGTCTGATTTCATGGTTTCTGACAGTAGGCGAAGGCCATGAATTCAGAATATTCAGTCAATCCACTTGTTGGTAATATTTTTTCCAGATTGGATTAACTTGATCACCGCATGGATCAGTTTGCCATGGCGTTACAAATGGCTCACCTGGAATCTCCCACTGTGGCCGCCCTGGTACAACCTATGTTGCAGGCTGACCCTGCTGCTGCTCCAGTCTCTGTGCAGGCACCCGCCTCGAGTATGTCTGGTTCCGCTCTGCTTCCCCAGCGATTTGGGGGCAATCCAGTCCAATGCAGAGGGTTTCTCAACCAGGTTGAGATATACTCTGAGATGCTGCCCCAGGCATTTCCCACGGACAGAAGCAAAGTAGGTTTCGTGATATCTTTGCTTTCTGAAAGAGCCTTGGCCTGGGCAAACCCTCTGTGGGAGACGCAAAAACCTGTTGTCTTGAGCTACCCTGAGTTTGTGGCTTTGTTTAAAAGGGTATTTGATGTTCCCGCACGCTCCGCTTCTTCTGCCATGTGCCTCATTCCCATCGAACAGAGTACGAGAACTGTTGCCGACTACACTATTGAATTCCGTACTCTGGCAGCAGAGGTTGCGTGGAATAATAAGGTCCTCGTGGCTGCTTTTTCTCATGGTCTCTCAGATACCATCAAGGATGAGATAGCAGCCCGAGATATACCCACTGAGCTGGAGAAGTTGATCACGTTGCCATCCTCATTGACTCCAGACTCAGAGAAAGACTCTTTTAAGGAGCGCTTGCAGAAGCCTCCAGTACATTTGTCTTTGCAGTTCCACCCATGCCTCCCTCACCTCCCATGCCTGCTGGTACTGAGTCGGTCAGTGAAGGTGAACCCATGCACTTGGGTTTCACGCGTTTCTCTGCGGATGAGAGAACCTTTAGGAGGAGGGAGAGATTGTGCCTTTATTGTGGCCAGGCAGGTCACTTTTTGAAGTCTTGTCCTACCCGTCCAGGGAACGACCGAACCTCTAGGTGCTGTCATGGACAGACCTTAGGTGTCGTTGTTTCATCCCCAGTTATCCAGAAGGATAAGCCCCTGGTTTCGGTCACCCTTTCTTGGGCTGAGTCGCCCGTCGAGATACAGGCTCTAATCAACTCTGGGGCTGCAGGCCTGTTCATTGTTGCTGCCTTTATATCGAAGCACTCGGTTCTGCTGCAGCTGCGTGACACTCCACTTGCCATTGAGGCTCTTGACGGGAGACCTCTACAGCCTGCCCATATGACTCATGAGATGGTTCCGTTGTCCATAGCCGTAGGGGCTTTTCACCATGAGATAATCCAATAGCAGGTTATTTCCTCACCTAAGTTTCCGCTGGATATTGGTTATCCTTGGTTACAGAGGCACAACCCCTCTTTTGATTGGCTCCATGCTGAGGTTCTCTCCTGGTCACCACAATGCAGTGAGACATGCTTCCAGAAGGTAGCCAAGGTCCTGTGCACCTCTTCACTCTCCTCCCTGCCGGAGGAGTACCACGATTTTAGCAATGTCTTTGACAAAGGTCAAGCCTGTAGTTTGCCTCCACACCGGCTGTATGATTGCGCAATTGACCTTCAACCTGGTGCCATACCCCTTCATAGTCGGGTTTACCCTTTGTCGGTCTTGGAGGATAAGGCCATGGAGGAATATGTTGCAGACGCACTTTCTCAAGGTTTCATCCGCAAATCCTCGTCTCCTGCTAGTGCTGGTTTCTTCTTTGTGAAGAAGAAGAGTGGTGAACTGAGACCTTATTGATTATAGGGGTCTTAATCATTTCACGATTAAGAATGCCTATCCGATTCCATTGATTACGGAGTTATTTGACTGCCTCAAGGGAGCAGTGGCGGCTGGTGAAGTTTCCTTTTTGGCCCCACCCATTTCTCATAAGCCCCACCCTTTATAGAATCAACTCACTCCGTCCCCTGTATTCCACTTGCTTCCAACCATATAGTGTCAGGAGTACACAGCTCAGCATCACAGATCAGGGTATATAGATCAGCAGCATCACATAAAGGGTATATAGATCAGCAGCATCACATAAAGGGTATATAGATCAGCAGCATCACATAAAAGGGTATATAGATCAGCAGCATCACATAAAAGGGTATATAGATCAGCAGCATCACATAAAAGGGTATATAGATCAGCAGCATCACATAAAGGGTATATAGATCAGCAGCATCACATAAAGGGTATATAGATCAGCAGCATCACATAAAGGGTATATAGATCAGCAGCATCACATATACTGATCTCGCAGCACACTGTCAGCACCCCCACACTGGTGGAGGACATGATAACAGCACCCCCCCCAGATCGCAGCACACTGGCTCGGGGCTCGCTGGACATACTAACAGCAATCCCCCCCTCAGCGGGGATCAAGGCAAACTGATAACATCCCCCACCGCGGGGCTCATAGGACACACTGACAGCACAACTAGCCAACCCCCCCAGCTTGCGGGCAGGGCTGCTGTTAGAAATCACATGACCCCATACAGTCTACCTGACACGCCCCCCCCCTGTATATATTCTTAGCGCTGCACTGTTATTTACCTATGACATTTTATAAATGCACTGCTAAATCACATAGGACTTGTGGTGCCATTAATTGTTAATGGCACCCCAGAAACACTTAGCAGACTTGTGTTTTGTCATGTGGCAAAGTTTCAAAGTTGTATGCCTCAAAAGAGCATTCTGTGGTGCGTTTGTCAGACGTAGGGCAGTCTATTCTAGTGAATGGGCTGTCCTACGTGTGAAAAACAGGCTAAAAAAACATGTGAGCAGAAACATGCATTCCCGCTATGCAAAGTGTGAATGGGGCCTCAGGGGTAGCATATAGAAATGGCTGATGCAGAGAAATCTTTCAGGTGGAGGGAGAGGTGTATTCACTGGCCCCTATCTCCAGCATTGCAGTGGTAGCCGGGGTCTACCTGCAGTACAAGGCTGGCTCCTGGTACATTCTCCCCTTTCTGAAGCTTCACCCCCCCACTCACCTTCTTCCAGCAGTAGCATTACAACATGCAGCTATTCCAGGTTATAGGACACACAGAGCACAGTGTGGAGGTCAGTAGAGCTCAGGACTCAGGGAGAAGCAGGCAGAGAACTTCTTACCTCGATCGTTCCTCCAAGAGATAACATTGCGATCACAGGGGAGGGGAGGAGTTTCAGGACCCTGCAGGCAGTGTAAACAGTCTATGGAAAAGGCAGAGAGAGATTTTGCAGCTGTCCCTGCTGATCACCTACATAGCAGCTGGGAGGAAGAAAGCCAGCATGGGACAGCTTTCTAACTGAAGGAACTGTGTGCAGGTATGTAGCATTGATCACCTGCATAGCAGCTGGGAGGAAGCGCTGCAGGGGTTGAACACCAATCACAAGGCAGAACAGGGGCTCTTCTCTCCTGCAGGTGCCCGGTGTCTTATCGAATTCAGTCCCCTATCATATAGTGTCCTCCCTGTACTGCGCAGGCGCAGTACGGAGGACAAAAGAGACTCCGAAAGTCTCCGAAGTTCAACAGCTGATCGTCAGCTGTACACGGCGCCTGCGCATTTATTCTTACCCTATGTCCAGGATCATTCCCTACTATCCAAGTGGACATAGAGTTAGAATAAATATTTGCCGAGCGCAGCGAGGCCGTGCCCGAAGCGTGGCGAGCGAAGCGAGCCCGCGAGGGGCCCTCTTACACTGCCATCGCTAACAGGTGCCCGAGCGCCGTGTACAGCTGATGGTCAGCTGATCAACTTCGGGCATTTTCGGCATCTCCTGCTCCTCCGTACTGCGCAGGCGCTGCGCCTGCGCAGTACGAGGCGGACACTATCTGATACGAGGACACTATATGGCAGAACACCGGCCCCCTTTCTGGACTAATGAGGGGGACACACATAGCACCCCCCCCCCCCTCCATTCTCCGCGGGAGGTCCGGGGCACTTACTGGGCTATGGTGTCCTCTTCTCCTGCTGTGTATTTTTTGTGACTGCCTAGGGTCCATAGCAACTGTCCATAGTGACCAGTCCATAGCAACCATGCAAAATGAGAAAAAAAAATCAAAACAATACATTTTTTATTTTTATTAAACAAGAACTTTTTTTTTTATTTTGAACCGTCCATAGCAACCAGTCCATAGCAACCATGCAAAATGAGAAAACAGTTTTTTTTTCTAAACGAGAATTTTTTTTTCTTAAATATGTACCATCCATAGCAACTAGTCCATAGCATCCATCCAAAGCAACCAATCCATACCAACAATCCAAAACAAGATTTTTTTTTTTTCAAAATGAGAACAACCAGTCTATAGCAACCAATCCATAGCAACCAATCCATAGCAACCAGTCCATAGCAACCATGCAAAATGAGAAAACTATTTTTTTTTCAAAACGAGAACTGGTTGCAATCCATAGCAACCAGTCCATAGCAACCATCCATAGCAACCAGTCCATAGCAACCATCCAAAACGAGATTTTTTTTTCAAAACAAGAAAATAATTTTCTTTTTAACCTTGAACCATCCTTAGCAACCAGCCCATAGCAAACATCCATAGCAACCAGTCCATAGCAACCAGTACATTGCAACCAGTCCATAGCAACCAATCCATACCAACCATGCAAAATGAGAAAAAAAAGTTAAAATAAGAATTTTTTTTTAAATTTGAACAATCCATAGCAACCAGTCCATAGCAACCATGCAAAATAAGAAAACACTTTTTTTTTAAAACGAGAATTTTTTTTCTTAAATTTGAACCGTCCATAGCAACTAGTCAATAGCAACCATCCATAGCAACCAATCCATAGCAACCATCCAAAACTATATATTTTTTTCAAAACGAGAGTTTTTTTTAAATTTGAACCATCCATATAAACCAGTCTATAGCAACCATCCATAGCAATGAGTCCATAGCAACCATCCACAGAAACCAGTCCATAGCAACCAATCCATAGCAACCAGTCCATAGCAACCAATCCATAGCAAACAGTCCATAGCAACCATCCAAAACAATTTCTTTTTTTCAAAATGAGAAAATAGTTTTCTTTTACAAAACGAGAAAACATTTTTTTTTCAAAACGAGAATTTTTTTTTAACCTTGAACCATCCATAGCAACCAGCCCATAGCAAAAGCCCATAGCAACCATCCAAAACGAGAATTTTTTTTTCAAAACGAGAAAATCATTTTTTTTTTAAACGAGAATTTTTTTTTAACCTTGAACCATCCATAGCAATCAATCCATAGCAACAGTCCATAGCAACCACTCCATAGCAACCATCCAAAACGAGAATTTTTTTTTTCAAAACAAGAAAATAATTTTCTTTTTCAAAACGAGAACTATTTTTTTCAAAATGAGAATTTTTTTTTTTTTAACCACCAGTTGTTTTCAGCAACCAGTCCATAGCAACCGCCCAAAGCAACCAGTCCAAAGCAATCGTCTATAGCAACCAGTCCATAGCAACTTATCCATAGCAACCATGCAAAATGATAAATAAAATTTCTTAACAAGAAAAAAGATTTTTTGTTTGAACTAACCATAGCAACCAGTCCATAGCAACCATGCAAAATGAAAAAACATTTTTTTTTTTCAAAACGAGAATTTTTTTTTCCTAAATTTGAACCGTCCATAGCAACTAGTCAATAGCAACCATCCATCCATCCAATCCATAGCAACCATCCAAAACGAGAATTTTCTTTTTCAAAATGAAAACATTTATTTTTCAAAATGAGAGATTTTTTAAATTTGAACCATCCATAGCAACCAGTCTATAGCAACCATCTATAGCAACCAGTCCATAGCAACCAATCCATAGCAACCAGTCTATAGCAACCAGTCCATAACAACCAGCCCATAGCAACCGTCCATAGCAACCATGCAAAATGAGAAAACATTTGTTTCTTCATAACGAGAATTTTTTTTCTTAAATTTGAACCGTCCATAGCAACTAGGCCATAGCAACCATCCAAAGCAACCAATCCATAGCAATCATCCAAAACGACATTTTTTTTTTCAAAACGAGAGTTTTTTCAAATTTGAACCATCCATAGCAACCATCCATAGCAACAAGTACATAGCAACAAGTCCATAGCAACCATCCATAGCAACCATGCAAAATGAGAAAAAATGTCAAAATAAGAATTTTTTTTATTTGAACCATCCATAGCAACCAGTACATAGCAACCATCCATAGCAACCTTGCAAAATGAGAAAACATTTTTTTTTCAAAACAAGATTTTTTTTCTTAAATTTGAACTGTCCATAACAACTAGTCAATAGCAACCATCCGTCGCAACCAATCCATAGCAACCATCCAAAACGAGATTTTTTTTTCAAAACGAGAACATTTTTTTTTTTTCAAAACGAGAGTTTTTTCAATTTGAACAATCCATAGCAACCAGTCTATAGCAACCATCCATAGCAACCAATCCATAGCAACCAGTCCATAGCAACCATGCAAAATGAGAAAAAATGTTTTTTTCGAAACGAGAAAAAATATTTTTTCCAAAACTAGAACTGGTTACAATCCATAGCAACCGAGAACTGGTTGCAATCCATAGCAACCAGTCCATAGCAACCATCCATAGCAACCAGTCCATAGCAACCATCCAAAACGAGAATTTTTTGTTATACTTTTTTAAATTGCTGAATGGTAATTTTACATTGTGAGATTGCACTGCAACTGTGAGCCAAGTGTTTGGCTTGCAGTTGCAGATCGGCCCCATTGAACTCAACAGGGAGTTTGATCGGTGATTCCGCCTTCCACACTCTGTAGCCTGTGTTAAAAGTGCCACAGCTCTGTAGTAAAGCATTGCAGCCACAGCATGTATAAAACCCTGTCTGGCTGTATTTTTAGGATCTGGGTGTGCAGCCAGAGATGGCGGTAAATCCATGGCTCAGCCACCCATGTGAAAGAGTCCTTAGGCCACATTCACATTTTACATTCCCTACAAATGTGACAAAGTGCACAGGAAACGCACGCTTTGCAGTACATTTTTATAAATCATTGTAAAATATGGGGGTTCAGTCAGCGCAAGACGATATACATAAACTCACAAAATTAGAGCAGCTGTACACTAAAAGCTCAATATATGAAAATCCTTCTGAACATGTAATAGGTAAATAACAGTGCAGCGCTAAGAATATATACAGAAAGAAAATAACAGATTGCTCATAGCATAAGATGTTAAAAAGCCCCCTTTGGTATAAAAGATGGATATAAAAGTTGACAGATAAGATCTCCTCAGCGGTGATAAGGGTGTTCATAGACATTCATGTGATATCTCCTAATCAGTGATTCCTCCACCAGCTATCCAAACCGCTCACCTCAATCACTGGACCCACTGAGCTAACAGATGGGTCAAACAGGCGTTCGCCACTGAGCCCCGGTTCACACAGGGGCGGCACGACTTGCAGGTCGCCTCAGCAAGGCGACCTGCAAACGACTTCCACGGCGACTTGCAAAACGACTTCTGTATAGAAGTCTATGCAAGTCGCCTCAAGTCGCCCCAAAAGAAGTAGTACAGGAACCTTTTTCTAAGTTGGAGCGACTTGTGTCGCTCCTATTAGAACGGTTCCATTGTACAGAACGGGAGGCGACTTGTCAGGCGACTAGGTCGCCTGACAAGTCGCCCCTGTGTGAACCGGCAGTTACAGTGGTCACAGATGGAAGCTTGAATGTACAGATGAATAAGATACGATGTCCAACCACTTTTAACAACCGCACGTTGTCACTCTTAAATTTCAACCGTAGTACCATGAAAAACCCAATGAAAAAATATATAGTGCTCACTGTG
The DNA here is from genome assembly GCF_042186555.1 of Aquarana catesbeiana. Lineage (NCBI taxonomy): Eukaryota > Metazoa > Chordata > Amphibia > Anura > Ranidae > Aquarana > Aquarana catesbeiana. Next base: position 202,685,575 of record NC_133333.1, on the reverse strand, counting down.
TGGACTGCAGCCACCTTATCCACCTATGTATACCGACAATATTACTTGCCATTCATCCTAGCACTGGGGTCACAGTGCTTTTTATGTGAGTACCTGATTTTTTATGAATAAAAAGAAAGTATTTTAGCCACACAGTGAGCACTATGTATTTTTTCATTGTTTTTTTCATGGTACTACGGTTGGAATTTAAGAGTGACAACATGCGGTTCTTAAAAGTGGTTGGACATCGTATCTTATTCATCTGTACATTCAAGCTTCCATCTGTGACCACTGTAAGTGGCGAACGTCTGTTTGACCCATCTGTTAGCTCAGGGGGTCCAGTGATTGAGGTGAGCGGTTTGGATAGCTGGTGGAGGAATCACTGATTAGGAGATATCACATGAATGTCTATGAACACCCTTATCACCGCTGAGGAGATCTTATCTGTCAACTTTTATATCCATCTTTTATACCAAAGGGAACTGTTTAACATCTTATGCTATGAGCAATCTGTTATTTTGTTTCTGTATATATTCTTAGCGCTGCACTGTTATTTACCTATTACATTTTATAAATGCACTGCTAAATCACATAGGACTTGTGGTGCCATTAATTGTTAATGGCACTCCAGAAACACTTAGCAGACTTGCGTTTTGTCTTGTGGCAAACTTGCAAAGTTGTATGCCTCAAAAGAGCATTCTATGGTGCGTTTGTCAAACGTAGGGCAGTCCATTCTAGTGAATGGGCTGTCCTATGTGTGAAAAACAGGCTAAAAAAACACGTGAGCAGAAACATGCATTCCCGCTATGCAAAGTATGAATGGGGCCTCAGGGGTGGCATATAGAAATGGCTGATGCAGAGAAGTCTTTCAGGTGGAGGGAGAGGTGTATTCACTGGCCCCTATCTCCAGCATTGCAGTGGTAGCCGGGGTCTACCTGCAGTACAAGGCTGGCTCCTGGCACATTCTCCCCTTTCTGAAGCTTCACCCCCCCCCACTCACCTTCTTCCAGCAGTAGCATTACAACATGCAGCTATTCCAGGTTATAGGACACACAGAGCACAGTGTGGAGGTCAGTAGAGCTCAGGACTCAGGGAGAAGCAGGCAGAGAACTTCTTACCTCGATCGTTCCTCCAAGAGATAACATTGCGATCGCAGGGGGAGGAGGAGTTTCAGGACCCTGCAGGCAGTGTAAACAGTCTATGGAAAAGGCAGAGAGAGATTTTGCAGCTGTCCCTTCGGGACATACTAAAAGGAATGACAGAATGGAATGCCCATAGACTTTAACAGGGGGATGGAATGCCCATAGAGAATAATAAGACAAAGTGGAATGCCCCTAGAGAATAATGAAAAAAAATCAATTTGTGACAGACTCTTTAGACATATCAATTTTTTTTTTAAACCTGCTTTTAAATATCAGTGGCCATGTTTAATATTGAGATTAGGTGGGATTATTGTTGTTTTTTATGGCATAACAAAGGTAAATGACAGAAGGGAATGCCCATAGAGTACAAGTATAATGGGAAGTAAAATATAAACTCATTTGCAGGCAAATCTGAGAGACATAGCAATTTCACCTTTCCCACAGCTGTTCCTCAAGTAGAGTAGCAGATTGTAAGATTGAGATTATTTGGGATTACAGCTGTTTTCTATGGAATGACAGATAAATAATAGAAAGCAATGCCCATAGAGTATAACGGGAAGCAAGGTGTGACCTGGAGTCAGAACCATTGGTCATATCAGATCAATCTTTAGCAGACATACTTTTCATGTTCAGCGGTGATGTCCAAATTTCACATTAAGCGGGATTATTATTGTTTTCTATGGAACGACAAACATATGACAGAATGGAATGCCCATAGAGTATAATGGGAAGCAAAATATAAACTTATTTTAAGGCAAATCTGAGAGACATATTGATGTATCCTTTCCCACAGGTGTTCCTTAAGTAGAGCAGCAGATATTAATATTGATATTTGGGATTACATGTCTTTTCTATGGAATGACAGATAAATAATACAAAGGAATGCCCATAGAGTATAGAGGGAAGCAAAATGTCACCTGGACTGGGAACCATTCGACATATCAGATCAAACTTTAGAAGACATTCTGTCCATAATAAAAGGCAATGTTTAATATTGAGATGAAGCGGGATTAGCGTTGTTTTCTATGGAATGACAAGGGTGAATTACAGAAGGGAATGCCCATAGAGTATAATGTGAAGCAAAATATAAACTGATTTGCAGGCAAATCTGAGACGCACCTTTCCCACAGGTGTTTCTCAAGTAGAGAAGGATATAGTAATTGCTCTCCCGGCTAGGTCTGTCACAGTAATATTGAGATTATTTGTGATTCCAGCGGTTTTCTATGGAAAGACAGAAACATAAAAGAAAGGAATGCCCATAGAGTATATGGGGAGCGAGATGTGACCTGGAGTCAGAACCATTAGTCATATCCGATCAATCTTTAGTAGACATTAGGAATGAGCCGAACACCCCCCGGTTTGGTTCGCACCAGAAATTGCGAACGGACCAAAACTTTGCACGAACGTTAGAACCCCATTGAAGTCTATGGGACTCGAATGTTCAAAATCAAAAGTGCTAATTTTAAAGGCTAATTTGCATGGTATTGTCCTAAAAGGGGTTTGGGGACCGGGTCCTGCCCCAGGGGACATGTATCATATCATATATAAGTTTTAAAAACACACCCAATAATACACCCCCCTTTACCCCCCGATCCCCCCCGATCCCCCCCTATCACCCCCTAATCACCCCCCCGTCACACTGACACCAAGCAGTTTTTTTTTTCTGATTACTGCATTGGTGTCAGTTTGTGACAGTTATGCCCCGTAAACACGGTCGGACTTTGTTCGGACATTCCGACAACAAAATCCTAGGATTTTTTCCGACGGATGTTGGCTCAAACTTGTTTTGCGTACACACGGTCGCACAAAGTTGTCGGAATTTCCGATCGCCAACCACGCGGTCACGTACACCATGTACGACGAGACTAGAAAAGGCCGGTTCAGAACCAAGCGCGGTACCCTTTGGGCTCCTTTTGCTAATCTCGTGTTAGTAAAAGTTTGGTGAGAGACGATTTGCGCTTTTTCAGACTCGTGGCTTTCAGATCGTTTTCTGCCGTTCAGTTTGTGCTTGTGGGTTTGTATCTGCTCTTCAGTGCATGCAGCAAGTTCCGCGTGACTTTAATTAGTCATTGTATTCTTGTTCATTCGTTACTGTTTTTCAGGTCGCTCTTCACAGGCCTTGCTGTTCTTCAGTGTGTTCTGTTACTTCGTTCTGAGCAGCCGACCGTTTTCTAGCCATGTTGCGTATGCGTACTCCTCGTAGAATTCGTGCTGTGCGGGGGCTTGGTGTTGGGGTCCTGACCTTGACACAAGTCCAGTCCATGAACAGGGTGGGGAGGAGTTCATGGACCAAGAAATGGTTGCTTCAGCGTGACCAGTTCTCTCATATGCCTTTGCTCCGTGAGATCCGTGAGAATAATCCTGATGATTTCAGGAACTTTCTCAGGATGACGGACCCCGTGTTTCACCGTCTGTTGGCTTCGCTGACCCCTTATATTAGCAGGCAGGATACCTGCATGAGGCAAGCCATCACTCCGGAGCAGAGGCTCGTCGCTACCCTGCGGTACTTGGCAACAGGGAGAAGCCTGCAGGACTTGAAGTTCTCGACAGGCATCTTCCCCCAGGCTCTGGGGATCATTATCCCAGAGACCTGTTCTGCCATCATCCAGGTCCTACAGAAGGAGTATATAAAGGTAAGATTTTTATCCTTTTATATCACATTTTATTGTATTGAATGTTTGCTAATATATTGTATTTCTTTCCTCATTCCCTAATTACCATGATTGTAATATACTGTGAATGTCCCCTTTCTCCTCATGCATGCTGGATTTTTATGTAATTATTATTTTAGGTCCTTCATACATATTTGCCCTTCAATAACCTCCCCAGCATGGTGTCTCCTGGCCCTATATTCACCTCATGTAGTCACTTTTTTTTTTTTTTTTTTTAAAGGTAAACATGTAGTCACTTAACAATGTATTTTATCAGCTCCATAGTAGTGCTTTACCCCAAACACCCCCTAAAATGTTTTGAAATGTTATTTTTTCTTTAAATTCAGGCAAAGTGCCAGAGGCTTTTTTTTTTGTGGTGTCCCCAAATAATTTTTAGTAACCCTCCCTCCCCCAACTGCTAACTCAGCTGATCCCAATGCTCTATCTATCCTCAATCCTCTATCTGCTGACTTTGCAAAACCCATACACACTATACCCATCTCTTTTGTGCTCAGATTTATGGATGAATTCCCCAAAGCATGTAGTGCAAGGGCCTGCCTGTATACTTTCAAATGGTACTGTTTCAAGTTTTTGTATTCTATTATTATCTTGATAGGTAATAGCAGAATGTCCAAATGTCCTCAAATGTGTACAATGTGTATTTATATCTTGGTATTATGACACTTCTTACCTGTCCAGTGGGCTGCTAATCGTGTAACTAAGGAGGGGCTGTTCCAAGTAATACCCATTATTTAGGCATTCATCTCTCAATGAAGCGGAGAGGGTTACCTGTCCAAGATTTCCACACACCCCATAATGTTAGAAATGGCCCATGACAGGGGGGGGGGAATATGATAGGTGTACCTTATACTTTGGCGTTGTTAAATTCCCCTTAATAAATGCTATCTGGAGGTTGACCCATAATGTTTGTGCCTAATCTGCTTGCCATGTTTCTGAGCAAAAATAGTAATGTTTTATTTTTTCCCTCAACAGTTTCCTTCCACGCCATAGGAATGGCAGACTGTGGCCTCCCACTTTGCCCAGCGGTGGGACTTTCCTAACTGCGGAGGGGCAATTGATGGGAAACACGTCCACATCGTCCCACCACCCAACTCGGGGTGGTACTATTTCAACTATAAGGGGTTCAATAGTATAGTGATGTTGGCGGTGGTGTCGGCTAATTACGACTTCTTGTATGTAGACGTGGGGAAGAATGGCCGGATGTCCGATGGTGGAGTCATCGCCCAGACGGAGTTCTACAGGGGTCTCCAGAATGGCAGCTTGGACTTGCCAGCTCCAGAGGACAATGTGGAAGGACTCCCATTCATGTTCGTTGCTGATGAAGCGTTTGCGCTGGGGGACCACCTGATGCGGCCATTCCCGATGAGGACCCTCACCCCGGAACAGAGGGTTTTTAATTACCGGCTGGCCAGAGCCTGAAGAGTGGTGGAGAACACATTTGGAATCCTGGCCAGCCGGTTCCGCCTATTTATGACACCCATCCATATGGCGGAGTATAAACTGAACCATATTATACTGGCATGCTGTATTCTCCATAACTTTTTAAGAAAACATTTGGCCAACTATGCTGGCTCAGTTGGGCCTGAGGCCGGAATGATACATGAAACCACACTGACGGCGCTTGAAAGCGGCCGTCCTGGCTTGCCCTCCCTGAGTGCCCATGATGTCCTGTTACGCTACCTGGAGTTCTTTGTGGGTAGGGGGGCCATCAATATGCCAGCAAATATGTGAAGCCTTTTTATAATAAAAAACAAAAAGAAATTCTTTGTGGACATTTACTGCTTGTGTTTGTTTTAGCTGACCCTGACAGAAATGTGTTGAGTGCAGAAAATGGCGTGATTGTGTAACCTTATACAAACCACTGTTGGCTGTTATTTACTAAATGCAAAAACACATTTCGCTACAAGTGCACTTGCAACTGCACTGAACCTGCACTTGTAGTGCAAAGTGGATTTGCCCTTAGGAAATAACCCCCATTTTCGCTGAAAACAGCAATTACATTACCCCAAAAGTGTTGTAGTGTTGAGACAATAATCCACACATTCTTGATTGACCAACTTTTTTATACCTGCACAATCACATGTGCATTTACCAAAGGTTTTTAAAACAAACCAACATGTTTGTTGTATAACAATTTTTGGGGTGGCATTATCAAAAATAGAAATGACCATTTACGATAAAACAGGCCTGTGTAAAACCAACAAGAAAGACAAAAAACTTGAACTTACAAAGTTCACATTAGGTAAAACCTGAAGGCAATATCAGACATCAGTATTTAGGAACTGTGTTTGATATTGCGTTCAGATGGGGGAAATCACCCCTGGAAAAGCCAAATTTGGAAGATGCACACCAATTTACGAATGTCAACATGTGCGACCTGCCATCACGGGGGATCAAGGGACGTGTTTTGGGGGAGCAAGCCCTTCCTCACCGCTACTTTATAATTGAGGAAGGGGTTGCACCCCCCAAAACGCGTCCACTGATCTCCCGTGATGGCAGATAGCACATGTTGGCACACTGTGTGCATCCTCCAAATTTGGCTTTTCAAAACATTGCAAAAAGATTTAAAACACTGGACCACAATCCAAAAAGTGATTTTGTGGGGGTTTTAAATTCGCCCCAAAACATCAATGATGTTATTATTTATTTGAATCACATCATTTATTTTTTTCTGGATGTTTTGCAATTCGACATTACACCCCATGATCTCCCTGATCAGGATCTGGGCACTTTCAGATGTGAAAGGATCTCGATCCCTCACATCACGATCACCTAAAAAGAGAGAAACCAAACAAAAACAGGTATCAAAAATCTGCCAGCATCCATTTCTTACCTGAGCCTGTGGTCGCAGACACTCACCTGTTGTGGTGCCAATTTCCACCACATCTTCTTCCTCCTCCTGCTCTTCTTGGGTTGGGGGTATTTCACCTTCTTCCATAGGTGGGGGGTCTGTGGTCTCCTCGGATGAGGGGTGTCCTCCGAGTCTTTTCTCCCCTATGTAAAACAAAAATGGTATAATTAGCACACAGATATTTGATGGCAGAACTATAACTAGGAAACATTGCTTGGAAGTGGGGTACAATTGTCTATTTTAGCCGAGTTCCAAGATGTATTTTTTTTATTGCCCTTTGTCAAGCTGCAATACTTTACCTGTTTAGTACAAGCTTCACAGATGGAGACCCCCCTATAGTATACACTGGAGCACCTGTGTGGCCCCCCTAATAAAAATGGTGTTCTTGTGTCCCACACTAGTGCTCCAGTGTCCAGATGTGAAAACAGCTGCTCAGTGTCCTCTCCTTACACAGAATCTAGTTTGCATTTCATTCTAGTAACAAACCCATCTACACAAACAAATATTTGGCATCCAAGTAGGCCCTAAAAAATGTGGGAAAATGCATATGGCCTAAACAATGGTGTTTTAGAGGCCGAAATAAAAATGTTTGATACGAACGAATAATGGGCCCATGAACATTAAAGTTGCCCTTTTAAACTGTACAGTTAAGAAAAGCATATGGAGCAGCACGAACATAATAAAGACAAAAAGAATAGGAACACAGCACAACTACTTACTTTTTTGCAGCACTCTCCGGATCTTTCTGTACTGCTCTGGCTCTCTTAATTTCAGGTCCGACCACCGCTTCCTGAGCTGATCTTTCGATCGTCGTACCCCGAAATTCCTGTGAAGACTTTTGACCACTTTCGCCATGATCTTGGCCTTTCTGATATTGGGGTTGGGGTAAGGCCCATACTTTCCGTCATAGTCGGCCCTCTTCAGGATGTCCACCATCTCCAACATCTCCCCAAAGGACATATTTGTGGCCTTAAAACGTCTCCTTCTGGATCGGGACATGTCCGGATCCGGGCTTTCCTCCTCCTCGTTCCTGTAATTATCATGCACCTGCTGTGACTCCGCCATGTGCTCTTCCCCCACTGCGGGGAAATAGAATAGAAAGAACGTCAGGGGCGGGTGGAGTTACACGCATGCGCAGTGTATATAAAGCGTAACACACGTGCGTATTACGTACGATCTGTGAGCGGAGGAAGGAGCATTGGACGCGCCGATCGTAAGAACGAAGGTAAGAGACAAACTTGTGCCTATACTGCTTCTACATTGAGGCCTATATTGTAACAAGATTAGGAGAGTTTTGTCTGACATTAGGGTTTGGCTTGTGCTGTGTCTTGCAGTGAACATGGATATGCTAGTGAAAGACAATGACTTCATGTCAGTATTCATAGATATGTTAAGGGAGCTGCCATGTCTGTGGGAGATTAAACACCCCCATTACAAGAACCAAGCAAAGAGGAAGGCAGCACTGGAGCAATTGTGTGAAATTGTGAAGCAGGTGATCCCCACGGCAGACATCACATTTTTGAAGATCTTAATTGGTGGCCTGAGGAGCACATATGTAAGGGAGCGCAAGAAAGTCCTGGATTCACAGAGATCCGGAGCAGCAGATGACATCTATGTCCCCAGGATGTGGTACTACGACAGGCTGCATTTTCTGGCAGGCCAGACTGAACCCAGGCCATCCCTCTCCAGTCTTCCTTCCACGCTTCCTTCCCCCCCGGGTGAGGCTTCTGACGCCCAACCTGGGCCTTCCAGGCAACATGTGGAGGAGCCCAGATTGAGCCAGGTATAGCATTCCTCTAAATATTTCTGCTTGTCCAATCAATGATGTTAACTAGATGTTAGTTGGGAGTACTAATTTATGATTGTGATTGATGATGCAACAACTAAAACCATGTCCCTTTTTCATACACAGGGAAGTCTCAGCCAGGAGGTGGCCGGGCCGAGCCGACTGGCTGATCTGCAGGTCCCTCCACCCCCCCCCCGGAAAGAGAAAGTGGCAGGAGGAGGAGTGCCCTAGAGAAGGGCTGGCAGAGGACTCTTTTGGAGGGCTACAGAGGTCCTGGGAGCACCACACACCATGGAGGAGGACATTGCTGCCACCATTGCCTATAAAATGCAGAGGATGGAGGAGGGCCAACAAGCCATGTGTAAGTCGCTCATATTGGAGGCTCTTAACAAAGGTATGAGGGGCCAAATTACAGCTCAGACACACCTTTGCGATGGTCCTCCTCCTCCTCCTGCAGGTCCTCCTCCTCCTCCTCCTTCTCCTCCAGGTCCTCCCAGTCCTCCTCCTCCTCCAGGTCCTACTCCTCCTCCTGCCACATCTCCAACAGCACAGCCACAGCGAGGAAGGAAGCGTGGAAGGAAGACCAGAGAGTGATGGCCCTGGGCTCAGTCTGGTCTGGCAAAAGATGCAGCCTCTTGTGGTACCACAGCCTGGGGACACAGATGTCATCTGCTGCTTTCCAGATCTCTGCGACTTCTGGACCAGACAGCCCTCCCTTACATATGGACTACTCAGGCCACCAATTTTGATGTTCAAGAATTGATGTCTGCCGTGGGGGTCCCAGGCTTCGCTAATTTCTCCTGTTGATCCAGTGTTGCCTTCCTCTTTGTTTGGTTCTGATCCCTTAATAAAGGATTTTTGTTTTGAATTATACTCTCCTATGTGTTTTACTTCAAAAAGGACAATTTTTTTGTGAGGATTCAGGTACATTTCAAATATACAATGTGAAATTAACAAGGGACACCAACAACAAACAATCTCCTTGAGATTAAATAATAAAAGATATCAATGGTGCTGGGGTAACTTGACACACAAAACACACACAAAAATATTCTGGAGTAAAAATAAAAATAACATTGAACAAAGATCAGCCTTAGAAAAAATACAAACATTAAATCTAAAAAAAAAAAAAAAAAAGCTTAAAATCCCCAAAAAATGAAATAAAAAAAAAAACATTCTGTCAGATGTGACAACTAATAACAATATATTCAGGGAATCCCAATAAAAAAACAAAAATAAAACTTTGTGAGAAGTGTGTGTGAATATGAGCAGCAAAACTACTTCATTCTTGTCACATTATAAAGAAGAAGAGAGTGCGCTGTATTAAACCATTTTTGACATTGCAGCGTGACGAAAGTGCTGTATCCATTGCGAACGCTAAGTTTACCAGAACGAGCTGTTCCGTGCCGGAATTTCTTCTGAGCATGCGTGGCACTTTGTGCGTCAGAACAGGCCACACACGGTCGGAATTGACGCGATCGGATTTTGTTGTCGGAAAATTTTATCTCCTGCTCTCCAACTTTGTGTGTCGGAAAATCCGATGGAAAATGTCCGATGGAGCCCACACACGGTCGGAATTTCCGACAACACGCTCCGATCGGACATTTTCCATCGGAAAATCCGACCGTGTGTACGGGGCATTAGTGTGGTAGGGCAGTTAGTGTTGGCCCCCTTTAGGTCTAGGATACCCCCCTAACCCCCCCTAATAAAGTTTTAACCCCTTGATCACCCCCGTCGCCAGTGTCACTAAGCAATCATTTTTCTGATTGCTGTATTAGTGTCGCTGGTGACGCTAGTTAGGGAGGTAAATATTTAGGTTCGCCGTCAGCGTTTTATAGCGACAGGGACCCCCATATACTATCTAATAAAGGTTTTAACCCCTTGATTGCCCCCTAGTTAACCCTTTCACCAGTGATCACCGTATAACTGTTACGGGTGAAGCTGGTTAGTTAGTTTATTTTTTACAGTGTCAGGGCATCCGCCGTTTATTACCTAATAAAGGTTTAGCCCCCTGATCGCCCGGCGGTGATATGCGTCGCCCCAGGCAGTGTCAGGTTAGCGCCAGTACCGCTAACACCCACGCACGCACCATACACCTCCCTTAGTGGTATAGTATGTGAACAAATCAATATCTGATCCGATCAGATCTATACTAGCGTCCCCAGCAGTTTAGGGTTCCCAAAAACGCAGTGTTAGAGGGATCAGCCCAGATACCTGCTAGCACCTGCGTTTTGCCCCTCCGCCCGGCCCAGCCCAGCCCACCCAAGTGCAGTATCGATCGATCAGTGACACTTACAAAACACTAAACGCATAACTGCAGTGTTCGCAGAGTGAGGCCTGATCCCTGCGATCGCTAACAGTTTTTTTAGTAGCGTTTTGGTGAACTGGCAAGCACCAGCGGCCTAGTACACCCCGGTCGTAGTCAAACCAGCACTGCAGTAACACTTGGTGAGGTGGCGAGTCCCATAAGTGCAGTTCAAGCTAGTGAGGTGGCAAGCACAAGTAGTGTCCTGCTGCCACCAAGAAGAAGACAAACACAGGCCCGTCGTGCCCATAATGCCCTTCCTGCTTCATTCGCCAATCCCAATTGGGAACCCACCGCTTCTGCAGTACCCGTACTTCCCCCATTCACATCCCCAACCAAATGCAGTTGGCTGCATGAGAGGCATTTTCTTTATGTCCTCCCGAGTACCCCTACCCGACGAACCCCCCCAAAAAAGATGTTGTGTCTGCAGCAAGCGCGGATATAGGCGTGACACCCGCTATTATTTTCCCTCCTGTCCTGACAATCCTGGTCTTTGCATTGGTGAATGTTTTGAACGCTACCATGCGCTAGTTATTAGCATAGGGTACAGCACTGCACAGACCAGGCACACTTTCACAGGGTCTCCCAAGATGCCATCGCATTTTGAGAGACCCGAACCTGGAACCGGTTACAGTTATAAAAGTTACAAAAAAAAGTGTAAAAAACAAAAAAAAACAAAAAAAAATATAAAATAAAAAAAAACAAAAATAGTTGCCGTTTTATTCTTCTCTCTCGCTCTATTCTCTCTCTATTGTTCTGCTCTTTTTTACTGTATTCTATTCTGCAATGTTTTATTGTTGTTATGTTTTATCATGTTTACTTTTCAGGTATGCAATTTTTTATACTTTACTGTGTTTTATTGTTAACCATTTTTTTGTTTTCAGGTATGCCATTCACGACTTTGAGTGGTTATACCAGAATGATGCCTGTAGGTTTAGGTATCATCTTGGTATCATTCTTTTCAGCCAGCGGTCGGCTTTCATGTAAAAGCAATCCTAGTGGCTAATTAGCCTCTACACTGCTTTTACAAGCAGTGGGAGGGAATGTCCCCCCCCCCCACCGTCTTTCATGTTTTTCTCTGGCTCTCCTGTCCCAACAGGGAACCTGAGAATGCAGCCGGTGATTCAGCCAGCTGACCATAGAGCTGATCAGAGACCAGAATGGCTCCAATCATCTCTATGGCCTAAGAAACCGGAAGCTACGAGCATTTCATGACTTAGATTTCGCCGGATGTAAACAGTGCCATTGGGAAATTGGGAAAGCATTTTATCACACCGATCTTGGTGTGGTCAGATGCTTTGAGGGCAGAGGAGAGATCTAGGGTCTAATAGACCCCATTTGTTTAAAAAAAGAGTACCTGTCACTACCTATTGCTATCATAGGGGATATTTACATTCCCTGAGATAACAATAAAAATGATAAAAAAAAAAAAAAATTAAAGGAACAGTTTAAAAATGAGATAAAAAAGCAAAACAAATAATAAAGAAAAAAAATTAAAAAGCATCCCTGTCCCCCCCTGCTCTCGCGCAAAAGCGAACGCAAGCATTGGTCTGGCGTCAAATGTAAACAGCAATTGCACCATGCATGTGAGGTATCACCGCGAAGGTCAGATCGAGGGCAGTAATTTTAGCAGTAGATCTACTCTGTAAATCTAAAGTGGTAACCTGTAAAGGCTTTTAAAGGCTTTTAAAAATGTATGTAGATTGTCGCCACTGCACGTTTGTGCGCAATTTTAAAGCATGTCATGTTTTGTATCCATGTACTCGGCCTAAGATCATCTTTTTTATTTCATCAAACATTTGGGCAATATAGTGTGTTTTAGTGCATTAAAATTAAAAAAGTGTGTTTTTTTCACCAAAAAATGCGTTTGAAAAATCGCTGCGGAAATACTGTGTGAAAAAAAAAAAAAATGAAACACCCACCATTTTAATCTGTAGGGCCTTTGCTGTAAAAAAATATATGTTTGGGGGTTCAAAGTAATTTTATTGCAAAAAAAAAATATTTTTTCATGTAAACAAATAGTGTCAGAAAGGGCTTTGTCTTCAAGTGGTTAGAAGAGTGAGTTATGTGTGACATAAGCTTCTAAATGTTGTGCATAAAATGCCAGGACAGTTTAAAACCCTCCCAAATGACCCAATTTTGGAAAGTAGACACCCCAAGCTATTTGCTGAGAGGTATAGTGAGTATTTTGCAGACCTCACTTTTTGTCACAAAGTTTTGAAAATTGAAAAAAGAAAAAAAAATGTTTTTCTTGTCTTTCTTTATTTTCAAAAACAAATGAGAGCTGCAAAATACTCACCATGCCTCTCAGCAAATAGCTTGGGGTGTCTACTTTCCAAAATGGGGTCATTTGGGGGGGTTTGTGCCATCTGGGCATTCCATGGCCTCCGAAACTGTGATAGGCAGTGAGGAGTGAAATCAAAAATTTACGCCCTTAGAAATCCTGAAGGCGGTGATTGGTTTTCGGAGCCCCGTACGCGGCTAGGCTCCCAAAAAGTCCCACACATGTAGTATCTCTGTACTCAGGAGAAGTAGCTAAATGTATTTTGGGGTGCAATTCCACATATGCCCATGGCCTGTGTGAGCAATATATCATTTAGTGACAACTTTGTGCAAAAAAAAAAAAAAAAATTGTCATTTTCCCGCAACTTGTGTCAAAATATAAAATCTTCCATAGACTCAACATGCCTCTCAAAAAATAGCTTGGGGTGGCTACTTTCCAAAATGGGGTCATTTGGGGGGTTTTGTGCCATCTGGGTATTTTATGGCCTTCAAAACTGTGATAGGTAGTGAGGAGTGAAATCAAAAATTTACGCCCTTAGAAATCCTGAAGGCGGTGATTGGTTTTCGGGGCCCCGTACGCGTCTAGGCTCCCAAAAAGTCCCACACATGTGGTATCCCCGTACTCAGGAGAAGCAGCTGAATGTATTTTGGGGTGCAATTCCACATATGCACATGGCCTGTGTGAGCAATATATCATTTAGTGACAACTTTTTGTAATTTTTTTTTTTTTGTCATTATTCAATCACTTGGGACAAAAAAAAATAATATTCAATGGGCTCAACATGCCTCTCAGCAATTTCCTTGGGCTGTCTACTTTCCAAAATGGGGTCATTTGGGGGGGGGGGGTTTGTACTGCCCTGCCATTTTAGTACCTCAAGAAATGACATAGGCAGTCATAAACTAAAAGCTGTGTAAATTCCAGAAAATGTACCCTAGTTTGTAGACGCTATAACTTTTGTTCAAACCAATAAATATACGCTTATTGACATTTTTTTTACCAAAGACATGTGGCCGAATACATTTTGGCCTAAATGTGTGACTAAAATTGAGTTTATTGGATTTTTTTATAACAAAAAGTAGAAAATATAATTTTTTCCAAAATTTTCGGTCTTTTTCCGTTTATAGCGCAAAAAATAAAAACCGCAGAGGTGATCAAATACCATCAAAAGAAAGCTCTATTTGTGGGAAGAAAAGGACGCAAATTTTGTTTGGGTACAGCATTGCATGACCGCGCAATTAGCAGTTAAAGCGACGCAGTGCCAAATTGTAAAAAGTGCTCTGGTCAGGAAGGGGGTAAATCCTTCCGGGGCTGAAGTGGTTAAAATGAAAGCTGTTATGTTACCGGCGCTCTGAACATGCGGTAGGTGGCTCTAATCTCCCTTCTCCTCTGATCTCTTGGAGAACGGCTCCCATACAACCCACCCGCCGGTGGTGCTCGCCCCCCCCAGGCAGCCCACATCTGCCAGCCCTCTAAATCCACTCGCAAAATGTGAGAAGGCGAGTGGAATTTTTGAGGGCTGCTCTATGGGCATTTCCTTCTTTCATTCCTTAGAAAACAATTATAATCCAATTACTCTCAATTTTAAATCTTGCCACTGAACTTGGATATTATATCTGCTAAGGATTTATTTGGTACAGTATGGTGAAAGGTTTTGACTCCAAGTCACATCTTGGTTCCCATTCTACTCTATGGGCATTCCTTTCTATCATTTATCTGTCATTCCATAGAAAACAGCTTTAATCCCAAATAATCTCAATTTTACAATCTGCTACTCTACTTGAGGAACAGCTGTGGGAAAGAATAAATTACTATGTCTCTCAAATTGACCATTAAACTTGTTTATATTTTGCTACTCATTATACTCTATAGGCAATCCCTTCTGTCATTCACCTTTTGTCATTCCATAGAAAACAATGCTAATCCCGCTTCATCTCAATATTAAACATTGCCACTCAACATGGAGATAATGGCTTCTAAAGATTGATCTGATATGACTAATGGTTCTGAGTTCAGGTCACATTTTTCCTCCCATTATACTTTATGGGCATTCCCTTCTGTGATTCACCTTTGTCATGCCGTAGAAAACAATAATAATCCAGTTTAATCGTAATATTAAACATGGCCAATGATATTTTAAAGTAAATAAATAAATCTTTAGTTTGCTAAGGATTCATTTGATATGTGTAAAGATTCTGTCACTAATTGAAATATTTTGTTTCCATTATTCTCTATGGGCATTCCATTTTATTCCATTATTCTCTACGGGCATTCCATCTCCCTGTTAAAGTCCATGGGCATTCCTTTCTGTCATTCATCTGTTATTCTATAGAAGACAGCAACAATCCCAAATTATCTAAATCTTACTATCTGCTACTCTACTTGGGGAACAACTGTGGGAAAGGTAAAGTTGCTATGTCTCTCAATTTGCCTGCAAACTAGTTTGTAGTTTGCTTCCCATTATACTCTATGGGCATTCTCTTTAGTCATTCACCTTTGTCATTCCATAAAAAACAATAATAATCCCGCTTCATCTAAATTTTTAAAATCACTGAAAATAGAGAGTATGTCCGCTAGAGATTGATCTGATATGACCAATGGTTCTGATTCCAGGTCACACCTTGCTTCCCATTATACTCTATGGGCATTGCTTTCTGTCATTCAGCCTTGTCATTTCAATGGAAAACAATAATAATCCCACTTCATCTCAATATTAAACATCGCCACTGAACATGGAGAGTATGTCTGCTAAAGATTGATCTGATATGACCAATGGTTCTGACTCCAGGTCACATCTTGCTTCCCATTATACTCTATGGGCATTGCTTTCTATTATTTATCTGTCATTCCATAGAAAACAGCTGTAATCCCAAATAATCTCAATTTTACAATCTGCTACTCTACTTGAGGAACAGCTGTGGGAAAGGTGAAATTGCTATGTCTCTCAGATTTGCCTGCAAATGAGTTTATATTTTACTTCCCATTATACTCTATGGGCATTCCCTTCTGTCATTTACCTTTGTTATGCCATAAAAACAACAATAATCCCA
Organism: Aquarana catesbeiana; assembly: GCF_042186555.1. Classification (NCBI taxonomy): domain Eukaryota; kingdom Metazoa; phylum Chordata; class Amphibia; order Anura; family Ranidae; genus Aquarana; species Aquarana catesbeiana. Next base: position 202,669,509 of record NC_133333.1, on the reverse strand, counting down.
CCTAATCTCAATATTAAACATGGCCACTGATATTTAAAAGTAGGTTTAAAAAAAAATAAAAATTGATATGTCTAAAGAGTCTGTCACAAATTGATTTTTTTTTTCATTATTCTCTATGGGCATTCCATCTCCCTGTTAAAGTCTATGGGCATTCCATTCTGTCATTCCTTTTAGTATGTCTCATCCCTGCTGATCACCTACATAGCAGCTGGGAGGAAGAAATCCAGCAGCACTGCAGGGGTTGAACACCAGTCACAAGGCAGAACAGCGGCTCTCCTCTCCTGTGGGGGCCCCCCTTCTGGACTAATGAGGCTCGGGACACACTTATAGCACCCCCCCCCCCCCATTCTCCGCGGGAGGACCGGGGCACTTACCGGGCTATGGTGCCCTCTTCTGCTGTGTATTTTTTGTGACTGCCTGGAGTCCATAGCAACTGTCCATAGCAACCAGTCCATAGTAACCAGTCCATAGCAACCATGCAACATGAGAAAAAAAATTCAAAACAATACATTCTTTATTTTTTTTTAAACAAGAACTTTTTTTTTTTTTGAACCGTCCATAGCAACCAGTCTATAGCAACCATCCAAAGCAACCAATCCATAGCAACCATCCAAAATGAGATTTTTTTTCAAAACGAAAACCACTATAGCAACCAGTCCATAGCAACCAGTCCATAGAAACCAGTCCATAGCAACCATGCAAAATGAGAAAACAATTTTTATTTCAAAACGAGAACTGGTTGCAATCCATAGCATCCGAGAACTGGTTGCAATCCATAGCAACCAGTCCATACCAACCATCCATAGCAACCAGTCCATAGCAACCATCCAAAACAAGATTTTTTTTTTCAAAACAAGAAAATAATTTTCTTTTTAACCTTGAACCATCCTTAGCAACCAGCCCATAGCAAACATCCATAGCAACCAGTCCATAGCAACGAGTCCATAGCAACCGTCCATAGCAACCAGTCCATACCAACCAATTCATAGCAACCAGTCCATAGCAACCATGCAAAATGAGAAAAAAAAGTTAAAATAAGATTTTTTTTTTATTTGAACCATCCATAGCAATCAGTCCATAGCAACCATGCAAAATAAGAAAAATTTTTTTTTTTTTCAAAACGAGAATTTTTTTTTCTTAAATTTGAACCGTCGGGGGGCGTGTCCGGATGTGAGCAGCGGCGGACGTGTTGGAGAGGAGCTCCGGGTATCCTGAACACCATCCTCTGCCATCCGTGCCATCAATTAGAAAAAAAAGCCAGAATACTTGCCTGTAGGCTTCTCCTACATCATCTGCTGCTCCCTGTGCCTATATTACAATTCTCGGGCCCGTGATCTTCTGGGGATCCCTTGATGAACCACGGCTGCGGCCGCCGCCATTCTCAGGGTCACAGCAAGCTGGAGGAAGCTGTTCCTGGCCTGGTGAAGAGGTAAGGGAACTCCTTGCCATCCGACCTACCCCCCCAGGTGTTTGTCAGAGCTGGATGGTCCGTGGGGCCGTTTAAATCGTCCGCCGCGGCCGCGGCCTAGTGCGGCCTAGTGAAGCCTCCAGGCCACCGCACTTTCCTACACCGCCGGCCGGCGGAGGAGTGCCGCGGCCGGCCTGCTTTGTAATTGAGAGCGGGGACACTGCTGCGCTCGCACATCCCATCATCCCTTCACCATCCTGCAGAAAAACGGCTCAGTTAGCTGGTGGTGGCTGTCATACGTGGGCTGGGTGAGGAGTCCTGGGGCCCAGCATCCTGATTCACCCCTCTCCCTTCATCTTGGCTACCTGGGCCTCTCCTGCATAGTGCCCACGATTGGCTCTTCCCACTGGATTGTCACTACTAGCAAGTTACACGGGGGGCTGCTGGCGACTACTGCCCGCCTCTCTGTGCTGCGGACTTCTGGGACTAAATACCTGCGGCATACCTGTAGTACCCTTCTAACCGCTGCACTGGGCCCTGAAGTCTATCCTCTGTTGGGACTGGGATCCTAAAATCTGTACCGCACTGCTGCCTTGAAAATACCCCAGTGGTGAACACTATTACAGTGACTGACTGGCTGCTGTGTGGCTGTGGGGGTGCCCTCTCCCTCCCCTCATTCTGATTGTACACTGAAGGCTGATTATTACCCAGCTCCATTTTATCAACCTCTTGCCTTCAGCTTCATGGGCCCTAAGCAACGGCCCAAAAATTCATCCACACCAGGCCGCTCAGCCCCTGTACCGGCTACACAGCCTGACTCTTCTCTCATAGGGAGGCTGCAGGAACTGCTGACCGAATTAGCCATGGAGCACGAGGCTTCGCCGAGTGCGGCTCTCCCTGCCCCACCCTCCCAGGACAGCACCGCATTGATCCTGGCCGCCATTGAACAAAGCAAAACCTCCATGCTGGTGAGAATAGACCGATTAGCTGAAGAATGTAATCTCATTAGAAACGACCTGGATAAGATTAGGGGCAGGCTGACTGAATCGGAAACCAGAATTTCTGCCACTGAAGATCTTACAGCTACCCACTCCAATACCATAGCGGAATTGCAACGCACAGTACAATCGCTTGTCGCCAAAGCCGATGACGCAGAAAACAGGGCGAGACGCAACAATGTTCGAGTCCTGGGTCTCCCTGAGGGGGAGGAAGGTGACAGACCGGCGGAGTTCGCGGAAGAGTTCTTCAAAAGTCTGCTAGGCCTCGCAGATATCTCCCCGACCTATGTCGTCGAGCGTGCCCATCGTGTACCCACGGGACGCACTATCCCTGGTGCGAGTCCCCGACCCTTCTTGGTTCGCTTCCTCAACTTCAGGGACCGAGACAGGATCCTTTCCGCAGCTCGCAAACATCCTTCGCTCCAGTATGGCAATTCTGCAGTCCTATTATTTCCGGATTTTTCAGCTGACCTGCAGCGCAAGAGGAAGTCCTTTAATGACGTCCGTAGACGCCTACGCGAAAAGGACATTAAATACAGTATGTTGTACCCCAGTCGTCTCCGGGTCCCCCATAATGGCTCGGTCAGGTTCTTCGACTCTCCGGCTGATGCAGATGACTGGCTAAACAACCTGGGGTGAGCACCAGATACTATCCCTTACTACAAGTGGCTCCCCGATAGTTTCATAATAATTCTATCTCCCTTCCGGATCCGGGCTCGTGGGGATTTTGTCCAGTTATCAGTCTGTTGTATAGGCCCCTTGGGTCTTATCACCTAAAGTTGTTGCTAATTGACTCCTGAACTCCCATGCAGGACTTACCCGTTATGCTGAGTGGGAGACCAACCTAACCCCGGGAGCTGGCATGTTTAATCTACACCTGATTATGATTTTTCTCTTGCAAGAGCCATTGATCACCGGAGATTCCTCTAGTTCAGGACTAGACATGCAGTACTTCTACATTCTTCTACCCCCGGAGCTACCTTGTTGGACACACCTCACTACAGTATCTACCCCCCCCCCCCAGTTTTTCTTTACGCCAATTGAAGAGGCATCAGCGGCACTGAATCGCCGCACTTTGGAACTTTTCACAGAAGTCTGAAGTTCTAGGAGTTCTGAGTTCAGGTTTTAGGGTATTAAACTGGCCATAGTTCTGTTTTTCTTTTTTTTTTCTCTGTTAGGGGTACTTCATGGTCAGTAGGGAGTTTACAGGTTACTGTTTCTGTTTATTTTTTTTTTTTGTACGCTCTATATCCACTGACTGATGTATATACATATACATGTGTTCTGTCAATGCTCACCATGCCCAGTGTAAAATTTGTTCCCCTCTTTGCATTCTCCCTTGGGCCCAAGGGGGCTGATGCCTCACACGTAGGTATCATTATGCTGCATTATAAATTGTTATTGCCTTTATGGAGTTAAAACTGATAACATGGAATGTACGAGGTCTTAATAATAAGGTTAAAAGGGCATTAATGTTCAAATACCTGAATAATCACAAACCCCATATCTTGTTCCTGCAGGAGACCCATCTCCTGGGGAATAAGATCCTAGCACTACGTAGACCCTGGGTACGGCAAGCATTTCATGCAACGTACTCCAGTTACGCCAGAGGAGTGGCCATCTTACTAAACAAATCCCTTGCATATAAGGTTCTACATCTTCAAACTGATCAGGAAGGCCGATTCATAATCCTCTTACTGGAGATCAGAGCAGTGGTCTATGCTTTAGTAAATGTATACATTCCCCCTCCTTTCAACCAACAGGTCCTCTATAAAATATATGAACATTTAGCTACATTACAGTTCTCCAGACTTTACATAGCTGGAGACTTTAATTCTATTCTGGACCCATCTTTGGACTCGTCCAATCCAAATAGGGTGTTTTCACCGGACCTACTTCAATGGGCACAAGCACTTAATTACACTGAGATCTGGAGATGGAAGCACCAAACCACTAGGGTTTACTCCTTTCACTCCACTACTCATAAATCAGGCTCCAGGATCGACCTGGTCTTTGGCAACACCTGTGCCCTGGCGGCGGTGAGGGGGGTCTCGTACTTGCCTGCGGGCCTCTCTGATCATGCGCCCTTAGAGGTCACCTTGGGGTTGTCTGACACCAGGAGTCGAGACTGTTGGCGTTTAGCACCAAAATGGTTACAGGACACGAGGGTGGAGGAGGAAGTCTCTCCTAAACTACAACAATATTGGGAGATCAATGAGAACTCAACCTCAGCACAGGTAGTCTGGGACGCCTTTAAGGCCAACACCAGGGGTAAATATATTTCAGCTATCAAGACGGTTCGTTCTGAGATGTCCTGTCAGGTCCAGGCCCTTGAGGAGGGAGAGGCTAAGGCAGCGGAGGCTTTTTCTGGTTCCCCGACTCGGGATCACTTCAGCCAGCTAGCTGAGGCAAGAAGAGCATTGTCTCTACATCTTGCATCGGCCACGCATCTGGATTTAAAATCTCTGGCGGGGAAGATCTTTGAGTCCGGAGACAAGAACAGCAAACTTCTAGCAAATTTAGTTGCGGACTCTAAAATGCAGACAGTGGTGTCAGAAATACGTGGTTCGGATGGTCAGGTGCTTTCTACTCCTGAGCAAATTTTGGATGAATTCAGATCCTTTTATGAAAAATTATATGAAGCAGTCCCTGGCTGGCCTGAGGACCGGCGTAGGGAGTTTTTACATTCCCTGCACCTACCCACTCTTTCACAGGAGGATCTTGAATTTTTAGATAAGGATTTTACCACTGAAGAGATAAAGGCAGCGATTTGTTCGTTCCCCAGTGGAAAAACACCGGGACCAGATGGCCTGCCGGGTGAATGGTACAGAATGTATGCCTCTTTAGTTGCACCAAAACTGTTGAAGGTCTTCTCTGAAAGTAAAAGGCAGATGTCCTTGCCCCCTTCTATGTACCAGGCACACATAGTCCTCATTCCTAAGCCCGGCAAAGACATATCCCTCTGTCCTTCCTATAGGCCGATCTCCTTGCTAAACTATGACCTCAAGATCTTGACAAAAATACTAGCGACCAGACTGCGGACGATTCTACCATCCCTAATTAATATAGACCAGACTGGTTTCATGCCAGGGAAATCAACAGATATAAATCTACGTAGAGTGTTTACACATCTTCAGCTGCCTCCCACTGAGTCCTCCACGAGGGTATTGGTGGCGCTAGATATTGAAAAGGCATTTGATTCGGTGGCATGGCCTTATATGTCTTCGGTTCTTGAGGTTATGGGTTTTGGAGAAGAATTCCGTAGGTGGATTGATATTTTGTATAAGGACCCAACAGCGCAGATAAAACTTAATGGTGCTCTGTCGGCACCTTTTTCGGTGGAAAGAGGTACGAGACAAGGTTGTCCGCTGTCACCGGCTTTGTTTGCCTTGGTGATGGAACCACTTGCCTCGGCCTTGAGACAGGCAGAGGGGGTTAGGGGCATACAGGTGGGATCTATACATGAGAAAGTGGCTTTATACGCAGATGATCTCATTCTTTTTTTGAATGACCCTGCTCAATCCCTGCATGAGACGCTGACCATTCTTTCAAATTTCAATAGTTGCTCGGGACTCAAAGTGAACTGGGAAAAATCCCAAATCTTACCGATAGATATAGCCGCAAAGGACATAGCAGATCCCAACCTTCCCTTATTATGGACAGACAAAATTAAATATCTAGGCATCCACATTTCCACATCTACCTCTGATTATTATACCCTTAACTTTGAACCACTGATACAAATGATGAGGACAAGACTGAAGGCTTGGGCACATCTCCCCCTCTCTCTAGTTGGGAGGATTAATTTATTCAAGATGAAACTACTGCCCGCTTTTCTCTATGTTCTTAGACACGCCCCTATCTGGATTCCAAAAAAAGTTTTTTGCCTGATAAATACCATTCTATTATCTTTTCTCTGGGGAGTCGGTCAGCCGAGATTTAGGCTGGCGGTGCTACAGAGACCCTGGGGGGAGGGAGGCCTGGCTTGCCCTGACCTCCATTCTTATTTTGTGGCGGCTCTATTATCACATGCCCACAACTGGCTGGTCTCTGATGAGTCCAATGCAGCAGTGGTTCTAGAAGCAGCACATCTGGGGTCATACGAGGCGCTACGGAACTTACTTTACCGGGGTCCTAGGGCTCCCTTCCCTCTTACAACGGCAATGAAGGCGGTTATACGAGCGTGGTCGGTGGCCAATTCCATGCGCCCCATACCTTCTGGACACATATCCCCGCACAGCCCTCTTTGGTTTGACCCGCAATTGTCAGAATTTGGGTCCATTCCTGACCCTAGTATATGGGCATGCAAGGGAATCAAATATATAAATCAGATCTGTTTGGATGGCCGAATGCAGACTTTTGAAGGGTTAAAACAACAATATGATTTACCCAACTCTCACCTGTTTAGATTCCTGCAGCTTAGACACGCCTTCAACACCCAGTTTGAGCATGCCCAAGTGGCTTTTTACACCTCAAATCTGGAAACTCTGCTCAGGGACGAAACTCTAACTAAGCCCTTATCCACCATATATAAAGCGCTACTCCCTAACGTACACACGGGATTAGAAAACCTTAAGGCAAAGTGGGTGATTGATTTCCCTACACTAGACACAGAAGATTGGGAGGAACTGTGGGAGTGCCCCTTCTCACAGCTAGTATCAGCTAGAGACAAGTTAGTGCAGTTTAAAATAGTACATAGGATATATTACACACCCGTGCGTCTACACAAAATATATCCATCTATTCCTCCCTCCTGCTGGAGATGCAACTCATCCTCAGCGGATTTCATACATATATTTTGGAGCTGTCCTCAGATCGAAATTTTTTGGGTTGAGGTAACCAATTTTATTTTGACTGTCACCACTGTTCCTGTACCACTGTCTGTAGAGGTATGTCTGCTGGGACTTGTGGAACCCCTGGCCCCAAGCCAGACTATTAGAACCCTGCTAGGATTACTACTTTATTATGCCCGTAAGTCGATAGTACTCAGATGGAGGGCCTCATCCGCACCCTCATTACAATTTTGGAAGAGGTTAGTGAATGCGGCTCTACCATTATACAAGGCTACCTACCTGTCACGTGGATGTGCCAAAAAATTCCACAAAATATGGGATATTTGGACGGATTCCCTGTCCACTAATGCAGACTCGATGGACGATTAGTAACGTTCTACTAAGTACCGTGAATGACCCAAGAGGCATCTCCAATCTCTTAACACCCCTGAGATGCTCGGTCAATAGTCAGGGGGAGGGGGGGAATGCAATTATGTATCTATAATGTACACTTAAATTCATAAGAACCTAAAGTGAGCTTTGTAGGATATATGTGGAATTGAAGAATTGCTTTGAATTTTCTACACAGGTGGTCGAGCGTACAATGGTTTAGGTAGTTTATGTCTGTTTTATTTATTTATTTATTTTTTTTTATTTCTCATCTTACATCTAGTTTTGTAGTTGTAATGAACGAGCCTGGGTATGCCCAATAGGCTCTGTATTGTTTTGTTCTCACTTAAAATTATAATAAAGATAACTTTAAAAAAAAAAAAAAAAAAATTTGAACCGTCCATAGCAACCATCCATAGCAACCAATCCATAGCAACCATCCAAAACGAGAAAATAATTTTCTTTTTCAAAACAAGAGTTTTTTTAAAATTTGAACCATCCATAGAAACCAGTCTATAACAACCATCCATAGCAATGAGTCCATAGCAATCATCCATAGGAACCAGTCCATAGCAACCAATTCATAGCAACCAGTCCATAGCAATCAACCCATTGCAAACAAGTCCACAGCAACGGTCCAAAACAAGATTCATTTTTTCAAAACAAGAAAATAGTTTTCTTTTACAAAACGAAAAAAAAAATTGTTTTCAAAGCAAGAATTTTTTTTAACCTTGAACCATCCATAGCAACCAGTCCATAGCAACAGTCCTTAGCAAACATCCAAAACAAGAATTTTTTTTTCAAAACGAGAAAATAATTTTTTTTTTCAAAATGAGATTTTTTTTAACCTTGAACCATCCATAGCAACCAGTCCATAGCAACCGTCCATAGCAACCAGTCAATAGCAACCAGTCCATAGCAACCATCCAAAACGAGAATTTTTTTTCAAAATGAGAATTTTTTTTTAACCTTGAACAATCCATAGCAATCAGTCCATAGCAACAGACCACAGCAACCAGTCCATAGCAACCATCCAAAACGAGAATTTTTTTTTCAATACGAGAAAATAATTTTCTTTTTCAAAACGAGAACTTTTTTTTTAAAACGAGAACTTTTTTTTTAACCACCAGTTGTTTTTTTTAGCAACCGTCCATAGCAACCAGTCCAAAGCAGTCGTCTATAGCAACCAGTCCATAGCAACCAATCCATAGAAACCATGCAAAATGAGAGAAAAATGTCAAAACGGCAAAATGAGAAAACATTTTTTTTTTCAACACAAGAATTTTTTTTTCCTAAATTTGAACCGTCCATACCAACTAGTCAATAGCAACTATCCATAGCAACCAATCCATAGCAACCATCCAAAACGAGAATTTTTTTTTTCCAAAGCGAGAATTTTTTTTTTCAAAACGAGAAAATAATTTTCTTTTTCAAAATGAGAAAATAATTTTCTTTTTCAAAACGAAAACATTTTTTTTTTCAAAACGAGAGATTTTTTAAATTTGAACCATCCATAGCAACCAGTCTATAGCAATCATCTATAGCAACCAATCCATAGCAACCAGTCCACAGCAACCATCCATAGCAACCAATCCATAGCAACAGTCCATAGCAACCAGTCCATAGCAACCATGCAAAATGAGAAAACATTTGTTTTTCAAAACGAGAAAACATTTATTTTTTTCATAACGAGAATTTTTTTTTCTTAAATTTGAACCGTCCATAGGAACCATCCAAAGCAACCAATCCATAGCAATCATCCAAAACGAGAATTTTTTTTCAAAATTAGAGTTTTTTTACATTTAAACCATCCACAGCAACGAGTCCATAGCAACCATCCATAGCAACCATGCAAAAATGAGAAAAAAATGTCAAAATAAGATTTTTTTTATTTGAACCATCCATAGCAACCATCCATAGCAACCATGCAAAATGAGAAAACATTTTTTTTTCAAAACGAGAATTTTTTTCTTAAATTTGAACCGTCCATAACAACTAGTCAATAGCAACCATCCATAGCAACCATCCGAAATGAGAATTTTTTTTCAAAACGAGAACATTTTTTTTTCAAAACAAGAGTTTTTTTTAATTTGAACCATCCATAGCAACCAGTCTATAGCAACCAGTCCATAGCAACTAATCCATAGCAACCAGACCATAGCAACCATGCAAAATGAGAATTTTTTTTTTTCAAAACAAGAAAAAATATATTTTTTCCAAAACTAGAACTGTTTACAATCCATAGCAACCGAGAACTGGTTGCAATCCATAGCAACCAGTCCATAGCAACCATCCATAGCAACCAGTGCATAGCAACCATCCAAAACAAGAATTTTCTGTCTCAAAACGATAAAATAATTTTCTTTTTCAAAACGAGAACATTTTTTTTCCAAACGAGAATTTTTTTTAACCTTGAACCATACATAGCAACCAGTCCATAGCAAACATCCATAGCAACCTTGCAAAATGAGAAAACATTTTATTTTCAAAACGAGAATTTTTTTTTCTTAAATTTGAACCATCCATAGCAACTAGTCAATAGCAACCATCCATAGCAACCAATCCATAGCAACGAATCCATTGCAACCATCCAAAACAAGAAAATAATTTTCTTTTTCAAAACGAGAAAATAATTTTCTTTTTCAAAACAAGAACATTTTTTTCCAAAAGGAGAGTTTTTTAAAATTTGAACCATCCATAGAAACCAGTCTATAGCAACCATCCATGGCAACGAGTCCATAGCAACCATCCACAGAAACCAGTCCATAGCATTCAATCCATAGCAACCGTCCATATCAACCAGTCCATAGCACCCAATCCAAAACGAGATTTTTTTTTCAAAACGAGAAAATAGTTTTCTTTTACAAAACGAGAAAACATTTTATTTTTCAAAACAAGAATATTTTTTTAACCTTGAACCATCCATAGCAACCAGCCCATAGCAACTGTCCATAGCAACCATCCAAAATGAGAATTTTTTTTTCAAAAGGAGATTTTTTTAACCTTGAACCATCCATAGCAACCAGTCCATAGCACCAGTCCATAGCAACCAGTCCATAGCAGCCAATCCATAGCAACCAATCCATAGCAACCATCCAAAACGAGAATTTTTTTTCAAAACGAGAATTTTTTTCCTTTAATTTGAACTGTCCATAGCAACTAGTCCATAGCAACAATCCAAAGCAACCAGTCCATAGCAACCATGCAAAATGAGAAAACAATTTTTATTTCAAAACGAGAACTGGTTGCAATCCATAGCAACCGAAAACTGGTTGCAATCCATAGCAACCAGTCCATAGCAACCATCCACAGCAACCAGTCTATAGTAACCATCCAAAACGAGAATTTTTTGTTTCAAAGCGAGAAAATAATTTTCATTTTCAAAACGAGAACATTTTTTTTTCAAAACGAGTTTTTTAAAATTTGAATCATCCATAGCAACCAGTCTATAGCAACCATCAATAGCAACCAGTCCATAGAAACTGTCCATAGGAACCAGTTCATAGCAACCAATCCATAGCAACCATGCAAAATGAGAAAAAAAAGTCAAAATAAAATTTTTATTTTTTATTTGAACCATCCATAGCAACCAGTTTATAGCAACCATCCATAGCAACGAGTCCATAGCAACTGTCTATAGAAACCAGTCCATAGCAACCAATCCATAGCAACCGTCCATAGCAACCAGTCTATAGCAACCATCCATAGCAACCAGTCCATAGCAACCAATCCATAGCAACCATCCAAAACGAGAATTCTTTTTCAAAACGAGAATTTTTTTTTAACCTTGAACCATCCATAGCAATCAGTCCATAGCAACAGTCCATAGCAACCAGTCCATAGCAATCATCCAAAACGAGAATTTTTTTTTCAAAACAGGAAAATAATTTTCTTTTTCAAAACAAGAACTTTTTTTTTCAAAACGAGAATTCTTTTTTTTAACCACCAGTTTTTTTTAGCAACCAGTCCATAGCAACCATCAAAAGCAACCAGTAAATAGCAACCGTCTATAGCAAACAGTCCATAGCAACCAATCCATAGCAACCAGTCCATAGCAGCCATGCAAAATGAGAAAAAAAAATGTCAAAACAAAAAAAAAGATTTTTTTTTTGAACCATCCATAGCAACCAGTCCGTAGCAACCATGCAAAATGAGAAAACATTTTTTTTTCAACACAAGAATTTTTTTTTTCTTAAATTTGAACCGTCCATAGCAACTAGTCAATAGCAACCATTTTCAAAATGAGAAAATAATTTTCTTTTTCAAAACGAAAAATTTTTTTTTTATCAAAACGAAGGATTTTTTAAAATTTGAACCATCCATAGCAACCAGTTATAGCAACCATCTTTAGCAACCAGTCCATAGCAACTAGTCAATAGCAACCATCCATAGCAACCATTTTCAAAATGAGAAAATAATTTTCTTTTTCAAAACGAAAACTTTTTTTTTTCAAAACGAAAGATTTTTTAAAATTTGAACCATCCATAGCAACCAGTCTATAGCAACTATCTTTAGCAACCAGTCCATAGCAACCGTCCATAGCAACCAGTCCATAGCAACCAATCCATAGCAACCAGTCCATAGCAGTCCTCCCGCCACCAGAATTATTATATGCTTCTTTGGCCAACATCTGACAGTGCACAATATTTGGGGCAAATATTGGTATTTATTACAGGCAGATCGAACAGTGTTGAAATATGTCGGTTTGAGCCCTGAGATCACTTTTAAAAGGTCAAAATCAGTTAAAGACCAACTAACACAAAGTAATTTCCTAAAGAAAGAAGGTAAATCTGCTGCTTTAAGGACAGGTACCTTCCTCTGCAGCATATGTAAATGTTGTCCTTATGTAACACATTCAATGGCCATTAATCTACCTAGCGGCCGAATGGATACCCCACAATTTTTTGCTAACTGTCAAACGGTAAGGGTTGTATACCTTATGCAATGTACCTGTGGAGCATTTTACGTAGGTAAAACAATGCATACGTTTTTCTAGCACATCAAAGATCACATGTCCCTAATTGCCAAGAAACGACTAGAAACCCCTGTTAGTCGTCACTTTGGGTTATATCACAACTACGACATCCATTTCTTTGTGTTGGAACATGCACCTATCCAAAAAAGGGGTGTAGACATTGACCGCTTCCTCCGTTACTGAAAAGCCAAATAGATTTTCATGTTGCAAGCTACTAAATTCCCAGGTCTGAATAAATCCTTGAGTTTTAAACCTTATCTATAACATCTCAAGGTACATGTGTTTGTATCCCCACCATAGGTGCTTCAATGGATTGCGTTCATATGATTCTTTTTATAAAGATGTAATTGTCTGTATCCATTGTTTATGTGCAAGATTGGTATTGGGCACAAATTGATATAATCTGTTTCTTCCCTATATTAATTATATTATTATTAGAGTAACATATATCCAGTTGAAGTTATTTGCAGACCAGGGATGTTTTGCCTTCCCCTGTGTTTTTTTTTTTTTTTGGAGATGATGTTTCCGGTTGGTCGTACGGACGCCCAGGGCACCTCGGTCTGAGCTCTACACCAGTCTTTCTCTCCCCCCTTTTCCGTTTTGGGGATGAGCTAGTTGACTGTCCTCCTAGGGGTGTCCTGTTTAACACTTCCTTACCCAGGTATTGAACACCTCTGACTCACCCCTTATTTAATAGAAAATAGGTTCTAATGATGCATTAGTATTTTTGTTCCCCAGATCTGTAGAATGAAGTGCTTACATAATGGTAACCTCTGTTAGCATATGTGTAGAGACTTGGTGGGTTTTGTTTTTTTGCCCTTTGCCTCATACAAACCTATTATTGTAACAATATGGTAAACCACTAGCCTCTATGATCTAGAGGAAGTGACTGTATACAACAGCTATATCTTCTGGGTCGGAGCACACATGCGCCTGCCTTAGGGAATCCCAGGGTCTGTCAGCACAGAGAAGGGCGTCACTGGCATCTGCTTCACACCAAAACACCCTTTATCGGGCATGGTAAGAGGAGCATTTAAGTGGTGGACCCTGATGGCCAAAGTGGATCGGCGGGGGGACGCCAGGAGCCCACACACTGTGTTTGTCCATCTGAATACAACTAATGTAAGCTGCACAACTTATGTTTCGGCTGGCATGGACATGGAGCTTGCATCCCTGCGGCATATACAGTAGATATAAAAAGTCTACACACCCCTGTTAAAATGTCAGGTTTTTGTGATGTAAAAAAATGAGACAAAGATAAATCACTTCAGAACTTTTTCCACCTTTAATGTGACCTATAAACTGTACAACTCAATTGAATAACGATCGGAAATCTTTTAGGGGGGGAAGTAAAAATTAAAAACTAAAATAATGTGGTTGCATAAGTGTGCACACTCTCTTATAACTATGAATGTAGCTATGTTCAGAATTACGCAACCACATTCAAACTCACTTCCAACTTCCAAGTCAAGATGTGCCATGCTGATAGACTCATACCCAAAAAAGACTGAGTGCTGTAAAAAAATCAAAAGGTGCTTCTACAAAGTATTAGTTTAAGGGTGTGCACACTTATGGATCCATATTATTTTAGTTTTTTATTTTTACTTCCCTCCACCTAAAAGATTTCAGTTTGTTGTTCAACTAAGTTGTACAGTTTATAGGTCACATTAAGGTGGAAAAAAATCTGAAATGATTTATAGTTGTCTAATTTTTTTACATCACAGAAACCTGACATTTTAACTGGAGCGTGTAGACCTTTTATATCCACCTAATAGTCTTTGCTTTACAATATGTCTTGTTGTTATATATAACATTCTTCCCATATGTCTAAAGACCTTTGTCAGGGTCAGGCCCCCTGACCCTGCTGAAAGAATACTGGGAGGGCCAACTACACGATATGGGGGTTCCTGTGGTCTCCTATATCATAGAACTGTGTGAACGAATGGGCCAACTTGCTGGGCTTGCGGCAGACCAAACCCACCAAAAGACGTGGTATGACCACAAACCTTGACCCTGCTGAAAGAATACTGGGAGGGCCAACTACACGATATGGGGGTTCCTGTGGTCCCCTACGTCATAGAACTGCGTGAACGAATGGACCAACTTGCTGGGCTCAAGGCTGCCCAAACCCACCAAAAGACATGTTATGACCGCAAAGCTCGAACCCGCAAGTTTGCCGAGAGCCAACAGGTCCTCATGATAGTCCCAAATCCCCAAAACAAATTACAATCTACACGGGAGGGACCCTTTCGAATCATCAAGAAGTTAAATGAGACCAACTATGTTCTCGCGCTGGATGATCAGGGAAGCGACAAAAGACCATGCACGTCAATATGATCAAGGAATACCATGACAGGAACCTTCCCGTCCTGGCAGTCTGCCCCCTACCCTCTGAAGAAGACAACAAAGTTGTGCTTGATCTCCTGGAGGTAGCACGTCACTCAGCTGATGTACACCAGGTACCCATGGGCCCCCAGCTCAGCCAGGAACAGTAGGTGTTCATGAAGACCATTGTGCACCACCGCCATCCCATCTTTTCCACTTGGCCTGGAAGGACGACCCTCACCACTCATCATGTGGAAACCTTGCAAACCCGGCCCATCCAACAAGCTTCTTACCGAGTTTCAGAAGCCGTCTGGAACACCATAAAACAAGAACTGAACAAAATGTTGGACCTGGTTATTATCCAACCCTCCCAGAGCCCCTAGGCCTCACCTGTTGTTCTTTTACCCAAGAAAGATGTCACCATTCGATTCTGTGTAGACTACCGACGTCTTGATGACCACACTGTTAGCGACGCCTACCCAATCCCCCGTATAGATGACCAGCTGGACCGTCTGGCTGGAACCCAGTAGATTCCTGCGGGACCTCCTGGTAGGCGAAGAGGAGGTGGGGGAAGTACCATTCCCAGTCTGGTTCCTGGTCGATAAAGGCACATAGCATGGCCTTCAAGGTCCCCTTGAAACGCTCACACAGTCCTTTGTTTTGGGGGTGATAGGGGGTGGCCTGGATGGCCCTCACTCCACAGGTCTGCCAGAGGGACTGAATCAGATCTGATATAAACTGTGTACCTTGGTCTGACAGAATTTCTGCTGGAAAGCCTACTCGTGTGAACACCGTAACTAGGGCTTCTGCAACTTTGGGAGCTGTGATGTTGGAGAGGGCCATTGCTTTGATGTACCGCTCTCCAGTTTTGCTGGGGCGAGCCAAGGGTCCAAGGATGTCGATAGCTATCTACTGGAATGGCTCCTCAATGATGGACAAGGGTTGCAGGGGGCTCATTGGCCACCCTTCCTCCCTTGTCGCTGACATGTATCGCAGGTGTGACAATAGTGGGCTACCGCTTGGGACGGGCCAATAGAAGGCCTGGGCTAACCATTTTTCTGTATGTAACTTCCCTTGATGCCCCGCCATTGGAATGTCGTGGGCCAGGGGTAGCAGTTGGGCCCAGAAACTACTGGGGCACTATCAGCTGCTTGGTAATGGTCTGGGGTCCACCCGCAGGAGCGATTTCTACAATTCAGTGTAATAATCCGTTTTAATAATCTTGTCACCCGCTCCTGAACCTGGCAGTCCTGCCTGGGTCCAGAAGCCCGTCAGAATAGGGTCAGTGGCTAAGTCCTGTTTAAACTGGTTCCAATCCCAGGTTACTCCGCTAGTGGCAGGCGTTGGGGAAGGGTCACTCACCGCAGGCGGCAGATTTCCATCCAGGTGCTAAAGCTCCTCCTTCCACTGGGTGGCTTCACGGCGGGCTTGATTTCGCGTGATGGCCTGAAGGCCTGAGGGCCTGGTATGGATTTTGGGGGGACCCCCACGCATTTTTTTTTTTTAAATTTTGCCACATGATTCCTCTTAATATCCATATCAGACCCAAAGGGCCTGGTAATGGACTGGGGCGGGGGACTCATGCCATTTTTTTCAATGATTTTTATGTATTTTGCCGGGATCCGGCGATACATCACAGCCGCGATCAGTTTTAAATGACATTTTTTCCTTTACAAATGTCATTTTGCTGCTCTCATTCATAAAACTATGTACGGCTGCCATGTAAGCAGCCTTACATAGTGTGGGGCGTGGACTCAGCCCCTGAGCCATGACTGGCCAAAGGCACCCTGCGATTGGCCAAAGCATGCAGGTCAGGTGCATGCTTTGGCCAATCAGCAGCCGTCAATGCACTGCAATCTCGCAGTGAATCGGCGGTCTCGTGAATCGAACATTGGGCTCATCCCTAATAAGGAGACACCTGCCTCCCCTGATATAGAGAAAGCCCTATATACAGTATACACACAACCAGGCCCGGACGGGGACAAAAAATAGGCCTGGGCATTTTAGACTGAGCAGACAATTTTTCCAGGATCAGGGGGGTTGTACGTTCGCGGGGACGATTGGTGATGATCCTCTACACTGTAATGTAAAGAGGCGCTGTGATATAAAGAAGACTGCACTGTAAAGGGGCACTGAAATGATTACAGTGGCCATTAACATTGCATTCCCCTTTATATCACAGTGCACATTAGAGTACCCCTAGCAAACACAGCCCCCCTTTTACTCTCTGGCCCATTTGCACAGTCTTACCTTCAGCATAAACATATAGCTAATACTATTAGCAATGTGTTTCATTATAAGTAAGAGATTGCAGACATACTGTAGGAGATGGTCAGAGACTGCGGACGTGATACAGGAGAGGGTCAGAGTCCCCCCTTTACATCAGAAGTCCCCCCCTTGAAGTTAGAGTGCCCTGTTTAAATGAAGAGTCCCACCTTCACATTAGGCGTCTCCCTTTTCACAGCAGTCCCCTCCTTCAAATCATAACCCCCCGATCCTTCACATGAGAGTCCCCTTTTCATCAGGAGGCCAGACTCTTTCATCGAGAGCCGCCCTTTACATCAGGTGCCCCCTTTATATCAGAGTTCCCTTGCACATCAGCAGTGACCTTTTAAATCAGGAGCCCTCTATTTAACATCAGGAGTCCCCCTTTCATATCAGCAATGGCCCTTTAAATCAGAAGCCCCCTACATCAAGGGCCCACTTTACATTAGGAGTCTCCCTTCACCATCAGAGTCTCCCTTTAACATCAGTAGTCCCCCTTTACATCAGTAATGTGCTACATACAGAGTGCAGAGTTCAGGAGTGCGCTATGCACAGGGCACATAACTCAGGTGTGCACAGTGTACAGAGTGCGGTAATCAGCGGTGTGCAGTGTACACAGTGCAGTGATCAGGAATGCGCAGTGTACAGAGTGCAATTATCAGGAATGCGCAGTGTACAGAGAGCAATTATCAGGAATGCGCAGTGTACAGAGTGCAATTATCAGGAATGCGCAGTGTACAGAGTGCAATTATCAGGAATGCGCAGTGTACAGAGTGCAATTATCAGGAATGCGCAGTGTACAGAGTGCAGTGATCAGGAATGTGCAGTGTACAGAATGCGGTGACCAGGAATGCGCAGTGTACAGAGTGCGGTGATCGATCAGGAATGCGCAGTGTACAGAGTGCGGTGATCAGGAATGCGCAGTGTACAGAGTGCAGTGATCAGGAATGCGCATGTGTATAGTGCGTTGATCAGGAATGCACAGTGTACAGAGTGCGGTGATCAGGAATGCGCAGTGTACAGAGTGCGGTGATCAGGAATGTGCAGTGTACAGAGTGCGGTGATCAGGAATGCGCATGTGTATAGTGCGGGGATCAGGAATGAACAGTGTACAGATTACAGTGATCAGGAATGCGCATGTGTACAGAGTGCGTTGATCAGGAATTCACAGTGTACAGAGTGCGGTGATCAGGAATGCGCAGTGTACAGAGTGCGGTGATCAGGAATGCGCAGTGTACAGAGTGCGATGATCAGGAATGCGCATGTGTATAGTGCGGGGATCAGGAATGCACAGTGTACAGAGTGCAGTGATCAGGAATGCACAGTGTACAGAGTGCAGTGATCAGGAATGCGCAGTGTACAGAGTGCGGTGATCAGGAATGCACACTGTACAGAGTGCGGTGATCAGGAATGCACACTGTACAGAGTGCAGTGATCAGGAATGCACAGTGTACAGAGTGCAGTGATCAGGAATGCGCAGTGTACACAGTGCGGTGATCAGGAATGCACACTGTACAGAGTGCGGTGATCAGGAATGCACACTGTACAGAGTGCAGTGATCAGGAATGCGCAGTGTACAGAGTGCGGTGATCAGGAATGCGCATTGTACAGAGTGCGTGATCAGGAATGCGCATGTGTACAGAGTGCGGTGATCAGGAATGCGCAGTGTACAGAGTGCGGTGATCAGTAATGCGCATGTGTACAGAGTGCGGTGCTCAGGAATGCGTAGTGTACAGACTGCAGTGATCAGGAATGCGCAGTGTAAAGAGTGCAGTGATCAGGAATGTGCAGTGTGCAGACTGCGGTGATCAGGAATGCGCAGTGTACAGAGTGCAGTGATCAGGAATGCGCAGTGTACAGAGTGCAGTGATCAGGAATGTGCATGTGTACAGAGTGCGGTGATCAGGAATGCGCAGTGTACAGAGTGCGGTAATCATGAATGCGCAGTGTACAGAGTGCGGTGATCAGGAATGCGCAGTGTAAAGAGTGTGGTGATCAGGAATGCGCAGTGTACAGAGTGAGGTGATCTGGAATGCGCAGTGTACAGAGTGCGGTGATCAGGAATGCGCAGTGTACAGAGTGCGGTGATCAGGAATGCGCATGTGTACAGAGTGCGGTGATCAGGAATGCGCAGTGTACAGAGTGCGGTGATCAGGAATGCGCATGTCTACAGAGTGCGGTGCTCAAGAATGCGTAGTGTACAGACTGCAGTGATCAGGAATGCGCAGTGTAAAGAGTGCAGTGATCAGGAATGTGCAGTGTACAGAGTGCGGTGATCAGGAATGCGCAGTGTACAGAGTGCGGTGATCAGGAATGCGCAGTGTACAGAGTGCGGTGATCAGGAATGCGCAGTGTACAGAGTGCAGTGATCAGGAATGCGCATGTGTACAGAGTGCGGTGATCAGGAATGCGCAGTGTAAAGAGTGCAGTGATCAGGAATGCGCAGTGTACAGAGTGCGGTGATCAGGAATGTGCAGTGTACAGAGTGCAGTGATCAGGAATGCGCATGTGTACAGAGTGCGGTGATCAGGAATGCGCAGTGTACAGAGTGCAGTGATCAGGAATGCGCATGTGTACAGAGTGCGGTGATCAGGAATGCGCAGTGTACAGAGTGCGGTAATCATGAATGCGCAGTGTACAGAGTGCGGTGATCAGGAATGCGCAGTGTAAAGAGTGTGGTGATCAGGAATGCGCAGTGTACAGAGTGAGGTGATCTGGAATGCGCAGTGTACAGAGTGCGGTGATCAGGAATGCGCAGTGTACAGAGTGCGGTGATCAGGAATGCGCATGTGTACAGAGTGCGGTGATCAGGAATGCGCAGTGTACAGAGTGCGGTGATCAGGAATGCGCATGTCTACAGAGTGCGGTGCTCAAGAATGCGTAGTGTACAGACTGCAGTGATCAGGAATGCGCAGTGTAAAGAGTGCAGTGATCAGGAATGTGCAGTGTACAGAGTGCGGTGATCAGGAATGCGCAGTGTACAGAGTGCGGTGATCAGGAATGCGCAGTGTACAGAGTGCGGTGATCAGGAATGCGCAGTGTACAGAGTGCAGTGATCAGGAATGCGCATGTGTACAGAGTGCGGTGATCAGGAATGCGCAGTGTAAAGAGTGCAGTGATCAGGAATGCGCAGTGTACAGAGTGCGGTGATCAGGAATGCGCAGTGTACAGAGTGCGGTGATCAGGAATGCGCAGTGTACAGAGTGCGGTAATCATGAATGCGCAGTGTACAGAGTGCGGTGATCAGGAATGCGCAGTGTAAAGAGTGCGGTGATCAGGAATGCGCAGTGTACAGAGTGTGGTAATCAGGAATGCGCAGTGTACAGAGTGCGGTGATCAGGAATGCGCAGTGTACAGAGTGCGGTGATCAGGAATGCGCAGTGTAAAGAGTGCGGTGATCAGGAATGCGCAGTGTACAGAGTGTGGTAATCAGGAATGCGCAGTGTACAGAGTGCGGTGATCAGGAATGCGCAGTGTACAGAGTGCGGTGATCAGGAATGCGCATGTGTACAGAGTGCGGTGATCAGGAATGCGCAGTGTACAGAGTGCGGTGATCAAGAATGCGCATCTGTATAGAGTGCGGTGCTCAGGAATGCGTAGTGTACAGACTGCGGTGATCAGGAATGCGCAGTGTAAAGAGTGTGGTGATCAGGAATGCGCAGTGTACAGAGTGAGGTGATCTGGAATGCGCAGTGTACAGAGTGCGGTGATCAGGAATGCGCAGTGTACAGAGTGCGGTGATCAGGAATGCGCATGTGTACAGAGTGCGGTGATCAGGAATGCGCAGTGTACAGAGTGCGGTGATCAGGAATGCGCATGTCTACAGAGTGCGGTGCTCAAGAATGCGTAGTGTACAGACTGCAGTGATCAGGAATGCGCAGTGTAAAGAGTGCAGTGATCAGGAATGTGCAGTGTACAGAGTGCGGTGATCAGGAATGCGCAGTGTACAGAGTGCGGTGATCAGGAATGCGCAGTGTACAGAGTGCGGTGATCAGGAATGCGCAGTGTACAGAGTGCAGTGATCAGGAATGCGCATGTGTACAGAGTGCGGTGATCAGGAATGCGCAGTGTAAAGAGTGCAGTGATCAGGAATGCGCAGTGTACAGAGTGCGGTGATCAGGAATGCGCAGTGTACAGAGTGCGGTGATCAGGAATGCGCAGTGTACAGAGTGCGGTAATCATGAATGCGCAGTGTACAGAGTGCGGTGATCAGGAATGCGCAGTGTAAAGAGTGCGGTGATCAGGAATGCGCAGTGTACAGAGTGTGGTAATCAGGAATGCGCAGTGTACAGAGTGCGGTGATCAGGAATGCGCAGTGTACAGAGTGCGGTGATCAGGAATGCGCAGTGTAAAGAGTGCGGTGATCAGGAATGCGCAGTGTACAGAGTGTGGTAATCAGGAATGCGCAGTGTACAGAGTGCGGTGATCAGGAATGCGCAGTGTACAGAGTGCGGTGATCAGGAATGCGCATGTGTACAGAGTGCGGTGATCAGGAATGCGCAGTGTACAGAGTGCGGTGATCAAGAATGCGCATCTGTATAGAGTGCGGTGCTCAGGAATGCGTAGTGTACAGACTGCGGTGATCAGGAATGCGCAGTGTACAGAGTGCAGTGATCAGGAATGTGCAGTGTACAGAGTGCGGTGATCAGGAATGCGCAGTGTACAGACTGCGGTGATCAGGAATGCGCAGTGTTCAGAGTGCAGTGACCATGAATGCGCAGTGTACAGAGTGCGGTGATCAGGAATGCGCAGTGTAAAGAGTGCAGTGATCAGGAATGCGCAGTGTACAGAGTGCGGTGATCAGGAATGCACACTGTACAGAGTGCGGTGATCAGGAATGCACACTGTACAGAGTGCAGTGATCAGGAATGCACAGTGTACAGAGTGCAGTGATCAGGAATGCGCAGTGTACAGAGTGCGGTGATCAGGAATGCACACTGTACAGAGTGCGTTGATCAGGAATGCACACTGTACAGAGTGCAGTGATCAGGAATGCGCAGTGTACAGAGTGCGGTGATCAGGAATGCGCATTGTACAGAGTGCGGTGATCAGGAATGCGCACGTGTACAGAGTGCGTTGATCAGGAATGCGCAGTGTACAGAGTGCGGTGATCAGTAATGCGCATGTGTACAGAGTGCGGTGCTCAAGAATGCGTAGTGTACAGACTGCAGTGATCAGGAATGCGCAGTGTAAAGAGTGCAGTGATCAGGAATGTGCAGTGTGCAGACTGCGGTGATCAGGAATGCGCGGTGTACAGAGTGCAGTGATCAGGAATGCGCAGTGTACAGAGTGCAGTGATCAGGAATGTGCATGTGTACAGACTGCGGTGATCAGGAATGCGCAGTGTACAGAGTGCGGTAATCGTGAATGCGCAGTGTACAGAGTGCGGTGATCAGGAATGCGCAGTGTAAAGAGTGTGGTGATCAGGAATGCGCAGTGTACAGAGTGAGGTGATCTGGAATGCGCAGTGTACAGAGTGCGGTGATCAGGAATGCGCAGTGTACAGAGTGCGGTGATCAGGAATGCGCATGTGTACAGAGTGCGGTGATCAGGAATGAGCAGTGTACAGAGTGCGGTGATCAGGAATGCGCATGTGTACAGAGTGCGGTGCTCAAGAATGCGTAGTGTACAGACTGCAGTGATCAGGAATGCGCAGTGTAAAGAGTGCAGTGATCAGGAATGTGCAGTGTACAGAGTGCGGTGATCAGGAATGCACAGTGTACAGAGTGCGGTGATCAGGAATGTGCAGTGTACAGAGTGCGGTGATCAGGAATGCGCAGTGTACAGAGTGCAGTGATCAGGAATGCGCATGTGTACAGAGTGCGGTGATCAGGAATGCGCAGTGTAAAGAGTGCAGTGATCAGGAATGCGCAGTGTACAGAGTGCGGTGATCAGGAATGTGCAGTGTACAGAGTGCAGTGATCAGGAATGCGCATGTGTACAGAGTGCGGTGATCAGGAATGCGCAGTGTAAAGAGTGCACTGATCAGGAATGCGCAGTGTACAGAGTGCAGTGATAAGGAATGCGCATGTGTACAGAGTGCGGTGATCAGGAATGCGCAGTGTACAGAGTGCGGTGATCAGGAATGCGCAGTGTACAGAGTGCGGTAATCATGAATGCGCAGTGTACAGAGTGCGGTGATCAGGAATGCGCAGTGTAAAGAGTGCGGTGATCAGGAATGCGCAGTGTACAGAGTGTGGTAATCAGGAATGCGCATGTGTACAGAGTGCGGTGATCAGGAATGCGCAGTGTACAGAGTGCGGTGCTCAGGAATGCGTAGTGTACAGACTGCGGTGATCAGGAATGCGCAGTGTACAGAGTGCGGTGATCAGGAATGTGCAGTGTACAGAGTGCAGTGATCAGGAATGCGCATGTGTACAGAGTGCGGTGATCAGGAATGCGTAGTGTAAAGAGTGCAGTGATCAGGAATGTGCAGTGTGCAGACTGCGGTGATCAGGAATGCGCAGTGTACAGAGTGCAGTGATCAGGAATGCGCAGTGTACAGAGTGCAGTGATCAGGAATGTGCATGTGTACAGAGTGCGGTGATCAGGAATGCGCAGTGTACAGAGTGCGGTAATCATGAATGCGCAGTGTGCAGAGTGCGGTGATCAGGAATGCGCAGTGTACAGAATGCGGTGATCAGGAATGCGCATGTGTACAGAGTGCGGTGATCAGGAATGAGCAGTGTACAGAGTGCGGTGATCAGGAATGCGCATGTGTACAGAGTGCGGTGCTCAAGAATGCGTAGTGTACAGACTGCAGTGATCAGGAATGCGCAGTGTAAAGAGTGCAGTGATCAGGAATGTGCAGTGTACAGAGTGCGGTGATCAGGAATGCGCAGTGTACAGAGTGCGGTGATCAGGAATGCGCAGTGTACAGAGTGCGGTGATCAGGAATGCGCAGTGTACAGAGTGCAGTGATCAGGAATGCGCATGTGTACAGAGTGCGGTGATCAGGAATGCGCAGTGTAAAGAGTGCAGTGATCAGGAATGCGCAGTGTACAGAGTGCGGTGATCAGGAATGTGCAGTGTACAGAGTGCAGTGATCAGGAATGCGCATGTGTACAGAGTGCGGTGATCAGGAATGCGCAGTGTAAAGAGTGCAGTGATCAGGAATGCGCAGTGTACAGAGTGCAGTGATCAGGAATGCGCATGTGTACAGAGTGCGGTGATCAGGAATGCGCAGTGTACAGAGTGCGGTGATCAGGAATGCGCAGTGTACAGAGTGCGGTAATCATGAATGCGCAGTGTACAGAGTGCGGTGATCAGGAATGCGCAGTGTACAGAGTGCGGTAATCATGAATGCGCAGTGTACAGAGTGCGGTGATCAGGAATGCGCAGTGTAAAGAGTGTGGTGATCAGGAATGCGCAGTGTACAGACTGCAGTGATCAGGAATGCGCAGTGTAAAGAGTGCAGTGATCAGGAATGTGCAGTGTGCAGACTGCGGTGATCAGGAATGCGCAGTGTACAGAGTGCAGTGATCAGGAATGCGCAGTGTACAGAGT
The DNA here is from genome assembly GCF_042186555.1 of Aquarana catesbeiana. Lineage (NCBI taxonomy): Eukaryota > Metazoa > Chordata > Amphibia > Anura > Ranidae > Aquarana > Aquarana catesbeiana. Next base: position 202,644,870 of record NC_133333.1, on the reverse strand, counting down.
GCAGTGATCAGGAATGTGCAGTGTACAGAGTGCAGTGATCAGGAATGTGCATGTGTACAGAGTGCGGTGATCAGGAATGCGCAGTGTACAGAGTGCGGTAATCATGAATGCGCAGTGTACAGAGTGCGGTGCTCAGGAATGCGCAGTGTAAAGAGTGTGGTGATCAGGAATGCGCAGTGTACAGAGTGAGGTGATCTGGAATGCGCAGTGTACAGAGTGCGGTGATCAGGAATGCGCAGTGTACAGAGTGCGGTGATCAGGAATGCGCATGTGTACAGAGTGCGGTGATCAGGAATGAGCAGTGTACAGAGTGCGGTGATCAGGAATGCGCATGTGTACAGAGTGCGGTGCTCAAGAATGCGTAGTGTACAGACTGCAGTGATCAGGAATGCGCAGTGTAAAGAGTGCAGTGATCAGGAATGTGCAGTGTACAGAGTGCGGTGATCAGGAATGCGCAGTGTACAGAGTGCGGTGATCAGGAATGCGCAGTGTACAGAGTGCAGTGATCAGGAATGCGCAGTGTACAGAGTGCGGTGATCAGGAATGCACACTGTACAGAGTGCGGTGATCAGGAATGCACACTGTACAGAGTGCAGTGATCAGGAATGCGCAGTGTACAGAGTGCGGTGATCAGGAATGCGCATGTGTACAGAGTGCGGTGATCAGGAATGCGCAGTGTACAGAGTGCGGTGATCAGTAATGCGCATGTGTACAGAATGCGGTGCTCAGGAATGCGTAGTGTACAGATTGCAGTGATCAGGAATGCGCAGTGTAAAGAGTGCAGTGATCAGGAATGTGCAGTGTGCAGACTGCGGTGATCAGGAATGCGCAGTGTACAGAGTGCAGTGATCAGGAATGCGCAGTGTACAGAGTGCAGTGATCAGGAATGTGCATGTGTACAGAGTGCGGTGATCAGGAATGCGCAGTGTACAGAGTGCGGTAATCATGAATGCGCAGTGTACAGAGTGCAGTGATCAGGAATGCGCAGTGTAAAGAGTGTGGTGATCAGGAATGCGCAGTGTACAGAGTGAGTTGATCTGGAATGCGCAGTGTACAGAGTGCGGTGATCAGGAATGCGCAGTGTACAGAGTGCGGTGATCAGGAATGCGCATGTGTACAGAGTGCGGTGATCAGGAATGCGCAGTGTACAGAGTGCGGTGATCAGGAATGCGCATGTGTACAGAGTGCGGTGCTCAAGAATGCGTAGTGTACAGACTGCAGTGATCAGGAATGCGCAGTGTAAAGAGTGCAGTGATCAGGAATGTGCAGTGTACAGAGTGCGGTGATCAGGAATGCGCAGTGTACAGAGTGCGGTGATCAGGAATGCGCAGTGTACAGAGTGCAGTGATCAGGAATGCGCATGTGTACAGAGTGCGGTGATCAGGAATGCGCAGTGTACAGAGTGCGGTAATCATGAATGCGCAGTGTACAGAGTGCGGTGCTCAGGAATGCGCAGTGTAAAGAGTGTGGTGATCAGGAATGCGCAGTGTACAGAGTGAGGTGATCTGGAATGCGCAGTGTACAGAGTGCGGTGATCAGGAATGCGCAGTGTACAGAGTGCGGTGATCAGGAATGCGCATGTGTACAGAGTGCGGTGATCAGGAATGAGCAGTGTACAGAGTGCGGTGATCAGGAATGCGCATGTGTACAGAGTGCGGTGCTCAAGAATGCGTAGTGTACAGACTGCAGTGATCAGGAATGCGCAGTGTAAAGAGTGCAGTGATCAGGAATGTGCAGTGTACAGAGTGCGGTGATCAGGAATGCGCAGTGTACAGAGTGCGGTGATCAGGAATGCGCAGTGTGCAGACTGCCGTGATCAGGAATGCGCAGTGTACAGAGTGCAGTGATCAGGAATGCGCAGTGTACACAGTGCAGTGATCAGGAATGTGCATGTGTACAGAGTGCGGTGATCAGGAATGCGCAGTGTACAGAGTGCGGTAATCATGAATGCGCAGTGTACAGAGTGCGGTGATCAGGAATGCGCAGTGTAAAGAGTGCGGTGATCAGGAATGCACAGTGTACAGAGTGAGGTGATCTGGAATGCGCAGTGTACAGAGTGCGGTGATAAGGAATGCGCAGTGTACAGAGTGCGGTGATCAGGAATGCGCATGTGTACAGAGTGCGGTGATCAGGAATGCGCAGTGTACAGAGTGCGGTGATCAGGAATGCGCATGTGTACAGAGTGCGGTGCTCAGGAATGCGTAGTGTACAGACTGCAGTGATCAGGAATGCGCAGTGTAAAGAGTGCAGTGATCAGGAATGTGCAGTGTACAGAGTGCGGTGATCAGGAATGCGCAGTGTACAGAGTGCGGTGATCAGGAATGCGCAGTGTACAGAGTGCAGTGATCAGGAATGCGCATGTGTACAGAGTGCGGTGATCAGGAATGCGCAGTGTAAAGAGTGCAGTGATCAGGAATGCGCAGTGTAAAGAGTGCAGTGATCAGGAATGTGCAGTGTACAGATTGCGGTGATCAGGAATGCGCAGTGTACAGAGTGCGGTGATCAGGAATGCGCAGTGTACAGAGTGCGGTGATCAGGAATGCGCATGTGTACAGAGTGCGATGATCAGGAATGTGCAGTGTACAGAGTGCGGTGATCAGGAATGCGCATGTGTACAGAGTGCGGTGCTCAGGAATGCATAGTGTACAGACTGCAGTGATCAGGAATGCGCAGTGTAAAGAGTGCAGTGATCATGAATGCGCAGTGTACAGAGTGCGGTGTTCAGGAATGCGCAGTGTAAAGAGTGCAGCGATCATGAATGCGCAGTGTACAGAGTGCGGTGATCATGAATGCGCAGTGTACAGAGTGCGGTGATCAGGAATGCGCAGTGTACAGAGTGCGGTGCTCAGGAATGCGCAGTGTACAGAGTGCGGTGATCAGGAATGCGCAGTGTACAGACTGCAGTGATCAGGAATGCGCAGTGTACAGAGTGCGGTGATCAGGAATGCGCAGTGTAAAGAGTGCAGTGATCAGGAATGCGCAGTGTACAGAGTGCGGTGATTAGGAATGCGCAGTGTAAAGAGTGCGGTGTTTAGGAATGCGCATGTGTACAGACTGCAGTGATCAGGAATGCGCAGTGTACAGAGTGCGGTGATCAGGAATGCGCAGTGTAAAGAGTGCAGTGATCAGGAATGCGCAGTGTACAGAGTGCGGTGATCAGGAATGCGCATGTGTACAGAGTGCGGTGCTCAAGAATGCGTAGTGTACAGACAGCGGTGATCAGGAATGCGCAGTGTACAGAGTGCGGTGATCAGGAATGCGCAGTGTACAGAGTGCGGTGATCAGGAATGCGCATGTGTACAGAGTGCGGTGATCAGGAAAGTGCAGTGTATAGAGTGCGGTGATTAGGAATGCGCATGTGTACAGAGTGTGGTGCTCAGGAATGCATAGTGTACAGACTGCAGTGATCAGGAATGCGCAGTGTAAAGAGTGCAGTGATCATGAATGAGCAGTGTACAGAGTGCGGTGATCAGGAATGCGCAGTGTAAAGAGTGCAGTGATCATGAATGCGCAGTGTACAGAGTGCGGTGATCATGAATGCGCAGTGTACAGAGTGCGGTGATCAGGAATGCGCAGTGTACAGAGTGCGGTGCTCAGGAATGCGCAGTGTACAGAGTGCGGTGATCAGGAATGCGCAGTGTACAGACTGCAGTGATCAGGAATGCGCAGTGTACAGAGTGCGGTGATCAGGAATGCGCAGTGTAAAGAGTGCAGTGATCAGGAATGCGCAGTGTACAGAGTGCGGTGATTAGGAATGCGCAGTGTAAAGAGTGCGGTGTTTAGGAATGCGCATGTGTACAGACTGCAGTGATCAGGAATGCGCAGTGTACAGAGTGCGGTGATCAGGAATGCGCAGTGTAAAGAGTGCAGTGATCAGGAATGCGCAGTGTACAGAGTGCGGTGATCAGGAATGCGCATGTGTACAGAGTGCGGTGCTCAAGAATGCGTAGTGTACAGACAGCGGTGATCAGGAATGCGCAGTGTACAGAGTGCGGTGATCAGGAATGCGCAGTGTACAGAGTGCGGTGATCAGGAATGCGCATGTGTACAGAGTGCGGTGATCAGGAAAGTGCAGTGTATAGAGTGCGGTGATTAGGAATGCGCATGTGTACAGAGTGTGGTGCTCAGGAATGCATAGTGTACAGACTGCAGTGATCAGGAATGCGCAGTGTAAAGAGTGCAGTGATCATGAATGAGCAGTGTACAGAGTGCGGTGATCAGGAATGCGCAGTGTAAAGAGTGCAGTGATCATGAATGCGCAGTGTACAGAGTGCGGTGATCATGAATGCGCAGTGTACAGAGTGCGGTGATCAGGAATGCGCAGTGTACAGAGTGCGGTGCTCAGGAATGCGCAGTGTACAGAGTGCGGTGATCAGGAATGCGCAGTGTACAGACTGCAGTGATCAGGAATGCGCAGTGTACAGAGTGCGGTGATCAGGAATGCACAGTGTAAAGAGTGCAGTGATCAGGAATGCGCAGTGTACAGAGTGCGGTGATCAGGAATGCGCATGTGTACAGAGTGCGGTGCTCAGGAATGCATAGTGTACAGACTGCAGTGATCAGGAATGCGCAGTGTAAAGAGTGCAGTGATCATGAATGCGCAGTGTACAGAGTGCTGTGATCAGGAATGCGCAGTGTAAAGAGTGCAGTGATCATGAATGCGCAGTGTAAAGAGTGCAGTGATCATGAATGCGCAGTGTACAGAGTGCGGTGATCATGAATGTGCAGTGTACAGAGTGCGGTGATCAGGAATGCGCAGTGTACAGAGTGCGGTGATCAGGAATGCGCAGTGTACAGAGTGCGGTGATCAGGAATGCGCAGTGTACAGACTGCAGTGATCAGGAATGCGCAGTGTACAGAGTGCGGTGATCAGGAATGCGCAGTGTACAGAGTGCGGTGATCAGGAATGCGCAGTGTAAAGAGTGCAGTGATCAGGAATGCGCAGTGTACAGAGTGCGGTGATCAGGAATGCGCAGTGTAAAGAGTGCGGTGCTCAGGAATGCGTAGTGTACAGACTGCGGTGATCAGGAATGCGCAGTGTACAGAGTGCGGTGATCAGGAATGCGCAGTGTACAGAGTGCGGTGATCAGGAATGCGCATGTGTACAGAGTGCGGTGATCAGGAATGCGCAGTGTACAGAGTGCGGTGATCAGGAATGCGTAGTGTACAGAGTGCGGTGATCAGGAATGCGCATGTGTACAGAGTGCGGTGCTCAGGAATGCATAGTGTACAGACTGCAGTGATCAGGAATGCGCAGTGTAAAGAGTGCAATGATCATGAATGCGCAGTGTACAGAGTGCGGTGATCATGAATGCGCAGTGTACAGAGTGCGGTGATCAGGAATGCGCAGTGTACAGAGTGCGGTGATCAGGAATGCGCAGTGTACAGACTGCAGTGATCAGGAATGCGCAGTGTACAGAGTGCGGTGATCAGGAATGCGCAGTGTAAAGAGTGCAGTGATCAGGATTGCGCAGTGTACAGAGTGCGGTGATTAGGAATGCGCAGTGTACAGAGTGCAGTGATCAGGAATGCGCATGTGTATAGAGTGCGGTGATCAGGAATGCGCAGTGTAAAGAGTGCAGTGATCAGGAATGCACAGTGTACAGAGTGTGGTGATCAGGAATGCGCAGTGTACAGAGTGCAGTGATCAGGAATGCGCATGTGTACAGAGTGCGGTGATCAGGAATGTGCAGTGTAAAGAGTGCGGTGATCAGGAATGCGCAGTGTACAGAGTGCGGTGATCAGGAATGCGCAGTGTAAAGAGTGCATTGATCATGAATGCGCAGTGTACAGAGTGCGCTGATCATGAATGCGCAGTGTACAGAGTGCGCTGATCATGAATGCGCAGTGTACAGAGTGTGGTGATCAGGAATGCGCAGTGTACAGAGTGCGGTGATCATGAATGCGCAGTGTACAGAGTGCGCTGATCATGAATGCGCAGTGTACAGAGTGCGGTGATCAGGAATGCGCAGTGTAAAGAGTGCGGTGATCAGGAATGCGCAGTGTACAGAGTGCGGTGATCAGGAATGCGCAGTGTAAAGAGTGCGGTGATCAGGAATGCGCAGTGTAAAGAGTGCAGTGATCATGAATGCGCAGTGTACAGAGTGCAGTGATCATGAATGCGCAGTGTACAGAGTGCGGTGATCAGGAATGCGCAGTGTAAAGAGTGCAGTGATCATGAATGCGCAGTGTACAGAGTGCGCTGATCATGAATGCGCAGTGTACAGAGTGTGGTGATCAGGAATGCGCAGTGTACAGAGTGCGGTGATCATGAATGCGCAGTGTACAGAGTGCGGTGATCAGGAATGCGCAGTGTACAGAGTGCGGTGATCAGGAATGCGCAGTGTACAGAGTGTGGTGATCAGGAATGCGCAGTGTACAGAGTGCGGTGATCAGGAATGCGCAGTGTACAGAGTGCGGTGATCAGGAATGCGCAGTGTACAGAGTGCGGTGATCAGGAATGCGCAGTGTAAAGAGTGCGGTGATCAGGAATGCGCAGTGTACAGAGTGCGGTGATCAGGAATGCGCAGTGTAAAGAGTGCGGTGATCAGGAATGCGCAGTGTAAAGAGTGCAGTGATCAGGAATGCGCAGTGTACAGAGTGCGGTGATCAGGAATGCGCAGTGTAAAGAGTGCGGTGATCAGGAATGCGCAGTGTAAAGAGTGCAGTGATCAGGAATGCACAGTGTACAGAGTGCAGTGATCAGGAATGCGCAGTGTACAGAGTGCGGTGATCAGGAATGCGCAGTGTAAAGAGTGCGGTGATCAGGAATGCGCAGTGTAAAGAGTGCGGTGATCAGGAATGCGCAGTGTACAGAGTGCAGTGATCAGGAATGCGCAGTGTACAGAGTGCGGTGATTAGGAATGCGCAGTGTACAGAGTGCGGTGACCAGGAATGCGCAGTGTACAGGAGAGTGCAGAGTTAAGGCATGTGCTATGTACAGAAGGTAGAGCTCAGGACTGCATATCACTTTAAACCCCACATCCCACCTCCCAGTATAAAACCTATTATCCTACCAGCACATTATCCCCCCCCCCCCAATCTCCCTAGCTGTACAAATACAACCATTAATCCTTCTGTTTCCCTCCCCTCCCAACAGACCTCAGATACAGTGCGGCTCCATGCAGGGCGAGAGATGTTCCTCCCAGGCTCCTCCACATGGTGGTCTGTCATAAGACAAAACCGGAGCCTAGAGAAAGCTTCCTCTGCTCTGTTACACTGGGGTGACTGTCGGCAGCCGGCGGGGGGGGGCATTCTGCAGGTGCCTTGTGCTAGCCATGTCATCAGGGCCTCCCCCCCTTACAGTACATCAGCTGTACCCAACAAGCTTCAATAAGGCCGCCCAGAGAGCTGAGGAAAGCACAGGTCTGTGTCAGGACCTAAGTTTCTGCTGGCATTAAGGAGAGCTGGAAAATAGGGCTGCGGACCTGATTTCAGAGAAAGGAGTTGCATAGGTGGAACTGTTAATGGCGGGGAAGGAGAGGAGATCAGAGAACAGGTGTGGCGGGGAGGAGAGAAAGAAGAGATCAAAGAAAGGAGAATAGATAATCTGGACTACATCGGAGGGGAGAGAGCAGAGACATCAGGAACCTGTCAAATGGCGGAGAATCAGCATGTCAGGGAGGTTGCAGTGGCACCCCTCTCAGTGTGGTACCCAGGACACATACCCCCCCCCCCCAGTTTCCGCCCTGGCTTCGAGCATCATGATTGACAATGAATTTACAAGGGACATTTTTGGGGATTTCATTTTTTTTTAATAGAGGACTTGTCAAATGTTTAGGTGTCTTTATTTGTGGATTATTTTTGTTTTCTTGTGAATGAGTACCCCATGCTCATTCACGTAAGCTGAGGCTGGTATCTGGAGGGCTCCCTTTTGATTAAAGGGGGCTTTCAGATTCCGATAAAACTCCCCACAACTGCCAGGCAAGGGTCTTGGGGATGAGGTCTTTGACCACCCCATGTTGGGTACATGTGGCCTAGTATGGATTTGGCCAGGCACATTTATGTTATGTACACACGATAGGATTTTCCGACAACAAATGTTCGATGTGAGCTTGTTGTCGGAAACTCCGATCGTGTGTAGGCTCCATCGGACATTTGTTGTCGGACTTTCCGACACAAAAATTTGAGAGTTGGTTCTCAAATTTTCCCACAACAAAATCCATTGTCGGAAATTCCGATTGTGTGTACACAATTCCGACGCAAAAAATTCCATGCATGCTCGGAATCAAGCAGAAGAGCCGTACTGGCTATTGAACTTAATTTTTCTCAGCTCGTCGTACGTGTTGTACCTCACCGCGTTCTTGACGTTCGGAATTTCCGACAGCATTTGTCCGACCGTGTGTATGCAAGACAAGTTTCAGCCAACATCCGTCGGAAATAAATCCACGATTTTGTTGTCGGAAAATCCTATCGTGTGTACGGGACATAACTCTCTCCCCCACCCCCTTCCTAGCCAGGCTACATGTTAGGATTAGGGGTCTGGTATGGATTTTTAGAGGGACATTATCTATTTTGAAATTTGTTTTCATTTTTTGTGTGGAGTCCCTATAAAATCTCTACCAGAACCGAAGGGTCTGTTATTGGTTTCCTGGGGGACCCTACGCATTTTTATCTTTGTTTTTTTGCATGAGGTACCCCTTAAAATCCAAACCAGATTCAAAGGGCCTGGTATGCATTTTTGGTTTAGAGGGGAATGGGAATTGTTTTCCCATTCTTGCTGTGGAATATGCTACAGCAAAGTGAGATTTTCAAAAGAAAAAAATTGGAGTTTAAATTAAAAACTGTTTGTGAAGCTTGTAGTGGTGGCTGCCTGCAATCCCATGTATTTCAATTTCCCAAATACAGCCATAAATAAAAGCACAATAATCAGATATCAATTGGCAAATAAATGGCCATGACACTTTATTGGTTTACTTTAAACATCATATATCCATAAAATATTTATTATTTATTATTCAGCCATAAATAAAGTAAATATTCAATATGTATATAAGCTCAGTTATTAGAACTCAAGCCCAATTTAACTAAAATAACAATAAATGTCCCCCCTAGCCATCCAGGGTGACAAACCACATAAAGCACCAGCGACAAGGGTGGGAGGGAGGTTAGCTCCTGGGGGCTCTTCCCAATTTTAGGGGTTCCTGTTATTCCAGAACCTTCCATAAATTTTTCTTGGCTGATAAATCTCTTCAAAATTTTAAAGAGACAGTGTCCCTTTTCCTGAAAACTCCTATTAAAACTAATAACCAGTGCAGAAAGGGACAGGGCTGCTGCAAGTCCATACTTGTGGTATACCTCCCAACTTTTTGAGATGGGAATGAGGGACACCCATCAGCAAAAGTAGGCAGGCAAAGGACACACCCCTTGTCACGCCCCCTTAAAGGAGAATTGTACAAAAAAATATGATTGGTTAAACCCACAAGTGCTTTTTTTATCACTACTATTCTTTTATATTGGCTTTTGGAATTTACAAATGCAGCAATTTAGAAATCAGATGAAAGGTTTAGCGCTGGAAAACATTTTTTGATAGATAAAAAGTGCATTTTATATACATTTATATAGATCAAACCAAAATGAGGGACAAATGAGGAGCAATGAGGGACAGAGGGACATTGTTCCAAATCAGGGACAGTCCCTCAAAATCAGGGACAGTTGGGAGCTATGCAGGTGGGCCCAAATACCTGTGCCCTCCTTTCTCATTCCGCTCACACAGGTTTCGTCCTGATATAATTTATATTACAGGCTTTTAAAATGTTCTCTCTGCACAGCAACCTTTATTTTGTCTGGACAGAACATATATAGCTGCCTAGGGAACTTACCAAGGAAATATTTGTTAAAAAAGCATATAAACTGCAATATTTTATACAGAAAAATTAGGTCTCCATGGTCTCTGCCTTGTAGAAGAAGTCAATCATATTTATAATGGTTGTGCTTAATTATTTCATAATATTGAAAAGGATCACAGGATAAACACAAATCAGCTTGATATACTGTATATTTGGTGTCTGCACCATTTGGAAGAATAAATAACATTCAGAGGGTATGTGCATCTTTTTCATAGGTACAGCTGCAAATTTGCCATGAGTTTACATGACGTTATGCAAGTTAACGGAGATGCATACCCTGACTGTAGTTCTCCTTTAACCTCCCTGGCGGTATTCCCGAGTGTGGCTCAGGGTGAATTTTCACTACCAAAAGCAGTAACCCTGAGCCACATTCGGGATTGCATCGCAGTATCCTGGTACAGCTTACTTACCTTGTCCCCAGGATCCTGCGATGTCCTCCCGCTGTGTCCTCCTCCCGATTCATTACTGTTCCCTGTGAGTGCTGCAACGCATGGGGGCGGAGCCCGGCGGCAAATTCAAAAAGTGAAAAACACACAATACATACAGTACACAGTAATCTGTAAGATTACATTACTGTATGAAATCATTCAACATCCCTTTTGTCCCTAGTGCTTTACAATATCCTTCTCCACAGCCTGGGAAAAATGGATCGCTGATGCTGGACAGAGAAGTGTGCCCTTGTCTTAAAGAATACAGGTTGGACCAACCCCCATCTATTATCAAAAGTTGAAGTTTTGTTCCCCCATCAGCTTCACAATTTGGACCAACTTCTCACCCTCTCCCATTCAGTTGCTTTAACAAAACTAGCTCCTCTGACCCAACTATCCTCACAAAGACCTCACACGGTCCTCTCAAAATTTCTCATAATAACAACAATTCACTCGATTGTTACCTTCTGAAGACTTCCAGTTATTGTTAACTCGATCAAGATAGTGTTTTACTCTATATTTCTATGTATACTTGATTTATCTTGTTATAGTATTTCAATCGCTTAAGAAATTTGAAGTTCAATAATGTTTGTGTGTACATCAAGCCAGGGTATGCCCAATTGGCATTATTTTGTAATGAAACTTTTGAAAATAATATAAAAATGTAATCACAAAAAAATAATAATATGGTTGGAGGGAAGCTTCAGCATGGCAAAGATATTTTTATTACAAATGATGTGAGCAGACTGCAGTTCCTCTTTAAGTGTGAACCCAGCACTCAATGTTTTCAAGATTTATCTGGAGAGGGAAGACACCTCGATTAAAATTCACTAAATTAATAAACACTAAAAGTAAAGGGGGATGGGGAGCACCAGACGTACGGAAATATTATGAAGCTATTGCATTAGCTAGAGTTGTAGATTGGGTTAAAAATAAAGAAAAACACTGGGTGGTAATAGAAAATAAAACTAGCGATACTAAATTACATAAAATAATACGGATTTTACCTCAATTGAGAAAATATAGCACCGAAACTCATGATATCACCAGACATGCACTTAAGACATGGGACACACTGCACAAAAGGGAGCAATGGGAGTTCAATTCATCTTTAATGCCACTCAAAGATGTTGACCATTTTGCACCAGGGAAAGAGGAGTGGTTTGGCAAATGGTTACTAGAAGAAAATGTTCAACTAAAGGATGTAATGTCCCAGGGCAGAATATGCTCACTCCAAGAGCTTCAAGACAAGAGAGACATGATAGCTATTAACCCTTGGCGCTACAATCAACTAAAGCACTTTATAGATTCTTTACCACGACCAATTAGATCATTGGATGATTTACTGCCCCTAGAGAAAATCTGCTCGGACAAAGATGGGAAGGGCGGTTTTTCACAGATTTACAAGGTCTTAGTTGAACTGGGAAGGCCAGACACCCCGGCCTTTATAGGGAAATGGGAAAAGGAGCTAGGGAGAACACTTTAAGCTTCAGAAATTTCATTGATATTGAAGAGAGCCCTGGCCACATCGGTAAACAGTAAATTGTTAGAACTAAACTTTAAGTGCTTGACTAGAATGTATCTGACTCCGGACCGGGTACATAAGCTTTAAAATAAATGCCGCAGTATTGTTGGAGGGGCTGTACAGAATTAGGGACAATGGCCCATATTTGGTGGCTTTGTCCAGAAATAAGAATATTTTGGGGCGAAGTAAGAAAATATATTAAAGAGATCACGAGTTTTGACATACCCAACGACCCTTGGATATGCTTATTTCACTTGAGTGATATGCCTACTAAAACATATCTTAGAACACTTTTGCCACATCTTATTGATGCGGCCAAAAGCCTAATCCCTAAGCATTGGCAAAAGAAAGAAAGACCTACGATGAGGGAATGGTTTAATAAAATTAACGAGATACATTGTCTAGAATATTTAAGGTTTAGCGAAGGAATAAAAATGGGGGCCTATGAGATAAAGTGGAGAGAATGGGAAAAATTCAAAGAATCCGCAAAAGCAGTCGAGATGTGGACTACTTAATTAGAGTGGGAGTTCTCGCTCTGGTGAAAGGCAGATCCAAAGCAGGGGTAGTTAGGGGGAGATAATGGGAGGCTAGAGGAGAAGAACGAGGGGAGAGGGGTGGGGTACGGTCTCGGGGGGGGGGGGAGAGTTTCTCCAGGAGGGAAGTAATCCCAACTTGTCGAGTAAACATTTTTTCTTGTAATACGATGATTTAGTCTATTAAATGGATCTATAGCCACTATGATGTGATGATAAGATTGGAAAATTTTGAATTTTAAATAATTGAAAAATGTATTCCCGGGGAAAACTTTCTCGCTGATGTGGCAAAAAAAAAAAAAGTGTGAACCCAGCATCAATGGAAATCTAGAGCCCATATTAATTACTAGCTTCACATAGCAAGTAATCCACGCTTACCAATTATGGGCAAAAAAATGTCTGTCTGATAACTGTACATGGATAAGCCACCTCTGTTACTCATGGGCACATTTCTACTGGTAAATCTGGCCCTGGCTATAGTAAATTATAAAAAGAGTAACAGAGTGAGCTTAAAGCATAACTCCACTCTTGTTGAGAAAAAACCATCCCCCCTGGGTGATATATGTACATTACAAAGATTTTAACAAACTTTGCTGCAGATTCCTACCTTTTGTTATTCTGAAGAAATCCCAGTGTGTTTGTCTGTATCCACGTGGAAAATTAATCTAATAGGAGTGGTTTCATAATTATCAATCAGCTGTGCACCTGCCGGACACCCAGGGGTGTAACTAGAAATCACAGGGCCCCAGAGCAAAATGTTGTATGTGCCCCCCCCCCCACAAAAAAAATGAACAATGGATGTTAGCGCTTCAATCATCACGGCACCATGGTTGGTATGGTGTCAGGATGATTGAAACACATTATTTCTATTATTACATTGTTATATAAAATGAAATAGTTCAACTCACCATAATGCAGAATCAGTGGGAGCCCTGAGCGTGTCACTTGCCAACGTCACCTGCCACAAGTTGCAGATTGTCACTTGCTACAAGTTGCGGATTGTCCACTTGCCACGTCACCTGCCATGCATTGCGGATTGTCCACTTGCCACATCACCTGCCACACATTGCGGATTGTCCACTTGCCACGTCACCTGCCACATTACGGATTGTCCACTTGCCACAAGTTGCAAATTGTCACTAGCCACGTTACCTGCCACACGTTGCAAATTGCCCACTTGTCACGTCACCTGCCACACATTGCAGATTGTCCACTTGCCACGTCACCTTCCACAAGTTGCGGATTATCCACTTGCCACGTCACCTGCCACAAGTTGCGGATTGTCCACTTGCCACAAGTTGCAGATTGTCACTTCACTTGCCACAAGTTGCAGATTGTCACTTTCCTGCTAAGGTGGGGAATGGGGATTGACACTTCCTGTTTCCCAGTCTGAGTCAGGCAGCAGAGAGATGATGTAATCTCTCTGCTGCCTGCACAGTGAGTGAGGGCGGAACTGCCGGGATGCAGTTCTCTGCTCCGCCACACGCTGATTGGCCAGTCCACCCACCAAGCCTCCCAGCTGGCAGCGTCATGTACGTTCCCTCACCCGCCCGCCAAGCCTCCCAGCTGCGTCCGCTCGCACAGTCAGTGTGACTGTACGAGCGCTGAACGGACGGGCAGCTCGGCGGCTCACCCGACGCCTGCTCACTTGCACACCGACTCACCGGGCCCTACTCGGCTGCAGGCCCCATAGCACCTGCGTGGGTCGCTATGGCAGTAGTTCCGCCACTGCGGACACCAATGAGGAAAGCTGCGGGGCTTGCATTCCTTTGGACGTGTTCCTATTGGGAGTATCTCACCAAAAATAACATTTTAGTTCCAGAGGTTGACTGATATCTGACTTGTATCTTAGTATAGACTTCTGGAAAAATCAGTGAGCCAATCACACAAGCAGGAAATTATGTTTCTGGGGGGGCATTCTATACACATTCTGTGTACAGAATACCTCCAGGTAGCCATATTGCATTTTCAGAAAATTACAGCAGCTGCAGATTGAAAAGAAAAGGTAATTTTTAATAACATTCAATTACAATATGATTTGCGTCGCAATTGTATACGCTAGATTATTTTTTCTTTATTTGCTACGAATGTGGAGCTAACCGATTAACCGCTTCCAGACAAGCCGCCGCAGTTTTACTGCGGTAGGTTGGCTCCCCTGCGTGAAACCATGTTACTGTACGTGATCTCGCGGGGTCCGGATAGCAGGCGCAGGCCAGCTGCACAGCGGGGGTGCCGATGCTCGTGGCCGGCGGTCATCGTGGTCGTGATCAGGAGACACAGAACAGGGACGAGTGTGTGTAAATACACACTTCCCTGTTCTGTTCTCACAGGAGTGACAGATCGTGTGTTCCTATTAGCTAGGAACCACGATCCATCACTTCCTGCAGGTAGTCCCTCCCCCTTCAGTTAGAATCACCTCCCAGGGAACACAGCTAACCCCTTCCCCGCCCCCTAGTTTTAACCACTTCACTGCCAGTGACATTTTTACAGTAATCAATGCATTTTTAATCGCACTGATCGCTGTATTAATGCCAATAGTTCCAAAAATGTGTCAATTGTCCGATGTGTCCGCCATAATGACGCAGTCATGATAAAAAACGCAGATCGCCACCATTACTAGTAAAAAAAATAATAATAAAAATGCTATAAATCTATCCCCTATTTTGTAGGCGCTATAACTTTTGCGCAAAACAATCAATATACGCTTATTGCGATTTTTCTTTTTTACCAAAAATATGTAGAAGAATACATATCGGTCTAAACTGAGGAAAAAAATTGTTTTTTTATATATTTTTGGGGGGATATTTATTATAGCAAAAAGTAAAAAATAATGTGTTTTTTTTCAAATTTGACGCTCTTTTTTTGTTTTAAAAAAAAAAAACCGCAGAGGCGATCAAATACCACCAAAGAAAGCTCTATTTGTGGGAATAAAAGGCGTAGTGCCGAATTGCAAAAAGTGTTCTGCTCAGGAAGGGGGTAATTCTTCCGGGGCTGACGCGGTTAAAGAAATTGACTTTAGTCACCCAGCTCTTAATTTGAGAATAAATTGCAACACGGTACCTGTAGCTAGAGAGGTCACTGAGGGCTTGTTTAAAGCTGAAGTACAATTTGTCGAGAGCATGAAATTTCTTGAATGACCATAGCCTAGGCCACAGGTTCAGATTAATGTGAACTCCAGGAAGATACAAAAAAAAAACAACATGCACACATGATAAATTCAGTTACGTATTTTAATCATCTGGTTAATTGTACTTTATTGGGCATTTGCAAGTTTTAGAAGCATGGATATAATAATGGCTATCATGATCAGTCTGGTGCGGCTATATAGGTTTTGGCCCCAGTGCAGACCTTGGGCTCTTTTCCACCCCCTCCCCTCTTTATTGCGCCTAAACCCTCCAGCCCATGCTATACTGCCACTATTATTGTGCAGAAGAAACAGTTATACCCTTTCATCTGACTACAAATTACAACACCCCTTGACTTGCATTTTCTACATAGTAGTAAGTAGTAATAATTGTAAAACACTGGAGGCTGGGGAAAATTGTGGACAGAAAAGGTCCAGTATCAGCTGTGAATGCAGTTTCTATGCCACTGCATCTGTCCTTGAATTATTAGTATATAGAATGCCTTGGTATTTATAAATGTCTACTAATATTAATGGAAAAAAAACTCTTAATTTCTTTTTTTTTTTAACTTCTTCATTTTTATTATTTTTCACTATCAAAAAAAGAAAAAACATACAACATCATAAAATATTATATAATATTGCATAGTACAAAGAAAGAAAAAAAACAGAATTATTATTGCTATACCTTCCCTCTCACCACTGTCGTTTGTTGTGCATGTACTTCAGAAATTGTACAGCCAAAGAAGAAGGGAGAAGCTATCTCCCTATATAGAATGCCTTGGTATTCATAAATGTTTACTAATGTTAATGGAAAAGAAACTCTTAATTTCAACTTGGCATAGGATTTAATTGCTCTGTGTTGTTTCGCTAGCTTTGTTAATTATATCAATTTGGAAAGCAGCAGGAGAAATTACTGATTAGGATCTGGGTAGAAAAAAGCCATGTCACTTGCCCTATGAACATCGTTTCCGGGCATGGACAAAGTAATATTTATCCTTATCAAAGATGCCCTCTCCTGGTTTTTCAGTACGTGGAATGATCTTTAGTTTCACTATTTCAAAGCCAGCCTCCTTAAATGCCATCTCCATTTCTTCCTGAGTAACGCCCAGACAGAAGAATCTTTTTTGACCAACATAATAGTATGTACAGTTAAGCACACTATGAATTACTATGTGACCCCCTGGTTTAATGAGGCCATTAAGATTCCTTACAGCTTTTTTATAAGTTTCTACGTCTTTGCAGGCTACTTCTAAACAGAGGACACTAATCAGGCAATCAGCTTGTGGCAGCTTCACCGGGTCAAATGGGTTCTTCTTCAGAGCATCACATTTCAGAACTTTTGTCACTGTTCTCCTCAGTTTTTCCTCCTTCTTCTTACAGCTCTCATCGTCACTAAAAGAGGACACCATAGAATGTTAGGATTGCACATATTTATAATAATCTGTATAGTAAATATGTTCTAAAATGATTACGAGAAACCAGAGTGCCTGGTACCAAGCTAAGTAAGAATCTCACCTCGTTTGCGAATTCTATTGCACAGAGCAGGTAAGTGTACATTGTTTATGACTTTAATTAAAAAATAGCATTACAAGCACTTGAACCACTTCAATACTGGGCACTTTCACCCCTTTTCTGCCCAGGCCAATTTTCAGGTTTCAGCGCTGTTGCATTTTGAATGACAATTGCACGGTCATGCAACACTGAACCCATATGAAATTTCTATCATTTTTTTTTTAGACAGATAGAGCGTTCTTTTGGGGATATTTAATCACCACAGGGATTTTTTATTTTTTGCTAAACAAACCAAAAAAGACTGAAAATTTTAAGAAAAAAAAATTGTTTTAGTTAGTTATAAAATTTTGCAAATAAGAATGTTTTCTTCTTCACTCATGTGCGCTGATGAGGCTGCACTGATGGGCACTGATGAGGCGGCACTGATGAGATTGCACTAATGGGAATTGATAAGCTGCACTGATGGACACTGATGGGGCTGCACCGATAATGAAGGCACAGATTATCAGTGTAAACAGCGTGCTGACAGGCTTCCCACTTATCGGGAATCCTTGCCTCACACAGGCACAGAATGTGAGAAAAAGACTGAAAATAGCCTGCAAGTCTGTTTACATGTAATCAGCTGTGATTGGACACAGCTGATCACATGGCAAAGGGCTGCTGTGATTGGCCTTTTACCTTGATCTGGACTTTTGGACATATTAATAATAGAGTGAGCCCAAAGTGCTCCCCAGGGGGCGCACAGAAGGTGCTTTCTGGGAGGACGTCCATGGACACCCTCCCAGAAGGAGAGAGATGCACTGTAGCTATCTTTTGGATATAGCACGGTATTAAGTTATCCCCTTCCCGCCGAGCGTACGCAGGTGTGCAGATGTGCGGCCTCGGCTTTCGGGGGTTATACCGGGATGATGCCCACAGCTGCAGGCATCATCCCGGTACAGTTTTTTTAGAGCGGGCGATCGGCTGTCCAGGGATAACAGCCGATGTGGCTAAAAGCCGCTCGATTATTATCCTGGAGGAGCGAGAGGGGACGCCCCCCTCCCGCCACCTCCCGCCGCTCTGAGCGGGCCTCCTGTACCACCGGGAGACCCAATCCGCGATCCGGTATTTCCGGCGTCTAGTGACAGACTGGAACAAAGCTGGAAACAGCTACGTTCCAGTCTCCTGAATGTAAACACGGAAGCGACGTCACTTCCTGCTTACTCGGCTGCCAATGGCGCCGGTTTTAAAAAAAATATACAGTATTCAGAATTGCCAAAAAAAGCGATCTGAATACCTTTAAGTGTAAAGGAGGGATTTGGGGTCTTTTAGACCCCCGATCCCTCCATAAAGAATACCTGTCACCACCTATTACTGTCACAAGGGATGTTTACATTCCTTGTGACAGCAATAAAAGTGAGCAAATTTTTTTTTTTTTTTTTTTAAACACAATTTAATAATGTAAATGTAAATAAAATAAATAATAAACAAAAAAAAATGTTTAAAGCACCCCCGTCTCCGCGAGCTCGAGCAGCAAAGAAAACACATACGGAAGTCGCGCCCGCATATGTAAACGATGTTCAAATCACACATGTGAGGTATCGCCACAATCGTCAGAGCGAGAGCAATAATGCTAGCACTAGACCTCCTCTGTAACTCTAACCTGGTAACCGTAAAAAATTTTTAAAGCATCGCCTATGGAGATTTTTATGTACTGTAGTTTGTCGCCATTCCACGAGTGTGTGCAATTATAAAGCGTGACATGTTTGGTATCTATTTACTCGCCATAACATCATCCTTCACATTATACAAAAAAATTAGGCTAAATTTACTTTTTCGTTTTTTTTTAATTCATGAAAGTCTTTTTCCCCAAAAAGTTGCATTTAAAACACCGCTGCACAAATACCGTGTGACATATGCAACAATCGCCATTTTATTCTCTAGATTTTCTGCTTAAAAAATATATATAATGTTTGGGGATTCTAAGTAATTTTCTTGCAAAAAATATGGATTTTAACTTGTAAATACGAAATGTTAGAAATAGGCTTAGTCATGAAAGGGTTAAGATTTAGAACCATAAGTTAGTTACAATTAACATTTATTAATTTACAAATTGTTTTCTATAGTTTAAGATTATTATGCAGGTCAGTTCCTTTTACAGCACTGTCCTTTAGGATGGTATGAGGCAGGATTTTCACCTGGCCTTTAGCTGCCTCTTTCTCCTGTGGAAGCATTGTAGATAATATGGTGATATGGATTCTGCATAACTGCAGGTACTTCTTTTTCAAAAAGAGGAGATCTGGCAGGTTTAGGATTGTTCACCCCACATTAATTGAACTGCGTTGATCTGCAAACTGTAGTTTTCTATATGCCCTATGTAGCACCTTCCTAGCATAGGAAGCTGGGCACATTTCGTTTTTGGCTCCTTCTGTAGTCAAGGGAGCAGTGATTGATTGCGCTAGTCTGTTTAGGGTTTCACAAGCTGGGAGTTTGATTGCTTCCCCTTGCTTCTGTCAAATGACCAGACTAAATATTTATCATTCCCTAGGCCTAGACAATCCTTGGAGGGGCATGTCCAGAAGGTGGCTGGGGAGGTGATAAAAGGTCTGAAGCCCTGGAGAAATTGTTCTTTTCTTGTCAGGGAGGGTTCTGAAGCCTCTGGTGCTCCTGCATCTGAGGCAGCCTGTGGACTGTGTAGCTCTTCTTTGAGGTCTCAACTGTGGCAGAACTGAGAGCCCGAGCTGACCTTTTGGAGGAGCTAGCTGTAGGAAACCATAAGGGATCTGGTCTGGAGAAGGATTTTCTCCCTCATTGGACCATGTGCAGAGGAAGCTGGTGTGCAGCTATCCTGGGGACTTGTGAGTACTGACCCTGAATTGTGATTCTTGGGGACTGCATTGCTTTAGGATGTAAGTGCCAGAGGTGGCTATAGCCTGAGACAGCTCTCATAATGTTTGGCCTAGAGAAGAGTGTCCTCCTATTACTGCGCAAGTGTTTTGGAGTATCCCATGTTTAACCCCTATCTTGTGTAAAGTTCTTCAAGCAATAAATCTCAAGACATCCCCTAGACCAGTGGTTCTCAACTCCAGTCCTCGGGACCCACCAACAAGCCAGATTTTAAGTATTCCCTTGGGGAGATGCAGACTAGAATACTGCAATCACTGAGCAGCAAATTACATCCCCTGTCATGTATTTCAGTTATCTTGCAACCTGGCCTGTTGGTGGGTCCTGAGGACAGGAGTTGAGAACCACTGCCCTAGAAGTTGTTATTGGGGCCAGTGTGTATGGACTGGCGCTTATGAGGACGGGGGCAGGTTCTGTACAATTTGGGAAGAACCAGCTATTACCAGGAGCCCCCTAGCATTATACCAATTTCCTCCATAATGCTGCATTTTAAGGTGGGCGTTGGTGCATTGCGTAAAAAAAGCAGACATGCTGCTTTTATTGCAACATACCTCACCTCATGTTAGTGCATGGCACTGCACTGCAGCAAAGAAGTGAATGAAATTGAGTGACATTTCAATAAAGTTAAAAAAAAAAAACACAGAGCCTTGTCTTGAAACAAAAAGCATGGCCCCTATACAATGGACACCAACCTGCACCTGTTTTAGTGAAGTAAATATTGGTTTATATAGTATAATATATACAAACTAGTCAGGGAGGGCAGAACTGCTGTTACACAAACACATTATCTTATTAAGACAATTGTGACACACCTGTTACCTTCCAGCTCACACACAAACTTGACAATTTGAGTCCAGTCTAATGCATCGGGATCCTTCCTCAGCCACTTCTCTACCTCTGCTCGGTTTTGCTCAACAAGGTCAGAACTGATGATGTTTTTGAAAGCTTCACAAGCAGAGAGGAGCTGATAAATACTGGGTCCACATCCAAAGTCAATTAGTAGGTCTCCTTTAACACCATCTTAGGAAACAAAAAACAAAGAATGAAATCAGATTTATTCTGCTAACACTGTGGGTAATGTATACACTTTTATGTGTGTTGTAGTCAGTTGGGTCCATCCATGTAACAAATTGAAAGCCTTAAAGTGGTTGTAAACTCATTACAACCACTTTAACCTACAGGTAAGCCTAGATTAAGGCTTACCTATAGGTGCAAGAAATATCTCCCAAACCTAAAAGGTTTAGGAGATATTTGCAGGAGTAGTGGCACCAATGTCTACGGCGCATGCGCTGTAGACATCGGGCGCAGGCGCACTGAGCGTGCCGTTTCTAACGGCGATCATGCTGTTAGTGGCGGCACCAGCATGCATGCGCAGGAGTGACGTCATCGCGGCTCTGGTCAGTCACAGCGCCGGAGCCGCGATACCCGGAAGTCATTCCAGGATAGATGGCGACATCGGAGGAGGCGAGTGAGGGCTGATACCGGGGCTTTGATCTCAGGTAAGTAATTCATAATGAGCTAGTATGCTATGCTTACTAGCTCATTATGCCTTTGCCTTGCACGGTGTATTTTTTTTTTAAGAGGCTTTACTTCCTCTTTAATATAAACCTACCGGATGGTCCTTAACACTGAATGACCAAAGGATGAATGTTTGAAAAGCTTTTCAACAATGAATTAAGCAGGTTCCAAAAGAGTAAATACTATGGGGGTCATTTACTACAGACAAATCCACTTTGCAATACAAGTGTAAACTACAAGTGCAAAGTGCACTTGAAATTGCACTGAAAGTGCACTTGGAAGTGCAGTCGCTGTAAATCTGAGGGGTAGATCTGAAATGAGGGCAAGCCCTGCTGATTTTATCATCCAATCATGTGCAAACTAAAATGCTGTTTTTTATTTTCCTTGCATGCCCCCCTCAGATTTACAGCGACTTTACTTCCAAGTGCACTTTCAGTGCAATTTCAAGTGTACTTTGCACTTGTAGTTTGCACTTGTAGTGCAAAGTGGATTTGCCTTTAGTAACTAACCCCCTATATGTGCTAAAAATGTTTAGCACAGTAAAACAAAAACTGCACACTGGCTGTATGACTTTAAGCCCTCTTCACACCAGTGTGGCTTTGAAATCGCACAATCTTCAGCACGATTTCAAAGTTGCAGATCAGTGCAATTTGTGGCTTGCAATGTGGTTTAACCACTTCAGCCCTGGAAAGATTTGCCCCCTTAATGACCAGGCCATTTTTTGCCATACGGCACTGCGTCATTTTAACTGACAATTGCACGGTCGTGCAACGTTGTACCCAAACAAAATGTATGTCCTTTTTTCCCCCACAAATAGAGCTTTCTTTTGGTTGTATTTGATCGCCTCTGTGGTTTTTATTGTTTGCGCTATAAACAAAAAAAGAGCAACAATTTTGAGCAACTTTCTGCTATAATACATATCCCATTTTTTTTATACAATTTTTTTCATCAGTTTAGGCCAATATGTAGTCTTCTACATATTTTTGGTAAAAAAAAATCACAATAAGTGTATATTGATTGGTTTGTGCAAAAGTTATAGCATCTATAAAATAGGGGATATATTTATGGCATTTTTATTATTATTATTTTTTTTTCTACTAATGGCGGCTAACTGTGATTTTTAGCGGGACTGCGACATTGCGGCGGACACATCAGACACTTTTGACACTTTTTTGGGACTACTGACATTTATACAGTGATCAGAGCTAAAAATAGCCACTAATTACTGTATAAATGTCACTGGCAGGGAAGGAGTTAACTCTAGGGGGCGATCAAGGGGTTAAGTGTGTCCTAGGGAGGTGTTTCTAACTGTGGGGGCAATGTACTGACAGGGAGTAGAGAGAGATCACTGTTTCTAATCACTAGAAACAGCAGATCTCTCTCCTCTCCCTGACTGTTTACACTGACAGATCCTCCGTTCTGTCTCTCTCAGGAGCGATTACGGGCGCACGCATCGGCTCCTACGTCACACAAAATGTGGGCTGAAGCCTGTGTCAATAAGAAAATGTGGCTTGACGTCCTTCCAAGCTGCATCAAACTGCTTTAAGCTGCTTTCTCCTAGACTTGTATGGTGTACTGGAACTTGTGATGCTGCTCAGGAGGCATTCAATATTTAAGACACTTCCTGGCACATGGTCTTTCTTCTTTTGCTGTTGCCCAGTGAGGATGCTGCTGTGAAATCTGTCTTGCTCTCCATGCCTTTGGGACCTAGGACCCCAATGTTGCATAAATCATCATCATCAGAAATTCAGCGAGCCAATCAGGAGAGAGAGAGTGGGTGGAGCCGAGCCATGGCTCTGTGTCTAAATGGACAAAGTAAGCTGTGACTCGGCTCGTGTGCCCCCATAGCAAGCTGCTTGCTGTGGGAGCACTCAACAGGAGAAAAGGGCCAGGAGCACTGAAGAGAGACTTGAGAAGAGGAGGATCTGGGCTGCTCTGTGCAAATCCACTGCACAGAGCAGGTAAGTATAACATGTTTGTTATTTTTATAGAAAAAAAAACAAGACTTTACAATCACTTTAAGACCTCAATTTGTTAAAAATATGTAAAATAACCACCAGATCTGCTTGACTATTGGGGACCTATCATTCTTTACATTCAAGTGAGGACCTCCAGTGGCCAAAAATAAACAATTACCGAATACCCTCTCCCATTGGGAACATTTATCACCCTATGGGATTGTAGGAAATCTTAACCAATTGGTATTGCCTAATATTCGACATATAGTCCCAAAAAAAGTTTATTTATTACATTTTTATTGTATTAATGCTAAAATAATTGTAAAAAAAATATTACAAATTAAACTAAAAATTATATATAAAACAATTTAAATCAATATCCACATTCAGGCCTGCTGGACGTAAAGTATTCAACTAAAAAATCTACTTGGTTTCATTCATAGATACTTCCAGCTTCATGTTACAGCCCCTCCAATCTCATTCAATCTTATCTATTCCAAAGAATGTTAGTAAACTGGGATCTGTATTATGGTTTAATTTAATGTCATTTCCTTCACTCCCCCCCTGTGTGTGTGGTTTTTCTTCTTTATATTAGTCCCCAACAACACCACAGAAAAAAAAAACATATACATGTAGCAAGGTCCCAGGTCTCCTTCAGTCTAATGAGAACCTCCAGGGCCAGAGATAGCTGATATCCTCCTGTATGTAGTGGATTGTAAGGCATAGTAGGTGCAAAGAGGATTAAAGTCATTGGGCACCTACACTTCTTGAATGCAAAAGAGATTTTATTTCTAACAAACTTTTGGTGGAAAGAGGGTTAGGACCAGGACACCCTTAGGTATTTGCAAGTTCAATTGGCAGACTCCAAGACTTCAACAGGAGGACAGCCATGCAGGGAAAGGCATCCAGCAAAACGCCACATCTGCATGTGCAGGAATGCTGTCTCCTATTGCAACAGTCTTTAATAGTTCCTAATGCCGCGTACACACGACCGGACTTTACGGCATACTTGGTCCGGCGAACCTGAGTTCGTCGGACAATTCGATTGTGTGTGGGCTCCAGCGGACTTTTTTTTCTCAAATGTTTGACGGACCTAGAAATGAAACATGTTTCAAATCTGTCCGACGGACTCGAGTCCGGTCAAAAATTCCGCTCGTTTAAATGCTAGTCCGACGGACAAAAACTAGTCCGACTAGTCTGACTAGTCCGGTCGTACGTCATCACGTACGAATCCGTCGGACTTTGGTTGATTGTGTGTAGGCAAGTCCGTTCATTCGGAAAGTCCGTCCTAAAGTCCGTCGAAAAGTCCGCAGGACAAAGTCTGCCGTAAAGTCCGCTCGTGTGTGCGCGGCAAAACTCGAAGTTTAACAGTTCCTTTCTCTTCCACTACAATCTCTCCTTGAAGTTCTTCAGCCCACTGAGCTCCTGGTCTCTCACTAGACCCTCTGATTCACTGTCTTTGAATCCCTTGAGCTCTTACAATCTTCACGGTAATATCTTCCTCAAGCGGCACCCCCGCCTCTCTGCTGGGTGCCTAGCTTGGCACTCAAGATACCTCCCAAGCTTTACCCCACTGGCCTGCTCGGTCCCTGGCTTGACACACATGGCTGCTCTGCAAGAGTCACCTCCGCTGGCTGGGTCCCTGGCTTGATACCCACTGAAGTTTCTCGATTTTTCACAGTCCCCGGTTGGTGAGAATACTGCTCCAGTACTTGCTTCAGTCACTCACTGAGGTCCCTGGTAATAAGGTGGTTGGTCCCTTAGTGGCGACAGCTTCCCCTCTACCTCTGACTACGACAGGTTCTCCGGCCAACCAGAACTGTCACTTCTGGCTGGATTGCCAGCCGCAATCCCAACCTCTGCAATAGCCTCCCTCTGCTCTCTAGAACCTTGGAGAAGTTTATAGAAGTAATGGGCATATTCTAGGAGGATCTGCTTGGAGTATTGATGAGGGCCCCAGCCAATCCCTAGCAAAATGGGCTGGCAGAGGGCAGGCCACCTCATGAATACCCATGGGTCCTGCCAGCAAGGGCAATCGAGTGGAGATAGAGTGCTAAGGAGGCTGTCGGTGGCCCTTGAGGGAGCCCCCTAGTCTGGGGGGGGGCGGGGTGAACTTGGTCATGGGGCTTGGGTGCTAAAAGGACCCTCTATGACACATGGAGGACTCCCCTTACTGGAGGCATGGGAGCAAGGAGAGGACAGCAGGAGAACAGTCAACACGTCTGGGAGATCTCCTGAGAAGTCAGCTGGGTGGGCTGGTGAGTGTTCAGTCTGGAGAGGACTATGTAGAAGTTAGCCAGAAGGGCTAGAGAAGGGGGTAGCTGCAGCCAAGTTTGCTGGCAGTGCGTGAAGAGCTGTTGCTGGGATCAGTAGCCACAGGGATATATGCTGGACACTGAATTTGCTACAAATGTAAAGGGGGCCTCTGGTTCCTGCCTATAACAGGCTGCTGCTTTAAATCTGACTGAATGCTTTTTGTCAGATTAACCATCAGTGTGCCAGTGAAGTTCTACAAGCAAGTTAGTGCTGGAGGAAGTGAAGGGGTGTACATAGACTGTGTATATAGGAGAGTTGTCCCTGGAATTGTTTTTAAGTCAAGTGGGCATCCCATAATTTTCCCAATCCCTATCCAAGTTTAATCCCTCAATAAAATAACAAAACAAAGCACTGGACTGTTCTGACTCTGAGCTGACTGGGAAAATCCGATGTGGCTGTGCGGGGTGGGGGATCCCTTTCTACTTGCGGCTCCTTAGGGGGGTGCGCTACATAAATTTATTCTCGTTCCTTAAAGTCTTTAGCATTTTGTACTATACTGTACAACCTATGCATGGTGTTCAGGAGCATACCGGTGCATATGCCCTCTGGCTGTTTTTGCTTACATGCACACACAAAATCTGCACTGAAGAAACTCAGTTGCTGCACCTGCCCGTGTGACAGTAGCAACGACTAGGCAGAGAGCTCAGTAATGCTGAACCTGTGATTTCATTAGGCTCAGCTTTATTGAACATTGCTGACACTGGACAGTGCTGCTCTAGCACCTGTGCCTCCGGAGGTAGCCAGCTCAGCTTGCCTTAAAGTAGGATTCCTTGGTGGTGGTGTAGAAGCAAATTAAACATAGAAAATCTGTGTTTGTGTATTAAGGTAATAAAGATCAAATGCTGTATCATTAGGGGGTTGGAGTGACTATAGTTGATGCTGAACCTAAAGTCTCAATTATAGGTGACGTCAGATACACAGGTGGAGTCTTTTAGATTTTCTAGTCACAACAATCCCTCTCTTTATTTGCACAGCAAGTAATACAAAGTGTTAAAGGCAGCTGGCTGTTTTAGGAGGACAGCAAGTTGTCCTCCCTTTCTGGGGGTAGATTATTGTCTAAAGCCTTGTACACACTGAATATCGACCAAAATCAGCCCTAACAGTAGAAACCAGACGACTTTCGACCCATGTGGACAGCTACCCATTTGACAGAAGCCAATCTCATGACTGGCTTTTGTTGAATGAGCATGCTTAAAAACCAGCAGCCAATCAGCACTGGCAGCCAATGGTTGATCGGTGATGGAATGGATGGAGTACAACTTGTGTGATAAATATTGCATCAATAAGGCTAAGGTTAGGTTCACACCAGTGGTGGCCTGTCCATTAGGGGCGCCTGGGCACCGCCCCTCTATCCACGGCCACCACCCCTATATGAAAACTGTAGATAGATTAATTCATAGCATGAGCTCTACCCACGGCTGCCGCGGCCACCCCCTATTCATGTGTCCGGCCCCTTTCAGGACGCTGGGAGCATGAATTACAGTGACGCGGGTGTTTTTTTGAAGCACCTGATTAGAGCCAGAGGCTCTAAGAGGCTTCAAAATAGCATGGGTCCGTGGCACAGAGCATTGTGCCAGAAGCTCACCCAGGTGTTACAACAGCGAATTAATATTCGCTATTGAAACACTGATCCTCAATCCGGCCAATCAGAAGCAGGTGTGAGACCCGTTTTCTGAGAAGAGTACCAATTGGTCGCCTAGGAGGAGGAAGGAAACGGAAGCTGCCGCAAAGCTCATGGAGAGCAGGGGAAAGGGAAGCCGCCGCCGAAGCCCGGGAGAAGCACTGCCCACCATAGATTGGGTAAGGGTAAGTGCAACTGACCGACCGATGGGGTTGGGGGAGATGGGGGGTGGTACTCTTTGCCGACCCCCCAAAAAAATTACCGGCCGCCACTTGTTCACACTACAACGTGGTTTTTTGTGCATTTCCCACACCACGTTTAAAATGCACAGCAGTTGCAATCTGCAGGGGGTGTGAATGTTAAGTTAATGACACCCTTAAACGCTGGTCGCTAACACAATGGGGTTGATTTACTAAAACCTAAGAGTGCAAAATCTGGTGCAACTGTGTATGGTAGTCAATAGGCTTCCAATTTCAGCTTGCTCAGTTAAACTTTGACAAAAAAAAACCTGGAAGCTGATTACTTTATGTGCAGAGCTACACCAGATTTTGCACTCTGCAGTTTTAGTAAATTAACCCCACTGCATCGGATTGGATGGTACAAAAAGTACCATGTGATTTGGTTGCAGTGCGTTTTTTCCAAAGTAGTGCATGCACTACTTTTGGAGTAATACGGTGCGGTTTCAGCCCATTCCAAATGAATGGGCTCATATCGCACTGCACTGAATCATATGTGAACTGCGATTCATAATGTGAACCCAGGGTTGTCACCTGTCCGGTTTTGACCCGGACAGTCCCGGTTTTGACACATGTGCCCGGGATTCAACCCGCCAGAAACCCTGGCACATTCATGTTCAACCATCCTGTGACCAGTGGCCCCAGCTGCAACATCTAGAGACTCCCGTGCCCGCCATCAATGTTAAACACATACCTGTGCGCTCCGAGCCCAGCTCAGTGATGGGCAGCATGCTCCCTGTGATTGGCTGAAAGGGTCACGTGCAGGTGGCAGACATGAGGGTCTGTGATTGGCCTGGTGGAGCTTGTCACATGTAGAGGCGGGGCTGGACTGTGGGTGATCGCGGTCGCCCGGAGTCCCACCTCCCTGCCTGGCGTACACTGTGTGTCTCCTCACTGAGGTCTATGTCTCATCTGCCCTCTCACCTCCTCTCTGTCAGCTACCCCTCCTCCTCTGTCAGCTACCCCTCCTCCTCTGTCAGCTACCCCCCGCCTCTGTCAGTTACCCCCCCTCCTCTGGCAGCTACCCCCCCTCTGTCAGCTACCACCCCCTCCTCTGTCAGCTACCCCCCCGTTAGCTACCCTCCCCCTTCTCTGTAAGTTACCCCCCTCTCTCAGCTACCCCCCCTGCTCTGTCAGCTACCCCCTCCCTTCTGTCAGCTACCCCCCTCTGTCAGCTACCCCCAAACAGCATGCACCCCCTTCTTCCCCCCCTCCAGGGGGGCTAATGTCCTGCAGTCGGGTCACATGTCACTGTCTGTGCGCTATTTCTCTCCCACCCAGCCGCCCGCGCCGATGCCGCCAGGAAAAGTGAATGGAGGGCCACTGGACTGATGTCCTAGCAACCAGGGACGCTTTTGCAGGAAAAGGCATGGTGTAACAGACTCCGCCCCCTAACAGGTTCACACACACATCTTTGCAGCGGCTCCTGGAAGGTAAGTTTTTTTTGTCTCTATTGGAGGTCTCTATGGGGGGGGGCACAGGCACTGTCTGATATTTAATCTGTTATTTTCTTCTCTATTTGTGGGGTGCCTGTGGATTGCTTTGAATTTTTTTTGGCTTTTTTTGTAATTAAAAGGTGCTTGAAAGGGTAGTAGGATTCACAGTGCCACTTTATGAACAGTTTGTATGGGGTTGGGTTCAGTAGAGCTGATCCAGGTTTTTGGATAGAGGTACACTGCCCTACTGACACCGTCCACTGCTCTACTGACATCGTCCACTACCCTACTGACACCGTCCATTGCCCTACTGACACCATCTACTGCTCTACTGACACCATCTACTGCTCTACTGACACTATCCACTGCTCTAATGACACTGTCCACTGCTCTACTGACACTGCCCACTGCCCTACTGACACTATCCACTGCTCTACTGACACCGCCCACTGCCCTACTGACACCATCCACTGCCCTACTGACACCGTCCACTGCTCTACTGACACCGTCCACTGCCCTACTGACATCGTCCACTGCTCTACTGATACCGTCCACTACCCTACTGATGACATCCACTGCTCTACTGACAGCGTCCACTGCCTTACTGACACCATCCACTGCCCTACTGATACCGTCCACTGCCCTACTGACGCCATCCTCTGCCCTACTGACGCCATCCTCTGCTCTACTGACGCCATCCTCTGCTCTACTGATGCCATCCACTGCTCTACTGGCTGACAGTGTCCACTTTTAAGGTAGGCTAGTTTCATATTTTAACTGACATTTCTTTTATTAACATAAATCATATTTTATGGGTACACAAATGCTTTTGTTTTATTTAACCATGCCCCTTTAAGTCCCCCCCCCCCACTGTTAATGCAATTTGGCCACAGCCACTGTTCACCGTAGGACACCTCATTACTACTCTCTTTGGGTAACCCAAAAGGTGTCCCAGGTATTTTACAATCCTATAGCGTGTACTACAAAAAAATTGCCGTGTGCCGTGAAAGTGTTCGGGTTTGGCTTGAAGAAAAGGTGGCAACCCTATGTGAACCGGGGTTAATAAAGCAGTCATTTGTTTACCTGAAGTGAAAGTTTCATGATAATTCCGCAATGCAAATTCAAGCCTTTCTCCAGGTAAAGTTGTTTCTTCAGGGTGATAGTACATCCTATGGTACGCCACAGGGTCAAACTCATCCATGTAGGTTTGAGCTGATACAAATGGAGTCTCCATGCTGATCTATCTTCTCTCTAGGAGAGTAAAGGAAACTTGATTATGTTAATTGCAGTGGACTGCAACTGAAAAAAGGGAATGTAATACTTCGGAATAAAAGACAATTAGGAAGGACTTTGCTCAGCATCAAATATTAAGCAGGTCAGACATCATTCTCTGTTTAAATATTGCCACTAACTAAATATTCGAGTAAACTTCGTGTTCTCTACTGTGATAGATTATAAAAAGAATTAAAATAAAATGCCATCTTTCTATGCATAACAAATCACAAACTGGCATAAATGTTTTATTGGCTTAATTAGGAGAAATAAGTAGCCTTAATCTGTAATGTTAAAGACAATCTTCTACTTATGTTGTTATAATAAGTGTTCAGTGGTATAAAAATCTGGTTGTGATGTTA
The DNA here is from genome assembly GCF_042186555.1 of Aquarana catesbeiana. NCBI lineage: Eukaryota > Metazoa > Chordata > Amphibia > Anura > Ranidae > Aquarana > Aquarana catesbeiana. The sequence continues at coordinate 202,614,295 of NC_133333.1, read as the reverse complement.
TACGTGGAAAATAATATAATGAAGTTAAAAGGAGAAGTTTCGTAAATTATAAAATATTAATAAAAGGCAGTGTCTGAATTATAAACAGAATTAATAGACAGTGCCTCCAGCCGTTTACGGCAAATATTAAATAACCCAATAAAATACAAATTCAGCACAGACACGCAACAGTATACCACAACAATCAATTTTCTGGAATTCTTTAAGCGATGGTGATTTCTTATATATATATATATATATATATATATATATATATATATATATATATACAAAACTAAAATTGCTGATGATTATACTTTAAACACATAATGAAGGAGATTAACACAATAAAAATTAAATTACTTTTTAGATTTCAAACACAGAAACCTATAAAACGTGAAAATGTAATGGGCTGTGATATGGAAATAGCAAAATAAACCATTGTAACATTCTTGAAACAGTTTCTCACTTTCCGTGGCTGTAGGAAACCAAGAGACTTATCTCAAAAGAACAAAACAATACTACAATCAAATGCAATTGTAATACAATAGGTTTACTGACTTGCAGGAACAATACACAAACGACCTGGTATACCAACAATATCAACCTAATTATAACACAGATCTGCACCCAATTTCACCATATACTATACAATTTCAGAATACAAAATAGATGAATATGTGGAAAAAGATTAGCAGATTAATTCAACCTACACAATATAAATAATAATTATAATAAAACACTAGTGACAATCTATGAGCAAGATACTGAAAGAAAGAGAAGTTTGTAGAGATACTTTTGCCTATAACTCACAAAATGTTTGAGGTATGATGTGATGAGATTGTTCACGTTCGTAATTTTTAACATTTTCCTCCTGTGAGGCATTAACCATTTGATTAAGGGTGGTTAAGGTTTGTATTTGGTTATGTAAAGCTGTATTCTCCTTTTCCCTCTCTGAAATTGTAATATTTTTATTATAGACTATATCTTCAAATTGCTGTATTTTAGCATTCATAGCCATACAAGCCGCATACATGCCTGCTACAGCTAAACTTTTGAGTTTTTTACTCTTTTTGGTTGTTTTAAATTGTTCTTCAAATAATTCCTGCACATATACCCAAGGGGATAAATGCAATTTAGCATCACAGGCAAATTCATTGCTTTTATGTTTTAGGCCCCTTTCACGCGATCGGACCGTTCAGGTCCGCCTGTCAGTTTTGACGGCGGACCTGAACGGGCGCTCCATGTTAGTCTATGGAGCGTCGGATGTCAGCGGAGACATGTCCGCTGACATCCGACCTGGTCCGATCCGCTGAAGAGCAGACGGATGGCCCTACGTCCAGGTCCGTCGCTGGCGGATCGGATCGGGGGAGATCTGACGAAAACGGACACGCTGTCCGTTTTCGTCCGATCCCTCCATAGGCGGCAGCGGCACCTGACAAGCCCCTCCCCGCTCAGTGAGCAGAGAGGGACCTGTCATCCGCCGGCTTAGTGGAGATCAACGGACAGATCTCCCGCTGAACTGGCGGACCGAGGCGGGCTCCGTAGAAACGGAGTCCGCCTCATGTGAAAGGGGCCTTAGAGTATACGTTGCTACAAACTTTTCTAGACAGGACATGGCTGCCATTATTAACAACTAATATGCACAATTTGTAAGCTAAATTACGTTACATGTTCCCTTGTACTATACAGTCAATTTGAGATTACCGTATAGAAGGAGGGAAAAAACAATAAACAGAAACTCAAATACAATTCAGAAAATACAGTGAGGAAAATAGAAGATACTTTCAGCTCTCAATAAAACAATCTTTTAGCTTAGTGGAGACACGCTAACAATAGCCTGTAGCCTACACAGCATAGACAATAGCAACAATAGAAAGGTAAACACAGCCGTGTTTACATCAATCTCTGTTAAAGGCAACTTAGTTTAAATAAAAAAACAAAAAACTGCCAAATAACAAAAAAAAAAAAAAAATAAACAAATAAAAAATAAAAATAAAAACAAGATACAACAATTTGAGTTTGTCAAACTATTGTATAATAGCGTATGCTATACTATATTAATAATCTTTATCAGATATTAGATTCAGTACCAAGACGTCCACCGTTTTGTACTTTAACTGACAACAATGAGAATATTACTGCTTATAAATTCCCACAGTTAAAACAACTAGCAAAGCAAAAAAAAAAAATTCCTTAGTAGGTTAGTTTCAATGTCCATAAACCAATACCATTCCTTTTAGTGGACATACAATTTGACTAACAACCAAACCTATGAACCTGTTTCAACCTACACACAACAGAAAACAAGCACGTTTTTGTGTCTTAGACCTAAAGCATCAAACTAAACCAGTTCCCAAAAAAAAAAATTCAAAAACCAAAATAATAATAAAAAAAAAATTATTATTATTATGAAAAAAAAAAAAAATATTATTATTATGAAAAAAAAAAATTATTATTATTTTTTTTTCGCAAATCTGTGGTGTATATTCTCTCCTTAGAGTTACCCACTAATAAAAACACAAAAATATTTACCTATATTTTTCCCTAGATAGATTGGATAAGCTGACTCAGCTTCAATTCCCCCTCATAACGTTAAATTTTGTTATTATATGAAATATTTTCAGTCCTGTGCTGGCCTGCGTTGGTCGCCACTGTTCACGTTCTAAATGTATATTTATGATTTATTAACCATAAGATATGAGGTTGGTTTAATAAGAGTTCTTATAACCAGAAGTAAAAGCTTAAATATAATAACATTTATTAAAGTAACGTTAAAAGTCTACCTAATACACAGACAATATCTATAGTCTTAAGGGAGAAAATGTTAGGTTATAGTACAAGAAGACAAAGTATATTCAACACAATACAAATAGTAAACAAACAAACATAGGACAAGCAGGTATACCTTTAAGTGCTCTGATGATTGCCTATATTAATGTTCCTGGGCCAAAGTTAGTTTTCATCTCCTTACCACTGTCTTTGGGATTCCTTCTTATAGGCCCATCTCTCATTGAATTGAATAGGGCCACTCTGATTGGGCTATTCTGTTAGCCCTCTACTCCCACCAGGCATATCTCCTAATTTGGGCAACTTCCTCTTGTTGGGGTAGCGAGCTACTGATAAGTTGTTTGAAGAGGAATTAGGGTGAAGGTCATCACCTTCTCTTTAACTTATGCATGGCATTAGCCAGGGCAAAACCTCCTTTTCTGAACAGATGAAAGACATATTCTCATCCTCTCAAACACCCCTTTGAAATGGACAAATGGTTGATTAGCATGGAGGAATACAAAGGCGTTTATCGAGCTAATGAATTTGGCCCTGTAACAACTACACTTCAGATGGTATCTGTCCCTAGCCCTTTGAATATTAAATATAGGTAAACAGCTGATTGTCTACACAATCCATCCTTCTCGCATACTACAAGTAGCTGTTAATTGCATTAGCTCTTTTCAGGCAAACCCTGTCGCATATTTACATCTAGCTAAATTAACCCTTTACTGAAACCCTGTCACATATACACGACTATTATTTCTTATCCAAAAATATATATACATCTATATACAAATATTCTCAGTTGCTAATGGAGATTACTCATAAACTCCTCATAAGGCAACAAGATGGAGGTTCATCTCAGGCAGCAAAGGGTCAGTGATATCAGCAGTGGTCAGCAAGCAGTGTTTTCTTCTCAGTGTGATCAAAAAAGTGTTTTTCTAGTGTCCTCATCAAATTTGATATGATTTGGGACCATTGACCATATTTCAACACCTCTACCAATATTTACTATTTCCTAATTGACTATTTAAACTGTGGGCAGTAATTGGTCATTTTGTACCTGTCTGCTAGGTGTCAGCTCATAGAAATGAGATTCAGACTACCCTGTAAATCTGATACTGAACTTTTAATTTGTCATATAGAGTTAATATGAGCCATATTAAAGGTGATATGGTGGCTGCCTTCCTTTATAACTTATCCCCTGTATTGTGTTAATATCGGGCAATTTGCTGGTTATAGGAAAATAGAATCTGTGTGGTTATCAGTCATGATTTTACAATAATTTATTCATCAATAAGTGCCGGTTCACACTGATGCGAGTTCATAACGAATGCGATGCGTCAAAAGCACTTTAAATTCCTCATGTCATCCCGGAAGTAATTGTTTTCAATGACGGTCGTTCACATACATGCGTTGCGATTCCTCTACGAATGCGATAAAAAAAGGGTCTTGTGCAAGTTTACTGCATAGCGTTGCGAATTTAGTCTCTATAGACATCAATGTAAATCGTTCTGGAATCGCATTTGATGGTTCACATATGTGCAAATTCGTAACCTCCAGCTCCTCTTCCCACTACTGCCCCCTCACCTCTCCCAGTACCGCCCCCTCACTTCCTGTTTCCTGTCTCATGTCCATAAGCAAACAGATAAGATGGCCCCCCGGCGTCGGAATTCCATCGACAATGAGGAGCTCATCAGGCTTGTTCGTGACAGGCCATATATATGGGACAGCCGTATACCCGAATATAAAAATAATGCCCAGAAGGGCAGAGGCTGGGAAGAAATATGTAAAACTTTATATTCTGACTGGGAAGACTTCACTCCACAAGTTCGCAAACATAAACGTAAGTACCTATTTATTCATCCCACTGACCACCAATGTAAGGGGCATGTATCCCACTGACCACCAATGTAAGGACATCTATCCCACTGACCACCATGTATCCCACTGACCACCAATGTAAGGGCATGTATCCCACTGACCACCAATGTAAGGGCATGTATCCCACTGACCACCAATGTAAGGGCATGTATCCCACTGACCACCAATGTAAGGGCATCTATCCCACTGACCACCATGTATCCCACTGACCACCAATGTAAGGGGCATGTATCCCACTGACCACCAATGTAAGGACATCTATCCCACTGACCACCATGTATCCCACTGACCACCAATGTAAGGGCATATATCCCACTGACCACCAATGTAAGGGCATGTATCCAACTGACCACCAATGTAAGGGCATCTATCCCACTGACCACCATGTATCCCACTGACCACCAATGTAAGGGCATGTATCCCACTGACCACCAATGTAAGGGCATGTATCCCACTGACCACCAATGTAAGGGCATCTATCCCACTGACCACCATGTATCCCACTGACCACCAATGTAAGGGCATCTATCCCACTGACCACCAATGTAAGGGCATGTATCCCACTGACCACCAATGTAAGGGCATCTATCCCACTGACCACCATGTATCCCACTGACCACCAATGTAAGGGCATGTATCCCACTGACCACCAATGTAAGGGCATGTATCCCACTGACCACCAATGTAAGGGCATCTATCCCACTGACCACCAATGTAAGGGCATGTATCCCACTGACCACCAATGTAAGGGCATCTATCCCACTGACCACCAATGTAAGGGCATCTATCCCACTGACCACCAATGTAAGGGCATGTATCCCACTGACCACCAATGTAAGGGCATGTATCCCACTGACCACCAATGTAAGGGCATCTATCCCACTGACCACCATGTATCCCACTGACCACCAATGTAAGGGCATGTATCCCACTAACCACCAATGTAAGGGCATCTATCCCACTGACCACCAATGTAAGGGCATCTATCCCACTGACCACCAATGTAAGGGTATGTATCCCACTGACCACCAATGTAAGGGCATCTATCACACTGACCACCAATGTAAGGGCATGTATCCCACTGACCACCAATGTAAGGGCATCTATCCCACTGACCACCATGTATCCCACTGACCACCAATGCAAGGGCATGTATCCCACTGACCACCAATGTAAGGGCATGTATCCCACTGACCACCAATGTAAGGGCATCTATCCCACTGACCACCATGTATCCCACTGACCACCAATGTAAGAGCATGTATCCCACTGACCACCAATGTAAGGGCATGTATCCCACTGACCACCAATGTAAGGGCATCTATCCCACTGACCACCATGTATCCCACTGACCACCAATGTAAGGGCATCCATCCCACTGACCACCAATGTAAGGGCACGTATCCCATTGACCACCAATGTAAGGGCATCTATCCCACTGACCACCAATGTAAGGGCATGTATCCCACTGACCACCAATGTAAGGGCATCTATCCCACTGACCACCATGTATCCCACTGACCACCAATGTAAGGGCATGTATCCCACTGACCACTAATGTAAGGGCATGTATCCCACTGACCACCAATGTAAGGGCATCTATCCCACTGACCACCAATGTAAGGGCATGTATCCCACTGACCACCAATGTAAGGGCATCTATCCCACTGACCACCAATGTAAGGGCATGTATCCCACTGACCACCAATGTAAGAGCATGTATCCCACTGACCACCAATGTAAGGGCATCCATCTCACTGACCACCAATGTAAGGGCATCCATCCCACAGACCACAAATCCCACTGACCAGCTGTGTAATGAGCATTGTTCCCACTCACCACCAATAAATTGTTTATGCTTTATTTGATTACAGAAGAGCTCATACGTACTAGGTGGCGAAGCCTGAAGGATACACTTCAAAGACACCAGAGACTGGAGCGTGAAGCACGAAGTATCCGATTCCTCCACCAATTGCTTCCTTAATCATCCCTCCAACTAGTACCCCTGGTATAACAAGGGCAATGGAATTGAGACCACGCAAATCAATTCCTCACCATTTACCACAACAAAGCAGAGTGCCACAGCTCTACAATCAAATGCCATCCATGCCAAACCGCTATACACCTGTGTCAAGACCTATGGAACAGCCCAAACAAATCAATCCTAGTCCTTATCCCTATAAAAATCAATCACTTGAAGATAATTCAATCGAGCCTCCCACAAATGCACAATATGGGCCCCCGAGTGAACCACTGGGTAGAGTGATATCCCCGCCTGTGCCTTTGAGGCAAGCAACGCCTGAGCAACAGAGTGTTACAAAATATTTGCATTTATAGATTCAAATTTGTTGTAATACTCTGCCTGTAACCTACCTGTTGAATGGCACTGCCACTTTCATGTTGTTAATTCATATTGGATTTGTTTAGGTTATGTTTTCTATTTTTTAGGGGATTTGCATCCCACCTGACGACTGATGTCAGGACTTGTACCTATGACCAAAATGTAAAGGCATGCATCCTACTGACCAGCAATCCCAACGACCACCAATGTAAGGGCATTTATTGGTGGTCATACAAGCCCTGACATTGGTGGTCTGTGGGATTGCCTGTCCACAAATGCCAGGGCTTGTATCCCACCTCTGACCAAAATGTCAAGGTCTGTGATGCGGTTATGCTATATTGGCCCGCCACGAGTGAACCACCAGATACAGTGATATCCCTGTTTGTACCTTTGAAGCTAGTAACACCTGAGAAACAGAACTATTATTTTAAATTGATAGATGCCTACCTGTTAAACGGCACAGCCTCTTTCATGTTGTTAACCATATTGCATTTGTTTACGTTATGTAAAAGTTTTTTGGTCCTGCCAACTTTTCAGGTCAGCATGGATTATGCAGTGGGATACTTGTACTAATGTTGGATGAAGAGAGAGAGAGTGAGGTGGAGGTTTAGGTGAGAGAGTCATAGGAAGTGAGAGGGTCATAGGAAGTGAGAGGGTCATAGGAAGTGAGAGGGTCATAGAAAGTGAGAGGGTCAGAGGAAGTGAAAGGGTCAGAGGAAGTGAGAGGGTCATAGGAAGTGAGAGGGTCATAGGAAGTGAGAGGGTCATAGAAAGTGAGAGGGTCAGAGGAAGTGAAAGGGTCAGAGGAAGTGAGAGGGTCATAGGAAGTGAGAGGGTCATAGGAAGTGAGAGGGTCATAGGAAGTGAGAGTGTCATAGGAAGTGAGAGGGTCATAGAAAGTGAGAGGGTCAGAGGAAGTGAGAGGCTCAGAGGAAGTGAGAGGCTCAGAGGAAGTGAGAGGCTCAGAGGAAGTGAGAGGGTCAGAGGAAGTGAGAGGGTCAGAGGAAGTGAAAGGGTCATACTTGAAAGAAGAGATCAAGTGAGGGGGAGAAAGAATGAAGGGTGAGAGAAAGGGAAGTAGGAGACAGAGTATTATCTCTTGGTTATGTGGTTCTTTACAATGTTTGAAGTTTGAAGTATGATTATTTTCCAAAAAATGTTTTAAAAAGTATGTAATTACATGAAGATTACAAATTAAACAAATAAAAAAAATTTTTGGGAAGAGAACAATGGTTTGATCTCTGTCTGCATTGCTTCTATTGCTTACTATGGCGCAAATCATCCATCTCATGTACCATGACCGTTACAGATTACCTCCTGGAACCTATAAACCCAATTATAAGTATATTGCTTATCACTGTGTATTTGTCTATTGAAGCACTGATTGGAGACGTCAGGGTTAGGCTACATTGTACGGTTCCACACTCTTTATATTTATTCATCCCACTGACCACCAATGTAAGGGCATGCATCCCACTGACCACCAATCCCACTGACCACCAACCCCACTGTCCACCAACCCCACTGACCACCAACTCCACTGTCCACCAACCCCACTGTCCACCAACGCCACTGACCACCAATGTTGTGGAATGATATTGCATGCTCTGTATGTTGACACAGAAAGTGCCAAAAATAGATAGACACACTGTCGAACAATAAAACTTTATTACATTTATAGAAAAAAGTACAGATAGTACACGATGCAGCAGTGACAGAGAAAAAGTGATTGGTCTTTATTAAATGGCATCAAGCTGTCATGATACCTGACCGGCAGGACTCATAAAGAAGTCAGTATATTGCTCACGGATGCTGGCCCCCCTGTAATTGCCCCTTGTATGTGTCCAATCTGCGCCTTCCATCTCATCCATTAAAATTGTGGAGTGCACAGGCAGCTTTTAAGGCAATTGTGGCGTTTTCCATGTTTAAACTTATTGGCGTGTGAAGAAAACGCCATTTGTTTGCCAGGATTCCGAAAGTACACTCCACAACTCTGCGTGCTCTTGTTAGCCGATAATTAAAGACCCTTTTCTCCACAGACAGTGACCGGTTAGCATATGGCCTGAGCATTTTTTCTGAAAGAGCGAAAGCCTCATCACCGACAAATATTAAAGGGAGAGAGGGTTCTGATGTTCCAGGGAGTGGTCGTTCGTTTGGGAGGTCTAGTGCATTCTCCCGAATCATTCTTCCAAAAGTAGAGTGGGAAAAAATGCTGGAGTCAGAACTGCTCCCATAAGAACCAATGTTGATGTAGGTGAACGAGTAATTTGCATCAGCCACTGCCAGCAGAACGAACGAAAAATATTTTTTATAATTAAAAAACTTTGACCCACTACCGACTGGCCTCACAATTCTGATGTGCTTGCCGTCTATGGCACCAACACAGTTAGGGAAGTTGCAGCGCTCCCAAAACAACTCAGCTTTGGTGTTCCATTCCTCTTTGTTTGGTTTTCTCATGACCACATCTCTTAGGACCTCCCAGATGGCGATACAGGTGTTACGCACAATTGTGCTCACCGTAGATTTTCCTAATTTGAACTCGTAGTGTAAGCTGGCAAATGAATTTCCAGTTGCTAGGTACCTGACAAAAAATATCAAATAAATTAGTTATGTTTTTTTTTATTACAGAAGGACTCATACGCACTAGGTGGAGGAGCCTCAAGGACACACTTCAGAGAGTCAGAGGAAGTGAGAGGGTCAGAGGAAGTGAGAGGGTCAGAGGAGGTCAGAGAGTCAGAGGAAGTAAGAAAGTTACAGTAAGTAAGAGAGTCAGAGGGAGTTAGAGAGTCAGAGGAAGTTATAGAGTCAGAGGAGGTCAGAGAGTCAGAGGGAGTTATAGAGTCAGAGGGAGTTAGAGATTCAGGGGAAGTAAGGGAGTCAGATTGAGTTAGAGAGTCAGGGGACGTTAGAAAGCTAGAGAGTCAGAGGAGGTCAGAGAGTCAGAGGGAGCTGGATTGTTTCCAAAATATTTCATGCCAAGTATGTAATCAAAAAAATTTACATATTAAGTTTTTTAAAATAAAAAAAATACTTTTTTTGGAAAACAATTTTGTTGTCATATCTGTCTGCATTCTTAGCATTCCTTACTATAGCTTACTATGGTGCATAGCATAAAATTTCACACACAAAGTATATCTATATTTTACTTTAATGTAACAAGCAACCTTTCCGCTGGCTCTACACTATTCCGAAAGGTGGTGTTCTGATACTCCAAACGTGTACCAAGCAGACGAAGCAATTCATCGAAACTAAGGAATAAAACCACAAATTCAATGTAAGTGACAGGCTAAAGCCCATACACAAAATCAAATTAAATGGTAATAGGAAACAGTTCTAGTAAAAGGAGAAAAGCGATCAAAAGTTGGATTGGTGGTCAGTGGCGTTGGTGGTCAGTGGGATTGGTGGTCAGTGGGGTTGGTGGTCAGTGGGGTTGGTGGTCAGTGGGATTGGTGGTCAGTGGCATTGGTGGACAGTGGCGTTGGTGGACAGTGGGGTTGGTGGTCAGTGGGATTGGTGGTCAGTGGGATTGGTGGTCAGTAGCATTGGTGGTCAGTGGCATTGGTGGACAGTGGCGTTGGTGGACAGTGGTGTTGGTGGACAGTGGCATTGGTGGACAGTGGGGTTGGTGGTCAGTGGGATTGGTGGTCAGTGGCGTTGGTGGTCAGTGGGATTGGTGGTCAGTGGCATTGGTGGTCAGTGGCGTTGGTGGTCAGTGGCATTGGTGGTCAGTGGGATTGGTGGTCAGTGGCGTTGGTGGTCAGTGGCGTTGGTGGACAGTGGCGTTGGTGGACAGTGGGGTTGGTGGTCAGTGGGATTGGTGGTCAGTGGGGTTGGTGGTCAGTGGGGTTGGTGGTCAGTGGTGTTGGTGGTCAGTGGGATTGGTGGTCAGTGGCGTTGGTGGTCAGTGGCGTTGGTGGTCAGTGGCGTTGGTGGACAGTGGCGATGGTGGACAGTGGCGTTGGTGGACAGTGGCGTTGGTGGACAGTGGGGTTGGTGGTCAGTGGGATTGGTGGTCAGTGGCATTGGTGGACAGTGGGATTGGTGGTCAGTAGGATGCATGTCAGTGATAGATAAGAAGGAGGGAGGAAGGGTACAGGTACTAACCTATTTACTGACATCTGGGAATAGTTGAAGAACTTCTCCTCATGCTGCCTGAGATCATTGTAGAGGATCCTAAACTGGCCTCTCTCTTCCCTATTTTGAATAATTGGATGGACCCAATATCTTCTTGTACTCATCAGTCTTTTTCTCATCCTCCTCCTCCTCTTCCTCCTGGCTTTGTCTATCAGGACTGCAGCAGTAGCAGTAACAACTGCTGCTATGATGAACGGCATTTGATGAAACATAATGATCAAGAATCAAAATCCTCACTTACTACTCACAGACAAACCACACTCCTCAACGACAATACTCCCCCACAAAGGAAAACAAGGAAGAGCACAGGAAGTTAACACCCATTTTTTTTCTTGCCTTTTCGATTGGCCTCTGTGCCTAATTTACATGAAAAGCGCATACAATTCGCATACAATTCGCATTGAATTCGCATTGAATTCGCAATACAGTCGCGCTGGTAATAATCAAACACGCAATGAAAAAATTTGCATCTAAATCGCATCGCACAAGTGTGAACCGGCACTAACACTCTTTCCTCCACTCTCCCAGTAATATTTATGCAAAAGTTCTGTTGCAATCAGTTTATAAGAATATATCATGTCCTTTGTATTATGGTGTCTCATAAAATGACACTTGTGACTTGATATATGACAAACTTCTATTTGTGAATCATTCCCTTTGAAGAAAATATGAATGTGCCCTTGAGAACTTATGTCAGTTTATCAGGACTCGTTGGATCAGGTTGTTGATTTCTGAGATAAATTGTCCTTTGCACGTACAGTATATACAGTATCTCACAAAAGTGAGTACACCCTCACATTTTTGTAAATATTTTATTATATCTTTTCATGTGACAACACTGAAGAAATGACACTTTGCTACAATGTAAAGTAGTGAATGTACAGCTTGTATAACAGTGTAAATTTTCTGTCCCCTCAAAATAACTCAACAGACAGCCATTAATGTCTAAACCGCTGGCAACAAAAGTGAGTACATTCCTAAGTGATATTTGTCCAAATTGGGCCTAATTAGCCATTTTCCCTCCTTGGTGTCATGTGACCCATTAGTGTTACAAGGTCTCAGGTGTGAATGGGGAGCAGGTGTGTTAAATTTGGTGTTATCGCTCTCACTCTCTCATACTGGTCACTAGAAGTTCAACATGGCACCTCATGGCAAATAACTCTCTGAGGATCTGAAAAAAAGAATTGTTGCTCTACATAAAGATGGCCTAGGGCCTAGGCTATATTAAGATTGCCAAGACCCTGAAACTGAGCTGCAGCACGGTGGCCAAGACCATACAGAGGTTTAACAGGACAGGTTCCACTCAGAACAGGCCACGTCATGGTCGACCAAAGAAGTTGAGTGCACGTGCTCAGCGTCATATATACATAAGGTTGTCTTTGGGAAATATACTTATGAGTGCTGCCAGCATTGCTGCAAAGGTTGAAGGGGTGGGGGGGTCAGCCTGTCAGTGCTTAGACGATATGCTGCACACTGCATCAAATTGGTCTGCACGGCTGTCATCACAGAAGGAAGCCTCTTCAAAAGGTGATGCACAAGAAAGCCCGCAAACAGTTTGCTGAAGACAAGCAGACTAAGGACATGGATTACTGGAACCATGTCCTGTGGTCTGATAAGACATAGATAAACTTATTTGGTTCAGATGGTGCCAAGCGTGTGTGGCAGAAACCGGGAGAGGAGTACAAAGACAAGTGTGTCTTGCCTACAGTCAAGCATGGTGGTGGGAGTGTCATGGTCTGGGGCTGCATGAGTGCTGCTGGCACTGGGGAGCTACAGTTCATTGAGGGAACCATGAATGCCAACATGTACTGTGACTTACTGAAGCAGAGCATGATCCCCTCCCTTCAGAGACTGGGCCGCAGGGCAGTATTCCAACGTGTTAACGACCCCAAACACATCTCCAAGATGACCACTGCCTTGCTAAAGAAGCTGAGGGTAAAGGTGATGGACTGGCCAAGCATGTCTCCAGACTTAAACCATATTGAGCATCTGTAGGGCATCCTCAAACGGAAGGTGGAGGAGTGCAAGGTCTCTAACATCCACCAGCTCTGTGATGTCGTCATGGAGGAGTGGAAGAGGACTCCAGTGGCAACCTGTGAAGCTCTTGTGAACTCCATGCCCAAGAGGGTTAAGGCAGTGCTGGAAAATAATGGTGGCCACACAAAATATTGACACTTTGAGCCCAATTTGGACATTTTCACTTAGGGGTGTATGCACTTTTGTTTCCAGCAGTTTAGACATTAATGGCTGCGTGTTGAGTTATTTTGAGGGGACAGCAAATTTACACTGTTATACAAGCTGTACACTCACTACTTTACATTGTAGTAAAGTGTCATTTCTTCAGTGTTGTCACATGACAAGATACAATAAAATATTTACAAAAACGTGAGGGGTGTACTCACTTTTGTGAGATACTGTATATATATATATATATATATATATATATGATTAGTTTTCATATATCTGGGGCTTTTCTTTTGAGTTTGGTTTTTGTAACTAGTGGGAAGGTAATTATCTATTTGATTCCACTATTGTCTACTCAAATAACACTGGTTGTCTTTGGGGAAGGTCATTTCATCCTCGAACAATAAGGGTAGTCAATTGTCTTGATGGGGTCAGTAGGGATGAGCCGAACACCCCCCGGTTCGGTTCGCACCAGAACCCGCGAACGGACCGAAAGTTCGCACGAACGTTAGAACCCCATTGACGTCTATGGGACTCGAACGTTCGAAATCAAAAGTGCTCATTTTAAAGGCTAATTTGCATGGTATTGTCCTAAAAAGGGTTTGGGGACCCGGGTCCTACCCCAGGGGACATGTATCAATGCAAAAAAAACTTTTAAAAACGGCCGTTTTTTCGGGAGCAGTGATTTTAATGATGCTTAAAGTAAAAAAAAAGTGAAATATTCCTTTAAATATCGTACCTGGGGGGTGTCTATAGTATGCCTGTAAAGTGACGCGTGTTTCCCATGTTTAGAACAGTCCCTGCACCAAATGTCATTTTTAAAGGAAAAAATCTCATTTAAAACTGCTTGCGGGTTTAATGTCATGTCGGGTCATGGCAATATGGATGAAAATCAGTGAGACAAACGGCATGGGTACCCCCCAGTCCATTACCAGGCCCTTTGGGTCTTGTATGGATATTAAGGGGAACCCCGCACCCAAATTAAAATAAGGAAAGGTGTGGGGCCACCAGGCCCTATATACTCTGAACAGCAGTATACAGGCGGTGCAAACAAGACAGGGACTGTAGGTTTGTTGTTAAGTAGAATCTGTTTGTAATTTTGAACATTTTTAACGTGTTTAGCTCCAGCCAAAAAATCTTTTCTAAGCTTTTTGGAAAACATAGGGAAGGGTTATCACCCCTGTGACATTTGTTTTGCTGTCTTTCCTCCTCTTCAGAAGATTTCACCTCACTTTTTTGTCCCAATGAAAAATGTTTTTTGAAAATTTGGGTTTTTTTGTGGAACAAGGATTGGAAAGCATCAGTGGAAAGGAGAAATTGTTTTCCCATATTAACTCTTACAGGAAAGAATTTCCCTTCCTAGGGGTAGATTTCATCTCACTTCCTGTTGTCTCCTTCCGTTTGCAAGTAGGAGTCGTTTGTAAGTTAGATGTTTGAAAGTAGGGTCCTGCCCTATATACTCAGCAGAAATTTGGGCCTTAGGTGTTGCTGTGGCCACAACACTGTAAGCCCTCACAGGGCCCTGCTGTGAAATATTAGATCAAGAATTGTAATTACATGCCCCTGTTGAACAGGAGCTGAAAAATTAGGCCTTAGGCACTGGTGCTGGTGCCACAACACTGCAACCCCTCACAGACACTCTAGTTGGAACGCAGGAACGAGCCCTGCTGCAAAGTATTGCATCAAAAATTGTAATTACACGCCCCTGTTAGACAGGGGCAGAAAAATTGGGCCTTAGGCACTGGTGCTGGTGCCACAACACTGCAACCCCTCACAGACACTCTAGTTGGAACGCAGGAACGAGCCCTGCTGCAAAGTATTGCATCAAAAATTGTAATTACACGCCCCTGTTAGACAGGGGCAGAAAAATTGGGCCTTAGGCACTGGTGCTGGTGCCACAACACTGCAACCCCTCACAGACACTCTAGTTGGAATGCAGGAACGAGCCCTGCTGCAAAGTATTACATCAAAAATTGTAATTACACGCCCCTGTTAAACAGGGGCTGAAAAATTGTGCCTTAGGCACTGGTGGTGGCGCCCAGAACCAAAAATGTTCTTACAAGCTATCAGCGTGATGATTGAGGAGGAAGAGGATAATTACTCAGGGATAGTCACTCAGCATCAGCATAGGCAGTCTTTGAAGGGATCTGAGATTTCAAAAAAAATTATTCGGTTACATCAGCATCAGGTGCTTGGTAGCTGGTGGTGATCCAAGACTCATTCATTTTTATGAAGGTCAGCCGATCGACCGAGTCGGTGGACAGACGCACCCTGTGATCGGTTACCACGCCTCCAGCAGCACTGAATGTGCGTTCCGAAAGAACGCTGGATGCAGGACAGGCCAGTAGCTCAATTGCATACTGTGCAAGCTCTGGCCAGTGATCCATCCTCAAGACCCAGTAACCCAGAGGATTTTCGGTGGGAAAGGTGTCCAAGTCTGATCTTGCCCCTAGGTATTCCTGCACCATGTAAAACAGACGCTGCCGATGGTTGCTGGAACCGATCATACCTTGGGGCTGCGGACCAAAAAATTGTCTGAACGCATCGGTCAGACGGCCACCTTCTCCACCGCTCCTTCTTTGACTGACCGAAGCCTCAGCAACACGTTGTCCAGAAACAGGAGTTTGTAACCTCCCAGTCTCTGGGAACGCGTTGCACAGACCTTTCTGCAAGGCCTCCCGAAGATGTTTCATCCTCTGCTCCCTCTGCGATGGCAAGATAAGGTCCGCAACCTTACCCTTGTAACGTGGATCAAGGAGGGTTGCCAGCCAGTATTGGTCCTTCTCCTTGATACCACGAATACGAGGATCCTTACGCAGGCTTTGCAGGATCAGGGAGGCCATGCAGCGTAGGTTTGCTGAGGCATTCGGTCCGGAGTCCTCTGGGTCACTAAGAACGACATGGTCCGCAGCCACCTCCTCCCAGCCACGTACAAGTCCATGTGTTTCTTGGGACTGATCCCTTAAAGACTGCTGCTGATGCTGAGTGCCAGGCTCCACCTCCATACTGACACAATCTTCCTCCTCCTCCTCTTCCTCCTCGTCCTCTTCCTGTGTGATCGGCGGGCACGCAGGAACACTGTCTGGATAAAGGGGGCCTTGAGAGCTAAGGAAGTCCTCCTCTTCCTGCCTCTGTTCTGCCTCAAGTGCCCTGTCCATTATTCCACGCAGCGTGTGCTCCAACAGGTGGACAAGGGGGACAGTGTCACTGATGCATGCACTGTCACTGCTCACCATCCTCGTGGCCTCCTCGAATGGTGACAGGACAGTGCATGCATCCCTGATCATGGCCCACTGGCGTGGGGAAAAAAAACCAAGCTCCCCTGACCCTGTCCTGGTGCCATAGTCGCACAGGTACTCATTGATGGCCCTCTGCTGCGTGTGCAGCCGCTGCAGCATGGCCAACGTTGAGTTCCACCTGGTGGGCATGTCACAGATTAGGCGGTTCTTGGGCAGGTTAAACTCCTTTTGGAGGTCTGTCAGCCGAGCACTGGCATTATATGACCGGCGGAAATGCACACAGACTTTCCTGGCCTGCCTCAGGACATCCTGTAAGCCCGGGTACCTGCCCAAGAACCGCTGCACCACCAAGTTAAGGACGTGAGCCAAACAGGGCACATGGGTCATTTGTCCCTGTCGGAGGGCAGAGAGGAGGTTGGTGCCATTGTCGCAAACCACCATTCCTGCCTTAAGTTGGCGTGGCGTCAACCACCTCTGAACCTGCCCCTGCAGAGCTGACAAAACCTCTGCCCCAGTGTGGCTCCTGTCCCCCAAGCACACCAGCTCAAGCACCGCATGGCATCTTTTGGCCTGCGTACTTGCGTAGCCCCTTGAACGCCTACAGAGCACCGCTGGTTCCGAGGAAGAGGCCATGGAGGAAGAAGAAGAGGAGGGGGTGGAGGAGAGAGGTGTGTCACAATCAGCATTTTGGAGGCGTGGTGGCGGAACAACCTCCAACACTACTGCACCTTGTCCTGCATCCTTCCCAGCTGCCAGCAGAGTCACCCAATGCGCCGTGAAACTTAGGTAACGTCCCTGTCCATGCCTGCTGGACCATGAGTCAGCGGTAATATGCACCTTACCGCTGACCGCCCTGTCCAGCGAGGCATGGACATTGCCTTCCACATGCCGGTAGAGAGCCGGAATCGCCTTCCGTGAGAAAAAGTGGCGTTTGGGTACCTGCCACTGAGGAACCGCACATTCCACAAACTCACGGAAGGGGGCAGAGTCTACCAACTGAAAAGGCAGCAGTTGAAGTGCTAGCAATTTTGCCAAGCTAGCATTCAACCGCTGGGCATGTGGATGGCTGGGAGCAAACTTCTTTCGGCGGTGCAGCAGCTGGGGCAGGGAAATTTGCCTGGTACAATCTGACGTCGGTGTACCAAAAGCAGATTGCCCACAAGTACTTGGCTGTGACACACCTAATTCTACACCTTCATTCCTCTCACTGCAGGTCTCAGAGAGGACTGAAGGTCTAGTGGGGTTGGAAATCTCAGCTGATGAGGAGCAAGGAGAGATCCTCTTTGTTCTTTGGTGTGGGTCTTTTAGATACGCTTGCCAACGAACTGCATGGCAGGTCAACATATGTCTGGTCAAGCATGTGGTACCCAAGCGGGAGATGTTTTGGCCACGCGAGATACGCTTGAGACATATGTTGCAAATAGCAGCGGTGCGATCTGATGCACTCGTCTCAAAAAAGGCCCACACCAAAGAACTTTTTGAATAACGCGCAGAGACTGCAGCGCCCTGCACATGTGGAGCTTTGGGGTGTGATGCAGTCAATGTGCTGCCCTTAGGCTGGCCCCTGGAGGGCATCCTGCCTCGTTGGTGATGTGCCGCCGCCTCCTCCTCCTCCTCCTCCTCCTCTCTCCTATCAGGCACCCACGTTGAGTCAGTGACCTCATCATCCCCTCCCTCCTCATCACTGGAGCAAACCTGGCAGTATGCTGCAGCAGGGGGAGCATGACTGCCAGATTGCTGTCCTTCTTGGGCACCCCCTCTGTCCGTGCTCATGTTACTGCCTTCATCGAGTTCAGTATCGTCATCAGAGCCTTCCAAACACTGGGCATCCTCCTGGAGCATGTACCCAACACTGTGGTCAAACAGTTCGAGGGAATCCTCATGAGGACATGGTGGAGCTAGGGAAGGAGTCACTGATGACATTGAGCTGAGGGAAGAGGCCGCTGCTTTGCCAGACAAAGCACCCTGGGCATGGGTGAGAGAGGATGAGGAGGATGAGGACGGCTTGGTCATCCACTCGACCAAGTCTTCCGCATGTTGCGGCTCAACACGGCCAGCTGCCGAAAAAAAAGCCAAGCGTGTCCCATGGCCACGTGCTGATGAGGATGCACCGTCTCCACGACCAGCACTAGACACAGAGCCTGCTTGCCCTCTCTTATTGGCTTGTGACTGTCTGCCTCTCCTTCTTGGCCTTCCAGACATACTAATGGCCTGTAGCTGCACTAAGCTGGGATAGAACACCTGTAATTTTCTTCAAGTAGCTTTATATACTGTAACCAGACAAGCCTGCCTGTCAGTAGGAAGATAACAGGAACGGATCTAGCTGAACACTGTGAGCAGGACGCACTGTACTAAATGTAAATAGTCTAGCTGCCTGACCGTGGTACTAATAGGATCAAATAGAACACCTGTAATTTTCTTCAGGTAGCTTTATATACTGTAACCAGACAAGCCTGCCTGTCAGTAGGAAGATAACAGGAACGGATCTAGCTGTACACTGTGAGCAGGACGCACTGTACTAAACGTAAATAGTCTAGCTGCCTGACCGTGGTACTAATAGGATCAAATAGAACACCTGTAATTTTATTCAGGTAGCTTTATATACTGTAACCAGACAAGCCTGCCTGTCAGTAGGAAGATAACAGGAACGGATCTAGCTGAACACTGTGAGCAGGACGCACTGTACTAAATGTAAATAGTCTAGCTGCCTGACCGTGGTACTAATAGGATCAAATAGAACACCTGTAATTTTCTTCAGGTAGCTTTATATACTGTAACCAGACAAGCCTGCCTGTCAGTAGGAAGATAACAGGAACGGATCTAGCTGAACACTGTGAGCAGGACGCACTGTACTAAATGTAAATAGTCTAGCTGCCTGACCGTGGTACTAATAGGATCAAATAGAACACCTGTAATTTTCTTCAGGTAGCTTTATATACTGTAACCAGACAAGCCTGCCTGTCAGTAGGAAGATAACAGGAACGGATCTAGCTGAACACTGTGAGCAGGACGCACTGTACTAAATGTAAATAGTCTAGCTGCCTGACCGTGGTACTAATAGGATCAAATAGAACACCTGTAATTTTCTTCAGGTAGCTTTATATACTGTAACCAGACAAGCCTGCCTGTCAGTAGGAATTTAACAGGAACGGATCTAGCTGAACACTGTGAGCAGGACGCACTGCACTAAATGTAAATAGTCTAGAAGATAACAGGAACGGATCTAGCTGAACACTGTGAGCAGGACGCACTGCACTAAATGTAAATAGTCTAGAAGATAACAGGAACGGATCTAGCTGAACACTGTGAGCAGGACGCACTGCACTAAATGTAAATAGCAGGAACGGATCTAGCTGAACACTGTGAGCAGGACGCACTGCATTAAATGTAAATAGTCTAGATAGAAGATAACAGGAACGGATCTAGCTAAACTGAATACAGTGTATATATATATATGCAACACCTGGGATGCATATATATACACAATACACTGTAAGTGCAGCTAACTGACTGACTGTTCTGCCTAATCTATCTAACTCAAATCAAATGACACTGTCTCTCTCTCTCTCTATCTCTCAGCACACCGGAACACACACTACACAGGGCCGCCGTGCAGGCGGCCTTATATAGTGTGGGGTGTGTACTAAATCCCCTGAGCCATAATTGGCCAAAGCCACCCTGGCTTTGGCCAATTACAGCTCTCTCTACTGACGGCGCTGTGATTGGCCAAGCATGCGGGTCATAGTGCATGCTTGGCCAATCATCAGCCAGCAATGCACTGCGATGCCGCAGTGAATTATGGGCCGTGACGCGCCACACGAATTTAGCGCGAACGGCCCATAACGTTCGCAATTCGGCGAACGATCGAACAGCCGATGTTCGAGTCGAACATGGGTTCGACTCGAACACGAAGCTCATCCCTAGGGGTCAGTATTCTTGGCTGTGTTTATTTATTTTTATGTTCTTTGTTTCTGTTTGTAAATGCTTTCAAACATGATCAGGATCAGACAAAGCATATTTTATAGGTACAAGGAAGCACGAGTTTTGTTTAATCACGTTCCTTTAGCCCCTCCAACTGTTACGAGTTGACCACACCCACAGGGCATTTCCTCTATCCAGTGTCCCTCATTCTGAAGTTCAAAAGTTGGGAGGTATGCACACCACTTCCACCGTAGACATGCCTAAAGTTTTCCGGTTGAATAGGAGTAAAAAGTCCCAGCCAGTGTATTACCGAGTGCAGGATGAGGACAAAAACAGAGTGCAGGCTGCCCCCCGGGCATGGATGGTGTACACCTTGTCTGAGCAGAGGGTGGCCCCATGCCCCACTGGAGGCTCTGTTCTCCTAGCCAGCCCCAACTCGGGGGCGGATCCAGGGGGGGGGGCAATGGGGCAAAAGGGACTTGGAAAACATCCAAAAAAGCATCAATGATGTTCTTCAAAAAAATAAGAACATCATTGATGTTTTGGAGAGAGTTTAAAACCCCTCCAAATCCCTTTCTTTTATGGTGTGCTACAATTTTAAAATTTTTTGTCTAATTGGAGAAAAGCCAAATTTTGAGGATGAACACAGTGTGTCAACATGTGCTATCTGCCATCACGGGAGATCAATGGACGTGTTTTGGGGGTGCAACCCCTTCCTCAATAATAAAGTAGCTGTGAGGAAGGGGTTGCTCCCCCAAAACACGTCCCTTGATCCCCCGTGATGGCAGCTAGCACATGTTGACATTCTTAAATTTGTGTGCATCTTCAAAATTTGGCCTTTCCGGGGGTGACTTCACCCCATCTGAACGCAATATCACACACAGTTCCTAAATACTCATGTCTGATATTGCCTTCAAGTTCTACCAAATGTGAACTTTGTAAGTTCAAGATTTGTGTCTTTCTTGTGGGTTTTAAACATGCCTGTTTTATCTTAAATGGACATTTCTACTTTTTCTAATGTGACCCCAAAAATTGTTATGCAACAAACATGTTGGTTTGTTTTAAAAACCTTTTCTAAATGCACACGTGATTGTGCTGGTATTAAAAAGATTGTTAATCAGGAATGTGTGGATTATTGTCTCAATGCTATACAACACTTTTGGGGTGCTCTAATTGGTGTTTTCTGTGACAATGGGTGTTATTTCCTAAGGGCAAATCCACTTTGCACTCCAAGTGCAGTTTCAACTGCACTTGGAGTGCAAAGTGTATTTGCCTTTAGTAAATAACACCCAACAGAGCTTTGTATAAGGTTACACAATCACGCCATTTTTAGGACTCAACACATTTCTGTCAGGGTCAGCTAAAACAAACACAAGCAGTAAATGTCACCAAAGATTTGCTTATTGTTTTTTTTTATTTGATAAAGGTTTCACACATTGTCTGGCATATTGATAGCCCCTACCCGCAAAGAATTCAAGGTATCTTAGCCGGACATCACAGGCACTCAGGGAGGGCAAGCCAGGACGGCCACTTTCAAGCGCCGTCAGGGTT
Source organism: Aquarana catesbeiana (assembly GCF_042186555.1). NCBI lineage: Eukaryota > Metazoa > Chordata > Amphibia > Anura > Ranidae > Aquarana > Aquarana catesbeiana. The sequence continues at coordinate 202,592,290 of NC_133333.1, read as the reverse complement.
GGTTCATCTTGAATTCCGGCCTCAGGCCCAACTGAGCCAGCATAGTTGGCAGATTGTTTCCGTAAAAAGTTGTGTAGAACACAGCACGCCAGGATAATATGATTCAGTTTATACTCCGCCATATGTATGGGTGTAAGAAATAGGCGGAACCGGCTGGCCATGATTCCAAACGTGTTCTCCACCACTCTTCTGGCTCTGGCCAGCCGGTAATTAAAAACCCTCTGGTCCGGGGTGAGGGTCCTCATAGGGAATGGCCGCATAAGATGGTCCCCCAGCACAAAGGCTTCATCCGCAATGAAGACGAATGGGAGTCCTTCCACATTGTCTTCTGGAGGTGGCAAGTCCAAGCTGCCATTCTGGTGACGCCTGTAGAACTCCGTCTGGGCGATGACTCCACTATCGGACATTCGGCCATTCTTCCCCACGTCCACATACAGGAACTCATAAGTAGCCAACACCACCGCCAACATCACAATACTATTGAACCCCTTATAATTATAATAGTACGACCCCGAGTTGGGTGGTGGGATGATGTGGACGTGTTTCCCATCAATTGCCCCTCCGTAGGAAAGTCCCACGCTGGGCAAAGTGGGAGGCCACAGTCTGCCATTCCTGTGGCGTGAAAGGAAACTGTGGAGGAAAAAAAAAATTAGTCTTTTTGCACATAAACATGGAAAGCAGATTAGACACAAACATTCTTGGCCAACATCACTTTAGGACCATATAAAGCTATTAATTTTCACATAGTTCTTTGGCTCCTTTTTAAATCATAATGATAACAGAAATCACCCAAATGGCCCCGATCAAAAGTTTCCATCCCCTGGAATGTTTGACTTTGGTCCGCCCACCGCTGCAAAAATGAAACGTCAGCAGCTACAAATACTGCAGCTGCTGACTTTTAATAATAGGACAATTACCTGTGCTTGAGTCCAGCGATGTCGGCACCGCAGCTGATGTTTCCATCAGCTGTCCGGTGCTGCCGCCACCATAGCCAGTAAGGGAACCTGGTAGTGAAGAATTAGGGCTTCACGCTGGGTCCCTACTGCGCATGTGCGAGGCACCCACTGCGCTGTCCTACTGGCCCGGCGGTGGGGGAAGGAGGAGGGAGCTGAGCGGTGATGTCAGCGGCCGCAGACTCCCAGAAGTAGGGACAGGATACCTGTCAAAGACAAATATCCGCCCTCCGCCCCCCCGAAAGGTGCCAAATGTGGCACCGGAGGGGGGAAGGAGACAAATGAGTGGAAGTTCCACTTTTGGGTGGGACTCTGCTTTAAAGGTTAATTTCCCACATCTATGGCTTTTTAAATTGCAATTAGTGTCTGTGTATAAGGAGTCAATGAGTTTGTTAGCTCTCACATGGATGCATTGAGCAGGCTAGATACTGAATCATGGGGAGCAGAAAAGAACTGTCAAAAAACCTGCATAACAAGGTAATGAAACATTATAAAATGGAAAAGGGTATAAAAAGACATCCTTAAATATGCCATTCAGTACTGTTCAATGATTTATTAAGAATTGGAAAAAATTGGGGATCTCTTGATACCAAGCCAAGGTCAGGTAGACTGATAAAGATTGCAGCCATAACTGCCAGAAGAATTGTTTGGGATGCAAAGAAAAACCCACAGGTAACCTCAAGAGAAATACAGGCTGCTCTGCTGTTTCAAGAAAGACAATACGGGGATACTTGAAAAAAAATGATCTGCATGGTCTAGGTACCAGAAAGAAGCCTTTACTGCTCCAATATCACAAAAAAGCCCAGGTTTCATTATGCCCCACAACACCTTGACACACCTCACAGCTTTTGGCCCACTGTAATCTGGGGTCACAACCCTAAATGTTAGGGTCAACAAGGCCTATAGCGACAAGAATACTATCCTCACTGTGAAGCATGGTGGTGGCTCACTGATGTTTTGGGGTTGTGTGAGCTCCAAAGGCAAGGTAAATCTTGTGAAAACTTCTGGCAAGATGAATGCAACATGTTATCAGGAAATACCGGCAGACAATTTTCATTCTTGTGCATAAAAGTTGCGCATGGGGGGCTCATGAACTTTCCAGCACGAAAAAGACCATAAGCACAAGGCCAAGTTGACTATCTAGTGGTTACAGCAGAAAAAGGTGAAGGTGCTGAGGTGGCCAGTCTCCTAACCGTAATATCATCAAACCACTCTGGGGAGATCTCAAACGTGTGGTTCACGCAACACGACTAAAGACTTTGAATGACCTGGGGGAATTCTGCTAAGATGAATGGGCAGCTATACCACCTGCAAGAATTTGGGGCCTCATAGACAGCTATTACAAAAGACTGCACACTGTTATTGATGATAAGGGGGCAATACACAGTATTAAGAACTAAGGTTATGCAGACTTTTGAACAGGGGTCATTTAATTTGTTTACTTGCTGCCATGTTTTGTTTTATGATTGTGTCATTCTGTTATGACGTACAGTTGAATATGAATCCCATAAGAAATACAAGAAATGTGTTTTGCCTGCTCACTCTTGTTTTCTTTAAAAATGGTACATACTGTATATTACCAATTCTCCAAGGGTATGCAAACTTTTGAGCACAACTGTACCTCCATCATGTATTGAGGATCAGTGTTTCAACAGCGAATATTCATTCATTGTTGTAACACACCTGGGTCATCCTCTTATCTCTCATCCTATCTTTTGTGCTCTGCCCCTACAGGTAATCGTCTTTCAAATTTCTCTATTGCTTGTGTGCTGTGTATAAATGAAACTACATCAGCCTTGCTATTGTTTATTGTAGCTGCTAAAACTTGCCTATACTAAGACAAACTTACCTTCAGGGTGCTTTGCAGATCAAAGATATAATCTTATCCTTATGTCTTGACCTTCCCTACAGTCTCTGTAGTTTTACATTTCAGGAATATTTGTTACATCTTTTAACCCCTTGGCGCCAGCTGTATGCAAATATGCGGCCTCTCGGTGCCTGATCCTTAGCGCCGAAGGGCTGCATATTTGCGTGAATTTCTCTCTATTCACATTGAGGTGAATAGGCATGCCGACAAACACACTACAATGACCTGAGCGCTGCACAGTGCATGCTGTACCCTGATTGGGAAAAGCTTTGCCCAATCAGGGTGCAGTGTACGCTGGTTGATAAGGAATGGGATAGTTTTAAGAGAGGGGTGTGGCGCTGTTCTTTTAAACGCTGTGATATCCTGTGAGTATGCTGTATTCAGTGCCCTTACTAGGACATGAGGTGGGGGAGTCAAAGTACAATTCAGTATTCAACTATTTAAATCATAAATATCATGTTGCTAATCGTGTGTGAAATAATTTCACCCTTACAATACCAAAAAGGAAAGTGGAGGGGAGGGGGTGGGGTGGGGGGGAAGGGGGGTGGGAGGGGTGGTGGAATGCAAAGGTAATTAATCAACTGCAAGTGCTATTCCTGCAATTAATATGCACACGTGCATTCAAATGCAAAAATATATATAAAAAGTCCTTTTTCAAACAAATGCAAAAAATATATATAAAAGTCCTTTTTCACATAACAAATTATTTTGTGTAATACTCGTGCTCTTGAAGCTTTGGTGTTTAAATCCCGTGCTCTAAATGTGCAGACACTCACCAGCTAACTTCACCCCTGCTGGGGTATCAGGCAGTCACAGTCTGTGCCACTGTGCAGCAAAACTTGGCAGTCTCAGGATCGTGGTGTATCATATAAAAAGAGAAGGGGTGCCCATAGTGTAAGATCATTTTTAAAAAGTTTCTTTAAACAAACAGAGCGGTACTCACAATTTTAAACCATGTAATAGGCGAAAAAGACAAAGTTTTCGGTTAACCATCAGCTGTTCAAATATTGTTTGGGAAGCACAGAATCGGCCACGCCCTACGCGTTTCATCATTGGACGTTTACGGGAGCGTCCCGAAGACGTCCAATGACGAAACGCGTAGGGCGTGGCCTATTCTGTGCTTCCCAAACAACATTTGAACAGCTGATGGTTAACCGAAAACTTTGTCTTTTTCGCCTATTACATGGTTTTAAATTGTGAGTACCGCTCTGTTTGTTTAAATAAACTTTTTAAAAACGATCTTACACTATGGGCACCCCTTCTCTTTTTATATGATACACCACGATCCTGAGACTGCCAAGTTTTGCTGCACAGTGGCACAGACTGTGACTGCCTGATACCCCAGCAGGGGTGAAGTTAGCTGGTGACTGTCTGCACATTTAGAGCACGGGATTTAATCACCAAAGCTTCAAGAGCACGAGTATTACACAAAATAATTTGTTATGTGAAAAAGGACTTTTATATATATTTTTTTGCATTTGTTTGAAAAAGGACTTTTTATATATATTTTTGCATTTGAATGCACGTGTGCATATTAATTGAAGGAATAGCACTTGTAGTTGATTAATTACCTTTGCATTCCACCCCCCCCCCTTCCCCCCCCCTCCCCCCACCCCACCCCCTCCACTTTCCTTTTTGGTATTGTAAGGGTGAAATTATTTCACACACGATTAGCAACATGATATTTATGATTTAAATAGTTGAATACTGAATACTACTTTGACTCCCCCACCTCACGTCCTAGTAAGGGCACTGAATACAGCATACTCACAGGATATCACAGCGTTTAAAGGAACAGCGCCACACCCCTCTCTTAAAATCTAATTTAGCTGTCTCCATTTTATATGGTGACTGCGTGTTGGGGGGCAGCAGTTCCAAGCTTGTCTTATATAATAAAAACTTCAATTGTACCCATTTCCACTGCGCGGGTTTATTATCACTTTCTTTATGATAAGGCATGGGGCCAGGAAGCCGGCCACGGCGTCCTTAACAACCGATGATACATCAGCTGTCAATGGGTTATCCCCCAGCACAGTTACTTTCGCCTAACCGAAAGCTCCTGATCACTATTTGTGATCGGGAGTTTCCAGACCACATGACCACCGTGACAGCCAATCAAGGCGGTCAGGTGATCTTAAGCCGTGCCCGGCCTCCCGGCTTCATAAATCTCTTAAAGGGTCGGGAGGCACCAGCGCTAAACTGTTAATCATTAGTGGGGTCAATTCGATGTTCAATTCAATTGTACTGAGGAAAATCAATAGTAGAAAATAATTTTTTAAAAGTGTATATGATTTACGTTCAGGAAAATTACAATCATTTCAAAATCAAATGTTAAAAACAAAGAGGCTGCGTATGTGGCCAACCCTAATCAAGACAGTTATGGCAGCTGACTGCATGCTTTACGGGAGGTAATTAACTGCTGGTTGAATGGAAATCTATGTTGTATACCGCACAAAGCGTCTTTAAATATGGAAACAAAAATGGCTGGTGAAGGGGCAATTTGCTGCTACCCATATTAGTGGAATCAGAGATGAGGATGGGACCCTATTACCCGAGAGCATCAATACTCGATTTTTCTATTATAATCAGTGGAGGTCTGTCCATTAGGGACGCCCAGGCACTGGCCCCTATAATCTCACCACCCCCTATATACATAATGGATAGATTCATGCATAGCATGTATTCATGCGTCCACGTCCGCCGTGGCCACCCCCTATTCATGCATCCGGTCCCTTTCAGGACACTGGGCGTATGAATTAGTGGCCAGGGTTTTTTTAAGCACCTGATTAGAGCCAAAATAGGGTGGACTTGGGTCGCAGAGAGGGCGCTCCGATCCCACCAAGGTGTGTTACAACAGCGAATGAAAAACTGATCCTCAATCCGGCCAATCAGAAGCAGGTGTGAGACCCGTTTTCTGATTGGCTGACAAGAGAAGACTCTTGATTGGCCGCCGAGGAGGAGGGAGGAACCAGAAGCCGCCGTGATGACTCGTGGAGAGCAGGAGAATGGGAGGCCGAGAAGGGGAAGCCGCCGGTGATGGGGTAAGTGCTACCGACCAACCGGGGGGTGGCATACTGTTTGCCGCCCCCCGAAAAAAGTTTCCACTGCCACTGATTATAATAGATAATTATATTCCACTAGAGTAACCCCTTCTGGAATTGACCTCCTATCTTGACCAAATCGACTTCCGCTCCCCACTAACGTCCCCTACTTTGGCATTGTTGGGTATCTTAGCTGATGAACAACGACCCAGATGTACAAAACTCATACTGTCTTATTTGTTATACTATGCCAAGAGAGAAATCATACTTAAATGGCATGCCCATTACTCTCCCTCCATGGTCTCATGGAAGAACTCTATTAATGCTCTTCTTCTGATGTATAAGTTAACTTATATCAGTAGAAACTGCCCTAAAAAGTCTGATAGGGTTTGGCAGCAATGGACAGCCTAGTGGTGCAGTTCATCTTGACCTGCTTTTTATTCGACTGGGCTGGGTGGCTGTGGTGCCCTATCATGGATGTTGTGAGATATGACCCTGACTGAGAGCCTTAGTTCAGGTTCTATGTAGGTTTGGGTAACTTATCCCATATGGACATTGTACTGCTATTACTGCTGTTATTTGTGCTGTTATTATGCCATTGAGTGTTGTTGAACCTTGTAAAATGCCAACGTTTCAATAAAGGAACATTTTGTTTTGCCTTTAGTTATACATTAAACTCTTTACTTGATCTCCTACTGCTTTCATCCATTAACTCATTCACTGCTTTGCCTTTAGGACAAAGCTGCATGGCAACATTTGATGACATCACGTGCTGTCTCAATGGAGACTTGGAGTCTGGAAAGCTGCATGGGCGGGTGAGAGACGATCAGGGCTGTGTTACACTGGGAAGCACTGGGACTCATGCTAGCAGCAGGATTGTTGTAACCTGTGTGGATAAGTGAAGCTCATGTTTTTAAGATCAATATAAAAAAGTGGGATTGCGCTACCTCAATAACAGGGTAAGGTATTGACTGAAACATGACAATAAATAACTAAAAATATAGACATTTCATATATATACAGTGCCAGTGCAAAATATATCTGTGAACATTTATATGTAGCGGGTGCCCTGCATCTCCCGCGGCCTTGCCAAGCTGGGTGCCGCCAGACTTTTTACACAGGCTCTCATGAGAGAGAGAGCCTGTCAGTTTCTGCAGGGGATTCCTCCCTCCCTCTCCATGGCACTGCATAGTACAAGTGGTGCTCGTATAGGACACAGACCACCCGTCTTACTACCTCCCCTGCATCCTCATCGACAGGGGAAGAGAGCCAATCAAGAACAAGTAGAACAGTTGCAAAACATTGTGGGATATATAGTCCCATAGCTTTGTATGGGGGCAGGAACTACAAGAACCAGAATGCTCTGGGGGAAAAGAACTAAAGGCTCCATCTTGTTTTCCTGAGGGAATTCAGCCACCACATGGCAGGAGAAGAGACTGGACCCAGGGGAGAGGTGTTGCCTCCTGGGTCAGTTCCCCAGCTCGTTTACAAATTCCACAGCCGTTCGGGGACATCCAGCCTGAGAGAGGGAATTTCAGCTGCATATCCAGGCACACCAACGGCGTGAAGTGTTCCAGTGAGACAGAGTATAGACAGAGTTTCCTCACTTTTGCCTATACTTACCAGAACCTGGGTCTCATCACCGTTAAGCAGTCACAGTGTCCGCCTTGTTATTCTGATACTGTCAGCATACTACAGATACACTTTGCCTAGCAGGAGTTTAAGTGCACCAACTAAAGTGGCTAGCCGAAGATCCAAGGCCTCATCCATCTTACAAGGGACTGAAGTTACTGGTGCCATACAGGCACGCACACACATATTCAGGGCTCTGTATATGTAGTGGCTGTGCAGGATAGTTTATGTTGGGAGTTAAGCCATTGAATGTTGATTTGGGTACAGTGTTTGTAGTTAGGCCTGTGGTATCAGGGGAGAGAAGAGAGTGGTGTCACATAAGATAGAGTCGTTCTTCTGCTCTCCTCCTGCCTGGACTCAAAGAGCCAATTTATGTAGAGGTAACCAATCTGACATAGAGTTGCCATTGCTAAAGTGTTTGCCTCTGCTCTTGGGGTTATTCTTAGGTTAGGAATCCCCTGAAAGCAGCCTGAATATAGTATTGAGCTATATTGCTCTTGGTCTTAGTTATGTGTTCAGTTGATTTCTCACTTGATATATATATATATATATATATATATATATATATATATATATATATATATATATATATATATACTGTTACTGTCTGTTACTTTTCCACAGAAAACTTATCGTAAAGACAATTTCTGGTGTTTTATCATAATGTGTGTTTTTTTTCATTGGTCCTTGCAATTACAGTATTGCCAGGTGTACCAGGGGGGCTGAGACTGTTATTGGGGTTGAGAGGCAGAGTACGGAACCAAACATACTTAAGCGGCTCCTGCAGGGGTAGCACTACACATATAAATAAATAGTGCAAAAAGTCCACTTAAATTGAATATAAATAATACGTTTTCTTATGAATTGTGAAATTGAGAAAGTCTATTCAATAAAATGCTTCACAGAAAAAACACCACTGTTTCGACAATTTCCAACTTGTGCTCCTTTCACCAAGTGAAGTGCAAGCTCACCTTCATTATAGACCCCAACAAGGCTCAACTAAGCATGTAGGCAAATCAATCTGATGAACCAACCACTGGTGTTCAGGTTTTTAAGAGCGATAGGTTTCCCTCTCCAAAATAGTTCCACACAGCTCACAAGCAGGTCGTAGGCAACAAACAGAAAAGAACAGCCTCCAATAGTGCAGTACCTGGGTTAATATGTTCAACAAACCGCACAGACCCCACTTCATGAAATAGACTCACATTTATTTGGTAAAAATAAGCATGTCATAAACATCCAGCATCTCACGTAATCCAGTGAATACTCCCACCGCCAGGCTTAACCTCTACGTATTAACATATTAACCCAAGTACTGCACTATTGGAGGCTGTTCTTTTCTGTTTGTTGCCTATGACCTGCATGTGAGCTGTGGGAACAGTTTAGGGATGGCACCTTCCTGTTCCAGCATGACTGCACACCAGTGCACAAAGCAAGATCCATAAAGACATGGATGAGCGAGTTTGGGGTGGAGGAAATTGACTGGCCTTCACAGAGTCCTGACCTCAACCTGATAGAACACCTTTTGGATGAATTAGAACGGAGACTGCAAGCCAGGTCTTCTCGTCCAACATCATTACCTGACCTCACAAATGCTCTTCTCTAAGAATGGGCAAACATTCCCATAGACCAGGGATATGCAATTAGCGGACCTCCAGCTGTTGCAAAACTACAAGTCCCATCATGCCTCTGCCTCTGGGTGCCATGCTTGTGGCTGTCAGAGTCTTGCTATGCCTCATGGGACTTGTAGTTCTGCAACAGCTGGAGGTCCGCTAATTGCATATCCCTGCCATAGACACACTCCTAAACCTTGTGTATAGCCTTCCCAGAAGAGTTGAAGCTGTTATAGCTACAGAGGGTGGGTCAACTCAACATTGAACCCTACGGACTAAGGCCCAGTTCACACTGATGTGACAAGCGCTCTGACTTTGGAGCACTTGTCGCATCAGAAGTTGGACCCCATTCAGTGCAACGGAACCGTTCTAACTGGTGCGACTTGAGTCGCTCCCACTTATAAAAAGGTTCCTGCATTACTTTTGGTCCGACTTTGGTACGACTTGCATTGACTTCTGTTAAAGAAGTTGCATGCAAGTCGTACCGAAGTCGCGCTGGGGTCCGGCTTCAAAGTCATGCGACTTTGAAGCCATGGCAGTGTGAACACAGACTAAGACTGGGATGCCATTAAAGTTCATTTGCGTGTAAAGGCAGGCATCCCAATTCTTTTGGCAAAATAGTATATCTTTCGGGCACTTGAATGTTTTAAGATATCCTGCACTTCTTATTCCATGGACTTTCTATATATGTGTTTATTTCACTTATATATTTAAGGGGGGTGCGGAAAGAAAAATTATTGTATTTATCACTGATTGTTTTATATCAAGTAGAGGTGCACACTTTTGTGGTTACGCAGTGATTGTGTGGTATAATAATGATGTAAAAGATAAGTAATGAGGTCACCATTAGCCCAGCTGTCAATAGCTATTGAGAAAGCAGCAGCTGCTTGTACTCTTTGTGTTCAGGATTCCCTGGCCATGTAAGCAAATGGACAGAGAATGGAGCCTTATTTAATTGCCTGTATATGGCCACATGGCTGTATTTAGGCAATAACTTTGACCAAATATGGCCATAGTTGGGCAGTGATGTCACTACTATCCCCTGCCTTTTTATAGCTGATGACAGCTTGGGGAGCGATTATTCATGTTAGAGAAATTATACTTTAAATGTCCTCTATGAAAACATCATTTGATATGAATATGGCCTTATAGCTCTTGTGATAATATGCTTAGACTTGCATTATATAGCTCTAGTTATAATATGCTTAGACTTGCATTATTTGAAACATCCTGTTGTTTGCAAATGGCTTAGGGTGTTTTCCAAGTCAGTATCCTGTATAACCATTGTGAATGTATATAAAAAGTCTGTAACGGATATTTCCACCTTTCCTGTTGTGTTCAGAATAAAGTTGAAACACGTGACTGGGCATTTTTAAAACAGGAAAGGGGGGTATCCAGGGCCTATAAAAAAGACATGTACTACAATATTCTCTTCAGAAATGAAATGACACCACATGAGCTTGTAATGTAAATGTAATTCATTTCGCTTGCATATGCAATAAATGTTATCTTGATTCCCGAGGACGGTCTTAAGACAGTGAAGTATTTCCGTAACAGTTTGGTCCTTCGAGAGCCGGAAGTCCAAGTTCCCGAGACGCACTGGATCAACTCAGTGACCGATGACCGTACGGAAAAACTGTAAGTCCTCCGTCTCAAATTAGACGTTAAAGAGAGGCCGGCCTGCTGAACTAGGGCCTCCCGGGCAGCGACTTATCAGATCAGCACAAGAGACCACTCTCGGGACAAGGTAAGATTTTTATTTATTTTATTATTAACCTTTTGGGTTAGACTTGATTAGGAATTTAATGAATAAGGGATTTTAATACATACATACAATATAGAGATTGATCGAATGTTTATTTGTTTCTGTTCTACCTGCTTTACCCTTGTGGAGGGGAAATAAGTGGTCACGTATTCCCCGTATAGATCCGTCCAGATGGCCTAACAATACTCTATTATAAAACATATAGAGAGGTCTTAGTACCAAGGCTATGCCGCTACCTAAATGGGTTGGGCGATAGATCTGAGATGAGTAGAGACGCATTGAAAGCATCTATTACAACAATATTGAAAGAAGGGAAAGACAAATTACTGTGCTCGAGCTATCGCCCAATCTCCCTCCTGAATAACGATACAAAAATCCTCGCAAAAGTCTTGGCAGAAAGACTGAAGGAATTTATGAACCTCTTAGTTGATCCAGACCAGGCGGGGTTTGTCCCTAATAGGGAGGGAAAGGATAATGGGATTAGAGCACTTCTCCTGACCGGGAAAATGAGGGAGGATGGACCCCCAGGACTACTCCTGTCTATTGATGCCGAAAAGGCCTTCGACAGGGTAGACTGGGGGTTCATATTTCAGACTCTGGAGGCTGTGGGTCTGGGCCCTAAAATGATCAGTAAGATAAAGTCCCTTTACCATCATCCAACCGCGGCAATTAAAGTCAATGGCACTACTTCTCAACCTTTTGAGATGGAGAGGGGCACGAGACAGGGCTGCCCCCTGTCTCCGCTTCTCTTTGTCTTAGCCATGGAACCCTTTTTGGCCTCAATTCGAAGAGACCCTGATATTCGAGGAGTCGTGGTAGATGGCGAGGAGCACAAAGTCGCAGCATATGCGGACGATGTGCTATTTTTTATAACCGACCCCACCACGACGATGCCAAACATATTAAAAGCAATAAGGAAATACGGAGAGGTATCCAACTTTCAAATAAATATGAATAAATCAGAAATATTAAATATAAATATAAGTAAGTCAGGGATAGAAAGTCTAAAAAAAGAATTTAGTTTTAAATGGACCAAAGAACTAAAATATCTGGGTATTAAACTAACTAATTCAATCAAGAAGACGTTTAACACCAACTACATGCCCCTACTAGACTCAGTAAGATCAGAATGCAATAGACTTTATTGCAAGGCCCTATCCTGGATTGGTCGCATCAATGTCATTAAAATGGTTTTATTACCCAAGATTACGTACCTCTTTCAGATGCTACCAGTCCCACTGCCTCAGTACTATCTGAAGATGCTTAGGAAAATTCTCATGACCTTTATCTGGAAAAATAAAAAACCGAGAGTCTCATTTCAGACATTAAAACTAAGAAAAATGGATGGGGGCCTGGCTGTCCCCGATGTGCAGTTGTATTATAAAGCCGTAGTCCTATCCAGGATTGTAGAATGGGCGACAAGAGGTAAACGGAAAAAATGGGTGAAATTAGAAGAAGATTTAAGTAAAACGCAATTAGGCACTATAGCTTGGAACCCCCCACACTTTAGATCACTGGCAGATAGTACACATACAATAACTAGAAATGTTTTCAAAATATGGGACGGGGTCTACAAGAAGGTGAATGGGAAGTATAATTCACCTTTGATCACTTTAATAGACAACACATTGTTTACACCAGGAATAGAGAGTATAGGAGGAAAGGAAGCACTTTGGGGGAAAACACAATTGAGAGAAGTCACGAACGAAGGTAAAATTTTGTCACTCCACCAGCTTACACACGGTAGGAGCACACGGGGCTTGGATGGATGGCGATATCTCCAATTAAAACATTTTCTGAAAAGGCTCCCGCAGCCAATTAGGTCGGGAGAGCAACTAACAGACTTTGAAAAATTGTGTGATAAGGAGGCGCCAAGAAATATAGTCTCCCAGATTTATAAAATCTTGTTGGCTTCAGAAAAATTGGAGTTACCGCCATATATAGTTAAATGGGAGAAGGATTTAGGCACTAAAAAGGACACAGATACAATCAAAAGAATTTTCAAAATGAGCGCCAATTCAAAAATAGATTCTCGAACGGCCGAAATGAATTACAAATGCATCAGTAGAAGCTACCTGACCCCGGAGATATTAAGTAAATATCAAAAAGGGCCAGCCACCTGCTGGCGAGGCTGCCAGGCTATCGGAACAATGGGACATATGTGGTGGGGCTGTCCTACAATCCAAAGCTTTTGGTGCAAAATATTGCCTCTTATTAAGGAAATTACAGGAATAGAGGTAGCAGATGACCCCTGGGAGGTCCTGTTTCTCGGGGGATTAAGGGACTCAAACAACTGCAAACAGTCCTTAGTTCCCCTGCTCCTGAATGCGGCAAAACGAACGATCCCAAGGAACTGGCAGAAGAGGGAAAGCCCTGAGCTATGGGAGTGGTTCGACGCAATAGAGGAGAGTTGCAATATGGAGACACTAGGGAGTAGATTGGAGGACTTAAGGAGTAAAAATTCGGGCAGGTGGGACGGTTGGAAAAAATTCAAAAAAACTTGGAACTACGCCAAAGAGATCCAATCTATAGCCTAATAAAAAAAAAAAAAAAAGAGTGGTTAACCGAAACTAGACCCTGGAGAGGGGGAACGGGAGGGTTGGGTGGGGGGTAGGCGGGTGGGAAGGGGTAGTCGTAGTAGAATTCAATACTTCTATCACATATGAGCGACACTAGACGAGATTGAGTAAAACCACTAGCCTTGGGTTCATAGTGGCTTTAATTGTTCTTTTACACTTTTGATATGGCAAAGAGTCACGATGATGAGACAAACGAGAGAGGGACAGTTATGGAAATGAACTGCAAAGTTGATTTACACCTCTCGGTATGGTCGACTGATGTGACAAAAAAAAAAAAAAAAAGATCCGTCTGTGGCCATCCTGGATGGGCAGACCTAGTGACTAGCCGGCGTTTTGGGAAGACGCGCTCAGGGCGACCTGGCGGCAGTCGAGCACCACGAGTGTTCTCTCTCTTGTGTGTTCTTGTCTGTTTCTCCGGGTTAATTGTCATTTGATATAGAGGTATGATCCCATACTAATATCCGGGTGCAGATAAAGGAAATTTGTCAATTGGATCTTGAATCCAGACAGCCTTGTAAGCTGCAGAAAATTCCCGTGGGGACACATAAATACTCCTAGATCAAAACCTAAAGAATCCCCTGTTGGTACAAGGGTGTAGCCTGATAGATTTCCAGGTAACAAACAGAGGACATTTTGGTGGACCCGCAGTGTCTATGCCAGCCTCATATGTTGTATAAATCCTGAGCAGGCACATAAATACACTTGGATCAAGGATTGAAATATTAAATGTTTTGATAGGATGAAAGAGCAGTCGGGAGAACTCAGTCTCCTTGTAATTCTGTAAATTCTCTCTACAAGTTAGTGAAGTATTAAAGTACTAAGACACCAGTGTTTTAGCAGAACACAAGATCAGTAATCTAGAAGTGATATATCACAGCTAGAAAGTCTGTGAGTGACTGCAAGTGATAAGATACTGTGTGGGTAAGTTATGTCCAGGGCCATCTTTAATATTGATAGGACCCTGGGCAAAAAAATTTTTTGGGCCCCCCTCCTCCAGGAAATTTCGCTCTCCACCTGCTTTGAGACATACAATAAAAAGCAGCTAGACTTAAAATCAGTTTACTGAATCAGATCAGACAGCGATTGCGATTGGTTGCCAGAGGTTACAGTGTATCATTACCACTCACTGACTGGTTGCTAGAGGTTACAGCACATCATTTATGCTTGTTGATTGATTGCTAGAGATTACTGTACATCAATACTGCTCACTGATTGGTTGCTATAAGTTACTGCACATCATTACTGCTTACTGATTGGTTGCTAGAGGTTACAGCACATCATCTCCTCACTGCCTGCACACCATAGACTGGGGAGGTGAGGGGGCCCATTGATAGACAGAAAACTCCTAGGGATACTAAGACTCCTGGGCTCAGTGGCAGTGCTGGGGGCAGGGGAGGGTGTGAACAATGGCAATGCTGATTTTTTTATACTGACTACCAATATAAAGAGGAGTTTCAACACTGACCACCAATGTAGGGGGACATTCACACTGGCCACTAGTGTGAATGAAAGGATTCTACATCAAGCACCAATGTAATGAGAAGATTTACACTGACCACCAATGTAACTAAGACATTTAGCCTGTGTTCACATTTGTGTGTGTTGGGAAAGCATGCAAAATCGCTTTCCTGAAACCACAGAAATGTGCTACCCTTTAGCAGATACACAGCAGTGCCATTAATTAAAATTAAATAACACCCTCACGCATCTGCTGATGTTCCTTGGCACCGTGTGATTTTGGAAAAGTGTTTGGGAGTTTCTTCTGCATTTGTAGCTCATAGAGCAGCCCATTGAAATGAATGGGCTGCCCTACACATGATCTACATCTTTATCCACCCTGTCAGTACACCTTTGCATCCTTAAATCCATGCCAACCTCTGCACCCCAGACCTCCCCCATCCTCTCCACTCCCCCTCCCCTTTCACTCTACCTGCCTCCTCTGCTCATCTTTGCACCCACCTTACTTAGCTCTTGCTCACCTGTGCACCCCAAACTATAATTCCTTCTCTGCCTATCTCTGCACATCCCACACTACCCCCCCCCCCATCACCACCACCACCACCACCAATTTGCTTACCTTTGCAGAACAGGCTGATGTTAGGATTAATGACCACAGTTGTAGGCAGGACTTTCAAGCATGCCCCTTTACCTCCCCAGTGGGCAGCATTCAGTATAGGTGATGGTGGATATGACCTCAGGGGAGCATGATATACATATGAATACCGCCTCTATTTACATGTGAATGCTGCTGGTCTGTCGCTATTTACATATGAATGCGGTTGCTATTTACATATCAATGTTGGTATTTACATATAAACACAGGGTCTGCAGTTGAGTCATCTGTACAAAACAATAGGGCAGAGCTGGGCAGCATTAGTAACAGAACTTTACACTGAGATATCAGGACACAGCACAGGAATAAAACCTCAAGGGACAAGGGAATTTAAACTGGGATAGTTGCCAAGTATGAGGCAGCTGCTTTGGGCCCCACAACAATGACAGGGCCCAGGGCAGCTGCCCCTTTTGCCCTGCCTTAAAGACGGCCCTGGTTATGTCATTGTGAGAAGACATTAACAAAAAAAGAGCTCCGTATGCATGATAAACAAAATAGGTATGATCTATGGAAAATCTGTTGGTATGAATGAAGATACTAAGTATATGTGTAGTCTTGACAAAGAGGATGTGACATTTCTTAAGATGTGGAAAACAAAGTATGATTTTGATGCATTTTTAAATAAGGATTGTTGTGTAATACTGTGTAGAAAGCTTAAAAATGATGCCGGCATGAAACTAAGGAAACAGAAGACATTAGGTCTTCCCCAGGCAAAGAAATGGCTTGAGGAGGCTAACCGTAGATTAAATTCAGAAAACCATAAAAAGACTATGTTTTTAGATAAAGAGGAGGACATTAATATGACCGTCCTCCGAAGTTTAAGTTCAGCAAGTATTGGCTGAACAAAACGCAACAAACCAAATGCACCCGACAGCCCCCGCACATACTTTGGAGGATTCTCCAACCCCACCGACAGTCGCTGCTCCCCCTCTGACTTCAACACCCGCCCCCAATTCCCTATATCCTATTGGAGACCTGCAATCCCCACCACCGTATGGAACAGAGGCATGCAATAAGCCACCCCCATTGACCTCCTGACTATCAACGGATAACCCTTTTACCATGCAACCTGACTCTCCACTGTTTGTTGTTCTCCCCGTGGTCACCTGGGTCACCCTCAGATGCAACCGATTCTCCTAAGGCTGCAGCTAAACCCCCTCTTAAGATGACTCTTGCTGTCCAGAGGAGTCTCCAAGGGACCCCTCTTACAGTAACGGTTACAAAATTTCTTGGGGACCTGGTGAACTAATTGATCTCCCCCTCAGCTGGGGAACAAACAGAATGTGGAGAGGAAGAGTTTACACTAATTGAAGTTCCCAAGCCTAGGGCAGGACAAAAAGTAGGAGGTATAGTAGTCCCTAACACTATGATGGTCTATCGCCCCTGGACCCCCGAGTATGTTAAAAAAGCTATTGAAGGGATATCACATCCCAAGGCCAACATAGCTCAATTCAGGGACTGTATCATGGGAATGATTGCTAGCTATCATCCCAATGGGAGGCAAATAGAGCAGGTCATCAGACAGATCTTGGGTCCCGACTGGCATCATGTTGTGGGAGATTGGAGTGGATTAAGCAATCAGGGAGTGGTGTTGCCTCATGATGATGCAGCACTCGAAGACAGGAGAAATTTCCTTATAGCAAGGATAGAGAATAGATGGATACGTCGAGCCGACTGGTCCATTATAAATCAGTGTGTGCAGGGAGAAGAGGAAACAGTGGACAATTTCATTGTTAGTATGAGGGAAATTTTCAATAATCACTCTGGAATAGAAGTCCCAGTAAATCAAGTGAATGATAGCCCATATGAGCAACAGCTAAAGAATGCAATCTTGAAGGGGCTGCTGCCCCTATATCAAGTTTTGTTACCAAACACATGATCAACCATAGGATCTGTAGCCTTCAGGAGCTGATCGAGTATGCGAGGCATGCTGAACGACACTTCCAATAAAAAAGAAAGTACAGCAAGGGAAGGTGTTTATAGTAGGTAAAGGTAATGATGTGTATGTCATTGAGAAGGAGAACAGAAGGATGGGAAACACCCGAACAAGGCCCCGCATTCAGGATTATGAGAAGAGGGGGGAGGTGTTTCCTGTGTGGTAAAAGAGGGCATTTGGCAAAATAATGTAGGTCAAACAGAGAGGAAGAAGCATGACTAGAAGATGTTGGTATGTCTGCAGAGAGAGAGATACAGAAGAAAATGATGAGAAAGAATCTGAAATTTTGGAATGTGTGCACTGTTAAAACTAGTTTGCATGCTGAAGTCAAGCCATAAATAACCTTGGTTGTGAAGAGTAGATGGGTAACATTTCTCTGTGATACTGGGGCTTGTAGGGCCCTAATACACCTGCTGGATATGCTCCCAGGGGTAAAGAAAAAAGGTGTAGTATATGTAAAATCTGCAAAGGGGTTGATGTACCAGGAGGTCGTGTCTAAAGGCCTTACTGTGAAACATCCACAGACAGGTAAAAAGTCTCAGTGTAAAATTGTAATTTTGACTAAATGTCCTTTTAGTTTGTTGGGTAGAAACATGTTGCACGCTCTTGATATTTCTGTCGTACCAGTG
The DNA here is from genome assembly GCF_042186555.1 of Aquarana catesbeiana. Classification (NCBI taxonomy): domain Eukaryota; kingdom Metazoa; phylum Chordata; class Amphibia; order Anura; family Ranidae; genus Aquarana; species Aquarana catesbeiana. The sequence goes on along the minus strand of NC_133333.1, from coordinate 202,574,162 downwards.
GAGGGAGGTCTCAAAGCCCATCGGCTGTGTGAAAATCAAATCACAGCCATGGATAATGAGCCCCGATACTGGTACAGCCTGAAATTTGCAAACTGAGGGATTAAATATACCCAAAACCCTGGCAGAAATAATTGACGAAGAGCCTATGAGGAAAAGGTATAAGGTCCAGACAAACCTCTATAGCACCATGTACTACAGAAAGACCTCTGGGCCCTATAAGTCCTATGAGAAACAGTTAATGAGTCTCACTAACACTGAAGTGTTCTTAAAAAGCCTGGACTTTAACAAGGAAGGAAATAGCATGGCTACTTGTCTCCTACCACAGCCTATTCTGCAAATATACAGGCAGGATACTGTACCTTGTGTTTCGGTCACCCAGAACCCCAAGGCATCATGGCATGAGCGAGGAGAACTTGTCATGGACTGGGTCCAATTGACAGATGAGAAACTAAAATCCCGAGGGATTCAGAGGTATAAGAAGCATAAGGGAGGGAAAGATGGGTGGAGACTCATGCAGGATTTACAGGCGGTCAATAGGGCCGTATTACCGAGGGCCCCGGTGGTCCCAGACCCACGTGTCCTCCTGAACGACCTCTACTCAGAGAACAAGGTATTTTCTGTCATCAATATCAGTAATGCTTCTTTTCCATTCCCTTACACAAAGACAGTTAGTTCTGGTTTGCATTTATGTACAAGGGAAAAAAAGTACACATACATTAGGTTATCCCAGGGATATTGTGAAAGTCTAACTATCCTCTCACAAGAAATGTCCTGTACTTTCTGCATGATATTTTTGATGATCCCATCTTTCTAATAAAGTCAAGTTTTCTACTACATCCGATGTGCGGCATCCAGATCTTCTCATTTCAAGCCAATTTGTCTTGGTTTGCACCTTCCAGTGGGAGCTAAATTCTCTTATACGTGGATGACATTCTGGTAGCGGCTCCTTCGGAGCGACAATGTAAAATTGATACCTTGGCTCTGATGCATTTCCTCGCAGACCAAGGTCAAAAGGTCAGCAAAGACAAATTGCAACTGTGGAAAGAAAAGGTCATATACCTGGGTTATATTTTATCTCAAGAAGGCAGGCATTTGGATGAGATCCGAAAAGAGGCCATCCTTCAAGTCCCCAAACCACGTACCAAAAAAGAAATTATGTCATTTCTTGGCATGGCAAATTTCTGTAGAGCATGGATAGCAAATTATGCTATCTTTCTGATCTCATATATGGTTCACCAATGTCTGCAAAAGATCCCATCCAGTGGAATGTGCAAGCAGAGGATGCATTTATGAAGGTAAAGCACCTCATTGTGGGTTCCTCTGTGCTTAGCCTTCCTAATTACAGTAAAACCTTTTATCAGACTGTAAATTGTAAAGGGGTACATGACTTCTGTTCTCACACAGGTTTATGGGGACAAGCACAAACCAATTGCATTCTTTTCAACTAAATTAGATCCAGTAGCCCGGAGTTTGCCCCACTGTGTACAAGCTGTAGTAGCAGCCTCATTGGCCATACGGTCCTCTGCACTGATAGTACTGTTCCACCCCCTGGTTCTTAAAGTCTCACATGCCATTTCAGTAATCTTACTACAAGACAAAATCTCCTATTTATCTCCAGCCAGGCATCTATCATGTATGACTACTCATCTGGGACAGCCGGTCATTACAATCAAGTGGTGTACCACATTGAACTGTTACCAACACCTAGTGACAGGAATCCAAATGATTCTATAGCTCAAATTGATGAACGGGTACTCCCTAGGAAGGATCTCACTGATGTTCCCTTTCCAGATGCTGACATTACCTTTTTGTTGATGGGTCTTGTAAAAGGACGATAAAGGGGTAAATCAGACAGCTAATACGCTTTCTCTACTATACACATATTTGCCCATTTGCCCGGCAATGGAAAAATAGGGGTATGATCACGTCCACAGGTAAACCAATCTTGCATAGAGATCTTATCCTTGCCCTTGTATCCTTGTACAAAAACCAGCACAAGTGACTATTTGTAAATGTACAGCACACAGAAAGGGAACAGATCCAATTACTCTAGGGAATGTACTAGCAGACAAGACCGCAAGGGAAGCTGCTATAGGACAGCAAATAACACACATATACTATACAGGTCCCCTGTAAAAGAAAATGGTGAGGTACGGAAAGCTATTGATAAAACATGGTTATCAGAAATGGCGAAAACATTACCGGCAGGTGAAAAACAAATGTGGTTATCTAAAGGGGCAACGCTGGTCAATGGTATATACACAAGTACAGAAGGTAAACCCATATTACCTACATCACTATTTAGATATGCTGCATTATTGAGCCATGGGCAAGCCCATATCTCAAAAGGAGGGATGGTACAGGTGATCAACAAGGTGTTCACAACATATGGGTTTACGAACTACTCTAGAAATTTTTGCCTCACATGTCTGCTTTGTAACAGATACCATGCTCAAGGTACCCTAAGACCCTTAAAGTGGATGTAAACCCGAATTTTTTTTTTTTTTTTTTTTTATTATAATGTAGAGTATAAGATTTCCTATCATTTGAGCCCAGTCTTGCCACACAGAGTTAATCCATCTCTAAGCAATCCTCTTTTATTGTTCAGGGATAAAAATCTTGACAAACTGAGAAACTCCCCCTTGCTGTGAGTGACAGCCTAAGACACAGGCATTATTTTTTAATTCCCTCCCCCACTCCTTTCTTCAGCAGCTCTGCAAGGATTGGCTGTTCCACACCTCACCATGATTTGGCATGCTGAAGTCATGTGGTTACTTTCCTGTCTTTTCACTGGATGTTAGAGATCATAGCAGAATTTCAGCAGAAGTTCAGTGTTAGAAATACACAGAAGAAAATTCATATTGACAAGGAGTGTAGAGGTGGGCGGGGAGTCTACTGACATCACGACTCCACCCACCGAGCTCCAGACAACAGACCCGCCCACAGAATCTGCAGTTTTTCGGGTCTAATAACAGACAGAGGGGAGACATTTGACAGGTAAAGATACATGCAGGAGACATGTATATCCTTATAGATAACCCCTATGGCAGTAGTTTAGAAAAGATGACATTGGGTTTACATCCACTTTAAGGGCTCATTTCCCACAAACCCCTTATCCCTTTCACACGATATGCATGGATTTTATTGAATTGAACAAATGTGAGAATAAAAAGTTCTGTCTGATTATTGTTGACATGTTTATAAAATGGGTGTAAGCGTTTCCTATGACACACCCAGATGGGCAGTCAGTAGCCAAAGTACTAATCAAAGAGGCGATTCCACGTCAAGGGATCCACTCTGTGATTTACAGTGACAACGGCTCCCATTTTGTAATCTGAACAATACAACAAATTGGTAAATGGTATAATATTGATCTAAAAAACCACTGTGTCTACCACCCACAATCTGTGGGCACAGTGGAGAGACACAATGGTACCTTAAAGAGTAAACTAAGAAAATTGATAAAGGAAACAGGAAAGAACTGGGTTCAGTGTCTGCCGATGGCATTGTTGAGCACAAGAATTACCCCTACTGCTAAAGGACTAACACTGTATGAAATGTTGTATGGTAAACCTTATTATATTCCACAACTAGCCACCGTTCCTTTCCCTGAAGAGGAAACAGACTTGACTTGTATAAAAAATATTACTGGGTCGGAATATGCAAATGAGAAAAATAGCTACCCTAAGACTAAAATGCAAAGTATACCCCCATCAGTACAAGCATTACCAGGAAATTGTACTTGTTTCTCTAACAACGACAGGAACGGTACAAATGTTGGCATCCTATCTCCTGAATACTGTGCAACTACAATCCTTACCACAGACATTAAGTACAAACTAAAATGGTTTCAGGAACAAAAATGGCTATTGGCTGATGTTTGGTGGCTGTGTGGAGACAGTAGACTAAGGCCCAGACTACCACCTAGATAGGAGGGTAGTTGTGCCCTTACCTGATTGCTGCTTCCCATTTATATAGTTCCTATGAGTAACAAATCAATGAAACTGCCAGGTAAATACTATTTTAAATGAATTAAGCGAGAAACACCACAAGGATCATTTGACAACCGAGTGTAGAGAGTATATAGACAAAATAGGTGTTTCACGAGGAGTTCCAGATGAATTTAAAGTGCAGAATCAAATAACAGCAGGACTCACCTCACTCTTCATATGGGTCCAGCCCAAAAAGAACGTCGGCTGGATAAACTACATCTACTACAACTGGCAGAGGTTTGTGAATTACACCAGAGATGCTATCAAAGGCATAGCAGCACAAGTGGACGCCACCTCTTTGACATCGTGGCAGAACCGTATAGCGTTGGATATGTTGCTGGCAGAAAGGGGCGGGGTATGCAAAATGTTCGGCACCTTCTGCTGCACTTTTATTGCAAACAATATGGCACCTGATGGAAGTATCGCCTTATAAAGGCCTACAAATGCTATCTGAAGTAGCTGAGAACTCTGGTGTAGAGAACCCCCTAACAGGACTCTTCGAAAAATGGTTTGGTAAATGGGGTGATCTTGCAAAAAGTTTGCTTATCTCTATTGTCATGGCAGCTGCAGTTACTACATTGTGTGGATGTTGCTGCATTCCCTGTATTAGGGGAATTCTTCAAAGATTGATTGACACATCTTTAACAAAAACTATGCTCCTCCAGAGCGACACGGAACTATCCTCATACCTGATGATGAATTTACAACTCTCACTAAGGACTCATCTGTCTAAATGATAATACCTGGTAAAATAAAAGAACCTGGATATTTGAATTATTGACATTATGAGTATAAAAGGAGGGAGATGTTAGAGAAATTATACTTTAAATGTCCTCTATGAAAACATCATTTGATATGAATATGGCCTTATAGCTGTAGTGATAATATGCTTAGACTTGCATTATATAGCTCTAGTTATAATATGCTTAGACTTGCATTATTTGAAACATCCTGTTGTTTGCAAATGGCTTAGGGAGTTTTCCAAGTCAGTATCCTGTATAACCATTGTGAATGTATATAAAAAGTCTGTAACGGATATTTCCATCTTTCCTGTTGTGTTCAGAATAAAGTTGAAACACGTGACTGGGCATTTTTAAAACAGGAAAGGGGGGTGTCCAGGGCCTATAAAAAAGACATGTACTACAATATTCTCTTCAGAAATTAAATGACACCACATGAGCTTGTAATGCAAATTTTATTCATTTCTCTTGCATATGCAATAAATGTTATCTTGATTCCCGAGGACGGTCTTAAGACAGTAACAATTCAGCTACTGTAACCATCATGGTTCTGTAATGTGTATCAAGTCATCAGGTTTCTTTTTTTTCAGCGAGCCAGCATCTGTGGGCATCATGACTGACGATAAGGGACATTTTTGGGATTTTTATTTATTTTAATAAAGAACTCGTCAAACATTTGGGCATCTTTAGTTATAGGTTATTTTATTTTGTGAGTGAGTACCCCATGCTCTATCACGTAAGGTGGTTCCTTTATAATTAAAGGGGCTTCCGGATTTTGATAACCCCCCCCCACCTGCAGGCCCCAAAAATCAATGTACAAGGGTTGTGGGGATGAGGTCATTGACCACCCCATGTTGGGGTCATGTGGCCTAGTACATGTGGGGGCATCAGGCACACTTGCCCCCCCTCCTAGCCAGCCTGCATGCTTGGATTAAGGGTGTGGTATAGATTTTAGGTCTAAAATGACACCTAGGCCTGAGCCCGAGAGTTGAACAGAGGATGACCCATACTCTCCACCAAAGCCCAGGTGACCTACAGTAGCAGGCCAACTACCTCTAATTCTTAGAGAGTTCAACTCTCTTTTTACTTCAGCCTAATACATAGCATACTTGTATACTTCACAGAAAAAGGGGATGTCTAGGCCAAATTACATTGTAACAAACAAATTTTACTTGAACAAAAAGAAATGTGAAAAGTCCATTCAACAGAGTAGCTTCACAAGTTGCATCTTTGTAACACAGTCTAATTTTCCTTCACTGGAAATCCACTGCCCATATTGGAAGATTAGCTCTACACTTATTAATTATGGGGGAAAAAAAACTTATCTGAAAACTGTACATGAATAAGCTGCCCCTGTTACACATAGGCACATGCTTACTGGTAAATCTGGCCCTGGTTATTGTATAATTTACTAACAGACTAAAGCTTGGAGCAGTAACAGGGTGAGCTTAGCTGATGGAAGAAATTGTTTTTAGTTATCTAACTCTAAATAAGACTCCATGCATGCTAGAATTTTTTTAAGCTCCTAGAAGCTGTTATTAGCATTTTTTTTCTGTTCCTAGAAGCTAAATAGTGTTATCCTATGTGTCCATACACAGTACTTAAGGCTATTAGTGTTTTTTTGAGTTTCAGCATCTAGAAGCAGAAAAAAAATAGTTTTTGTAGAGTTTTTGTGGAGTGTTTTTTCCAGCAGAAATGCTCCTAAACGCTGCTAAACGTTCCTAAACGCTACTGATAGTGTTTTTTTTAGCTCCCCCCCCCTTTTTTTTTAAAGGAACTGCAAAAACACTAATAAACAGTAACGCTCTTAAACGCTCCTCAATCACTGCTAAAATGCTGCTACAAAAAGCTATTACCAGCGTTTTTTTAATCTAGCTTTTTCCCAGCATTTTTTTAGCTTAAAAAAATGCTAGTGTGCATGGAGCCTTAGGCCTCATGTACACTGCAGCTGATAAATTCATGTTTTTGTGAGTTTGGGCGTTTTTTTTTTTTAACAGCCCATAAATTCCCCTCTATGTTATCCTATGTGTCCGTGCACACATGGACATTTTTTTAAGTTTATCAGCAGGGGAGTTTATGGGCTGTTGTCTGAATGCCCTAAAATCACGTTCAAGAGCAGTTCTTCTGACCACAAAAAACGCACATAGTGTGCATTTTTTACAATGTAGAGGTGAATGTAAGCTGGTGTAATTTTACAAAAATGTCCAAAACCACTGACTCTGCAAAAAGCTCAAAAATGCACACAAACTCTATAAAAAAACACTGTTAAAAGGGTGTTTTTAAAGCAGCGTTTTATTGCCAGTAACCCAGAAAGACTTTTTTGAATGTCCTGTGTGCCTGGAGTCTTAATTTAAAGATACATTACTCCACAGCACCTGCACCTAGAGAGGTCAGTGAGGGCTTGTTAGCTGTTTTACAATTTGTGGAGAGCACGCAATTACTTTAATGACCATAGCCTAGGATCAGATTAACATGAACTCCAGGAGGATAAAAAAAACACACACACACCATAAATGCAGTTATGTATTTATTACAACAATCATTAAAATTAATCTGGATAAATGTACTTTATTGGTTATTTGCAAGTTTTAAAAGCATGGATATAGTAATAGCTAATAATATTAATAAAAGATCAGTCTGGTGAAGATATGTGGGTTTTGACCCCAGTGCAGACGTTGGTTTCTTTCCCACCCATCTACTGCTGTGCCTAAACCCTCAAGCCCACGCTATACCACTCCTACTATTATGTTGAAGAAAGAGTTCTGCCCTCTGATTTGGCTACAATATTACAACACCCCTTGGCTTACATTTTCTACATAGTAAGTGTAAAGGCCCGCACACACGATACGAAAATTGGATGGAAAAATTTGTACGGCGAGCTGTCTGCTGATTTTTGGATCGTTAGTACAGTGCTTTCAACAGCCAGTTTGGCTTTTTCGTCAGACAAAAGCTGGATGTGCAGACTATAAATTTTTTGTCGGATGTGAACTCAACGTCCGATTTTCATTTCATTAGTACGGTTTTCGTACAAAAAAAATCGTAAGAGTAAAAGTACGCATGCTCAGAAACGAAAGCATACATACAAAACTATTCAACACATTACAGGGGGTCCCCGGGTTACAAACAAGATAGGGACTTTAGGTTTGTTCTTAAGTTGAATCTGTTTGTAAGTCAGAACAGGTACATTTTTTAAGTGTAGCTCCAGCCAAAAAAATCTATTTTTAAGTTTTGTAGATAGCATAGGGAAGGGTTATCACCCCTGTAACATTTGTTTTGCTGTCTGTGCCCCTGTTCAGAAGATTTCACCTCACTTTCTGTCCCAATGACAATTGGATTTTGAAAATTTGGGGTTATTAGGGAAATAAGGATTGGTGATAAAGCATCAGTGGAGACACCTTTTTCCCATATTAACTCTTACAGGAGTGAATTTCCCTTCCTAGGGGTAGATTTCATCTCACTTCCTGTTGTCTCCTTCCGTTTGTAAGTAGGAGTCGTTTGTAAGTCGGATGTTTGTAAGTAGGGGACCCCCTGTACTTCACTTCTGATGTTGAATTCTGTCGTATGAAAATTTTCTGATGGTGAGTAACCTCTTCACTTTCAATTTGAGACTAGCATGCAACAAAAAACTTACGAAAATTTGTCCAATAATCTGATCATGTGTACAAGGCTTTATACACTATGTGCAGGGGAAAATGGACAGAAAAGGTCCGGTATCAGCTGTGAATGCAGTTTCTATGCCACTGCACCTGTCTTTGAGTTATTAGCATCTAGCTTCTAGAACCACCTTGAAATTAATAAATGTTTACCAATATTAATGGAATAAACATTTTTATATATTTTAACTTGGCATAGGATTTAACTGATCTCTGCTGTTTAACTGTGTTAATTATATCAACCATTGGGAAAGCAACAGGATAAATTGCTAATTAGAACCTGGGTAGAAAAAAAATTATATAATTTTCCCTATGATCATGCTTTACAGGCATGGACAAAGTAATAGCCATCATGATGAAAGGTGTCCTTTACTGGTTTTTCAGTCCATGGAATGACCTTTAGTTTTACTATTTCATAGCCAGCCTCCTTAAATGCCATCTCCAGTTCTTCCTTAGTAATGGACAAAGAGAAAAACTTTTTATGACCAACATAATAATATGAACTCTTAAGCACACTCTGAATTACTATGTGACCCCCAGGTTTAATGAGGCTCTTGAGATTCCTCAAAACATTGGTGAAAGATTCTACATCTTTGCAGGGTGCTTCTAAACAGAGGCAACTAATCAGGCAGTCGGCTTGTGGTATGTCCTCCGGGTCAAATGGTTTTTTTTTCAGAGCATCACATTTCAGAACTTTTGTCACTGTTCTCCTTAGTTTTTCCTCCTTCTTCTTGCAGCTCTCATTGTCACTAAAAGAGGACATTGTAGTGTGTTATTATTACACGTTTCTAATAATCTTTATAGTAAATAAGCTCTATATGGATTGAAAGAAACCAGAGTACCTAGTACCAAGCTAAGTAAGAATCTTGTCTCCTTTAGCACCCTCTATTAGCACTGGAATGAGAAGAGTGGGTTCCACCAATTTAATTAAAGTGGTACTAAAGGTGATTTTGTTACTTGCTGTGCCCTTCCCCTCACCTAAATACTTACCCGAGTCCTGTATTGATCCAGCGATGTGCCCGTCTGCTGGTATTCTTTCCTCTTGCCCCACTCTCGCAAGCATGGCTGAAAGAAGCAGGAGCCATTGGCTCCTGCTGCTGTCAGTTAAATCCTGTGAGCAGAGAGTGGGGGGTGGGGCCGAACCAAGTTGTGTGTTTCAATGGACCCACATGTCTGCCCCCATAGCAAGTGTTTGCTATGTGGGCAGACACAGAAGAGGAGGAAGCCAAGATTGAGGGCAGGGAACCTGGGAAGGGGAGGTTCGGGGACCGTACCACAAGTTAGTTGCAATTTACATTTATACATTTTCTATATTTTACTTTGTGTGTAATTTTTTGAAGGTTTCTCCTAGGTGCAAGAAAATGATTATGCAGGTCAGTCCCTTTTACAGCACTACAGATAATATGAGAAAGGATTCTCACCTAGCCTTTAGCTGCTTTCTCCTCCTGTGGAAGCCATGTAAATATATTGGGAATATGGATTCTACATAACAGCAGTTACCCCTGTTTCAAAAAGGGGACATCTGGCAGGTTTAGGGCTTGTTCACCCCATATCAATTGAACTGCGTTGATCTGCAAACTATTGTTTTCTATGTGCCCTATATAGCACTCTCGGCAAATGTTGTTTTTGGATGCTTCTGTAGTCAAGGGAGCAGTGATTGATTGTTCTGGCCTGTTCGGGGTTTCACAGGCTGGGAGAGTCAAATGACCAGACTGAATATTTCTCATAGCCTAGACAACCTCTGGAGGGGAATGTTCAGATGGTGCCTAGGAGGCAATACATGGTCTGGAGCCCTACAGAGATCATTCTTTCCTCATCAGGGAGAGTTCCAAAGCCTCTGAGGCTGTTGCCTCCTGAGACAACCGGTGGACCGTGTAGCTGTTCTTTGAGGTATCAGCTGTGGCAGAGCTGAGAGCCCGAAGTGACCTTGAGAAGCTGGCTTTGGAACTTCACAATAAGGGCTCGGGTCTGGAGAAGGATTGCCACCCTCACTGGATTGTGTCTGAGGGAAGCTGAAAGTTGTGCAGCTATCCTGAGGACTTGTGAGTACTGTTCCTGAATTGTGATACTTGGAGACTGCATTACTTTGGAATGTAAGTGCTAGAGGTAGCCATAGACTGAGACAGCTCTCATAGTGCCTTAGAGTACAGGCCATTCCTCTGTGGCCCCAGTGGATCTGTGTATGCAAGCCTAGAGAAGAGAGTCCTCTTATTTTTGTGAAGGCAATTTTGAGTATCCCATGCTCTAACCCTCCTCCTGTTTGAAGTACTTAAAGCAATACATTTCAAAAAGACATAACCTAGACTAAGTTATTGGAGCTGGTGTGTCTATGGACTGGTGCTTGTGGGGACGGGCATCCTCTGTACTATTGGAAAGAACCAGCTATTCTGAGCAGCCCCTAGAGGGCTAGCACTACACTTATTTCCACCAAAACGCTGCGTTGAGGTGGGTGTTGGTGAAGTGCGTAAAAAAGCAGACACGCTGCTTTTATTGCAACATACCACACCTCACCTCATGTTAGTGCATTTCACTGCAATGCGGCAAAGAAGAGAATGAAAGTGTGTGACATTTCAATAAAGTTGTGTAGCGGTCATAATATATGTATAATATGATGTTGCATATATATGTTGTCATTTGGCGCCACCTAGCGGCCAAAATATAAAAGGACTGCATCTTTATTTTCTATTACTGTTCAGAAGTTGACATGGAAGTACTTTGTTTGTTTACCTCTGGACATTAACTTGACCTATCCAGAATGCTGAATAACTCCCATGAATCTTAAGGGAACAGACTGCATTGTGGGAAGCCTATAAAAGGGCTGGGAGCGGCCATCTTAGGTCTCTTGGACACGCATGGCCAGCCTGGGAGGAGCTGTGTGAAGTCTCCAGCACAGCGCGGCCTACCTCCACGGAGCAGGGATCCGAGCAGCGGCACTGTGATTTACCAGAGTGCTGGACTGATGGCGGGGCAAGACTGGAAAGGAGTCTGAGGGGCCTGTAGGAGTCATCTGGGAATTCCGGACCGTTTTATAGTGTGAAGCGGAGCAGCACAGCAGTGCCGGCCGGCCGGAGACAAAACCCTAAACATCTGAACGGAGTCCTCTGACAACACTGTCCTGGTTGGGTGAGAGGGCTGTTGCCTACAAGTTCATTGATGCATTTTTATACATACGTGTACACAAGACAGAGTTGCTGGGACCCTTAGTTCCACAAGCAGATTCAAGAGGATTTAGTACTGAATCTCTAGCATTAAATTTAGTTAAAGTGCCACAACACCAGAGCCTGGTTTTCATATTCTCAGTATACTTTGATGAGAAGTCATTAACCCTTGGATTACAAAATTATCTTGTTTGCTAGCAGAAGAAAAGAAGATAAAGAAAGACTGTTCAGTAACACAAGGCCTTGTGTCCCCTTACTATATAGGGGTAGTGTGATATTATTAGAGGGAGCTCCCAAATTGTGGTACTATATTTAATCAAGTTATCATTTGGTTTAGTATAGCCAATAAGTGCGCAGGAGATAGGACAGTGCTCAGAGTGAGATAGATTCACTCTGAAGGATGTCCTATTTGCTTTGCTATACCATTTATACGTTACTTCAGACAATTTATACCTGTATTATATTCTTGTAATATAAAGTTAAGTTGACTGTCAGATTATGTTGGTCTGATTGTACAACTATTGTAATACATCCCTTTAAAGTAATTACAGTAAACAAAGATTTACTTAAGTATAGCTGTATGGGTGTTATTTTCTTTGTATCCTCAAGTAAGTGAAGATCAAGGTAAAGACAAACAGGTATACTATATTGTGCACTGTGAATTTGTTTTAAGGTTTTGTGGTTATCACACACTATTACACATGATGGAACCTGAAGTGTCAGAGGTAGGGATAGCTTCAAGGGTCTGGGATGGCCAGTGGGAAAATGAACAAATTAGCAGCTCCTACGGGAGTAGTGCGCTACAGTTGAGAAAAAAAAAGATAGATAGTGTAATATATACAAACTAGTCAGGGAGGGCAGGACTGCTGTTACACAAACACATTATCCTAATAACACAATTGTGACACACCTGTTACCTTCCAGCTCACACACAAACTTGACAATTTTAGTCCAGTCTAATGCATCGGGATCCTTCCTCAGCCACTTCTGTAGCTGTGCTCGGTTTTGCTCAAGAAAGTCGGAAGTGATGATATTATTGAAAGCTTCACAAGCAGAGAGAAGCTGATAAATTGTGGGTCCAGCTCCAAAGTCAATTAGTAGGTCTCCTTTAACACCACCTTAGGGGACAAAAAAAGAGAGTGTAACTTTTTGTTTAGAAGCATAGAGGAGTCGAGGTGAAATCAGATTTATTCTGATAACACTGTGGTTAATGTATAACATACTTCTATGTGTGTTGTAGTAAGCAGTGCCCTGTGTAACAAACTGAATATCTTAATATTGACCTACCACATGGATTTTGTGCTAAGTCCTTTTCACCTCTGTTTTAAATGACAGTCTTTAACACTGAATGACCAAAGGATCCAAAGGATGAATATTTGAAAAGCTTTTCAATAGTAAATTAAGCAGGTTCTAAAAGAGTAAATACTATGGGGGGAGATTTACTAAAACTGGAGAACACAGAATCTGGTGCAGCTGTGCATGGGAGCCAATGAGCTCCCATGCAGCACTGCACCAGATTCTATGTGCTCCGGTTTTAGTAAACCTCTCCCTATATGTGCTAAAAATATGTTTAAAACAAGGGAACAAGAACTACACACTGGCTGGAATTTTGTTCTATGACTCTGAAGCCTCTGTGAATAGCAAAATGTGGCTTGCCGCCTTTGAAATCTTACATCAAACTGCTTCAAAAGGGGGGCTAAAGCTCTTTGGCCCTATTTCCCTTGCGGGTCACAGGAGTGCACTCAGTTTTGCACTCCTGTGACCCGTATTCAGACAACAGCAGGCTATAGTCTGGCTATAGTCACTCAGCCGGTCCAGGCTCTTTCATTTCAGGATACCACCAGATGCCTGACAGGCAGCTGGCTCAGCCTCTCGGCATTGCTGCTGAGATTCTCCTACACAGCTTGGTGCTCCAGGGAGTGCTGGAGGGGTAGAGCAGAAAACCAGTGACTGATAGTCACCAGCTCTCTGCTCACTAAAGACCGAGAACTGAGTGATCAGTGGTCTTTAATCACTCAGTTCTTGATTATAGAGGAGGCATGGGGCAGATGCAGCATTGGATCAATGCTGCACATATCTTCCAACAGTCAGCATCTTCAGCATTCCTCATTATCTATTTGATAGCAGTATCAAAAGTGATACACGTATATAATGAAAATGAACGTCATGATGACCCTTCTAACTTCCTTCACTTGCCTCACAAATTACACCTAGTTCTATTTCCCTTTTTCCTTCAATAATTTTAATATTTGCTACAGTACCGGGAATATCTTTCTATATATATATATATATATATATATATATAGTATCTCACAAAAGTGAGTACACCCCTCACATTTTTGTAAATATTTTATTATATCTTTTTATGTGACAACACTGAAGAAATGACACTTTGCTACAATATAAAGTAGTGAGTATACAGCTTGTATAACAGTGTAAATTTGCTGTCCCCTCAAAATAACTCAACACACAGCCATTAATGTCTAAAACGCTGGCAACAAAAGTGAGTACACCCCTAAGTGAAAATGTCCAAATTGGGCCCAAACTGTCAATATTTTGTGTGGTCACCATTATTTTCCAGCACTGCCTTAACCCTCTTGGGCATGGAGTTCACCAGAGCTTCACAGGTTGCCACTGGAGTCCTCTGCCACTCCTCCATGACGACATCACGGAGCTAGTGGATGTTAGAGACCTTGCACTCCTCCACCTTCTGTTTTAGGATGCCCCACAGATGCTCAATAGGGTTTAGGTCTGGAGACATGCTTGGCCAGCCCATCACATTTACCCTCAGCTTCTTTAGCAAGGCAGTGGTTGTCTTGGAGGTGTGTTTGGGGTTCTTATTATGTTTGAATATTGCCCTGCAGCCCAGTCTCCAAAGGGAGAGGATCATGCTTGGCTTCAGTAAGTCACAGTACATGTTGGCATTCATGGTTCGCTCAATGAACTGTAGCTCCCCAATGCCGGCAGCACTCATGCAGTCCCAGACCATGACACTCCCACCACCATGCTTGACTGTAGGCAAGACACACTTGTCTTTGTACTCCTCACCTGGTTGCGGCCACACACGCTTGACACCATCTGAACCAAATAAGTTTATCTTGGTCTCATCAGACCACGTGACATGGTTACAGTAATCAATGTCCTTAGTCTGCTTGTTTTCAGCAAACTGTTTGTGGGCTTTCTTGTGCGTCATCTTTAGAAGAGGCTTCCTTCTGGGACGACTGCCATGCAGACCAATTTGATGCAGCGTGCGGCGTATGGTCTAGGCACTGACAGGCTGATCCCCCACCCCTTCAACCTCTGCAGCAATGCTGGCAGCCCTCATGCGTCTATTTCACAAAGACAACCTCTGGATATGACGCTGAGCACATGAAGTCTTGCCACAGATTCTCAATTGGATTTAGGTCTGGACTTTGACTGGGCCATTCTAACACATGAATATGCTTTGATCTAAACCATTTAATTGTAGCTCTAGCTGTATGTATAGGGTGGTTGTCTTGCTGGAGGGTGAACCTTTGCCCCAGTCTCAAGTCTTTTGCAGACGCTAACAGGTATTTTTTTAAGATTGCCCTGTATTTGGCTCCGTCCATCTTCCTATCAACTATGACCAGCTTCCCTGTCGAAAAAAAGCATCCCCATAGCATGCTGCTGCCACCACCATGTTTCACAGTGGGGATGGTGTGTTCAGGGTGCTGTGCAGTGTGAGTTTTTCGCCACACATAGCATTTTGCTTTAAGGCCAAAATATTACATTTTGGTCTCTTTGGACCAGAGCACCTTCTTCCACATGTTTGCTGTGTCCCCCACATGGCTTCTCACAAACTGCAAACGGGACTTCTTATGGCTTTCTTTCAACAATGGCTTTCTTCTTGCCACTCTTCCATAAAGACCAGATTTGTGGAGTGCATGACTAATAGTTGTCCTGTGGACAGATTCTCCCACCTGAGCTGTGGATCTCTGCAGCTCCTCCAGTGTTACCAGGGGCCTCTTGGCTGCTTCTCTGATTAATTCTCTCCTTGACCAGCCTGTCAGTTTAGGTGGACGGCCATGTCTTGGTGGGTTTACAGTTGTGCCATACTCTTTCCATTTTTGGATAAGGGATTGAACAGTGCTCCATGAGATGTTCAAAGCTTGGGATATTTTTTTTTATGATCTAACCCTGCTTTAAACTTCTCCACAACTTTATCCCTGACCTGTCTGATGTGTTCCTTGGCCTTCACGATGCTGTTTGTTCACTAAGGTTTTCTAACAAACCTCTGAGGGCTTCACAGAACAGCTGTATTTATACTGAGATTAAATTACACACAGGTGGATTCTATTTACTAATTAGGTGACTTCTGACGGCAATTGGTTCCACTAGATTTTAGTTAAGGGTATCAGAGTAAAGGGAGCTGAATACAAATGCATGCCACACTTTTCAGATATTTATTTGTAAAAAATGTTGAAAACCATTTATCATTTTCCTTTCACTTCACAATTATGTGCCACTTTGTGTTGGTCAATCACATAAAATCCCAATAAAATACATTTATGTTTTTAATTGCAACATGAGGAAATGTGGAAAATTTTGAGAGGTATGAATACTTTTTCAAGGCACTATATATATATATATATATGTATTTATATGTATGGCACTGTATGTATATGTGTATATATGTATATATATATATATATATATATATATATATATATATATATATATATATATATACAGTATTTCACGAAAGTGAGTACGCTCCTCACGTTTTTGTAAAAATTTTATTATATCTTTTCAAGTGACAACACTGAATAAATGACACTTTGCTACAATGTAAAGTAGTGAGTGTACAGCTTGTATAACAGTGTAAATTTACTGTCCCCTAAAAATAACTGAACACATAGTCAGTCATTAATGTCTAAACCACTGGCAACAAAAGTGAGTACACCCCTAAGTGAAAATTTCCAAATTAGGCCCAATTAGCCATTTTCCCTTCCCGTTGTCATGTGACTCGTTAGTGTTACAAGGTCTCAGGTGTGAATGGGGAGTAGGTGTGTTAAATTTGGTGTTGTCGCTCTCACTCTCTCATACTGGTCCCTGGAAGTTCAACATGGCACCTCATGGCAAAGAACTCTGAGGATCTGAAAAAAAGAATTGTTGCTCTACATAAAGATGGCCTAGGCCAGGGCCGGCCCTACCATGGGACCCGATGGAGCCATGGTTCCAGGTGGCACATTCAGGGGGGTGGCAAATTGCCTCCCGCCAGCCAGCCCGTTCCGCCCGCTCCTCTGCGGATCCCACTGGGAGGATCCGCCGAGAAAAGTCCCCCATCGGATACTGTCCGCCCTGTACTGCGCAGGCGCAGCGCTTGCGCAGTACGGAGGACAAAGGAGACGCCGAAAGTCTCCAAACATGAACAGCTGTTCATGAGCTCTACACGGCGCCTGCGCTTCAGATTACATTGAGCCACACGCTCCCGCTGTTGATGTTAGGAGACTTTCGGCGTGTCCTTTGTCCTCCGTACTGCGCAAGTGCAGTACAGGGCGGAGACTATGCGATGGGGGACCTTTTTCGGCAGAACACCTGGCTCCTCACAGTGGGATTAGCAGCAGTGGAAAGTGACAATCCACAATGTGTGCCTGGTGACGTGGCAAGCGACAATCCGGTACGTGTGGCAGGTGACATGGCAAGCGACAATCCGGTATGTGTGGCAGGTGGAGTTGTGGCAAGTGACAATCCGCAATGTGTGGCAGGTGGTGTCGTTGAAAGTGACAATCCGCAATGTGTGGTGGGTGGCGTCGTGGCAAGTGACAATCAGCAATGTGTGGCAGGTGGAGTAGTGGCAAGTGACAACCTGCAATGTGTGGCAGGTGGCGCTGCGACAATCGGCAATGTGTGGCAGGTGGTGCCGTGGCAAGTGACAATCCGCAATGTGTGGCAGGTGGAGTCGTGGCAAGTGACAATCCGCAATGTGTGGCAGGTGGTGTTGTGGCAAGTGACAATCCCCAATGTGAGGCAGGTGGCGTCACGGCAATCCGCAGTGTGTGGCGGGTGGCGTCATGGCAAGTGACAATCTGCAACGTGTGGCAGGTGGAGTTGTGGCAAGTGACAATCCGCAATGTGTGGCAGGTGGCGTCGTGGCAAGTGACAATCCGCATCTGAAGGCAGGTGACATTGGCAAGTGACACGCTCGGGGCTCCCACTGATTCTGCATTATGGTGAGTTGAACTATTTTATTGTATATAACAATGTAATAATAGAAATATTGCACTTCAATCATTTTTTTTGCGATATGACACTGCATCGCTTTAACTGACAATTACGCGGTCGCGCGACATTGCACACAAACAAAATTTACGCCCTTTTTTTCCCACAAATAGAGCTTTCTTTTGGTGGTATTTGATCACCTCTGCGGTTTGTATTTTTACAGGTCCTCTTTATACTCCTTTACATGTATAGAGCCATGGCAGGTCCTCTTTGTACTTCTATATACATGTATAGAGCCATGACAGGTCCTCTTATACTTCTATATACATGTATAGAGCCATGACAGGTCCACTTTAGTTACCATGATATAAAATAATGGATGTGGGGGCATTTTGGTGGGCGTGATTTTTTTTGGGGGGGGGGGGCAGCATTTCATTCTTGGTACCAGGCAGCACAATGTCTTGGGCCGGCACTGGCCTAGGCTATAAGAAGATTGCCAAGACCCTGAAACTGAGCTGCAGCACAGTGGCCAAGACTAGGGATGAGCTTCGAGTTCGAGTCGAACTCATGTTCGACTCGAACATTGGCTGTTCGCAAGTTCGCCGAACAGCGAACAATTTGGGGTGTTCGCGGCAAATTCGAATGCCGCAGAACACCCTTTAAAAGTCTATGGGAGAAATCAAAAGTGCTCATTTTAAAGGCTAATATGCAAGTTATTGTCATAAAAAGTGTTTGGGGACCCAGGTCCTGCCCCAGGGGACAAGGATCAATGCAAAAAAAAGTTTTAAAAACGGCCGTTTTTTCAGGAGCAGTGATTTTAATAATGCTTCTCAACTTCTTTGGTCGACCATGGCGAGGACTGCTGTCCTGTTAAACCACTGCATGGTCTTGGCTAGGGATGAGCGGAACACCCCCCTGTTCGGTTCGCACCAGAACATGCGAACAGGAAAAAAGTTTGTTCGAACACGCGAACACCGTTAAAGTCTATGGGACACGAACATGAATAATCAAAAGTGCTAATTTTAAAGGCTAATATGCAAGTTATTGTCATAAAAAGTGTTTGGGGACCTGGGTCCTGCCCCAGGGGACATGGATCAATGCAAAAAAAAGTTTTAAAAACGGCCGTTTTTTCAGGAGCAATTATTTTAATAATGCTTAAAGTCAAACAATAAAAGTGTAATATCCCTTTAAATTTCGTACCTGGGGGGTGTCTATAGTATGCCTGTAAAGGGGCGCATGTTTCCTGTGTTTAGAACAGTCTGACAGCAAAATGACATTTTGAAGGAAAAAACTCATTTAAAACTACCCGCGGCTATTGCATTGCCGACAATACACATAGAAGTTCATTGATAAAAACGGCATGGGAATTCCCCAAAGGGAATTAAAAAAAAAAATTAAAAAAAAAAATGACGTGGGAGTCCCCCTAAATTCCATACCAGGCCCTTCAGGTCTAATATGGATATTAAGGGGAACCCCGGCCAAAATTTAAAAAAAAAAATGACGTGGGGTTCCCCCTAAATTCCATACCAGACCCTTCAGGTCTGGTATGGATTTTAAGGGGAACCCCGCGCCAAAAAAAAAAAAAAAAAAAACGGCGTGGGGTCCCCCCAAAAATCCATACCAGACCCTTATCCGAGCACGCAACCTGGCAGGCCGCAGGAAAAGAGGGGGGGACGAGAGTGCGGCCCCCCCCTCCTGAACCGTACCAGGCCACATGCCCTCAACATTGGGAGGGTGCTTTGGGGTAGCCCCCCAAAACACCTTGTCCCCATGTTGATGAGGACAAGGGCCTCATCCCCACAACCCTGGCCGGTGGTTGTGGGGGTCTGCGGGCGGGGGGCTTATCGGAATCTGGAAGCCCCCTTTAACAAGGGGACCCCCAGATCCCGGCCCCCCCCTGTGTGAAATGGTAAGGGGGTACAAAAGTACCCCTACCATTTCACTAAAAAACTGTCAAAAAATGTTAAAAATGACAAGAGACAGTTTTTGACAATTCCTTTATTTAAATACTTCTTTCTTCTATCTTCCTTCATCTTCTGGTTCTTCTGGTTCTTCTGGCTCTTCTGGTTCTTCGTCCGGCGTTCTCGTCCAGCATCTCCTCCGCGGCGTCTTCTATCTTCTTCTCCTCGGGCCACTCCGCACCCATGGCATGGGGGGGAGGCTCCCGCTCTTCTTCTTTTCTTCTTTTCTTCATTTTCTTCTCCGGGCCGCTCCTCACACATGCTAGCATGGAGGGAGGCTCCCGCTGTGTGACGGCGCTCCTCGTCTGACAGTTCTTAAATAACGGGGGGCGGGGCCACCCGGTGACCCCGCCCCCTCTGACGCACGGTGACTTGACGGGACTTCCCTGTGACGTCACGGGGAATGCCACAGGGAAGTCCCGTCATGTCCCGTGCGTCAGAGGGGGCGGGGTCACCGGGTGGCCCCGCCCCCCGTTATTTAAGAACTGTCAGACGAGGAGCGCCGTCACACAGCGAGAGCCTCCCTCCATGCTAGCATGGATGCGGAGCGGCCCGGAGAAGAAAATGAAGAAGAGAAGAAGAGAAGAAGAGAAGAAGATGAAGAAGAAGAGAAGAGCGGGAGCCTCCCCCCATGCCATGGGTGCGGAGCGGCCCGAGGAGAAGAAGATAGAAGACGCCGCGGAGGAGATGCTGGACGAGAACGCCGGACGAAGAACCAGAAGAGCCAGAAGAACCAGAAGAACCAGAAGATGAAGGAAGATAGAAGAAAGAAGAAGTATTTAAATAAAGGAATTGTCAAAAACTGTCTCTTGTCATTTTTAACATTTTTGACAGTTTTTTAGTGAAATGGTAGGGGTACTTTTGTACCCCCTTACCATTTCACACAGGGGGGGGCCGGGATCTGGAGGTCCCCTTGTTAAAGGGGGCTTCCAGATTCTGATAAGCCCCCCGCCCGCAGACCCCCACAACCACCGGCCAGGGTTGTGGGGATGAGGCCCTTGTCCTCATCAACATGGGGACAAGGTGTTTTGGGGGGCTACCCCAAAGCACCCTCCCAATGTTGAGGGCATGTGGCCTGGTACGGTTCAGGAGGGAGGGGGGGCCGCACTCTCATCCCCCCCTCTTTTCCTGCGGCCTGCCAGGTTGCGTGCTCGGATAAGGGTCTGGTATGGATTTTTGGGGGGACCCCACGTCATTTTTTTTTTTTAATTTTGGCCGGGGTTCCCCTTAATATCCATACCAGACCTGAAGGGCCTGGTATGGAATTTAGGGGGAACCCCACGTCATTTTTTTTTTTTAATTTTGGCCGGGGTTCCCCTTAATATCCATACCAGACCTGAAGGGCCTGGTATGGAATTTAGGGGGACTCCCACGTCATTTTTTTTTTTTTAATTTTGGTTCGGGGTTCCCCTTTGGGGAATTCCCATGCCGTTTTTATCAATGAACTTCTATGTGTATTGTCGGCAATGCAATAGCCGCGGGTAGTTTTAAATGAGTTTTTTCCTTCAAAATGTCATTTTGCTGTCAGACTGTTCTAAACACAGGAAACATGCGCCCCTTTACAGGCATACTATAGACACCCCCCAGGTACGAAATTTAAAGGGATATTACACTTTTATTGTTTGACTTTAAGCATTATTAAAATCATTGCTCCTGAAAAAACGGCCGTTTTTAAAACTTTTTTTTGCATTGATCCATGTCCCCTGGGGCAGGACCCAGGTCCCCAAACACTTTTTATGACAATAACTTGCATATTAGCCTTTAAAATTAGCACTTTTGATTATTCATGTTCGTGTCCCATAGACTTTAACGGTGTTCGCGTGTTCGAACGAACTTTTTTCCTGTTCGCATGTTCTGGTGCGAACCGAACAGGGGGGTGTTCGGCTCATCCCTAGCCAAGACCATGCAGTGGTTTAACAGGACAGCAGTCCTCGCCATGGTCGACCAAAGAAGTTGAGTGCTCAGCGTCATATCCAGAGGTTGTCTTTGGGAAATAGACGTATGAGTGCTGCCAGTATTGCTGCAAAGGTTGAAGGGGTAGGGGATCAGCCTGTCAGTGCTCAGACCATACGCCGCACACTGCATCATATTGGTCTGCATGGCTGTCGTCCCAGAAGGAAGCCTCTTCTGAAGATGATGTACAAGAAAGCCCACAAACAGTTTGCTGAAGACAAGCAGACTAAGGACATGGATTACTGGAACCATGTCCTGTGGTCCGATGAGACCAAGATGAACTTATTAGGTTCAGATGGTGTCAAGCATGTGTGGCAGCAACCAGGTGAGGAGTACAAAGACAAATGTGTGTCTTGCCTACAGTCAAGCATGGTGGTGTTATGGGCTGGGGCTGCATGAGTGCTGCCAGCACTGGGGAGCTAAGCATGTCTTCAGGCCTAAACCCTATTGAGCATCTGTGGGTCATCCTCAAATGGAAGGTGGAGGAGCGCAAGTTCTCTAACATCCACCAGCTCCGTGATGTTGTCATGGAGGAGTGGAAGAGAACTTCAGTGGCAACCTGTGAAGCTCTGGTGAACTCCATGCCCAAGAGGATTAAGGCAGTGCTGGAAAATAATGGTGGCCACACAAAATATTGACACTTTGGGCCCATTTGGATATTTTCACTTAGGGGTGTTCTCACTTTTTTTGGCCAGTGGTTTAGACATTAATGGTTGTGTGTTGAGTTATTTTGAGGGGACAGCAAATTTACACTGTTATACAAGCTGTGCACTCACTACTTTACATTGTAGCAAAGTTTCATTTTTTCATTGTTGTCACATGAAAAGATATAATAAAACATGTACAATGTGAGGGGTGTACTCACTTTTGTAAGATACCAAATATATATATATCTGTTTAGATATATATATATATCTATATATATATATATCGATATATATATATATATATATAGAGAGAGAGAGAGAGAGAGAGAGAGAGAGAGATACATATATATATATATATATATATATATATATATATATATATATATCTATCTATCTATCTATATCTATATATCTGTGTGTATATATATATATATATATATATATATATATATATATATATCTGTGTGTATATATATATATATAGCTATAGATATAGATATATATCTATATCTATATATATATATATATTTAGACATAGATATACAGTCGTGCTCAAAAATTTGCATAGAGACAAGGAGAAAGGCGCCTCTGAATGTGGACGTTTGTAAAACTTTAATAAAACATACAGTTTAACAACTCACATTTATGTGGTGAATACAGGCATGTGGGTCCCAACAAGGGTAAGTCCTGGTGATGTCCCTGCTTCCTGCTTCCTCAATCATCCACGCACTGACACTGTCTGTGTGGATATCCAACGCTGTAGATGAAAAGCCGGCTGCTGTGGAAGGACTCAGAACGAGGTGTGAGGCACAAAGGCAAGGGTGGCAGCAAGGGATGACGTCACACATAATGGACACGTTTCGTGAGCATGCGCTCTGCGATATTCCGCCAACCCGCGCTCAATTTCAAATGGAAAAAAAAGATCCCGCCTCCCCCATGAAACAAGAACCAATATGTAGTGTATTTATATGATAGTGGAAATTTCGATGCCTTCGTTGATACCACCAGGCGAAAGGACATCGAGGTTGTAAATCCAGAATATTTCTCTGGCACAAAGTTTCTTAAAGTGTTCGGCCAACGGGAGAGAGCTGGGTATCCTGTCTTGCATAGGAGGGGCCCTGATCCTTCTCTGCTGCAGTTTTCCTTCCAGGTCCCCTCCTTGTGACTGTACAAGAGAAGCAGCACATCATTAAGCTTAGGTGGGGACCTGGAAGGAAAGTTGTAGCAGAGAAGGATCTGGCCACCTCCTATGCAAGACAGGATACCCAGCTCTCTCCCGGTGGCCAGACGCTTTAAGAAACTTTGTGCCAGAGAAACATTCTGGATTTACAACCTCAATGTCCTTTCACCTGGTGGTATCAACGAAGGCATCGAAATTTCCACTATCATATAAATACACTACATATTGGTCCTTATTTCATGGAGGAGGCGGGATCTTATTTTTTGAAAAAAGGGGCTGGAATATGGCAGCACACATGCTCATGAAACGTGTCCATTACGTGTGACGTCATCCCTTGCTGCCACCCTTGCTTTTTTGCGCCTCACGCCTCGTTCTGAGTCCTTCGACAGCAGCCGGCTTTTCATCTACAGCGGTGGATATCCACACAGACAGTGCCAGTGCGTGGATGATCGAGGAAGCAGGAAGCAGGAACATCACCAGGGCTTACCATTGTTGGGACCCACATGCCTGTATTCACCACATAAATGTGAGTTGTTAAACCGTATGTTTTATTAAAGTTTTAGAAACATCTACACTCAGAAGCGCCTCTCTCCTTGTCACTTGCAATGTTTGGAACCTGGTTTCTGTTCCTATATGATTGCAGCCTTGAGATCTCTGGACTTTTTATTTCCCATATATTAATAATTACCTACATGGACTAAAATAGACTGTGTATTTCACAACAGACTTTTGTTGCTATTGGGAGATTTACGATTCTAAGATATTGCGCCTTTACTTGTATTTTTTTTTCAAACGTTTGCATACCCTGCCATAGATTGTGAAATTTTGGCATTAACCAATTGCCGACATTTGACAGCGGCAGAATGTTTCCCCTGCGCGAATCACAGTAGGTGTAAGGCACCCGTCGCGTCACAGAGGAGCTGATGCTTGTGCCCGGCAGGGGCGATGTCCACCGGGCATCCTCGATCACTCCTGACAGAGCAGGAACGAGGATCTGTGTGTGTAAACTAGGGATGAGCTTGAAGTTCGAGTCAAACCCATGTTCGACTCGAACATCGCATGTTTGATCATTCGTCGAATTGCGAACGTTATGGGCCGTTCGCGCCAATTTAGAGTGGCGCATCACAGCCCATAATTCACTGCGGCATTGCAGTGCATTGCTGGCTGATGATTGGCCAAGCATGCACTATGACCTGCATGCTAGGCCAATCATAGCGCCATCTGTACAGAGAGCCGTAATTGGCCAAGGCCAGGGTGGCTTTGGCCAATTATGGCTCAGGGGGTTTAGTACACGCCCCACACTGTATAAGGTCGCCTGCGGCAGCGGAGAGATAGACAGAGAGACAATGTCATTTGATTTAAGTTAGAGTAGGCAGGCGAATCAGTTAGCTGCACTTACAGTGCATTGTGTATATATATGCATCCCAGGTGTTGTGTATATATATATATATATATATATATATATATATATATATATATATACACTGTATTCAGTTTAGCTAGATCCGTTCCTGTTATTCTCTTCCTACTGCCAGGCAGGCAGGTGTTTTTACAGTATTTACAGCTACCAGAAGAAAATTGCTGGTGTTCTTCTGATCCTCTTAGTACCACAGGCAGACAGCTACAGTATTTACAGTTAGTGTAGTGCGTCCTCTGCACAGTGTGCACCTAAAGCGAGACTCTGCACAATCACAACGCGAGACACCAGCACTGGATTAACACCTGTTGTATGCTTTGAGGAATCCCACAAAGGACGCCTTTTTTCACTTATAGTGCACCGGGGACTTACCCATATGAACTGTTTACTATCATAGAACCATTTGCATGGCACGTGTGTTTAGCACTTTTCAGAGTGACCTCTTCATAGGGCACTTGTCACTTTGTTATTTGCAACGTTTGTAGAACAACATTTTAATATTTATTTATTTAGCACTAGACACTTTAGAATTTTTTGCATGTCACGTGTGATGTATTTATTGCAACTTTGCGTTTTCTAGTGTTTAGACACAGACCGCTTCATGCTCTTAGCAGTGATTAATACTGTTTTTTCCTTTTGAGGGAATATAGCACTAGACACCTTGGATGCGATTTATTGCACTCATTATGCTTCTCATGTTTAAATCACCAGTCACTTTAACCCACAGGAGTGGTAATAACTGCCATACATATTTCACTTAAAGGAATACACACGTGACACTTTTGATAAAACTGTATATATGCAGACATTTCTTCTGCAACTTTGGGACAGCGCCACACTCACACACTTTTCTTTTTTCACTTTTTCCGCTCATTCCACCCCCTGTGGAGTAGGGATGAGCTTCGTGTTCGAGTCGAACCCATGTTCGACTCGAACATCGGCTGTTCGCCCGTTTGCCGAATTGCGAACGATATGGGCCGTTCGCGCTAAATTCGTGTGGCGCGTCACGGCCCATAATTCACTGCGGCATCGCAGTGCATTGCTGGCTGATGATTGGCCAAGCATGCACTATGACCCGCATGCTTGGCCAATCACAGCGCCGTCAGTAGAGAGAGCTGTAATTGGCCAAAGCCAGGGTGGCTTTGGCCAATTATGGCTCAGGGGATTTAGTACACACCCCACACTATATAAGGCCGCCTGCACGGCGGCCCTGTGTAGTGTGTGTTCCGGTGTGCTGAGAGATAGAGAGAGAGAGAGACAGTGTCATTTGATTTGAGTTAGATAGATTAGGCAGAACAGTCAGTCAGTCAGCTGCACTTACAGTGTATTGTGTATATATATGCATCCCAGGTGTTGCATATATATATATATATACACTGTATTCAGTTTAGCTAGATCCGTTCCTGTTATCTTCTATCTAGACTATTTACATTTAATGCAGTGCGTCCTGCTCACAGTGTTTAGCTAGATCCGTTCCTGCTATTTACATTTAGTGCAGTGCGTCCTGCTCACAGTGTTCAGCTAGATCCGTTCCTGTTATCTTCTAGACTATTTACATTTAGTGCAGTGCGTCCTGCTCACAGTGTTCAGCTAGATCCGTTCCTGCAATTTACATTTAGTGCAGTGCGTCCTGCTCACAGTGTTCAGCTAGATCCGTTCCTGCTATTTACATTTAGTGCAGTGCGTCCTGCTCACAGTGTTCAGCTAGATCCGTTCCTGCTATTTACATTTAGTGCAGTGCGTCCTGCTCACAGTGTTCAGCTAGATCCGTTCCTGTTATTTACATTTAGTGCAGTGCGTCCTGCTCACAGTGTTCAGCTAGATCCGTTCCTGCTATTTACATTTAGTGCAGTGCGTCCTGCTCACAGTGTTCAGCTAGATCCGTTCCTGCTATTTACATTTAGTGCAGTGCGTCCTGCTCACAGTGTTCAGCTAGATCCGTTCCTGTTATCTTCTAGACTATTTACATTTAGTGCAGTGCGTCCTGCTCACAGTGTTCAGCTAGATCCGTTCCTGTTATTTACATTTAGTGCAGTGCGTCCTGCTCACAGTGTTCAGCTAGATCCGTTCCTGCTATTTACATTTAGTGCAGTGCGTCCTGCTCACAGTGTTCAGCTAGAGCCGTTCCTGCTATTTACATTTAGTGCAGTGCGTCCTGCTCACAGTGTTCAGCTAGATCCGTTCCTGTTATCTTCTAGACTATTTACATTTAGTGCAGTGCGTCCTGCTCACAGTGTTCAGCTAGATCCGTTCCTGCTATTTACATTTAGTGCAGTGCGTCCTGCTCACAGTGTTCAGCTAGATCCGTTCCTGTTATCTTCTAGACTATTTACATTTAGTGCAGTGCGTCCTGCTCACAGTGTTCAGCTAGATCCGTTCCTGTTATCTTCTAGACTATTTACATTTAGTGCAGTGCGTCCTGCTCACAGTGTTCAGCTAGATCCGTTCCTGTTATCTTCTAGACTATTTACATTTAGTGCAGTGCGTCCTGCTCACAGTGTTCAGCTAGATCCGTTCCTGTTATCTTCTAGACTATTTACATTTAGTGCAGTGCGTCCTGCTCACAGTGTTCAGCTAGATCCGTTCCTGTTATCTTCCTACTGACAGGCAGGCTTGTCTGGTTACAGTATATAAAGCTACCTGAAGAAATCGTGGTATCGAGGAGAAGGACCAATACTGGCTGGCAACCCTCCTTGATCCACGTTACAAGGGTAAGGTTGCGGACCTTATCTTGCCATCGCAGAGGGAGCAGAGGATGAAACATCTTCGGGAGGCCTTGCAGAAAGGTCTGTGCAACGCGTTCCCAGAGACTGGGAGGTTACAAACTCCTGTTTCTGGACAACGTGTTGCTGAGGCTTCGGTCAGTCAAAGAAGGAGCGGTGGAGAAGGTGGCCGTCTGACCGATGCGTTCAGACAATTTTTTGGTCCGCAGCCCCAAGGTATGATCGGTTCCAGCAACCATCGCCAGCGTCTGTTTTACATGGTGCAGGAATACCTAGGGGCAAGATCAGACTTGGACACCTTTCCCACCGAAAATCCTCTGGGTTACTGGGTCTTGAGGATGGATCACTGGCCAGAGCTTGCACAGTATGCAATTGAGCTACTGGCCTGTCCTGCATCCAGCGTTCTTTCGGAACGCACATTCAGTGCTGCTGGAGGCGTGGTAACCGATCACAGGGTGCATCTGTCCACCGACTCGGTCGATCGGCTGACCTTCATAAAAATGAATGAGTCTTGGATCACCACCAGCTACCAAGCACCTGATGCTGATGTAACCGAATAATTTTTTTTGAAATCTCAGATCCCTTCAAAGACTGCCTATGCTGATGCTGAGTGACTATCCCTGAGTAATTATCCTCTTCCTCCTCAATCATCACGCTGATAACTTGTAAGAACATTTTTGGTTCTGGGCGCCACCACCAGTGCCTAAGGCACAATTTTTCAGCCCCTGTTTAACAGGGGCGTGTAATTACAATTTTTGATGTAATACTTTGCAGCAGGGCTCGTTCCTGCATTCCAACTAGAGTGTCTGTGAGGGGTTGCAGTGTTGTGGCACCAGCACCAGTGCCTAAGGCCCAATTTTTCTGCCCCTGTCTAACAGGGGCGTGTAATTACAATTTTTGATGCAATACTTTGCAGCAGGGCTCGTTCCTGCGTTCCAACTAGAGTGTCTGTGAGGGGTTGCAGTGTTGTGGCACCAGCACCAGTGCCTAAGGCCCAATTTTTCTGCCCCTGTCTAACAGGGGCGTGTAATTACAATTTTTGATGCAATACTTTGCAGCAGGGCTCGTTCCTGCGTTCCAACTAGAGTGTCTGTGAGGGGTTGCAGTGTTGTGGCACCAGCACCAGTGCCTAAGGCCCAATTTTTCTGCCCCTGTCTAACAGGGGCGTGTAATTACAATTTTTGAAGCAATACTTTGCAGCAGGGCTCGTTCCTGCGTTCCAACTAGAGTGTCTGTGAGGGGTTGCAGTGTTGTGGCACCAGCACCAGTGCCTAAGGCCTAATTTTTCAGCTCCTGTTCAACAGGGGCATGTAATTACAATTCTTGATCTAATATTTCACAGCAGGGCCCTGTGAGGGCTTACAGTGTTGTGGCCACAGCAACACCTAAGGCCCAAATTTCTGCTGAGTATATAGGGCAGGACCCTACTTTCAAACATCTAACTTACAAACGACTCCTACTTGCAAACGGAAGGAGACAACAGGAAGTGAGATGAAATCTACCCCTAGGAAGGGAAATTCTCTCCTGTAAGAGTTAATATGGGAAAACAATTTCTCCTTTCCACTGATGCTTTCCAATCCTTGTTCCACAAAAAAACCCAAATTTTCAAAAAACATTTTTCATTGGGACAAAAAAGTGAGGTGAAATCTTCTGAAGAGGAGGAAAGACAGCAAAACAAATGTCACAGGGGTGATAACCCTTCCCTATGTTTTCCAAAAAGCTTAGAAAAGATTTTTTGGCTGGAGCTAAACACGTTAAAAATGTTCAAAATTACAAACAGATTCTACTTAACAACAAACCTACAGTCCCTGTCTTGTTTGCACCGCCTGTATACTGCTGTTCAGAGTATATAGGGCCTGGTGGCCCCACACCTTTCCTTATTTTAATTTGGGTGCGGGGTTCCCCTTAATATCCATACAATACCCAAAGGGCCTGGTAATGGACTGGGGGGTACCCATGCCGTTTGTCTCACTGATTTTCATCCATATTGCCATGACCCGACATGACATTAAACCCGCAAGCAGTTTTAAATGAGATTTTTTCCTTTAAAAATGACATTTGGTGCAGGGACTGTTCTAAACATGGGAAACACGCGTCACTTTACAGGCATACTATAGACACCCCCCAGGTACGATATTTAAAGGAATATTTCACTTTTTTTTTTTTACTTTAAGCATCATTAAAATCACTGCTCCCGAAAAAACGGCCGTTTTTAAAAGTTTTTTTTGCATTGATACATGTCCCCTGGGGTAGGACCCGGGTCCCCAAACCCTTTTTAGGACAATACCATGCAAATTAGCCTTTAAAATGAGCACTTTTGATTTCGAACGTTCGAGTCCCATAGACGTCAATGGGGTTCTAACGTTCGTGCGAACTTTCGGTCCGTTCGCGGGTTCTGGTGCGAACCGAACCGGGGGGTGTTCGGCTCATCCCTACTGTGGAGTCAGCGTATGTGAGGGCAGCAGTCTATCAATTTAGGAATATACTTCCCACCTAGGCTTCTAATTACACCCATTAGCGCGGACTCCCTATTTCCTCTGTTGCACCTAAAGCTACCTGAAGAAAATTGGTGGTGTTCTTCTGATCCTATTAGTACCACAGGCAAGCAGCTGCAGTATTTACAGTTAGTGTGTCCTGTATAGTGCAGTGTGTCCTCTGCACAGTGTGCACCTAAAGCTACCTGAAGAAAATTGGTGGTGTTCTTCTGATGCTTTTAGTACCACAGGCAGGCAGCTGCAGTATTTACAGTTAGTGTAGTGCGTCCTCTGCACAGTGTGCACATAAAGCTACCTGAAGACAATTGCTGTTGTTCTGATCCTAGTAATACCATAGGCAGGCAGCTGCAGTATTTACAGTTAGAGTAGTGCGTCCACTGCACAGTGTGCACCTAAAGTTGCCTGAAGAAAATTGGTGGTGTTCTTCTGATCCTATTAGTACCATAGGCAGGCAGCTGCAGTATTTATAGTTAGTGTACTGCGTCCCCTGCACAGTGTGCACCTAAAGCTACCTGAAGACAATTGCTGTTGTTCTGATCCTATTAATACCACAGGCAGGCAGCTGCAGTATTTACAGTTAGTGTAGTGCGTCCTCTGCACAGTGTGCACATAAAGCTACCTGAAGACAATTGCTGTTGTTCTGATCCTAGTAATACCATAGGCAGGCAGCTGCAGTATTTACAGTTAGAGTAGTGCGTCCACTGCACAGTGTGCACCTAAAGTTGCCTGAAGAAAATTGGTGGTGTTCTTCTGATCCTTTTAGTACCACAGGCAGGCAGCTGCAGTATTTACAGTTAGTGTAGTGCGTCCTCTGCACAGTGTGCACATAAAGCTACCTGAAGACAATTGCTGTTGTTCTGATCCTATTAATACCACAGGCAGGCAGCTGCAGTATTTACAGTTAGTGTAGTGCGTCCTCTGCACAGTGTGCACCTAAAGCTACCTAAAGAAAATTGGTGGTGTTCTTTTGATCCTATTAGTACCACAGGCAGGCAACTGCAGTATTTACAGTTAGTGTAGTGCATCCTCTGCACAGTATGCACCTAAAGCTACCTGAAGACAATTGCTGTTGTTCTGATCCTATTAATACCATAGGCAGGCAGCTGCAGTATTTACAGTTAGTGTAGTGCGTGCTCTGCACAGTGTGTACCTAAAGCTACCTGAAGAAAATTGGTGGTGTTCTTCTGATCCTATTAGTACCACAGGCAGGCAGCTGCAGTATTTACAGTTAGTGTAGTGCATTCTCTGCACAGTATGCACCGAAAGCTACCTGAAGACAATTTGTTCTGATCCAATTAATACCACAGGCAGGCAGCTGCAGTATTTACAGTTAGTGTACTGTGTCCTCTGCACAGTGTGCATCTAAAGCTACCTGAAGACATTTGCTGTTGTTCTGATCCTATTAGTACCACAGGCAGGTAGCTGCAGTATTTACAGTTAGCGTAGTGCATCCTCTGCACAGTGTGCACCGAAAGCTACCTGAAGACAATTGCTGTTGTTCTGATCCTATTAATACCACAGGCAGGCAGCTGCAGTATTTACAGTTAGTGTAGTGCGTCCTCTGCACAGTGTGCACCGAAAGCTACCTGAAGAAAATTGGTGGTGTTCTTCTGATCCTATTAGTACCACAGGCAGGCAGCTGCAGTATTTACAGTTAGTGTACTGTGTCCTCTGCACAGTGTGCACCTAAAGCTACCTGAAGACAATTGCTGTTGTTCTGATCCTATTAGTACCACAGGCAAGCAGCTGCAGTATTTACAGTTCGTTTAGTGCATCCTCTGCATAGTGTGCACCTAAAGCTACCTGAAGACAATTGCTGTTGTTCTGATCCTATTAATACCACAGGCAGGCAGCTGCAGTATTTTCAGTTCGTGTACTGTGTCCTCTGCACAGTGTGCACCTAAAGCTACCTGAAGACATTTGCTGTTGTTCTGATCCTATTAATACCACAGGCAGGCAGCTGCAGTATTTACAGTTAGTGTACTGTGTCCTCTACACAGTGTGCACCTAAAGCTACCTGAAGACAATTTGTTCTGATCCAATTAATACCACAGGCAGGCAGCTGCAGTATTTACAGTTAGTGTACTGTGACCTCTGCACAGTGTGCACCTAAAGCTACCTGAAGACAATTGCTGTTGTTCTGATCCTAATAATACCACAGGCAGGCAGCTGCAGTTTTACAGTTAGTGTACTGTGTCCACTGCACAGTGTGCACCTAAAGCTACCTGAAGAAAATTGGTGGTGTTCTTCTGATCCTATTAGTACCACAGGCAAGCAGCTGCAGTATTTACAGTTAGTGTACTGTGTCCTCTGCACAGTGTGCACCTAAAGCTACCTGAAGACAATTGCTGTTGTTCTGATCCTATTAGTACCACAGGCAGGCAGCTACAGTATTTACAGTTAGTGTACTGTGTCCTCTGCACAGTGTGCACCTAAAGCTACCTGAAGACAATTGCTGGTGTTCTCATACTAATAATATTACAGGCAGGAAGTTGATTCTGCTAGCTGCAATATCAGTATATATATACATCCCAGCTTTGTGCATCTACATCTCACTGCAGGCCATTAGTATGTTTGGAAGGCAAACAAGGAGAGGCAGACAGTCACAAGCCAATAAAAGAGGGCAAGCAGGCTCTGTCTCTAGAGGCAACAGTGCTGGTCGCGGAGACGGTGTATCCTCATCAGCACGTGGCCGTGGGACGCGCTTGTCCTTTTTTTCGGCAGCTGGCCGTGTTGAGCTGCAACATGCCGAAGACTTGGTAGAGTGGATGACCAAGCTGTCCTCATCCTCTCTCACCCAGGTTTAGGGTACTTTGTCTGGCAAAGCAGCTGCCAACGCAGCCTCTTCCCTCGGCTCAATGCCATCCGTCACTCCTTCCCTAGCCCCGCCATGTCCTCCTGAGGAGTCTCCGAACTGTTTGACCACAGTGTTGGGTACATGCTCCAGGAGGATGCCTAGCGTTTTGAAGGCTCCAATGATGGTACCCAGCTAGAGGAAGGCAGTAACGTGAGACCAGAGAGAGGGGTTGCCCAAGAAGGACAGCAATCTGGCAGTCATGTTCCCCCAGCTGCAGCATACTGCCAGGTTTGCTCCAGTGATGAGGAGGGAGGGGATGATGAGGCCACTGACTCCACGTAGGTGCCTGATAGGAGAGAGGAGGAGGCACATCTCCAATGAGGCAGGATGCCCTCCAGGGGCCAGCTTAAGGGCAGCACACCGACTGCATCACACCGCAGAGCTCCGCATGTGCAGGGTGCTGCTGTCTCTGCGCATTTTTCCAAAAGTTCTTTGGCGTGGGCCTTTTTTGAGATGAGTGCATCAGATCCCACCACTGCTTTTTGCAACATATGTCTCAAGCGTATCTTGCGTGTCCAAAACATCACCCGCTTGGGCACCACATGCTTGACCAGACATATGTCGACCTGCCATGCAGTTCGTTGGCAAAAAAGACCCACACCAAAGAACAAAGTGGACCTCTCCTTGCTCTTCATCAGCTGGGATCTCCAACCCCACTATACCTTCAGTCCTCTCTGAAACCTGCACTGAGAGGAATGAAGGTGTAGAATTAGGTGTGTCACCGCCAAGTACTTGCGGGCAATCTGCTATCAGTACACCAACATCAGATTGTACCAGGCAAATTTCCCTGCCCCAGCTGCTGCACCACTGAAAGAAGTTTGCTCCCAACCATCCACATGCCCAGCGGTTGAATGCTAGCTTGGCTAAATTGCTAGCACATCAACTGCTGCCTTTTCAGTTGGTAGACTATGCCCCTTTCTGTGAGTTTGTGGAATGTGCGGTTCCTCAGTGGCAGGTTCCGAAATGCCACTTTTTCTCACGGAAGGCGATTCCGGCTCTCTACCGGCATGTGGAAGGCAATGTCTTGGCCTTGCTGGACAGGGCGGTCAGCGGTAAGGTGCATATTACCGCTGACTCATGGTCCAGCAGGCATGGACAGGGACGTTGCCTATCTTTCACTGCGCACTTGTGACTCTTCTGGCAGCTGGGAAGGATGCAGGACAAGGTGCAGTAGTGTTGGAGGTTGTTCCGCCACCACGCCTCCAAAATTCTACTAGTGGTGATTCTGCCACACTTCTCTCCTCCACCCCCTCCTCTTCTTCCTCCATGGCCTCTTCCTGTGCTGATTTGTCCTCAGAACCAGCGGTGCTCCGTAGGCATTCAAGGGGCTACGCAAGCACATAGGCAAAAAGATGCCATGCGGTGCTTGAGCTGGTGTGCTTGGAGGACAGGAGTCACACTGGGGCAGAGATTCTGTCAGCTCTGCAGGGGCAGGTTCAGAGGTGGTTGACGCCACGCCAGCTTAAGCCAGGTATGGTGGTTTGCGACAATGGCACCAACCTCCTCTCCGCCCTCCGACAGGGACAACTGACCCATGTGCCCTGTTTGGCTCACGTCCTTAACTTGGTGGTGCAGCGGTTCTTGGGCAGGTACCCGGGCTTACAGGATGTCCTGAGGCAGGCCAGGGAAGTCTGTGTGCATTTCCGCAGGTCATATAATGCCAGTGCTCGGCTGGCAGACCTCCGAAAGGAGTTTAACCTGCCCAAGAACCGCCTAATATGTGACATGCCCACCAGGTGGAACTCAACGTTGGCCATGCTGCAGCAGCTGCACACAGAGCAGAGGGCCATCAATGAGTACCTATGCGACTATGGCAGCAGGACAGGGTCAGGGGAGCTTGTTTTTTTTCCCCACGCTATGATGGGCTATGATCAGGGATGCATGCACTGTCCTGTCACCATTTGAGGAGGCCACGAGGATAGTGAGCAGTGACAGTGCATGCATCAGTGACACTGTCCCTCTTGTCCACCTGTTGGAGCACACGCTGAGTGGAATAATGGACAGGGCACTTGAGGCAGAACAGAGGGAGGAAGAGGAGGACTTCCTTACCTCTCAAGGCCCCCTTTATCCAGACAGTGTTCCTGCATGCCCGCCGATCACACAGGAAGAGAAGGAGGAGGAGGATTGTGTCAGCATGGAGGTGGAGCCTAGCACTCAGCATCAGCAGCAGTCTTCAAGGGATCATTTACAGTCCCAAGAAACCCATGGACTTGTACGTGGCTGGGAGGAGGTGGCTGCGGATCATGTCGTCCTTAGTGACCCAGAAGACTCTAGACCGAATGCCTCAGAAAACCTACGCTGCATGGCCTCCCTGATCCTGCACAGCCTGGCTGGCTGGCAGGCAACCCTCCTTGATCCACGTTACAAGGGTAAGGTTGCGGACCTTATCTTGCTGTCGCAGAGGGAGCAGAGGATGAAACATCTTCGGGTGGCCTTGCAGAAAGGTCTGTGCAACGTGTTTCCAGAGCCTGGGAGGTTACAATTTCCTGGTCCTCCTGGACAACGTGTTGCTGAGGCTTCGGTCAGTCACAGAAGGAGCAGTGGAGAAGGTGGCCTTCTGACCGATGCGTTTAGACAATTTTTTAGTCCGCAGCTCCAAGGTCTGATCGGTTCCAGCAACCATCGCCAGCGTCTGATTCACATGGTGCAGGATTACCTAGGGGCAAGATCAGACTTGGACACCTTTCCCACCGAAAATCCTCTGGATTACTGGGTCTTGAGGATGGATCACTAGCCAGAGCTTGCACAGTATACAATTGAGCTACTGGCCTGTCCTGCATCCAGCGTTCTTTCGGAACGCACATTCAGTGCTGCTGGAGGCTTTGTAACCGATCACAGGGTGCGCCTGTCCACCGAATCGGTCGATCGGCTGACCTTCATAAAAATTAAACCAGTCTTGGATCACCAGCTACCAAGAACATGATGCTGATGTAACCGTTTGATTTTTTTTTTAATGTGAGATCCCTTCAAGACTGCCTATGCTGATGCTGAGTGACTATCCTGTTATGCTGAGTGACAATCCTCTTCCTCCTTAATTTTCATGCTGATAGCTTGCAAGAACATTTTTGGTTCTGGGCACCGCCACCAGTGGCCAAGGCCCGCATTTGTGAGGGGTTGCAGTGTTGGGCACCAGTGCCTAAGGCCCAATTTTTCTGCCCCTGTTCAACAGGGACATGTAACTACAATTCTTGATCTAATATTTCACAGCAGGGCCCATTCTTGCGCCCACCAAAACTAACTGTGAGGGCTTACAGTGTTGTGGCACCAGCACCACCACCACCACCAAAGGCCCAATTTTTTTGCCCCTGTTCAGCAGGTGCATGTAATTACAATTCTTGATGTAATATTTCACAGCAGGGCCCGTTCCAGCGCCCACCAAGAGTAACTGTGAGGACTTACAGTGTTGTGGCACCACCACCACCAAAGGCCCAAGTTATCTACCACTGTTCAACAATGGCATTCCTGCACCCACCAAGAGTAACTGTGAGGGCTTACAGTGTTGTGGCACCAGCACCACCACCAAAGGCCCAATTTTTTTGCCCCTGTTCAACAGGTGCATGTAATTACAATTCTTGATGTAATATTTCACAGCAGGGCCCGTTCCAGCGCCCACCAAGAGTAACTGTGAGGACTTACAGTGTTGTGGCACCAGCACCACCACCACCACCACCAAAGGCCCAAGTTTTCTACCACTGTTTAACAATGGCATGTAATTACAATTCTTGATCTAATATTTCACAGCAGGGCCCATTCCAGCGCCCACCAAGAGTAACTGTGAGGACTTACAGTGTTGTGGCACCAGCACCACCACCACCACCAAAGGCCCAAGTTTTCTACCACTGTTTAACAATGGCATGTAATTACAATTCTTGATCTAATATTTAACAGCACGGCCCGTTCCTGTGCCCACCAAGAGTAACTGTGAGGGCTTACAGTGTTGTGGCAACACCAACACCTAAGGCCCCAATTTCTGCAGAGTATATAGGGCAGGCCCCTACTTTCAAACATCCAACTTACAAACGACTCCTACTTGTAAACGGAAAGAGACAGCAGGAAGTGAGATGAAATCTACCCCTAGGAAGGAAAATTCTCTCCTGTAAGAGTTAATATGGGAAAAAACGTGTCTCTTCTTCACTGATGCTTTATCACCAATCCTTGTTTCACTAAAAACCCCAAATTTTCAAAAAACATTTGTCATTGGGACAGAAAGTGAGGTGAAATCTTCTGAAGAGGTGCACAGACAGCAAAACAAATGTTACAGGGGTGATAACCCTTCCCTATGTTTTCCAAAAAGCTTTTGGCTGGAACTACACTTTAAAAATGTACCAGTTCAAAATTACAAACAGATTCTACTTAACAACAAACCTACAGTCCCTGTCTTGTATATAAGTTTTGTTGGCGGAAAATTTGAGAACCTGCTATCAAACATTTGTTGGCGAAAAGTCGGACAGCAAATGTTCGATGGAGCATACACATGGTCGGACTTTCTGACAACAAGCTCATATGCAACATTTCCCGTCGGAAAGTCTGACCGTGTGTGCGCTGATCTAAAAAAAATTAAATATGTATCTTACCACAAAGCACGTGAGCAAATATTATATATAATACATCAAAAATTGCTGCATAAAACTACATTTCCACAATCCTGCGTAGTGATGATAATAATGATCGTGTATTCAATAGATAAACAGTCCCCTTGATCCTCTGTATAAATGGAACATCCAAATCCCATGTGCACAAATTCACATCTGTGACTGGAATAAAGTTTTCACTAATTCGTGAGACACCACCACCTTCTGAAATGGGCACTCACCAGAAACGAGTAAAAAATGCACCTTTGGTTAATGCTGGGTTTAACCACTCCACTCTATGTTTGAAGATTCCCAAATTGGTTGCCAACAATTTTCACTGTAAACATTTTATACCCCACAATTTTGACGGGGGATTTTTCAATGTCAAGGTATTGTTGAGCATATTGTAACAAGTTTTTTGGAACTTGTCCAGTAAAGGCTTCTTTCTGGCAACTTGACCATGCAGCTCTTTTTTGTTCAAGTATCATCGTATTGTGCTCCTTAAAAACAACCACACCATATTTTTCCAGAGAAGCCTGTATTTCTCCTGAGGTTACCTGTGGGGTTTTCTTTGTATCCCGAACAGTTCCTGTGGCAGTTGCAGCTGAAATCTTTCTTGATTTATCTGACCTTGGCTTGATATCAAGAGATCCCCAAATCTTCCACTTCTTATTAAGTGATTGAAGAGTACTGACTGGCATATTTAAGGCTTTGGATATCTTTTTATATCTTTTCCATCTTTGTAAAGTTTCATTACCTTGTTACACAGGTCTTTTGTCTTTTCTTTTCTAACTCCTTATGTCTCAGTGTCTAGACTGCTTGGTGCATCCATGGGAGAGCTAACAAACTCATTGACTATTTATACACAGACACTAATTGTGATTTAAAAAGCCACAAATGTGGGAAATTAACCTTTAATTGCCATTTTAACCTGTGTGTGCCACCTTCTATGTACCAAGGCCGAACATTCCAGGGTATGTAAACTTTTTATCAGGGCCATTTGGGTGATTTCTGTTATCATTATGATTTAAAAAGGATCCAAAAAACTATGCGATAATAAATTGCTTCATGTGATTGCTATCCTTAAATAAAAGACAGTTTTTTGGCATGATCAGTAATATATGACTGCCAAAATGTCACAATTTCTGCCAGGGTATGCAAACTTTTGAGCACAACTGTATATATATATATATATATATATATATATATATATATATATATATATATATATATATATAGAGATAGATCTATAGATAGAGAGAGATCTATCTATCTATCTATCTATCTATCTATCTATCTATCTATCTATCTATCTATCTATCTATCTATCTATATATATCTATAATATCTATAGAGAAACCACATACTATACATACACATAGGTATCTGCAACCAACTTCTCATCCCAGCCAGGTGTGTCAGAGTATGGAGCTATTCACAGTGTTGTGGGCCAATAACAGAGGACCTGATACATCAAGTTGTTCCTTCGGGGTAATCACTACATGCATAAGTAAAAATAGAACAATTTTTGCATTTTTTTAGTAAATCCTTGTTTTAAAATAATTTTTCAAAGAAGCTCACAGTTTGCACTGAAATCAAAATAAGCAATTTGTAATGCAATCCATGCTCCAAGCTCATAAAGGACGTTTTTTGGAGTTTGGGCGTTTTTTTTAACAGCCCATAAACTTCACTCTATGTTATCCTATGTGTCCATGCACACATAGACGTTTTTGAACTTTTATTAGAAGTGGAATTTATGGGCTGTTTTCTGAACGCCATAAAATCGCGTTCAGGAGTCGTTTTTCTGACCACAAAAAACGCCAATCGCTCATAAACGCTGATAAACGTTGATAAATACTCAAAAACGTGGCTCACTAGCGTTTAACGTTTTTGATCCTTTGAAATAAAAAAAAAATTGCTAAAAAATACTAGTGTGGAAAAACGCTAATAAACGCTATTGCAAAAACATTAAAAAACATTGAAAGACTCACTGCAAAGCTACTGGCGTTTTTATAACGTTATTTTAACGTCCAGTGTGCATGGAGCCTGAAAAGAAAGATGGAGTACAACTTTTTTGTGTGATAATTCTTGTAGCAATAATAATAATAATAATAAAGCTGTCAGTTGTTTACCTGAAGTGAAAGTTTCATGAAAATTCCGCAATGTAAAATCAAGCCATTCTCCGGTTATAGTTCCCTCTTCAGGGTGATAGTATGTTCTGTAGTAATCTACAGGGTCAAACTCATCAATGTAGGTTTGAGGTGATGTATATGGAGTCTCCATGCTGATCTATCTTCTCTCAATAAAGTATGCTTGATTCTGTTAATTGCAAGTGAATTGAAACAGAGAATGCAATACTTTGGATTAAAAGAGATAATTAGGAAGGACTTTGCTCATTATGAAATGTTAAGCAAACATCAAACATCATTCTCTGTTTAAATATTGCCACTAATATTCAGAGTCAAATTTGTGTGTTCTCTACTGTGGTAGATCATAGAAAGAATTAAAATATATTGGCAATTTTATGCAAATAACAAAATCACAAACTGGCATAAATGTTTTATTGGCCTAAAGCAAAACTTTACTCATAACAGTTTGATAAAAAAATAATGTTCCTTAGCAAGGGACAAACATTCCACAATAATAATTATGCTACCAAAATTAGTGTGTGTTGTAAATTGCCTTCAGCATTGCTCCTGTTTCTTCTTGACGGAAGCTGCCATTTTGCTGAAGCTCAGAGCCCCTGAACAGCAGTAAATCATGAAGGGAAACTAAACCTATCGATTTAAAGGTTTAAAAGAAAACAGATACATTCCTGGAATGCCAGGATTGTTAACCATCACATTTGCTTGTGTCCTCAACCAAACTGTCAAACCATCAAATGGTTGGTGTCATAATTGATCACATGTGCAGCACCATGGCAGTTGCAGATCAAACAGAAGCAGCTTCCTTGGCTGTAAAGGATAGGAGAGTATAATTCTGCGTTAAGGCTGTCAGCACACAAAACAAACTCGGCAATGCCTAAAAATGGAGAGCAAATGAGCATGTGCAGAGCAGGGTAAGACAGTGTGTTACTGGACTTTAAGTGGTATAGGCACTTATTTTTAATGTTTTACATAGCTATACCTGCAAAAGGGGCCAGCCTGAAGTCATCTAGTAGGTCTTCATTTCCACTTTAATTAGGAGAAGTAGCCTGGATCTCAAATGTTAAACATGTTCTGCCTCTTATCTTAGCAGCTTCTTTAGTTCTAAAAAAAGTCAAACATACTCTGATATTCATAGACCCAACAACCAAACACAGACAAAGTAACCTGTAACCTGGTATTTGTATTCCAGTGTACCGAAGAACTGGGGAGCCAAAGCAACCTCTCAATATAAGGATGGCCCAACATGGAAGGCAAACTCTGTAGGTCAAAACTCAGCAGTCTTCCATACCTTAAATATGAACACCAGAAAAAAACATATATAACTCTTATGCCCTGTACACACGATCAGACTTTCCGACAACAAAACCGTGGAATTTTGTTCGAAGGTTGTTGGCTCCAACTTGTCTTGCATACACACGGTCACACAAATGTTGGCCAACAATTACGACCGTGGGAATGTGGTGACGTACAAGATGTTCTACGAGCCGAGAAAAAGGAAGTTCAATAGCCAGTGCGGCTCCTTCTGCTTGATTCCGAGCATGTGTGAACTTTTGTGCGTCTGACTTGTTTACACACGATTGGAAATTCCGACAACAAAGTTTTGTTGGCAGAAAATTTGAGAACCTGCTCGCCAACAAATGTTCGATGGAGCATACACAGGGTCGGACTTTCAGCCAACAAGCTCACATCCAACATTTGTTGTCGGAAAATCCGATCGTGTGTACGGGGCATAACAGTGGGTATTCCCCAGCACTGCAAGGAATCATCTGGGGGTAAGGGAAAACCAGCTATATTTATCTTTTCCCTTCCTTGCCCAGCAGCTGACACGCTTCTCTCTCCGACACCGAAATGTAGTTGAAAAAGTAAAAGTCTGGCACTGATCCAACTTGAAGTAAAATCATATAGCCTTTATTAGTGATTCATCAGAACATAAGCGAATCTGTGGAACAGCAAGATTGATGTGTTTCAGCCCTAACCAGTGTCAACCATCCCTTCAAATGGGTTTTGCATTTCCCAATAAAGTCTGAGCATACAAAACCATCTTGAAGCAGGTCAAATGCACCCATCAATTGATTCTGAGTTCTCAAAGAGTCTCAAACTGATGTCATAGACTCAAGCCCAAAGCTCATCAACACAGGCCCTTATACTTTACTCCTTAGGTAACTTTTTGGTTTAAAGAAAATATGCAGCTTTTCTATGTACAAAAAGAAACACACATCAAGGTTATGCTCATGGTGGTGACAAGGTTCGGTTTTGCAGTCGGCGTGCTAAAAATTGTTTTAACCGCTTGCCGCCCAGCCGCTGCAGTTGTACTGCGGCAACATGGCTCGGCTGCGCGAATCGCCGTCATGTTACATCGCTTTTATATCTGGCCACTAGGCGCGACCCCCGCTCGCCCACGGAGCCGATGCGAGTGCCCTGGCGGTCACGATCACCGCCGGGCTGCTGCGTTTGCTTGGGGCACATGGAGAACCGGGATCTGTGTGTGTAAACACACAGATCCTGGTTCTCTGAGGGAAGAACAGACAGATCATCTGTTCATACAGAGTATTAACAGCGATCTGTCATCTCCCCTATACAGTCTCCTCCCACCCTTCAGTTAGAACACAGAATAGGGAACACAGTTAACCCCTTGATCACCCCCTAGTGGTTAACCTCTTCACTGCCAGTGACATTTTTACAGTAATCAATGCATTTTTATAGCACTGATCGCTGTAAAAATGCCAATGTCTCAAAAATGTGTCACAATTGTCCGACGTGTCCGCCATAATGTCGCAGTCCCGATAAAAATCGCCAATCGCCGCCATTACTAGTAGAAAAAAAAAATAATAAAAATGCCATAAAACTATCCCCTATTTTGTAGACGCTATAACTTTTGCGCAAACCAAAC
Source organism: Aquarana catesbeiana (assembly GCF_042186555.1). Taxonomy (NCBI): domain Eukaryota; kingdom Metazoa; phylum Chordata; class Amphibia; order Anura; family Ranidae; genus Aquarana; species Aquarana catesbeiana. The sequence continues at coordinate 202,531,595 of NC_133333.1, read as the reverse complement.
AATATACGCTTATTGCGATTTTGTTTTTTTTACCAAAAATATGTAGAAGAATACGTACCGGCCTAAACTGAGGAAAAAAATATTTTATTTTTGGGGGATATTTATTATAGCAAAAAGTAAAAAATAATGCATTTTTTTCAAAATTGTCGCTCTTTTTTTTGTTTATAGCCCAAAAAATAAAAACCACAGAGGTGATCAAATACCACCAAAAGAAAGCTCTATTTGTGGGAAAAAAAGGACGTCAATTTTGTTTTGGTGCAACGCTGCACGATCGCGCAATTGTCAGTTAAAGCGACGCAGTGCCGAATCGCAAAAAGTGCTCTGGTCAGGAAGGGGGTAAAATCTTCCGGGGCTGAAGCGGTTAAAGTGAGAGACAACAACATGTCAGAAGAATCATGGTAAAAAGGTAGTGCACCATATTGAATACATGTATCTCTACAAGATTGCCATTTTTCCCCGAACAGAAATTGTGTTTGGATTTGTTTTACATTGCAGAACTTCACATTTAACATTGTAATATAAAATTAAATCTTTCCATGTATTTAATCAGCTTGTTATATGGCATATGTGACTTCTACAATACTGTTTTTGGACCCTTAATATCTATATTCAGCACTTTTTACCACATAAGGAAATACATACTGATATACAATTTTATGGTCAATTGTTTTTCAGACTTACTGTAATTTTTTATTTACGGGCTCGCCCCCAGCATAGCTCAAGTCAATAATGGTGATAGTATTCACATAGCCCTAAATGATCCACAATGCCTCAAAAATTGATATGGCCCAGAAACACTAAACAAAATAAAGATGAATAAAGTACCTGGACCTGATGGCTTACACACAGGTGTCCTCAGAGTTGAGCTCTGTTATTTTAAATCCATTGTTTCTCATTTGGTGTAAAGCCAAGGTGGTGCCTATATTTACTGTAAAAAGATCAAAATCTTTACCAAGTAACTATAGACTGGTTAGTTTAACTTCTAAAGTCTGGAAAATACTTGAGAGTTTAATAAAAGACCATATGAAAGTTTTTTGCTAGAAAACAATATTTTAAGCAATAATCAGCATGGATTCACAAAATACCAAAGTTGTCCATTTCTTTTTATGAGGAATTAAGCAAACACTTAAACAAAGAAATGGCTCTGGATATAGCATAAGTGTTTGACACAGTTTCCCACATGTGGTTATTGTGTAAGTTAACCACTTCAGCTCCGGAAGATTTGGCTGCTCAATGACCAGGCCATTTTTTGCGATTCGGCACTGCGTCGCGGGCGTGCGACACTGTACCCAAACAAAATTGACGTTCTTCTTTTCCCCACAAGTAGAGCTTTTTTTATTTGGTGGTATTTGATCATCTCTGCAGTTTTTATTTTTTGCGCTATAAACAAAAAAAGAGTGACAATTTTGAAAAAAACACAATAATTTGTACTTTTTGCTATAATAAATATCCCCATTTTTTAAAAAATAAATAAAACATTTTTCTCAGTTTAGGCCGATATGTATTCTACTTTTTTTTGGTAATAAAAATCACAATAAGCGTATATTGATTGGTTTGTGCAAAAGTTATAGCGTCTACAAAATAGGGGATAGATTTATGGCATTTTTATTATTATTTTTTTATTTACTAGTAATGGCGGTGATCTGTGATTTTTATCAGGACTGCGACATTATGGCGGACACATCGGACACTTTTGACACATTTTTGAAACCATCGACAATTATACAGCGATCAGTGCTATAAAAATACACTGATTACTGTGTAAATGTCTCTGGCAGGGAAGGGGTTAACACTAGGGGGCGATCAAGGGGTTAACTGTGTTCCCTGACTGTGTGTTTTAACTGTAGGGCGAGGGGACTGACTATAGGAGATGACAGATTGTGGTTTCTAGCTATTAGGAACTCATGATCTGCTTCTCCTCTCGTCAAAGAACAGGGATTTGTGTGTTTACACACACACGTCCCTGTTCTGCCTCTCGTGCCTGCAACTGCGTGCGACCGCTGACCATGAGCATCGGAACCCCAGCAATGCAGCGGGCGCACATGCCTGCTATCCCGCTTAAGGGAACCAATGTACAGCTACGACGGTTCGCAGGATCGTGCCGACGTGCCACGGTATAATGACAGCGGCTGGTCGGCAAGTGGCTAAAGTCTACACGCTTAAGAATCCAGTTTGTAAATGGATAGAAAACTGGCTAAAAGACCATATTCAGAAAGCAATAATATTGATTCATACTCTAAATGGTCTAAGGTTATTAGTGGTGTACCCCAAGGTTCAGTGTTGGAAACCTTACTTTATAACCTATTTATAAATTATAGAGTTTGGGATTAAAGTACCATATTGCAAATGAGGTTTAATGTTGAAAAATGCAAAGTTACGAAATGGGGGGCAAACATTACACAGTCTAAAAGAAGAACTGCTAGAGGAGTTAGTGGTTGACAAGGATCTTGGTGTTCTGGTAGATCATGCAATGTAAACTTAATAGCATGTATATCACCCTCCAGTGTACAGTTTAGGTAGGTAAATTTAGCTGACTCGTAGTAGCTTGTATGAGTCTGGGAAATTTGTTTGGGCTCAGTTTAAGGTCAGGTTGAAAGGCTCTGCAGACCAGGCCCTAATTGCCTCCCCCTGGTTCTGGAGGTCCATGGAAACTTCTAGAAACTAGTGAGCGGTGGTAAAGAGGCAGGGTCTGAATATTGATGGGGTTTTTGACCAATCCCCAGGCAGGAGGCCTGGCAGGACTGTCAAACAGGCTCAGAAATATTGAAGAGCCTGGCCAGAGGTTGTTGTCGGGTGGAAGATGGAGTGCTGTGGGCTAAGGTTGATGTAATAAGGTCCGTGAGGGGACCCCGGCCCTAGGGGCCTCTGCCTCCAGGCTGAGGCTGAAGAAGGAAGGGGAGGAAGCTAAAGAGAGGGATCTCAGGGTGGCTGGTGAAGTTTTAGGATCGTAGGGAGCCAGACCCCGCCCTTCCTTTTTGACCCCCTCATTTCTCATAAGCCCCACCCCTTATAGAATCAGCCCACTCTGTCCCCTGTATTCCACTTGCTTCCAACCATATAGTGTCAGGAGTACACAGCTCAGCATCACAGATCAGGGTATATAGATCAGCAGCATCACATAAAGGCTATATAGATCAGCAGCACCACATATATGGTATATAGATCAGCAGCATCACATATACTGATCTCGCAGCACACTGTCAGCACCCCCACACTGGTGGAGGACACGATAACAGCACCTCCCCGGATCGCAGCACACTGGCTTGGGGCTCGTAGGACACACTGACAGAAATTCCTCCCCCCAGCGGGGATTTAGGCACACTGATAACATCCCCCACCTCGGGGCTCACAGGACATGCTGACAGCACCACCAGCCAGCAGGGCTGCTGTTAGAAATCACAGGGCGCTGTACAGTCTACCTGACAGGCCCCCCCCCTCCCCCCGAAAATATCAAATGACATTTTTGCTACAATGCGATGGTTGCAATGCGGTTTTGCAGCCATGCCAGAAATGATATCCTTGCTACAGCCACCCCCTGATTTTTGTTATACTTTTTTAAATTGCTGAATGGTAATTTTACATTGTGAGATTGCACTGCAACTGTGAGCCAAGTGTTTGGCTCGCAGTTGTAGAGTGGCTCCATTGAACTCAACAGGGAGTTTGATCGGTGATGCCACCTTCCACACTCTGTAGCCTGTGTTAAAAGTGCCGCAGCTGTGTAGTAAAGCGTTGCAGCCACAGCGTGTATAAAGCCTTGTCTGGCTGTATTTTTAGGATTTGGGTGCGCAGCCAGAGATGGCGGTAAATCCGTGACTCAGCCACCCATGTGAAAGAGTCCTTAGGCCGCATTCACATTTTGCATTTCCTAAATATGTGACAAAGTGCACAGGAAACTAACGCTTTGCAGTACATTTTATAAATGCACTGCAAACTCACATAGCACTTGTGGTGCCATTAATTGTTAATGGCACCCCCAAAAACACTTAGCAGACTTGCGTTTTGTCATGTGGCAAAGTTGTATGCCTCAAAAGAGCATTCTATGGTGCGTTTGTCAAACGTAGGGCAGCCCATTCAAGTGAATGGGCTGTCCTACGTGTGAAAAACGGGCTAAAAGAAAAAATGTGAGCAGAAACATGCATTCCCGCTATGCAAAGTGTGAATGGGGCCTCATGGGTGGCATATAGAAATGGCTGATGCAGAGAAATCTTTCAGGTGGAGGGAGAGGTGTATTCACTGGCCCCTAGCTCCAGCATTGCAGTGGTAGCCGGGGTCTACCTGCAGTACAAGGCTGGCTCCTGGCACATTCTCCCCTTTCTTAAGCTTCACCCCCCACTCACCTTCTTCCAGCAGTAGCACTACAACATGCAGCCATTTCAGGTTATAGGACACACAGAGCACAGTGTGGAGGTCAGTAGAGCTCAGGACTCAGGGAGAAGCAGGCAGAGAACTTCTTACCACGATCTTTCCTCCAAGAAATAACATTGCGATCACAGGGGGAGGGGAGTTTTAGGACCCGGTGTATAGTCACATATGACGACCCATCACATTTGGCTACCCGCTGGAGTACGCATGCACGACGCCGCCATATGCGTTCCAACACTTTTACGACAAAACAGTATGTGGCTCCACCCCTGAGTCTAGGTTTAAGCCCCTATATATACATAGAGGTAGAATATAATTATGCCGAGCGAAGTGAGGCCGTGCCGAAGCGTGGCGAGCGGAGCGAGCCCGCGAGGCGCCCTGTTGCAAAGTGTTGTCTTACAATACGGAAGAAGTTTCACTGCTCCGTATTGTCGTAAAAACTTTTGGAACGCATATGGATAAGTTACGTATGCACAGTGCGTAATTTGTCAGTGGAAAGTCACTTTCGTAGCAAAATGTGATGGGTAGCCGAATGTGACGAAACACCGGCAGGCAGTGTAAACAGTTTATGGAAAAAGGCAGAGAGATTTTGCAGCTGTCCCTGCTGTTCCAAAATCAAGACACAGCCTGAGAACAAAGCCAGCATGGGACAGCTTTCTAACTGAAGGAACTGTGTGCAAATATGTAGCATTGATCCCCTGCATAGCAGCTGGGAGGAAGAAATCCAGCAGCGCTGCAGGGGTTGAACACCAGTAACAAGGCAGAACAGCGGCTCTCCTCTCCTGCAGGTGCCCGGCCCCCTTCTGAACTAATGAGGCTCGAAAACACACACTTATAGCACCCCCTTCCCCCCCCGTTCTCCGTAGGAGGTCCAGCACTTACCGGGCTGTGGTGTCCTCTCATCCTGCTGTGTCTCCTTCAGTGGGCAGCAGGCAGCAGCGGCGGTTGAGGTAGAGTTGCCACCTCATCCCTTTAAAACTGAACACATATTAATTACACAGGTTCTGTGGATTATTAGAGTGGTAGTTAAACTCACTTGGTGTCTTATCTGCATTAAATTAGCCTCAGAAACTGTGTAATTCATATGTGTTTGGGTTTAAAGGGATGAGGCAGCAACCCTAGGTGAAGGAGTCCGCTCCTCATGCTTCCTTCACTCGGGCGCACTGGCACAGAGAAAACCGGAAGTGACATCGTAACTCGAATGTCAATCAAAGCACCCGTCCGTAGTAATACATACTACGGCGCCAGGCGGAAGTTATTCAGCACGATGGATTGCGCCGCAAGGCAGGTCAAAAGCCTGCAAATGAAGCGCCTCGCCTCCAATCTCGTAATTGCATAGATGTGGTGCTTCACCCGGACGCAGTGCACTTAAGGACCTTTTTTTCTATTTTTTTTTTTTAAAGGGCCATTTTTATTTTATTTTATTATTATTATTTTTTTGTGACTGCCTGGAGGGGGTTGGGGAGGGGGGGGGGGGGCGCCTTGCCCGTGCGCCCCATATGGACAGGCCACCACTGCAAGGGAGCAACGGTTTTCACAAAGCTTGATTTGAGAGGGGCATACAATCTCATGAGGATTAAGGAGGGCGACGAGTGGAAAACTGCGTTTAATACCAAAACAGGTCATTATGAGTACCTCGTAATGTCTTTTGGCCTTTGTAACGCCCCAGCAATTTTCCAGGAATTTATTAACGATGTCCTCCGAGATTTGTTGCAGTTATGTGTGGTGCTTTATCTCGATGATATCCTCATATTTTCCAAGACCCTGGAGAGCCACCACACAGATGTCTGTCGTGTGCTTCAGAAACTAAGAGACAAGAATCTCTATTGTAAACTGGAGAAGTGCGAGTTCCATCGTGAACAGGTTAAATTCCTGGGTTATGTAATTTCCACTGCTGGTTTTTTTCGATGGACCAGGAGAAACTTTTGTCAGTTCTACAGTGACCCTGACCCATGGGTTTACGTCCTCTGCAGCGTTTCCTGGGCTTTGCCAACTATTAGCGGAAGTTTATTCGTAACTTCTCGTCTCTGGTCAAGCCCCTGACTGATATGACCAGAAAGGAAGGTAGCCCACAGAGTTGGTCTCTGGAGTCCATTAAGGCCTTTGAGAGTCTCAAGGCTGTCTTTGTTTCTGCTCCTGTGTTGGCACATCCTTATCCTACGTGATCTTTTATCCTTGAGGTTGATGCTTCTGAGATTGGTGTTGGTGCCCTCCTGTCTAAACATCCTACCTCTATGAGCGCTATGCATCCTTGTGGCTACTTTTCCAAAAAAATGGTCACCTGCAGAGTGCAATTACGAGATTGGTGAAAGAGAGCTGTTGGCAATCATTTTAGCCCTGAAAGAATGGAGACATCTCCTCGAAGGTACCACTGTGTCGGTTCTCATTCTTACTGACCATAAGAATCTCACATTCTTGTCTGAGGCTAAACGCCTCTCTCCCAGAAGGGCGCGATGGGATCTTTTCTTGTCAAGTTTCAATTACATTGTGTCATTCTTACCCGGTACTAAGAATGTAAGGGCTGATGCCTTGTCACAAAAATTTTCCTCCACTTCCAAGTTGGAGTCGGTTCCAGTGTCTGTGATTCCTCCTGATCGTATTCTGGCTACGGTTCGCACCGGTCTCACTTCTCCTTTGGGTGACAAAATTCTTGCTGCTCAGGTCCATGCTCCTTCTGAGAAACCTTGTGACCGCTGCTTTGTCCAAGAGAGTCTCCGTACTGACGTGCTCCAGACTTACCATTCTCCCAAGGCTGCTGGCCACTCTGGGTAGAATCAACTCTTTTGGGCCATTTCCCAACAATTCTGGTGGCCTAGTCTAAGTGCTGATGTAATAGCCTTCATAGCTGCCTGTTCCATGTGTGCTCAGAATAAGGCTCCAACACATCTTCAAGTGGGCCTCCTACAACCCATACCCAATGGAGAGAGGCCCTGGACCCACCTGTCTATGGATTTCATTGTGGAGTTACCCAACTCCCAGGGTAACACAGTTATCCTTATGGTGGTTGACCGGTTCTCAAAAAATTTCTCATTGTATTCCACTTAAGAAGTTGCCCACTTCTAAGGAACTGGCTTCCATTTTTGCTCGGGAGATCTTTCGCTTACATGGGCTACCCAAGGTGATTGTCTCGGACAGGGGTAGTCAGTTTGTGTCCGGATTCTGGCGAGCCTTTTGTGCACAGTTGGGAATTCAGCTTGCTTTTTCCACTGCGAATCACCTGCAGTCTAATGGGGCCGCAGAACGAGCCAATCAGTCCTTGGAGCAATTCCTTCTTTGCTATATTTCTATGCAAAATAAGGGAGAGTCGTGCTGGGACTTTAAATGAGGTGGTCACGGTTAGCCACTGAGTAACAAGAGTAATAGCAGTATAAATGTTTATTAAAATTAATGTACATACATGGATAATAGTATATTAGCTCAGCCAATGGATTTGCACTTAATAAAGAGAATGAATAAAGTTAATACAAATGTTATACAATGCAGTATTTATAAATGCATGCATCAGAAAACCCGACGCGCGTTCATTGCCGAGATCATTGCTGTGCCATACTTTGGCTGCTGCCGTCCATTTGGGTGTTCAGCGATGGAAACTATAGTTTCGTTCATTGGTAAGTATTGGGCCGTTTTGCTCTGGCCCATTCTGCCATTGCTCTTACATATACCACTGTGACACATCTTTTTGTCTATTTAGATACATCTCATCCGCATCCACCCCTGATGAGCGAGCAATGATCTTGCGAAACGCGCGTCGGGTTTTCTGATGCGTGCATTTATATATACTGCATTGAATAACGTTTGTATCAACTTTATTCATTCTCTTTATTATGTGCAAATCCATTGGCTGAGCTAATATGCTATATTATCCATGTATGTACATTAATTTTAATAAACATTTATACTGCTATTACTCTTGTTACTCAGTGGCTAACTGTGACAACCTCATTTAAAGTCCCAGGGCGATTCTCCTTTTTTTGCATATGTATATAGGGATGGAGTTGCATCACTGGTGACTGCAGACCTTTTATTTTATTTTGTTTCTACTTTGCTATATTTCTGCCCATCATAACAACTGGTCAGACCTATTACCGTGGGCAGAGTTTGCTCACAATAGTGCCTTGAATTCTGCTTACCGATTGTCCCCGTTTATGGCAAACTATAGTTTCCAACCTTCCATGTTGCCTGACTCATTTGTTCCGCAGAGTATTCCTGCGTTACAGGAGCATCTCCGTGGTCTTCGTTCCACTTGGGCACAAGTCCAGGAGGCTTTGCGACATACTAATGATAGGTACAGACTCCATGCTGACCGCAGACCCCTGCCCACGCCTTCCTAACAGGTTGGGGACAGGGTCTGGCTGTCATCTTGCAGCATTAGACCTTCCTTCTAACATGTGTATTTCGAATGTATTTCATGTCTCCTTAATAAAACCTTTGGTCTTCAACCGCTTTACCACCTCGGTGCCACGTCCTCACCCTGTACAGGTTGAGAACCATGAGTTTGAAGTACAGTCCATTGTTGACTCCCGTAGGTTCCGTGGGCGCATACAGTACCTGGTGCATTGGAAGGGGTACAGTCCGGAGGAATGCTCTTGGGTCTCATCCTCGGGCGTACATGCCCCTGTCCCCCTCTGAGATTTCCATAGACGTTTTCCCCCTCAAGCCTGGTAGTCCTCTGAGGGGGAGGGGTCATTGAGGAGGGGGTACTGTCAGGGCTGGGCTCAGCCTTTCCTTCTCAGAGCTGGCCGCTCACCCATTGGCTAATTGCCAGCTCCTATCTCTCCACAGTTACTCAGCTGTTGATGATATCCTGCTCATCAGTCCTGCCTACTTAAGCCATCCAGCCCAAAGGATCTCTGCCTTCGTCTTGGTCAACATCAAAGAAACTATCTCCTGCGATCCTGTTCAAGACTTGCTTTGCTGACATCCCTTCTGGCTCCAGATCCTGCTTGCTGTTCCACTACATTGATCCCTGACTTCTGGCTTGGCTGACTATCCTTTCCAGTTACTGAACTCTGGCTATATTTTGATTATATTTGTTCTTTTTACTTTTATTATTAAACAAGTGTGATTTAACTGTACTTCTGTCTCGGCCTGATTTAATGGTTTCTGACATAAGGTCTGTGAGGGGATCCGGGCCTAGGGGCCTCTGCCTCCAGGCTGGGGCTGAAGCAGGAAGGGGAGGAAGCTAAAGAGAGGGATCTCCACTGACCTTCTGTCTCATTCAGGAGACGTGCTGTCTTGGGAAGATCTGTCCAGCAGGAGGTCTGAACAGTCTTGTCCAAAGAAGCAGAAATAAAGGGACAGTGTGAGTACCTCTATACCTCCAGGGCCTATAAGGGAGAAGGCTGCCAGATGCAATATCCAGCATCCTTTCACAGGGACAGTGCCACACCTAAATCGCTTGATCTGGGACACTTTTGAAGGCAGCCAGGTGGGCTTGTATTTGCTGCAAGTGTTTAGACTTTGTGAGTTTCTACTAAGGGGACACAATCCTCCTACATACAGTTACGTTTAAGCTACTTTCTCCTAGCGGGACACAGTGCTCCTGCATATAGCTGAGACTTTGAGAATATTCACCAAGGGGCCATAGAGCTCCTGAAAGAGGAAACCTTGCTATTGATCCATGAGAGACTGATATTGGGACTGGAGTACAGTCCAGGTTCTGCCCTTTTGTGTACATAGTGAAAGAAGTTTGTTCTCAAGTTGTTCTTTTTGTTTACCAAGTTCAAGTTGGGCATCCCATAATCCTTCATCCCTATTGAAGTTGATTTGCCTCAATAAAACAACAAAAAAAAGCCCATGGACTGATTACTGCCTCAGTAAAAAGAAAAATTCAAAACAAGAACTTTTTTTTTCAAAATGAGAATTTATTTTTTTAACCACTTGACAACTGGGCACTTAAACCCCGCTTGTGACCAGATCAATTTTCAGCTTTCGGTGCTCTCACACTTTGAATGACAATTACTCATGTCATATAATACTGTACCCAAATTAATTTTTTGTCCTTTTTTTCATACAAATAGAACTTTCTTTTTGTGGTATTTGATCACCTCTGGGTTTTTATTTTTTGCGCTATAAATGAAAAAAGACAGAAAATTTTGAAAAAAACGCATTTTTCTTAGTTTCTGTGATAACATATTGCACATTATTAATTTTTCTTCATAAATTTTGGCCACAATTTATACTGCTACATATCTTTGGTAAAAATAACCCAAATTAGTGGATATTATTTGGTCTGTGTGAAAGTTAGAGAGTCTACAAGCTGTGGTGCAAATCATAAAAAATTGATCACACCTGATGTACTGAGGCCTATCTCATTTCTTGCGACCCAAACAAATCAGGAAAGTACAAAAACTCCCCAAATGACCCTCTTTTTGAAAGTAGACATTCCAAGGTGTATAGTAAGATGCATGGTGAGGTTGTCATTTTTTCCCACAATTCTTTGCAAAATGAAGATTTTTTTTTCCACAAAATTGTCATTGTAACAGGTTATTTCTCTCACATGGCATGTATATACCACAAATGACACCCCAAAATACATTCTGCTACTCCTCCTAAGTATGGTGATGCCACATGTGTGGGACTTTTTCACAGCCTAGCCACATAGAGAGGCCCAACATGCAGGGAGCGCCATCAGGTCTTCTAGGAGCATAAATTACACATCTAACTTGTTGACTACCTATTACACTTTTGAAGGCCCTGGAGCACCAGGACAATGACACTGATGTGGCACTGATGACAGATGTCACTAATTTGCGGCACTGATGACACGTGACACTGATGTGGCACTGATGACAGATGGCACTAATACGTGGCACTGATGACACGTGGCACTGATGACAGATGGCACTAATATGTGGCACTGATGACACGTGGCACTGATGACAGATGGCACTAATACGTGGCACTGATGACAGATGGCACTAATACGTGGCACTGATGACAGATGCACTTATACGTGGCACTGATGACACACGACACTGATGACAGATGCACTGATACGTGGCACTGATAACAGATGGCACGTGACACTGACAGGTGGCACCGATAACAGATGGCACTGATGACAGATGGCACTGATGACAGATGGCACTGACATGTGACACTGATGACAGATGGCACTAATATGTGGCACTGATGACAGATGGCACTTATACGTGGCACTGGGGACAGATGGCAGTGGGGACAGATAGCACTGACAGGTACTGTGGTCATTTTTTTTTCTGTTTATTTATTTTTTTCCTGACACTCACTGCTGCAGCCATTAGCTCTTCCTCCTCACATGCTGTCTCTGTGTGAGAAGGGAGAGCCAGCAATGAGAGATGATCTCATATGTTTACATATGAGATCATCTCTAATTGAAAGCTCCGATCACGCTGTAAACGGCCACTGTGATTGGCCATTTACAGAAATCTGTGACTGGCTGTGGCCAAGGGACAAGGCCAGCACAGAATTTCCCCGATGCGTGCCCGCGGGTGCGTGCATCGCGGAAGTAAACAGGAGGACGTCCAGGGAAGCCCTCCCGGCAATTGGCGTCCGCGTTGTAGCCGTCTTTCGGCTATAGCGCGGACGCCTAGTGGTTAAACCTGAACTGTCCATAGCAACCAGTCCATAGCAACCAGTACATAGCAACAAGGCAAAATGAGAAAACAATTTTTTTTTTTTCAAAACGCCGAAAAAAATTTTTTTCATAGCAGCCAGTCCATAGTAACCATCCATAGCAACTGTTCATAGCAACCAGTCCATAGCAACCAATCTATAGCAACCAGTCCATAGCAAAAAATTTCCAAACCAGAAATTTTTTTTTTCAAAATGTGGAAATTTTTTTTTTTTTCAAAACGAGAATTAAAAAAAATTTCAAAACGAGAGTTTTTTTTTTAAATTTGAACCGTCCATAGCAACAAGTCCATAGCAACCAGTCCATAGCAACCATGCAAAATGAGAAAACATTTTTTTTTTCAAAATGAGAACTTTTTATTATTTGAACCGTCCAAAGCAATCAGTCCATAGTAACCATCCAAAACGAGAATTTTTTTTTCAAAACGAGAAAATAATTTTCTTTTTCAAAACGAGAATTTTTTTTTTTCAAAACGAAATTTTTTTATAAACCTTGAACCACCCATAGCAACCAGTCCATAGCAACCGTCTATAGCAACCAGTCCATAGCAACCAATCTATAGCAACAAGTTCATAGCAACCGTCCATAGCAACCAGTCCATAGCAACCATCCAAAACAAGTTTTTTTCTCAAAACGAGAAATTAATTTTTTTTTTCAAACTGAGAAAACATTTTTTTTTAAGCGAGAACTTTTTGTAAAATTTGAACCGTCCATAGCAACCATCCATAGCAACCATGCAAAATGAGAAAACATTTTTTTTTTGCAAAATGAGATTTTTTTTTTTCTTAAATTTGAACCGTCCATAGCAACTAGTCCATAGCAATCATCCAAAGCAACCAATCCATAGCAACCATCCAAAACAATTTTTTTTTTCAAAACGAGAGTTTTTTAAAGTGAGAAACAGTGGGGAAAAGATTAGGGGGATTTTTGCGATGCCAAGTACAAAAAGAGAAGAGTTGTTTTCATCAGTTAAAATAGAAAAAGATTTTATTTAAAGACATATTTAAAAAAGATTTGAATGTATAAAATTACAAATGTTTGGTGGTCATATTTTAAACAAATATAGCATGATTCACAGTGGAGACGTTGCACATTAACCCGACATGTTTTGCTATTCGCTTCCTCAGGGGATGTGCAAGGCTTATTTGAAACCACTAAATGGATGAGATATAGAGATATTATTACACGCATATGAGTCATACAGTCAAAATTTGTCATACAAAAGATATAAGATAGGATATGAGTTTGGTTGCCAAAGGGAGACGTGGGTGCAAACACTTACCCAGACAATAGCTAACACCCGCACACCACCAAGCCGGACCCTAGACAATCACCCCCAGTTGACCCGATCCGTCAGGTGTGGCCATAGAGGGAAGAAAGGCGACGCTGGAGGACAGTAAATGGTCATAAAATTAAAATTGATTTTAATAAATATATTTAAGTATTTTATTTTTTATTTTTTATTTATTATTTTTAGGGCTAATAATAATTATTTTATTTTATTATTATTTTATTTTATTTTTAATAATAATTTTTTTTAGGAAAGGATTAGGGTCTAGACCTTTGCCAAATTCCCCACCTATTATTACCCCTAGTAAAGAAAATGACCAACAACTTTCGATCATTAATCTGTCTTCCCGCAAATTAACAGACATAGAGACACAAGTCTTACAATTAGGCCTCACATTTTGTCCTGACTCTCAATGTGACAAATTCTCACTCATTAAAGACCTGCATTTATTTGCACATAGGCTTATCTACAGGATCATCTTTGACAAACTTCCTCTAGAAAAGTTAGAGGATAGAAGCGGGATAAATTGCATCGGACTCCTGATGATTGGTTTCAAGCCAAGAAATGCCTTGAGTTAATAACTATTGATGCACATATCAACCCACTGTACAATGTATTCTTTCTTGCAACTGTACAATTAGTATTTGAATTATGCTTTTCAATATACTGTCTACAACATGCTCAATTGTGGCCTAAGATGTGTCCATTTATGATTGTATTTGGCTCTAGGACCTATGTTATTAAACTTTTATACCATTACTATCTTGCAACAACTTTCTGTGGACATTACTATGTACAGGACCTACTCCAGATATTATATCACACCATATATCATTGAGTTAACACACCCACCAACATGCCTCATGCAAAGTCCCGCTTCTATCCTCTAACTTTTCCTGCATTTATTGGGATGGAGGCATGTTGGTGCATCCCTATAAAATTGCGTGGACAGGTCACAACCCCATTTTTCGATATACGATAACCAGGGAGGCAGACACCCGTTCTCTGTGAACTGAGTAATCCACCTACTAAGTCCACACATACCAACTACAATTTACCCTTTATTTATTTCATGTAACCTTGTTTTATACTTTATTCTACTTATTTCTACTCTTTTATATTTTCTATTTTTACATTTTTTGTTTTTTTCTTTTTCTATATCATTATATATTTGATAGAGACCTATGGTCCTCCTCTTGTCCATTGATTAATTTCAGTGCAAGAGTCGCATATATATTCTTTTTTATATATTTTTTGTTTACAAAAATTGTTTTTGCATATTGATTCAATTCAGTGCAAAGAACCAGAACAATTTTCCATTTTATTAATTTTTCTACATCCTTTCCTATATAATTCCTTCACTACACACCGTTTCAATTCAGTGCAAAATAACAGTTTTTGTTACCTTTCAAACGCTATATAGGATTTTCATCACTATAGCTAATTCTATTTCATGCATATCTACTTTAGTAAATATTTCCCCTCCCTTTTCTGTCTTTGTTGTTTTCCTTTAGTCAAACAAACACTGATTCAATTCAGGGCTAAAGCTTCTGTTCTTGTCTGTTTGTGTTGTTTCCCTTTAGTCAGATAAATACTGATTCAATTCAGGGCTAAAGTTTTTTGTTTTTGTTTTTGTTGTTTTTCTTTAGTCAGACATATACTGATTAAATTCAGGGCTAAAGTTTTTTACATCTCACACTTCTTTGCATAGTGATTAAATTCAGTGCAAAGAGTGAGTGTTTATTTTGCTACTTTCTTTGCTATATATTGATTTAATTCAAGGCAAAGAATTTTTGCTTTTGCATTTATTATTTAGTTTTTTTCGTTTTTCTTTTTTTTTTAACTTTTGTTCCCTTCTGAATTTCTGATTCTTTATTACAGTCCATACATTTTTATCCAACCACTTCCATTATGCATTTGGTGCTGGGATCGGTCTGGTCTACTTCCCGGGGTTGCGATGCGCCCAGTTTATGACCTGTCACCTGTCCTGTCACATGACGGGGGCGGGCCCTGGCCTTGGCACATTGGCGTCATGCTCTCCACATCCCGCTTGCGCCGCTTCACGGGATTCTCAGTGGCTTACCATCCCTGGGCCTAGGCGCTGCGTGGGATGGTGGGCGGCCACATTTGTGTTGTGGCTGTCCTTCCCCCCGTCGCGTCATCACACCCGTACATGATGTTGGCGTGAGCATGCCCCTGGCCCACGGCATTTAACGGCGGTCTTTGACCGGGTGCCTTGAGGTGTCGTCACGGTTTTGGGACATCTGGCCTGGCCCGGCATTCACCACACAGGCAACTCTTTGACACTCCTTCACTCTGGTCCATCCACGACAGCAGTGGCTTCTTAGTTGCACATACATTCTATCCAACTTATACTCTTACACTCCTCTTTTATTTTCTAGCTCCTCTCCACACACTCACACTCACTCACCTCTTGATTTTCTGCCTAGTTTTTCCCTTCTCATTTATCTTTTACCCACCACACTCAGTCATTAGCTTACACACTTCCTCTCATTGTTTCCACAGTTTTTCCCATGTCCTCTGGCCTCGTTACTTGTCCCTGCCTGGCGGCCCTTATGGTACTTTGGCCAATTTGGTAGCCGTGGCCGACGGTTGCCTGGGGCGTGCTCTCTGCCTCAACCCCGGGGGAGACTTTATGGACCCAGACCAATGCTGTATCTTAGTATATAGGTCACTACCGATCAATGCATTATTTGTGAGTATTTTAGATATTTACATCCCCAGTGTATCTTTCCTTTATATATCTGTCCATACACTAATAGATACTTCATTGTCTTAATACAGCTAAATTGCATCGGACTCCTGATGATTGGTTTCAAGCCAAGAAACGCGTTGAGTTAATAACTATTGATGCACATATCAACCCACTGTACAATGTATTCTTTCTTGCAACTGTACAATTAGTATTTAAATTATGCTTTTCAATATACTGTCTACAACATGCTCAATTGTGGCCTAAGATGTGTCCATTTATGATTGTATTTGGCTCTAGGACCTATGTTATTAAACTTTTATACCATTACTATCTTGCAACAACTTTCTGTGGACATTACTATGTACAGGACCTACTCCAGATATTATATCACAGCATATATCATTGAGTTAACACACCCACCAACATGCCTCATGCAAAGTCCCGCTTCTATCCTCTAACATTTCCTGCATTTATGGGGATGGAGGCATGTTGGTGCATCCCTATAAAATTGCGTGGACAGGTCACAACCCCATTTTTCGATATACGATAACCAGGGTGGCAGACACCCGTTCTCTGTGACCTGAGTAATCCACCTACTAAGTCCACACATACCAACTACAATTTACCCTTTATTTATTTCATGTAACCTTGTTTTATACTTTATTCTACTTATTTCTACTCTTTTATATTTTCTATTTTTACATTTTTTGTTTTTTTTTCTTTTTCTATATCATTATATATTTGATAGAGACCTATGGTCCTCCTCTTGTCCATTGATTAATTTCAGTGCAAGAGTCGCATATATATCCTTTTTTATATATTTTTTGTTTACAAAAATTGTTTTTGCATATTGATTCAATTCAGTGCAAAGAACCAGAACAATTTTCCATTTTATTAATTTTTCTACATCCTTTCCTACATAATTCCTTCACTACACACCGTTTCAATTTAGTGCAAAATAACTCTGTTTTCTTTACCTTTCAAACGCTATATAGGATTTTCATCACTATAGCTAATTCTATTTCATGCATATCTACTTTAGTAAATATTTCCCCTCCCTTTTCTGTCTTTGTTGTTTCCCTTTAGTCAAACAAACACTGATTCAATTCAGGGCTAAAGCTTCTGTTCTTGTCTGTTTGTGTTGTTTCCCTTTAGTCAGATAAACACTGATTCAATTCAGGGCTAAAGTTTTTTGTTTTTGTTTTTGTTGTTTTTCTTTAGTTAGACATATACTGATTAAATTCAGGGCTAAAGTTTTTTACATCTCACACTTCTTTGCATAGTGATTAAATTCAGTGCAAAGAGTGAGTGTTTATTTTGCTACTTTCTTTGCTATATATTGATTTAATTCAAGGCAAAGAATTTTTGCTTTTGCATTTATTATTTAGTTTTTTTCGTTTTTCTTTTTTTTTAACTTTTGTTCCCTTCTGAATTTCTGATTCTTTATTACAGTCCATACATTTTTATCCAACCACTTATATTATGCATTTGGTGCTGGGATCGGTCTAGTCTGCTTCCCAGGGTTGCGATGCGCCCAGTTTATGACCCGTCACCCGTCCTGTCACATGACGGGGCGGGCCCTGACCTTGGCGCATCGGCGTCATGCTCTCCACGTCCCGCTTGCGCCGCTTCACGGGATTCTCAGTGGCTTACCATCCCTGGGCCTAGGCGCTGCGTGGGATGGTGGGCGGCCGCATTTGTGTTGTGGCTGTCCTTCCCCCCCCGTCGCGTCATCACGCCCGTACATGACGTTGGCGTGAGCATGCCCCTGGCTCGTGGCATTTAACGGCGGTCTTTGACCGGGTGCCTTGAGGTTTCGTCACGGTTTTGGGACATCTGGCCTGGCCCGGCATTCACCACACAGGTAACTCTTTGACACTCCTTCACTCTGGTCCATCCATGACAGCAGTGGCTTCTTAGTTGCACATACATTCTATCCAACTTATACTCTTACACTCCTCTTTTATTTTCTAGCTCCTCTCCACACACTCACACTCACTCACCTCTTGATTTTCTGCCTAGTTTTTCCCTTCTCATTTATCTTTTACCCACCACACTCAGTCATTAGCTTACACACTTCCTCTCATTGTTTCCACAGTTTTTCCCATGTCCTCTGGCCTCGTTACTTGTCCCTGCCTGGTGGCCCTTATGGGTACTTTGGTCAATTTGGTAGCCGTGGCCGACGGTTGCCTGGGGCATGCTCTCTGTCTCAACCCCGGGGGAGACTTTATGGACCCAGACCAATGCTGTATCTTAGTATATAGGTCACTACCGATCAATGCATTATTTGTAAGTATTTTAGATATTTACATCCCCAGTGTATCTTTCCTTTATATATCTGTCCATACACTAATAGATACTTCATTGTCTTAATACAGCTAAATTGCATCGGACTCCTGATGATTGGTTTCAAGCCAAGAAACGCGTTGAGTTAATAACTATTGATGCACATATCAACCCACTGTACAATGTATTCTTTCTTGCAACTGTACAATTAGTATTTGAATTATGCTTTTCAATATACTGTCTACAACATGCTCATTTGTGGCCTAAGATGTGTCCATTTATGATTGTATTTGGCTCTAGGACCTATTTTATTAAACTTTTATACCATTTTTCGATAAACTTCCTCTAGAGATGCATTCAACAGACCCAAATTCCAATATTCAGGAAAACATTGAAGAACATCAAGCTCTTGAGGATTTGATGGAACTTTGAGAGGAGGGACACACCACCGACGACGACGCAGTTGGTATTCCCCCACCAGCGCTGTCGATCGCTGGTGTGTCCTCCCCCCTCCCTCAATCCTTCAGACCCAAATCTAGACTTTTCCCCCTTTTAAATACTAACCCAAATATATGGGCATTTATCCAACAAACAACAAAAGCTATTGAGGACCTCAAAATCTCTACCACCAAGACTCCCAATTTAACTCCAGAACAAATCGATGCTATCAAATTTTTGCAAACAAATTCTGACATAATAATCAAGCCCTCTGACAAGGGCTGAAATTTGGTGGTCATGAACATCTCCCATTATGTAACTATGCGTCAAAAAATTCTCACTAACCGTAGTTGGTATCGCCCCATTTCTAAAACAGTGATCAACAACTTTGATGCACAATATCGTGCAATTATCTTTCGGGCTTACCACCAAGGCGTCATTGATCAGAACACTCTGAATTTCTTGAACGTTAGGGATCCTAGGATCCCTACGTTTTACGCACTACCCAAAATGCATAAATCACTGAACCCCCAGGACGTCCCATAATTTCTGTATGTTCCAGCCTGACTGAAAATGCTAGCTCTCTAGTAGATAGCTACTTACAACCTCATATCACGGCACTATCATCATACATCAAGGACACTACTGACCTTTTAAGAACTATTGAAGGTATTTCCCTTCCTCCCAACACCTGGCTAGTTGCCCTTGATGTAGAAAGCCTTTACAACGCTATTTCACACGATCTAGGAATTAAAGTGATACAGCAACACCTCAAATGAAAGAGGTCCTTCTTTTGCCAAATATAATGCATTTGTATTGGATCTACTCGACTACATCCTGAAACACAACGTGTTCATCTTTGACTCCTCCCACTACCTCCAGGTACAGGGGGTCGCAATGGGGACCAAATGTGCCCCCTCATATGCGAACCTGTACCTGGGGGGTGGGAGAAGGAGGTCCTCACTAGAAAGGATTTGAGTCATCTCCATGATAAAATCCTGGCTTGGTACCGTTTTATAGATGATGTCCTTATTTTTTGGTCCGGAACTGAAACTGAACTCAATGAATTTTTACGAATAATCTCAATTAATAATCTGAATCTAAAATTCACCATGCATTGCAGTCAGAACAACATCAGCTTTTTGGATCTGGTTATATCTATTAATGCACAAGGCAAACTTGACTCGTCTCTCTACAGAAAGCCCTCAGCGGGAAATACTATCCTTCATGCCCAAAGCTCGCACCCTACCTCACTAATTAGAAGTATCCCCTATAGCCAGTACTTAAGGCCTAAACGTAACTGCAGTAGAGACTCCGACTTTAGAACCGCAGCTAGGGATTTATATAATAGACTGAGAGTTAGAGGTTACAGCCATGCTTGCCTTAAAAAAGCCTTTAATCAGGCAAATGCGGAACAAAGAAATTCATTGATTTTTTCCAACAAACGGGTTACAAAATCCGACATGGTGAGAGTCATCACCCGATACTCGAGCCAGCACCAACAAATTAGACACATACTAACCAGATTTTGGCCACTTCTAACCGCAGATTCCATTGCAAGTAAATATATAAAAGATGTTCCTGAAATCACCTTTAGACGAGCTCCCTCTCTCAGGGATCGACTGGTTCGAAGTCACTTTGAAACTACACAACCTTCTATAATTCAAGCCAACTGGGGTACCTGTGATGTTGATGCTAAAACTAAATTCAAGCTCCCCAACGGCAAATGGCACTCCACCCAATCTAGGGTCACCTGCCAGACACCCGGTGTTATATACCTGGCCCAGTGTCTGTGCGGTGGCTTCTACATTGGAAAACAAAACATCAATTCTTTAAATGTATACGAGATCATATTAAACCCATCAAGAAAAATAAAATGGACACTGCCATTAGCCGGCACATTGGTATACATCATCACTTTAATCCTCACTACAATCAATTTTAATTTTATGACCATTTACTGTCATCCAGCGTTGCCTTTCTTCCCTCTATGGCCACACCTGACTGATTTTTCGGATCGGGTCAACTGGGGGTGATTGTCTAGGGTCTGGCTTGGTGGTGTGCGGGTGTTAGCTATTGTCTGGGTAAGTGTTTGCACCCACGTCTCCCTTTGGCAACCAAACTCATATCCTATCTCATATCTTTTGTATGACAAATTTTGACTGTATGACTCATACGCATGTAATAATATCTCCATATCTCATCCATTTAGTGGTTTCAAATAAGCCTTGCACATCCCCTGAGGAAGCGAATAGCGAAACATGCCGGGTTAATGTGCAACGTCTCCACTGTGAATCATGCTATATTTGTTTAAAATATGACCACCAAACATTTGTAATTTTATACATTCAAATCTTTTTTAAATATGTCTTTAAATAAAATCTTTTTTTATCTTAACTGATGGAAACAACTCTTCTCTTTTTGTACTTGGCACCGCAAAAATCTCCCTAATCTTTTCCCCATTGTTTCTCACTTACATTAGGATGAGGTGCCTAACTTAGGGGTGTTGCATCATCAACCAGACCAAAAATTTCTTGAGAGTTTTTTAAAATCTAAACCATCCATAGCAACCGTCCATAGAAACCAGTCCATAGCAACCAATCCCTAGCAACCAGTCCATAGCAACCAATCCCTAGCAACCAGTCCATATCAACCAGGCAAAATGAAAAAACTATTTTTTTTTCAAAACAAGAACTGGTTGCAATCCATAGCAACCAGTCCATAGCGACCAATCCATAGCAACCAGTCCATAGCAACCATGCAAAATGAAAAAACATTTTTTATTTAAAACGAGAAAAAATATTTTTTTTTTTCAAAATGAGAACTGGTTGCAATCCATAGCAACCAGTCAATAGCAACAGTACATAGCAACCAGCCCATAGCAACCATCCATAGCAACCAGTCTATAGCAACCGTCTATAGCAACCAGTCCATAGCAATCCATAGCAACCAGTCCATAGCACCCATGCAAAATGAGAAAAACATTTTTTTTTTCAAAACGAGAATTTTTTTTTCTTAAATTTGAACTGTCCATAGCAACTAGTCAATAGCAACCATCTATAGCAACCAATCCATAGCAACCATCCAAAACGAGATTTTTTTTTTTTTTCAAAACAAGAAAATATTTTTTTTTTTCAAAACAAGAAAATAATTTTCTTTTTCAAAACGAGTTTTTTAAAATTTGAACCATCCATAGCAAACGGTCTATCGCAACCATCCATAGCAATGAATCCATAGCAACCAGTCTATAGCAACCAGTCCATAGCAACCGTCCATAGCAACCAGTCCATAGCAACCATCCAAAATGAGAATTTTTTTTTCAAAACAAGAAAATAATTTTCTTTTTCACAACGAGAACCGTCCATAGCAACTATCCAAAACGAGAATTTTTTGTTTCAAAACGAGAAAATAATTTTGTTTTGCAAAACGAGAAAAATTTTTTTCCAAACGAGAATTTTTTTTTAACCTTGAACCATCCATAGCAACCAATCCATTGCAACTGTCCATAGCAACCAATCCATTGCAACCGTCCATAGCAACCAGTCCATAGCAAGCAATCTATAGCAATCAGTCCATAGCACCAATGCAAAATGAGAAAACATTTTTTTTTCAAAACAAGAATTTTTTTTTCTTAAATTTGAACCGTCCATAGCAACTAGTCAATAGCAACCATCCATAGCAACCAATCTATAGCAACCATCCAAAATGAGAATTTTTTTTTTTCAAAATAAGATAATAATTTTCCTTTTAAAAACGAGAAAATAATTTTCTTTTTCAAAACGAGAATTTTTTTTTTTTCAAAACAAGAGTTTTTTAAAATTTGAACCATCCATAGCAACCAGTCCATAGCAACCAGTCCAAAACAAGATTGACTAATTTGGAAGAGGATAAGTCCATTGTTATCCGCAACACAGACAAAGGACTGTTAAGAGTTGTCATGGGTGTTGATTCTTATTTAAATGAAACAGCCAGGCAGCTTTCTGATAACCAGACATATAGTCGGTTGAAGAGCGATCTCACCAAAAAATACAAGTCTATTTTGACAGAACTAGTGGATAGGGGGTTTAGACAGGGTTAGGACAGGGTTAGGCGTGAATAAATAAAACAATGTGTCCTATGCGCCACAATTGAGTAAATGCAGTGAATGTGCTGAAAAAAAGGTGGATATGTGTCTTGCCGTGAAATAAGATTGCAGCAAAATCTGAAATGTGTTCACACTACATCAACATGAAATATATAGTAAAAATGATCTTGCGCAATCCCATCATTTCTCACACAATAAATATACAGCGCCAAATATAAAATGACGTCTCAATAATCTAATAATAAATAAAAGTACTCTATTGGTGTCATAGAGGCTGAAAAAAGGTGAAAAAGTTCTATCAAAAAATGATATAAAATGATGAAGTCACGAGCGGTGACGTAACGTGTAGGGAGTGGCCGTGGAAAGATGTAAACCGGAAGTCACGTGAGAAGGCGCTTCAGACGCCGCTGTTCTGCATTTCACTGTATCTCGCCTGTTTTTAATGGTTTTAATTGTAAGAGCACATCTGAATACTTTAATAAAACCTTTTACGTATCACTTAACTACTACACTATTGGAGCCTTCTTTCCTTTTCCTTCTTATACCACCGGGCCGTTTGTGCCTCGATGGTATATATCATGACAGGCCAGTGAGCGGTATTGGGATATAAGAGGAAACTGACCAAGCCAGGATAAAGTGATGAGGAACGTTTGAACTTCATTTTGCTGCCATACATCTTTCCACCACTTGATGTCAATATACAACACTTGTTCATATATGCATGAAGGTGAGAGTTTAGAGAGACTGACACGTACAGGGCACCATTTATGAAGATACTTATGAACTTTGATTTATCTACACATTTTTTATGCATTTTTTAGATATATTTTTTATGCATTTTTTATTCTTCACCCAGCCACTTCATTTTATATCATTTTTTGATAGAACTTTTTCACCTTTTTTTCAGCCTTTATGACACCAATAGAGTACTTTTATTTATTATTAGCTTATTGAGACGTCATTTTATATTTGGCACTGTATATTTATTGTGTGAGAAATGATGGGATTGCACGAGATCATTTTTATTATATAGGACAGGGTTAGGGTTATTTAAATAAAAAGGAGGCTGAGTCTCTAATACCTGAATACCCTACACTACCCACCTTTTACCGCCTCTCTAAAATGCACAAAGGGCTCACCCCCTTACAAGGTAGACATATAATAGCAGGCATAGGGTCTCTCAATGAAAGGTTGGGCCAATAGCTGGATGGACATTTGCAGCCTTTGGTCAAACAGCTACCTGTTTTTTTGAAGGATACTAACCACCTCCTACACATTATGCAAAACTTTTCTTGGAGTGATCATTACCCGTGGGCCACTTGTGACATCACGAGTTTGTATTCTTCCATTCCCCATGGGTTGGCTATCACAGCAGTTTCCTTTTATTTGGAGACATACACTGATTTTACCTTGGACTATCAGGCATTTGTCATTGAGGTATTGGAATTTCTACTGACACATAACTACTTTGTCTTTGATGGTGTGTTCTATCTCCAGAGGTGGCCAACCTTTACATGGGTTGGTGGGAGCGATCTTTGGAGTGGAAAACACATTTAGATCTCAGATTGTACTCTATTTAAGGTATATTGATGACCTGTTGCTGGTGGTTACTGATGGTGACATGCTTGACCCGTTTTTGCGATACCTCAAAGACAATGACAAAAACTTGGCGTTCACAGGAATGATAGATCCTGACAGGATCTGTTATTTAGATGTGTGTCTCATGGGAGAAGGACTGGAAGTAAGTACCACACTATACAAGAAACCTTCATCTGGGAATACATTACTCTTAGTCCAGTCTGGACTTCCCAAACACACTATTAGGGTATCCTTGTAGGACAGTTTTTCCGCATAAGACGCATTTGTAGTGATGATTCACGATTCAGTATAGACAATTCAGTAAAAACGATTTTTGAATAGGGGCTACCCTAAGTGGATGCTAAACAGAACTTATATAGTATTGCAAAACGCAAGAGTAGGGATGAGTTGGTGACTCCACAGGCTTGTGAGAAAGTATATAAAAACAAATTAACTCTATCTACACCTTTCAGTTTGGAGCTTGGTGAGGTGCTATCATCAACAAATACCTACCTATTCTCTGTGTTGATGATGTATGTGTCGAATATCTTGCATAACGCATCAACATAGTACCTAGAAGGGCACCAACACTAGGACATTCCCTGTCACCCAGTTTTTATGATAATAAGACTGGCACTTTCAAATTTCAAATGTGGGTCATCAGAATGTCCCTGCTGTGGCTATGCTCTTGGGGGAAATATGTGTAGCAATAACTCTCGGCGGAGCTGCTGGTTTAAAGCGGGCTTGTTACCTTCACTCTCCTTCCCTCCGTTTCACCAGCACCGGGTCTAGGGTTCCGTTGAGTTTACGTCCGGACGATACAAGCACCAACACTTGAGTAAGTTTTCAATGCTTTATTGAACAATTAACGAAGGAAGTAGCAGGAAAGAGGCAGAAGGGAAACTGCAGGGAAAGCTCAAATACCTTTCTGTAGGATTCTTGATAAATGTCCTTTAGAGTTGAATATTACAGTAGAATGCGCTCCCCTCGTGGGACACACTCTTTGCTCGCCTAGATAGGCCTCTCTCACTTGCCCAGCAGCCAGTACGTAGCAGGAACAAAAGTCTCTTCCACAGACTTGCTTGGGATGAACCCGTACGATCCTCTGCCACAGGATGTATTGGTTTTGTGGTGAATGTCAGTCACAGTGCTTGAACTTTTAAACCAAACCCGGCAACACTATGCTGTAAAGTTATTTTAGGATACGTCCTCCAACCGAGTCACCAGGCCCCTCTCCAGACCAGCACTCTGCATGATCCTTCCATGACGGGTCCTCCCCTGGGATCTCCTTGGTTGTCCAGCTTCTTCACTCTGGATAGACAGCTCAGGACCATTCCTCGGCTGCTGTGGTAGGCCCCAGACAAGCTTCTGGGCCCACCCATGCGCCGCAGCGACGCGGGCCTCCAGAACGGAGGACCACGAGGTAGCACTCTAACACATACCTTTCGGCCAGGAGAGCCAGCAGGTGGCTGTAAAACGAACCCCAAAATATAGCGTCTGTCCCATAAATACCCTCTCCCAGAATGCAACTTGGAGGACCACCTCCACCGAGTTGTCTCCGGGACAGAGGAGCACCCATACGCTTTGACACGTTGCCTTTCCAACACTAGCCAGTGGTAACAGCGACACCCACCGGCTCAGTACGGAAACACACACAACGTCAGCCAAGTTGGAACAGAGGCAAATTTAACTTCCCTAATGAACAAGTTACTAAATTTACCTATCAGATGGTAGATCGCAAATCTACCAGTGCTACATATGTTTAGGGCATCATCCAACCAGAGGGAATATGAAATCAGGTCCTTTTATAATTGTAACACAAGTTATGTTATATATCTGGCTATATGCAAAATGTTGGTAGGACTACGAGACGTCTGCATGACCATTTCTATGAACATGTATACAGTGTAGTCAAAAATAAGGGAACCAACATAGCTAAACACTTCAGAGAGTGCCATGATGGTAACATCAAGGCTATAAAAGTGCAGGTTATAGAAAAAGTGTGTACACCAAAAAGGTGGGGTGATGTCTTTCGGATGTTTTGCCGAAGGGAAACGTTCTGGATACACAGGCTCCAGACTCGCATCCCTTCAGGTCTCAACTTTGAGTGGGATGTTAGCCACTATCCCGATTAGACACTTGCCATACTGCTGCAAAGATGTTGTTATGTTTCTCGCCATTTGGTGGTCCATATGATGTTCTCCACACTACCTTTGCCCGTATATGTTTAAAATTTGTAATTATGACCCCTTTCACACTGGAGGCGTTTTTCAAGCGCTTTAGCACTAAAAATAGCACCTGTAAAGCACCTGAAAAAAGCCTCAGATGCAATCCCAGTGTAAAAGCCCAAGTGCTTTCACACTGGAGCGCTGCGCTGGCAGGGCATCACAAAAAGTCCTGCAAGCAGCTTCTTTGCAGCGCTGTAGGAGCGGTGAATACACCGCTCCTAAAGCGCCCTCGCCCATTGAAATCATTGGGCAGCACCGCCGATCTGCCGGTAATGCGTTTTGTGGCCCGATTTAACCCTTTTTCGGCCGCTAGCGGGAGATAAAACTGCCCCGCTAGCGGCCAAATAGCGCCGCTAAAACGACGGTAAAGCGGTGCTAAAAATAGCGCCGCTTTACCGGCGATGCCCGGGCGCTTTCAGTGTGAAAGGGCTCTATATACAATTAGTTGACTATTTACTATAGCGGGTTGATGGCACTGTGGACATTGTTTGTATTGGATTTAGGGGATGTCTCTTGTGGAGTATTTTTCTATGGCTATAGGTTGGGGTCACCATGTGGTGTGCCAAGGGAAATGAGATCTTTTAGTCTTATCAGTTGTAATACAATAGTTTTGACTAGCACCATATACTCCACACTTTCTCATTAAGAGATCTTCTTTGTTCTTGTGCGTCCACAATATTAAACTGATTTATTTATTTTATGATATTGGGATGTTTTTTTCTTTTTCTTTTCTTCCTTTTCTTTTACTTTTGTTTTTATATATGAATTGCTAGGGTATTTACATATGGAATGTTATATTTCATTTGTTAATCAATATAGGACACTTTTATTTATTTATTTATTTTATTTTATTTACATATTTGGGCTAGTTTATTATTTTCAATATTATGCTATTTGTCATTTAAGTTTTTCTCCTTTTTTCTTCTTTACACATTTACATATTTATACCTATATTGTATGATTACTATACCAATCTTTAGCTGTGTTATTTTTCACAATATTATATATTTTTTGTATGAAGTTTCCATGTTATGCCATGTTGTCATATGGTAACACAGAGGTATGGTTATGCAGGTGTATTAGGATTGCCTTGGCAGACATTCGGCACAGCTGATTGCATTATCCCGTACCTGCATGGGGGGATGGAGCCTTTATGTGCTTCAGTTGTGCCGCAGATTTGAAGAAGCACTGAGGTCAGTGTGAAACGCTTGCGGCACCTCCTGGGTTCAGACACTCTGTCTTTGTTGGCTGTCATTTGCCATTTGGAATAAAATCGTTGGAACGTTCCTGTGGTGTACAGCCATTTTTTTTTCTTCCCACCTTTATAAGGTTACGGTGTGAAGGCACCACTGACACCCAAAGACCAATTTTTTCCACACCTGTTACTTCTATCCAAAGTCTGTGGAAGAGACACCAGAATTTATCCAAAAAATCTCTAATCCTGTTCCCAGTGCATTACATTGTGGTCTCATTATACAAACTGGCTCTGCAAGCTGTTGCTTACAAAATAAAGGTAGCTTGCAGGGAAAATGTCATTTTTTTGGCTTTATAAATGCAATTATTGCTGCAGCAGATTTTATACACAGTGCAGATGTGGCACTTTACAGGTAGACTAAGGGGACCCCCCAGGCACTATATTGAAAGGAATTTAAGCATCAATACATCAATGCTCATTTAAAAATGACATTTTTTCCAAACTTCTTTTTCATTGATACATGTCCCCCAGGGCAGTACCCGGACCCCCATAACCATTGTATGCCCAATCACTTGCATATACACCTTCAAAATGGGCACTTTTGATTTTTACAGTTCGGGTCCCATAGACTGCAATGAGGTTCGTTATTCCGTTCCGAACTTTCGCAATGTTCGAAACTTACTTATTTATTTACTAATATAGTGTACTCTTAAGAGGTTGGACATATAGTGCCAAAATGGGACAAACAGACACAGCTGGAAATAAAATGAGCAATAGACCAAAATCCTGCGATGCATGTCCACAAAGAGAAAATACACAAAGTCTAGGAGGGTGGAAAGTGTAAAAATAAAAATAAAGAAAACAATAAAACATGTTTTTTAAAGTGCCCCTATTCCCTTGTGCTCACAAGCAGAAGCGAATGCATATGTAGGTTGCACCCGCATACGTAAACGACATTCAAGCCACAAATATTGCTGCGAACATTAGAGCGAGAGCAAAAATTCTAGCACTAGACCTTCTCTGTAACTCTAAACTGGTAACCTGTAAACAATTTTAAAGCCTGCACAATTTTTGCATGTTTGGTATCTATTTACTTGGTGTAACCTCATCTTTTATATTTTACCAAAAAATTGTATTACCTATTGTGTTTTCTTGCATTAAAATTCAGTAAAGTGTATTTTTTCCCCAAAAATTGCATTTGAAAAATTGCTGAGCAAATACTGTGTGATATACACAATTGCAACAACTGTCATTTTATTCCCTAGGGTCTCTGCTAAAAATTACAGTGGCTTGCAAAAGTATTCACCCCCTCCTTGGCATTTTTCATGTTTTGTTGCCTCACAACCTGGAATTAACATGGATTGTTTGACGATTTGCATCATTTAATTTACAGAGCATGCCCACAACTTTGAAGATGTTTTTTTTTTTTTTTTTTTTATTGTGAAGCAAACAACAAATAGGACAAAATAACAGAAAAAAAGTCAATGTGCATAACTATTCACCCCCCTAAAGTCAATATTTTGTAGAGCCACCTTTTGCGGCTATCACAGCTCCAAGTAGCTTTAGATAAATCTCTATGAGCTTGCCACATCTTACCACTGGGATTTTTGCCCATTCCTCCTTGCAAAACTGCTCCAGCTCCTTCAAGTTGGATGGTTTGCGCTTGTGAACAGCAATCTTAAAGTCTGACCACATATTTTCTATTGGATTGAGGTCTGGGTTTTGACTAGGCCATTCCAACACATTTACGTGTTTCCCCTTAAACCACTCAAGTGTTACTTTAGTAGTGTATTTGGGGTCATTGTCTTGCTGGAAGGTGAACCTCTGTCCTAGCCTCAAATCACACACAGAGTGGTACAGGTTTTGCTCAAGAATATCCCTGTATTTAGCACCATCCATCTTTCTCTCAACTCTGACCAGTTTCCCAGTCCAGACTGCTGAAAAACATCCCCACAGCATAATGCTGCCACCACCATGTTTCACTGTGGGGATGGTGTTCTTTGGGTGATGTGATGTGTTGGGTTTGCGCCAAACATAGCGTTTTCTTTGATGGCCAAAAAGTTAAATTTTAGTCTCATCAGACCAGAGCACCTTCCTCCATACATTTTGGGAGTCTCCCACATGCCTTTTCGCAAACTCAAAACGTGCCATTTTGTATTTGCTGAAAGTAATGGCTTTCTTCTGGCCACTCTGCCATAAAGCCCAATTCTCTGGAGCGTACGACTTATTGTCGTCCTATGTACAGATACTCCAGTCTCTGTTGTAGAACTCTGCAGCTCCTCCAGGGTTACCTTAGGTCTCTGTGCTGCCTCTCTGATTAATGCCCTCCTTGCCTGGTCCGTGGGTTTTGGTGTGCGGCCGTCTCTTGGCAGGTTTGCTGTTGTGCTATGTTCTTTCTATTTGGTTATGATAGATTTGATGGAGCTCCTAGGGATCATCAAAGATTTGGATATTTTTTTATAACCTAACCCTGACTTGTACCTCTCAACAACATTGTCCTTTACTTGTTTGTAGAGATCCTTGGTCTTCATGGCAGTGTTTGAGTGTTTGGTTAGTGGTGCTTCTTGCTTAGGTGTTGTAGCCACTGGGGCCTTTCAAAAAGTTGTGTATATGTAATGATAAATCTTGTGACACTTAGATTGCATACAGGTGGTCATCATTTCACTAATTATGTGACTTTTGAAGGTAATTGGTTGCACCGGCGCTTTTTATGGGCTTCATAACAAAGGGGGAGAATACATACGCACATTCCAATTATCAGTTTTTTATTCCCGAAAAATAGTTTTATGTATATATTTTTTATATAATTTTACTTCACCAACTTAGACTATTGTGTTCTGATCCATCACATATAATTCAGATTAAAAAAACATTAACGAAAGGCTGTAATTTAACACAATAGGTAAAAAGCCAAGGGGGGTGAATACTTTTTGCAAGGCACTGTATATATGAATAATGTTTGGGGGGTTCTGAGTAATTTTCTAGCAAAAAAAATTATGGTTTTTACACATAGGAGAGAAATCCCAGAATCGGCTTGGGCTGGAAGTGGTTAGGGAAAGAATCAAAGAGATGCATACTCTTAAAATGTGAGTAAATCAAATGTTTCTTTAGCATATCTTGCCAGAACAAGGCCAAAGCACCGCTGCGCATATGAACAGACATTATGCCCATGGTGAATGCAAACTTAGCTGCTTGCAAGAGACTTTTGCAGCTGAAAAGCAGGCTTCAGTTATTTAAGGCTTGGTTCACATGTATGCGGGCCGCTGCGGCTGCGTGAATCGCAGCGATTCCCTTAACCACCCGTGGTGAAAACGTGCTGCTGTGAGAAAATGTGTGAGTCTGCCATTCATTCTGAATGACACGCCCACACATGTAAAAAACGCATGTGATTTCCCTGTGGGCTGTCTTTTGAAAAAGGTGCATGCAGGAAAACGCAGGCACAGCAGCCTATTAAAATGAATGGGCTGCTGTTCCTGAGTAAACGCAGCCCACACACATGCATAAGTGTGAACTGAGCATCAAAGTTCCAGGACACAAGAGATTATGGAGTGATCTCGTTTAAGAGTTGATCCACATTGATATGAATTCACCTAACATACCACTAATATGGAAAGGACAGACACAACAGATAACTCAAGCTGAGACCTAAGTTGAGAATCCAACTGATAGTGAAATCCCTAAGGATCCTTTCACATGGGGCAAACTCCGCCAGATATCCACTTGCTCAGCAGGGAATCTTTCCTCTGATCCCCGCTGAGCAGGTGGATAACAGGTCATTGTGGACAACAGGACTTATGCAGAGCGGACATGGACACAGCCCCTGTGCAGTCGAATGTAAATGGTTGAACTGGATGGACTTGTGTCTTTTTTTCAACCTGATTAACTATGTAACTATGACGGATGGGAATGAATCACCCTTCCATTTGTTTTTGGTGGAACGGATTGGAGCAAGGTGGGTGTAAATGGACACATGACTGTTTAGACCTGCCGCTCTATAGAGGAGAATGGAGGTTCTGATTGGGTCCATCAGAAAAACGGACAAGCGGACCCCATCGGGACATTTGTGGGAAAGGGGCCTAAAAGTAAAAATATCATCAACCTGTTTGGTGGTATGTTTGTAAGGCCCCTTTCACACAAACGTCATACGTTCAGTCACGTTTTTCCAAAGAAAGTGGATTCAGTTTTTAGTTCAATTTAGTTCAATTTAGTTCAGTTTGCACCAGTTTATATCAGTTTAATTCAGTTTACATCTGTTTTTTCTTAGTTGTTGCAGAGACCACTCAGAGCTGACAAAAGTTTAAACAAAAAATGTTTCTGGCCTAAAAACTGACATAAATGGAACAGATGTAAACGGATGGTATACATTTAGATCTGTTCCATTCCATTTCCTTGTCAAAAGAAGTTTATTGAGTATACAATGTTATAAAGATACATAAAGTAAGTTTACAAGGATCTATAAAGTAAGCTCATTGTTTTACAGTAGGGTTTATATAGGTAAATATCATGAAATTTCAAATATTAAACATTGGGTTCACGTAAACCTAAATTAAAGATATATATCATTTCCTTAGTTACTTTTGTAGGTATTTAAATTATTTATACCTACTATACATATTGTTTACAAGTAGAGTGTATATAGGTCAAATAAATTCTGATAATGAGCTTTAATCGTAAGGTGGAGAAAAGGAAAGAGAAGAAAAAGGGTTGAAAGGTAGAGGTATGGTCCACAAGGTTGTCCCGCTCGTCAGTTTATTATTCTTTTTAGTTCTCTTTGAAGCCTTAGAATGGGTGTCTCTGTAAGTCATTTAATCTGTTACCATGGCAACAGGACAGAGTCATTGAAATTTGACAGGAACTGTTGTTTTATCCAAGGATGCCAAAGTTTTTCAAATTTTGGAATTTGATTTTGATCGATGGCTACCATCTTAGCATGGGACATTGTATTATTCATTCTGTGAATTGTTTCTGCTAGTACCAATGTAGGAGATTTCCATGCCTTGGCCACTGTTTGTTTTGCAGCCGTTATTAGTTGGATCATAAGTTTGAATTGAGAGAGTGTTAACCATTCCGGTTTTAGATTAAGCAAAGTTAAATATGGATCTGGTTGTATTATTTTTTAAAATATTTTAGATGCAATCACGAAGATTACTGGGCACGTCCACCATATGTGTAAATATGTGCCTATTTCTGGGCATCCTCGAAAACAAAGAGTTGAGGTATTAGGTGAATATTTTGCCACTCTAGCGGGTACAAGGTACCAGCGAGTTAGGACTTTATAATTTGTCTCCAGTGCTAAGATGTTGGGTGAAGATGACTTAGATGTGAGCCATATGTTAGACCAGTCCGTGTCTTCTAAAGTTCGTCCCAGGTCCTCCTCCCACCTCTGAACGTAAGAGGGTCTATTAAGATTTGCTACTCCATATAATTGATTATAAAGTGATGAAATTGTACCTTTAGCAAATGGATCTTTTGTACAGATTGATTCAAAAATGGATAATTGGGATAATGGTGTATCCCCCTTTAGGAATGGTGTATAGAAATTTTTGATTTGGAGATATCTAAATATCTCAGAGTTTGGTAGATCATATTTTTCTCTAAGCGATGGGAATGAAAGGAATGATTTAGATGCTATGAAGTCATTTAGTGTCTGAATGCCTGATGTTGTCCAAGCTTTAAAAGAATTTGGGTAGATCCATGCCGGATAAAAGGCCGGATTTCTGATAAAAGAAAGGAGAGGATTGTGTGGAGATTGTAACTGATATTTGGTTTTTAGTTTATCCCAGAGAGATAAGAAGTGTTTAGTTATGGGATTATGAATTTTAAAGCGGTCTTTAGGATCAAGCCATAATAAATTTGATATTAATAGAGGGTCATTTTCTGAAGCCTCTATAAATACCCATAATGGGATTTCCTGTTTTGCATGGTATTTGGACAGACTGGCCAAATGTGCTGCTCTGTAGTAGTTAGTAAAATTAGGGTATCCCAGGCCTCCTTTATTTTTGGGAAGATGTAGTGTGTGTATAGGTATACGTGGTTTAGAAGAGCCCCATATAAACGAAGTTGCTCTTTTTTGTACTATTCTCAAAAAATAGGAAGGAATTGGAATAGGGAGGACTCTGAATAGATAAAGCAATTTGGGTAGAATAGTCATTTTGATTGCATTCATCTTCCCTATCCAGGATAAAGGAAGTTGCGACCATTGTTTTATTAGATTTGTGATCTGTCTTAATACAGGAGGATAATTGGTTGAGAATAAGTCAGAATGAGATGCTGTTAAATGAATTCCAAGATATGGGATTGATTTTTCTGCCCATGTGAATGGGAGTGCAGCCCTAGCCGGGATCAATTCCATGTTTGTGAGAGAAATATTAAGCACTAGGCATTTCTTAGGATTAATCATAAGGCCGGATAGGGCTGCAAATCCATCAAGAGCTGGTATTAAGTTAGGACCAGAGACCTGTGGTGATGATAGAAAAAGTAATATATCGTCTGCAAATATACATAATTTGTGTGTAATACCTCCTACTTCAATGCCAGTTATAGTTTGGTTTGTTCTGATGTATTGGGCCATGGGTTCGAGTATAAGGGCAAATAATAAGGGAGATAATGGGCAACCCTGTCGGGTACCTCTTTCGATATTAAAGGCTTCAGATTTGTATCCAGCATATTTTATATAGGCTTTGGGTTTATTATATAATGCTTTGATCCATGTTAAAAAGTGGGGTCCAAAACCCCATTTTTGTAATGAATATTGCATATATTGCCAGGATACTGTGTCAAATGCCCTCTTAATATCGAGAGATAGAAAACATAAAGGGATTTTCCGTTTTTTAGCAATATGTGCCAATAACACTGCCCTGCGTATATTATCGCCTGCCTGTCTATTTGGCATGAAGCCTACTTGATCTCTATGTATTAATTTTCCTATAATGCTATTGAGGCGTTTTGCTATTATTTTTGCTAATAATTTAATATCGAGGTTTAACAGTGAGATAGGCCTATAATTCACACAGGAAGTATCATCAGAAAGGGGTTTTGGGATCATACAAACAATTGCCATTAGTGTTTCTTGCCGAAAAGAATGTCCATCTAGAAGTTTGTTAAAAGTTTCAGTGAGAATGGGAGAGAGTATTTCTGAGAATGTTTTATAGTATAAAGCCGAGTAGCCATCTGGGCCTGGTCTTTTGTTAAGTTTTAGGTCTTTTATGGCGTTAGCAACTTCATCTATAATTATAGGCTCATCCAAACTGCTTTTTTGATTCTGAGATAACTCAGGTAAGGTTATTTTTGAGAAGAAGGATTCAGCTTCTGTAGGATTAAATTCATTGTTTGTCTTGTATAAAGTTGCGAGATGTGAGTGAAATTTATGGACTATTTTAACTGGATTACAAGTGTAAACATTTTTTGATAATTTCAAACGTATTGGTTTGAAAGATTTGTTAGTTGAATTTAATGCCCGAGCCAAATATGTACCTGGTTTGTTTGTATTCATGTAGAAATTGTGTTTGGAGCGTTTGAGGGATTTATCAACTGATTCAGTGAGAAATAGATCGTATTCCAATCTAGATTTTTCCAGATGAGATTTTGTACTCTGAGATGGATTATCTTGAAATGATATGTAGGCTGCATTAAAATTGAGTTCTAGTTTTTTTGCTAGATTTTTGCGTTCCCGTTTAAATAGTGCCATTTGTCTTTGTATTGTACCACGCAAGACAGGCTTATGAGCTTCCCACAGTGTTATTGGGGAGATGTCTGTTGTATTATTAATTGATATGTATTCCTTTAAAGCTTGTTCAATGGCCATCTGATGTAGTGGGTGTTTGAGCATTATGTCCGGTAAGTACCACGTTGGGTCATGCGCTTTTGGTATGGCTGAGGCTATAGTAGTGTATACTGCATTATGGTCAGACCACGGAATCGGAATTATATCTGATGCAATAATTTCTGGTAAAAAGGTGATTTATCTAGAAATGGGAGGAGGACCTGGTTCGAATCCCCACACATTATCACTGTTCCTATTTTGTGTGTATTAATCACTTGTAATATATGTGAGAGGAATGGTGTAGGTTGTTTGTTAGGAGCGTAGTAGGAAATCACCGTGATTGCTGTATCCATTATATAACCCATGAGTATCAGGTATCTACCTTCTGGGTCTTTAATTTCTGATGATAAGGTGAATGGTGTGGATCAGTGAAATGCAATTAGAGTTCCCCTTTGCTTGGTACAGGCAGAAGCCGTGTAAATTTGTTGATAAAAAGGAGAAATATATTTCGGAGTAGAATCTTTGGTGAAGTGTGTTTCTTGGAGGCATACTATGTGAGCCTTCTTGTTATGGAAAGTACGGAAGGCTTTGGTCCTTTTTTGTGGGACATTTATTCCCTGAACATTCAGGGAAAGTATATTCAGTGGTGCCATGGCAATAGATCAAATAGTTTTGACTTACTTTTTGTTATGCAGAGCTGACTGCGCAGATCAACCTGTGTGGACTGAAGAGATGAATAGATAGAAAAGAAACCAGTGAATTCTGGAGTAAAGAGTAAACAAAAAACATATGAGATTAGATGATACATTGTATAAATTATTTTTTGCAAGTAATTACAATTTACCCGTGAAAGAGAATAAATATCTCTCTCAGGGGAATAAGTGCCTTCGTCACACTCCCACATAATATGGTTGGGAGAATGAGGAGGGCTAATGGGGGTACACGGATCTTCCGCTTACAGGAGAGAAGTGCTATGTCAAAAGACATCAAAATGATGTTTCATTAATTGGAGTGCAGAATATAGTTTTTGTTGAAATTATTTATTCCAGGGTGGTTGTATATGGTTAGTCTTGCCCTAGGCTAAATAATTCAGTTAGAAAGGTACTGTTAATAACTTTGGTATTGATGAAGATAGTTTGAATTATTTTGGGATTTTAACCCTTTTAGAGTAAACAATTACATATTTTATTCATATGTAACTGTTTAGATATGTTAACTCGTAAAATTGAGGTTGTATTGCTTCAGATTAGAATAAACAAAAACATAATTCTACGAACTAGTTAGGTAATAATATATTTGTTTTAAGAAAAGAAAGAAAAAGCTTCCATTACTTCTGGATTATTGAACATATTTGTCCTAAAAAGTAATAAATCTATTGTTATTACCTGATAATATATAACTGAACAAGAATTTCCTTATTTCACTTATATATTCTAAGGCTATATGAATCAGAATTAATAAGAAATATAACTGGAATGTAACATGATCCCACACAGTGTGTGACTATCAGAATGCAGTTACATTCAGTTATAAATATAGGTTTTTTATAGAGAACCATCTCTTGGTATAATAAATGAAGAGATATCAGGAATTAGGATGTCAGTCCATTGAATCTTCTTGGTCCATGGATGATGTGGCATAACGGCCTCTTTTGTGAGAATGATGATTCCCATTTTGTTCTGAAATTTTCTGGGTGCTGCCTGAAGGTGAAGATGATGCCATTCTTCTGTGTGTGGGAGTGTTGCTGCTTGTGGGTTCTGTCAGATTTAATTTTAAAAGGGTTTGTTGTAGTTCATCTGCTGATCTGCTTCTGTAAATTGTACCTTGGTAGTTAAATCTGACTGAAAAGGGGAAGCCCCATTGATACATAATGTTGTGGCGTTGCAGTTCCATTAGTTGGGGTTTCATGGATCGTCTTTTAGTAATAGTAAGTTGGGATAGGTCAGCAAAAATTTGATAATTGTGTCCTTGAAAATTAAGTTCCTTTTTTTCTCTTGCAGCAATTAGTATTTGTTCTTTCGTTCTGTAATAATG
This sequence comes from Aquarana catesbeiana, assembly GCF_042186555.1. NCBI lineage: Eukaryota > Metazoa > Chordata > Amphibia > Anura > Ranidae > Aquarana > Aquarana catesbeiana. Next base: position 202,494,006 of record NC_133333.1, on the reverse strand, counting down.
AAATTTTGTGATTATATCACGTGGGGGTCCATCTTTCTTTTTTGGCTGTGAGGGCTCTGTGTACTCTGTCCAGTTCTAAACGTTCAATAGGGATATCTGGCTTTAGTTCTTGTAATAGAGCAGTAATAGTAGATTGCAGGTCTGTCACAGTTTCAGGTATTCCCCTTATGCGCAAGTTTGAACGTCTGGCTCTATTTTCGTAATCTTCGAGCTTAGTTTGAAGTATTAAATTCTCTTTTTTTAATTGTTCCAATTCTGTTATATTTTCTTGGGTTGTAATTTCAATTTCATCCATTTTTATTTCTAAGGCTGCGGTGCGGTTTCCCAGCTCTCTTATTTCTTTGGTTAGGCTTTTTGTTATTTGGTCTGAGGTTTGTTTTAAAGCCTTATGAAGCATCTTTTCAAATTGTAATAATATTACTGGGGATACTGAGGAGGCTTGTGGAGAAGTTTGTGAGAGGATTTGTTCTGTATCTGACTCAAATGGAGAGTCTTGCTGTGACATTTTCTGTCTGTGAGAGCGCCCTGATGCTGTATCTTGTGAGGTGACTGGAGCTGCTTCAGCTGCAGTGAGTGCCTGTGAGCTCTTTGTGAGGTGATTTTTATTTCTGCCACGGTTTCCTCCCAGTACCATATTTCCTGCCCAAACTTTCACAGTTTGTTCCCTGGGGCAAAAAGGTTCAAATGGATACCTTTTGAGCCTGCAGGCTCCGCTTTGTCCTTCTCTTCTCTCCTCAGCGGTGTGGAGTTCTAACAATGCATGTCTGCTCTTCTAGGCTCCGCCTCCTGCCCCCTGTTCCATTCCATTTCAACGGATCTAGACGTTGTTGGCTGTTCCACTTTATATATATATATATATATATATATATATATATATATATATATATATATATATATTTTTTTTTTTTTTATTAAAATTTATTTTTATTAAAGTTTTCATAGGCAAGTACAAAAACAAAAAACGCTCAACAACCCGACCCCTTTCAGGACGCCGGGCGCATGAATTCCTATGGCAGGGATGGGGAGGGTGTGTTTTTTGAAGCACCTGATTAGAGCCAGAGGCTATAATAGGCTTCAAATTAGGGTGGGCTTGGGGCGCAGAGAGTGCACCCTGATCCAACCCAATTGTGTGACCATAGCAAATAGATTTTTGCTATTTTCACACTACAGTTCCTCCCCGCAGATCAGGAGGCAGGTCGTAAGTCCTGTTTCCCGATTGGCCAAAGCACCAGGCGATCCTATTGGATGTCTAGTGCTTTGGAAGAGGAGACACGCTGGAGTCCGACCCACCGCAGCCGCTGCCCGGAGGACACAGGAGGAGAGGAGGACACATCAGGTTAGCAGCCCATCTCATAGTAAGTGCCGGATCTCCCATGGGGGGGGGGTGTGCTGGCTGACAGTGCCACGAGCCCCGCAGCCTGGTGGGGGGGAGAATTAGTGCTGCGCCGTCTGGGGGGGGGAGTCGTGCTGGTTGTTTTCTGTCCCCCCCAGAAGAAAAGACCACCAGCCGCCACTGTCAACAACATTCAGCACTACAACACAGCAACACCAGTAAGCAATGCAACTCTTATATAGGATATTAGTAGAGCTATTGAAAAGATACAGTGCCTTCAAAAAGTATTCATACACCTTGAAATTTTCCAAATTTTGTAATGTTACAATCAAAAACGTAAATGTATTTTATTGGGATTTTATGTGATTGACCAACGCAAAGTGGCACATAATTGTGAAGTGGAAGGAAACTGATAAATGGTTTTTAAATCTTTTTACAAATAAATATCTGAAAAGTGTGGCGTACATTTGTATTCAGCCCCCTTTACTCTGATACCTGTAACTAAAATCTAGTGGTACCATTTGCCTTCAGAAGTCACCTAATTAGTAAATAGAGACCACCTGTGTGTAATTTAATCTCAGTATAAACACAGCTGTTCTGTGAAGCCCTCAGAGATTAGTTAGAGAACATTAGTAAACAAACAGCATCATAAAGTCCAAGGAGCACACCAGACAAGTCAGGGATAAAGTTGTGGAGAAGTTTAAAGCAGGGTTAGGTTATAAAAAATAAATATCTCAAGCTTTGAACATCTCACGGAGCACTGTTCATTCCATCATCCGAAAATGGAAAGAGTATGGCACAACTGCAAACCTACCAAGACATGGCCGTCCACCTAAACTGACAGGCCAGGCAAGGAGAACATTAATCATAGAAGCAGCCATGAGGCCCATGGTAACTCAGGAGAAGCTACAGAGATCCACAGCTCAGGTGGGAGAATCTGTCCACAGGACAACTATTAGTCGTGCAATCCACAAATCTGGCCTTTATGAAAGAGTGGCAAGAAGAAAGCCATTGTTGAAAGAAAGCCATAAGAAGTCTCATTTGCAGTTTGCGAGAGGCCATGTGGGGGACACAGCAAACATGTGGCAGAAGGTCAGATGAGACCAAAAGTGAACTTTTTGGCCTAAAAGCAAAACACTATGTGTGGCAGAAAACTAACACTGCACATCACCCTAAAAACACCATCCCCACTGTGAAACATGGTGGTGGCAGCATCATGTTGTGGGGATTCTTTTGTTCAGCAGGGACAGGAAAGCTGGTCAGAGTTGATGGGAAGATTAATGGAGCCAAATACAGGGCAATCAGGACAAAAACAGTTGGAATCTGCAAAAGACTTGAGACTGGGTTCACCTTCCAGCAGGTCAACGACCCTAAACATACAACCAGAGCCACAATGAAATGATTTAGATCAAAGCATATTCATGTGTTAGAATGGCCCAGTCAAAGTTCAGACCTAAATCCAATGGAGAATCTATGGCAAGACTTATAATGCCTTCCATGCCAACACAGTTAGGGCTGCAGGTGTTTTCCATGTCAGAATAATTACTTTCCTTGCATAATAGAAGAATAGACTAAGTAACGTATGAATCACCTTTTTAAGTGTTATGCCCCGTACACACGGTCGGATTTTCCGACGGAAAATGTGTGATAGGATCTTGTTGTCGGAAATTCTGACCGTGTGTGGGCTCCATCACACATTTTCCATCGGATTTTACGACACACAAAGTTTGAGAGCAGGCTATAAAATTTTCCGACAACAAAATCCGTCATCGGAAATTCCGATCGTGTGTACACAAATCCGACGGACATAGTGCCAAGCATGTCCAGAATAAATAAAGAGATGAAAGCTATTGGCCACTGCCCCGTTTACAGTCCCGACGTACGTGTTTTACGTCACCGCGTTTAGAACGATCGGATTTTCCGACAACTTTGTGTGACCGTGTGTATGCAAGACAAGTTTGAGCCAACATCCGTCGGAAAAAATCCTAGGATTTTGTTGTTGGAATGTCCGAACAAAGTCCGACCGTGTGTACGGGGCATTAGTGAGTCAATCAGGCTCAATAAACAAATCTCCACTGAAGGAATAATACTAATGGTGGTGACTGACCGTATACAGCCTACCACCTCTGACCAAAACTATTGAATGGCTGTACAGTGCATGAAGTTCGCCCCAGGTGTAGCACCTCTCCAGCAGTTAGACGATTGAGTAGGAACATCTTTTGATATTTTAGCAGTGGTAAAATTGATTCTATGTAGGAAGATATACTGTATAAGGTGGTCACCAACCTAGAAAATGTAGGGCCCCAGATGTCATCCCAGTCATCACCATCCAACTGAGGGAAGTCCGAAAGCCATGCAATGCGACATGAGGAATAAACCTTAGGTGTATCAATGTTGGCTGTTCCATTTAAATAAAACGGACCTAAATAGATACGGATGTAGGCCTACATTCACCCACCCATAAACATACATTGTTATTCAGTCTGGATCCGTCTAAAAAACTGACACCCAAGTGAAAGGGGCCCTAAGGTGGATGACTGAAGGATGGGTATCCTTCAGTGGGGATCAGTAAATTACCTTTCAAATGAAAAAAGCTCCTGCACACCAGAGGCTTTGCCACAGCCCTAAGGCTGGAGAGAATTCTATGTCTAACTAAGAGTTCTGAAAAGAATCACAATGCAGACCCAAGTGCCAGGCTAACCCCCACAATCTTCAGTCCAGTGAGGCCCAAGTGCAGTCTCCAAAGCTAGTGCTGAGGAAACACCAATCCACAAAGCTGTTTGATAGAGACAAGTTTGAGCAGCATGTCTCCAAGTCTTAACTAAAGTTACCAGGAAAAACATCTATGGATTGTCTTACTGTAAATTAAGAAAGGTAAATTATCATTTTTCTCAGAGCTGGGAAAAAGGCATGCAACCTCCAAGGACAATAGCAAAAAACTGAGGCATGAAAGTTGGGGGAAGGGCTATATGGGGACTGTTTAAAGTGGTGTTAAACCCAGAATCAAAAATGTAGTATATTACAGCTTACCAATCATTAGATGTGATGGCTGCATTTGTTTCTTTTCTTTGGCTTTTTTCCTTCTGTTTTCACCTGATGATCTGCCCAGTAATACACCTCCTGTATTAGTGAGACGCTACTCTGGATGAATGAGCACGGGAGGCACAGCAGATAGCAGCTTTGTCAGTCTGGGGGAGGGGTGGGGAGGGTGGGGGTAAATGTATTAGCTAATTTAAATACACTAACAAACTGAAGCAAAACCCCAGCTCATAGTTTCTAATTTGTTACTAAAAACAGTTTTTTACTTTTGGGATAAATGTTTTGCATTAATAAATAAAAGATGATCATTTTAAACAAAAGTCTAATAGGGCGTACACACGGTCGGACTTTGTTCGGACATTCCGACAACAAAATCCTAGGATTTTTTCAGACGGATGTTGGCTCAAACTTGTCTTGCATACACACGGTCACACAAAGTTGTCGGAAAATCCGATCGTTCTGAACGCGGTGACGTAAAACATGTACGTCGGGACTATAAACGGGGCAGTGGCCAATAGCTTTCATCTCTTTATTTATTCTGAGCATGCGTGGCACTTTGTCCGTCGGATTTGTGTACACACGATCGGAATTTCCGACAACGGATTTTGTTCTCGGAAAATTTTATATCCTGCTCTCAAACTTTGTGTGTCGGAAAATCCGATGGAAAATGTGTGATGGAGCCCACACACGGTCGGAATTTCCGACAACACGCTCCGATCGGACATTTTCCATTGGAAAATCCGACCGTGTGTACGGGGCATTAGAATTACTACCTCCCTGCGGTGAGGTAAGTGGCTGGTGAGGCACTGGCTAGTATCAGAGCCAGATACACGCAGGGAAACTTTCTGAGGGTGCTTAGTGCGTACCCTAATAATCATTTAGTGAATCAACCCACATCACTATTTACTGAATAAACCCCCACATCACCATTTAGGGAATAAACCCCCACATTATTTAGTGAATAAACCCCACATCACCATTTAGTGAATAAACCCCCACATTATTTAGTGAATAAACCCCACATCACCATTTAGTAAATGAACCCCCACAGTGTAGTCGAGCGCTAATTTTTCATCTTCATCTTCAGCCAATTTGCTTTCGCTTTTAAAACATGTTCGTCAGAGGCAGGCAGTCAATCAGATACCCCCAGACAAATAAACGTCTGGTGAAAGGAATCTATTGGACAGCAGATTCTTATTTTTTTCTTCTGCATTCTGTAACAGCCCTGTAAATGCTAAGATTTCACTGCTCAAGTACAGGGCTGTTACAGAATGCAGAAATAAAAAAATAAAAATGACACTGCGCTCTATAAAGCTACCAACAGTCCGGATTTTATTAACCGCTTCCGGACCAGCCGCCGCAGATATACTGTGGCAGGTTGGCTCCCCTGCGTGAGCCGTCGTAGCTGTACCTTGGCTCTTTAAGACGCCTCCGGCTAAGGATTATATACGGCACCGCGTCACTTTAACTGACAATTGCACGGTCGTGCGGCGCTGTACCCAAACAAAATTGACGTCCTTTTTTTCCCACAAATAGAGCTTTCTTTTGGTGGTATTTGATCACCTCTGTGGTTTTTATTTTTTGCACTATATACAAACAAAGAGCGTCAATTTTGAAAAAAACACAATATCTTTTACTTTTTGCTATAATAAATATTCTAAATTTTTAAAAAACAAAAACAATTTTTTTCCTCAGTTTAGGCCGATATGTATTCTTCTACATATTTTTGGTAAAAAAAAAAATCACAATAAAGGTATATTGATTGGTTTGCGCACAAGTTATAGCGTCTACAAAATAGGGGATAATTTATGGCATTTTCATTATTATTATTTTTTTACTAGTAATGGCGGTGATCTGCGATTTTTATCGGGACTGCGATATTGCGGTGCACAAATTGGACACTTTTGACACATTTTTTGGGACCATTGACAATTATACAGCGATCAGTGCTATAAAAATGCACTGATTACTATATAAATGTCACTGGCAGGGAAGAGGTTAACACTAGGGGGCAATCAAGGGGTTAACTGTGTTCCCTAGTGTGTGTTCTAACTGTGGGGGGATGGGACTGACTAGGGGAGGAGAGAGATCGGTGTTCATATTTGCTATGAACACACGATCTGTCTCCCCTCCCCTGAATCTGTCACGAGCAATCGTGGGTCCCCGGCGGTCATCGCGCCTGCCGGGCAATCGCATCGGCTCCCGCGTGGCCCCTAGTGATCAAAAGGCGAACTGATGTACAGTTACGTCGGTTCGCCTAGGGGAGCCAACCTGCCGCAGTACAACTGCGGCGGCTGGTCAGGAAGGGGTTAAGGTAATTTACTATATTTTCAAAATCTGTACTCAAGCAGGTGTCTTAACGGACAAATTACTGAAGTTTGAAGTTATAACTTCAAACCAGTAATTTTACAGTAAATAGATAAATAATAAATTATTATGTTATAACATGTAGCGCTGGTAGATTTGTGATCTACCATATGTTAGGTAAATTTAGTAACTTGTTCGTTAAGAAGGTTAGGTTTGCCTCTGTTCCAGCTTGGCTGACGTTGTGTGTGTTTCCATACTGACCGGTGGGTGTCGCTGTTATCACTGGTCAGTGTTGGAAAGGCAACGTGTCGAAGCGTATGGATGCTTTTCTGTCCCGGAGACAACTCGGTGGAGGTGGTCCTCCGAGTTGCATTCTGGGCGAGGGTATTTATGGGACAGACGCCATATTGTGGGGTTCGTTTACAGCCACCTGCTGGCCCTCCTGGCCGACAGGTATGCGTTAGAGAGCAATCTCGTGGTCCTCCGTTCCGGAGGCCTACGTCGCTGCGGAGCAGGGGTGGGCCCAGAAGCTTGTCTGGGGCCTACCACAGCAGCTGAGGAATGGTCCTGAGCTGTCTATCCAGAGTGAAGAAGCTGGACAACCGAGGAGATCCCAGGGGAGGACCCGTCATGGAAGGATCATGCAACGTGCTGGTCTGGAGAGGGGCCTGGTGACTCGGTTGGAGGATGTATCCTAAAAGTAACTATACAGCATAGTGTTGCTGGGTTGGCTTAAAGGTTCAAGCACTGTGACTGACGTTCATTGCAGAAAGACCAATACATCCTGTGGCAGAGGATCGTACAGGTTTATCCCAAACAAGTCTGTGGCAGAGACTTTTGTTCGTGCTACGTACTGGCTGCTAGGCAAGGGAGAGAGGCCTATCAGGGCGAGCAAAGAGTGTGTCCCACGAGGGGAGCGCATTCTATTGTAATATCCAAATTCTACCAGGACATTTGTCAAGAATCTTACAAGAAGATATTTGAGTTTCTTCTGCAGTTTCTCTTCCTCCTCTTTCCTGCTACTTCCTTAGTAAATCGTTTAATAAAGCATTGAAAACGTACTCAAGTGTTGGTGTGTGTATCGTCCAGAGGTAAACTCAACGGAACCCTAGACCCGGTGTCGGTGAAACAGAGGGAAGGAGAGTGAAGGTAACAGGCTCCACTGAGAGTTATTGCTACAAACATATAGCATAATAATATATCATTTAGTTTGATTAAAAAGGTACCTTTTCAGCAGCAGCAGATTCTCCCTCTTAACTGTGTGAGAAAAACATGGAATTGTCGGTAAACCTTATACCCATAAACCCATGTATTTTCCTTGTAGTTAAGAGGGCTGGGCTGGAAGGGAGCATTTGTCTTTTCTTTGAGACTACAGTGAGAGGTGAGCCTCCACTGCAGCATTTTTATTGGACAGCTTGGACCAATGGTGCTTTACCATTGGTCCAAGGCTCAAAGCTGTCCATTGAGCTCAGTGCCTCTGACAAGAAGTCAGAAGCACTGTGAGCTCATCCTCTCAGTCTGCCGCAAACAGCGTGTGCCAGCTTGTATTTAAACTGGCCTCGCTGTACTGTATTTAGCTTCAGACAGGCTGTGCAAGGAGCCCCATATCTCCGTAACCATAGGTGCTAGGAGCCCCAAATTTTGACCAGTGGTGAGGTAGGACTTCAGCTACCTACCCCCATGAAGCTCATTTTTTGTGTGTGTTTTTTCTATGTTCATGAAGGTTCATGAAGTTAGAGAGAGAGTGACCCTGGTTCTACAGAGAGTTGGCTGAGGGGGCTGTCTATTGAAGATCTGGACTGCTATCACTGGTATAGAGTGTCGCTTGGAAGTTGGAGGAGTCAAACAGCTATCCCTGAACATTTTGTGAGTACAGACAACCTAAAGGATCTATAGACTTGTGCTCTTAACCCCTTCTGGTGTGCTATATATTCAGCTAAGGGTCCAGACAAGGGAACACTGGCTAGTGTTCTGACAAGTTTTGTCCAGTTACTACTGCTACTAAAAGGCTCAATCCTGAAACGACTTTGATGCTACTACCAAGAACAAGTCTTTTATCTTCTGTCAGCAAGGACTTCACCAGAGCTTGAATAAGAGATCAAATAGAGTCCCCCTTGTAGTTCTATTCTTGGAGTATACCACTTAATCCCCTTCCCTATCCAAGTTCTCCAAAAATAAAACAACAACCCCTAGACTGATCAGTGAAGACAACAAGTGGAATTGTGTGTGCACCTGGCTGTGTGAAATTACCTTCTGCCTGGTTGCGGGGCAAAAGTGGGGAAGACCTGGGCAAAGTACCAGAGGCTCCTACAGGAGTAGCACTACAATACATAGAGAGCAGAAAAATAGATGCATTCCTATTTATTGCTGTCCGTCAACTCTACATTTAACAAATAATTCAATTTGAAATTATGGGATACAGGTGTATAAAATTACAAAATCTACGGTTTCCCATGATTTTTATGTCATAATTTTCAAAGCAGCAAAAATAGTCTTTGGTTGGAATTCATCTGTGTGTACAGATAGAACAGATGTTGAACTGATACACCAACTGTGAGTAAGCATTATTCCGAGCTATTCAGCATGAAATGCACAAGAGATCCTGCTGCCCTGTACTATATGTATTCTGTTTTAAAACAATAAAAACAATAAAGGAGTGAGCACTTAATTCTGGCTCATGTCGTCATATGTTGTTTGCTTAATATATATTCCTCAGTGGTGAGCTGGACGGGCACTTAACTGTGGATTGTGGGCCGACCTGGAAAGGTATTAATGTTTTTTATTATTTTTTTACTAATATTCATTGAATTAAGAAAAATATTGGTTATTACATTTAAACTTGGCATAGCAATTCATTGATCTATGTTGTTTCCCTAACTTTGCTGATTATATCATACATTTGGAATGCATCCTGAGAAATTACTGATTAGGACCTGGGTATATGTATTTTATAAGTTCATTTGCCCTATGAACATGGCTTACGGGCATGGACAAAGTAATAGCTGTCCTGATTAGAAATGTCTGTTGACTTTTCAAGAACTGGAGTAACTTTTATTTTCACAATTTCATAGCCAGCCTCTTTAAATGCCATCTCCAGTTCTTCTTTAGAAATGGCCAGAGGGAAAAACTTTTTTGGGCCAACATAATAGTAAGTACAGTTAAGCGCACTCTGAATTACTATGTGACCCCCTGGTTTAATGAGGCCCTTAAGATTCCTCAAAGCATTGGTGAAGGATTCCACATCTTTGCAGGGTGCTTCTAAACAGAGGCAACTAATCAGGCAATCGGCTTGTGGCATCTCCACCGGGTCATATGGGTTCTTCTTCAGAGCATCACATTTCAGAACTTTTGTCACTGTTCTCCTTAATTTTTCTTCCTTCTTCTTACAGCTCTCATTGTCACTAAAAGGGGACAATATAGATTATATTTTCTAAGTGTTATGATTGCAAACATTTAAAGCCAACATTCCAAATCTTCCTTGTGTGACTACTACAGAGCACCCCAACAGACCTATCTATTAAACATATCTACTGTATATAACCTAAACAATAAGTGAACAATAAGCGAATTTTACATAACAGGAGACCTGTGTTACATGGTGGAGTATAAGACATACACATGTATTTGTACCCCATAGAGGGAAGATATATTTTCCAAATGCAATAATACCATCTGTGTTTTTGCTGGGATGTACATTGTTCTTAAATCCTTTTCGGATGTTTATTTCTTTTTTGGGGGGAAAGTATAGTATTTTATGTTCCAATGCTTATTTAGAGGTGTGGAGTCTCTGCAAAGGTTCCTTTTTAATGAAAATGTTTAATATATTTTCTATGCCAAATCAGCTCTATACCAATGTATGGATAGAACCAGACCAGCCTTTTAGCAAGCTAAGTAAGAACCTTGTCTCATTTGGCACACTCTATCAGTGCTGGAATAGGAAAGGTAGATTCCATCAACATCAAGTTATAAGATGTACAGTAACATTAAATATATATATATATTTAATATGCCTAATACATTTGATATAATATCATAATTTACATTTACAGATTTGCATATTTTTTCTATATTTTACTTTTGTGAAACATTAATACCTTCCAGAAAATTCTTATACATGTCTAGTTGCCTTCACTTCACTGTCCTTTAGGATAATATGAATCAAAATTCTCTATAGGAATAATATAGTGATGTGAATTCTACCGCAGTTATTTCCAAATCTAAAAGTGGAGGTCTGGCAGCTTTAGTAAAGTAATTATATGTAGCGCCCTACCCCAGAGGGCCACTGAGAATTTACCCAGGTCTCCCTTTTTAGAGGCTGCCTGCCACAGACACCATTACATACATACCGACAATACAGGCTCAGTCTAGGGTATGTCTTTTAAGAATTTATTGCTGAATAACTTAAATGGGAGAGGGATAAGGGTTCAGGATACCCTAAAAAAGATATCAGAGACTAATAGCAGGACAAATTTCTAAATTCATGTCTTATTTACAATGTCCCAGGAGCTGTCTGACAGCCAGGTTCCATAGGTAGTTCATCAGTGAGGGAGACATAAAAGATTTTTCTCCAACCCATGACTTCAAAAGAGTGCCCTCCAGCAAAAATTCATTACTAATCAACTCTAGGCCCTCAGCTCAGTACCTGTTGAGGCCCAAACTGCAATTCTTGACTCAGTATAGCTGCCTCCCAGGGGTAGCAGCCCCAGGAGAACTCTATTCCTCCTAGCACAGGAAGAACTCACTGGAAAGGCCTCCCAAATATTTAGTACCTTCCCCAACAACCTTTTGGACACTCCCTGCAGGGATTGTCTGAGGTATGATACGTTTTCATAACTGAGTGATTGACCCTCCTGATCTATCTCATGGAAAATTCTTCCAGAGACAGGCAGGAGCAATTAAAGTGGGGTTTCACCCACTTTTACAACTCTTCAGCATCCCTCACTAAACTGTGCACTGTAAACAAATTGGATATTTTTAATTTTTTTTTCTCAGCACCTACTGTATATCTGCTGTATTCATTTTTCACTTCCTCCTCCCTGGCCGTGGCCCATTGCATCACTTCCTGTTTGCAATGCCTTCTGGGAAGGGGCAGCAACTTTCTCTGACACTGCAGTTGCTATGGAAACCTGACCTGAAACCTATTACACTGCTTGTGCTGCACTGAGCATGTGCGAGATCTGCAAGGATGAGATCCAGGAAGAAATACAGTCTGGCTTCAGATGCCCACACTTAAGATGGCCACGGCCAGCTGTAAGTTTATAAAATAACAAACTACTGCTATAAACTAACAAAACAGACCTTGGTTTACAGACTAACTTTACTAGAATATATTAAGCTTGTGTATTATAGGGGTATTTTTATTTAAAAACTATCATTTCGGCTGGAACACCACTTTAATCACCTAGCCTGGGAAGCTCCGACCAGACCTAAGAAACTGAGCCCTACTCCACTAACTACAGTAGAGCTAAAAACTAAATTTAGTTTATCTTAGGCAGGGCATTATATATACATTAGGTACAGTAATTATGGTGTAATACATACAAATGAGTCAATAAGAGGGATAGAACTTACACAGGTACATTATGTTAACCACTTGCCGACCGCAATATGTATATATACGTTGCGGATTGCAAGTGGTTTACTGGGATTATGGCTGAAGATATCCACCATAACCCAAGTATAGTTTTTTGCAGCTGGCGGCTGGCTTCTCATTAAACTGTTCTGAGCGCCCCCCCCCCCCCCCCGCCACTCGTCTGTGTTTCTCAGGCTTACTGTTTCGGACGGTTCGCTTGAGGTGCGGCCGGCTGCTCCCTAGGCTATCACAGAGTAGATACTCTTTGATCACCTCTATGGCCTTGGAGGACCAGAGCGGCGTCGTGACATCACTTCCGGTCCAGGCTGGAAGTAAACCTTTTTTTTTTTTTTTTACAGTAAAATATCAAAAACATATCTTCATAAAGGGCGACCTGCCACTCTTACTTCTATTACAACGGATGTTTACAGTCTTTGTAATAGGAATAAAAGTGATAAAAAAAAATAAAGGGACAGTGTAAAAAAAAAAAATATGATTTTTTTTTTTTTTTAAAGCGCCTCTATTCTTTCGTGCTCATGTGCAGAAGCGAACGCATATGCATGTCGCGCACACATATGTAAATGGTATTTGCAATACACATGTGAGGTATCGCCGCAAACGTTAGAGGGAGTGCAATAATTCTAGCACTAGATCTCCTCTGTAACTCTAAACAGGTAACCTGTAAAGGTGTTTAAAGCATTGCCTAAGGTGTATTTTTTCCAAAAAATTGTATGTGTAAAACCCGCTGCACAAATTGTGACATAAAAAATTGTAATGATGGCCATTTTATTCCCTAGGGTCTCTGCTGAAAAAAAAAAAAAAAAAAAAAAAAGTATAATGTTTGGGGGTTTTAAGTAATTTTCTAGCAAAAAATACTGATTTAAACTTGTAAACAAAAAGTGCCAGAAAAAGCTTGGTCGGCAAGTGGTTTTTAAAGTGCAACTGAAGGCCCACAGTAAAAACTGGAACTGGCACTCAGAAGAAGATGCTGATGCCAGCACAGGGCTATTGGACAGGTAAGTATGGAGACTTTAGTTCCAGGAAGGGAAAGGCTCATTGCGCAACATCTATACAACCAATTTTCTATTAGGAAAAAATGCTACTCACAAGAAGAAAGAAATAAACAGGCATTCAGATTAACGCAGCGTCCGGCATCCCTGCAGGTGAACTAACACCACCACTGCTCCTGACCGCCTGACATACGTTTCATCCTAACAGACGTGGTTATGGGGCAACTGAATTTTTTTTCCATATCATCACTACCACTGGCTATAACCATCAATCCATGGTTGAAGGAACAAAATGCACATAATGTATGACCAGCCTTAATCACAATTATCACACACTTGCAACTTACCTATTACCTTCCAGCTCACACACATACTTGACAATCCTTGTCCAGTCAAATGCATCAGGATCATTCCTCAGCCACTTCTGTAGCTGTGCTAGGTTTTGCTCAAGAAAGTCGGAAGTGATGATATTGTTAAAAGCTTCACAAGCAGAGAGAAGCTGATAAATTGCGGGTCCAGCTCCAAAGTCAATTAGTAGGTCTCCTTTAACACCACCTTAGGGGACAAAAAACAAGCAGTGGACCTTTCCTTTAGAAGTGTAGATGAGACAAGTCAAAATCTGTCAATACCATGTACAATAGATAAAATACTTTTTACTATTTGTGTTCTAGTTAGTTGAAGCCTGTGTAATAAACAGAACCTTACTATTAACCTACCGGCTGGCATTGTGTATAGTCCTTTTTACCTCTCTTTTAAAGTGGAGATAAGTCACTGTTTAAAAAAATAAAAAACGCTGACAGGTAGACTTTTTATATGGCCGGTATAACCTAGAGGGCTGGTATTTAGGAGCAGTTGCTTCGCTGTGCAGCCACCTCCTGTGATGAAGTCGGAAGGATGAAACATGTCAAAGCATGGCTACACGGCAACTGGAAGTGGCGTCAAACACCGATCCGGAAGTGATGCATCAGAGGACTGGGTGAAGCGCCATTTGCTTGGCATGTATTCTGTGTCCAGCAGCTTTGGCAGGACACAGTTTTTTATTCAATGCTTTATGAGCTGGAATTTTATGTCCCTTGTGAGTTGTGATTTTTAGCCTATTGTAATAAAGTTTAATACACAATATTACGCTATGGAAGTTCCTTCTTTTTCTATACCATATGCCTTTGGAGCAGTATAAAAGGAGGAAGAATTGTGTATGAGAAGGAAGGGGGAGGATTTTGTAATTAAAAAATGTTTTGTGCCGATCATTGATATGAGTGGTATATGGATACGGTAAGTGCCTAACCTGTGGAGAGTGGTGCACTCCCGTTAGTCACATAGAGAGTTATTTACTAAAACTGGTGCACAAATAATCTGGTGCAGCTGGGCATAGTAATTGATCAGCTTCTAAAGTGGGGTACACACTATAAGAAAATCGGGCGAACGATCGACCGATTTCCCTCGTTGTTTCACAGCAAATCAGAACCGGTGAATGAAAATTCTTACGAAAAATTCTCGTGCGACAAAGGCTTTTTTTTGTTGTTGTTTATTGTTTCTGATCATGCGCAGTCTTTATTTTCTGATTTTTCTAGTACGAATATCGCACAAAAACAGTACACAGTAAATGAAAATTGTTTGTTCTGTCCCCGTATGAGAAAAATTTCCGCGTTTGTCCCTTCGGGAATTTTCGTATGAAAATTCAGAATCGGCTGTCAAAAGTTGTGTACACGCCATACGAAAATCGTAAGAAAATTCTTTGGATGAAAATATTCCCCAATTTTCTTATAGTATGTACAAGCCTTTACTTCAGCAAGTTTCAGCTTTGACAATAAAACCTAGAAGCTGATTGGTTACTATGCACAGCTGCACCAGATTCTGCATGCACCAGTTTTAGTAAATCTCCTCCATGGTGATTTGAAGATTTACTAGGTGGATAAAGAAGAAGATAAAAGCGAACATTGTTGACTTTTGTTTCTTTAGACATTTTTTCACATTTGCACATGCGTTGACACATGCAAATGTCTTGCAGTCTTTTCTTCTCTACATACATTAAAAGTCCAAAATTTATAAAGCTTACCTGAGCTGCCAGAAAAAGGGGGCAGAGCTGATTGGAAGGAGGGGTGTAAAAATGTGGAGAGGGTGTAAAAACCTTCTCTTCTCACAGACACGTGTTATGTCAACAGTGTCTTAGGCGTTTTGTTCAAAAGTTCAGTAGCCAGGCTGTCTTAAAACAAAGTGTGAGTTTATTTGGTCACACTTGGCAACAACTTGAAAATATATACAAAGTTAAATTCTTCTTACAGCTAGATGTAGCAAAACAAAAATAAATAGGAACAAAATCTTGTATCAAGAGAGTTCAAGAGATGCATCAGCTCTGTCTGTTTCTTCTCTATGTCAGAGAGGTGTCTGCTCTAGCAGCTGTTTGTGACGTAGGCTGTGTATAGGCCTAATGTAAACAAAACGTCTTCTGTAGTATAAGGATGCGTGTGTCCTTCCTCTTGTATGTGTGAAAAAGCAGTGAAGTCCTTCTGTGTGTGTGAGTGAAGGACGTGTGTTGTGTGTTGTAGTGAAGTGTCACTCTGTTTTTATACTATTTCAAATCAACTAGTCAGCAGACTAAAGTCATAGCCATATACGGCTAGAACTAAAAATGAAATGATCATATTTGTGATTCTTCTAAATATTCTCTTTCCCATGAGCTAACACGTCTCTTAAACTTCTTGATTGTCAGTAACACACAGCAGATTCTTATAAAAAACTAAAGGTGAATGACCTTTCCAAATGGCCGAATTCTTGTAATGGATATCCTTTAAGCTACAGAAATGCAATTCTGTACCAAACCTTACAAATGCATATTAAACTATAATTGGATACATATAAACATATATTACTTCACACAAACTCAATCTAGCTAACTAATTAAATAACTATATCAAATAACTAACTATATTATAGATAATATATGTTTTTACTTTTAAAAAGATCTTTACAATAAAGTCTATGACAGATATACTGAGTATATTCTTATCTGTGAATCCACTGACCTACTGACCTTAGTCATTAACTCAGCACATGTAGAACAACTGTTACAAAAATGACATGCACACAACCTAGCTATTTCAAGATTTGTCTTATGCTGAGCTGAATGAGCTTTTTCAATGTCAAAGCTTAAAAGGGAACCCAGACTGCATACTTACAGATCTTGATTATAAAGCCAAATTAATATAATTATTCTACAATTCCCCCTGAATATAATTTATTATATTAACTAAATCACGCACACTCCATTTATGGCCCTTTCATACACATTTTGAATCAGTTGTTCCAGATGTACCACAGCCAATCACAGGATCAGATAAGCCAGAAGTAATTTTCCGACTAAAAATACCTGTCATAATTTTTTCACCTTTTTTCATTTCTTCCTTAATCAATTTATAAAATTGTTTCATTCTAACCATAATACAGATTTGAAATAAAATACATAATATCATGATAATAAATATAATAACTATAGGATGCAATAATATATTTCCGGCAGCAGTTGTCACTGAGGTATTTCCTCAAACTAAAACATTACTGCTGATTACATCCTACCCATTTAGTTCTTATTTTTACCAATTATTTTTATTATTTATTACCAATTCTTTAGAAACAAAAAGTATAATTCCAATGTACCTTAAAAATAACAAAATAATCTTTCCAATTGACATCTCAGTTGACATCTGTTTGCATCCCTGGTACCTTCAGATCTATAATTCTTAACCATAACTTTAGCTACTGGAATAAATTACTAAACATACTCATTAGAAGTAGAAATCTCATTCAAGACATCATTTCTATTTAAATTTAGCAAAGGCCTAGCCATATTTTGTGAACAAACTTCTGAAATACCTGTACCTGTTGTTTGCAAAGTTTGCAACCACACTT
Source organism: Aquarana catesbeiana (assembly GCF_042186555.1). Classification (NCBI taxonomy): domain Eukaryota; kingdom Metazoa; phylum Chordata; class Amphibia; order Anura; family Ranidae; genus Aquarana; species Aquarana catesbeiana. The sequence goes on along the minus strand of NC_133333.1, from coordinate 202,476,839 downwards.
CTTTCTATACAACAGATTATATAAAAATAACAGAGTATGCTAATCTCAAAAGACATCCTGTCATTAACTCAAAAAGTTAACAAACCCTATGTTTAAAAAAAATAATAAAGTTTTTCAACTAAAACTGTAGCAGGTAAATAAGTCACCCAATCTTTACCTTATTCTTGAATCATCTTACCCTATTTAGACTTTATAATACTATTCATACGTTCTACAATACCTGAGTATTTAAGATGATAAGAAACAAAAACTTTACTAAATACCTAAAATTGCATACATGTCCTGTAAAATTTTAAATCATAATCTGATTCCATGGTTTGAAATCCAACCCCAATGGAATATGACATAAGTTCACAACAACTTAGCTTTTGTTAAAAATATTATTTTTTCTAGAATTATCTCAATTAATTTATCAAAAAGAAACATTAACTAAAAAAAAACAACATCCTAATATCCTCCTTTAGTAGGTGGAAAAAAATTAATATAATCAATCTATAAAGATTTGCCAAATTCCTCAATACTTTGTAGTATCAGGTTACTTTTTCCTTTTGGATTGCTCTATAAACAAATAAAACATTATTCAGAAGTTTGATGACAAAGTGTTCTAAAATGAGTAGTTCAGAATTTCTTTCATTAGCTTAAACAAAAAAATCAATCAATCAGTTAGTCAGTCAGGTACCTGGATATGCAAAAAGAAATATTTTCATTTAAAAATAACTCTATTCATTATTGTTGGAATTATTTTTTTTTTTTTTACAATAAATATTATCTTCATCAGTCTGTACTGATTCTAACTAAAACAAAATGTCATAGTCCCCCTCTTTATCCTGTGACTAATATTAAATCTTGTAAAAGAATAATCTTACCAGATTATTGTATTTTTTCCTTTACACTGACAATTTAGGTTGGGCTTTCCCAAATATTCTTTTTCTGAAAGAAATGTGATCATGTAGAAATCTCTTTTCAGAACCAACCATCCCTCACATACAGTATGATTGAATGAGCCACACATGCCTGTCACTCTGACTGCTAAACACATGGCAGCCTTAAGTTCAGCTTTTAATGCAGACACTTACAGAAAGTTTAATATTGTCATTCCATTGTGCCAATATATTTAGCGCTATCTATATAAACACAGGAAATCCTTTTCCAATAAATGTCCACTAAAAATTGAATAAGTGACTTTTTCCTTAATTTACACAACTGTGGTTCTATCCCTCATATTGCATCTATATAATCCTCATGTATTTTTAAATACCACTACAACTGATCTTTTTAACATCCATTTGCCACTAGACAAAGCTGTGTGTTGACACCTCCTGTTTTCCTTGTAATAACACCCTTAGCGTAACATAAGATGTTTTTCAAAACAAATGGTGCAAAACCCACAATGTCTCTGATCTGTAGCATTGGACAATGTTTTTTTTTTTCCAATGAAATTGTCTCATCACCCACATACACTTGAATGTAAAATGGCTGAGAGAGATCTCTATATTAATCAAAAATACTAAATTAATAAGGACTTTTTTTAGATCTTCAAATTATTTTATATAAGTTCTCTCTTGTAATTAAAAATATTTACCCTACAGTAAGCCTATATAATTCATTAAAATTTACTCAGACAAATACTTTGTCTACAAAAATCTCAATGAACTCTCGAGAAAAGTTAAGGCCCAAAAAATCTTATTTTTTAAAAACAATTACTTTAGTAAGTGATAATACCTTTTAAAAATACATTTTTCTCATCCATGAACCCTCTTCCAGATATTTGGAAGACTTTGATCCACAGAAGTGAAAACTGTCATGGCATGACGACTAGTCTGTGTAACTTGATCTGCATTTCTCTGTTGGTAATAGGCTCCTCGTATGTCACAAACTCTTCAGAGAATGATCTGTTACAGTCAATCTTAGCTATCATGCTTTGTATACAACACACTGTACAATTCGGTAACAATCTAGTTTTTCGTTTTTAAAATGTTTAACCTTTTTAACACTTTTTAAACATATTTTGTTTGTACATCTGCCAAAAATCATGTACACTACGTTATATGACTTTCCTGATTATAATAATGACAAAAAAATTGTTTAGAGCACAATCTCGTGAAGCTCACAGATTGAGTCACGCCCAAAAACTGCGATTGGCCATATCCCCGAGAAAACTCCTCCCTCAATCAAAGTCCTTACTTTTACCAGAAATACTCATTTACAAAGACTTTTAACAATTGCTATTTTTACAATTTTTTAGATTGAACAAAACTTTCATATTTTAATATTTTCTCTGGGTAGTTTTAAATAAATTAGAACAATCTACTACTTTTAATTTAATAACCAAATCTAAGTTTGGAATTTTTGTAAAAATTGTTCAATCCTTAACTTATTATTTCTTACAACCAAATCTGTAGGATTTTTGTAAGACACTAAACACCATGTTTTTCCATAATCTCAATTTCATACAGTTCTTTCCACAATCTTAATCAATACTTTTTTCTCTGAAAACTTTTTCTTGCCCCCTATTTATGTGTCTTAAAATGACCACATGTAATAACACACATTTTCTGTTGTTCAGGGCTAAAATATTCATAAACATCATAAACATTTACATGCAGCATTAAACTTAGTTTCCTTATTAAATAACTTCTTTACACTCTGGAATTAATTAATTACCTTACTACTGCATGTATTCCTGTATTCCATATATATGGAATGTATCAATTTCCCGATGGTACAGGAAAATACTTCTGAACCTTGAGATGTTAACCATCCCATGTTACCCTATTATATAAACAAACACACTCACCCCTTGTTAGTATGATAGTCCTTGTGCACTTAAAAAAAAACAAGAGATGAATAATGTCCTTTAAATTTGTTGTTCGTTGCCTTTTCTTTAGTTTGTTGCTTTTTCTTTCGTTTGTTGCGTTTTCTTTCTTTCGTTGCTTCTTCTTTCGTTTGTTGCTTTTTCTTGGAAGAATCATTTTCTTGTAGCTTTTTGCCTTGTTCCTTGTATTGTGTGCTGTAGTGTGCTTTAGTGTGCTTTAGTGTTCTTGCCTGTTGATTTTTCTTTGCCTGCTTCTTGGACTTTCCATCTTCAAACATCAAAATCCAACTTTCATCTTAGCTTACCAAATAGTACATACATCTGCCTGTTGTACCTCAATGGTAGCTTTTTCAAATAACGTGAAGTCTCAGTTCCTGATTCAACATTTTTTCTTATTGGGCAACTACCCAATATTTTCTTATGTGAGACTTTCTCACCTTCTTAGGAACTAACCTTGGCAGAAATCTTCACGTACGTAACGTTACGTTTTCACAAACAAAGTCTTGGATTTCCAACCATAGCTTGAAGCAATCAACTTCGTAGGCTGGGTCTTCCTTTTTTTTTTTTTTCAAAGTTACAAACTTTGGCTAGAGGTGAGAAAACAGACATAGAAAAACTCACCCGCGACTTTTATTGAACTGTTGTCCACATCTGACGCAAACGCCTCCTTCTAGGTTCTTTACTTAGTTTCTTCTTGGAGCTTGTTCTTCCTCCATATTTGATTATCAGATGCCATATCTTATTTAGAAGAATTTCTTGTCTTTAGCTGGCTCAGTTCCTTGGACCTTGCATCCTTGTCTGATGGAACACAAACGCCGCTTTCTAGGTTCTTTGATCGTTTTTTCCCGAGACTTGATCAATCATGAAAATGTGTGAGTCTCCCCCCCTTTGTCAAGGAGCAGGGAAAAAAAACTGGACTGGCTGGCAATCGCCAATGTAAAAATGTGGAGAGGGTGTAAAAACCTTCTCTTCTCACAGACACGTGTTATGTCAACAGTGTCTTAGGCGTTTTGTTCAAAAGTTCAGTAGCCAGGCTGTCTTAAAACAAAGTGTGAGTTTATTTGGTCACACTTGGCAACAACTTGAAAATATATACAAAGTTAAATTCTTCTTACAGCTAGATGTAGCAAAACAAAAATAAATAGGAACAAAATCTTGTATCAAGAGAGTTCAAGAGATGCATCAGCTCTGTCTGTTTCTTCTCTATGTCAGAGAGGTGTCTGCTCTAGCAGCTGTTTGTGACGTAGGCTGTGTATAGGCCTAATGTAAACAAAACGTCTTCTGTAGTATAAGGATGCGTGTGTCCTTCCTCTTGTATGTGTGAAAAAGCAGTGAAGTCCTTCTGTGTGTGTGAGTGAAGGACGTGTGTTGTGTGTTGTAGTGAAGTGTCACTCTGTTTTTATACTATTTCAAATCAACTAGTCAGCAGACTAAAGTCATAGCCATATACGGCTAGAACTAAAAATGAAATGATCATATTTGTGATTCTTCTAAATATTCTCTTTCCCATGAGCTAACACGTCTCTTAAACTTCTTGATTGTCAGTAACACACAGCAGATTCTTATAAAAAACTAAAGGTGAATGACCTTTCCAAATGGCCGAATTCTTGTAATGGATATCCTTTAAGCTACAGAAATGCAATTCTGTACCAAACCTTACAAATGCATATTAAACTATAATTGGATACATATAAACATATATTACTTCACACAAACTCAATCTAGCTAACTAATTAAATAACTATATCAAATAACTAACTATATTATAGATAATATATGTTTTTACTTTTAAAAAGATCTTTACAATAAAGTCTATGACAGATATACTGAGTATATTCTTATCTGTGAATCCACTGACCTACTGACCTTAGTCATTAACTCAGCACATGTAGAACAACTGTTACAAAAATGACATGCACACAACCTAGCTATTTCAAGATTTGTCTTATGCTGAGCTGAATGAGCTTTTTCAATGTCAAAGCTTAAAAGGGAACCCAGACTGCATACTTACAGATCTTGATTATAAAGCCAAATTAATATAATTATTCTACAAGGGGACACCCCCCTCCCCCCACACACAGCACACAGGAACAGAGCTGAGGCTGTCAATCCCCTGTCACCTTTTTTCTCTTGGTGTCAGGAAAACTTGCAGAAGTGATTAATACTGATAGCAGAGGAACGAAGCATCAGACAGAAATGACATTTAGTGCACCTAATTGAGACAAGTACACACTATAGAGGAATATGCTTTGTTCATATTTCACGTCTGAGGTTTACAACCATTTTAAGGAAGATGGCCGGTTCTCCTCCCTATCTGTGAGTAACTGTATTATTTAATACAACTTGTGGTATCGCCCAGCCAACAATCTAAATCACCCTGTATCCCTAAGGAATCCTTCACACTTTTGCAGATACATGTTCACAGCTCTCATTTGTGGCTGTAGTGTACTGCACCAGATGTGCATTAGGTTGCGTTTAGCAAGGTGCATTAAGGTGCCATTAAAATTGCCATTTCTGTCAATTCTGGTTTGGGTATTAACACAATGCACAGCTGTGAATCCTGTGAAAGGGGTGGGAGTGCTTAAAATTTACACCAAGGCCCTAAAGCTGAACTCCAGCTTTTGCTACACTTTACAATTTATAATTTTGGCCAAGCTGGGCCAAACGAACTATGTCCCTCACTAACATGTGAGGCCGCTGGATGTACTGTATAAACTGTTTGTATGTAGCTGAGGCTATATAGAGCATACGGCACTGTGTTCCGGGTTCGAGCCGAGGCTTCCTGTTTTATACCCGGAACACACTAGAGTCTGTCTGATCGGCACTCAGCCAATCAGAGAAAAACGATGTATGCTAATGTAGCCATGGTGTTGCAGCTAATAACAAACAATCCGCCAAATCACCCCACTGCCAGACCTCATACATCCTTTCAGAGACAATGAACAGTCTTTTGCAAGCTTTGTTTTTGTTGTTTTATTGGGGGGTACAACTTGGATAGGGATAGGAATATGGGATGCCCATAGGATAAGTCTTTACCATCATATTTAAGGATTTTAGTACACTTTGAATAAAGTTAGAGCCAGAAGCTAGAATGTGCATTGTACATTAGATACTAATCTCCTCCTGCATCTCCATGCAGACTGTTGCTCCTCCTGTGGCTCAACCCCCGCAGACTATTTCATCAAAGAGTTCCCTGCCATCTGACCGTTTGGTGGCTGAGGCATCACTAATGACCCTGTAAAAGCAATGTTCTTAGATCTCTGTCACCTCCTGCACATAACTTGTTTCCTCCTGTTCCCTTGGTTCCTCCTGCACAAACTTGAAGTTACTAATTGAAGCATGACACATCCTCTTCTATTGAATAGTAGGGGCCCACTCTGAATAAGCCTCCCTACTGTGGCTCTGGTTGCCCACTGCCACTAGGCCAGAGGCCTGCAGAACCTCTCCCCGGAGGCCCAGTGTGTTAAAAGCATATATTCTAGGAAATATGGACTACTGTTCCCAGCCAGCCCAACTTGCAAATCATGTGCCCACAGGCTACACCGACTTGACACACATCCCCACAGTCTCTTTTCTGATTCAGGACTCCCCATCATCCACCGTGTGTTTGAAGAAGACTCCACTAGTGACAGTGTACTAGCAGAGTTCCCTTCACAGGCTCCTTGGCATTTCAGCCCTTGGCACCTCCAGCCCCACTGTGGTAACACTCACCGACCTTCCAACAGCCCTGAGTCCTTGATGAGGAACTTTGACTGGACCATGCGTACTGCCAGTTTCACCTGCCCTTCTGCTCCAGGAGTTCCCTGCCATCCAACCGTGTGGTGGCAGAGACATTGCCAATGACCGTGTAGAGGCAATGTTCCCTCAAAGCTCTCCCCGGGCCTCTCCTGCGATCGGCACCCCCCCCCCAGATGGGGATGGCCTCCTGCGACTGACTAACATGCCATTCCTCACTTCACCCAGCCGATTCTGACCCCTGTGGAGAATCACCTCAGCTACATATGAGGCCCGCCCCCTGCCAATCTCGGTTGGGGATTGGTCAGGGCTCACACACAAGCTGCCTGCCACTCCAGTTCCAGACCAAGCCCCCTTTCCAGAATCTTCTCTCTGGAAACAGGGGGAGGAACCTCAGAGTTAGAGCACAGGTGGTAACGCCCACAGCTACTCTGACCACTCCCAGCCCCCAGATCAAAACAGACAAGCCTAGCATGCAGTATAAGCCTGCCTAAATTTACCTGTGCTGGAATAACCTAGTAAAAATACCTTACTAGCACCTACCTACTAGTAGAGGGTGCTACACTAACAGTGAATACAAAGCTTCCTTTGATTGGTTCAGAGGTTAGGACATCATCAGCATGCCTCTGAGTCATAGAGGCATGCTGATGATGTCATAACCTCTGAACCAATCGGAGGAAACTTTGTATTCATTGCTATTCATTGACCGACCCTTGTTGACCAATTCAACTACATCCCGGTTGTCGGACAGAAATAAAATAGTGTGTCCTGTCCAGAGATGGCCCCATACTGATGCTGCAGCCACAACAGGATATAATTCAAAAAGGGGGGAGGAAACTGTAAGGCCTCCTGAGGCCACGGACCCCCCAACCAATGAAACTGAAAAATTGCGGCGTAGCCCCTAGAGGCGGCTGCATCTACGAATACCTTAGGGGACGAAACAGACACTGTAGGGATGAACATGGAAATGCCATTCCATCCACCTAAAAACTTATTCCACATTAAGTCAACCTTCGCCTGCTGATCCAGAGACACTATACTATCGGGCTCAGGAGCTAGAGGAAGCAGAGCCAGGTGCCTGGAAATAAAAGCTGTGGTATGATCCACATAGCATGATTCAACTGACCCAGTAGTGATTGTAGAAACTACAAATTTGTGTACTGACTGTGTAATCCGAATCAACTTGTTCGTGGGTAAACTAGCCTCCATTTTTACAGAACCCAAGGTAATACCCAGGAAGGTCAACGACTTGACAGGGGGCCTCTACTTTGTGGGGTGCAACTGGGCCTCTTAATTTGGCAAAAACCCTCTTAAGAATGCATAAGTCAATAGGGTCCCGATGAGATGGCTCAATCAGCAGAAAATCATCTAGATAATGTATTACATTAGCACAACCAAAGGGATTACGCAGTATCCACTCTAAAGCATCAGCGAATCTGTTGAATAGCCAAGGGATACTTTTTGAGCCGAATGTAAGGCGGACAGCAAAGTAGTAAAACTGATGCCACTTGAGCCCGTGCCATTGCCATGGAGACGGTAGAATAGGTAGAAGTTTGAAGGCATCTGATATGTCAGCCTAGGATAACCAACCGCCCCTACCTAGGCGGATAATCTGCTGAATGGGGTAATCGACCGATGCATACTTCAGTGAAAATTAGGGAACTAAGGAGTTTAAACTTGGGGTTGACAAAGAATGATGACCAGACAAATCGTAAATGAACATTTTTTAATTAGAAAATTTACCCAGAGCTACACCAATCGGGCTGACTCTCCAAGAGTTGAAGGGAGGTGTTACGTAAGGCCCAATCAGGAAGCCTTTGTCCACTTCTGTCTAAAGCAGTAAGTTCACTGAACCTGGATCCGACATGGCTGAAAGCAGATTCCTGCACTCAAATGTATCATGTGGGACAGCAAGCAACCCAGTGTGGAAACCTGAGGTGAATCCCTAGCAAAGAAATTTTGCCAAACATGCAACTGGTGACTATCTAAGCAGAAATCGAGATAATCGACGTCCACACTCCCTAGTCAGGAACTAGATGTCCCAACCTTCTTGGGGCATTGGGATCTTGGATGAGCCCTAAAACAAACTGAGCAGATATGCAATTGCCTGCACTTACTAAAATAGCACACCCTATGATTGAAGTTATTACATATTTTGGCTCTGCCTAGGTAATGGATCGGCCTGCTCAGCTTATCAACTTGCGGGGATTGTGACAGGGAAGGAACCACGGATATGGAGGGAACAGATGTGTAATGTGACATCGGACACCATTTACTGTTGTGTGTCATAGACTGGCAGTACTGACATGCAGGTGATTTGAAGCCAGCAAAATGCCTACAAAAGCGAAGGGTGTTGAGAACGCTCCAGGTAGTGGAGTATTGGAACTGGGACAATGCTGCGGCTGCTTTAGATGCCACTAGAAGGGACTATCCTTGCCAACCAGAATATGTGCAGAAATAACTTTCGGAGCTGGTGCGGGTGTACCTGTCACTGCGGGGACCGCTACACTGGTGACATTGATATGTTGAGCGGATGGGCCTGTAATAGGGAGCACTGGGAGGCTGGTTCAGGCTTCCAAGATCTCCAACCTATCCTAAATATTCTGGACGGAGGTAGACATAGAGTTTAATAAGGTGTGAATCTGGGCTAAGGAGGTGGCCAAGGACTAATTTAATATGGGCTGTTGACTAGAAACTGCCTGGCTAGGGTACAGCAGGCAAAACAACTCTGTCTTTCTAGCTGTGGCTGGATAGGGAATACCTTGCCGGTGGAGTTCAGTCGTAAGTTTAGGGATAGTTCAGGCTCGTAAAGATGACACGCTGCCTAGCTCTGAGGCTCTTGCAGGGGGAAGCGGGAATAGCGGCAGAGTCTTCAGAGTCTGAAACATGTGACATCTTGTCCTGGGAACAAATCGGGACATATGAAGTCAAATCAAACAGATATCTAAGAGGGCATACACCCAGTACCGGACAAAAAGACGAGAATAATTGAATACACCATGTGAACTGATACAGATGACAGTAAGGTGCACAAGACAAATGTGACTTACATGACATGGCTTACATGACATGAGGCATCGGGCATTTACGTAGAAATGCTGACCTTGAACATGGCCACCACAGACAATAAAAAGACTCATAATAGAGCCCCGGCCAACAAAGAACCTGTCAGGGATCCACCAGCACCAGTCCAGGGCACTTGCATTCGCCTATGCGTCGGCGCGCTTCCATTCGGACACGGCATCAAACTGCTGTGCATCAGCGCGGCGCTCGGGCGCGCGCGGGTGCGCGGCGCGGGTGCGCGCGCGTTCGCGTTAGCGCCGGTTTGGCGCCATTTTAGCACATAAAAGTTCCCCTGTTCCATGAGAACGTCGCTGCTTCGTCTCAGCTCTGTGAATCTGTTGACCCGTATCCTGATTGTCTGCTACCTGATCTTGACCCGGCTTGTTTGACCATCCGACCTGCTCCTATCCCGATCCGGCTTGTCTGACTACTCTTCTGTCTGTATTTGCTACCGTTGCCGAACCCTGCCTGTTCACCGACTCTGCCTCGCCTGCCGTTATTACCTGTGCCAGCTACCTGCCGACCCGGACTGTCTGACTCTGCTTGTGCCTACTGTTCACTTGCTGTTGCACCTTCAGCTTCAGCTTCAGTGATCTCTCCCTCCAGCGTGTCAAGCCTGCTGCCGTTCCAGTCTGCTCTCACCTGCAACTCAGCCATCCAGTGTGTCAAGCCTGCTGCCGTTCCAGTCTCCTCTCACCTGCAACCCAGTGAGTCAAGTTACTGCTATTCCAGTCTCCACTCACCTGCAGCTCGGCCATCCCAGGAGGGATCTCTGCCTCCACATCAGAGACTATACAGGCACTCCTACCCCACTGCGCTCAGGAGACCACTGTCCCCACTCCAGTGGCTCCTGAACCAGCGTTGTATGAGAGGTCTTCTCCTACAGTCAGGCTCTCCTACCAGGTACCTTACAGTACGAAGCAGCCATGACTGAGCCTGCAGGAGATACCTCTCCTTTGAAAGAAATATGCACCCACCTTGCGGCCCTCACTCAAGCCGTACAATCCCTTCAGGATAACTACAACAGATTGGAGGGACAAGTCCAGAACCTAGCAGGGCCTAACCCCTTGGCCTCCTCTTCAGCCACAACCCCAGCACAGACGGCTCCTGGACCTTCTGTTGTAATGCTTCCACCTGAACCAAAGGTTCCCACTCCTGATAGATTCTCTGGAGACCGGTCCAAGTTCCGGGCCTTTCGCAACGCCTGCAAGCTCTTCTTTGCGTTACAGCCCCGAACTTTTTCACTGGAGGCCACCAAAGTGGGGTTTGTGATCTCCCTCCTACAAGGGGAACCTCAGATCTGGGCTCATCGGCTACTTGAGGGGGACTCAGTCCTAACCCAGTCTTTATCCTCTTTCTTTGAAGCCATGGCACAAATTTATGAGGACCCTCAACAGACTGCAACAGCTGAATCAGCACTGCTCACGCTCCAGCAAGGTCGCAGACCTGCGGAAGATTATGTCATGAACTTTAGACGTTGGAGTGCGGACACTCAGTGGAATGACGCGGCCCTGCGTCATCAGTTCCGCTTAGGTCTGTCTGAAGGTTTAAAGGACGAACTTGCCCGAGTGGGTGTACCAGACACTCTTGAAGCATTAATTAATCTGACTATCCAAATTGACCGGCGAATCCGGGAACGTCGTTCTGAACGATCCACTTTACAATCCCGCCCGATGTGGATGACAGCCAGAGCACCACTCCCGGCAGCACGCTACTTACCCCCATCCAGTTCAAATCCAGCTAATGCTATGCCTGATCCTGTGGAGCCTATGCAATTGGGACTGATGCGACCTGCCTTATCGCCTGAAGAACGGGCCCGGCGCCGGCAACTCAATCTGTGCCTCTACTGCGGTGGGACTGGGCACTATGTCCTGAACTGTCCAGTCAAATTAAGTAAGTGCCCATTCTCTGTGTATACCAGTCTTTCTGCTCTGTCTGCGAACTCTACCCACATTGCCATTCCTCTGTCTTTACAGCTGCAAGAAGGGACAATAACGATCAACGCCATCATTGATTCCGGAGCATGCAGCTGCTTTATTGACTCAAACTTTGCCAGCCAGCATAACATTCCATTACAAACCAAGACCCATGGACTCGCTGTGTTTCTAGCTGATGGTTCCCGCATCAGATCGGGACAAGTAACCCAAGAAACCCTGCCTCTGCCTGCTTCTACTTCCTCCCAACACAAGGAACTGCTGGTTCTTGATGTCATCTCCTCCCCTATGTTTCCCATCATCCTGGGCATTCCTTGGCTGCAGGCCCACAACCCTTACATTCATTGGACATCTGGAGAAGTGAAATTCTCATCTTCTTACTGTCTTGAACACTGTGTAAAGGAAGATTCGGATTCTTCATCTACTCTACTTTGTCTAGACACCGACCAGAAACTCTGCCAGGTCATACCTAAACAATATCATGAATTCATCGATGTTTTTAGTAAAAAGGGGGCAGACTCTCTTCCACCTCATCGGCCCTACGATTGCCCCATTGATTTGCTGCCTGGATCCGAGATACCATTCGGACGCATTTTTCCTTTATCCGAGAAGGAACAGGAAGTACTAAAAACATATATAGATGAGAATCTGGCCAAAGGTTTTATACGTCACTCTACCTCTCCAGCTGGTGCCGGAATATTTTTTGTGACCAAAAAGGACAAGTCGCTCCGGCCGTGTATCGATTATCGTGAGCTAAACAAGATCACGGTCAAAAATCGGTATCCCCTACCCTTGATACCTGAACTTTTTCAAAAATTAAGGACTGCCGTCATCTTCACCAAGCTTGACCTAAGAGGGGCATATAATCTAGTCCGCATCCGGGCTGGACATGAGTGGAAGACAGCATTCCGAACCCGATTCGAGCATTATGAATACCTGGTCATGCCCTTTGGGCTCTGCAACGCCCCTGCAACTTTTCAACACCTGATTAACGACGTCCTCAGGGACTTTCTAGATGTGTTTGTAATTGCATACCTGGACGATATCTTGATTTTTTCTGAATCCCGTGAATTGCATCAGGAACATGTCCGCAGGGTGTTGGGTCGTCTTCGCTTACACAGTCTGTACGCAAAAGCGGAGAAATGTGAGTTTGAACAACAGAGCATCCAATTCTTGGGGTTAATCATCTCCGCAACAGGCATCAAGATGGACCCACAAAAAGTGTCCGCTGTGCTGGACTGGCCGGTACCCTTGGACAAGAAAGGAGTTCAACGGTTTGTGGGGTTTGCAAACTTCTACAGGAAATTCATCAGGGGGTTCTCAGCCATAATTGCACCCATCACGCAGTTAACCAAACAAAATATCCGTTTCTCCTGGAACCAACTTGCCCAAGATGCCTTCGAAAATCTCAAGAAGCTGTTTACTTCAGCACCTATCCTCAGTCACCCTGAACCATCCCTACCGTTTATTTTAGAGGTTGATGCCTCCGAGATTGCGGTAGGTGCGATTCTTTCACAGCGCAAAGGTAGCAAAGAGATAATGCATCCTGTAGGGTTCTTCTCCCGTAAACTCTCCCCCGCGGAGAAGAATTATGACGTCGGTGACCGTGAACTTCTCGCTATAAAAGCTGCTCTAGAAGAATGGAGGTACCTGTTGGAGGGGGCTATGCCACCAGTACTAATTTATACTGACCATAAAAACCTAGAGTACTTACGATCTGCCAAACGTCTGAAGCCTCGACAAGCCCGCTGGGCTCTGTTTTTCTCACGTTTCTCCTTCCACATCATGTACCGTCCAGGCTCTAAAAATATCAAACCAGACGCATTATCACGTATGCATGACAATCCTAAGGACTTATCCACTCCGGACACCATCTTACCCTCAAACAGTTTTTTACTGCTGCAAAAAGATTTACTTTCCCTGATTAAGGAAGCATCCTCTGAATCAGCCAGGCCTACTGGAATTTCTTTAGTAAGTAGAGATGGTCTGTTCTGGAAAGGAAGCCAAATTTTTGTTCCTGAAGACATTCGGGTCAAGGTTTTAACACTTCTCCACGACCACCCATTGGCAGGCCACTTTGGGGTCCGCAAGACCTTGGAACTAGTGCAGCGTACTTTCTGGTGGCCCAATCTGAAAGACTTTTGCGAAAAGTATGTTAGTTCCTGTCCCATCTGTATCCAGAATAAGTCGTCCAGGAATCGAGCTTGGGGCCTATTGAAACCATTGCCCGTACCCGACAGACCATGGAAAATGATTTCTATGGACTTTATTGTGGAACTTCCATGTTCCGAAGGATGTTCAGCTATCTTTGTAGTTGTGGACCGTCTAACCAAGATGGCTCATTTTCTACCTTTAAGGGGAACCCCGTCTGCCTCCGAAACTGCTTGCATATTTATCAAGGAGATCATCAGACTTCATGGAGTACCGGCAAACATAGTTTCTGATAGAGGGGTTCAATTCACTTCACGTTTCTGGAGATCCCTGTGTGAAACCTTAAAGATTGAATTGGCCTTGTCCTCGGCATACCATCCTCAGACAAACGGTCAGACAGAGAGGACTAATCAGACCCTGGAACAATACATCAGATGCTTCACATCATTCACACAAGATGATTGGGTATCTCTATTACCCTTAGCAGAATTTGCCTATAACAATGCCAAACATTCTGCCACCGGTCAATCTCCCTTTTTCGCCAATTATGGCTTTCACCTAACCTTTCTACCTGATTTCCTTTCAGAGTCTTCGGTTCCAGCAGTACAAAGTACGGTGGAATTCCTCAGACACAACAGCCGGTTGCTACAGGAAACGGTATCCAAGGCTCAGGCTGATGGTAAGAGAATCTTCGACCGGAAAAGAAGGGGGGAGCTGAACTTGCAAATTGGCGACCAGGTATGGCTTTCTACTGTTAACATCAAATTAGGATGTCCTTCCAAGAAGTTGGCACCTAGATTCATGGGACCTTTTCCAGTCAGAAGGAAAATCAATGAGGTATCTTATGAGTTGACGTTACCTGATTCATTTAAAATTCATCCAGTATTCCATGTATCTCTGCTTAAACCTGCTGTACCTGATCCCTTTCCTGCTAGGGGCACAAGACCCCCTGAACCTGTTGTTGTTAATGGCAGTGAGGAATTTGAGGTCGAGGCTATCCTTGATTGTAGAAGAAGGCAAGGGCAAAACCAATTCTTAATCAAGTGGAAAGGCTACGGCCCAGAAAGTAACTCATGGGAACCGGACAGTAATGTGCATGCCAGGCGTCTAGTGCGCGCTTATTTTTCTACTCATCCTGAGAAGAAGAGGTTGTTGGGCATCCGGAGGCTGCCCCTTGGGGGGGGGGCAATGTCAGGGATCCACCAGCACCAGTCCAGGGCACTTGCATTCGCCTATGCGTCGGCGCGCTTCCATTCGGACATGGCATCAAACTGCTGTGCATCAGCGCGGCGCCCGGGCGCGCGCGGGTGCGCGCGCGTGTGCGCGCGTGCACGCGCACGGGCACGCGTGCGTTCGCGTTAGCGCCGGTTTGGCGCCATTTTAGCACATAAAAGTTCCCCTGTTCCATGAGAACGTCGCTGCTTCGTCTCAGCTCTGTGAATCTGTTGACCCGTATCCTGATTGTCTGCTACCTGATCTTGACCCGGCTTGTTTGACCATCCGACCTGCTCCTATCCCGATCCGGCTTGTCTGACTACTCTTCTGTCTGTATTTGCTACCGTTGCCGAACCCTGCCTGTTCACCGACTCTGCCTCGCCTGCCGTTATTACCTGTGCCAGCTACCTGCCGACCCGGACTGTCTGACTCTGCTTGTGCCTACTGTTCACTTGCTGTTGCACCTTCAGCTTCAGCTTCAGTGATCTCTCCCTCCAGCGTGTCAAGCCTGCTGCCGTTCCAGTCTGCTCTCACCTGCAACTCAGCCATCCAGTGTGTCAAGCCTGCTGCCGTTCCAGTCTCCTCTCACCTGCAACCCAGTGAGTCAAGTTACTGCTATTCCAGTCTCCACTCACCTGCAGCTCGGCCATCCCAGGAGGGATCTCTGCCTCCACATCAGAGACTATACAGGCACTCCTACCCCACTGCGCTCAGGAGACCACTGTCCCCACTCCAGTGGCTCCTGAACCAGCGTTGTATGAGAGGTCTTCTCCTACAGTCAGGCTCTCCTACCAGGTACCTTACAGAACCAAATTAGCCAATTTGAGCTAACACGTATTGTTAGCGACTATGCACAAGCAATAGACCTAATCAATGGATCACGGTCGATTAATAACGAAAAATTGGTTATACCAAATACTGAAAAGGGGTATTAGGATATGCTATACTAAAATCAAGCTGAAAAAAAAAACTGATGGGGCCAGAATTGTGGCCCATGGAAGTACACTAGATCTTGTATGTACCTCCAGCAGATTATGGTCGTATGCATAAAACAAAAACAAACAAAAAAATAAATTTAAAAAGTTCTGTTTTTTTTCCCCCTCTACACAGACACTAAAGCCGCATACACACGATCGGACTTTCCAACAGGAAATGTTCAATGACAGGCTGTTGACGGTAAATCTGACCGTGTGTATACTCCATCGGACAAATGTTGTCGGACTTTCTGCGGACAAATGTTGGGTTGCAGGTTTTCACATTTTCTGCGGACAAATGTGTGTTGTCGAAAATTAGACATGATATCTGCAAATAGAACTTAACCAAAAAGTGCATTCTATGCATCCAAAAATATAGAAAATATACCAAATCAAATCATTATTCCACCAAAAAAAACAATGTCAAAGCAATAACTCCAAGGCCAATAATAAATAACACGTTATCTCCTCCGATTCCGCAACATGGCTGGTTCAGAAACGAACTGAAAAGCGCAAGATGAAAAGAGGGAAATGAAAAGTGCAAAATGAAAAGTGCGAATCCACACACCAGACTTCTACTAACATGAAATTAGCAGAAGGAGCCCAAAGGGTGGCGCTAAAGAGCTGAAAAACAACGTAGTATGTCACTACATTCGTATTTGTTGGCCAACAATTGTGTGGCCGTGTGTATGGAAGACAAACTTGGGCCAATGCCATTCGGACAAAATTCCATGGTTTTGTTGGCCAACAATCTGATCGTGTGTACGAGGCTTAACAGGACACAACCAACAAGATACAAAAATGAAACGAATGATGTACACATGAAGGAGACACTAACATCGCCTAGAATATAAACGCTAATGAGTCAAGGTGCTATACATAACAAAATGTAACTTACTTCAAGTACCTCACTTGACTGGTGGGTGAGTAATGAATTCACAGTACCTGTGAATGAACGTACGTGGTCAGAGCTAAAAAGGTTTTTTTTCCTAAGCATTCAGCAGCCCTAACTGACTAAGCAACCCTGGTTACAAAGAGAGCAGCATAGATTGAAAACGTCAGGTGTACAAGTCGTAACATGATTTGTATGAAGCTAGCACTGCAACAGACACCCTGCACCCAGACATCCCTTATATTGCTGCTGAATTAACACTAAACAGTGGAACCAGCTGATGCTAGGCAATGAAGCTCATTAATGGGGCTGGGAGGAAAACTGAGGAAACAAACAAACAGACAGCATGAATCCCCAGGCTGGGGGAGCTGGGCTTAAAAGACAAGTATGTTTTTTTGATTTTTTTTTAATCATATTTACAAAAGTGGATGCAGCATCGGATCAATGCTGCATCTGTCCCCTGGTGCCTCTGCACTGAGAACCGAGCCATCGAACATCGCCAATGGCTCAGTTCTGTCAGCTGCCCGAGCAGAGAGCTGCTGCCTCTCAGTCAGCAGCTCTCTGCTCTGCCCCCCCCCCCTGTGCTCACTGAGGAGGGGAGGGAAGCGGCCCTCTCAGGCTCTCAGCGGCTCGACGAGAGGCTGAGACGGGTATCAGTCCAGGCACCTGGTGGATCCAGACTTTATTGTAGTGATAACGTGGTGCCTGGACTGATTTCGGCGACATCAGCAAACAGCGCACTTCAGACCGCTTTCTGTTGAAAATGGGTCACAGGAGTGCAAAATTACACTGATCCATAGGAGACGCCCAGCCAAACAAGCTCAGGCTGGACTTCTCCCTTAACACAAAACAAGTGGGACTGCATAAAGCAGCCTAGGACCGACGGTACAAGTAACAGATAACATAGCCACCGAAGTATAGGCCTATACACGTAGCACAGCAAATACGTATGGAACACCTAGGAACGAGAGGCACATTTAACATACGGAGGGAGTTTTATATGGCATGGCAGCCTTAAAAATGAGCAGGGAAATCGCCTGCAATACTTAACCGTCAAGAGGGTGGAAGACCGCATACTGCACGAAAGACAAGCATATACGAACAGCACAGGTCCAGGAATGAGAGAACCACATGAGACACTGTGCTGACCCGAAAGTAGTCAAAACGTAACGCAGTGACCACTAGAGGGTAGTGTCTGGGGGTTTAAATAGATGAATAGCTCCCCCCCCACAAATACAGGCTAACTACCTCAGCCTTACAACTTAAGCAGCAATTTATTGCTCTGTTCATCTATTATGGCATACATTCTGGTAGCTTTCTCTGGCTTCGCCTCTGGGTACATCTTGACTAGACATACCTTGGCAAAGTATTTGGAATTGGAGCCTTCCCCACAGACTTCAGTACATGAAGAGGAAACAGTTATTGTGGCTGGAACATGACTTTGTGGCTCCCCGCCATGGTTTGAGGCAGGGCTGGATGTCCCTGGATACTGTGGATTGTCAGGAAGTGGGGTGGGATGCATAAGTGCAACATGCTTGTCACTATTGCATTTTGTGCACTTGATAATAACTTCAACCCTTTCACTGTCAAGTCCGTATGCGGACCTACAAAAGAGCCTGCAGGTGGCCAGGTCTGTATGGCATATGGACCTCCTTTCTTCCTCTCCTATAAGCTAATGGTCACTTCAATGACCATAAGCTTATATCAGAATTGTTCAGCAGACTCTGCTGAACAATTCTATAACTGATCCGCGGATTACAACCCGTTGATCAGAGTTATTAACCCCTAATGTGACCACCCCCCCCTCCATGCAGCCGCTTCCCTGTCCCCAGCCTCTCCACCTCCCGCAGCTCCCTTCCACCTAAAACTACTCCCCCAACTCTCCCCTACCTCAGCCTGCTGCTTCTGCTCTGGTAAACTGATAGGCTGGGGATTGCGGCGGGGGGGGGGGAGGGAGAGAGGTGCGGGTGATGTTTAGGCTTGGGGGGCTTGGTAAACATGTGTTTACCACCCCTCTTATTGTGGCACCCTGGGCGCATGCAGCGATCACTGAGTATGAGTCCGGCGCAGGGGGGTGGCGCCCCTGTGCCCTAATGAACCGGCCGCTCTTGGTAGGACTCCTTTCACATGGAGCAGACTCCGTCAAGCTTGCTCAGCTGGTGAACTGTCTGCTGATCCCCACTGAGCAGGCGGATGACAGGTCCGTGTCTGCTCCTCTGATGCAGAGTGGACATGGACACAGCCCGCTGTTCTCTATGGGGCGGTCAGATGGAAACGGACCACCTTTTCATTTCCATCGGATGACATCCGATCTGCTAGATGGATGGGGAATAGAATCCCCCTCCATCTGTTTTTAGCGGACTGGATCAGGTGCAGGCGGGAGTAAACGGACACATGTCCATTTACATCAGTCTCTCCATAGAGAACAATAGGTGGTCCAATTTGGGCCCGTCTGAAAAATGGACAGGTAGACATGATCGGTGTGCTTGTGTGAAAGAGGCCTAAGGCCTTGTTCACACAGGGCATACACAAAGTACCTTTACAGGGATGCACAGGTGTTCCATGCATCTCTGTGCAGGCAGTCCCCTTGATGCCATTTGGGATGTAGCAACTGCACGAACAGAGCCGTGGCCGTGTAGGTCCTCATGCATGTCCCTGAGCTCAGACTGTCTGCGTTCGGGGTCATGTACCCACACCCACACGGATGTCAGATTGGGAACAGCAGCTATGCCTGTGCAGCCGCTGCATCCCAATTGACATAAATGGGACTGGCTGTCTGGGGATGCACGGAACACCTGTGCATACCTGTGTAGGTGAAAATGGCCCCCCATGAGCGTACACTTTAGTATGCCACATGTGAACAATGCTTTAGTACTAATTTAGCAGGAATTTTGTAAGTTACGTTGTGCAATATTAATGATTTTAGTGTATTTTTAGTGAGAATAGCGATATGATGAACATTTGCACAATTATTGTGGGGCCCAAAAAATCTGTAGCACTTTTCTTTTATTGTACAGGTCATGTGCTTTTAGAAAATGTCTAGTTTGAGCGGTCTTTATAAATTCTGAAAGATGAAAAATGAAAACCTCCAGATTTTTTGAGAAATGTTTGGGTACGTTCCATCTTCACCATTTTGCAAAAAGGCACAATTTAAAATTTACAAATATTTGTTATTTATTAACTCCATACAGGTTAAGCTTTTATATTTAGTATAGTAAGGATTTAGCAGGAATTTTGAAAAATTAGCTGTATTTTTATCTGCTAATTAGCTAATTTTAGTGTATTTTTTGCAAATATATTGATTTGATAAACATTTGCGCAAATACCACAGGGTTAAAAAATTCACTACCCTGTTTCCCCGAAAATAAGACCTAGCCTGATTGTTGGTGATGGCTGCAATATAAGCCCTACCCCCCAATAAGCCCTACCCTGAAAATAAGACCTACAAGGACTTTAACTAGGGCTTATTTGGGGGGTAGGGCTTATATTGCAGCCATCACCGACAATCACGCTAGGTCTTATTTTCGAGGAAACAGGGTAGCACCTTCTTTTTATTCTAGAGGTTATATGCTTTCAGAAAATATATGGTTTTGGGGGTCTTTCACAAATTTTGAAAGCTGTAAGGGAAAAATGTAAAACTTCAGATTTTTAGAGAAATTTGGATATTTACATTTTTGCATACGTTCGATTTTCACCATTTTGCAAAAAGGCGCAATGTAAAAATTAAAACTTTTTGTTATGTATTAACTCCATACAGGTTAAGCTTTTATATTTAGTAGGGATTTAGCAGGAATTTTGTAAAATTTTCTGTGTTTTTATCTGCTAATAATGGATTTAGTGTATTTTTAGCGAATATATTGGTTTGATAAACATTTGTGCAAATACCGTGGGGTCTAAAGAATCAGTAGCACCTTCTTTTTATATTAGAGGTCATTTACTTTCAGAAGATATATGGTTTTGGGGGTCTTTCACAAATTCTGAAAGCTGTAGGAAAAAAAAAACCTTCTGGTTTTTTGAGAAATTTGGATATTTACATTTTTGCGTCTGTTCAGTTTTCACCATTTTGCAAAAAGGCGCAATTTAAAAGTTACAAATATTGGTTATTTATTAACTCAATACAGGTTAAGCTTTTCAGCGTTAAATGGTTTGTCTCAACCCTCTAACCACTACTTTGTCTGGACATCTTGGTCTGTTAAAGTAAGTTGAAAAATAACAGACTTACTAAAAAAAGAAAAGAAACAAAAACTACTGCAGCAATCACTTTAAAGAATTGTTGATATGAAAGCTAATAGATTTTTCTTTTAATACCTCTTTAACAAAGGTGGGTATCTTTCAACCCATAAGACTGAGGGCATGCTGTGGCAGAAAAGAAGTACTGCAGAAGTTAGCTCCAGATTGAAGATAGGTATTACAGCCAGAGCTGTTTTTTTTTTTTTTTTTTTTTTTTAATCAGCTGGGGAACCATTTAAAAAAGCTCGGGGTTCAGTACAGTAGTTAAGAATGCTTAAAATATTGATTACATGTGACTCCTAGTTTAACAACCAATTTGTTTAACTACTTGGTCGTTAAGTGAGGAGTACCTGTATATCTCTATCACCTACACTGTCCACCTTTAAGCTATCCTTGAAAACTCAATTATTCATGAGGAAAGCCTACCCCACCTCCACCTAAAAACTGTACTTCGGCCATCTCCATCAGATAATTCCCCACAGCTATTATTTTTTGTACCACCTCCCCCTCCCTGTGGATTGTAAGCTCCGATGAGCAAGCCCCTCCTAATTCTTCTGTATTGAACTGTACTGTAACCGTACTTTCTACCTTTATGTTGTAAAACTCTGTTTTCAAACTGCTGATGCTATAAAAAACCCTGTATTATACTGATAATAATATAAAAATACGGTAATAATAAAATACAGGCACTATACACATATAACTCAAAAATACAATCAATTTATCTCATTTCTAAAATTTCTAAAAAAAGCTTTAAAAAATCAAATTGTTTACCTAAAGTGAAAGTTTCGTGAAAATTCCGCAATGTAAAATCAAGCCATTCTCCAGTTAATGCTCCTTCTTCAGGGTGATAGTAAGTTTTGTAATAATCTAAAGGGTCAAACTCATCAATGTAGGTTTGAGATGATGAGAATGGAGTCTCCATGCTGATCTCCTCTCCAGGAAAGTCAAGGTAGCTCAATTCTGCAAAGTGCAGCTGGACTGTTACTGGATGGGAAATAAAATCTTTTAAATATATTTGGAATTTAAGTAGAAAGCACAGTATGAAAGGTGAAGGACAAACATTATTTCCCCTTGCGAAAGTCGTCACTGATGCAATGCATTGGGGTTAAGTCAGGCAATGCCTGATAGTGTAGAGCAGTGGCGGCTGGTGCTCCATTTTTTTAGGGGGGGAGCAAACAAAATCCCATCCCAACCCCGCACCCCCCCCCCCCCCCCAACGTCACTCGCCCGTGATGGGGCCTATAGACAGACAGAGGGGTAGATGTGTAGAATAGATAGATAGATAGATGTGTAGAATAGATAGATAGATAGATAGATAGATAGATAGATAGATAGATAGATAGATAGATAGATAGATAGATAGATAGATAGATAGATAGATAGATAGATAGATAGACAGATATATATATGCAGTTATAAAGATAGATCGATAGATATGCAGCTATACAAATAGATAGATCGATCGATAGATAGATAGATAGATATGCAGTTATACAGATAGATAGATCGATAGACAGACAGATAGATATATATGCAGATAGATAGATAGACAGACAGATATATATGCAGTTATATAGATAGATCGATAGATATGCAGCTATACAGATAGATAGATAGATAGATAGATAGATAGATAGATAGATAGATAGATAGATAGATAGATAGATAGATAGATAGATAGATAGATAGATAGATAGATAGATAGATAGATAGATAGATAGATAGATAGATAGATAGATAGATATTCACAAACAATGAGAAATAAACAGAAACAAAGTATTTCTCCCTCAGCACTCATGCAAAAAAAAAAAAAAAAAATGTGATAAATAAAAATATATATAGCTGCTACTATAAAAATGTAAACTGTATCAAAAAATATGTTAAAAAACCAAAGTATTTAAAACATTAGCAGCGCTTAAGAAGTTCATATGTGAAATAAAATATAAATAAAGATGAAAAGTTCCACTTGTGTCTTAGTTGTGTACAGCAGGGTGTGGGGTGGTAGCTGATCTGTTTATAAAGAATGTTGAACACCAACTCTCTGCTGATCAAAATGCCAGATAAATCCTTCACCACATTGCTTTTATGGGAATCCCCTATAGGTAATTCACTTACCAGAAGGTGATGGGTTAACAGCGTGCCTTTGACTGGTTTAATATCGACTGACTTAGTTCACTCAAATAGGACTGGATCCGTGAATTAATATTTGGATAGCTGTCAGCGCACTCTGCATACTTCCATCTAAATTAAGCTCATAACGGCCGAAGAAATAGAAGTGCCCATAGCGTAATCCAGTAAATTAAAATACTTTTACTTAAAAAACAAAGTGATCCCATATAGATGTACACTTACAATGTATTAAAATAATATAAGCATGTATCATAGATCGTTGAGTCCAGATATACCTTATTACCACTGAGAGCGGTATTCCCTGTATGGTCATGGCCATACAGCTACCCACGCCGTTGATCTTCTGTGATACCTTACCCGGGAATATGATCAGCAGAGAGTTGGTGTTCAACATTCTTTATAAACGGATCAGCCACCACCCCACATCCTGCTGTACACAATTAAGACACAAGTGGAACTTTTCATCTTTATTTATATTTTATTTCACATATGAACTTCTTAAGCGCTGCTAATGTTTTGTATATGTATATATGCAGATAGATAATGTTTTGTATAATGTATATATGCAGATAGATAGATAGACAGACAGATATATATGCAGTTATATAGATAGATCGATAGATATGCAGCTATACAGATAGATAGATAGATAGATAGATAGATAGATAGATAGATAGATAGATAGATAGATAGATAGATAGATAGATAGATAGATAGATAGATAGACAGATATGCAGATAGATAGATAGAAATATAAAGACAGATAGATATATATGCAGTTATACAGATAGATAGATCGAGAAGAATATAATACGGTGGACAGACAATTACAGGCTCAGCTGTTAGTAACACATTACCTGGCTTCTACATTTACACAGAGCCGAAACAGCAAGTGATGTGACACGCCGCCTGGGGACAGCACCGCCCAGCCATGAAGACATGAAGGAGAATGCCCCAATGAGCGTGTAGAGGCACACTGCACAGCACCACAGGGCATAAAAAACACCGCAAATGAAGCGTCTTGCCTGCAATCACGGGATTGCATTGGCATGACGCTTCCATAGTGCACCGTGTCCGGCGCCCTCCCCGAACACAGTGCACTTAAAGGAACTTTTTTTTTTTTTTCTTAAGGGACTTTTTTTTTTTGTTGTGACTGGCTTTGGGGGGGCGGCGCCCATGCGCCCCCTATGGACGGGCCGGAGAACTTTGAGACATAGCCAGGCATGGGGAGCAATGCTTTTGCTACAGTAGCCGATCAATTGCAGAGCTCTGTCAGAGATTCCTACCACATTCCTGTGTGTGTACAGCCATTGTATTGGCCAGGAGCAACAGGATGGGGAGGGGTTTGGTTTAAGGGGGAGGTGGGGTCTCCCAGGCATCAATGGAGGGACAGGTGACAAAGCAGGCCGTTTCCACGCTGCTACTTGTCACAGCTACAGAGAAGATGGCTGACGTTGATAGGATCCTGGCCCAGCTGCGAGCGGCAGCAGCATCCAAGGGGCCTGAGTGGCTACAATGCCAGGTAGCAGCCCTGCTGGACCATCTGGATCAGCTGCGGGGGGGGGCAAGACATCCCACGCGCTTGGCGGTCTAGGCCGCGGGAGCGTTTTTTGCCCAGATCCTCCCCCTGAGCTTTGCGCCATGCTAGGAGCCCAGTACAGGACCCATCAGGCCCACAGCGAAGCACCCACCGGCTTCCACAGGTGGCGGGCCTGGACGGAATCCTCGTGGGAGGCAGAGCTCAGCAGGCGGGGAGTCAGGTAGAGTATGCACGCCTCCTCCACCTGCCTGGCAGCACTGTCCGGAGCCCGCTGACTGCTCCCCCTCTGACATATTGGGGACGGGGGAGTTTCGGCCAGGGAGAGACAATGTCACGGCTGTCAGCCCGTTACCTGACGCAGGCCGGCAGCTCCGGTGTGCTCGAGATGACCCCCGCTAGGAAGGAGAAGGGAGGGAAGTGCCGCAGGGAAGTAGAGACCTTGGCCCGGGGTCCGTGACATGGGGGCGGTTGCAACAACAGTTCTGTGGGCGGATCCGGTGCTGGGAGGCGGAGCCAAATACACTGTGGATCCACGGCAGCCAGGCCCCCATTGCCTGGGCTGCTTCAAGCTGATGATCTGCCACTGCCAGAAGTAGGTTGGAGGGTAAGCTGTCTTGCTCAGAGGAGGAATCACGGAGCCAGCCTGCATCGGGGAATCCTGGAGCGGCAGCTGTTGGGGGCACCCCTGGTCAGCCTGGTAAGTCTGCTAACTTATTTGCTAGTTCTGTTAACAATGTTTTGGAAAGCTTGTTGGGGGTAGCGGATGGGAGCGCAGCAGTAACGGGTGGAGCCACGGTGGGCTCTGCGCCCGGCCCGCAGGTGGTGGGTGTTGCAGTTTCCACGTCCGGTACGGACGTGCAGCTATGGGATTTGTGAGGGAGGGGCTGCGGGGCTTAGTGCAGCGCTTCACCAGGAATAACGTGGGGACAACCCCGCAGGTGTCGTCATGGGTCCATGGGGCCCGTAGTATCTCCACCAGCACAAGGGGCTGCAGTTGCAGAGTCAGGGTCTAAGGCCGGATCATCCCAGGATGCCCTGAGAAAGGTGGATGCTGTGTGGATCGCCGAAGCAGCAAAATGTGAGGTTTATGTGTGTTTTGAAGGGCTGTTGGGGGCACACTTAAAACAGGACGTCCGGGATAAGATTTGGTGATCTCACCACTGGGGGTGGTGCCTAAGAAGGAACCGCACAAATTTTGCCTTAAACACCACCTGTCTTTCCTGAAGGGAGGTTCAGTCAATGATGCCATAGATCCGGAGGCGTGTACAGTTTCGTACACTTCTTTTGACGTGGCAGTTGGCTGGGTTTGCCGTTACGGAATGATGCTCTGACGGCAAAAGCGGACATTGAATCCGCTTTTCGTTTACTCTCTGTCCACCCAGACAGTTTCCGCTTGCTGGGGTGCTGTTGGTAGGACAAATTTTACATAGATCGCTGCTTTCCTATGGGCTGCTCAGTTTCCTGCGCTCTGTTTGAGAAGTTCAGTTCTTTTATTGAATGGGTGGTCCGTGATGTATTGGGGGTAAATTCCGTCAGCCATTATTTGGATGATTTCCTTTGCGTGGGGCTGCCTTCTTCTAAGGTGTGCGTGATACTTTTGTCCACGTTGCAGCACATTGCAGGTAGGTTCGGTATACCATTGGCTGCGGACAAGACAGAGGGCCCAACTACCATTCTAAGTTTCTTAGGCATAGTTTTCGACTCGGACGCCATGGAGTGTCGTTTGCCGGAGGATAAATTGTTTGCCCTCAAGACGGAGTTCCATGGGATATTGGGAATGCGCAAGATCCAGCTGCGGAAGCTGCAATCCCTGTTGGGCAGGGTTTTTTGCCAACGGTTGTCGGCTGCCACAGCGTGGGTTAAGTCCCCTACCCATTTTTATCCGTCTCAATCGGGAACATCGAGAGGATTTGAGGTTGTGGCACACGTTTCTGGAACACTATAGTGGTATGGATGTCTGGTCCGGTGAGTAATTTTGACCTGGAGCTGTTTACGGATGCAGCAGGGTCATCAGGTTATGGGGCTTTCTACCAGGGTCATTGAAGTGCGGAACCTTGGCCGAGTTCCTGGGGAGACACAGGTTTTCTTAGTAACATGGTGCTCCTGGAGCTTTTTCCAGTAGTATTGACTATGGAAATATGGGGTGAGTCATTTTGAAACTTCGTTTGAATTACGACAACATGGGAGTGGTTCAAGTCATTAACCGCATCTCAGCGTCATCACAACCTGTCATACGGCTGTTGCGGCATATGGTGCTATGCTGCCTTCAGTTGAACATTTTTCTGTTCAAGGTATGGCAGGAATGGTTGGAGATGTTGCGTTTAGCTAGGGTGGAGCAGAGAGATACGGCTGGTGGTTCTGTACTTTGTTTCTTGGAACATGGAGCAAGGTGTGTTGGTGTCTGCCCTGGAGCGGAAACTGGCGGGCTTGGTGTTTTTCTTTAAGTTGCAGGGCTGGGTGGATTTTACAAAAGATTTTTGGGTTCGTCAGGCGGTGAAAGGATATCGAAAGTCACATAAGCGCAGGGATGCTAGGCGGCCTGTGTCCTTTAGTAATCTACAGGCCATTTTTGTGGGGCTGGGCTCGTTGTGTTCATCCGGATACAGGTTGCCTTATTCAAGGCGGCTTTTTCCCTGGCATGTTTTGGGGCATTTCGGATTAGCAAGCTGGTCAGCCCGTCTCGGAAGGTCCCGGGGGGAACATTGGTGCAGGATGTGTTTTGTAGTGGGGACAGGTTGCAAGTCTTGCTGCGCAGGTCCAAGACAGACCAGGTGGGCAAGGGAGTGTGGGTGCAACTGTCTACACTGCCAGGTTCCCCGGTGCGTCCGGTGAGGGTGGTACGTGAGTTTATAGATATGCGCCCGATCGTGGAGGGGCTGTTTCTGATACATGGGGATGGGTCTCTGTTGTCCAAGTTTCAGTTCATAGCCATTTTCAGGAAGGGTCTTCAGGCAGCGGGCTTGGAAGAAAAGCAGTATGCCTCACACTCCTTCCGTATTGGGGCGGCCACAGAGGCTGTTCGGTGCGGGTTGGACAAGGAGGATGTTAGGCGGATTGGTAGATGGGACTCCAGGAGATGCTGGCTTGTGTAGCAGCAAATTAAAGTGATCTCAGTTTTTTTTAGCTGCTTTAAAGGCCAGAGGAAAGATCTGGGATCTCATAGACCCCAGATCTCTCCCTAAGGAGGATCTGCCATGGCCCATGTTATCACAAGGGATGTTCTTCATCCCTTATAATAGCAATAAAAGTGTAAAGGTACTGTGCGGTGTAAAAAAATTATAAAACAAATAATAAAATGTAAAAAAATGTTTAATGTGCCCCTGTCCCCCCGTACTCACACGCAAAGGCGAACGCACATGTTAGTCATGCATGCATATGTAAACACATGTGAGGTATCACTGTGAACATAAGAGCAATATTTCTAACACTAGGCCTCCTTTGTAAATCTAAAGTGGTAACCTGTAAAGGCATTTAGAGAGCTGCCTATGGATAATTGAATGTGCCGTAGTTTGTCGCCGTTCCACAGGTATGCACAATTTTAAAGCATGACATGTTTGGTAGCTATTTACTTGACGTAGCATCATCTTTTATATTTTAACAAAAATTTGATAATATGTTGTATTTGAGTCTACTAAAATTCACTAAAGTGCATTTTTTCCCAAAAATTTGTGTTTGAAAAACCGCTGCGTAAATACTATGTGACAAGGATTGCAACATCCACCATTTTATTCTCTAGGGCCTCTGCTTAAATAAAATATAATGTTTGGGGGCTCTAAGTAATTTTAAAGCAAATAAAAATTTGGATTTTTACATGTATGACAGTGTTGCCTTATGCGTTTATGTGAAATCTCCATTAATAGCTGTAAAATATTGTAATTATGAATATATTTCATTTAGCTTGTAACAATGGAGGGCATGTAACATAGCTTCACAGAATTGTCTGTTAGACAGACAATTCGGTGCCTAAGCTTGTGTATACAAACAATGGGACCCAAACCCCATTGTTCTACACATACTTCAAAGGATCCCAGGTTTGAATATGCAATGAGGAGCCGTGGCCAGTCCGTCATGTATACTTCATTTCCCTGAAAATGTAATCTACTTACAAGGTTAAGTTTCCTGCTCAAAATAGTCTGGGACAAGGATTTGCATTAAAGGGGACTGACTTATGCCACGTACACACGACCGGACTTTGCGGCATACTTGGTCCGGCGGACCAGAGTCTGTCAGACAATTCGATCGTGTGTGGGCTCCAGCGGACTTTTTTTTTCCAAAAGTTCGACGGACCTAGAAATGAAACATGTTTCAAATCTTTCCGACGGACTCGAGTCTGGTCGAAAAGTCTGCTTGTCTGTATGCTAGTCCCACGGGCAAAAACCGACGCTAGGGCAGCTATTGGCTACTGGCTATGAACTTCCTTGTTTTAGTCCGGTCGTACCTCATCATGTACGAATCCATCTGACTTTGGTTGATCGTGTGTAGGCAAGTCCGTTCATTCGGAAAGTCCATCGAAAAGTCTGCCAGACCTAGTCCGTCAAAGTCCGCCCGTGTGTACGCGGCATTATGCAAAGTATAGGGACCGGAAATGTAGCCAGTCCTTACCCAGGATTAGAGAGCCCCACCAATCAGAGCCACACTATGCCAACCATTGAGGCATCAGCCTGTAATGATATACACAGACTAGATGGGAGGGAAACACACACTCTCTGGTGGAGTGGTCACCCGAATGGAACCTTTGTGGGTCATAGCTTGGTAACTATTGGAACTAGTGTAAAAAATGTAGCGCTAAAACAAATAGTGCAGTAGTGACACATATAATATTAGAACATATTAATGCTCAAAAAGTGAAAAAATTAATATTGGAGTCCAACATGGTGCAATAAAGAAATGTGTAGAACAGAAAATATATATATATATATATATATATATATATAATATAATTAAAGTCCTGAAATATAAATCCAATCCTGTAAGGAAAAAAAAAATATTTATAGAAGTCCAACAGTGAAGTGAAGATCTTCCGATATGAAATATAATCCAAAACTGGTGAATCCTTAAAGTGAGAGAGATTAAACACTCTTACCGGAACAGGTGGATCCGGATGTCAGCGATACCGAATCAGACAAGCCTAGAAATCCAGATAGGTGGCTCTCCCAGATGGAAGTGAGGACCCCCGATCTCAGATGGCGTCTCCTCTTGTCTGGAATAACCTCAGCAGTATCAACCAAACTGGAGGGGCGATTTATCCAATGGGAACACCACAACAACTCCTCAACAACTCATCCAACTCCTCTGCTGCCAATTCCTGCAAGGTAGCGGCTAGTTCCTAGCCAGTAGAAGGACCCTGGTGATGCCAGCAGACCATGTGACTGTCGCAACCATTCCTGCAATGTCTCCTCTCTACTTCCTCCCAACTCACCCCTCTGTTGGACTTCTATAAATACATTTTTTTCCTTACAGGATTGGATTTTTATTTTCAGGACTTTAATTATATTTTATATATATATTTTCTGTTCTAGACATTTCCTTATTGCACCATATTGGACTCCAAAATCCTTTTTTTCATTTTTTGAGCATTAATATGTTCTAATATTATATGTGTCACTACTGCACAAATTGTTTTAGCGCTACATTTTTTGCACTATCCTATTTGAATATTAGTCACATTCTTGTGTAGCCGCTGTTCTATTTAGTTTGTTATTGGGTTTGCGCAGTTATATTATATTTTTCACCTAACTAATGGAACTAAAGATCTTTATCTTATGTCTTTTCTGTCCTACTGTTTGTAGATTAATGTTTTAAGGAATATACACTGTATTCCTTCATGTAATCCATGATTTTTACCCTTTTCCTGTACAATTAGATAGATTGCTGTGTATTAGTCTAGGCCTACTTTACTATATACCAATACATTTTTGTTATTGTGTTAAAGCTTTCACTCGTGGTCCAAGAACTGTCATTTAACCCAAATCATATCTGAGAGATATTTAAATCTCAAATATAGTAAACAGGTAACAACAGGAATGTCAGAATTGGCCTGAGAGTCAAGTGGTTAAACTCTTTGTGCAGCAAACTTTTCTGCTGTCGTTTGTGCAATTATTGAAGTTGACATTTAGTGTCACCACCTTAGTACATTTATGAGGAGATTATTTACTGTCACTGTAAATCCATTTTATTGCACATTTTCTATATTTATTATTGTATTTTGCATTTTTGTTGAATTACATTATGATATTATTGCACAGCTTATAACCATTGCACCATGTATATGAAGAAGGGGGGTGTTAGATTAAGAAACACAGAACAAACTGAAGCCAAACCCCAGCTTACAAGCAGTTAGAACTACAGTTTTGTTCCTTTTGGGATAAATGTTTTACATTAGTAAATAAAGGCTGATCATTGTATGCACCCCTTTAAGTGGTAAATGGTTTGTCTTAACCCCCTAGGTCAGAGTTTTCACATCTGGGGTTCTGCGGATCCCTAGGGTTGTGCCACAATTCACTATTGTGGTGGATGTATATTCACCCAATGGTGGGTTCAGTGAGCAATGACAGTGAGTACTGCTAGGGCACACTGATACCCAATGCTTCCCCTATAGTCCCGGCTTCTGTGACGTCACTGCAGTGCGCAGCACAGTCTAGAGGAGTGAGTGCACCATGGGAGAAACTTCCTGCCTCCCTCATCAGTGGCTGCTGAAATTGGGAAATATTAGGAAAATATTATGTTTGGGAATATTAAAAGATTACGTATTAATAAAGAAATATATATGTGCCAAAAAGTCCTAAAAATTATATCAAAAGTCTACCAGTGACTCAAGGTACTTTAAGTGACATGCAAACTAATTCAATTGCTTCAAGTGTTCAGGTGCCACTCTCTCATGCACAGACTCACTCATCATGCATAAAAAAATCACATACTGAGAGTCCCAGCATTCAGCTCCAATATAATAACAACAGAGGATATCTGTCTCCTTAGCCCACACTCGAATCCACAGATAATAGCCAAATTAAACAATGGAGAAGTCTGAGTCTCATAGCTGAAAACATGAATTTATTCAAAAAGTATTGCACTCATAGTTACATACATAGTTACATAGTAGGTAAGGTTGAATAAAGACAATAGTCCATCCAGTTCAACCTGTGTAGGTGCATGTGTGTCAGTGTCTATAATTATTTCCCATATTCCTGTATGTTGTGTTAAGATGCACATCCAAAAGTCTCTTAAAAATATCAATACTCTCCACAGCCACCAATTGTGGAAGAGAGTTCCACATCCTTATTGCCCTGACATTGAAAAAAAACCCCTGCGCAGTTTAACCACTTCGGGACTGCCGCACGCCGATATATGTCCTAACTTTGAAGATTCATATCGTTGTTATGGCAGCAGCTAGCTGCCATAACCCTGGTATCCTCTTCTTCGGCTGGTATCCTCTTCTTCAGCTAGCTGCCATAACCCTGGTATCCTCTTCTTCGGCTGGTATCCTCTTCTTCAGCTAGCTGCCATAACCCTGGTATCCTCTTGTATTTTTTTTAAACGCACCCCGTTCCGCCGAGCTCGCTTGCAGAAGCGAGCACATATGTGAGCAGCGCCCTCATATCAAAATGGTGTTCAAACCACACGTGAGGTATTACCGCGATCTGTAGCATGAGAGCAATAATTCTAGCCCTAGACCTCTTCTGTAACTCAAAACATGCAACCTGTAGAATTTTTTATACGTCGCCTATGGAGATTTTTAAGGGTAAAAGTTTGTCGCCATTCCACAAGTGGGCGCAATTTTGAAGCGTGACATGTTGGGTATCAATTTACTCGGCATTACATTATCTTTCACAATATAAAAAAAAATTGGGCTAACTTTACTATTGTCTTATTTTTTAATTTAAAAAAGTGTATTTTTTTCCAATAAAACTGTACTTCTAAGACCGCTGTGCAAATACGGTGTGACAGAAAGTATTGCAATGACCGCCATTTTATTCTCTAGGGTGTTAGAAAAAAAAATGTATGTTTGGGGGTTCTAAGTAATTTTCTAGCAAAAAAAACAGTTTTTAACTTGTAAACAACAAATCTCAAAAAGAGGCTCGGTCCTTAAGTGGTTAAGGTTAAACCGCTTCTCCTCCAATCTCATAGTGCAGGGCTCAAAATTTCAAGTCCTGAGCTTCTAGCCAGGCCTCAAGGGTTACTCGCCACCAGTTGATCCACCCAACCCCCTACCATGCCCCGCCCCTAATTCCACCCCTAAACATGCCTTCATAAATTATCTCATGAAAATGACACTTAAATGATTATGTAGAATTAGATTATAAAAAAAAAAATTACAACAACTTTATCTGTGCCCATCAGTGCAGCCTCACCTGTGTCCATCAATGCAGCCTCACCTGTGCCCAACAATGCAGCCTCACCTGTGTCCAACAATGCAGCCTCACCTGTGTCCATCAATGCAGCCTCACCTGTGTCCATCAGTGCAGCCCGTCCGTGTCCATCAATGCAGCCTGTCCGTGTCCAGGGCCGGACTGGCCAACTGGGATACCGGGAAATCTCCCGGTGGGCCGGTGCTCTGGCTACCCCTGCGGCCGCTGTGAGGGCAGCGGCGCCTGAAAGAAATATGGCTGCGGGGCCAGGCCGACGTGCAACTGCGCAGGCGCCAGCGCTGTTCCGAAGTTAGCTGTGCTCGGGAAAGCCCGTACACGCTCGTCAATTTTCGGAAATGCAGGCGCATGCGCAGTGACACGATGGCGCCGAGTGGCGCCATTTTTAAAAGTAAAGCGGTTACAGCGCTCAGTGAGGACTCATCTGGTGGCGTGTGCCTCTTCCTGCGTCCCCCCCACAGCCTCTGACCACCTGCCCCCCCCTGCAGCCTCTGACCTCCTGCCCCCCCCTGCAGCCTCTGACCACCTGTCCCCCCCTGCAGCCTCTGACCACCTGTCCCCCCTGCAGCCTCTGACCACCTGTCCCCCCCCTGCAGCCTCTGACCACCTGTCCCCCCCTGCAGCCTCTGACCACCTGTCCCCCCCTGCAGCCTCTGACCACCTGTCCCCCCCCCGCAGCCTCTGACCTCCTGTCCCCCCCTGCAGCCTCTGACCTCCTGTCCCCCCCTGCAGCCTCTGACCACCTGTCCCCCCCTGCAGCCTCTGACCTCCTGCCCCCCCCCTGCAGCCTCTGACCACCTGTCCCCCCCTGCAGCCTCTGACCACATGTCCCCCCCTGCAGCCTCTGACCACATGTCCCCCCCTGCAGCCTCTGACCTCCTGTCCCCCCCCGCAGCCTCTGACCCCTGTCCCCCCCGCAGCCTCTGACTTCCTGTCCCCCCCTGCAGCCTCTGACCTCCTGCCCCCTCCTGCAGCCTCTGACCACCTGTCCCCCCCTACAGCCTCTGACCACCTGTCCCCCCCTGCAGCCTCTGACCTCCTGTGCTCCCCTGCAGCCTCTGACCTCCTGCCCCCCCTGCAGCCTCTGACTTCCTGTCCCCCTCCTGCATCCTCTGACCACCTGTCGTCCCCTCCTAAGCCTCTGACCACATGTCCCCCCCTGCAGCCTCTGACCTCCTGTCCCCCCCCTGCAGCCTCTGACCCCTGTCCCCCCTGCAGCCTCTGACTTCCTGTCCCCCCCTGCAGCCTCTGACGTCCTGCCCCCCCCTGCAGCCTCTGACCACCTGTCCCCCCCTGCAGCCTCTGACCACCTGTCCCCCCCTGCAGCCTCTGACCTCCTGTGCTCCCCTGCAGCCTCTGACCTCCTGCCCCCCCTGCAGCCTCTGACTTCCTGTCCCCCTCCTGCATCCTCTGACCACCTGTCGTCCCCTCCTCAGCCTCTGACCTCCTGTCTCCCACCCGCAGCCACTGACCTTCTGTCGTCCCCCCCGCAGCCTCTGACCTCCTGTCGTCCCCCCCGCAGCCTCTGACCTCTCCTGTGGTCCCCTCCTCAGCCTCTAACCTTCTGTCATTCCCTCCGCAGCCTCAGCTCCTGACATCCCCCCCGCAGCCTCTGATCTCTCCTGTCGTTTCCCCCCCCCGCAGCCTCTGACCTCTCCTGTCGTCCCCTCCGCAGCCTCTGACCTCTCCTGTCATCCCCTCCGCAGCCTCTGACCTCTCCTGTCGTCCCCTCCGCAGCCTCTGACCTCCCCTGCACCATCCGCAGCCTCTGACCTCCCCTGCACCATCCGCAGCCTCTGACCTCCCCTGCACCATCCGCAGCCTCTGACCTCTCCTGTACCTTCCGCAGCCTCTGACCTCTCTTGTACCATCCGCAGCCTCTGACCTCTCCTGTACCATCCGCAGCCTCTGACCTCTCCTGTACCATCCACAGCCTCTGACCTCTCCTGTACCATCCGCAGCCTCTGACATCTCCTGTACCATCCGCAGCCTCTGACATCTCCTGTACCATCCACAGCGTCTGACCATCTTTTGTCTTATTTCACGACTGCAGTCTGGAGCGGAGTCAACAGTGGGAGTGCCGCAGGGATGGGGGTCATGGGAGAAGTCAGACATGTATGGACTGTGGAGAGGAAACTATGGGATAAAACCAGAGCCACCGAGCTGGAGCCGACTGACTGAGCCCTGTACGGTGCACCTGAGAGGAGGTCAGTGACAGAGCTGCCAGGCCAGCCTGAGAGGGGGGGGGAGTCAATACAATATTGTAAGGGGGCACTGATATATAGATTTCCCCCTTATATCAGTAAACCCCCGTACCTTAGTGTTTTCTTTCTGCAGAAGGTGTTCTCTGGTCACCAGAGTCCTCCCCACATTCCCAGAGTTCCCCTTTACATCATAGTATGCAGGATTCCACCTTACAGTGCAAGGGGGAGCTCTGATGTAAAGGGCAATTCTGCAGACCCTGATGTAAGTGAGAACTCTGATGTAAAGGGCAATTCTGCAGACCCTGATGTAAGTGAGAACTCTGATGTAAAGGGCAATTCTGCAGACCCTGATGTAAGTGAGAACTCTGATGTAAAGGGGAAAGCAGTGGACTCTGATATAAGTGGGGTCTCTGGTCACCAGTGCCCTCCTTTTATATCAGAGTTCCCGCTTAGATCATGATCTGCAATGTTCCCCTTTATGTCAGAGTTCCCTTGCACTGTAAAGGGGAATCCTCCTGATGCATAGGGGGAACTCTGTGCTGGGTTATATTAATCTGACCTTCATGTAAGAGGAGAAATATGGTGTTTGACTTTTGTTTAACTTAACACATTGCTAATAGCAGTTTATAGCTTAAATATTGATATTTGCACTGAAACCTGCCATTTACGGCACCTTTTTTTTGTAGTATCAGTAAAAAATGTGCCAGTAAATGCCATGATTTTTGCCAGTAAAAAAATAAAAAATTGCTGCTGTTTGTAAATTCCATGTCTCTCTTATCTATATATAATGCACTCTTCAAATGTGCTTTAAAATGCATGGTTTCCCCTTTTGTGAACTAGAAAATAACGATGTTATGCAGTTGGGCTGGTATAAAAATGCTATGGGGCTGGTATGAAATTATTTCCAGGGCTGGTTTTTATTCCCAGTCCGGCCCTGTCCGTGTCCACCAATGCAGCCTGTCCGTGTCCACCAATGCAGCCTGCCTGTTGCCCACCAATGCAGCCTGCCTGTTGTCCACCAATGCAGCCTGCCTGTTGCCCACCAATGCAGCCTGCCTGTTGTCCACCAATGCAGCATGCCTGTTGTCCACCAATGTAGCCTGCCTGCGTCCACCAATGCAGCCTTCCTGTGTCCACCAATGCAGCCTGCCTGTACCCACCAATGCAGTCTGCCTGTGTGCACCAATGCAGGCTGCCTGTGCCCACCAATACAGCCCGGGTCCACCAATGCAGCCTGCCTGTTGCCCACCAATGCAGCCTGCCTGTTTCCACCAATGCAGCCTGCCTGTGTCCACCAATGCAGCCTGCCTGTTGCACACCAAAGCAGCCTGCCTGTTGCCCACCAATGCAGCCTGCATGTTGCCCACCAATGCAGCCTGCCTGTTGCCCACCAATGCAGCCTGCCTGTGTCCACCAATGCAGCCTGCCTGTGTCCACCAATGCAGCCTGCCTGTTGTCTACCAATGCAGCCTACTTGTGTGCACCAATGCAGGCTGTCCGTGTCCACCAATGCAGCCCATGTCCACCAATGCAGCCTTCCTGTGTCCACCAATGCAGCCTGCCTGTGCCCACCAATGCAGCCTGCCTGTGTCCACCAATGCAGCCTGCCTGTGTCCACCAATGCAGCCTGCCTGTGCCCACCAATGCAGCCTGCCTGTTTCCACCAATGCAGCCTGCCTGTGTCTACCAATGCAGCCTGCCTGTGTCCACCAATGCAGCCTGCCTGTTCCCCATCAATGCAGCCTGCCTGTTTCCACCAATGCAGCCTGCCTGTGCCCACCAATGCAGCCTGCCTGTGTCCACCAATGCAGCCTGCCTGTTGCCCACCAATGCAGATTGCCTGTGTCCACCAATGCAGGCTGCCTGTGCCCACCAATGCTGCCTGTGTCCATCAATGCAGCCTACCTGTGCAAACCTGTGATTGGTTTGCGCAAAAGTTATAGCACCCACAAAATAGGGGATAGATTTGTGGCATCTTTTTTATTTTTATTTTTTTTACTAGTAATATTGGCGATCTGTGATTTGTAGCGGGACTGCGACATTGCAGCGGACAGATCGGACACTTTTGACACTTCATTGGGACCATTGACATTTATACAGCGATCAGCGCTATAAATAGCCACTGACTACTGTGTAAATGTCACTGGCAAGGAAGGGGTTAACACTAGGGGGCGATCAAGGGGTTAAATGTGTTCCCTCAGCATGTTCTAACTGTAGGGGGGGTGGGCTACCATGGACATGACAGAGATCACTGTTCCCGATCACTAGGAACAGTAGATCTCTAACATGTCCCCTGTCAGAACGGGGATTCGCCTTGTTTACAAAGGCAGTTCCCTGTTCTGCCTCTGTAATAGGCGATCGCGGGTCGCCGGCGGACATCGAGTCTACCGGACCCGCGGGCACCCTACCGCAGCGGGCACGGGTGTGAGCCCGCTGTCGTGCCTGCACAAGCCGACTTACAGCTATGGGGATTTGTGCAGGAGAGCCGACCTGCCGCAGTATAATGACGGTGGCTGGTAGGCTAGTGGTTAAAAGTATTTACATGGATAAATGGTGGCAATACTGGAAGAAAAGCATAGCATAAAAGATTTACATAATCAGTGATATTTGTTGACATTTTTTATTATGAAATCCAGTTTTTAACATTTATATTCAAAATAAGTAAACTTCAATACTTTTAGAAACAGTACATGGGCTATCGCGGTGTCCCTTAAAGCCCTACTATATTAAGGTCCATTTGTATCATTATTTGGGGATGTGGATACTGTTAGATGTTGAACTGATAAATCAAATCTATGAGTTAGCGATATTCAGCATGAAACACTAGAAATCTTGCCGCCCCATATATACCCTGTTTTAACACAATAAGAAGTTATGCTTGCTCATGTCTACATAGAGTATGCTGTTTGATTGCTATATATTCCTCAGTGGTGAGCTGGACAGGCATCTAGCTATAGATTGCGGGCAAGCGTGGGCCAACCTGGAGTGGTTTTAATGCTTTGTATCATTTGTAAAATAATATTAATGGAATTAAAAAAAATATTTTAATACATTTACACTTGTCAAAGCATTTAATTGATCTATGTAGTTTCCCTAGCTTTGCTGATTATACCATACATTTGGAAAGCAAAAGGAGAAATTGCTGATTAGGACCTGGGTATACAGTACCGTACTTCATAAGGTAGTTTTCCCTATGAGCATGGCTTACGGGCATGGATAAAGTAATAGCCATTCTCATCAGTCAAGTCCAAACTTAGCTTTTCAGTTAATGGAATGGCCTTTAGTTTCACAATTTCATAGCCAGCATCCCTATATGCCTTCTCAAGCTCTTCCTTAGTAATGGCCAGACAGAAGAATCTCTTTTTTCCAACATAGTAGTAGGAACAGTTAAGCACACTCTGAATTACTATGTGACCCCCTGGTTTAATGAGGGCTTTAAGATTCCTCAAAGCATTGGTGAAAGTTTCCACATCTTTGCAGGGCGTTTCTAAACAGAGGCAACTAATAATACAATCAGCTTGTGGCATCTTCACTGGTTCAAATGGGTTCTTCTTCAGAGCATCACATGTCAGAACTTTTGTCACTGTTCTCCTTAGTTTTTCTTCTTTCTTCTTACAGCTCTCGCTGTCACTGAAAGAGGACAATATTTTTTTTTAATCAGAAAAAGTTTTATTGAACACATTATACATCTTCCAATGTACAAACATTACAGTGTCGAATAACCACATTTACAGATTTCAGTGGTCGTTGCACCTGCAGATAATCTAAGAGTATTACATAGGTTCACATTTCTTCAATCCTACTCAGTTGTATTTTACACTTAATACTGAAAAATGTCAACATATCAAAATCACCCTGTGGGACATTGCAAAAGTCTTCACATCACCAACTCTCTGGGACTCAGTCCAGGTATGTCTAGCCACGGTGACCACAGCCGTTAAAATCTACCTGGGCTCCCCCTGTGTTGGTAAATTTACCATTCCATAACAAGAGTATTCCCCATGTGTGTTATCCACGAGGCGACTGTGAGCGGGGAGATTGATTTCCACCCCATCAAAATGAGTTTCCTGGCCCGAGAAAATGTGATCCTGACCATTTCATCAGGTACCACCTCCTCCAAAACCCTAATATACAGCAGATTGGGTCTAAGGGTACATTCGTTTGAAACACTCGATTGAGTGTTCCAAGGACCACCCTCCAGTAACGATGAAGCTTCTGGCATCGCCATAGGCGGTGGATAAGATCCCCAGTGCGTTGCCTGCACTTACCACACTGTGAGTTGCCCCAGGTCTCCTTCTCACAGGGATACTACCTTAATGGGATGTGTAGTGTGGTAGTGACCCTGTACAAAGTGCCTAGTGTAGCTCAGAAGAACCCACCCCGGGATAGGGCTCTCATGTACTCCTTGCTTGGCACCCAACGAGGAGGTAAACATGGAGAATGTGATGACCACCCTATCACATGACCCACCACCTACCCTACAAGTGTCCCTTCCAGCCACTGTCTGTTAGCGCCAGATTTCCACCACATTATCACAGCAACACTAAAAGTTGCTGATCACTGTTATTACAAGTATAGCGTCTATACCTGTGTACATTTTATACCAAAGACATGTAGCAGAGTAAATTTTGGCCTATATTTATGAAGAAATTTGATTTTAATGGATATGTTTTATAACAGAAAGTAGAAAATTTTTTTTTTTCATAATTTTTGGTCTGTTTTTTATATAATAAAAAAAATTGAAAAAGCCAGTGGTGATCAAATACTAGCAAAAAAAGAAAGCTCTATTTGTGTGAAAAAACATATATATAAATGTAATTTGGGTACAGCGTTGCATGACTGAGCCAGTAGCACAGTGCTGAATAGCAAAAGATGCCCTGGTCATGAAGGGGATAAAAACTTCCCAAGGTCAGGTGGTTAAAGCAGTCATAAACTCTGCTAAATGTTTTTATTTTAATGGGTTCCCAGGGGGTTTATGCCATATTGTGCTAGTACAGACATCCCAACCTGCAAAAACTCATTTCAGGAAGGTGGAATTCCCCACCCCCGCGGAGAAATACGGGCATGGCTTCAATTGCGCTACATATTGGGTGTGGCTTAAAGGGGGTGTGGTTTAATAGTCTGAGATGACTTACATAGTGCAGAATGCAGTAATGTTCAATAGGGAATATACAGTGCGGAGTGTACGGCAGTGGGAAGTACAGTGCCTTACAAAAGTATTCACCAACTTGGCATTTTTAGTGTTTAGTTGCCTCACAACCTGGAATTAAAGTGGATTGTTTGAGGATTTGCATTTAATTTACAGAACATGCCCACAACTTTGAAGATGTTTTTTTTTTTTTTTTTTGTTAAGCAAACAAATAGGACAAAATAACAGAAAAAGTCAATGTGCATAACTATTCTCCCCCCTAAAGTCAATACTTTGTAGAGCCACCTTTTGCGGCTATCACAGCTCCAAGTCGCCTTGGATAAGTCTTTATGAGCTTACCACATCTTACCACTGGGATGTTTGCCCATTCCTCCTTGCAAAACTGCTCCAGCTCCTTCAAGTTGGATGGTTTGCGCTTGTGAACAGCAATCTTTAAGTCTGACCACAGATTTTCTATTGGATTGAGGTCTGGGCTTTGACTAGGCCATTCCAACACATTTACATGTTTCCCCTTAAACCATTCAAGTGTTGCTTTAGCAGTGTGCTTGGGGTCATTGTCCTGCTGGAAGGTGAACCTCTGTCCTAGCCTCAAATCACACACAGAGTGTTACAGGTTTTGCTCAAGAATATCCCAGTATTTAGCACCATCCATCATTCCCTTGACTCTGACCAGTTTCCCAGTCCCGACTGGTGAAAAACATCCCCACAGCATGATGCTGTCACCACCATGTTTCACAGTGGGGATGGTGTTCTTTGGGTGATGTGTTGGGTTTGCGCCAGACATATCGTTTTCTTTGATGGCCAAAAAGTTCAATTTTAGTCTCATCAGACCAGAGCACCTTCCTCCATACATTTTGGGAGTCTCCCACATGCCTTTTCGCAAACTTAAAATGTACCATTTTGTTTTTTGCTGAAAGTAATGGCTTTCTTCTGGCCACTCTGCCATAAAGGCCAACACTCTAGAGCGTACGGCTTATTGTCGTCCTATGTACAGATACTCCAGTCTCTGCTGTGGAACTCTGCAGCTCCTCCAGGGTTACCTTAGGTCTCTGTGCTGCCTCTCTGATTAATGCCCTCCTTGGTGAGTTTTGGTGTGCGGCCGTCTCTTGGCAGGTTTGCTGTTGTGCCATGTTCTTTCCATTTGGTTATGATAGATTTGATGGCGCTCCTAGGGATCATCAAAGATTTGGACATTTTTTTATAACCTAACCCTGACTTGTACTTCTCAACAACATTGTCCCTTACTTGTTTGGAGAGTTCCTTGGTCTTCATGGCAGTGTTTGGTTAGTGGTGCGTCTTGCTTAGGTGTTACAGCCTCTGGGGCCTTTCAAAAAGGTGTGTATATGTAATGACAGATCATGTGACACTTAGATTGCACACAGGTGGACATCATTTCACTAATTATGTGACTTCTGAAGGTAATTGGTTGCACCAGGCTTCATAACAAAGGGGGTGAATACATATGCACATGGCAATTATCAGTTTTTTATTTCTGAAAAGTAGTTTTATGTATATATTTTTCTAATTTTACTTCACCAAATTAGACTATTGTGTTCCACCACATATAATTCAGATAAAAAAACATTGAACTAAAGGCTGTAATGTAACAAAATAGGTAAAAAGCCAAGGGGGTGAATACTTTTGCAAGGCACTGTATGTGCAGGAGAGGAGTGTGGAGTGTATGGTGGTGGGTAGTATGTGCAGGAGAGGAGTGCAGAGTGTATGTTGGTGGGTATAATGTGCAGGTGAGGAGTACGGAGTGTACAGCGGTGGGTAGTATGTTCAGGATGGTGCCAGTAAGGCAGTGGACAGTGTCGGTATTATTTTTTTATTATTATTTTTTTATAATTTAGTTTTTTTGTATTTATTTTTTTTTCATTTTTTCAAAATGCTTTTTGGGGGCCAGTGGACGGTGTCAGTAGGGCAGTGGACAGTTTGTATTTTCAGTTTTTTGCAATGATTAGGTGTGGGGGGTAGTGGACAGTGTCAGTAGAGCAGTGGACGGTGTCAGTAATTTCTTATTTTTACGTATTGATTTTTTTACAATTTAATTTGTTTTTAATTTTTTTCACAATGCTTTTTGGGGGAAGGGGGTTGGGGCAGTGGACAGTGTTGGTAGGGCAGGGTGGAGTGGTGTAATTTTTTTTTTTACAATTTAATTTTTTTATGTTTATTGATTTTTTTT
Organism: Aquarana catesbeiana; assembly: GCF_042186555.1. NCBI lineage: Eukaryota > Metazoa > Chordata > Amphibia > Anura > Ranidae > Aquarana > Aquarana catesbeiana. The sequence continues at coordinate 202,434,256 of NC_133333.1, read as the reverse complement.
TATCTGTTGGGGGGCTTTGGTTAGATATCAAGGGTCTAAACAGAGACAGAGAAAGGGACTGAGGACTGAGGACAGATTCCCCAGTCCCTTTCTCAGCACTGAAGATGAATTGAGAGGAGACAGAGTCTCCTCTCAATTCATAAACTGAGCAGAGTAAACACAGGTTACTCTGCTAAGTTTTCACAGGAGCGATCTCGCTCACTGTGTCCAGTTCAGAAAAGGAAGTGGCTGTAAATGACATTTAACGGTCCCTTTCTCACTGATCATCCCCGGCTGTGAACCAGGGGACCATCCATGTGTGCAGGGTGATACGCCACTGCCGCCCAGGATTGGCCCTGTGGCTGGGAGACCGCACGGCACTCGCGGGTGTGTGGGAGTTGCAGCTAAAATGTGCCAGACTCCTGCACCTCACGGGAGACTTGGGATGTCTGGCTTGTATGCACCGCATATTAGCACATTACGGCAAACCAGCCCATCAGCACTATGCTGTCACTGCTCCAGCTGGTCCCAGGCACTTCCACCCTTGCATGGTATTCCTTTCACATTCCCTCTCTCCCAAAAGCTTTAAAAGCTGGGCCACGATGACGTTACTCCAGCACATGCACACAGGATTCACATCACCACAGCACAGAGAGGGTGCTATAAATGTTGTCTGAGCAGCGCGTACGCGGCTCAGATTACATTACCACTGACAGGCTAGGAGAGGCATTTATAACAGAAGAGAACAAGGTCTCTTGTTATAAAAACCCTACCTGTCAGCAGTTTTTCAAAATTTGACTTTAAACACTTCAGCCCCAGAAGGATTTGCCCCCTTAATGACCAGGCTATTTTTTGCGATACGGCACTGCGTCGCTTTAACTGACAATTGCATGGTCGTGCTCACCTCTGCGTTTTTTATTTTTTGCGCTATAAACAAAGAGCGACAATTTTGAAAAAAAAAAATGTTTCTTTACTTTTTGTGAAAAAAGAAAACTAAAGCGCTGATGTGGATTCTCTATAAGATAACAAAACACCAGAAAAAAATATGTGAGCTGCAACCAACCAATTAGTGGTGTGACACCTGCTACAAATCAATATAAAATATGTTGGTGCGCTTATCAAACTCTCCCCATCTGTTGGAGTGGTGCTTGTATATAAAATCCTAAACCATAAAAAATACCCTGATATCACAATCAGTAAAGTGAATAAGTACAAATAAATATATCAATCAATAAAGTGAATGGATGCAAATAAATGCATCGAAGACCTATAGGGGAACACATATCCCTGGATATATGTTGATGAAAGAAATAAAAAAACATTTAATAGTGTCTGTGTTAATCCAGCTGAGGTCTAAATGTCCAGTCAAATGCCTTTGATGAACTTGCTTGTATTTCAATTATCACAGATCACAGTTGCATGATGAATTACATTTGCAAGGTGATGATTCACATAAAGATAAAAGAAAAACCATCATTGTTTTTAAATGCTACAAAACTGGGCAATCAATGTAATCCACTCACACATTCCCTGTAGCTGAACCGGTTTTGTTACAATGGTCAGACAGCTTCACCGCTCATACAGCTATCGCTGTGTTTGCCGAACACTATGCGAAGACTTCACTGACTCCTCATCCCCACGCGTATCATCACATGTCACGTGACTTTCTCAAGGGTAGTCATGTGGCCGGCCAAGCTTCCTATTTAAGCTATGGACGGCATATTAGTTACCATAGTGATATCGGTAAATAAGCAAGTCATCAATGGGACCGTATGCAGAACAATTACATTTACAATTATAATAATTAATCAATAATAAACCAATACTACAATGGATTTGAATGGCCGGGACCCTTTATTATTGGTATTATAATTTATTTACCAACTTATAACAATAATAAACATGTTCATTTTCTTTAAAACATAACACTCATTTATTTATACTGTAAACTATCACTATAACTCAGCCATGACAGCTCGAGTTAATACCAAGACATGTTAAACAGTTCCATAACTGTCCCTTTTCTTGAGAAAAGGACCAAACCACATAACAAGGGCCTCGACGATGGGAGGAAGGGTGGGATGCTTCTTCTTCTCCGCTGATCCTCCGCTGTCTGTTGTTCCTACGCAGTATTAATTCCTTATATAAGGGTTAGCTCGTGCCACCTTAACATGTGACCTGCCTTTTAAGCCAATAATATTTAAAATTTTTATTTAAAAATTTACTAAATAACTGTCATTTTTTTACATGTAGTCTGCCCCGGCCCCATGGGTGGGCGGAGCCAATTCTTTTGCTCCTCCCTTTTCCTTCTGCATTTCAGCAATACTTATTTTTGGTAATAGATTATACAATATAACTTTTAATAATACAACTTTTGTAAGACACAAGTTAAAATCAAATTTGGAATTAAGAAACATTACTCACTAAAAAGATCTATTTAACACAGACTTCAGGCTCCCCCCCATGGTCACACTTGGTATTTATATCCAAATTAAATAATAGATGACAATAATCCATAGTACTATACCCTTCAGTGGTGAGTATTGAGTATAACATCACGAGCGAGAAGCATGCGTAGATAAATAATTCAACCCCAAATAAAACGTTATTCTTTTCACGGTATTCCTTTCACATCACCACAGCACAGAGTGGATGCTGTAAATGTTGTCTGAGCAGTGCGTACGCGGCTCAGATTACATTACCACTGACAGGCTAGGAGAGGCATTTATGACAGAAGAGAACAAGGTCTCTTGTTATAAAAACCCTACCTGTCAGCAGTTTTTCAAAATTTGACTTTAACCACTTCAGCCCCAGAAGGATTTGCCCCCTTAATGACCAGGCCATTTTTTGCGATACAGCACTGCGTCGCTTTAACTGACAATTGCATGGTCATGCGGCGCTGCACCCTAACAAAATTGACGTCCTTTTTTTCCCCCATAAAATAGAGCTTTCTTTTGGTGGTATTTGATCACCTCTGCGTTTTTTATTTTTTGCGCTATAAACAAAGAGCGGCAATTTTGAAAAAAAAAAAAAAAAGTTTCTTTACTTTTTGCTATAATACATATCCAAAAAAAAATTATTCATCAGCTTAGGCCGATATATATTCTTCTACATATTTTTGGTAAAAAAATAAATATTGATTGGTGTGCGCAAAAGTTATCGCATCTACAAACTATGGGATAGATTTAGGGACTTTTATTTTTTTATTGTTTTTACTAGTATTAGTGGGGGTCTGTGATATTTAGCGGAACTGCCACATTGCGGCAGACAAGCTGACCCCAAATTACACTTTTTGGGGACCAGTGTAGTCTTGCCAACCTACCAGATTGAAATTTATTGGCACAACACCCAAAATTTCCTGGCACAGCCACGTTTTCACTGGCATTTACAAAAATTACAAAATTACAGTTTTAAGTGCAAATTTTAGTATTTAGGCTACAAACAAGTACAATATGCAATTAGCAATGTGATTTAAGGTAGCTATTAGGGCAAAAAAACATATTTCTTATTTTATTTTCAATATAGTAAGTAAGTAGCTCAGGGACAGGATTCAGGAGGGCAAGAAATTAGAATAGGAAGGCACACACACACACATGAAGTTGACTCTCACAGTGACAATGACAGAAGTGTGCAGCAGCACAGATGATGCTGACATGTCCCCCTTCTGAGTCACAGTGACAGTCTCTCTCCAAGCAGGTGGTCCCTTCAGTCCACTCCAGTCTAAGCAACACTGACAGTCCCACTCCTGACCTGCCCTGCTCCTTTCCTGCAGACCCACACACGAGGCTCTGGCCGCTCTGCTTGGCTCCCTTGCACCATGACATCACACGACATGCTTGGGCACCACCTCCACCAGAGCCGCCCGAACACATTGTAGCAGGCACTTGGATGGTCTCGGCCAACTCTGGACCGGGCCGAACATCACAGCCATTTTTTTTACTGGCGACTTTTTCCTTTTACTGGCATTTACTGGCAGGAGAAAATTGCCTGTTTTTTACTGGCTGCCAGTAAAAATACTGACGGCAACAGTGGACCAGTGACATTACATTGATCAGTGCTATAAAAATGCACTGATCAATGTAAAAATGACACTGGCAGGAAAGGGGTTAACACTAGGGGGCGATCAAGGGGTTTAGTATGATCCCTCAACAGGGGGGATGGGCTGCCAGGGACATGACAGAGATCTAATGTTCCCAATCACTGGAAACAGTAGATCTCTGACATGTCACCTGTTAGAATGGGGAATCGCTTTGTTTACAAAGGCAGTTTCCCGTTCTGCCTTTGTAATAGGCGATCGCGGATTGGCAGGGACGCAGCGTGCAACGGGAGCGAGAGTCCGCTTGATTGATATCAGCAAAGAAATTTTGTTCCTGTTGCAGCAGACAAATTGTACGATGCTCATGCTCACCTCCAGGTGCCACATTATCTGACATAGCTCTGCTCAGGGTATCGCTGATATACATTTCACATCCTGGCTTGTAGACAACATTGAGGTTGTAATGCTGCAATGTAAGCATCATGCTCCGCAAACGCTTGGGAGCACACAAAAGGGGCTTTTTGAATATGGCTATCAGATGTTTGTGATCAGTTTCAGCTGTAATTGAATCCCATCCATAAAGATAATGATGGAAACGCTGGCAAGCAAATACAATGCTTAAACATTCCTTCTCAATTTGAGCATAATTTTGCTCAGCTGAGGAAAGAGCTCTGGAGGGGGATCCTCTGCCATTCCTCCTTGCAGATCCTCTCCAGCTCTGTCAGGTTGGATGGTAAACGTTGGTAGACAGCCATTTTTAGGTCTCTCCAGAGATGCTCAATTGGGTTTAAGTCAGGGCTCTGGCTGGGCCATTCAAGAACAGTCACGGAGTTGTTGTGAAGCCACTCCTTCGTTATTTTAGCTGTGTGCTTAGGGTCATTGTTTTTTTGGAAGTTAAACCTTTGGCCCAGTCTGAGGTCCTGAGCACTCAGGAGAAGGTTTTCGTCCAGGATATCCCTGTACTTGGCCGCATTCATCTTTCCTTCAATTGCAACCAGTTGTCCTGTCCCTGCAGCTGAAAAAGACCCCCACAGCATGATGCTGCCACCACCATGCTTCACTGTTGGGACTGTATTGGACAGGTGATGAGCAGTGCCTGGTTTTCTCCACACATACTGCTTAGAATTAAGGCCAAAAAGTTCTATCTTGGTCTCATCAGGCCAGAGAATCTTATTTCTCACCATCTTGGAGTCATCAGGTGTTTTTTAGCAAACTCCATGTGGGCTTTCATGTGTCTTGCACTGAGGAGAGGCTTCCGTCGGGCCACTCTGCCATACAGCCCCGACTGGTGGAGGGCTGCAGTGATGGTTGACTTTCTACAACTTTCTCCCATCTCCCGACTGGATCTCTGGAGCTCAGCCACAGTGATCTTTGGGTTCTTCTTTACCTCTCTCACCAATGTTCTTCTCCCCTGATAGCTCAGTTTGGCCGGACAGCCAGCTCTAGGAAGGGTTCTGGTCATCCCAAACGTCTTCCATTTAAGGATTATGGAGGCCACTGTGCTCTTAGGATCCTTAAGTGCAGCAGAATTTTTTTGTAACCTTGGCCAGATCTGTGCCTTGCCACAATTCTGTCTCTGAGCTCTTCAGGCAGTTCCTTTGACCTCATGATTCTCATTTGCTCTGACATGCACTGTGAGCTGTAAGGTCTTATATAGACAGGTGTGTGGCTTTCCTAATCAAGTCCAATCAGTATAATCAAACACAGCTGGACTCAAATGAAGGTGTAGCGCCATCTCAAGAATGATCAGAAGAAATGAACAGCACCTGAGTTAAATATATGAGTGTCACAGCAAAGGGTCTGAATACTGATAAGGTCAGGGATTTAATTTAGAGTTCTCACTTAATATAATGCCTACGTGTAAATCTGTTATGAATGTAACTTTTTGGCTGTTGAACTCAATTGAAGCTGCTTTTGTTTTCTTGTAACTGTATTGCCATGGTGTTGAAGCTTGTGTTCGTAGCCCAGGTGACTCCTGTTGTTGTTTACCCTTGCCCTTTGTGGGGTTGTGCTGATGCTATTGCCTATAAAAGGCCTTTGAAAGAAGTAAAAGGCAGCAGTCCATTATGCTCAAGAACTGATACACGGATTTCTGACTCTGTGTCTTAATTCCTATAGAAGCAATAATTTGACAAAGCAATATAAATTTAAAGCAACTTATTTAAAAGTTGAACCTAACATTTTGGCGCCCGGACGAGGGACTCACCGATGATACTACAAGAGGTGGCTGAGCTACGCTGACGGAACGAAAGGACAGGCATTCCGGGAACCACAGATCAAAAAACCTGCGCAGGTAAGAAAAAGCTTTATTTTTCTTATATTCTGTGCTCCCCTGATTTGTGCCTATCCGTTCTGTCAGTTACGGTTCTCCTGGTTTTAAAACACCAGCCTCTGTAGTGGTGAGTCTAGAATTACTGCATATTTTAGTTTATATTGCTGGAATTATCTGTTTGGTTGTTGTCTGTGTCTGTCTTGTCTGTCTTGTTGAGAAAGTGAATGAGCCTTGTCAAGGATGGTATGAGTTAGAAGGGGATTGCCGAACTAAGCAACGGAATGCGCCTTACCTCACATGATTGGGAACCTGAGGGCTTGTGAGCTTGGGGGTCTGACGCTTATGCTTAACCTCACATCTAACTCATAAACCATAGACGGGTTGAGAGTATAAGCCCTGTCTGCTCCATAAAGCAGGGATAAGAGTGTATGAGAGGGATTCCCAGATACGGGGAGGGAATAAGATCTCCAAAAGTCCGGAGATCTAGTCGGATACCTGGCCACTTAAAGGAATGCTTGTATATGTTGTAGCCGCATTTTTGTATATGTTGTAGCCGCATTCTGGTTTGTTATTGGGCTAGCATATAAAGTAATTATTTGTTAGTTGGGCTAGCATATAAAGTAATTCGATTTCAGAAATCTCATTCCGGAGAGGTTTTTAGAATTCTAGCACCCTAGGAGGAAGGCAACGAGGAACTAGTGTAACTTAGCTGGTTTGTTATTGGGCTAGCATATAAAGTAATTATTCATTCTTGTATATGTTGTAGCCGCATTATATTGTACACTAAGTGTCCCACACGCTACCTAGGCAGGACTGTTAGAATGGGCCAGAGGAACACAAAACCCCGTCAGGGAATTGTAGCACATTACACAGTGCCACAGATAATTAAAAACATCTGTGGAGAAGATGAAGCACGGGACTTAAAGGATGTCCTTCGTAAATTTAAGGTGAAAGGAGCAGCGGGTTTAGACCCGGAGTGTATGGAGTGAAATAAAAAGGGACAGACAAGGAGAGGTGTTAGAGAAGCAATGGATGCGTCAGGTTCAATGCTTAATTAAGGTTTCAAATAGAGCAAAAGAAGAGGGGTGGAAGTATAATCCAGACTGTGATGGTTGGGATATGAAAGACAGAAGAACAAAAAATGTTGAAATTTTAAATAATCTTAGTTCAACCATCCCACCCCCATATACTGACATAGAACGTAAACCACACAAGATATATCCTGTACTTAAGGGTAGAGAATGTTTTTTTTTTTCAGGTTTGTGGAGTATAAGAATTTCATTCAAAAACCTCTAGCCCCCGTACGCATTGATACATGCATTATAGTAAAGCCAGCTGTTTTCTGTAGATTTGTGACACAGTTAATGAATACACATGAAGCAACCTGGCAGGATGGGGAGGATTTATGCAGACATAAAATGACTCTGACCCTGTTTAACCAGTTTATGACTGACCTGCAGACCGAGCTGAGGGGGATGGCAATACTGGAGACAGGACATGTCAGACATATAGACTCAAGGGCTCCTTTTATTGCTAGATTAGAAGCTTTCTGTCAGGCAAAACAACAAGAGGGGGGGTCAATATCACCCATGAAACAAATTCCAGGACAGACTGTATCAGAATTTTACTTATCTATAGAAAGTATGATGGCAGATGAGGGAATGGATTTAGAGCTGCCAGTCACGATCCGAGCCTTCAATAGACAGTTTATGGAAGGATTAATTCCACAGATAAGTGAAAGACTGAAAGCTTGCACACCACCCTTAATTTGTTGCGATTTTTGGCAGAAAAAGGTTGCAAGGTTAATAAGAAAAAGTTGCAAGTGTGTCAGGAAAAAGTTATCTTTTTGGGACATTGTATATCACAGGGTACGAGACATCTCACTGAGGAGAGGGTTCAAGTGATAAAGGGAATGTTACCCCCAAGGAATTTCAAACAATTGCGTATGTTTTTAGGTATCGTGTCATATTGTAGACAGTGGATACCACATGCTAGCGCTTTGATGCAGCCATTATACGATTGTTTGAAAATTGTACCGTATATGCTTACAGAAGTAGCTTATGAGTCGTTTATCACTTTGAAAAAGTTGTTGATTTCTGCCCCGGCTATTGGTATACCAGATTACATCAAGATATTTAATCTGTACATTGCTGAGATCACTGGACATACCACAGGTGTTCTGACACAGGCACATGTAAAACAAAGACCAGTCGCTTACTTTTCAGCAGCATTAGATCCAGTATCTAGAGGTTCACCGTCCTGTGTATGGGCGGTAGCTGCAGTGTCAATTATCATAGATAAGTCATCAGAGATTGTTCTAGACAATCCAGTCGTAGTGCATACCACACATGACATACATGCAATCTTGTCTCAGGTACAGCCCAAACACATTTCAATGGCTAGGCAATTAAGATTACAGTGTACTTTACTCTTACCTCCAAATGTTACTTTTCAGCGCTGTACAACCTTAAATTTGGCCACCTTTTTGCCTCTTCAGTCACCAGATTTGGCAAGGGGGAATGATAGTGCTAATAGTACTAGTGAGAAAGGAAATGAGGAAACTGACACTCTTTTGTTTAAGGAAGTAAATGAGCACGATTGTTTTCAGCTCATGGAACAGGAGACAATGGGATTCCCACATGTTACAGATACACTGATTTTAAATGCTGAGTACACCTTGTGCATAGATGGCAGCAGGTTTGCTGATGACAAGGGTAAATATCACACAGGGTATGCTGTAGTGACTGATACGCAGGTAATTGAAGCACAGGCCTTACCAGCCCACATGTCAGCACAGGAAGCAGAATTAAAAGCTTTAGAACAAGCCTTAGAATACTTAAAAGAACGAGAAGGGAATATTTACACTGACTCTGCCTACGCTTATGGTGTAGCGCACGATTATGGCCACATAGGGAGGGCTAGAGGTTATCTGACAGCAGCAGGTACACCTGTAAAACATGGAGAAGGGATTAAGAGAGTCCTGAACAATCTTCAAAAGGTTAAACGAGTGGCCATCATGAAGATAGCGGCACACACGAGCGCAAAAACAATTGAGGCAAAAGGAAATGCATTTGCAGATTTGACTGCAAAACAGGCAGCTCTAGGGGAAGGAAGCCCTGAGACCTTAGCAGCGGTAGAGGTGAGTATCCCAGAACCAACATGGCAGCAGCTGAGTAAATTACAGGAGCAAGCAGGGGAGAGCGAGAAAGATAAGTGGGTCAGAATGGGAGCAGCACCAGACCTTGACAATGTATGGAGGGAAGGGGGCAAAATATGCCTACCTGCCTCTCTGTACCCAGCAATGGCAGCGGCAGTTCACCTACCCACACACGTCAGTTCCAATTCCATGTATAGGATTGTGAACCAAGGATGGCTCGCCCCTGGATTCAGTAGCACTGCAAGAAACTACTGTGCAGCCTGCCAAATCTGTCTCCTGAATAACCCAGGACAGAGAGTAAAAACCCCACGAAAACACCAGGTCCGGGCCCAATACCCCTTCCAGAGACTGCAAATTGATTACATACAAATGCCTAAGAGCGGCCCCTTTGAATTTGTCCTCGTGTGTATCGATTTATTCTCAGGTTGGCCCGAAAGTTATCCAGTAAAATTGGCTACAGCTAAAGCCACAGCTAAGAAACTGATCACCGAGTTAATACCTAGGTTTGGTCTTCCTGAAACCATAGAATCAGATAGGGGGACACACTTTACAGGAGAAATCATGCAGAATGTGATGACCATGTTAGGGGTTCAACAAAGTTTTCACACCCCTTACCACCCACAGAGTTCAGGATCAGTGGAGAGAGTAAATGGGACAATAAAGTTAAAAATACAAAAAGCCATGCAAGAGTTAAACAAGCCTTGGCCAGAATGCCTGCCTCTGGCTTTATTCTCTATAAGGTACACTCCAACAGGAAAAACAGGATTATCCCCATACGAAATACTTTTTGGGAATGCACCTAGATTAGGTCTATACTTTCCACAGAGTATGCAATTGCAATGTGATAGTTTGACTGCATATGTAATACAATTACAACAACGTCTAACTAAGATCCACAAAAGTGTATATTCTTCTCTTCCAGACCCTAATTCAATAGCAGGTACACATACTCTGCTACCAGGGGATTATGTATATGTAAAGAAACACACCAGAAAGACATTGGAGCCAAGGTTTGAAGGTCCTTATCAAGTGCTTCTGACCACAGCCACTTCAGTAAAGCTGGAAGGAAAACCTACCTGGATACACGCATCACACTGCAAGAAACAACCCGAGAAAACAACATGATGAAATATCTACTTACGTATTTTCTGTTGAAAATTGTTGTTTTACAAATACATGCATGGACTCCTGGTATTAATGTAATTGAGGTAGAGGAAACAGCAAACTTTCAATGGGTTATAGATGATCCTAAAGTAGCAAATGATTCAGGATATGAGATGAATAAGTATTATGATGTAGGTAATTACACTGTTAAAGGACACAGGCGACCATTTCATATAGATGTAGGTATAGTATGGATACAAGCAGACCCCCTCTCAGAAGTAACCGTAACTTTCCAGTGGAATGATAATATGGGTTTTCCTTTTAACAATAGTAAAAATCATAGGTGCCATAAAATATCCCTTTCACAGACGTGGAAACAAGCCCGGGAACGGGTGATAGGACAAATGTACCAAATATTAGTCCATAAAACAGGGGGAGAAAATATATCAGAAGGGATGTTCAATCTGACAGGTATTACCGTTAATCAATCCAGTACTTTCCTCTGTGCCTCTTGGTGGAGGGAAGAGAGAGTTGATGGGTGGTATTGGAATGCAGAGGCCTGTGGATTTCACATACAAATGGAGGAAGAAGTAACGCCAATAATTGAATCTTCCATATTAACACCCGTACCAAACACTTGCATAAATGTATCAACATCACAACAGAAAACAAAAATAAAATTCAATATCACCTTTCCCTCTATACCGGAGTGTAGGTATAAGCGGGAATGGTATGATACTCTATTGGGATTAACAGGTACAGGGATGGGAATTTTAAACTCGGTCGAGATAGAAGAAATGAACAACAGATGGAAGCATGCAGGGGGACACATAGCTGGCAGTTTGACTATTACAAGCAAATGGCTACCCACCGCTTTTGAAACCCAATTGCAAGAAATACCCCTATTACAATTTTTGGGAGGGTTAATAAATCACACGATAGGAGCAGAGCTCCAGCTGTGGAATCAAAATCAACAGTTTGTAAATTTCACACAGTGCTCTTTTAACCTCTTATCCTATCATATACAAATAAATAGGGCCAGGACTGAACTACAGTTGGGAAATTATCATACCTGGATGAAATATTTTAGGGTTTAACTGACGATGGTGTATGGTTCCAAGTAAAAGGGGATAAGATAGAATGTGAGGAGAAATGGTGTGTAGGAAGGTTTGAAGCATACCGGGTAGCAGATGTAATGGAAATGTGTAAAATAGTGGTCATGCCACTAGTAATTAAAGACGAGTTTTGGTATCCAGAAATATATGGGAAATATGTAGATAAAGGAAACAGAACCCATGATTTAACTCTATGTGAAGGAACTAATAAGGGAATGGTATGTGGCAGAAGTTCCCCAGTATATGAACCTTGCTTGTTAAAATACCAAACTAGCATATGCAAAATGCAAAGAACACCGATAAATGTGAACAATAGATTCATAGAAATAGGACCCCAGCATATTTGTATCATTACTAATGACAACTGCACCATGTTAGCGTTAAATAGATCGGCGCCGTTTGCGGGATGTATAAAAAAGATTAAAATATTACAATGGGGTAACGATACCTATCTTTTTGAACCAGACGCCGATAAGGTATTCTCTTCAGTCTATGAGGTACATAATCTCACTGACACTACACCCTTTATAATTTCTTTAGACCCACTAAAACAGGTTTTGGAACAATCAGAGTTGTTAAGACAACACATAGAAACACTAGAACATACCCTACAGAATAACCTTGTATCCGCAATTATTGACAAAGGTAGACTAGTACATCTTTCCTCACAGATATAACAGGATACTGCACCACATTGGTGGGATATATTTAGTGGAATGTCCTCTACAGCAACCAATACCTTTCACTGGTTGTTAAGTCCAATGGTAATTATTATTCTAATATTAATATCACTTACAATCATGAATATATGTGTATACAGGAAAATAAATAGGAAAATTAGGCGAATAGACAGGGCATACCGATAAATGTGTATTGACATCACCCTACTCCTATAAAACTCCTCTTCTTGAATTTTAAGATGTTGGTAATACCTAGGGGGATGGGTTCTACCCCTCTGACAACTCGCGGTCAGGGAAAGGACTCTGGGGAAAAACTGACTAGAACTTATTCATGAGGACCCAGGGGGAAGGAGAGGATGATGTCAAAGGGGGAAATTGATAAGGTCAGGGATTTAATTTAGAGTTCTCACTTAATATAATGCCTACGTGTAAATCTGTTATGAATGTAACTTTTTGGCTGTTGAACTCAATTGAAGCTGCTTTTGTTTTCTTGTAACTGTATTGCCATGGTGTTGAAGCTTGTGTTCGTAGCCCAGGTGACTCCTGTTGTTGTTTACCCTTGCCCTTTGTGGGGTTGTGCTGATGCTATTGTTTGTATAATTGCCTATAAAAGGCCTTTGAAAGAAGTAAAAGGCAGCAGTCCATTATGCTCAAGAACTGATACACGGATTTCTGACTCTGTGTCTTAATTCCTATAGAAGCAATAATTTGACAAAGCAATATAAACTTAAAGCAACTTATTTAAAAGTTGAACCTAACAATACTTAGGACCATGTGATATTTCAGTTTTTCTTTTTTAATAAATCTGCAAAAATGTCAACAATTCTGTGTTTTTCTGTCAATATGGGGTGCTGTGTGTACATTAATGAGGAAAAACAATGAACTTAAATGATTTTAGCAAATGGCTGCAATATAACAGAGTGAAACATTTAAGGGGGTCTAAATACTTTCCGTCCCCACTGTATGTTAGGATCCTACGTTTGGCTTTAAAAAAAATCATGTCAGTGGAACTCCACTTTAACTTTTCAGCGTGGTCATGCTCAGCCTCCTCAACTGTATTACCGCAGCCAACTATAAGAATGTCATCATCTATTGGCTCAATTCCGTGAAGACCACCTAATAGTTCATGCTGCTTTCGCTGGTATACTTCAGGTGCTACAGAGACTCCAAATGGTAGTTTGAGCATCTCTTTCTGCCCCAAGGAGTCCAGAACATGGTCATGTAGCTACTATTTTCATCCAGTTTGCACTGTAAAAAGGCATCTCTAGCATCAACAAATGTGAAGACACGTGCTTTAGGTAGTTTATGCAAAATATCATCGAGTTTTGGCATTAAGTAGTGTGACCGTTTCAGGGCCATATTCAGAAACTTGGGATCAATGCATATTCTGATCTTCTCAGGCTTTCTGATAACAACTATGTTACTGATCCAATCTGTAGGCTCTGATACTGCAGTTAGATGTCCTTCAGCTTCATATATATCCAGTTGAGCTTTAACCTGTGGCTTAATGGCGATAGGCACATTGCGTGGGGCACATTGTACAGGTTGAATGGTAGGATCAAGTTCAAAACGAACCTCTCCTGGAACAAAGGCCCTCAAACACATCACTGTAGGCATGAAGAATTTGCTGTTTTGTCAGTGGCCTAGTTAGAGATTTTGCAGGCTGATTATCAACATTATGTAGCTCAGCAGGAATGGTGAACAGTATCAGTCCAAGACGCTCAATTGTTGAACACGATAATAGCGGTTTCTGATCGGCCTCAACAATCTCAAAGTTCAGTTTGTGTAGACAATCACATATGCTGCATTCTATTTGGAATAGCCCCAATGATACCATTAGTTCCCCTGAATACAACTTTAGATTGGCGCTATAGGCTGAAGGGGTGCTCTGGGTGCCAGCTTCATTTTGTCCTTTATACTCATGACATCACACGTTGCACCCGAGTCCAGCTGGTAGGGTTGGATTATATTGTTTAATCTGAGGTTTACAAACCATTTTTTGCCCTTTGTGTTTACAGCACCAATGCATTCTGAGGAGTAAACCATATCAGTTCTAAGCATGTGTGCGTCCTCCGGATCAGACATTCGCTCAATTGTGTGCAGCTTCCTTGCTTCCATTTTACTGGAGAGACACACTCTTGCAAAGTGATTTGGTTTACCACGTGCAGTACAGATTTTCCCATATGCAAGACACCTGTCTTTCTCTCGTACATGCACATTGCTGCAATACTTGCATGATAAAGGCTTCCTCCCAGGTGAGTTGTGTAGGTGACCCTCGTGCTGAAAACTTATGCTGGTGGTTTCTGAAGCTTTGCTGTTGTTTAGAGGCTGCATTGATATTGTCAATAAGTTTATCCTGCTCCATAGCTTTCATATGTTTGTCAGTAAGTTCTGCACGGCGACATACTGTATCTCAATTGCTGTTTGTAGATCTAAATCATGTTTCCTCAGTAGGTGGCGGCATGTGCTTTCACTGGTGATACTAAAAACGATTTATTCACGAATAAGTTCACCTCTCAGAGAGCCAAACTCACTGCTTGCAGCTTTTTCTCTTAGCTGTGTGACAAACCTGTCTATTGATTCACAGTCTTCTTGCTTACAGCAGTTAAATATATATCTTTCAAATAATTACATTTTTAGAGGGTCTGAAGAAAGCTTCTAATGCAGTGGTTCTCAACCTGGGGGTCGGGACCCCCTCGGGGGTCGAATGACGATTTGCCAGGGGTCACCAAATCCTGGGCTGTTCCTCAAGCCCGCACTGCTCTCCCAGCCTGTTTGCGGCTGCCCAGCAGGGCTGTCTCTGAAGCCTGTGGCCACCCAGCTGGGCTGTTCCTGGAGCCCACGGCCGCCCACTCAGCCTCTTTTCAGCCACCCATTCAGTTCACGGCATGGTTGGGGGGCAGAGATTAGAGGTCAGCTGACTGGTGAGGAATGTGAAGTGGGAGAGGCTGGAGGAGACCCCATCTCCTGATTTTGGCATAGGTGTCACTGCTATGAGACACCACAGAGCTGGAGACACAGTGAAGCCAGAGACAACACTGCCTGTGATTAGAGTTGCCATTAAAAGTCCCCACTACAGTTCTCGGATCAACAGATGACCTTGATCAAGAGCACCCAAGTTGTCTGATCAGAACTCCCCCCAGCGCTGCCACTGATCCCACCCCCCCACCAGAACTGCCACTCATCCCAACTCCCCCACCCCCCACCAAGGAATAAAAATAGAGAATACATGGAAGGGAGAGGAAAAGAGGGGTAGGAACAAAGAAAAAGGAAGAGAAAGAATAAGAGAAAGAACAAGAAAGAGAGAGGGATGGGGAAAAAAACAAGAAATTAGGATAGAGAAAGAAAGGAGAACAAAGAGAAAAAGAGTGGTACATCCTAAAATGCACCTTAAGGGTTTTTAATACTATACGAGTGGAAGGAGAGCACTAAGTGTCCATGGGTTAGGGGTGCAAATTACTTGTCTTTCCTTTAGTGCTGACAACCCACGCTACGAAAATAATTTTACTGTTAGGGGTCCCCAACAACTTGGAAAATTTTATCAAGGGGTCAGGGCAGTAGAAGGGTTGAGAACCACTGTTCTAATGCATCCAGAATGGTTTTGGTGTCACTCTTTTGCTCCTCTGTGAGGTTCAGATTATGCTTGTAAACATGGAGGCATTCACTGCTCATCACCCTCCTCAGTGTGGCTGCACTGCTGCAGGCTTCTCATTTAACCTGTGGCTAGGAAGTAGTCCTCAAGCTCTGCCCTGAAATTGTCCCAGTTACTGCAGACATCTCCACTCAACCTCATTGCCTCAGGCAGTGGAATGCTGTGATGCAGCGTACACACGGTCGCACTTTTCGACCGGACCGGTCCGACGGACCAAATCCGGTGGATAATCCGATCGTGTGTGGGCTTCACTGGACCTTCAGCAGATTTTTCCAGTCGCAAATCTGACGGAGTTTAGATTTGGAACATGTTTCCAATCTTTACTTTGTAACTCCACCGGACCCAGAAATCCGCTCGTCTGTATGCTAGTCCAACAGACAAAAACCGACGCTAGGGCAGCTATTGGCTCCTGGCTATCAACTTCCTTATTTTAGTCCGGTCGTACGTCATCACGTACGAATCCGTTGGACTTTGGTGTGATTGTGTGTAGGCCAGTCCAGTCGTTAAAAAGTCCGTTGGAAGTCCCTCAAAAGTCTGTCGAAAGTCCGTCAAAAGTCCGTCGAAAGTCCGCCGGAAAGTCTGTCGGACCAGTCCGGTCGAAAAGTCCGCCCGTGTGTAGGCGGCGTTAGCTGCCATGATGCTGTTTTCCTTGCTGCAAATACTCAGCATCCAGGACAGGACTGCAATTGTTAGGAGGCAAAATCAGTTCCAAGAACACTCACGGCAGGCTCTCAGCATCAAGTGTGTAGAAAGTGCATGGATCCAGAAATCTTCTGACACCATGTTTGATGTGATATATGTAAAGAGACAGCACAAGCCATTACTGTACAGAAGCCATGTTTACTGAATGACCTAGCAGGAACAGGAAAACACCACACAGGCAGAAGTACAACAGAGATGCACCATAGGATTGCATCTAAAGAAACATATCATCCATAACATATTACTCTTCAGAGTGCTCTGTGACTTCGTTTACACTTGTGGTTGGGGGACAGTAAAAAATTGGAGGTTGAGCTGTGTTTTTACTTGTACCACTGTACAACTGTTCCTCTTAAGCTGCAAAGGCAGCAGTGGAGGGGTGTACATAGGGTTGCCACCTGTCCAGGATTCACCCGGACAGTCCGGGTTTTGAATCTTGTGTCCAGGTTTCAGGCAGACCGAAACCCGAACACATTATGCAGACTGGCTGTGGCTTCCCGAGTAACCAAGATAGTCACACACAAATTTGTTGCCACCTGGGAGCTGTGGGCAGCTGTCTGGGGCAGATTTGGCATCACTGGGGGGCAGGGCGGTGATGTCAGCAAGAGCAATTTGGCTACACCCACTGTTCACTACTGCATGCTATGCATTTTTTCTCTCCTTGGGGCACCCAAAAGTGTCCCAGGCCGCTAAAGTGTTTGGGTTTGGCTTAAAGAAAAGGTGGCATTCTTAGATGTACACATGCAATAGCCAAATTTCTTTGCATCACAGTATGGCGAAAATTGTCTGCACTGTTGGGTTCAGCGAGCAGTAATGCCTGCTGAATGTGGCCCATTCAAGTGAATGGGTGTTTTCTGCATCCGTGTGCAATGCATTCAGTTGCGGTGTGCTGCTGTGGGGTTTAAACAGGTGGTGAGGAGGCAAAATAACACCTCCTCGCTGCCTGTCAAATTCCCTCTGAAGAGCAATCCAAACATGGATTGCTCTTCAGAGGGCACCACATGTGTAAACAAGCCCTGAGCCTAGGTTCACACTGTAGCGTTGTGGGAACCAGTGCGATTCCAGCACCGGTTTCTGCATTGCATCTCTCCCGCAGGCAGTTCCCACTGCCCTCTATGAACAGCTGCGGGTGTCATTACATTGTTAATGACACCCCCAGAACAGTTCACAGATCGCAGTGCGAACTGTGAACTCGCACAGGAATCAGATTGCATAGATGAGAACACCCATGTGATCCGATTCCAGTGAGGGAAAAAAAGTCCCTGCACTATTTTCCTGCAAATCTAATGCGAGTTCAGCCATACAACTGTACGGCTGAACTCACATTGCACAGACATCGCATGTGATCGGCATAGCAGTGCGGGTGCGAATCACATGCGATGTCTGTGTTCGCACAAGTGTGAACCCCCGGCTAAGGCTGTTCAGCCATTCCGGTATATTCTGTGGAGTAACCTCTTGTCTGCAGCAATTCCAAAAAACTTCTACTCAGCTGGTGGCCAGGAGATGGAACACTATTTAACCCCCCCCGGGCTCAAGTGCTTACCTCCTGTTGTGATCCAGACTGTGGCTCTAGTTAATGTTATGAGGAATAAGTTCTTATCTTTATTCAGCAGTTCCAACAATCTAATCTAAATCCCAAAGTCAACTTCTATACAGATCCACGACAATGTAATTGCCTAATCCGCTGGGATTATTTGATGATTTTCGGGCTCAGGCGGAGTAATCCTTGTGCTGCAGTTCCTGGCAATAACATTACCAGGTTTATCTGTATAGAAAGTGACTTCTGGACTCAGATTAGATTGTCGGAACTGCTAAATAAAGATAAGAACTTATTCCTAATAACATTAACTAGTTATGTTCCTCCACCAGCTGAGCAGATGGAGCACAGAAACCACAGTGCAGTCTGGATCATGTGTCCAGGGTACCAGGCGGAAGGAGACCCAGACACATGATTCAAAACCTGTACTGTCCTGGTGAATCCCATGACCAGTGTAAATAAGATGCACACCTTTTATCTTCAAATGGCTGCTGCCATCTATCATACCCCAACATTAAGTCCCCCTTTATCCTTAACTATAGTGACGACACCACACCAATGTTGGAGTAAAAATGGCCATAGCAGCCTTTTATTAACCAATATAAATCCATATAAAATATATATATATATCTGTAACCTTTTAACGTAACAAAATAAACCTTCAGTTTCTCCTCCTGGTGGTCAATGACGGCACTCCCAACGTAACTTCTGTTCCACATCTACACTGTGGGCCTTCTATCATAATAGGCCTATGGCCGTGATAACATCAGCCCAAAGACAACTCGTTACCCGCAGTGTCACCATTACCATCTTCAGCTAATCAGTGTTAACTGTACACACCAATAGGGGCCCATAACCGTTGAGTCCCCCCACACTTCCATCTCCAGGGTTAGTTACCATCATCAAAGACCACCACCACCGCCAATGCTAACAAGGGTGACCCCCTCACCCTTGGGAGCCCCTCCACACACGCAGTGCCCTCCGAATCCCCTCCTCCAAACCCAGGGACCAAAGATCAATGCCGACTTCAGACAGGTGAACCCCATCCCTTCGCAGGTACAGCCCCACATCCTTCTCCAACTCCCAATGACGAACTACCAAACCTCCATTCCGTATAACAAATTGGCCCACCCTTTTATTCACCTTAATCCTGGTTTTGTTTATGCGGTCTACCGACCGTGCCAACCTCCAACTTGTCCTGGCCACAATATCGGACCAAACAATCAACATCTCAGGGAAGGAAGTCCTCAAACGCAAGAAATCAATCTTAACGTCCTTTATGAGCTCCCGGCTGGGACGTCCACCCAGGTCGTTGCCTCCAACATGGAGCACCAACACATCTGGTGGTCTATCCAAGCGCGCGAAGTGTTGTACTTCCGGCAACACCCTAGCCCATTGCATTCCTGGCCTGCCTACCCAACGTATACAAGCATCCTCCCTGGGAATCCCTAACTGTCTCCCATTAGGTCTCATATCTGCCCGTTTTGCCCCCCAAAACACATAGGAGTGGCCCAATATCCATACGAGACCCCTCTTGATTCCACCTAAAAGAAAAGAAAAGACCACAGATAACCAAAATCAAATAACATACCATGATCAATCCCCTTACCCAAAAAACAGACCCCCATCCATCCCCAAACCATTACTGAGCCGCACTTCACTCGACAACTAAGTGTGGCCGCACATATGAACGAAATCTCCTAGACTCCCAGCGGCCAATGCGCTTAACAGACGCTTCGTCCAACCCACATCGGGCCGCCTCTGTGGCCGCTCCAATGCGGAAGGAGTGCGAAGCATACTGCGTACCATCCAGACCCCCTGCGTTCAAGCATTTCTTAAAAACTGCCACAAACTGAAATTTTGTTAACGGAGAACCGTCGTTGTGGATCAACAAAGACCCCTCCCTCAATAGACGTTGCCCCAAAAATTCCCTCATCGCACTCACCGGGCATACTGGAGAATCTGGCATCCGATATAGCTGCACCTTAACCCCTTTTCCAACCTGATCTGTTTTTGACCGTCTCAACCATACCTCCAAGCTAAACCCCGTGACCTTCACATCCTGTACACCCATGCCCCCCGAAACCTTCTTAGAAGAGCTAACCAGTTCACCTATCCTAAAGGCACCAAAAAAGGCCAGCGAAAAAGCTGCCCGGAACAACAGCACCTCGTAATCTGACGCACATCCCTTGCCCAACTGATCAGATACCACCCGCAAGTTGTTAAAAGTCAATGGCCTCCTCATGTCTTGACTTTTACGCGACCGCCGATAACCTTTCATCGCTTGTCTTACCAAAAAATCCTTGGTAAAATCCGTCCCCCTTGCAACTTGAACAAAAATGCCAGACCGGCGAGCTTGCGGTCCATCATCGAAACCGAAACCCCCTGCTCCAGATTCCTGGAGACAAAATACACAACCAGCAACCTAACGTCCCCCACTCCAGGGTCCATACCAACTTGCCTGACAAGCGCCCACCACTCGGACCACACTTTTTCATAAGCCCCCCAAGTGGATACACTCACCGAGCCCTTTATCCATCCTGCGAGGGATCCCAAACGATCGACCACAGCCCTCGGGGACACCGAACCCCTTGCTGATCCGCCGCCGGAGCCAAGTCCCGAAATTTGTCCCACTGGAAACGAGACAAGGCATCAGCCAACGTGTTATCCACCCCCGGAAGATGTACCGCATACAAGAAGATATTCAACTGTAGGCAGCGCAGCACCAGGTGCCGCAACAGCCGAACGACCGGTGGTGATGAAGCTGAAATGCGGTTAATCACCTGCACCACCCCCAAATTGTCGCAGTTCAATCGGATCTTCAAATCCCTGAACGACTCACCCCAAACTTCCACCGCCAGCACCACCGGAAACAGCTCCAGCAGCACCAGGTTTTTGCAGAATCCCGCTTCCTGCCATTCCTTAGGCCATGGTTCAGCACTCCAATGCCCCTGGTAAACTGCCCCGTAACCCGACGACCCAGCTGCGTCCGTGAACAGCTGCAAATCGCAATTGCTCAACGGTCCCGCCAACCACAGTGATTTACCATTGTATGTGGACAAAAAGTTGTCCCACACCTTCAGATCAGCCCGATGTTCACTGGTCATCCTAATAAAATGATGAGGGGACTTTATCCCTGCTGTAGCTGCCGCCAGCCGTCGGCAGAACACCCTGCCCATGGGAATTATGCGATACGCAAAATTAAGCTTGCCCAGCAATGACTGCAGGCCTCTAAGCTGAATCTTACGCAACGTCACCGTCGTCCGGATCTCCCTTCTCAAAGCCACCAACTTATCCTCAGGCAATCGACATTCCATTGCCTCGGAGTCAATGACTATGCCCAAGAAGCTAAGCACAGTAGTAGGGCCTTCCGTTTTATCCCGTGCCAACGGGATACCAAACGTACCAGCCATGTGTTGTAACGTGGCCAACAGCATAGCACACGTCTTAGCTGCTGGGGGGCCAACGCATAGGAAATCGTCCAGGTAATGAATTACCGAATTCAAACCTGACACGTCCCGAACCACCCACTCAATAAATGAGCTAAAAGTTTCAAACAGTGCGCATGAAATCGAGCAGCCCATAGGCAAGCAGCGATCGACATAAAACCTACCCTGCCAGCAACACCCCAACAACCAACAGCTGTCCGGGTGCACCGGGAGGAGGCGAAAAGCCGATTCGATGTCTGCTTTTGCCATAAGCGCTCCCTTCCCACAACGGCGTACCCAACCCACCGCTGCATCGAACGACGTGTATGAAACCGTGCAAGCGTCAGGGTCAATCGCATCATTGACCGATCCGCCTTTGGGGAATGATAAATGGTGTATAAGTCGAAACTTATTCTGCTCCTTCTTGGGAACCACCCCAAGCGGAGAGACCACCAAATTCGGCAGCGGTAGTTCCTGAAATGGCCCGGCCATCCGGCCCAATGCCACTTCTTTCCCCAATTTTTCCCCAACCACCCTGGGATGACTCAGTGCAGAGCGTAAATTTTTAGCCACCGGCGGAATAATAGTCAATGAACTAGGAATTCTAAATCCTTCTAGGAACCCTTCCCTCAGCAGCCGCGCTGCCGCCTGGTCCGGGTACCTACTTAGGAAAGGCTGCATCTTTTCCACCTTCACTGGTGTCTTCCCTTTTGCTACCCATTTCTCCGGGGCGACTTTTCCCTTTCTTAAAACAACGGGATCCGGGGTGAGATCCACCGCAACCAGAGCATTCGTGTCTGAAACGACAGGCGCCCCCGAACTTACACGTCCCGTCATTGTATTGCCAACAGACGCCCCACTTTTTTGCGGCCGGCTGTCCGGGTGACGCAGAACCGCCGGCCCCCCCTGGAAAAAACTGGTTCGGGGCCCGAGCCGAGGACATGAGCCTCATCCAGAGGCTAATGTCCTTGTGGTCCCATCGGAGGGAGGGGCGCACCGCCCTCCGTTGCCGGAACTGCTCATCATACCTGAGCCACGCTGTACCCCCATATACCCTGTAGGCCTCCCCAATGGCGTCCAAGTAGCAAAAGAGCGCCGAACAATGTTCAGGGTTCTTTTCGCCAATTACACTTGCCATAATCGCGAACGCCTGCAGCCAATTAGCAAACGTGCGCGGTATCAACCTATACCGCCATTTCTCTTCATCCTCCTTCTTACTGTCATCTGGCTTAACCCTGTCCAGATTAAACTTCTCCAAGGGCAGAAGTGAAAAAATCTCCACATACTCCCCTTTCACTATTTTTTCCCGGACTTCCGACTTCAAATGTGCCCCAAGCGGCCCTTCAAAGCAAACGTACACCTCGCATTTTGCGGCATCCGCAATGCGAACCACGTCCGTCCTTTTTTCCCCGTCACCTGAAGCAACCCCACTAGTGGCCGGAGCGGACACCACTGGGGGCCCCGTCCCCGTGGGGGGCGGCACACCCCCCGCAGCCGGAGGGGGCACTGCCCCAACCCCCGGCGATTCTGCACATGTAGGGACCCACACTGCAGTATGTGGCGCCTGCCCATCCGTACCTGGTGCGAACCTCTGGACCAATTCCCGCAAACCCCCCAACAAAGCCTGCAACTGTCCATCCGTGCCCCCAGAAAATGGTCCTGAATCCGCTGGCTGGGGACCGGCCGTCCCAATAGCCCCCGATTGCGGCACACCCAATGTGGTCCCAGACCCCCCCACATTAGCCGCCCCCAACAACCCCTGCAAAGCATTGGTCAGTGTGTGAGAGGACACAGGAAGTGACTTACCGGGCCGACCAGGGGGTGTCCCCGCCGCCGCTGTTCCCGAATCCGATGGCGCCGAATGCTCCTGCCTCTCTTCCTCCTCAGACCCGCTCACCTCTCCCTCGGACCGGTCACCGGGGGCTTGCAGGGGCTCCGTGTCATCCATCCCCGGGGAAGAGGGCCTGGATGCTGCCGTCTCCTGACCGCGCTGGCTCCGCCTCCCGACGCTGGCTCCTCCCATCGCAGTTACCATCTTCTTCCTATGCGCACTGGATGCCTGACTGCTGGGCCTCCCACTCCTCCTGGAAGGGGTATCGCTCCGGACTTCCGAGCCGCCGGCCGGGGATGGGGAAAGCCCGGCGGCCGTTGACGTCATCCTCCCACGCTGAGACCTCCCCCTGGCTGCGTGTACAACACAGGGAGCGTCTGTCACCTCACGCTGCCCTCGACGAGCGGGTGGGGGGGAAACGCTGGGTCCTGCCGACGCCCCGCCCACTGAGCTCCGCCGATGACGAGGATTCCGTCCGGGAACCACCACGGCAGAAACCGGGTGTCGTTTCGCCGGTGGTCCCGACGGGTCCCGCTCCGGGGGGCTCCTAGTGTGGCGTGCAGCTCTGGGGGAGGCTTCTGGTGAAAAACGCTCCGGAGGCCGCGACCTCCGGGCGCGTGGAAGGTCCTGTCCCCTCACCTCCTCTCCAGCCTGAGGTCCGAGGAGTCTAGCCACTTGGCTGCGCAGCCATCCAGGGCCATGGGTGTTTGCAGCAGCTCACAGCTGTGCCAATAAGCTGTCTAAGTCAGCCATTGCTCTCTAGCCTGGGGACACAAAACTTCTTCCTCTCTGTAACTCTCCCCACAATGCTGCCCGGGACACCTCCTGCCCCCTAAATAACCTAAACCCCTCCCCATTCAACATAACCTGTACCCAATCCCTTTACCATAAATCCAAAACAACTTCAAGTTTAACCCTTGCTGTACCCTTATCCCCCTGTCATGCTGGCCTTCTGCTAGCTTCATTTCCTTCCACCTGCTCCAGGCCTCTCTTACAGGTGGCAACTCTACTCCCGCTGCTGTCAATCAAAGTCAGTGAGCCAATTAGGAAAGAAAGGGGGTGGGGCGGGCTGCAGCTCTGTGTCTGAATGGATGAAGGGAGCTGTGGCTCAGCTCGGGTGCCCCCATAGCAAGCTGCTTGCTGTGGGGGCACTCGACAGGTGAGAGAGGCAAGGAGCAACAAATAGGGACCTGAGAAGAGGAGGATCTGGGCTGCTCTGTGTAAAACCATTACACAGAGCAGGTAAGTATAACATGTTTGTTATTTTTAATGAGGAAAAAAAAAGGAGACTTTAGTATCACTTTAACCTTCATCTAGGTTTATTACCCTCCATAAAATTTGTATGCATGTTTAGCCATCACAGTGCCGTGCTTTATGATGGTATGAACCAAGATTCTCTATAGGAATATTTTGGTGACATGGCATTACTGCGGTTACTCCCATACCTAAAAGTGGAGGCCTGGCAGCTTTATTAAAGTAAATATACATTAAGGGAAAGTAAAAATGGTACAATATATGCAAACGATTTATGTTGGATAATATTATATATACATACACACAGTCTTTTTATGTGTACAAAGGTGTGTACTGTAGGGTTTGATTTATGGCCTAACACAGCTGGCAGGCAAGTTGCATTTTCTATATCAAACAGGCCTGTTACTTGCAGGGGATTGTAAAATGTACATTTTGTGTAATCAGACTAGAAAAGAATAGCAAAATCTGCATGGGGGTTTTTAGTGCTATTTGGTAAGAAGGCATTCATTCTTTCTCCATCAAGATGAGAAGGTCTAGAATAGTCTAGGGTGAATGGGACTCTCAAGTAGGGATGAGCTGAACACCCCCCGGTTTGGTTCACAGCAGAACATGCGAACAGGCAAAAAATTTGTTTGAACACGTGAACCGTTAAAGTCTATGGGGCACGAACGTGAAAAATCAAAAGTGATAATTTTAAGGGTTAATATGCAAGTTATTGTTATAAAAAGTGTTTGGGGACCTGGGTCCTGCCCCAGGGGACATGTATCAATGCAAAAAATAGTTTTAAAAACGGCCGTTTTTTCGGGAGCAGTGATTTTAATAATGCTTAAAGTGAAACAATAAAAGTGAAATATTTCTTTACATTTTCTACCTGGGGGGTGTCTTTAGTATGCCTGTAAAGTGGCACATGTTTCCCGTGTTTAGAACAGTCCCTGCACAGAATGACATTTCTAAAGGAAAAAAAGTCATTTAAAACTACTCGCGGCTATAATGAACTGTCGGGTCCCGGCAATACAGATAAAAGTCATTGAAAAAAATGGCATGGGATCCCCCCAGTCCATTACCAGGCCCATTGGGTCTGGTATGAATATTAAGGAGAACTCCGAAAAAAAATTTAAAAAAATAATTGCGTGGGGGTCCCCCAAATTCCATACCAGGCCCTTCAGGTCTGGTATGGATTTTAAGGGGAACCCCGTGCCAAAATGTAAAAAAAAATGACGTGGGGGTCCTCCCAAAAATCCATACCAGACCCTTATCCGAGCACACAACCTGGCAGGCCGCAGGAAAAGAGGGGGGGATGAGAGAGCACCCCCCTCCTGAACCGTACCAGGCCACATGCCCTCAACATGGGGAGGGTGCTTGTTGCATGTGGCAAAGCACCTTGTCCCCATGTTGATGGGGACAAGGGCCTCATCCCCACAACCCTTGCCCGGGGGTCTGCGGGCAGGGGGGTCTGCGGGCGGGGGGCTTATTGGAATCTGATAGCCCCCTTTAACAAGGGGACCCCCAGATCCCAGCCCACCCCCCCGTTTGAAATGGTAACGAGTACATTGTACCCATACCATTTCACAAAAAAAGTGTAAAAATGTTAAAAAAAAAGTCCTTTATTAAAAAATAAAAATGTCCCACAAAGTCCGTTCATCTTCTATTGTTCCGCCGACAGACCGAAAAATAAAACAAAAAATATCCGCCTCCATGGGAGGCACCCGCTGTATGAGGCTTCAGTGCCAATGACAGTTCTTTTATAACTGAGGGCGGGGCCACACGGTGACGTACCCAGGTGACCCCGCCCCCCTCTGACGCACAGGGACTTCCCAATGGCTTCCTCGTGGCGTCAGAGGGGGCGGGGTCACCCGGGTACGTCACCGTGTGTCCCTCTGTCCCTCTTTCTTTCTCATTTGTCCCTCATTTTATGTCTGATCTATATAGATGTATATAAAATGCACGTTTTATGTATCAGAAAGTGTTTTCCAGTGCTAAACCTTTCATTTTATTTCTATATTGCTGCATTTGTACATTTCAAAAGCCAATATAAAGGAATAGTAGTGGTAAAAAAGCACTTGTGGGTTTAACCAATCTTGTTTTTTTGTACAATTCTCCTTTAAGGGGGCGTGCCAGGGGGTGTGTCCTATGCCTGCATACCTTTGCTGATAGGTGTCCCTCTTTCTCATCTCAAAAGGTTGGGAGGTATGCTGAAGGCTGCTGTCCGTTGGGATAATTACTCTGTTGGATTTTGTCATCTGTTGCAAGTATCTTGTGAACTTTTTTCTGTGCTGGGAGTTAATAAATGCATTCTCTGGAAGAACTGGGTTGCTGCTGAAATGACTCGCATTATAGTAATAATTCATTAATATTTATCATCCCACTACTATATCACTACAATTTAGAGAGAGGGATAGAACTTACACAGGTACAATATAAACCTACCACACACTTGTAACTTACCTATTACCTTCCAGCTCACACACCATCTTGACAATTGGAGTCCAGTCAAATGCATCGGGATCCTTCCTCAGCCACTTCTCTACCTCTGCTCGGTTATTCTCTACAAAGTCAGAACTAATGATATTTTTGAAAACTTCACAAGCAGAGAGAAGCTGATAAATTGTGGGTCCACCTCCAAAGTCAATTAGTAGGTCTCCTTTAATACAACCTTAGGGAACAAAAAACAAAGAATGGATTTTTCCTTTCTAAGTGTAAATGAGACAAGACAAAATCCAATTTATTCTGATAACAAATTGTATAGTAGATAAAATACTTGAATGTGTGTGGTGGTCAGTTAGGGTTTGTGTAGTAAACTGGGAATTTTAAATTATATGTGAACCCTTACCTTATAAAACAAAACAAAAAAAAATGGTTGTGTGTATATAGTTAAAAAACACATTCTAAATATCTTTTTTTCATAAGTGATCACATAGTCTCTGTATTCAGCTGCAAAGGGGCTTGGAGAGGTGAGGGTGGAAAAACAGCAATACACTGATCTTCCCAGTGAATGGCTGTGCAGGGAAGCGTATCAACACATGTCTGATCTTTGGAGAATAGGCAGGCTGTTCTCCCAGCACAGCCATAAAACTGACCACCCTGGAATAGATGTGCTCTTATGCCTAGCATGGTCAGCTTGAAATAGGAAAGCAGGGGGACTGGCAAGAACACCAGGTATTTCACACAAAGGAAGCAATACAAAGAGAAGAGGAAAGTACGAGGTACAAGAGACACATATCAGGAATATGAAATGTTGTGGTAACATATTCTTTAAAGTGGTTGTAATGTCTCACATTTTTTTACCTTGATGCATTCTATGCATTAAGGTGAAAACCTTCTGTACTGCAGCTTCCCCCCAGACCTCCCTTGTTCTTACCTGAGCCCGTTCCGATCCATCGATGTGCACGAGCCCAGTGGCTCCAGCCGCTGTCTCTCTCCTCATTGGACAGATTGATTGCAGCGGGAGCCTCTGCTGCTGGCAATCAAATCCTGTGAGACGGGAGCAGGGGATGGGGCCAAGTCCCGCTGTCTGTGTCAATGGACACAGCAGAGGAACTTGGGAGCGTCCCCGCCAGTGGTGGCTGGTGCTCCATTTTTTTTTTTTTAGAAAAAAAAACCTTTACAGATACTTTAATATCAACCTATCGGCTGCATTTTGTGCTTAGCCCTTTTCACCTCGCTGTTTTAAAGTGGAGGTAAGCTATTGTGTTTAAAAACACTGACAGGTAGGCTTTCTATATGTCAGAATCAGCTTTATTGGCCTAGTTGTGTACAGCATACAAAAATGTTGTCTTCAGTTAAAGTGGCACTAAACAATATGCTCATAGCCATCCACTACTTGATTGCTGTGTAATCTATTTTTCATGGAATAGTTTCTTCATGTGTTTTTCAGCCTTCCGGTAACGTCCTCCGTGAGCACTCTCCTTGTAATACTTACTTCCTTCTACAAGACACTAACCGGGGTGAAGAAAAGCCAATACTCCCTTCTGACCACCTAAAACCCTTCTATATTAAGTCCACTGCATCTTATTGCAGGTTTCATGTGTTTTGTGAATTCAGCTATCTGACGAAGATTAACCGCGGTGAGTATCTCTACTATATACAGGCCATGCATAGGGATCTCAGGAAGGGATAGTAATTAACACATTTGGAGTCTGAATAATATTCCTGGCATAGTATAGAGAGTGCAAATTGGAAATCAGGTTTTCATTAATGTGATATCCTAGGGGGAAGAAACTGTTCCAAACCGCTTCGCGCCTGTGCTTTAGCTGAATGATAACTACAGCATGGGCTTACTTTGCCGGGAGGCCATCATATGATGTCCTCCCGTGATCACGTTGCCCGTGCACCCCCAGCGGTGGGCGGGTGCCATGGTCTGTGTTCACTGAGTCCTTCGGACGCAGCTGATCAGAATGCTTTCAGAAATACAAGTGTTAATAGTTTATTTTTATCAATTAGCAAAATGGAAAGTAAATGAACAGAAGAGGAATCCAAAGCAAAACAATATTTGGTGTGACCACCCTTTTCAGATAAAAACAGCAGGTAGATTGTGTAGAACGTGTACCGGAGTGGGTTCCCCAGGATACAGCGAAGTCACAAACGAGGAAAACAACTCCACCACCAGCTCTTGTCAAAACTGAATTTTCCTTAAACGTGGTAAAGAACCTGTCATGAAGCTTGGAATACTGAAGTATTTCTCCTTTGATTCTATTACACAGTAGGGGGTCTTCTGCCCTGTCTTAAGGCTAACCCCCTCCAGATGGCTCCATGGTCTGGAAGGAAGGCATTGTTCTGTGTTTGACCATTTGTTTATGTACTTTAATTACCCCCTGGGGCTTCTCTGTGTCATTACACATATCAGGCCTCCTATTCAAGCTCCATAGGATGCAGGCGAAAGACAAGTAATTTGCCTAATGGCGGGCACGACTAAACCGCCACACCTTACCTGTTAATACCCTTAGAACAACACAAGAATAACTTTATGGGTGTGTGGTGCGGGCTAGCCTGCGGTGCAGCACAACAGTTTACAAACTTACAAAGCTCTACCGTATTCCCCTCCTCCCTTAACTGGTGTCGTATCATGCGTCTGTGTATTCCTCCTGAGCACAACGCCAGTCTGCCTCGAGTTTGTAGAAAGATCATCAGCTCTCCAATTGTGACATGACACTTTAGGTTATGGAGTCCCGGTAATCAACAGTAGCAACAATTTTGGCCTGACACAAACAGAGACCCTACTAACTACCTACAAGCCTGGTCTCAGTTCCTAGGCGCCAACAAAGTAATGGGGTGCGTGCACAATCTTACCGACCCGGGTCTGCTCTGCATCCGCTGGTGACTCTGACTGGAACAAAATGTCTCTCCAACAAGTATGCGGTCCCACAGTGTATGTTGTTTTATTCCTCTCTCATCCGTGTTCCTGCAAGCAATTCCTCGTTCCTCAGGACAGGATCTTGGACACAAGTCCCTCTCTCTCTCTCTCTCTCTCTCTCTCTCTCTCTCACAGCAGAATGACAGTTAAATATTTAATTTTAAACAGTGTTCAGACAATGAGAGCTGCTTCCCATCTTACAATTGTTCCAAACATCTTGGAGAACTAACCACAGATCTTCTGTGGATGTAGGCTGCCTCAGATCCTTCTGTTTCTTCATGTAATCCCAGACAGACTCTGTTATTTTGAGATCAGGGCTCTGTGGGGGCCAAACCGTCACTCCCAGGACTCCTTGTTCTTCTTAACACTGAAGATAGTTCTTAATGACATTGGCTGTATGTTTGGGGTAGTTGTCCTGCTGCAGAATAAATTGGGGGTCAATCGCACGCCTCCCCAAGAGTATGGCATGATGGATAAATATCTGCCTGTATTTCTCAGCATTGAAGACACTGTTAATCCTGACAAAATCTCCAACTCCATTTGCCGATGCTGCAGCAGGTAGGGTAGGTACGTATGTTTTTTTTTTAATTACCCGCACTTCTCCTTTCAAGTAAATTAAAAAATAACAGACTTACTAGGAGTGGGAAGATAGGGTTTTGGGGGCTATGGGGGAAAGAGGCATTAGAATTTTGCAATAGGCCACTTGACCTGTAGTTGCACTCCTGAGAGATAATCTTTTATTTAAATGGAGTAAATGCCCAAACCTCTTATCCATATTGCTTGGTGGCTGTTAAGGGTGGGAGGACTTATTAGAGTAGAATGCACCTATGGCATTGTGGAAGCCAATTAAGTACTGGAAGCCTGATTACATGAATCCAAAATAGTATAAATAGTCACACACATCAGCCTGATCCACCACATGTTGTACTTTTGTACCCCCTCCGCTCCCTTTAGATTGTAATCTCCAAAAGCAGGACCACCCTAATCCTTCTGTATTAACCTGTATTGTAATTTGACCTCCCTTTATATTGTAAAGTGCTGTGCAAACTGTTGTTGCTATATAAAGCCTGCATAACAAAACATGTTTATTCTACTGGCTGCCTAATGTTTACAAAGATTATGTATGTACATCATTTCCACTCTTGGTGTCTGGGTCAGAAACCCCAGAAGGATGAAATGGAGAGGGAGAATGGAGCCACATGAACTTATGCACACAGGGGCTGCTACTGCTTCTGTATTTTTTTAGATATACTTTATTGTCATTGTATACATACAACAAAATTTTTTCGGATACTCTTTACAGCAGCAATAAAACATTTCTCAAGAAAACCACACATACATACTCCTAGCACATGCCCACATATCTATTTAAATATATCAATATATAAAATGTTATTTAAAAATAAATAAATAAAAGAATGTTAAAATTCTACATAAAATTCCTAAAACACTGTACCTGATGGGATTATGGACAATACGGCCCTAGGGAAAAAACTATGCTTTAAGCGATTAGTGTGCGTTTTAAGTGTTCTATATCTTTTCCCTGATGGCAATGGGACAAACACACTGTAACCTGGATGGGTTGGATCAATACTAATAGCTTTTGCCCGCTTTTTTAATCGGCTGGCATATGCTGTGTCCAAATTGGGTAGATCTGTTCCTATGATCCGCTGTGCTGTTTTCACCACACGAGACAGGCACTTCTTATCCTCCGCCCTGCAGCTGGCATACCACACCACAGCGCAGTGGAGAAGAATACTCTCAATGGTACAATGATAGAAATTGACCAGAAGCTTTATGGGCAATCCAGCCTGCTTCAGTCTCCGAAGGAAAAACAGTCTCTGCTGCGCTTTTTTCACTAGAAAAAAAGTATTTTGAGACCACGACAACTCCCTTGTAATATGTACTCCCAAAAATGTAATAGTGTCCACAGAGGCGGCTCTAGACTTTGTGAGGCCTTAGGCAAAACTTAGACATGAGGCCCCACTCACACCCATAATGGGAAAAATTATTCAATCGATAAAAAATTAATGGTATAAATCGCCTACATTAAGAGCCTTAAATACTATGAGCTATGAATTCACAGTTTCTATAATTTTCTCTAACTAATTATCCTTTAAGCAAATATCATTAAACATAGGGTATGTATATATATTTTTTTATTACACCCACACAAATATAGATACAATTTGTGCAGCTGCTACTAGCAATGTGTTTAAGTTATAACAAAAGTCAAAAACCGTATTTCTTCATTTACATGAAGGTCAGGTTAATATAACCCAACACAGAGTTCCCCCTCACATCAGAGTCGGCAGGATTCCCCCTTACAGTGCAAGGGGAAATTTGATGTAAAGGGGAATGCTGCAAATCATGATGTAAGAGGGAATGCTGCAGACTAGTGTAAAGGGGAACTCTGATGTACGGGGGGCTCTGGTGACCAGAGATCACCTTCCACAGAGTGAATGCACTAAGGTAAGGGGGTTACTGATACCAGGGGGGACTTTTATATCAGCGCCACCACACCTTATTGTATTTACTCCCCCCTTAAATCAGTGATCCCCCTCAGACTATCCTTGCAGCACTGTCCCTGACCTCCTCTCAGGTGCACCTTGCAGGGCTCAGTCAGACGGTCCTCTCTGGACTTCAGCTTGGTGGCTCTAGTTTCATCCTATATTATCCTCTCCAGAGTCTACACACATCTGACTCCTCACGTGACCCCCGTCCTGGCAGCACTCCCGCTCTTGACTCCTCTGTAGGCTCCCCCCCCCAGAGACTGCAGACATGATACAAGAGATGGTCAGAGACTGTGCAGACATGATACAAGAGATGGTCAGAGACTGTGCAGACATGATACAGGAGATGGTCAGAGACTCTGCGGATATGATACAGGAGATGGTCACAGACTGTGCAGACATGATACTAGAAATGGTCAGAGACTGTGCGGACATGATACAAGACATGGTCAGAGACTGTGCAGATATGATACAGGAGATGGTCAGAGACTGCAGATATGATACAGGAGATGGTCAAAGATTGTGCCACCATAATACAGGAGACAGTCAGAGACTGTGCGGACATGATACAGGAGATGGTTAAAGACTGAGCAGACATGATACAGGAGATGGTCAGAGACTGCAAACATGCTGCAGAAGATGGTCAGAAACTGTGCGGTTATGATACAGGGGATGGTCTTAGACTGTGCAGACAGGCACCAAACACTAGAGCCATAGCCACAGATAATCCCGCCACACAGACAGGGTGCAGAGCTGAATAAAGAGCTTGTGAGCTGGTCTGGGGAGAGCTCTGGTGACTGCTGGGCTGGGCTGAACAGATCAGTGCAGTATGATGAACTTTCTAAACCTGCTCCACCCACCTCTACTGCTGCTCAGACTGTGCAAGCCTCGATCCGGCCAGGCCAACCTAGGAGGATCGTCCTTCTCCTGTATGTATACTGGTATGACTGCAGCTACAGAGAGGAGGCACGCAGTGTGCACAGACACAACCTCTGCTCAGGCCATTTCTACCGCACATAATGAGCATAGTGCAGCTCGCAATCCGACGCCCCTCCTTCCAGCTCTGGTGCCAGCATTCTGAGAAGGCTAGGAGGGTAGTGATCATGAGCTGTTCTCTGTGTGAGGGGGATATTACAGCTGGCCCAGTCTGGAACCTGCATGGCTTTACCCGCTTACCCTGCCAGCCTGGGGACACCGATCAGGGACATTCCCTCTCACACATGTTAGGCAAAGTTTGCCTAATTAGAGAGCTGCCTCTGATCACAACAGGTGTGTAGATTACAGTCAGGTGAACTATTTAGTTGTGACCCCTGTGAGATTGTGAGACGAGCTGTGGATGGCTTTGTATGTTGTTGTTAGTATTTAAATTTTTATTGGTTAGGCCAGCAGAAGACAGTGGGAAGATTGGAAAAGGGGGTAAGGGTGCACACTGAAAGAGTCCTAAATTGAAACCCCAGGAATTATCTTTATTGCCAACTTCCCTTGATCCAGCTTGGCATAATGTAATTATCCATATTGCATATTTTACGGGCTGCTGGAGACGATGAAAGCCTACATACAGTTATACCCACAATATATCAGGTCTTGCTCAAGCAGCTTCCCCTCTGCACAATGAACACTTACGGTTGCCCAGCACTGCTGCCATTCAGAGAACACTTTGTATTTTGTGAATACAAGGCATCATTCACCCCTCCTCTCCACCTCGTCCAATCATAGAAAACTTCTTGTATTCATTATAAAAGCACATTCTACAAGTCAGAGAAGAGATGGCAGCACCCATATTTCTATTTATCCTGAAAGATTTATTTTTAAGGGC
The DNA here is from genome assembly GCF_042186555.1 of Aquarana catesbeiana. NCBI lineage: Eukaryota > Metazoa > Chordata > Amphibia > Anura > Ranidae > Aquarana > Aquarana catesbeiana. The sequence goes on along the minus strand of NC_133333.1, from coordinate 202,399,833 downwards.
AAAGCTTGAAGTTTGCATTCTTTTAACCACTTCAGCCCCGGAAGATTTTACCCCCTTCCTGACCAAAGCGTTTTTTGCGATTCGGCACTGCGTCGCTTTAATTGACAATTGCGCGGTCGTGCGATGTGGCTCCCAAACAAAATTGACGTCCTTTTTTTCCCACAAATAGAGCTTTCTTTTGGTGGTATTTGATCACCTCTGCGATTTTTATTTTTTGCGCTATAAACAAAATAAGAGCAACAATTTTGAAAAAAACGCATTATTTTTTACATTTTGCTATAATAAATATCCCCCAAAAATATATAAAAAAACATTGTTTTTCCTCAGTTTAGGCCGATCGTATTCTTCTACATATTTTTGGTAAAATAAAATCACAATAAGCGTTTAATAATTGGTTTGCGCAAACGTTATAGCGTTTACTAAATAGGGGATAGTTTTATGGCATTTTTATTAATAATTTTTTTTTACTAGTAATGGCGGCGATCAGCGATTTTTATTGTGACTGCGACGTTATGGCGGACATGTCGGACATTTTTGACACATTTTTGGGACCATTGTCATTTATACAGCGATCAGTGCAATTAAAATCGCACTGATTACTGTGTAAATGGCACTGGCAGTGAAGGGGTTAACCACTAGGGGGCGGGGAGGGGTTAAGTGTGTCCTAGGGAGTGATTACTAACTGTGGGGGGATGGGCTGTATGTGTGACGTCACTGATCTCTGCTCCGATGACAGGGAGCAGAGATCGAGTGACACTTGTCACTAGGCAGAACGGGGAGATGCTGTTTACAACGGCATCTCCCCGTTCGTCCTCTCCGTGGGGCGATCGCGGGTATCCCCGCGGCGAACGAGTCCGCGGGACCCGCAACCTGACTCATGGAGCTCCCGGCCGGTGCGTGCGTGCGCCGGCGGCGGCGCGCATGCAATGGCACGCCGGGGAATTCAAATGGACGTACAGGTACGCCCATTTGCCCAGCTGTGCCATTCTGCCGACGTACATCGGCGTGCGCCGGTTGGGAATCGGTTAAATACTATAAGATTTACAAAACAAGACTGTAAAAGCATAAAGTGAGTCTGATCTGATAATCAAATTCCTAAGTTACCAAAAGTGCTGAAATCCAAACATCTTTTAGGTCTAGGCTTTACACAATAAGGTACCCCCTACCTGGAGTTGTCACCTTCTAATTCTCATTGCACACACTGTGCACACGTGTTGTGTGTTTTGCATGAATTTTAAAAGACTTCAGCACATCAAGCCATGCTTTAAAATGCAAATGTTCAATGCCAGCCTTACAGATCAACACACCCTGAGCCTGTCATGCTAATATATCTTGTAGTATGGAGTCTTGAGTAACAAGCTATGTACTACACCTGCTCCTCGGTCCCCTAGCCTACTAAAGGCAGCATGAGAAGCTGGCGACGAGTGATGTTGTCTTTGAGCTCCTTGCAGGCTGCAGTGCAATCTGGGAGTTGTAGTCTCTGCAGAGCACAGGCACCAGAGGGCCAAGTCTGTTGTTTGTGCTGTGAAAAACTACAACTCCCGCCATGCACTGGGGCCGCCGACTTTGGGGGAAAGGCTAGGAGGATGGCGCCGCGGCGGTGGAGCCTGCTATTGGATGCAGCCGACTGAGCCGAGAGCCGTCCGTGGAGGCTCATGAGCTCACACAGGCGGCGCTGGCGTCAGTCGTGCAGCGCTCGCTCACCCCAATGGCTTGAATGTACACACGATCATGGCTCACGGGGGATATTTCCTTCCACTCCCGAGTCCCCACACCTATGTCCTGTCAGGCAAGTTAGATGGCCGCGGCCCGCGAGGCCCTTTTGGGGGGCGAGGCCTAAGGCAATCGCCTAATTAAAGAGCCGCCTCTGAGTGTCCACCCTTTCCACCTCCTCACCACCTATATAAACCGGGCAATGATTGATCTTTCTTGATCTCCTATAATCCACTATTATTTCTTTAGTTTTTGCCATATTGAGTATTAAATCATTTTCTCTACACCACTCAACCAAATGTTGAATTTCCTGCCTATAAGCTGTCTCATCATTATCTTATATGAGTCCCACTAAAGTGGTGTCATCAGAAAACTTCACTATAGTGTTAGACACATGTATGGGAGTACAGTCGTGTGTGAACAATGTAAACAAGGCCGGACTTAACACACATCCCTGTGGTACCCCTGTATTCAAAATAATAGTGTTAGACATCTGATCTCCTATTCTCACCATTTGTGGCCTGTTTGTTAGAAAATCCATAATCCATGAGCGCAGCAATGGACATAGGCCCAAAGCTTTTTAACTTTTCCACTAATTTGTCAGGAACTACTGTGTTAAATGCAGAGCTAAAATCAATGAATAACATCCTAACATATGTGTTAGGGTGCTCAAGATGTGTCAAGGCAGCATGCAATGCAATAGCAATTGCATCATCTGTGCATCTATTTGCACGATAGGCAAACTGATACTTATCCAGATCAACAGGAATGCTTGCCTTAAGATGTGATAATACGAGCCTCTCAAAACATTTCATGATGATAGGAGTTAGGGCAACTGGGCGATAATCATTTAAGCATGATACCGCTGATTTTTTAGGTATTGGGACAATAGTAGTAGATTTAAAACAAGAGGGTACTGCAGCCTGCTTCAATGACAAATTAAAAATATCAGTAAAAACACCTGCTAACTGGTCTGCACATCCCCTCAGTATACGGCCTGACACCCCGTCTGGTCCTGCTGCCTTTCTGATGTCAATCTTCCTCAAATTTGACCTGACCTCATTTTAATACCAATAAATGGTCGTCCTCCACTAGTTCTTTACTATGGGTTTCACATCTCATATTTTGGCCCTCAAAGCGAGCAAAAAATTGGTTTAAGGTGTCAGGGAGCACTTTACAAACCTGTGTATTCCTAGATTTAAAATCTACCATTGTTTTAATCCCTTTCCACGTGCTACAAGAATTTTGATTTTCAAAATAAGATTCAGTGCGCTGTTTATATCTATGCTTAGCCTCCTTAATGCCTTTATTTAATTCATTCCGAGCTTTCCTATAAGCCATAGGGTCGCCCGATCTAAAGGCCACATCCCTTGCTCTAAGCTGAGCCCTTAGTGCCGGTTCACACTAGAAGCGGCACAACTTGCAGGTCGCCTCACCGAGGCGACCTGCACACGACTGCCACGGCGACTTGCAAAACGACTTCTGTATAGAAGTCTATGCAAGTCGCCCCCAAAGTAGTACAGGAACCTTTTCTCTAAGTCGGAGCGACTTGTGTCGCTCCGATTAGAACGGTTCCATTGTACAGAACGGGAGGCGACCTGTCAGGCGGCTAGGTCGCCTGACAAGTCGCCCCCGTGTGAACCGGCTCTAACTTTACCATCCAACCAAGGCTTTTGGTTTGGGAACACCTTAATAGTTTTTGTAACTAGGAACATCTCCATACAAAAGCGGATATAAGCTAGAACAGATGAAGCATATTCCTCTAAGTCTGCATCCTGTGCAAATACATTCCAATCAGTTAATTCAAAGCACTCTTGCAGGAGTGAATTTGACTCCTCACTCCAAACCTGTATGGTTTTAATATCTGGTTTTGTTCTGCAAACAAGAGGCTTATAACATGGGATCATCATTAAAGAGGTATGATCTGATAGACCAAGATGTGGCAACAAAGTAGCTTTATATGCACTGGAAACATTTGTACATACCTGATCTAAAATATTGTTCTCCCTTGTTGGAAAGTGCACATTCTTATAAAATTTAGGAAGAACCATTTCTAGCTCCACATGATTAAAATCGCCAGCCACAATCACAACCCCCTCTGGATGTGCATTCAACTGAATGTTGATAGCATCATATAATTCCTCCAGAGCCAGCTTAGAATTAACCTGTGGAGGTATGTACACAGCCACAATTATAACATTAGTAAATTCTCTTGGTATGAAAAAAGGTCTACATTTTAGCATAAGATATTCCAAATCAGGTGAACAGTATGTCCCGACAATATTGATAGTTGTACTCCAGTTATTGTTAACATATACACACAGACCACCTCCTTTAGTCTTTCCAGAGTCCGCAGTCCTATCCGCTCGATAGACAGAGCAGCCTGCCAGCTCAATGGCCTCATCAGGTATAGAACCATCCAGCCAGGTCTCTGTGAGGACAGTCACACAGCTATTTAATTTGTGTGTAATAAACCACAGCCTGAGTTCATCTATCTTGTTTAAAAGAGATCGGCAATTACTAAGAAAAAGATTTGGCAACACAGATCTATATGGGCGAGCTTCCAGTCTTAATCTTATACCTGCTCTCTTACCCCGTTTCTGTTTCCTGTACCTCCATTTCCTCCGGTGTCTCCCAAGAAAAACATCAGCACCTCCAACAGTTCCTTTGGATGTTTTAACGGCAGCCTCAGCACACTCAGCTAAGCCTGAGCTCTCCAGGGGAAGTTTTAGTGTGCTGCACCTCCACTGCTTAGCTTGCTTGCTTTTCCTCCAGTGCTTTTCTTGTTTTCCTGTCAGCTCTGCAGCAGCTGCCATGGCATCGATTGCAGTCTCAGCACACTTCCCAAAGTGCTGAATCTCTGGCAAAGCTCCTAGCAGGGCATATAGTGGGGCAGGACATGAAACCCAAGGCACTAAAGCGTAGTCCTGGCCTTCCATAGCACACACAGCATTTTTCTGCCTACAGCAAATAGCCAGCAGCTCCTCTCGCTCATAGCAAACAGTCATCCTCTCACACTGCTGTACCGAGCACCCAGCCGCTGCATCTGCATGCGCCGCCATCGTTCCCCCTTCAATCATTTTCACTCAGACCAGAAGCAGAGACTATTAGGCAGGTAGTCCTATGTTCTAATAGTTTAACTGCAGCTGCCTATAGCTTCTTGAGTGTGTACCTAAATCCTTGTGACAGAATTTTCTCTGTCCTAATGTTATTATCTCACATGCACAGTGCCAGATAGCTAGGTCTGTGCTACTGTATGTGTGTAGTGGTCACTTTCCAAAGTATATGAAAAAGCGAAGCTGTTTATAGAGTTTATATGCAGCTCCTTATATTTAGGTTAACCTGTCCCTTCTGGTCTCGGATCCAATAGCTAGTTTTGGCCCAGGGCTCAATAACCAGCATAGGCTAGAGCCACGTTAGGTATCTGACATCCACTTCTAGTAGTTGGAGGTCTGGTTGAATGACAGACTAGACAATACTGGGGACCAAGAGTAAATTGGATGACTCTGAGTTCCAGTGACACACTAAGGTTTCTGGTGGCAAAAAGCTGTGTTTCAGGCAGGTTGGACCGCAGGTCATGTCTTTAGGTGTCTGACACCATGACAAACACCACATCATGATCATCCTCAGGGGCCCGTGCAACTGGACATTGCTACAACATTCTTTTGGAGGGATCTCTAATATTAACTACATAGAGTATACACAGGTATATGTGCACAAATCCACCAGGACTCTTGTTGGGCCCTTTGCTGATAATACCTGTTTGTACATTGGATGTTATGTACTGTCATTAAACCTTTTCTTATAAAGCTTGTATTATTTCCATATTGGTGTGTATCTATATACTTATGGTTATTGTTATATGCTGGGTACAGTAGCCCCTCTGCTCCTAATTATTTTGATTAGATTATTGGTTAATATCCAAGGAAGGAAATCCCCTCTGTTTAAAGGCCCTGTCCTGGGTGGAGAGACTGACAACTTTATCATTAAATCCACTCTTGCACTTAGCGAAGGTTCTCTTATTTACCTGCATGTTAGAGCTATGGGCTCCATTCACAAAGTAAGATACTGCATAGCGTTTTTCAAAATGCTTTTTAGCATTCACCAAAATATCGCCAGAGTTACTGCATGAGTTAAGCCAATGTCCTTACCACAGGTTGTCACTAGCTGGTTGCTAACCAGTTGCCGACCGGGCCATAGCTGAATGACAGCTATAGCCAGGCTGGATAACTCTGGGTGGCCGTCACATGACCTCCCGGAAACGCGCTCCCGCGCTCCCACTGGGGCACGCACTTGGGAATGTATGTGACCATCGGGTCCTCCGGATCCGGCGAGTCACGGAACAGGGTAAAGGGCAAATGACAGTGGCCCCTTACCACGTGATTGCTCCCTCCAATGACAGAGCGATCAGTTGTCAACAGACCGGAGCATGTCTGGTTCGGTTTTTCCCCTCTCCTCGCACCAATCGGCACAATGTGCAAGGAGAGGAAGGAGCCAGGTGCAGCAAAGCTGTTGGCTGGATCTGAAGTGCCCACAGTAATGATCTCTGCCCATCCTTGGCTCATCCATCCATCCATACATCCATCCTTTCATGCTCCATCCATGGCTCATCCATGCTCCATCCATGTTCCATTCGTGTCCAGCCATGCTCATCCATGCCCAGCCATGCTCTTCCATGCTCATACGTGCCCGGCCATGCTCATCCATGCTCACCTGTTCCCAGCCATGCTCATCCATGTTTATCCATGCCCAGCCATGCTCACCCATGCCCATCCTTGCCCATTCTTGCCCAGCCATGCTCATCCATGCTCAGACGTGCCCAGCCATGCTCATCCATGCTCACCTGTGCCCAGTCATGCTCAGCCGTGTTCATCCATGCCCAGCTGTACTCACCCATGCTCATCCGTGCACAGCCATGCCCATCCGTGCCCAGCCATGCTCATCAATGCCCAGCCATGCTCAGCCATGCTCATCCATGCTCATCTATGCCCAGCCATGCCCAACCATGCTCATCCGTGCCCAGCCGTACTCATCCATGCTCACCTGTGCCCAGCCATGCTCAGCCGTGTTCATCCATGCCCAGCTGTACTCACCCATGCTCATCCGTGCACAGCCATGCCCATCCGTGCCCAGCCATGCTCATCAATGCCCAGCCGTGCTCAGCCATGCTCATCCATGCTCATCTATGCCCAGCCATGCCCATCCGTGCCCAACCATGCTCATCCGTGCCCAGCCGTACTCATCCATGTGCAGCCATGCCCATCCCTGCCATCCCACTGACAGCTGATAACTCATTGGTTGTTAAGGACACGGCAGCTGTCCGCTCCTTAACAACCAGGTCGTTTACTGGTTGTTAACCACTTGCCGACCAGCCGCCGTCATTCTATTGCGGCAGGTTGGGTCTATTGCGCGAATCCCTGTAGGTCTACGTCGCTTTGTGCAATAGATACAGTGGGCACGCACACCCACGGCGTGTGGCCAAGAAGATGCGCATGGACGGCAGGCGCGATGCCCGCTGCCCACCCGCGAGCGCTCCACAGAGAGCCAGAGTGGGGATCTGTTTACATTGACAGATCCCCACTCTGGCTCTCTGTGGAACGCTCGCGGGTGGCCAGCGGGCATCGCGGCCGCCGGCCATGCGCATCTTCTTGGCCACACGCAGTGGGTGTGCGTGCCCACTGTATCTATTGCACAAAGCGACGTGCAATAGATACGAGAGCCAGAGTGGGGATCTGTCAATGCAAACAGATCCCTGTTCTGTCAGGGGAGTACAGAGTGATCGTCTGTTCCTTGTGATTAGGAACACCGATCTCTTTGTATTCCCAGTTAGTCCCCTCCCCCCAGAGTTAGAAACACCTCCTAGGGAACACAGTTAACCCCTCAATCGTCCTAGTGTTAACCCCTTCCCTGCCAGTGACATTTATACAGTAATCAGTGCATTTTTATAGCACTAATTGCTATATAAATGTCACTGGTCCCACAAAAGTGTCCGATCTGTCCGCTGGAATGTTGCAGTTCAGCTAAAAATCGCTGATCACTGCCATTACTAGTAAAAAACAAATAATAATACAAATTCCATAAATCTATTCCCTATTTTGTAGATACTATAACTTTTGTGCAAACCAATCAATCTACGCTTATTGTGATTTTTTTACCTAAAATATGTAGAAGAATACATATCGACCTAAACTGATGAAGAAATTTGTTTTTTTTTGGATATTTTTTATAGCAAAAAGTAGAAAATATTAGGGGTTTTTTTTCAAAATTTTCCCTTTTTTTTTTGTTTATTGCGCAAAAAATAAAAACTGCAGAGGTGATAAAATACCACCAAAAAAAGCTCTTATTGTGGGGAAAAAAAGGACATGAATTTTGTTTGGGTATAATGTCACACGACCGCACAATTGTCAGTTAAAGCGTCGCAGTGCCGTATCGCAAAAAATGGCCTGGGGCAAATCCTTCTGGGGCTGAAGTGGTTAACAAGCAGGTCATTTACTGGTTATTAAGGATGTGGCAGCTGCCGGTTCCTTAAATATCGCATGCAAGGACTACTACATTATTCGCCGCATTTTTTATTTATTTTTTTCTTATCAATTGACTTTCACTCCTGTTTTATGCAGTATTTAGAGAGCTATTTTTGCTTTATGCAGTAAATACTAGTAAATTGACATTTTCAGGATCGCATGCGGTAGTTGGGAAAGCACCTAAATACCACATGTAATCTAGTTCTGTGAATGGAGCCCAATATCCTGTTGGTGGGGGCTATTTGTTATAACCCCCCCCCCCCCAAAGTTGGCAACAAATGTAAAGATTGGAACAATATACAGACATACACATAGATTAATGCTTCCAGGAATAATTATAGAAGAAAAAGGCAAATTGGTCGCACACCATGGAAGGAAGAACTTCTGTGTAATACTTGCTTTATTTTCAAAGTGCCAAAGGACGTAAACAGGACGTTAGAGGAACATTGGTACCGGTCTACCAATGTCCCTGTAACGTCCTGTTTACGTCCTTTGGCACTTTGAATATAAAGCAAGTATTACACAGAGGTTCTCCATTCCATGGTGTGCGACTAGGATTTCCACCTTTTCTTCAAGCCAAACCTGAACACTTCTGGTGCCCCAAGGAGAGTAGTAATGCAGTGCACATAGCATGCGGCAGCAAAACGCGGGTGTAGCCAAATTGCTTTTGCTGACATCATCACCCTGCCCCGCAGTGATGCCGAACCTACTTCCAGACAGCTGCCCATAGCTCCTGGCTAGCAACAGATTTGTGTGTGACTATCTCAGGTACTTGTGGAGTCACAGCGCGGTCTCATCAAATGTGTCCGGGTTTCAGTCCGCCTGAGACCCGGACACATGATTCAAAAAATGGACTGTTCTGGGAAGTCCCTCTTCGTCTCTGCCCCCCTACCATTGTCTCATGGCTCCACCCCCTACCCACTTCCCAGTACCAACCAAATATCATTTTGTGCTACTAAATTGTATGGAATTTGATAGAGCCCACCCAAGCAGCAACAGACCCCACCACAGCAACAATAGATCCCCCCCCCCCACACACACACACAACGACAGACCTCCCCCCAGCAAAAATGAATCCCCTGCAACAAAATACCACCCCAGCAACAATAGACCCCCACAAAAAAATAGATCCCCAGTGACAATAGATCCCAAGCAGTCAGCATCAATTGACTCTCCAGCACACTTTGCCATAGAATACATTCAGTGCTGGAGGTGCCGGAACTGCGTTCCCCTGCGTTCCCGCTGAAAAAAAGCCCTGGTTCTGGGTTAATCCTGGACAGGTGGCAACCCTATGTTCGACCAATCTTCCTTTTTCTTCAATTACTATTGATGGTGGTGATCCGGGGCCAGCACCCACGAGGAATTCCTTATCCACAGTCTGAGCGGTGTTACACTCTTTAGGGATAATTATATCTCAAAAATACAATTCATTTATCTAATTTCTAAAAATTGTAGAAAAAAAAAAAAAAAACATGAATACATCAATCATGATTCTGAGCTTTGACTACAGCTTTTTTGTATCATATTCCTGCAGCGGTAAAGCTCATAAATAAGCCATTTGTTTACCTGAAGTGAAAACTTCATGAAAATTCTGCAATGCAAAATCAACCCATTCTCTGGCATATGTTTCTTGTTTGGGGTCATAGTATGCTTTGCAATATGCTAAAGCGCCAAACTCATCAATGTAGGTTTGAGGTGATGTGTATGGGGTGGTCTCCATGCTGATCTTCTCTCCAGAATAGTCAAGGTATCTTGGGTCTATCAAGTGCAGCTGGACTGTCACTGAACGGGAAATAAAATCCACTGTGATCGGTATGAAAGGTCAGAACAGGACAACCATCCTTCTCGGCGAAAAAGTGATGGAATGCATTGGGGGGGGGGGAGTCAGGCCGTGTCCAATAGTGTGGAGAGAACCCTGAGAGGTAGCCAGGAATATGGAGCAATGCTTTTGCTACAATGACCAGCCGATTGCAAACCTTTGTCAGAGTTTTCTCCCATGTTCTTGTGTACAGTCATTGTTCATGCGAGCCAGTCTGCCCTGATGATTGTAAGCACAACGTGTATTTTATATAAAGCCTTTTTACAAAATGGTATCACCCTATGTGAGGTTCTGCTTTGTTTCCTTCCTGTGCTGCTATTATATCTGAATAATTCGGAGGGTCTCTTGGGGTAAGCACTGCAGCTGGACAAGCATACAGAATCAGTTTACACAGCAGCTATTTATATTCCAAGTGCCGTGTGCCAACCTTGTTTAAAGTGGTATTAAACCCAAAACCAAAATGTAATATATTGCAGATTACCAACCATTAGATGTGGCGGCTGCATTCGTGTTTTTTTTTTTTTTTTTTAAGGCTTTTTTCCCTTCTGTTTTCACCTGGTGATCTGTCCAGTAACACACCTCATGTACAATGTATTAGAGTGCCTAAGCTCTGGATAAAGGAGCAACAGAGACACCTTTGGACAGCAGCATAGTCAGTCTTGGGGAAGAGGAGTACTAAAAAAATTGAAGCCGAATTCCAGCTAACACTTTTTAAAGGAGAAGTACAGCCAAAGCTTGTTTGGCTGTAACTCTCCTGTGGATCACAGGAGGGCAGTTCATTTTGCACTCCTGTGACCTGTTTTCAGCAGACAGTGGGCTGAAGTCCGCTGTCTGCTAACGTCACTCAGCCAGTCCAGGCTCGGGCAAGATTGTGATAATGTAGTCAGGATCCACTCACATGCCTGGACCAGCACCCAGATCAGCCTCCCAGCAAGCCGCTGAGAGCCTGAGCCGACTGCTCCTGCCCCCTCCGCAGCCCAGTGCTCCAGCGAGAGTGGGGGGGGGGGTTGGGCAGAGCAGAGAGTGGTGACTGACAGTCACCAGATCTCTGCTCGGGGAGCTGTGAGAACAGAGCAACCGCTGGTGTTAGATCAAATGGTTCTCAGTGTTAGAGTCACCGGGGGACAGATGCAGCATCGGGACGATGCTGCATCCACCTAGCTAAGTATAAATATGCAAATACCCTGATTTTCATACTTCCCTTTTAAGCAGTGACAGCAAATAGTTTTCTTCCTTTTGGGATAAAGGTTTTACATAAATAAAAGCTGATCATTGTAAGCACCCTTTTCTCACCTCGTCTTTCAGGACAGCAGCTGGAGAGAGCGCAGCTCCACCCACTTCACAGGAAACACTACAGTCATTTCTTTAAAGCCTGGACACTTCCACCATGGCCTCAGTTGTAGTGTTTCCTCCAGCCATGGTGGAAGCGCTGCAGGGGACCAGGGTTGTGCTGCGCTCTCTCCAAATGGAGAAGGGTTAGGGCATACCTGGTGCCGTTTTTTTCTTGTCTGCTGACCAGCCCAACACCCCCCCTGATGGGTGGGTGGTGTCCCAGTGCCTTTCCCTTTTTCAAGACTAGCGAGGGCAGAGGTTGGCGGAGAGTCCTTCACTGATAGACCAGGGGGCGGGCGGAGTGCGGGGTGTGCTCTAGGTAGTGCGGCATCTCTGGTTTCCAGCCTGCGCTCTCTTCTGGGTCATGAGTGCCGGGTGACGTCATTGCCGGATGGGGCAGGACTTCCAGTAGCACGCAGCGGCTTCCGGTTTGGGCCGCTGGAAACACAGGAGAGGGAGGTGGCCTCGGCGGGTGCAATTTCCGGTCCTCGCAGCGGCGAAAGGACAGTGAAAATTTTAAATAAAAAGGCTGCTGGACGCTGCTGAAACCCTGGGAGGGATGGAGCCAGAGGAACCAGCGGCGGTGGCGGGAGCAGGAGTCACAAGTACCAGCCAGACCCAGGTAGGAGAGGCAGTGGCCTCTGTTAGCTAGACCTGGGCTATGTTTGTTGTTTCCCTCCCTTCTGCCCCTGATGGGGGGGGGGGGGAGCCTACATCACACTCCTCAGGTGACTTCTCTGGGGAAGTGTGATTTGCAGCAGTGATGTTGTGGGGTATATTGTATCACTAACTTTTGTTTATGGGTCTGCTGGGCATGAGATCTAAATCTGCAGGATTTAATCATGGTATATTTTGTCTGCTTGGTCTTTTTTCAGGCAAAAGACTAAAGAAAAGACAAAACACGTTTCTCCTCCCCCAAGAAACGATGTGCCTCATGTAAGGCTTCCCTTGGGAATTCTTGGACCAAACCTTTATGCAGGTCCTGCATAGCAGATATGGTCAGAGAGGATACTTCTACTAAAGCACCCTCTGCTCAACCTAGTGAGATGCTCACTTCATTCCGGAAGGAGCTGGAAGACACTTTCCAGTCCTTCCGCTCCTATCTGGATAAACGTCCGGTGGCACAATCAACAGATGGTTCTCCATCCAGCCCCCACACGTCCTCTGCTACTCGGAGAGTGGTTAGTGAGTCAGAAGAGGAGGAGAGAAGTATGTCTTCAGGGTAAGACGAGGGGGAAGGCCAAGAAAAGGAGGTTTCTTCCTCCCATTATAGGTTGTCATTGGAAGAGGTGGATGACCTATCGAAGACCATACATACTACCCTCAACATCGAGGATAAGACCCAATTGTCCCTACACGACAAAATGTATCAGGGTATGGATTAGGTCAAACATTATGTGTTCCAGGTGCACAAAGTGTTGACAGAGGCTATAAAAAGGGAGTAAATAAATAAAAGTATTATCCGCACTTGGTAAAAACATCAAAACAGCAGTAAGCACTATAATCCAGACATTGGGCACAGGAACAAAATACGTAATAAAAAGTCAAATGATACATATATGTGTGTACCAAACAAAGTGCAAATGTGCAAATGCTAACCGTGACTGTCCTACAATATTCATGTAAAATCAACACAGTGCAAGACAAGAACACACTAAATGTGAATCCAGTATATACAAAGTGCAACAATAATATAAACAAACAACTGTACACATGCAAAAAGATGATTTAAGTTCATTAGAAGTCCTTGTGACACATGGATTCAGTGAGGGAAGTCACTTGTGAAGTGTGAAGCATAAAATCTAAAACTTGATCACGTGAAACCCGTCACCACAGAGAGACAAGGGGTTTACCAGAAAGCCAGCGACCACCCTTATTCAGGGGGGGTCACAAAAAGCTTGTTGGATCTGAGATCTGTTGGAGGGATGTCCTGATGTCCAAGGCGTTCTCCACTGGAGACCTCCAGATATGCCAAGCGGTAGTCAAATCCAATCCGATAGCGTTAATGTCAAAGTGCAAATATGCAAAAAAAAACTCCAATAGTGCGATATTGCCTTTAAAGTGCTTTAATGGAGGGTAATGCAATGCTGCATGTAAACTAAATGACCCACAAACGAGTCATCCGATTAAAAATAGATAAAATTGGAATTCCAAACAGATAAAAATCACATCAGCATGTGGGGGTGATCGCGCATGCGCAGAGCGTGTGTGTGTAACGTCCTGACGATCTTTTCGTCAGATATGACGTCATCAGGGTTACGTCCACATACCTGCCCCAATGCTCTAAACAATCCCTTGACAGAACAAAGGAGCACAGCTATTGGTTAGGCCAAACAATACAAGGGAACTCATAGGGTACAGGTAATGAGAGAGGTGGAAAAGTATTCCATGCGGTTATTGATAGGACAAAGATGTCCATTATCCAATAGCAACACGGACTAACTTTAGGCATAAAAGCCCATGATGAACCACTTGTGCTGCCATCATGTGGTCAAAAATGAGAAAGCTGATTAAAAGGATTATTAAAAAGTACTGGCCGATTATTAAGAATTATTTAGGTCCTCTTTTGTCGGATCGACCCAGCGTTATTTTCAGGGGCGCATCCAATTTGAGGAACACATAATAGCACCAAATGTCCCTGATCCTCCTACTAGACCTACCTTCTTTGGCGATTTTAAAGGGTATTACCTGTGTGGTAAATGTCATGCTTGCAAGATTAACACTCACCGTGGCAGGAAGATTATTGATTTTACTTCAGAGGTAAATAGATTTGGGATTTCATCCACTACAATCCCCCCGGCTCCAGCCAATACACATACAGGTTCTGAACCCGTAGATTCTAGCTTGTCTGATGTACAAGTTACACATTCAGGATTATCCAATCCATCTATATTTAACCCCCCAGGCTCTCTGGCTCCCTCCATACAGGTTTTTAAAAACCTTGTTCTGGGAGATCTGGACAAATTAAACAAACAGAAAAAACGTGTCTATATTCAATCAGACATAAAAAACGGCCTCAGATCTCTTTGTGAGAAAAAGAACCTGATAATCCGCCCAGCGGATAAGGGGGGCGGGATTGTAGTTCTTGATAAGGTCGATTACCTTAAAGAGATGTATAGAATCCTTAACGATTCAAACACTTACAGCCCTATTCCCACGGACCCCACTACACCTTTCAAAAAGGCTCTGGTCAAACTTATTGAGGAAGGTTATGCGCTAGGGATTTTAAACAAAAAGGAAAAAAGTTTTCTAGTCCCACAAGTCCCACGCATTCCAGCTATCTATTATCTTCCTAAAGTCCATAAGGACTCAGTCAATCCCCCTGGCAGACCTATTGTCAGCTGGATTGACTCAGTCACAGCCCGTATTGGTAAATACGTAGATTTTTATTTACAGCCGTTGGTTCGTTCCACGCAGTCCTATCTTAAGGACACTAGAGACACCATTATATTACTGGAAGCGGTTTCAGTTTCAGAAGGGATGCTTTTAGTCACAGCAGATGTGGCGGCACTTTATACATGCATCCCACATCACTTGGGCTTTGAGGCGGTGGAGAAACACCTATCTAGAGACAACAAGCTCCCTTCCCTTCAGCGTAATTTTATTATGCAATTACTCATATTTGCAACGGAACACAATTATTTTTGGTTCCAGAATCAATTTTTTCTACAGAAGAGGGGCGTGGCTATGGGGGCTAAGTTTGCCCCCAGCCTCGCCAACCTCTTCATGGCCCAGTGGGAGGAGGATGTCGTCTATGCGGCCCAGAGATCCGAGTTGATCCTCTGGGCCAGGTACATAGACGACATCCTCTTCCTATGGGATGGTGACCGTACATCACTTGACAGTTTCATGACTAGTCTCAATTCTAATGATAGAGGAATATCTTTGAGCTATGAGGCCAGCTCTACCAGTGTACATTTTTTGGACCTTGAAATATTTGTGGTGGACAAACATTTGGAGTTCCGCACGTATTTCAAGGCCACCGACCGGAACGGATTCATTCCCATTGACAGTTGCCATCAGGAGCAGTGGCTCAAGTCTGTTCCCCGTAGCCAATTTTTGAGACTACGACGCAACTGTACCAATGCTATTGATTTCCAGTCACAATCGCTAGTTCTGAGAGATCGATTTATTGAAAAAGGTTATGATCCCAGACATCTAGACGAGGAACTCAATAGGGCACTATCCACCGATAGAGAATCCACTTTGATAGAACGCCCCAAATCCACAGCTGAATCTATGCACAAATGGGCTTTCTTTACTACTCACTCCATTCAGTCCAAACAAGTAAAAGCTATATTCAAAAAGCACTGGAAGGTACTTTTAAATGATAATCTACTGGGGTCAGTTCTTCCTGAACGGGCGGCTGTTGTATTCAGGGGAGCACGGTCCATTCAAGGACAGATTGCTCCGAATATAATAGACCCCCCCAAAAGAGTTTCATTTTTTCAGGAATGTCAGGGTTATTACCCCTGCCGTAGATGCAATGTCTGCCTCCACAACATTCGAGGCAGACAAAAAAGTACCACTTTCCAATCCACAGTCACCTCCCTCACTTACCAGATGAAACACTTCACAACTTGTACATCACAATACATTGTCTACCTCATTACTTGCCCCTGCCACAAACAGTATGTTGGGCGTACCATCAGAACTTTCTCTATACAAATCAATGAACATGTGGCAGGTATCAAGAAAGGCAAGGACAAACATACAGTACCCCGGCATTATCTGGAACACCATAATAAAGACCCTACCGGGACTTTATTCCAGGTGATCGACAAATTTGTCCCACATTGGAGAGGTGAGTCCCGCCTCCGAGGAGTGTCACGCCTCGAGACTTATTGGATATGGGAGTTGAGGTCCTATTTCCCGTTAGGTTTAAACGTGGAGTGGGACCTCAACTCCTTTATCAACCAATCCTAAATTCCTTCCACATCTCTATGCATGTCCCTCCCTCTCTTTATTAATATTTTTATATATTTTTTTTATTTTTTAATTTTCATTATTTCAACACTTTTTCCCCCTCCCCCTCTCCCTTTTTTTCACCTATATTCACAAGCTGGTACACAGTTTATATATGGTGCACCTTAGAGGGTTATCTATTCACCCAATTGAAATTGGTCCAATCCAAATTGATCCATTCGGTCTATGCTGATGATTCTTTACAGTCAAGGAATCATAGGGATAACTATCAGATATTTGGGTCACTTTACAAATCCACACATTCCCTCCACATATATATTCATTTTAACACATTTTACAATGTGCGTTCTGGAGATTTTGTGTTCACATAATTTTTCAATTTTTTAATTTTTTATTTCAGTCCCACCTAACACACATGGACCTTAAGATACATTCACACATGCCACTCCAGTATTTTTTTTACACATTTATGCGATTCCACCTTAGTTAGTCATTTCCCAACACATTATATTTCACTATATGTGTCCCCACTTCCAATACACTTCTGGTTCACTGGAGTTCTATGCACACTTCCGGGTCATCGGGTCCCGGTCTGCTGCATAACACATTTTTTTACACAGACACCATAGAGATGCTGTTTTGTCTCATTCAGCGTCCGTTGCTTGCTGGATTGCATTGCCGGGACGCTAGGTGTATTTATTTAAGTCCCATCCCTCTGCGGTGTACGGATTGTACGTACAGCAGAGTTGAGTGGGATGTTTGCTCTCTGATTGGCCCAGTGAGTCATGTGAGAGGGAGACGTCAGACACGCCCACGGACGTGACATCATTTCCTACACAGACTGGTCATGTGGGCGTTCAGGGATAGAGGCCGGCTCATACATAGCGGCCTATTGGTCAGCTTTATTTAACACCTTTTGTCTTCTTATTGAGGATTGGCTCCTCTGGCTGACAGGGCGGTACATTCTGCCGGACTGTCAGCAGAGGAGTGCAGAGGAGTGCTGTTTTCATTTAATCTTTAAATGCTTTATTTTTGTTAGAGAGATCATAGAGTGATATATTTTTCTGCTTGTAGACCTTTATACAGTCTCCTGAGCTTCACCTTAATGTCATTCATTTATTTATATAGAAATTGTGTATGATCTTTATGTCTAGACATTCAAGCAAGTCATGTGATTGTATTCACCCAATCCAATCTCCTGGTTTTTCAGCCCTTGTGATTGGTCCTTCTCTAAATAATTTTATTATATATATTTGGCAACTTGGAGTGAGTGGTCTATTCCCCTGTTGAAGACCCCTAGGTCGAAACGCGTCGGGTACATACACCACTCTCTTTGTTGCCCATTTGTTTTTATCCACCGTGATCACGCTTTTATTTGTGTATGGTTGTTTTTGTCAATAAAAACACCCTTTTTTATCTGCACCATGTGGAGGCACATTCTTTTTGTTTCCACATTTACCGCATGAGATCCAGTCCCTCCAACTGCTCCTTTCGGGGGACCGTTTGTGAAACTTCTGATGCACGCTGGGACGGTTCGGTGTGAGGACGGTTCGTTGTGAGGACCCATCCGGTTGCCGGCCGAGATCCATACAGACCACAATCCAAGAGATTGGCGATTCCTGAGCTCCCATTCCACGTCATTTGTGACAAACTGCGCATGCGATTCCCTGTCGCTGACATGGGAATCCACAGGATCTGGTAAGAGGCTTTTTTGCACTTTCTCTGAATGACCCATTGGGACCCGGTTTCTCGGTTGGGAAGTCGCTGTATGATGCCAGGTGTTTTCTGACAACCATCAGACCATCACCACCCCTTGGAGTACTTATACCTCCTGTGCGGTTGGACATTTACATCCATCTATGGACGTTTGTGTTTCAAGGCACCTGTGGTCAATTAGTTATTTCTTGACTGTTTCACCATTTTAAAGACCTATATTCATTTGTACATGCGCTGCATTTTTCCATATGCCTATGTTGATTTTACTTCAGCAGGTACAGGGGTCACTTACCCTATAAAAACGTTCATCACATGCACGATGAAATGTGTGGTTTACCTTCTAAGGTGTCCTTGCGGCCTTGAATATGTATGGCGCACTATATGAATGCTGCATATTAGATTGGGGGAACACATAGCGAACACTGGAAAAGGTTTCAATAAGCATAAAGTTCAAAACATTACGATCTAAACCATAACCGGGACCCTAGTGGTACCACCTTTGTTGCCCTTGAAAAATATGTGCCCCACTGGCTTGGGAGCAATGGTAAGTATCTCCAGGGCTGAGACCAATTGGATATTTAAATTGTGGTCTCATGTACCTGGTGGCTTGAATGTGGAGTGGGGCATTAACTATTTTATTAATAATAGTTGATATTTGTGCATGGGCTATGATGCTTGCCTGTGTCACATATATCCTTTTCCTCCTCTGTCGTATATTTGGTGGTTTGAATGTTTTACATTCAGAGCCCCCCCCCCCCCTTTTTCATTAAGTTGTGGCTGTTATTATGAGCGCAATTTTGTTCTGACTGAACAATTTTCATATTTGTATATTACATTTTTCATTTATTTTTGTTTATTTTTTATTTTTATTTTTCAAAAGGGACAAGGTATTGATTATTTTTAGTGCAAATTTTTGCATACTCTAATAGGGAATGCTATGTTGACATTTTTAATGATAACCCATATTGGTATAGACTTATTGGCAATACATGGGAGCAGGCCCTTATAATTATATTGCTGATGCTGTTTTCTCATTTTTGACCACATGATGGCAGCACAAGCAGTTCATCATGGGCTTGTATGCCTAAGATTTGTCCGTGTTCCTATTGGATAATGGACATCTTTGTCCTACCAGTAACCGCAGGGAATACTTCTCCACCTCTCTCATTACATATGAGTTCCCTTGGATTGTTTGGCCTAACCAATGGCTGTGGTCCTTTGTTCTGTCAAGGAATTATTTAGAGCGTTGGCGCAGGCGTGCCCCTGATGATGTCATATCTGATTTAATCAGATATGATTTCATCAGATGACCCGTTTGTGGGTCATTTCATTTACATGCCGCATTGCATTACCCTCCATTAAAGCACTTTAAAGGCATTATCGCACTATTGGATTTTTTTGCTCTTTTGCATATTTGCATATTTGCACTTTGGCATTAACGCTATCGGATTGGAATTGACTACCGCTTGGCATCTGTGGAGGTCTCTGGTGGGGAATGACTTGGACATCAGACATCCCTCCAACAGATCTCAGATCCAACAAGCTTTTTGTGACACCCTTGAATAAGGGTGGTCGCTGGCTTTCTGGTAAGCCTCTAGTCTCTCTGTGGTGACAGGTTTCACGTGGTCAAGTTTTAGATTTTATGCTTCACACTTCACAAGTGACTTCCCTCATTGAATCCATGTGTCACAAGGACTTCTTCTAACGAACTTAAATCACCTATGAGATTTTTGCATATGTGTACAGTTGTTTGTTTATATTATTTTTGCACTTTATATATACTGGATTCACATTTAATGTGTTCTTGTTTTGCACTGTGTTGATTTTACATGAATATTGTATGACAGTCACTGTTAGCATTTGCACTTTATTTTTGGTACACACATATATATATATATATATATATATATATATATATATATATCATTTGACTAGTTTCTATAGCGCTGCACTTTTTATTAGGTATAAAAAGGGAGTGGAAAGTCCCAATGAGAGCCCCCTTTTTTCCAGGTCACTTAAAAGGCGTTTCCCTTTTGATGAAGACATACATTTGGAATAAGAGACCTAAGCTTGATGCAGCTTTCTTGCAGGTATCGCAGAACACCAATTTAGCCTTTGAGGACATGGGAGTCTTGAAGTACACTATGGACAAGAGGCGTTGATTCCTTGCTAAAAAAAGGCTTGGGATTCTACAATAGTCAATCTCAAACCAGCAATGGCATCAACGATAGTAGCCAGGAATTTAGAGCAGCTAAAGGGCCATGTTGAGGCAGGGACCTCACGCAAAGATCTGCTGGAGATTCTGCCAGTCCTACAGAAGGCAGTAGGTTACATGGCAGATGCCTCGGCAGAATTAGTGAGGATGACTGCAAGATCTTCGGCTTTAATTAATTCAGCAAGAAGAGCTTTGTGGGTGAAGACCTGGTCTGGCGATTCAGCCTCTAAGTCAAAGCTGTGTGGCCTACCCTCTGAGGGGGATCTGGTGTTTGGTCCGGACCTTGACGCTGTTCTGGACAGAACAGCAGATAAGGAAAAAGCCTTTCCAGCCAAAAAGAAAGTTTCACCGCAACCTAAAAAAATTTTTTGTCCTTTTCACGAGACCTAGGACTCAAATGAAACAGGACAGAAGAGACCTTGGCTGTCCCAGATGGGTTGAGGGTGCACTGGGGTGTTGTTTTGTCTCCCCAGCCAACCCAGAAAGACCCAGTGACAGTCTCCCGACTGTGGGAGGAGGGCTGCAGTCTTTTCTCCTACAGTGGGAGGGGGCAACATCCAGTGCGTTTGTCCTCAAAATAATCTCGGAAGGCTACACACTGGAGTTCTCAGAAAATCCTCCATCTCGATTTTATGTGACGCAGCTCCTCAAAGATCAAGAAAGATCACTCTTGCAGGAGTTTTTTTTCTACAGAAAGTAATCATCCCAGTGCCCTGGGAAGAGGAAGGACTAGGGTGTTATTCACATGTTTTTCTAGTTAAAAAAAACAGTCAGGAAAGTTCAGCTTAATACTGAATTTAAAGATCTTAAACAAGTCCATTCGATACAAAAAATTTTGTATGGACACGATTTATTTGGTGGGGAAGCTTCTTCACGCAGGGTGCTTCCTAGCCTCCATAGATCTCAGGGACGCATACTTACATGTTCCCATAACACCAACGTCACAGAAATATCTACGTCTGGCAATCAGAGCAGGGGGGAGTGGTATCGCACTTTCAGGGCCCTTCCGTTCGGTCTCTCCTCTTCCCCAAGGATCTTCACGAAGATCATGGCAGAAGCATTGGCACCGCCTAAGTTGGAGGGGGTCTCAGTAGTGCCTTATCTGGACTACCTCCTGTTATTTGCCAGCTCAAAAGACCTATTGTGCAGGGATTTGAAAAAGGCGCTGAGCCATTTAGAAAATTTGGGACGGCTTCTGAACAAGGAAAAATCAAACCTCATTCCTTCTCAGAGGACTATTTTCCTGGGGTATGCCATCGACTCGGTACAGGAAAAGATTTTCCTCCCAGAGGAAAAGATGATAAAGGTGCAGGCCACAGTGAAAAGAGTACAGACAAATTTATCTGTTTCACTTCAAGCAGCCATGTCCACGCTGGGGCTTCTGACAGCCTCAATCCCATCTGTTCAGTGGGCCCGCCTCCATTCAAGAGGTCTCCAACAGGCGATTCTACAGAATTGGGCCTACGGAGAGTCTTTGGAGAAACAGATCAAAATCCCCTCTCCAGTAAAAAGGAAGTTATGGTGGTGGAGGAGGCAAACAAATTTGAGCAAGGGTTTGTTCTGGACCTTTTCTGCAGCAAAGGTCTTGACAAGAGATGCGAGTTCCTGGGGGTGAAGTGCACATCTCGAAAGCCAGATGGCCCAAGGGTCTTGGACAGTAGAGGAATCTGGAAAGTCTTCCAAATGGAGGGAACTAAGGACTGTTTTCCTGGGGCTGTGGGCCTTCAAACAGATAATCAGGGGACAACACATCCAGGTGTTATCAGACAATAACACAGCAGTGGCCTACATCTCAAAACAAGAAGCAGGTGTCTTCTAAACTTGGCCCTAAAGACTCTGACTTGGGCGGAAGACAACTTGGCATCCTTAACAGCAGTGCACCCAAAGGGCAGCCTAAACCAGATAGCAGACTTCTTAAGCAGAAGAAGGGTACTAGAGTCTGAATGGAGCCTAAGCCTGGATGTTTTTCAGAGGATAGCAGGCAGATGGGTGGGCTTCCCCTGCATCACAAACAAATGCAAAAGTACCGGTCTACTTTTCTCTGAACAGACAGGACCAAGCGGCGGGTCTGGATGCACTGGCTCAGCACTGGACCTTCCTCTTGTGTTACGCCTTTCTCCCTGTGCAAATGATCCCTTTTAGTGCCTAAGAAACTAGAGGGAGAAAAAATGACCGATATATCTAGTAGCCCCATATTGGCCCAAGAGGATTTGGATTTCTACAAAAGTTAGTGGTAAAGCCCAATTGGTTGCTTCTGGTTCAAAGGGACTGGCTGACTCAGGGTCCTCTCCTGCATCCCGATGTAAGTCATCTCAGACTGGCAGCTTGGCTACCTAGGAGCAAATCCTGAGGAGAAGGGGTGTGTCTGAAGGTTTAATTCGTACCCTGCTAAATAGCAGGAAGAAGGTCACAAGGGCCATTTATTTTAAAACCTGGAAATGCTTCAATTCCTGGTGTGTTTCAAAAGATTACTCTCCACAGGAGGACCCTTCAGTTCTGGAATGTCTCCATGACGAAATGGAGAAGGGTTTGGCAGCCAGTACCTTAAAAGTTCAGGTAGCTGCGCTGTCAGTTTTTCTAGATAGATGGTTATCACTAGACCCTTTGGTCATCAGATTTTTTCTTTCAAAATGTTTATTGAAGATTAGAAAATTACATGAAATAATAACTATATCACAATAGAAAATAATGTTGGATCAGCAGTACATATTATCTGTATAGACAATTATCTCTCATCAGAATTCAGGTAATATAGTAGAAAAACTTCCTGTGTTCCAGATAGTTAGAAACAAATAGTGATAAAGCATCTAGTTCGCCCATCGCTCCTGATACCCCTAATGGGTGCATACTGTGTCATGAGGCGACTGGTGAAAGGAATAGCATTAAGTGCCATTTGTATCATTACCAGACCTAACAACTCGGAAATGACAGTGGTTTCCAGAGGTGCGGAAAATTCCTATGATGAGCATCAAAACTGAGGATACAACAATCAAGTCCTATCAGGGAGTGGCTAGGAGTATGTCCAGCAGTAGCCCGTTGACTCTGGAGGTTGTGATACTGATATAGGCTTAGAACAATCACAGTTAGAAATGAAACTCTTATCAACTTCAACTTTATAATAAAACAGAAAAGTATAGAAAGGGAAAGGAAAGTAGTAGAGAGAGAGAGGAAGGAGAGGTGTCAGATTCCAGGGTGACCACCCTGGTTATATTGTTTTGATGCCGGGGATGAGAGAGGTTCCTACGTGTCTAGCCCAAGGTTACCATATTGCTTCAAAGGTTTTGGTAGTGTTTAACATTGAGCTGACCATGTCTTCTTGGGTCATGATCCACAATATCTTTCTCCTGGCTGCTAGGAACTAAACCGTGGGTGGCTTCCATGCATTGGCAATGGTAATCTTTGCTCCCAGAAGCATAAAGAAGATCAATTTTTGGGTGTATTTGGGGATTTTTGGTATGAGGGTGTTCAGCAACGCTACTTGGGGAGACTTCGGGACTGAATGGCCTGAGACTTTCCAGATAAGGTTGAACATTTTGTTCCAAAATCCTCAAATTTTTGGGCATTCCCACCATACGTGTAGCATGGAACCAAGGGTGTGACATTCCCTAAAACATAAAGGGGAGGCTGAGAGGAAAATGACTGCTAGTCTGGCGGGTATCAGGTACCATCTTATAATTACCTTTAGGTTGACTTCTATCAAGGAAATGTTCAGTATACCTTTAAAGGCCCTCGTCACCGCTCTATGCCAATCCTCCAGGTCCCAGGTTTCCTGTAGGTCTCTTTCCCATGCTTCCATGTATGGGAATTTGGAGGCAGGTTTGGACAGTGATGCATAAATTATTGATATACCACCTTTTTGCTCAGTTGCTTGTCCATACCAACGCTCATCGTTTGTGAATTCTGGGGGAGTGGGTTTGCTTTTCCAAATGGAAGAGAGAAAATTCGAGATTTGATGAAACCTAAATCTCTCTGAGTCCGGTAGGTCTAGTTTGTTTATACAATGTTTCAAAGATAACAGGCCTGCAATAGAGAAGTAATGTCCAATACGGTTCATCCCCTTGTCCAGCCACCACTGGAATGATTTAATGTCCATACCTGGTTTGAATTGTGGGTTGTGGAAAATGTGCGCTTGAGGGCATATTTCGGATGTCAGGGAGGGTAGATGTCTTATGTCATCCCATAACGCTAGGGAATGGGAGAGAGTGGGGACATTACAGGGGGTCCAGATTTTCGGGAGCACCAAAGGAGATAGTCTAGTGTATATGTTGGGACTGCCTGTCTTTCTATGTGAATCCAGTCATGCTTCCCAAGCCCAGAGTAGACCGTGGATAATTGGGCTAGACTTGCTGCCTGATAATACCATAACTGGTTGGGGAGGCCTAGTCCCGCTTGTGACTTGGGGCTAAAGAAAATGCGTTGAGTAAATCCACCCACCTATCCATTCATCCACCCACCCACCTATCCATCCATCCACCTTTCCATCCATCCATCCACCCACTTATCCATCCACCCACCCATCCATCCATAAATCCATCCACCCACCTACTCACCTACCTGTCCATTCATCCCTGCACACCCCTTCCTGCTGGTTGTGTATATTCTGGCTATCCCTCCTCTTTCCTATATGAAAGCAGTTTATTTCTTGGAATTGTCCTAAAGCTGACCATACTCTGTCCAATCTCCTTTTTCAGCAGACCATACACAATACAGTTTGTACAATCTCCTATAGATTTGCCAACTACTATGTCATGCAAGAGCCTGCCTTGGGGAGGGGGGGGGGGGGGTGCAAGTTAGGGGGCCAGGTCTGTTTTGCGCCCCCCTAAAATTTTGACCACCAGCCACCACTGGTAGCAACATCCTGGGCGGAACGAGCTGTAGCTTCACCAAGGCGAATCTGCAAGGCGGCCACATGGACGAGTTTTCCCACCTTCACTCGTCACTATAGGATGGACCTGCTCTCGGCAGCAGAGCAATCATTTGGCAGGAAGGTCCTGCAGGCGGTGGTCCCACCCTAAGAGTAAGTACTCTCTTATCTCCTGGTGCTGTCCTGAAAGACAAGGTAAGAAAACCTTAGTTAGACTTGCCGCCGGTAATGGTATTTCTACGAGTCTTTCAGGACAGCGCTGATGACCTTCCCTTGTTTATGAATGTTAATATGGTATTATTTCTATGTTCTGCTTATATAATTTCAGCATGGCTGGAGGTGCTCGATAACGACTGAGGCCATGGTGGAAGTGTTCAGGCTTTAAAGAAATGACTGCAGTGTTTCCTGGGAAGTGGGTGGAGCTGCGCTCTCTCCAGGTGCTGTCCTGAAAGACTCATAGAAATACTGTTACCGGTAAGTCTAACTAAGGTTTTCAGTGGTAAATAGTTTTTCTTAACCTTCTAATGGCTACATCTGCAGGATAGCTTGCTCTTTTGAAAAAAAAAATAGACTTGCGGGCAGGATCATCAGGTGAAAATAAAAGAAATAATTCCTTCAAGAGTGAAAATGGTGTATAATGAACAAAACACCAAGTATTTGTAAACCTCCTTATGTGGATACCATATTCACACCGACAGACTAATGCCCTGTACACATGATAGGATTTCCGACTACAAAATCCATGGTTTCTTTCCGACGGATGTAGGCTCAAACTTGTCTTGCATACACACGGTCACACAAATCTATACGGAAATTCCAAACATCAAGAACGCGTACGACGAGCCAAGAAGGATGAAGTTCAATAGCCAGTGTGGCTCTTCTGCTTGATTCCGAGCATGCGTGGAAGTTTGTGCGTCGGAATTGTGTACACGCGATCAGAATTTCCGACAACGGATTTTGTTGTCGGAAAATTTGAGAACCAGCTCTCAAATTTTGCATGACGGAAATTCAGATGGAAAATGTCTGATGGAGCCTACACACGGTCGGAATTTCCAACAACAAGCTCCCATAGAACATTTTCCGTCTGAAAATCCTATTGTGTGTACGCGGCGTTAGTGTAAATCCACCACCACATGAAGTGCACACCTACCAGCTTTCACAAGCTGACTCGCTTGTAGCCAATACCCAACCAGGGCCTTTTACTCCAGGGATGGTAGGTGAATGGCAGATCCGACCACAACAGCCTCCAAATGCCACTTTCAGGCAGCTAATCTCTGGATATCACAGGGGCACAAAGGGAAAAAGGGAGGAGCGACATGCTGACGTCACTGCGCTGTTTAACGCCTTGAAAGGACGGGCGTTTGTATCGTAGCCGGCTGGCTTACTATTCATGTTTGATACACCTTACCCAAATGTAAGTGATACTGTTTTTATACAATAAATATCAGTCTGGTTTTATGGCGAGCCTTTCTTTTTTCGGGTTGTTATGAACACGAAAATCGAGTGAGGATCTTGAATCCTTTGTGCCCCTGTGATAACCAGAGATTATCCGCCTGAAAGTGGCATTTGGAGGCTGTTGTGGTCGGATCTGCCATTCACCTGCCATCCCTGGAGGAAAAGGCCCTGGCTGGCCACAAGCGAGTCAGCTTGTGCGAGCTAGTAAGCGTGCACTTCATGTGGTGGTGGATTTACATTTGGTCTGTCGGTGTGAATATGTTATCCACATAAGGAGGATTACAAATTGGTACTTGGTGATTTGTTCATTATACACCATTTTCATTCATGCAGGAATTATTTGTTCAAGTTTCCTTTGGGACTTGCTGATTGTAACAAGGGGTTAACTTCTGTGTTAAATTTGTTCATAGGTTCATTCATATATTTACCCTTTCAGATATGTGGTCAGTAAATGCAAGGATTAAAACACAGAACACACAAAGAATGTAATAAAGGTGATTTACTTAGCTTTGATTAAAGATGTATTATAGATGATATGATACAGGATAAATACAGCATATTCAATCCAGGGGAGTCACAATCTCATTAGAAATGAGAAACCTGGAGACGACAGTCAACTTGATTCAGACTCTCTTCAGTCCTGAATCAAACCTCAAACTCGGGACTGGCCTCCTAGTCATATTTATATGGTAGGGAAAACAATAGCTACAACTGATGAAAAGAAAAGGTCAGCGGTTCCCAACTTCCCATAGCATAATGAAGCAGATGTCTCATGGATTAAACATGTTGTATATAGATAGAAGTGATTACTTTTACCATTACTAAGTTTCTTGTAATTCAATAACCAAAGTTATATATGAATATAGACCCATACTACACTGATCCACGGTGTTGATTCACATATTGTCACTATATTGTGATTGTGCAAATTATTGATTCACATATTGCCACTTATTTGTGGTATTATGCAATTTTTTATTGTTACTATATTAGATTTGTTTGCCAGAGCACAGCTCCCATTTTTTCATTGTTATTTTTTTGTGTATGTCTCACATTAGAGCTGCGGCCACGTTTAGGGGTTATAGGATACAGCGCAGTTTTATTTTCTATACATGAAAATAAAAGAAAGAAAGCCTAAAAAAAACAAATGCAGCCAGCCATCACATCTAAGAATTGATAAGCTGCAATATAATAAATGTTTGCTTTTGGGTTTAATAATGCTTTAATAGATGAACGGGGAGCAGGTAAGTAAGTTTCCACTGGGTGGTGAAGGGATTCAGTGATCTGGGTGCAGTTTTATCTCCACACTTGAAAGACTCTTTGAGAACATTTATGCACATGTTGCGCAACAAACTTTTGAACTTTTACTTGGGCACTTACAGAAGTTATTTTGTATCACTTAACTTAGTGTCAACACTTCAGTACATTTATGAGGAGAATATTTACTTTAACATTTTTGTATCCACTTTGTTGCACATTTTTGAATTTTTATCATTGTAGATACTGTGTTTTTGAGTTTAACATTATGATACTATTAGTGCTGTATTGAAGTTATACTATCATTGTTAGTATAACTTGTGCTAGTTAAAGGGGTTTTAAACCCTCATGGTTTTTCACCTTAATGCATTCTATGCAGGTGGTGAAATACATGTCAAGATATTTTTTACCACGTTGTTTGTCACTTGCCTCATCTAAAGTCCCAAACTCCCCCATTCTATGCATTAAGACCAAAAACCTTCTGTGGTGCTGCACCCCCCCCAGGCCCTGTTTTACTTACCTGACCCCAATCTTTCTCCAGCCGGGAACGAGCACACCAGATCTAGCTGGTGTCTCGTGTTCTGATTGGATAGATTGATAGCAGCGCAGCCATTGGCTCCCGCTGCTGTCAATCAAGTCCAATGACGCTGTGCGGGGGGGGGGGACTCCTGCATTCTGTGTGAATGGACACAGATGTGGGACTCGGGAGCACGCCCGTGCAGGTGTCCACCAAGGAGAGAGCTTCTCCAACGTGGACACTCAATGCGGGGAGGAGCCACCAGAGCTGCTGAGGGACCCCATAAGACGCGGTTCGGGGCCACTCTGTGCAAAATGAACTGCACAGTGGAGGTAAGTATGACATGTTTGTTTAAAAATAAAAAAATAAAAAACAAGGGTTTACAACCCCTTTAAATTATTGCCACTAATTGAATACCCAAAGCCAAAATCAGAATCTCTTCCAGCACAGTCAAGGACAATGGATACACCTAAAATAAATTGGCAATAATGCACAATTTACAGATCACACACTGGCATAAATCTTTCCCTTGTGCCAGACTTTATATGTAATTGGTAAAAAATATGTTGGCAGGTGTAGTGCCCCTTTATTTGTAACCTCTCATGTGGTGTGTGCATGTGTGTGTGTGGCGGGAGTATGCCCTTTTAATACCAGCTGTGGGTGGGGCCTGGCTGTTTGGGGGATGAAAACAGTACAATCCTGACCAACAATATGTAGGTCTGTATCATGTGTAAAGACTGAGAGGGCTGAACTGTCAAGCTGACTAGAGGAGGACACAC
Organism: Aquarana catesbeiana; assembly: GCF_042186555.1. Classification (NCBI taxonomy): domain Eukaryota; kingdom Metazoa; phylum Chordata; class Amphibia; order Anura; family Ranidae; genus Aquarana; species Aquarana catesbeiana. Next base: position 202,370,719 of record NC_133333.1, on the reverse strand, counting down.
AGGGGTGGGTTTACTAAAACTGGAAAGTGCACAATCTGGTGCAGATCTGCATAGAAACCGATCAGCTTTTGACAAAGCCTAATTGAATAACCTGAAGTTAGAAGCTGTTTGGTTACAATGCACAGCTGCACCAGATTTTGCAGTGGCAGTACTTATGTATGTACTAACTGCTATGTACTATGTTATTTGTTCATGGCAATATACATGTGAAGATATTTTAAAGATATTCTAAAGTCCCAAACTCCCCCATGTACATATACCAAATAAATATGTTTTGAGTATTTTAATGAAAGCATTAACCCTGTGTCTCAGTTCACACTAGGGTGGCTTCAAAGTCGTCTGACGCTAACGCCGCCTCGCACAGCGTGACTCCCATGTGGCTTGCAAACGACTTCTGTAATAGAAGTCAATGCAAGCCGCTCTAAAGTCGCCCCCAAGTAGTAAAGGAACCTTTTTCTAAGTCGGAACAACTTGAGTCACTCAGATTAGAACGGTTCCATTGCGCTGCATAGAGCAGTGTTTCTCAACTCCAGTCCTCAAGGCGCCCCAACAGCTCATGTTTTCAGGCCTTCCGTTAGTTTGCACAGGTGGTTTGATCAGTTTTACTGCCTTATGCTGCCCATACACGGTTCGAATTTTGAAAGAATTTTCTTTCGAAAATCGTATCAAAAAATTTTTCGTACGAATTTCGCACCGTTAGTGGGCTGCAACAACGGCCGATTTTCGTGCGGCAATCAAATTTGAGGAATCGGAGATGTGGGAAATTTTTTGAAAAACGAACAATTTTCTAATCAATGATGGGAGAATTGTGCATGAAATGTAATAAGAAAAGAAAATTTACGGAGAGAAAAGAAGATTCCCACCCACAAAAATTCTTTTCTGTAGCAACATGAGATGAAATTGAAGGCTTGGTTGGCCGAATTTCGAAAATCAATGGTGGCATCATCGGATCACAAAAAAAATGAATTTTCTGATTTTGAAAAGAAAATTTGTTCGAAATTCAACCGTGTATGGCCTGCTTTAGTAATTACCATATCCGTTTCATCTGAGGGAAATCCTGAAAACATGACCTGTTGGGGTGCCTTGAGGACTGGAGTTGAGAAACACTGGCATAGAGCACGACTTGTCAGGGGGCTAAGTCAGGTCGCTCCAGTGTGAACCGGCACTGAAAGTTTGTATTATTCTTGGTGAGTGAATTGGTATCATTCTATTGTTTCCCTATATGGGTATCTCAAGTCCCTCTTTTGTTATAGACAAGGCACTTGCACTTCCTGAGCTTACAAGAATAGGTAAAGTAGATTTCATAACCGACATCCTGATTTTATAAAATTAAGAATGGGTCCAAAAAATATAGGTGTTACTTGCCACATTTATTCAGTTTTTATGAGAAATTGAGAATGTACTACATGTACTTTGTTTGGAAATCATTACAGTTACACTGGTTTACGAGCATTGACATAATAATGAGTGTCAGCAGAAAAAATGTCCACCTCTGACTGATAATTCTGGGCAGTAAATTTAGTTTCCAAAATTTCATAACCAGCATCTTTAAGTGCCTTCTCTAGTCCCTCTTTCGTTATAGGCAAGGAACTAAAAAACTTGTCACCAACAGAGTAGTAGCAACCATTTAACATGCTCAAAAGTAGTAGATGGCCCCCAGGCTTGATTAAGGCCTTTAAATTTGTTAGGGCATTATAAAAGGAATCCATATCTTTACAACATACTTCAAGACAGAGACAAGACATAACACAATCCACAGGTGTTAATGTTAGGGGATCAAAAGGATTTTTCTTCAGGACATCACACCTGAGAACCTCTTTCACCTTACTACGGAGCTTCTCAGCTTTTTCCTCACAGCTCATTCTGAAAAACAAAGACAGAAATCCTTAATCGCTTTCATTATTAATCAACATCTTTCCTTTGTGAGCCACCAGCTAACACTTTGCATAGCTTATGGCTCTCAATCCAGGTTGTCAGTGACCATACTTAGGGAGGGGGGAGCAGTTTCCCAACTTTGCCCCTGGCACTGGATGACCTTGCTCCAGCAGTACATACTTCTTAGGAAAGCTGAAGGTTTTACCAAAAAGCTTGGTACATTAACCGCTTCAGCCCCGGAAGATTTTACTCCCTTCCAGATCCACTTTTTGCAATTCGGCACTGCGTCGCATTAACTGACAATTGCACGGTCATGCGACGTTGCACCCAAACAAAATTGACTTCCTTTTTTTCCCACAAATAGAGCTTTCTTTTGGTGGTATTTAATCACCTCTGCGGTTTTTATTTTTTGCGCTATAAACAAAAAAAGAGCGTAAATTTTGAAAAAAAACGCATTTTTTTTTACTTTTTGCTATAATAATTATCCCCCAAAAATATATAAAAAAAACAAATTTTTTCCTAAGTTTAGGCTGATATGTATTCTTCTACATATTTTTGGTAAAAAAAAAATCGCAATAAGCGTATACTGATTGGTTTGCGCAAAAGTTATAGCGTCTACAAAATAGGGGACAGTTTTATGGTATTTTTATTTTTTTTTTACTAGTAATGGTGGTGATCTGCAATTTTTATCGGGACTGCGACATTATAGCGGACACATTGGAAACTTTTGACACTATTTTGGGACCATTGTCATTTATACAGGGATCAGTGCTTAAAAAATGCACTACTTACTGTGTAAATGACACTGGCAGTGACCCCTAGGGGGCGATGAAGGGGTTAAGTGTGTCCTAGGGAGTGATTCTAACTGTGGGGGGATGGGCTTCAAGTTACATGACAGCGATCACTGCTCCCGATGACAGGGAGCGGTGATCTCTGTCATGACACAAACCAGAACAGGGAAATGCCTTGTTTACATAGGATAGGCACTTCCCCGTCCTGAGGCTCTGTGACACGATCGCCGGGAGACCGGCAGACATCGAGTCCGCCGGTCCCGCGGGCACGGTCAAGCTATACGTGGCGGGCATGCTCGCCTGCTATCCCCGGCTCTTAAAGGGGACATACAGGTACGCCCATTTGCCCACCGCTGCCATTGTGCCGACGTATATCGGCAAGTGGTTAAGCCCAACTCCAGTCAGCAATGTTAATTGCTGTTTATTTCCCTCTTTGTCCCTCTTCTCCATTTCAGTATGAGAGGTTCATATTCTCTGTCAGGTTTATTGCCTACCATGTCCTTATTGGAGAAAAATGTTCTTAATTCATATCCTGTCAGACACAGCTAGAAGTGTGGTAACATTTTGTATTACAAGATTTAAAACTTATTTAAAACCTACTCAACAATTCAAATAGCAAAAAAGATTTCCATGGGAATTTAACTTTGGCATGATAGCTATATATTGCTCTAGACACATAAAAGTTATAAATCACATTCCTGTACTCCTCCATGTCTTAGGTGGGTGGTGTCTGCCCCCCACCCAACCTATTATTTAGCTTTAAATAGAGTGGTAAGGGTAAGAGCTTCTGGTAGATTATCTGTGTTAATAAAGTATAAGGTAAGTTATCAGAGCACTAGGAATATTAAATCCCCAGCAGCTGGATATATTCTGCCCCCTTGCAGAGAAAATGATCAAATTTAACACAAAACCAGTGCTTAGTGGAGGCACCCCAAAATACATTCTGCTACTCGCCCCCAGTATGGCGATACCACATGTGAGACTTTTACGCAGCCTGGCCACATAGAGAGGCTCAACATGCAGGGAGCATCATCAGGCATTCTAGGAGCATAAATTACACATATAATTTCCTGATGACCTATCACACTTTTGAAGGTCCTGGAGCACCAGGGCAATGGAAGCACCCACAAAATGACCCCATTTTGAAAAGAAAACACCCCAACGTATATTCTATGGGGCATGGGCTGGTGACAGGTACTCGGGTACTCTGATAATCTGGTGACAGGTACTCGGGTACTCTGATAAGCTGGTGACAGGTACTCGGGTACTCTGATGGCCTGGTGATAGGTACTCGGGTACTCTGATGGGCTGGTGACAGGTATTTAGGTACTCTGATGGGCTGGTGACAGGTACTCATGTACTCTGATGGGCTGGTGACAGGTACTCATGTACTCTGATGGGCTGATGTTAGGTACTCAGGTACTTTGATGGGCTGGTGACAGGTACTTGGGTACTCTGATGGGCTGGTGACAGGTACACGGGTACTCCGATGAGCTGGAGATAGGTACCCGGGTACTCTGATGGGCTGGTGACAGGTACTCGGGTACTCTGATGGGCTGGTGACAGGTACTCGGGTACTCTGATGGGCTGGTGACAGGTACTTGGGTACTCTGATGGGATGGTGACAGGTACTTGGGTACTCTGATGGGATGGTGACAGGTACTCAGGTACTCTGATGAGCTGGAGATAGGTACTCTGGGGCTGGTGACAGATACTCTGATGCTGGTGACAGGTACTCTGATGCTGGTGACAGGAACTCGGGTACTCTGATGGGCTGGAGATAGCTACTCGGGTACTCTTATGGGCCGGTGACAGGTACTCGGGTACTCTGATGGGCTGGAGATAGGTACTTGGGTAGTCTGATGGGCTGGTGACAGGTATTCGTGTACTCTGATGAGCTGGAGATAAGTGCTCGGGTACTCTGATGGGCTGGTGACAGGTACTCGGGTACTCTGATGGGCTGGTTATAGGTACTCGGGTACTCTGATGGGCTGGTTATAGGTACTCAGGTACTCTGATGGGCTGGTGACAGGTACTCGGGTACTTTGATGGACTGGTGACAGGTACTGAGGTGCTCTGATGAGCTGGTGACAGTTATTCGGTTACTCTGATGGGCTGGTGACAGGTACTTGGGTACTCTGCTGAGCTGGAGATAGGTACTCTGGGGCTGGTGACAGGTACTTTGATGCTGGTGAGAGGTACTCTGATGCTGGTGACAGGTACTCTGATGCTGGTGACAGGAACTCTGATGCTGGTGACAGGAACTCTGATGCTGGTGACAGATACTCTGGGGCTGGTGACAGATACTCGGGTACTCTGATGGGCTGGTGACAGGTACTTCTGGTGGGCTGATGACAGGTACTCTTGGGCTGGTGACAGGTCCTCTTTATTTGTGGGGCAATCAGGGGGCCAATTTTATTGGCTCTTTACCCTGAGGGACACGCCTCATCCCCGGGGGCCCGCAGGAGCATCGAGAACCAGAGAACGTCATATGACATCCACCCAGAGGGAGGAGATGTTCCTGCTGGCGTCATTTTACTTGGGTACTCTGATGGCCTGGTGACAGGTACTCAGGTACTCTGATGGGCTGATGATAGGTACTCAGGTACTTTGATGAGCTGGAGATAGGTACTCAGGTACTCTGATGGGCTGGTGACAGGCACTCGGGTACTCTGATGGGCTGGTGACAGGCACTTGGGTACTCTGATGGTCTGGTGATAGGTACTTGGGTACTCTGATGGGCTGGTGACAGGTACTCAGGTACTCTCATGAGCCGGTGACAGGTACTCGGGTACTCAAGGGCTGGTAACAGGTACTCGGGGTACTCTGATGAGTTGGAGATAGGTACTCGGGTACTCCGATGTCCTGGTGACAGGTACTCGGGTACTCTGATGGGCTGGTGATAGGTACTTGGGTACTCTGATGGGCTGGTGTCAGGAAGTCAGGTACTCTGATGAGCTGGAGATAGGTACTTGGGTACTCTTATGGGCTGGTGACAGGTACTCGGGTACTCTGATGGGCCGGTGACAGGTACTCGGGTACTCTGATGAGTTGGAGATAGGTACTCGGGTACTCCGATGTCCTGGTGACAGGTACTCGGGTACTCTGATGGGCTGGTGATAGGTACTTGGGTACTCTGATGGGCTGGTGTCAGGAAGTCAGGTACTCTGATGAGCTGGAGATAGGTACTTGGGTACTCTTATGGGCTGGTGACAGGTACTCGGGTACTCTGATGGGCCGGTGACAGGTACTCGGGTACTCTGATGGGCTGGTGACAGGTACTTGGGTACTCTGATGGGATGGTGACAGGTACTCAGGTACTCTGATGAGCTGGAGATAGGTACTCTGGTGCTGGTGACAGATACTTTGATGCTGGTGAGAGGTACTCTGATGCAGGTGACAGGTACTTTGATGCTGGTGACAGGTACTCTGATGCTGGTAACAGGAACTTGGGTACTCTGATGAGCTGGAAATAGGTACTCGGGTACTCTGATGGGCCGGTGACAGGTACTCAGGTACTCGGATAGGCCGGTGACAGGTACTCGGGTACTCTGATGGGCTGGAGATAGGTACTCGGGTACTCTGATGGGCTGGTGATAGGTACTTGGGTACTCTGATGGGCTGGAGACAGGTACTCGGGTACTCTGATGGGCTGGTGAGTGGCACTCGGGTACTCTGATGAGCTGGAGATAGGTACTTGGATAGTCTGATGGGCTGGTGACAGGTACTTGTGTACTCTAATGAGCTGGAGATAAGTGCTCGGGTACTCTGGTGGGCTGGTGATGGACACTTGGGTACTCTGATGGGCTGGTGACAGGTACTCAGGTACTCTGATGGGCTGGTTATAAGTACTCAGGTACTCTGATGGGCTGGTGACAGGTACTCGGGTACTCTGATGGGCTGGTGACAGGTACTCGGGTACTTTGATGGACTGGTGACAGGTACTGAGGTGCTCTGATGAGCTGATGACAGTTATTCGGTTACTCTGATGGGCTGGTGACAGGTACTCGGGTACTCTGATGAGCTGGAGATAGGTACTCTGGGGCTGGTGACAGGTACTTTGATGCTGGTGAGACAAGTCATGGACAAGTCACTGCCTTTAAGTGGCCAGCCCTCACGCACAAGGTATGTGCTTGTGAGGGGAGGGGTTGAGGTACAGTCGCAAATACTTGTATTTTCTCATGTCATATCTCGCCTTCCGCCCCTTGTTTTCTTTCTCCAGCCCTTCTAGATCGGACCCTCAGATCGTGGTTCAGAATGACAGAGACCTTGCCAGGCCACAATATCACTCATCGTCTAGATCCAGACGAGACTCTCCGTCTGGAACTCACCACTAGAGGAGATGTTCCCATTCCTCCTCCAAACACCGCTCCCACCGCCATGACAGCCGCTCTGATCGAAGAGCATGCTGGGGATGTGGAACATGAGTTCCAGAGGGCAAGACACTGTGTGACCGTTGCTATGCCCGTGCGATTGGGGAAAAAGATGGAAAACCAGCGTTTGGAGTCTCTCATGTAACGTGTGGTGCAACAATTCCTGAAAGAGATGGATACATTCCACACGTTGAGCCAATCTACTACTTTGTCTGGCCCTCTGGCTGACGAGGCCTGTGATGGTCCGGGCACTTCCCAGCCCTACGTTGCCTCTTCGGATGATGAACCTGAAGATGAAGAGGACATCGGAGGCTTTGACCACCAGTGGTTTCGCCACTAATCAAAGCAATTAAGGAGGCCCTTAAGTGGGAAGACTCCTCCACCCCCCAGCTAAACAGAAAAAGTTCTTTAAACATCTGGGGAAAGAACGCTCAAACTTTCCGCTCCTTTCTGAATTAAAGGACATCATTGATGAGGAATGGAGTAAGACGAACAAGAAGTCCTCCATGTCAAATAAAACCTCCAGATTATACCCCTTCAAGTCAGAAGAAGTAAAGTATCTGGAAAAAGCTCCCCTTGTGGATGCAGCCCTAATGCATCTGGCCAAACACGTTACTCTCCCTTTGGAAGATGCGGTGTCCTTCAAGGATGGTCTTGAGAGAAAGATAGATCAGGATTTGAAGAAAATTTACGGGCTTGCCTGTAAACCGGCCCTGGCACTAGCAGCCATGTCGAAGGCCATGGAGGCCTGGACAGAGAATGTAGATTCCTTCCTCAGGGATGTTTTGGAGGAGCTGGCTGGAAGTTCAGCAGCTGCAGAACTAAAGCTGGCGGCAGTCTTCCTGGGGGAGGCGTCTATCGATTTGATCCGCCTACTGGCACGAATTATGTTATCATCAGTCACGGCCAAACGTGCTTTATGGTTGCATCCTTGGTTCACCGACCTGGTCTCCAAGCAAGCCTGGTGTAAAATTCCCTTTGAGGGGTCCTCACTGTTTGGCAACAAATTAGATTATGCCATAACACGGGCCACGGGCGGTAAGTCGGGCTTCCTTCCCCAAGACAGGCGTCTGCTTGGATGGAAGAAACCCCAGAATAGAAAACGCAGGCCGGAGTGCTCCAGAGAAGCACGCTCCTACAAGTCTGGCCGAGACTTCAGGAAAAATTGGAGCAGAGGACAGGCATCCTTTTGTAAGCCCGCTAAAGGCCAGACATCCAGCGGATGTGAGCAGGCCAAGTCCTTTTAAGATTGCGCCCGCCCAGGCAGGTCGGGTGGGGGCTCGTCTGCTCCTCTTCCGGCACGTCTGGGTGGCCTCAATCTCGGACTACTGGGTCTTAAGGACAGTCTCGGTAGGGCACAGATGGGCTTTCTCCAGTACTCCTACCCCCAGATTCGTCTCCACTCAACTTCCTCGTTCAGAGGAACAGAAACAAGTGTTACTGTCCTACGTGGACTTACTGAAGGCTCAGGGAGCAGTGGTACATGTCCCAAAGGACGAATGGTTCCAAGGCATATACTCCCCTCTCTTCCTAGTGCAAAAGAAGAGTGGTTCTTGGCGCCCAGTCATAGACCTGACCTACCTCAACAAGTTCATAGAGCATGGAAAGTTCAAAATGGAAACCCTGTCAACCATCCAGCAAGCCATACAGCCAGGCGATTGGATGATTTCAATTGACTTAAAAGGCGCTTATTTCCACTTCCCGGTGGAAAAGCAATTTTACAAATATCGCCGATTCCAAGTCGGGCAAGATCATCTACAATTTATCTGCCTCCCCTTCGGGCTGACAACGTCCCCCCGGGTCTTTTCAAAGGTTCTCTTGGCCATAGTGGCTCGCATCAGATTAAAAGGGATACGTTTTACCATTACCTCGACGATCTCCTAGTGTTGTCTCAAAACAGAGAGCAGTTGCTGGTCCACCTGGAGCAAGTGATCTCCACCCTGTCCAGCTTCAGGTGGCTTCTGAACTTGTAAAAAAGTCATCTAGACCCAGTTCAACGTTTAATATACTTAGGGGCTCAGTTCGATACAGTGGAAAACACCATCTCCCTTCCAATAGAGAAGATCCCGACTGTTTGAGACCCACACGCCCCACGTCTGAAAGCTTCCCAGAGCCTGGAGATTGTCGGCACGATGGTCTCCATGACTCCCATGATCAAATGGGCCTTGTGGAGGTTACGCCCTTTCCAGTCAGGTTTCCTCAGGCAATGGAAGTCAGGAGACAAAAAACAAAATTTCCACATAACTACAACGATGAGGAACAGCCTCTTCTGGTGGCTTCAGCGCAAAAACCTTCTAACTTGCCACTCCATTGTCCCCATCTCCTGGGTCATGGTCACGACTGACGCCAGCGGTACTGGTTGGGGAGCCTTCTGCAGATCGAACCTTGCTCAGGGCAAGTGGGACACTCGCCTCCCAATCCGGGCTCGAACATCCTGGAACTTCGAGCAGCCTGGTGCCCTCCAGTCCTTCTCTCACCTTCTGAAAGGGGAGTCGGTGTTAAGGATGGACAACACCAAGGCGGTCTCCTATGTGAAAAAGCAAGGGGGTACTCAGAGCTCCACACTCCTTCAAGAAGTCGAACCCATTCTATCATGGGCACAGAAGAATCTTTCCAACATCTCAGCAGTCTTCGTCCCAGGAGTCCAGAACACTCAAGTGGACTTCCTATCACGTACTCAGTTGGACAAAAACGAGTGGTCCCTTCATGTACAGCCATTCAAGTGGATCCTGTCACTGGGAATCGATCCCGAAGTAGATCTGTTCGTTTCCCCCTGCAATTTCAAGGTGAAGAAATTTTACACCCGAGGCCATTGTAGCCAGGCCTTTGGAACAGATGCCCTGACGGATCAGTGGAGGTTCAGGAGGGCGTATGCCTTTACCCCACTTCCATTTATCCTGAGATTCCTGCAGAGGCTCCGAGCAGAAGCAGTCGAAGTGGTGACAATAGCTCCCTATTGGCCAAACAGGCCTTGGTTCCCCCTCCTTATCTAACTCAGTTTCCAGGACCCGGTGCCTCTATCTCTCAGGCTGGACCTTCTTTCTCAGGGGACAGTCCTACACCCTTGTCCGGCAGTACTGAGACTGATGGTCTGGTTCTTGATAGGGATAGGCTAGAATCCCTTGGGTGCGCCTCAAAAGTGATCTCCACCCTCATGAGCTCAAGAAGATCAAGCACAAATAAAGTTTATAGGAGAATCTGGGCCAAATTCGTGGAATTTTGCTCTTTTATGGATAGGTCTTTCAGACATCCAGAAGTCCAGGATATTCTCAGCTTCCTTCAAACTGGTCTAGATCTACCCTTATCTATCAGCTCTCTTAGAGTCCAAGTATCTACTTTGTCGGCATTCTCTGGTACTTCATGGGCGGTTCATCCCTTGATTCGGCAATTTTTCCTCGGAGCGTCAAGGCTCAAGCCCCAAAGAAAACCCAGATTTCCCAAGTGGGACCTTCCCTTTGTCCTCGACTCAATCTCTGGACTCAGTACCACAGGGCCCTCCCTGCTTTCCATCAAGGACTTTTCAGCTAAAGTAGCCTTTTTAGTAGCCGTCACCTCAGCTAAAAGGGTCTCTGAGATCGGCTCACTGGGTCATGAAGAACCCTTCCTGACGTTTTTTCCCGGACTGAGTAGTCCTCATCCCCATGCTAGGTTCAAACCCGAAAGTGTCTTCGGTGTTCCACGAGAATCAGGAGATCGTCTTACCTACATTCAGGTCCCCGGGGTCCACTGAAACTCACCACCTGGTTGTAGGCAAAGCTTTAAAAGAATATATACAAATTACTTCTCCCTTTAAGCGTTCTGATCACCTCTTTATCCTGCATTCTGGTAGCAATAAAGGAAAGAAGGCCTCAACCAGGACACTCGTGGCCTGGATTGTGCAGACCATCCAGCAAGCATACAGCATACAGGGCTAAGGGCTTGGCTCCTCCAGAGGTGGTGACAGCTCACTCCACCAGGGGAATGGCAGCCTCGTGGGCGGCGGCCCGACATGTGGCTCCAGACACCATTTGCAAAGCGGCCCCCTGGGTCTCTATTAATACATTTATGTCTCATTACTGCATAGAGCCTGCTTCACTGTCCTCTGTAAACTTTGGTTAAAAATCCTATCAGTTGATAGGACAAATTAAAAATTATTTTTTTCAGCATACCCACCAGTGTGGTTGGCTAGTTATTTCCCACATGTAGGCTGCCATGGAGTCTGTCAGGAAAAATGTAAATTTATTGTCAAATACCGTAATTTTCCTTTCCTGATGGACTCCATGGCAGACGGAGTTCCCACCTATTGGTCAAAGAGTAGGCTAGTTACGGAACGCAGTATCTAGCGGTGAGTGCTCATTTATGGGAATGGGGTCCTATAGCATTGGAGAGGAGGTGGGGTTAACCCACACGTAGGCTGCCATGAAGTCCATCAGGAAAGTAAAATTACGGTATTTGACAATAAATTTTCCTTTTTATCTAATATATTGGGACTACTGCCTCTACTAAGTGCTGGTATTATGTTCAATTTTGTTAATAAAATAAAGTATCACACCTATTTCCTTCCAGTTCACACACACGTTTGACACATGAGGTCCAGTCGAATTTCCCAGGTTCATTCTTTAACCATTTCTTCAGCTCAGCGAGGTTTTTTCCAAGAAATCAGACACAATTATGTTGTTGAAAACCTTACAAGCAGAGAGAAGTTGATAGATGGTTGGACCAGTACCAATATCAATTATAGTGTCTCCTCCAACACCACCTTATTGGACAAGATAGAATAAGAGATTGCAATTATTTACCAGCAGCACTTTTTTCTTTTTGCAAACATGCTTGCAAGACAAAGACAGACCATGGGAATGCTAAGGAATGCTCTTCAACTCCCTGCACTTTGGGAGAGGTTTATAAAGGCTGAGAGTCTAAATAATGTGCCACATATTCTAGGGCTTATGAACTTCTTCTTGTTTGGAAGCTGTATATAAATGTTCTCCATCATGATGTGCCATCTTGGTGATATGTTTATGAAGCTTCTTTTTGAGAGTGTGAAATCATTGGATTGGTTACCAATTATGTGATCAGTGTCACTATATCAGCTATCAGATAGTGAGCACACTCAGGCTGGAGGTACACAAAATGAAAGCCCTCCAGATAAACACTTGTATATATTGTCTGTAGTGTTCATCTTCAGTGTGATATAGTTAGTGTAATTGTCAGACACAGTTGCACTACTAAAAATACTGAAAAATTCATTAAAAGGGGAAAAAAAATTAAAAATAATGAATTGTGTGCCAAATAAAATATCTGTCCCTAAAATATTAACAACAATGATTTAGGTATGCAAATAATCAGTTCTTTTTAAGTTAAATAAGCTCCTTGAGGTTAGGGACTGATGTGAATGTACAATGTATATGTAAAGTGTTGCGTAAATTGACGGTACTATATAAGTACCTGAAATAAATAAATAAATGACACATGCAGACACTGCACAATTTGCCAGAGCATCTAAATATCATTGACCTCTGGGTGAAAAAGAGTTAAAGATGAACTCCAGGCAAACAGTTAAAATGCACAATTTATATATATATATATATATATATATATATATATATATATATATATATATATATATATATATATATATATATATATATATATATACACACACACACACACACACACACACATACATACATACATACATACATACAGTATCTTACAAAAGATAGTACACATTGTAAATATTTTATTCTATCTTTTCTTATGACAACACTGAAGAAATTACACTTTGCTACAATGTAAAGTAGTGAGTGCACAGCTTGTATAGCAGTGTAAATTTGCTGTCCCCTCAAAATAACTCAACACACCATTAATGTCTAAACCGCTGGCAACAAAAGTAAGCACACCCCTAGGGGAAAATGTCCAAATTGGACCCAAAGTGTCAATATTTTGTGTGGCCACCATTATTTTCCAGCACTGCCTTAACCCTCTTGGGCATGGAGTTAACCAGAGCTTCACAGGTTGCCACTGGAGTCCTCTTCCACTCCTCCATGACGACATCATGAAGCTAATGGATGTTAGAGACCCTCGCGCTCAGGGGCGCAACTAGAAATCACAGGGCCCCATAGCAAAATGTTGTATGGGCCCCCCCCAAATGAAATGAACTAATGCCATTGAACAACAAATTACCACACTCATGTGGCACAGTACCCAGGCAACAGCTTATATTAATTTCGAACAAAACAAAAATTTGCCAATAAAATCTACAGGTTACATTTAGTACATTATAGTGTAAGTAAAGTCAAAAAAGTTTTTTTCAAGTTTTGCACCCCCACAACTAATGCCCCAGAGATTGTGGGGAAGAGGCCCTTGTCCACATCTGCACGGGGACAAGGTGCTTTTCCAGGCACTGTGCAAAACAGATGACAGTCTGTCTACTTCTTGTCCAGACTCCAGAGCCTCCTCATGTGCCGAAAATGATGTCCCTTCACAGGCGTGCTCGAGCGTTCTGCCCCGCCCACTCTACTCTCTGCTCCTGCCTCCTGCTGTATGCGGCTGCCTGTGTCGGGACACGGCCGGATTCGCGGGGCCGGGAGGCTTAACAGTAAGCTTACATTCCTCGGAGTGGAGTGCTTCCTTACATCTCAGGTGTCCCCAGTGGAGTGCCTCCTTACATCTCAGGTGTCCCCAGCGGAGTTCCTCCTTACATCTCAGGTGTCCCCAGCGGAGTGCTTCCTTACATCTCAGGTGTCCCCAGCAGAGTGCCTCCGTACATCTCAGGTGTCCCCAGCGGAGTGCCTCCTTACATCTCAGGTGTCCTCAGCGGAGTGCCTCCTTACATCTCAGGTGTCCCCAGCGGAGTGTTTCCTTACATCTCAGGTGTCCCCAGCGGAGTTCCTCCTTACATCTCAGGTGTCCCCAGCGGAGTGCTTCCTTACATCTCAGGTGTCCCCAGCAGAGTGCCTCCGTACATCTCAGGTGTCCCCAGTGGAGTGCCTCCTTACATCTCAGGTGTCCCCAGCAGAGTGCCTCCTTACATCTCAGGTGTCCCCAGCGGAGTGCTTCCTCACAGCTCAGGTGTCCCCAAAGTGCCTCCTTACATCTCAGGTGTCTCCAGCCGAGTGCCTCCTTATATCTCAGGTGTCCCCAGCAGAGTGCTTCCTTAGAGCTCAGGTGTCCCCAGTGGAGTGCTTCCTTACATCTCAGGTGTCCCCAGCAAGAGTGCCTCCTTACATCTCAGGTGTCCCCAGCGGAGTGCCTCCTTACATCTCAGGTGTCCACAGCGGAGTGCCTCCTTACATCTCAGGTGTCCACAGCGGAGTGCCTCCTTACATCTCAGGTGTCCACAGTGGAGTGCTTCCTTACATCTCAGGTGTCCCCAGCGGAGTGCTTCCTTACATCTCAGGTGTCCCCAGCGGAGTGCCTCCTTACATCTCAGGTGTCCCCAGCGGAGTGCTTCCTTACATCTCAGGTGTCCCCAGCAGAGTGCCTCCGTACATCTCAGGTGTCCCCAGTGGAGTGCCTCCTTACATCTCAGGTGTCCCCAGCAGAGTGCCTCCTTACATCTCAGGTGTCCCCAGCGGAGTGCTTCCTCACAGCTCAGGTGTCCCCAAAGTGCCTCCTTACATCTCAGGTGTCTCCAGCCGAGTGCCTCCTTATATCTCAGGTGTCCCCAGCAAGAGTGCCTCCTTACATCTCAGGTGTCCCCAGCGGAGTGCCTCCTTACATCTCAGGTGTCCCCAGCGGAGTGCCTCCTTACATCTCAGGTGTCCACAGCGGAGTGCCTCCTTACATCTCAGGTGTCCACAGCGGAGTGCCTCCTTACATCTCAGGTGTCCACAGTGGAGTGCTTCCTTACATCTCAGGTGTCCCCAGCGGAGTGCTTCCTTACATCTCAGGTGTCCCCAGCGGAGTGCCTCCTTACATCTCAGGTGTCCCCAGCGGAGTGCCTCCTTACATCTCAGGTGTCCCCAGTGGAGTGTTTTCTTACATCTCAGGTGTCCCCAGCGGAGTGCCTCCTTACATCTCAGGTGTCCCCAGCGGAGTGCTCCCTCACAGCTCAGGTGTCCCCAAAGTGCCTCCTTACATCTCAGGTGTCTCCAGCCGAGTGCCTCCTTATATCTCAGGTGTCCCCAGCAAGAGTGCCTCCTTACATCTCAGGTGTCCCCAGCGGAGTGCCTCCTTACATCTCAGGTGTCCCCAGCGGAGTGCCTCCTTACATCTCAGGTGTCCCCAGCAGAGTGCCTCCTTACATCTCAGGTGTCCCCAGCGGAGTGCTTCCTCACAGCTCAGGTGTCCCCAAAGTGCCTCCTTACATCTCAGGTGTCTCCAGCCGAGTGCCTCCTTATATCTCAGGTGTCCCCAGCAAGAGTGCCTCCTTACATCTCAGGTGTCTCCAGCAGAGTGCCTCCTTACATCTCAGGTGTCTCCAGCAGAGTGCCTCCTTACATCTCAGGTGTCCACAGCGGAGTGCCTCCTTACATCTCAGGTGTCCCCAGCGGAGTGCCTTCTTACATCTCAGGTGTCCCCAGCGGAGTGCCTCCTTACATCTCAGGTGTCCCCAGTGGAGTGTTTCCTTACATCTCAGGTGTCCCCAGTGGAGTGTTTCCTTACATCTCAGGTGTCCCCAGCGGTGTCTCCGCCCCAGCGGAGTGCCTCCTTACATCTCAGGTGTCCCCAGCGGAGTGCCTCCTTACATCTCAGGTGTCCCCAGTGGAGTGTCTCCTTACATCTCAGGTGTCCCCAGTGGAGTGTTTCCTTACATCTCAGGTGTCCCCAGCGGTGTCTCCGCCCCAGCGGAGTGCCTCCTTACATCTCAGGTGTCCACAGCGGAGTGCCTCCTTACATCTCAGGTGTCCACAGTGGAGTGCCTCCTTACATCTTAGGTGTCCACAGCGGAGTGCCTCCTTACATCTCAGGTGTCCACAGTGGAGTGCCTCCTTACATCTCAGGTGTCCACAGTGGAGTGCTTCCTTACATCTCAGGTGTCCCAAGCGGTGTCTCCGCTGCCATTACTGAAGGCCAAGGGGGAAAAAAATAGAGGCAGAGCCGGCCGGCTACAATAGAAATTGAGCTGCGGCACCGCCCACCCACCACCCCTTTCCACAACAGGTTACGGAGTGCCTTCTTACATCTCAGGTGTCCCCAGCGGAGTGCCTCCTTACATCTCAGGTGTCCCCAGTGGAGTGTTTCCTTACATCTCAGGTGTCCCCAGTGGAGTGTTTCCTTACATCTCAGGTGTCCCCAGCGGTGTCTCCGCCCCAGCGGAGTGCCTCCTTACATCTCAGGTGTCCCCAGTGGAGTGTTTCCTTACATCTCAGGTGTCCCCAGTGGAGTGTTTCCTTACATCTCAGGTGTCCCCAGCGGTGTCTCCGCCCCAGCGGAGTGCCTCCTTACATCTCAGGTGTCCCCAGCGGAGTGCCTCCGTACATCTCAGGTGTCCCCAGTGGAGTGTTTCCTTACGTCTCAGGTGTCCCCAGCGGTGTCTCCGCCCCAGCGGAGTGCCTCCTTACATCTCAGGTGTCCACAGCGGAGTGCCTCCTTACATCTCAGGTGTCCACAGCGGAGTGCCTCCTTACATCTCAGGTGTCCACAGTGGAGTGCCTCTTTACATCTCAGGTGTCCACAGCGGAGTGCCTCCTTACATCTCAGGTGTCCACAGTGGAGTGCCTCCTTACATCTCAGGTGTCCCCAGCGGAGTGCCTCCTTACATCTCAGGTGTCCCAAGCGGTGTCTCCGCTGCCATTACTGAAGGCCAAGGGGGAAAAAAATAGAGGCAGAGCCGGCCACAATAGAAATTGAGCTGCGGCACCGCCCACCCACCACCCCTTTCCACAACAGGTTACAGATGACAGACAGACCGGGGGCGGGGGGTGGGCGGCGCCGCAGCTCTATTTCTATTGTAGCCACTTCGCAGGCTCCGCTTTTCGTTTCTGACTCGTCTGGTCTTCTGGAAAATGGCGGCCGGCGGAGACGTTATCTCCGCGGGCCGTGGACCTCTAGCAGCGGCAACAGGCAGCGAAAAATCGGATAAAAAGTATTCTATTGGCAACTATGACCAGGCCCCACTCGGCTGCGGGCCCCATAGCGCCCGTGTGGGTCACTATGGCCGTAGTTCCGCCACTGCTTGCGCTCCTCCACCTTCCATTTGAGGATGCCCCACAGATGCTCAATAGGGTTTAGGACTGAAGACATGCTTGCCCAGTCCATCACCTTTACCCTCAGCTTCTTTAGCAAGGCAGTGATCATCTTGGAGGTGTGTTTGGGGTTGGAATACTGCCCTGTGGCCCAGTCTCCAAAGGGAGGGGATCTTGCTCTGCTTCAGTATGTCACAGTACATGTTGGCATTCGTGGTTCCCTCAATGAACTGTAGCTCCCCAGTGCCGGTAGCACTCATGCAGCCCCAGACCATGACACTCCCACCACCATGCTTGGCTGTAGGCAAGACAGGCTTTTCTTTGTACTTCTCACCTGGTTGCTTCCAAACACGCTTGACACCATCTGAACCAAATAAGTTTATCTTGGACTCATCGGTCAACAGGACATGGTTCCAGTAATCAATTTCCTTAGTCTGCTTGTCTTTCTTGTGCATCATCTTTAGAAGAGGCTTCCTTCTGGGGTGACAGCCATGCAGACCAATTTGATGCAGTGTGCGGCATATGGTCTGAGCACTGACAGGCTGACCCCCCTCCCTTCAACCTCTGCAGCAATGCTGGCAGCACTCATATGTCTATTTCCCAAAGACAACCTCTGGATGTGATGCTGAGCATGTGCACTCAACTTCTTTGGTCGACCATGGCGAGGCCTGTTCTGAGTGGAACCTGTCCTGTTAAAACGCTATATGGTCTTGGCCACCGTGCCGCAGCTCAGTTTCGGGGTCTTGGCAATCTTCTTTTAGCCTAGGCCATCTTTGTGTAGAGCAACGATTCTTTTTTTCAGATCCTCAGAGAGTTCCTTGCCATGTGGTGCCATTTTGAACTTCCAGTGACCAGTATGAGAGAGTGAGAGCGATAACACCAAATGTTTGGCTGAAGCCATTATCAATCGACTGTGTTTACTCTTTTTAAATCATAATGGCAATAGAAACTACCCAAATGACCCTGATCAAAAGTTGCAATCAATCAGTAACATCAATGACAGCTTGAAGTCTTTTGTGGTATTTGTGGACGAGGCTCTTTATCTTCTCAGATGGTAAAGCTGCCCATTCCTCTTGGCAAAAAGCCTCCAGTTCCTGTAAATTCTTGGGCTGTCTTGCATGAACTGCACGTTTGAGATCTCCCCAGAGTGGCTCAATGATATTGAGGTCAGGAGACTGAGATGGCCACTCCAGAACCTTCACTTTATTCTGCTGTAGCCAATGACAGGTCGACTTGGCCTTGTGTTTTGGATCATTGTCATGTTGGAATGTCTAAGGGCCCTTTCACACGTGCGGACCGTTCATTAGATCAGTTCAGTCACGTATTTTGTTGTCAGTAAACATCAGTTTTCATCCATTTTCATTTCCGTTTACCATCCGTTGTCATCCATTTTCCATCCGTTTTCCTTCCGTTGTCATTCGTTTTTCATCCGCTGCCATCCGTTTTTCATCCGTTGTCATCCGTTTTTCATCCGTTGTCATCCGTTTTTCATCTGTTGTCATCCGTTTTCCTTCCGTTATCATCCTTTTTGCATCCGCTTTATACCCGTTTATGTCCGTTTTTCATCCGTTTATGTCCGTTTTTTTTTTTTTTTTGTTCAGAACTGTCTTTAATCATTTTTTCATGAATTATGGGAATTTTCCCATGATTCTTTGTATTCCCCAGCGTGCATTGTGCTTCCCATGCTGCTTTGTGGTTTCAGCTTGCTTTGTGTTTCCTGATTCCTTGCTGTAGTGTACGTGCTTATTTACAGCAATGGATTTGGTCAGATTTTTTGAGCATGTGACATTATTTGTCATGCTATCTTATTGGAGGAGACAGAAAAGCATGACCAGGAAGATTTCTGCAAGACGCAGGTACTGGACACATCCCATGCTGCTCAAGAGGCCCACTGAAGGGTTTTTTGCTCTGCAGTATGCAGATCTGCGACGTTTCCCACAAAAATTTTTTAATTTTACGCGAATGTCTGTACCAACATTTGATTTTTTATTAGAAAAGTTGCATCCCCGTTTGGAAAGGATGAACACGGATATGAGATGTTGTGTGCCACCAGAGGAGCGACTTCCACTTACCCTGAGGTAAGCCAGCCAGCCTTTCTGCTTGATTATGTCCAGCATAATGTAGGATTCCTTTCATCATTTGTTCTACTCATCCTAGGTTTCTGGCATCTGGACTATCCTATACGTCCCTAAACCACTACTTTTTGGTGGGAACCTCTACAATTTCTGGAATTGTGCACAACACCTGTCAAGCAATATGGGAGGAGCTTCGGTGTACTGCAATGCCTGTTCCAGATACATCCACGTGGCAGGAAATAGCAAATGGGTTTTGGAAGAAGACCCAATTCCCTAATTGTGTTGGAGCCCTGGATGGGAAACACATCCGAATTCAGATGCCACCTGGATCTGGCTCACAATATTTTAACTATAAGAAATACTTCTCCCTTGTGCTTATGGCAATCTGTGACAGTAATTATAAGTTTGTAGCTGTAGATATTGGGGCGTATGGACGTACTGCAGACTCAAGAGCGTTTACAGCATCAGCAATGGGGAGAAGACTACTTGAGGGTCACTTTCATTTGCCATCAGACAAACCTCTTCCAGGAACTGTAGGGCCAGATATGCCACATGTGCTTGTAGCTGATGAGGCATTTGCACTTTCTAGGCATCTCCTAAGGCCTTATGCCAGGCACAATCTAACTCCCCCCAAAAAAATTCTTAACTATCGGTTGAGTCGTGCAAGGCGTCTTATTGAATGCACCTTTGGCATTTTGACAAGCAAGTGGCGCATATTTCATACAACAATTCAACTGAGCCTGGAGAATGCCGAACTAGCTATACAAGCATGTTGACTCCTCCATAACATTATACGTGAGAAAGAAGGAATTACTGTTGAGGAAGAGGACGAGATCGATTTACCTTCTGTACGGTTTGCCGGACTGCGTCCCAACAATTCAGTCGTTACCATGCGTGATACGTTTGCAAACTATTTCATGTCCCCAGAGGGAGAGGTTCCGTGGCAGTATCAACATGTGTAAAAACTTTCACCAGGCACTTTATAAGGTATAATTTGCTAGTACCATGTTTGACCCTCTTTTTGTACTCTGCATTGTATTTGTTTTCCCATAGAAAATGTAAATTCAATAGTTTGACGAAATATACATTTTCACATTAGCAGTATAGCAGTCTTGTGACCTCTATCAGTGTATGTTTATAAAGCTTGTTGTTTTCAGTCTCCTAGTGCCAACATCGATCATCACTCACCCTAGGACCATCACATTCATTTGTATCAGTTGATTTTGGTTTATATAGAGTACAATAATAAAATTACATTTTCCATGCAGTCAATTATTTTTATTAATAATAGAAAATGACCACAACAAATATCTAAAAAATTATTCAAACTGTACAGACATAATTTTTGTACAAATATATACACATACATAACATGTAGTGTTTCGGTGCAAACTTGGTGGCCAACTACAACGGGGCAACTTAAAATGGGGATTCTTTAAAGGTCCTGATAATAAGGACTGTGGGAAGTGGAATAGGGAGTGGATGACTGGGAGGAATGGCTGTATGAAGTACCCTGTGAACTGGAGGACTCATAGGTGGGTGCCACTTGCGGTGGGGGTACAACATTTTGGCCAGTGTGGGCTGGTGCACGTTGGTGATGGGGGTTAATGCCTGGATGATATGGATGAAATTAATGTTGTGGAGCTTGCTCACCATGGTATGGACGTTGGTGATGGGTAATGACTGGTGGCATGGGTTCTCCAGACATTGCAGCCCTTATGCACACACCTGTAAAATTAAAGATGGACATTTGCACATCCATTTTACGCTCATTTGGAACTCTTACTAAATGGTGGTACAGATTCCTAGCAAAACTTGCATCCTGGTTATTGGGGTCTGAAAATGGGTCGGTAGTATCAGCCCTTCTTGTTGCCCTCATCTCCTCCATAAAACTTAACATGGCTGCATCCATGTCACGTTTGGGATGTCCGTGACGTTTCCTGGCCCTCGGTGTGGTAGCTCCAACAGAACGAATCTGAGGGGTGGAAAATTTTATTAGCACATTTTAGTTTGTCAGCATTTAAAAAAGGGGCATTTTATATAGGATACTTACAGGCACACGTTGTCTATCAAGCGTGGCTGTTGCTGTAGATTGGGAGGACGGGTTTTCTTTGGGACCTTGCTCGTTAACTCCCACGTCTTCCTCTTGCGCAGGCTGGGTATCCACTGCATCCCCCTCCTCTTCAGTTTCTGAAATGTTGCTGGTGGTACTGTAAAATATGTGTACATAGATGGATTACAGCTCAGTACAGTATAGTTATTACAATACATAGATCCATGTGTGTCATTACTGTTAAATAGGTTGTAAACCTTACAGACCACTTTTACCTACAGGTAGGTGCAAGAAATATCTCCTAAACCTACACAGTTATTAGGAGATTTTTAATGAAAACACATAGACAACGGCGCCTGACTAGGCGTGCCATTTCTGAAGGCAATCGTCCCGTGACTGGTGGCTCCCGCACGCATGACGTAAACGCGGCTACGGCCAGTCACAGCACCGGAGCCGTGATACCCGGAAGTCACTCCAGGAGTGATGGCGGTGACGGAGGAGGGGAACGAGGACCGATGCGGGGGCTTCGATCTCGGGCAAGAAATTCATAATGAGCTAGTATGCTATGCATACTAGCTCATTATGCCTGCAGGTTTTTTTTTTTTTTCATGGTTTTCTTCCTCTTTGGAGTATATGATTATTTCGACTAGGCCAAATAATTTAATTTAGGGGAGAAAGAATGTATTTACTTACCTTCTTAAGTCCATCACACATCTTAAGAAGTCCAGCATCTCAAAGAAGGGGCTTTTTTTTTTACTGGACGATCCTGCTCCGCTCTGACTGTCTTTTGCTTCCTCTTTTAGTTCCCGCCTATAGCGGTCTCTTAAGGATCTCCACCTTGTGATTATTTTTTCACCTGCATAGGAACAGTAGACACAATGAGCTTATAGAACTCCAACATGACAATTTTGTATACTATTTAAAACCCATATGTGGAATACAGTGGTTTAACAACTATTTTTGTCAGTTTTACATATAGGTAAGCCTATAAAATGGCTTCACTAGAAGTACTGTAATTATCTCTGCGCCGTTTAGGATATATTTGCTGTACACTGGGGGATGACAACGTGGCCAGGTGATATGGCAGGTGACGTTTGCATGTGACGTTTGCATGTGACGTGGCCAGGTGACATGCAAGGTGACTTTGCAGGTGACATTTGCAGGTGACGTGGCAGGTGACATGCAAGGTGACATGGCCAGGTGATGTGGCTGGTGACGTGGCCAGGTGATGTGGCAGGAGACGTGGCCAGGTGACGTGGCAGGAGACGTGGCCAGGTGACGTGGCAGGAGACGTGGCCAGGTGACGTGGCAGGAGACGTGGCCAGGTGACGTGGCCAGGTGACGTGGCAGGAGACGTGGCCAGGTGACGTGGCAGGAGACGTGGCAGGAGACGTGGCCAGGTGACGTGGCAGGAGACGTGGCCAGGTGACGTGTCAAGGTGACGTGGACAGGTGACATGGCCAGGTGATGTGGCTGGTGACGTGGCAGGTGAGGTGGCCAGGTCACATGTCAGGTGATCGGGCCAGGTCACATGGCAAGGTGATGTGGCAGGTGGACAATCCACAACTTGTGGCAGGTGATGTGGCAAGTGACACACTAAATACAAATATACACGCTAAACGTGGCTCAACGCGGCATGCAAATGCGGCAAAATGGGCATTTCTAAACGCCGGTTTCAAGCTTCGTCAGAAGAGTTTGCACCAGCGAAACGTCTACATGGGGCCTAATGTAGGAGAAGAGTGCTGGAATTTATATGGTGAGTTGGACTACAATTATTAGGATGCTGACATATGGGTGTACTATAAGTTTAACCATGCCAACCCACCCCCATTCCACAAAATGCTTACCACGTATCCGACGGTGTCTATTGCTGAGCGACAACCAGTTTGGAGTGACCTCCTCGAATACTTCCCACTTCATGCTTGTGCAGTTTCGGTCGCTGTATTCTGCACTTCTCTTGTCCCATAATGCTGGCCTGGCATGTACAAGCTGGATGAGCTGCTCATGGGATACATCTCTTGCCCTTTTTTGCTCTTCTCCTCTCTCCAGCATGTGCTTGTGCATGTGATTTTTACTACTTTTACTACTGACCACTACCTGGGTCAGAGGTTAATTGTAATGTATGCATATTGAATAAATTACATATTTTGATGAAAAACGGATGTCAGCGGATCGGATGTTAATGGATCGTCCGCAAACATCCATTTTTCATCAGTTCCGTTTTTTTTACGGAATAAAAATAGGGTTTTCTTCCGTTCAAAAAAACGGAGCTGAACGGAGACGGATGTTAACGGACGTTAGCGGATGATGATCCGCTAACGTCCGCTATCCCATAGAGTTGCATTGAGGTCCGTTTTTATCCGTAAACGGACGTATGAAAAAACGGACGAACGGTCCGCACGTGTGAAAGGGCCCTAAGTACGTCCCATGCACAGCTTCCTGGCTGATGAATGCAAATTTTCCTCCAGTATTTTTTGATAACATATTGCATTCAACTTGCCATCAATTTTGACCAAATTTCCTGTGCCTTTGTAGCTCACACAACCCCAAAACATCAGTGATCCACCTCTGTGCTTCACAGGAATGGTGTACCTTTCAATCACAGGCCTTGTTGACTCCTCTCCAAATGAAGCGTTTATGGTTGTGGCCAAGAAGCTCAATTTTGATCTTGTCACTCCAAATGACTTTGTGCCAGAAGGTTTGAGGCTTGTCTCTGTGCTGTTTGGTAGACATGTGCACAGCCAAAACATTCGTTCATTTTCGTTTTCGTTTCAAAAGTTTTTTTTTTTTCGTTTTTCGGGTCATTCGTTATGATCGCGATTCATAAATTCGTTCATTCGTAAATGCGTTCGTTCGTACATTCGTACATTTGTAAATTTTTACATTTGTTCATTTGTAAATTCGTAAAATCGTAAATTAGAAAATTCGGAAATTTGTAAATTCGAAGTTTGAAAATCCAAAAACCCGAAAATTCAAAAATCTGAAATAGTAACTAACTATTAAATTATAGGTATTGTAATTTCCTTTCAAATTTGACTGTCAGTGAACGTAACAAATACGAATTTATCCGACGTTACGAATTATCCAAAACGAATGCTGCATCTAAACAAATGGAACGGAACAAATTAATAATAAATAATAATAATAAAACGTTGTTATTATTATTAATAATTCATTACGTTCCATTCCATTTTTTCGGATCATTCATAACTTTGGATAAATTTGTATGTGTTACGTTCACTAACAGCCAAATTTTAAAGGAAATTACAATACCTATAATTTAAAACTTACTATTAATTACTAATAGTTAAGTTATTATTAGTTAACTATTATTTCAGATTTCCGAATTTTCGAATTTATAAATTTACGAATTCACTAATTTACTAATGTACGAATGTACATTCGTAAATTGCGAATATACGAATGCCCGAATTTACGAATGTCCAATTTTATCGCATTTACGAATATTCGGAAAAAATTTGTTAAACAAGTTTTCGTTATTTCGGATATTCCCGAATTAACGAATTTGTCGAAATTCGTTAAAAAACGAATTCGGAACGAAACGAATTGCACATGCCTACTGTTTGGCGTATCGTAAGCGGGATACTTTGTGGCATTTGCGTAGTAATGGCTTTCTTCTGGCGACTTGACCATGCAGCCCATCTTTCTTCAAATGCCTCCTTATTGTGCATCTTTAAACAGCCACACCACATGTTTTCAGAAAGTCCTGTATTTCACCTGAAGTGGGTTTTTATTTGCATCCCGAACAATTTTCCTGGCAGTTGTGGCTGAAATCTTAGTTGGTCTACCTGACCGTGGTTGGTTTCAACAGAACCCCTCATTTTCCACTTCTTGATTAGAGTTTGAACACTGCTGATTGGCATTCTCAATTACTTGCATATCTTTTTTATATCCCTTTCCTGTTTTATACAGTTCAACTACCTTTTCCCACAGATTTGACCGCTCTTTTGCTTTCCCCATCACTCAGAATCCAGAAACGTCAGTGCAGCACTGGATGAAAGATGCAAGGGTCTGTCAGGAGTCCAGAAACTCATTGACCTTTTATACACACACACAATAATTAAACCCCTTTGTGTCAACTTGTGTACATGTTATCAGGCCAAAATCACCAGGGTATGTAAACTTTTGATCAGGGTCATTTGGGTAGTTTCTGTTGCTATTAATTGCTAAGAAATCATAAATTCTGCCAGGGTATGTACACATATGAGCGCAACTGTATATATAAGGTGAGTAAAAGTATGCATTAGTCTATTTCAGAGGGGAAATACATTTATTTTCAATAAAACCACATATTTATATTGTATTGTTTGTTTATGTCTGATGTATCCCAATGAGGAAATAGTCAGCACTGAAAAAACTGTTTCCCTTGGTGTTTTTATGTATTTTGAGAAAATGTCCTTAGGGGTTACAAAGAGAACAATAAAGACCTGTACTTTTTTTTAGTAGTTTAGTGTTACAACCTGATGTTTTATATTTTACCTGAAGAAAATACTTCATGAAGAATTTGCAGTACAAAATGCATCCACTCGGACAGTTTTCCATGCCCTGGGTCATAATACGTCTTGAGGTATTCTACAGAACTGAACTCATCAATATAGGTCTCCTGTGAGGTAAATGAAGCTTCCATGGTGTCTTTTGCTTCCAATGGGTACATTTATTTCTGTTGAAAAAATTCAAGTGATTTAAACCAGCAAATAATGTATTCATTAGAACAACACAGATACCAAACACTGAAACAACCAGCCATATAAAGATGATTGCAAAAAAAGATCAATAAGTCTGCCCTGGCTTGGTTCAAGACTGCCTCAGACTAAACAGAAGAAATACTTCTAGGTGATAATCTGCTAGTAGCTTTCTTTGAAAAATTTCACTATGTGTTTTACACCAGGGAGGTAGCACACTCACAGCCCATTCACTAGACACACACACAACACCATATTTGCAATCATCCCCACACATGTGGAATGTGTTGTGGAGATCGGGCATGCTATGTGGATGTTTACTTGACCAGGGCGGGGTTCCTTGCCTCAGCAAAAATTTTTGCTCTTTTTTTGTTTATAGCGCAAAAAATAAAAACCGCAGAGGTGATCAAATGCCACCAAAAGAAATCTCTGTCTGTGGGAAAAAAAGAACGTCAATTTTGTTTCGGTGCAACGTCACACGACCACGCAATTGTCAGCGACGCAGTGCCGTATCGCCAAAAAGTGCTCTGGTCAGGAAGGGGGTAAATCCTTCCTGGGCTGAAGTGGTTACCTGAATCAGGGATGAAGATACATTCATTGTGCTTCATTTAAAGTCCCAATACTCCCCCCTCTCATTTATATAATTCTCCTGGAATGATACCTCAATCAATTACCTAGGGGTCAATTTGACTGCCAAGGTTGAACACCTTTATCAGACCAATTACCCCCCCTTTAAAAAATTAGAGGCAGATCTCTCCAGGTGGTCGCAATGTTCTCTTTCCTGGCTGGGTAGAATCAATGTGATAAAAATGATGCTACTCCCTTGCATCCTTTATTTTTTTAGGTCTCTCCCTATCCATTAGTCAGGACTCACCTAAGACACTTTCAAGCCAAAATAATCAAATTTGTTTGGGGTAAAGGTGGCTACTGGCTCTCTATTTCGGTCCTATTTCGCTTGAGGGGCGAAGGGGGTCTGGGCCTTCCCAACCTGCTCTGGTACTACCAAGCAGCACAATTAGCCCACATCTTAATTGTCTACTCCCGCTGGGAATTTCCTGACTGGATCCACATCGAGAGACAGGTGTCCCCTTTCACACCTTGGACTATCTCCTATGATGTCAAAAGAAATTCAGACCCCCAATACTTTCCCAATCGCTCTCACACTTGTTTTTCCCTTTGGGACAACTTGAGACACCATTCCCAGCTAACCTCCAAACTGGAGTCTTTAATGCATCTTTTCCAGAACCCAGTATTCCCTCCTAGGATGGAAATCAAAGCTTTCAGCTGGTGGCTCAACAAGGGGCTATTTAGGATAGGCCATTTCTTCTGACCTCTGGGCCCACTCTCCAAAGCGTATTGTATTAGCAAATTGGACATGCCACCCTCTGAACTCTTTCGTTTTACCCAAATTTCCAACTTCCTTCACCAGCTATGTGTCACAGACCTAGCCAGGACAGAGGCTTTTTGAGGGGACTGAATGCTAGCCTCTTGCCGACCGATCATGGGCTCTGGCATTTGGAGGTGCTCTTTGTGAGCTGTATGCCTGGGGACCCTTGAGGTGGTGTTACTTTTGGATTCAGGTCCCCCCAAAAGACAGACTGTGGGAACCCTGTATATGCCATATTACAAATAGTGACTGATTCATACTGTTGGGACACATACTGTTAGATGCTAATGTCATCAACTCCAGCCACCTGTCTGTTGTCTTCTATAATGTAAATGAGTCTAGTCTGGCTTGCCACAGCTTCTAAGAGTCTTTCACCCATTGTTTGCTCTGCCAACAGCGTGTGGAGAAGGGAGGAGGAACCCCACGTTCCTCCTCCCTTCTCCGATATATCGGTCGATCTCTACCTTCTTACGATTCCGGGGGGGGGAATTGCCCCCCCTTGCCCTATGCTGAGGACGCTCATGGATAGCAAGTATACTCTTGGACCGCACCGAGAAATTTGAATCGATCTGGGAACCTTGGGCGACCTTCATAAATGTTCCTAAACACTAATGTTCCTAATGTTCTAAACACTTGACCTTATACCCGCTGTATACTCTACCTCTCCTATGAATTCACTCCTCTAGTCGCACCGTCTTCCATAAACTTCTCCTGTACCCTGACTCCTTTCTCTTCTGCCTCTCTTCTCCCCCTCTTTGCCAGATTTCGTCCCTCACCATCTCAGCTCTCGCTAATATTGGTGTAAGATCGATGATGGGAAGCCGGTAATTTATCTCCAATAGCTCTTTAACCACTTAAGGACCAAGCCTCTTTCTGAGATTTGTTTACAAGTTAAAAACATTTTTTTTGTTAGAAAATTACTTAGAACCCCCAAACCTTATATATTTTTTTTTCTAACACCCTAGAGAATAAAATGGCGGTCATTGCAATACTTTGTCAAACCGTATTTGCGCAGCGCACTTTTTTTGGAAAAAATACATTTTTGAATTAAAAAATAAAACAGTAAAGTTAGCCCATTTTTTTTTTTATATTGTGAAAGATAATGTTAGGCCAAATAAATTGATACCCAACATGTCATGCTTCAAAATTGTGCCCGTTAGTGGAATGGTGACAAAATTTTACCCTTAAAAATCTCCATAGGCGACGTTTAAAAAATTCTACAGGTTGCATGTTTTGAGTTACAGAGGAGTTCTAGGGCTACAATTATTGCACTCGCTCTACAGATCGAGGAGATACCTCACATGTGTGGTTTGAACAACGTTTACATATGTAGGCGCTACTCACGAATCTGTTCACTTCTGCACACAAGCTCGGCAGGATGGGGCGCGTTTAAAAAAACAAACAAACTTTTTTTATTATTTATTTTACCTTTTGTTTGTTATTTTTACACAGTTCTTAAAAAAAAATGGTGTCACTTTTATTCCTATTACAGGGAATGTAAACATCCCATATAATAGAAAAAAAGCATGACAGGACCTCTTAAATATGAGATCTGGGGTCAAAAAGACCTCAGATCTCATATTTACACTAAAATGCAATAATAAAAAAAAAAAAAAAGGTCTAGAGGCATTTCAAGTGCTAAACGCTTTTAAACGTGGCTAAACGTGGTAACTCGCATTTAGCTGCATTTCGTTTACAGGTGTTTTTTCATTTTTGGCTATTTTGAAAAAAAAATGTTTTTTTCAAACGCTTTTAAACGCAGCAAAACGCGACTAAACACGACATGTAAATGCGACAAAACAGACATTTTAAACATGGGTTACTATCTGTCAAGTTAAATCTTTTAGGAGAGGTTGTAAAAACGTTCCATGTACAAGTCTTGGGGAGGGCAGGCCTAGCTCCCCAGGTCTCCCTGCCCTTACATTACCTTAAAGGTATGTGCTCAGACTCACTTTCAATGCCTCAAAGGATGCTTAGAATTTGTCATGCACAATTAGTTTCTTTGTAAAGTGTAACATTTTTCTTCTTATGCCGCGTACACACGAGCGGACTTTTCGACTGGACTGGTCCGACGGACCGAGTCCGGTGGATAATCCGACCATGTGTGGACTTCACTGGACCTGCAGCAGACTTTTTCAGTCGAAAATCTGACGGACTTTAGCTTTGGAACATGTTTCAAATCTTTACGTCAGAACTTCGCTGGACCCAGTTCCTATTGAAAAGTCTGCTCGTCTGTATGCTAGTCCGATGGACGAAAACCGACGCTTGGGCAGCTATTGGCTACTGGCTATCAACTTCCTTATTTTAGTCCGGTCATACGTCATCACGTACGAATCCATCGGACTTTGGTGTGATTGTGTGTAGGCAAGTCCATTTGTTGGGAAAGTCCATTGGAAGTACGCTGAAAGTCCGTCGGATAGTCTGTCGGACCAGTCTGGTCGAAAAGTCCGCTTGTGTGTACGCGGCATTACACCTATTTCAATATTTGCCCATGTTGGCTATGGTTTGAACATTTATCTTTTAGATAATCTTGTACGCTATTTTGTAAATCCAATAAAAATATTGCAAAGAAAAAAAAAACATTTTAAAAACTGGGCTGTGAATTGAACAGAATGAGCGCTGAGTTTATATACTCTGTAATATTATCAGTGTGATGTGCAACACAGCAGAACATAGAAGGCCAAATACAAAAACCAGTACACTCATTACTGAGTACAAGGGTCAACTATATGCAATGTGTAACACAACATATATAATACAGGGGTCAGGAGTACAGGCATACCCCACTTTTAAGTACACAATGGGACCAGAGCATGTATGTAAAACGAAAATGTACTTAGCAAAATCAATACCTTTTTTCACTTCTGGGGTGTCAGGGGCTGTAGTGGGGGTGTCAGTCGGGTGCCCACGTGTCCCGGATTGCCCGGGACAATCCTGCAATTAGCAGGTCTGTCCGGGGCACACTCATTCCTGGACAATACAGTGTCCTGGAATTGCCCCCTGGCCCGTTCTGATGCCCTCTAAAATATCCCTCACATTGCTGCTGTGTCATGGGTATGCAGTAATCTTTCTCTGTCAGCTTACCTTCTCCTCATGTGTTCAGACTAAGAGGCCAGCCACTTACACCTGGCTGGTTTTATAACCTCTCCTCTAAGCATGGCCCCACCCCTGGCCCTATCAGGGAACCCTATATTAACCTGTGCACTGCAAGCCAGCGGTGCTGATCAATCATCGTGTATTCATTGTGTGTTTGGCTTCCTGCTTGCCGCGTGCTCTTTGTTTGTCTCTGGTACCGACCTTGGTGTGTTCCTGACTATTCCTGTCTGCTCGTGACCCTGACCTTTTGGCGTGTCCCTGACTATTCCTGTTTATCTGTTACCCTGAACCTTTGGCGTGTACTCTTTTGTTCCTATCTGCTTGTCGCCCTGACCTCTGCCTTATTCCTTTACTATCCTTGTTGTTCCAGCCTGCAGCTTCCTGCAGCTGAACACCTGCTGGCTCTTAGACTCCACGCCCTGGGGAATCTATGCTCTAGCTCCCACTGGGATCTGTGTTAGTGATCCAGTAGACCTGCTTCCTGAACCTCCCTGGGTACTATCTGCAACAGTCAGTCCTAGGGTTCACTATCTTAGTGGTACACTTCCGATTCCTACGGAGTGCATCTGTCACCTGGTCTCAGGTGACCTGACATGCTGTCACTCACTGACAGCCTGTGATGGACCCCTGGTTGGTAAGACCCTTTTTACATGAGCCGCTGGCACAGTGGCCAAATGGTTGCTAGCCACTGCCCGCCTCGCATCTAGCAACCAGTGACTTCATGAGGAGGAGAGAGACAGAGCCCCAGCATTCACAGTGGGAAGATTTAACTTCCTCCTCCACGCCTACCGATTAGCTCCACCCACCCCCTCCCTGCATCGTTAAGCCAGCAGCATGCAGAAGTGCACGAAGGAGAGATGAGTTTTGTAGAAAGGCAAGTGAATCCAAAGCACTCACCGTGGACAGATCGGGGTTAAAATCCTCAGTCAGCTCTCCCCCAGCAGCCAGCATTCTGTGCTACACTTGGAGCACTTCACAGGAGCTCCAAGTGTGTGTCAGCCTTGAGCTAGCACTGATAAGAGGACAGTAGGCAGGTATGGGGTCTGCAGAAGAGGAGGGGACACTGACAGATGAGATGACACCCTCTGAGGGATGGAAGAAGGACACATCCTTAGATATCAGGACAGGGTTCATGCTGGGATGTGACCCCCTCCAAAAGTGAAGGACTACAGGTCCCAGCATGAACCCCTCAGAACTGAAGATGTGATGCCCCCCAATCAGTAAGAACTACAGGTCCCAGCATTAGCATGTGAAATCTATGGGGTCACACCCTTAATTCTCAGGGGTCCATGCTGGGACCTGCAGTCCTTCAATTTGGGGGGGGAATCACATCCTTAGATATCAGGGGTTCATGCTGGGACTTGTAGTCCTTCACTTTTGGGGGATGTAACACCCCAAAAGTGAAGGACTACAGGTCCCAGCATGAACCCCTCAGAGCTGAAGATGTGACCCCCCCCGGCCCCCGCATGGGAGAAGTAACATAAGCTGCCAGCGGTGGAAGGGGCGTTCACTTTCCCGGGGCTCCCATGTATCAGACTGGTGGCAGGCTACGGGTGAAAAAGTGGCACACTGCATCTGGCGTCAGACAACGGTGGCAAGTGAAACGCTGCATCTGGTGGCAGGCAATGGGTTACAATTGGCACACTGCATCTGGTGGCAAGTGACAAGCTGCATCTGGTGGCAAGTGACACGCTACATCTGGCGGCAGGCAATGGTGGCAAGTGACAAGCCGCATCTGGGGGCAGGCGACAGTGGCAAATAACAAGCTGCATCTAGTGGCAGGCAACGGTGGCAAATGGCACACTGCATCTGGTGGCAAGTGACACGCTGCATCTGGGGGCAGGCAACAGTGGCAAGTAACAAGCTGCATCTAGTGGCAGGCAACTGTGGCAAGTGGCACACTGCATCAGGTGGCAAGTGACAAGCTCAGGGTCCCCAATGATTCTGCATTATGGTGAGTTGAACAATTTCATTATATATTACAATGTAGTACAACACCAGCCATTCACTCGACAAATCACCCCTTGCCACCGAATTCCCCGTCAACCCCGAGACTACATTCCCCCAACCCCCCCATCTTTTTTTGGGAAGGGGGCAGGGGGGTGTCCCTGAATGGCAATTTGGAAATGTGGTCACCCTAGGTGTCAGGGGCTGTAGAGGGGGGTCAGGGATTGTAGTGGGGGTGTCAGGGGCTGTAGTGGGGGGTCAGGAGCTGTAGTGGGGGTGTCAGGGGCTGTGGAGGGGGTGTCAGGGGCTGTGGAGGGGGTGTCAGGGGCTGTGGAGGGGGTGTCAGGGGCTGTAGTGGGTGGGTCAGGGGCTGTAGTAGGTGGGTCAGGGGCTGTAGTGGGTGGGTCAGGGACTAGTTGGGGGGCAGGGAGTGAAGTTTAGTACTGTACAGTTCAACGCGGGAGAATGGCACAGATGCTAGGCTGTAGCAGCCGATCAGACTAGTGAAAATAAAGTTCTCAGGCGGAGGGGGGGTTAGTAACTTACAGTTAGTAGAGCATGTTTCCAGGTAGCAGGGAATCTGAGCTATCCATGCACGGATTACTCAGCTGCAGCTTTAGCTTGCGAGTCACCTTACATAAACTTGTGGGTATGTCTGTACTCGCGTGTGTTTTACATAAACTTGTGGGTATGTTTTTACTCACATGTGTTTGTAAAGTGAGTGTACTTAAAGTGGAGTATGCCTGTATCTAATGAACAGTGCAAAAGGGTCAGGAGGATGGGAAGTGTTATCATAATGGGGGATTTTAATTATCCAGACATAGACTGGGTGGAGGGAACCGCGCATTCAGTTAAGGCTCGCCAATTCCTTAATGTCTTGCAGGACAATTTTATGGGTCAGATGGTAGACGCACCAACTAGAAATAAAACATTACTGGATCTACTGATTACCAACAATACAGACCTGATCACGGATGTGGAAATACGGGGCAATTTAGGTAACAGCGATCACAGGTCAATTAGTTTCAGTATAAATCACACAAATAGGAAACATAAAGGGAATACAAAGACACTGAATTTCAAAAGAGCCAACTTCCCTAAACTACAAACCTTGCTAAAAGGCATAAACTGGGATAAATTATTAGGAACAAAGAATACGGAGGAGAGATGGGTTTGCTTTAAGAGCATATTAAATAAGGGCATTAGCCAATGTATCCCATTGGGTAATAAATTTAAAAGAGCGAACAAAAGTCCTGGATTGCTTAACTCCAATGTAAAAATGCATATAAAAGCAAAGCAGAAGGCCTTCAAAAAATACAAGGTTGAGGGATCATCCTCAGCATTCAGACTTTATAAAGAATGCAACAGGAAATATAAGGGTGCAATTAGGACGGCTAAGATAGAACATGAAAGACACATAGCGGAGGAGAGCAAAAAAAATCCCAAGGAATTCTTTAAGTATGTAAACAGTAAAAAAGGGAGGACAGACCATATTGGCCCCATAAAGAATGAGGAAGGACATCTGGTTACAAAGGATGGGGAGATGGCAAAGGTATTGAATTTATTCTTCTCCTCAGTCTTCACGAGTGAATCAGGGGCTTCAGTAACCAAAACTGCAGTGTTTATCCTCATGACACAACACAGGAAGCACCTCCATGGTTAACAGAGGACGGAATTAAAATTAGACTTGAGAAACTTAACATTAATAAATCACCGGGACCAGATGGCTTGCATCCAAGGGTACTTAGGGAACTCAGTCAAGTGATTGCCAGACCGTTGTTCCTAATTTTTACAGATAGTCTACTGACTGGAATGGTACCAGCTGATTGGAGAAAAGCCAATGTAGCACCAATATTTAAAAAGGGCCCAAAATACATCCCTGGGAATTACAGACCAGTTAGCCTAACATCAATAGTATGTAAACTCTTGGAGGGGATGATAAGGGACTATATACAAGATTTTAGTAATAAGAACGGTATCATTAGCAGTAATCAGCATGGATTCATGAAGAATCGTTCTTGCCAAACCAATCTATTAACCTTCTATGAGGAGGTGAGTTGCCATCTAGATAAAGGAAGGCCCATAGACGTGGTGTATCTGGATTTTGCAAAAGCATTTGACACAGTTCCCCATAAACGTTTACTGTACAAGATAAGGTCCATTGGCATGGACCATAGGGTGAGTACATGGATTGAAAACTGGCTACAAGGGCGAGTTCAGAGGGTGGTGATAAATGGGGAGTACTCGGAATGGTCAGGGGTGGGTAGTGGGGTTCCCCAGGGTTCTGTGCTGGGACCAATCCTATTTAATTTGTTCATAAACGATCTAGAGGATGGGATAAACAGTTCAATCTCTGTATTTGCAGACAATACTAGCTAAGCAGGGCAATAACTTCTCCGCAGGACGTGGAAACCTTGCAAAAAGACCTGAACAAATTAATGGGGTGGGCGACTACATGGCAAATGAGGTTCAATGTAGAAAAATGTAAAATAATGCATTTGGGTGGCAAAAATATGAAGGCAATCTATACACTGGGGGGAGAACCTCCGGGGGAATCTAGGATGGAAAAGGACCTGGGGGTCCTAGTAGATGATCGGCTCAGCAATGGCATGCAATGCCAAGCTGCTGCTAACAAAGCAAACAGAATATTGGCATGCATTAAAAGGGGGATCAACTCCAGAGATAAAACGATAATTCTCCCGCTCTACAAGACTCTGGTCCGGCCGCACCTAGAGTATGCGGTCCAGTTCTGGGCACCAGTCCTCAGGAAGGATGTACTGGAAATGGAGCGAGTACAAAGAAGGGCAACAAAGCTAATAAAGGGTCTGGAGGATATTAGTTATGAGGAAAGGTTGCAAGCACTGAACTTATTCTCTCTGGAGAAGAGACGCTTGAGAGGGGATATGATTTCAATTTACAAATACCGGACTGGTGACCCCACAATAGGGTTAAAACTTTTTCGCAGAAGAGAGTTTAACAAGACTCGTGGCCACTCATTAAAATTAGAAGAAAATAGGTTTAACCTTAAACTTCGTAGAGGGTTCTTTACTGTAAGAGCGGCAAGGATGTGGAATTCCCTTCCACAGGCGGTGGTCTCAGCGGGGAGCATTGATAGCTTCAAGAAACTATTAGATAAGCACCTGAATGACCGCAACATACAGGGATATACAATGTAATACTGACACAATCACACACATAGGTTGGACTTGTGTCTTTTTTCAACCTCACCTACTATGTAACTATGTAAGTACAATGTAGGAAGAGTATAAAAATGGGTCGCGTTATGATAAAGAAAGGATCTGGGGATCCTGTAGATGCAGTATATAAAGAGACAATGATAACAAGATACAAAAAATCTTGCCCTTGTACAAAGCATTAATAAACCTTTTGAATATGAAATTCAGTTTTGGGCATAAGTTCTTAAAAACATTGCAGAAAATTAATTATTAAATGACACAGATAACTTCAGTTATAAACAAAAATGTACTAAACTGAATTTACTGAACATTGAAAAGAGGGCTTAGTGAATGTGGTGAAGTTTAATTTTGCAAGAATAACCATTCATGCAAGGAAAATAAAAACAACAATATTGCTTGCACATGATTTAATGATGGAAATCAGCAGAACTTCACCACATTCACTAAGTTCTGGGGAAAATTCCCTTGCAATTTGCAACTTTCTTCGCAAAGTCCAAGGCCCACAGCCCAAACCAGCAGTCTACTCCTGGTACTGATAATAACCACTTGCCAACTGCCCAGGTCACATGATGGAGGGACGGTACGGCTCTAGTTCTGGGGCGATGTCATATGACGGCGCACCCGACCGGCTGATCCCGAACGCCCATGGGGGCATGCAGCGCAGCGATCGAGGCCGCGCCATGCTGGTAGGACACGGTGCGGCCCCGATCTCTGTAAAGAGCAGCTCGCGGCTCTTTAAACATGTGAATGCCTGTGTCCGTTCACAGCTGGTCCTGGTAAATACAGGAAGTACCGGTAATCGCCTCTCATCGCCTCAAACTGACAGTGTGCAGCGAGGAAAGCCGATCAGTGGCATCTCCTCACAGGGAAGAACAGGGCATGTAATTAGGGCACTGATCATCAGTGCCCTGATTACAGTAAATCCCCAGAAGTGCCACCAATCAATGCCCATGAGTGCCACCAATCAGTGCCTATGAGTGCCCAGTGACACAAATCTGTGCCCATCAGTGACACAAATCAGTGCCCATTACTGGTGCCAGTCAGTGCTGCCTTTTAGAGCCCATCAGTGCCGCCTATCTGTGCTGCCTATCAGTGCCACCTATCAGTGCTCACCAGTGCCGCATATCAGTGTCACCTATCAGTGCCCATCAGTGCGGCATAATAGTATAGCATAGCATCATAAGTGCCACCTAATCAGTGCCCATAAGTGCCACCTCATCAGTGCCCCTAAGTGCCACCTCATCAGTGCCCCTAAGTGCCACCTCATCAGTGCCCCTAAGTGCCACCTCATCAGTGCCCCTAAGTGCCACCTCATCAGTGCAGCCTATCAGTGCCCATAAGTGTTCCCTCCTCGTGCACATCAGTGAAGGAGAAAAATTACTTATTTACAAAATTTACTGACAGAAACTAAGACAAATTTTTTTTCAAAATTTTCTTTTTTCTTTATTTGTAAAAAATAAAAAACCTAGCAGTGATTAAATATCACCAAAAGAAAGCGCTGTTTGTGTGAAGAAAGTAATACAAAACTAATTTGGGTACAGTGTTGCATGACCGTGCAATTCTCATTCAAGGTGTGACCGCGCTGAAAGCTGAAAAATGGTCTGGGCATGGGCAGGAAGGGGGTGAAAGTGCCCCGTATTGAGGGGGTTACAAATGTGCTTAAATCAGCATTGGGTTATTAGAAAAGAAGAATGCATGTTCTTACTAACAGAAAAATGTAATTATAAAAATACAAGTGAGTGCCTAGAGGTAAAAGCAGCTGGCACAAAGATAACAAAATAAACCTTGTAATATATACAAATCAAGATAGGTGCAGCGCTAATAAATTAAACCACAGTCAGTATAAAGGTAAAGTCCAAAGTGTAATGAAATAATATGTTGTTCAATACAATATGAAAACAATCTGAATGGTGCCAGAGAAAAATGGATTATCTTTTATTTTATATGCACTCATCAGAAGTTCCACCAAAAAAGATCCACAAACAGTAGTCTCAAACATAGTGACTCTCCAAAGAAAGAACATCCACTGATTCTGTTAAGTGCAGGAACGAGCCCTGCTGTGAAATAAGAGCAAATATTGTAATTAAATGCCCCTGTTAAACAGGGGCCGAAAAATTGGGCCTTAGGCACTGGTGGTGGTGCCACAACACAGCAACCCCTCACAGATACTCTAGTTGAGCGCAGGAACGAGCCCTGCTGTGAAATATTACAGCAAAAATTGTAATTACATGCCCCTGTTAAACAGGGGCAGAAAAATTGGGCCTTTGGTGGTGGTGGACTGGTGGTGGTGCCACAACACTGTAAGCCCTCACAGTTACTCTTGGTGGGCGCAGGAACAGGCTCTGCCGTGAAATATTATATAAAGAATTGTAATTACATGCCACTGTTAAACAGGGGCAGAAAAAATTGGGCCTTTGGTGGTGGTGGTGGTGGGGCCACAACACTGTAAGCCCTCACAGTTACTCTTGGTGGGCGCAGGAACGGGCCCTGCTGTGAAATATTAGATCAAAAATTGCAATTACACGCCCCAGTTAAACAGGGGCAGAAAAATTGGGTCTTAGGCAGTGGTGGTGGTGCCACAACACTGTAACCCCTCACAGATTCTGTTGTTGAGTGCAGGAACGAACCCTGCTGTGAAATAATAGAGTAAATATTGTTATTACATGCCCCTGTTAAACAGAGGAAGAAAAATTGGTCCTTAGGCACTGGTGTGGGTGCCCTGAAACAAAAATGTTCTTAGAAGCTATCAGCATGAACATTGAGGAGGAATAGGATAGTCACTCAGCATAACAGGATAGTCACTCAGCATAGGCAGTCTTCAAGGGATCTCACATTCATAGAAAAATGAATTGGTTACATCAGCATCAGATGCTTGGTAGCTGGTGATCCAAGACTGATTCATTTTTATGAAGGTGAGCTGATCAACTGAGTCTGTGGACAGGTAGACTCTGATCGGTTACAAAGCCACCAGCAGCACTGAATGTGCGTTCAGAAAGAACGCTGGATGCAGGACAGGCCAGTAGCTCAATTGCATATGGTGCAAGCTCTGGCCAGTGATCTATCCTCAAGACCCAGTAACCCAGTGGATTTTCAGGTTGGAAAGGTCTCCAAGTCTGATTTTGCCCCTAGGTATTCCTGCACCATGTAAATCAGATGCTGGCGATGGTTGCTGGAACAGATCAGACCTTGGGGCTGCGGACTAAAGAATTGTCTGAATGCATTGGTCAGACGGCCACCTTCTCCACTGCACCTTCTGTGACTGACCGAAGCCTCAGCAACACGTTGTCCTTGAGGACCAGGAAATTTTAACCTCCCAGGCTCTGGAAACACATTGCACAAACCTTTCTGCAAGGCCTCCCGAAGATGTTTCATCCTCTGCTCCCTCCACAACCTTACTCTTGTAACGTGGATCAAGAAGGGTTGCCAGTCAGTAATGATCCCTCTCCTTGATACCACGAATCCGAGGGTCCTTTCGCAAGCTTTGCAGGATCAAGGAGGCCAAGCAGCGAAGGTTTGCTGAGGCATTCGACCTTGAGTCCTCTGGGTCACTAAGGATGACATGATCCACAGCCACCTCCTCCCAGCCACGTACAAGTCCATGGGTTTCTGGGGACTGTAAACGATCTCTTGAAGATTGCTGCTGATATGTATAGTAGGTATAAATCATCTAAATACCTACAAAAGTAACTAAGGAAATGATATATATCTTTAATTTAGGTTTACGTGAACCCAATGTTTAATATTTGAAATTTCATGATATTTACCTATATAAACCCTACTGTAAAACAATGAGCTTACTTTATAGATCCTTGTAAACTTACTTTATGTATCTTTATAATATTGTATACTCAATAAACTTCTTTTGACAAGGAAGATTGCTGCTGATGCTGAGTGCCAGGCTCCACCTCCATGCTGACACAATCCTCCTCCTCCTCTTCCTGTGTGATCGGCGGGCCCACAGGAATACTGTCTGGATAAAGGGGACCTTGAGAGGTAAGGAAGTCCTCCTCTTCCTCCCTCTGTTCTGCTTCAAGTTCCCTGTCCATTATTCCATGAAGCGTGTGCTTCAACAGGAAGACCAGAGGGACAGTATCACTGATGCATGCACTGTCACTGCTCACCCCTGGTTCAGAGGGCAAATCTGCAGAGGAAGAGGCCATAGAGGAAGAAGAGGAGGGGGTGGAGGAGAGAGGTGTGGCAGAATCACCACTACTAGCATTTTGGAGGAGTGGCGGAACAAGCTCCAATACTGCATCCTGTCCTGCATCTTTCCCAGCTGCCATTAGACTTACCCAGTGCTCCGTGAAAGAAAGGTAACGTCCCTGTCCATGCCTGTAATATGCACCTTACCGCTGACCACCCTGTCCAACGATGCCAAGACATTGCCTTCCACATGCCGGTAGAGAGCCGGAATAGCCTTCTGTGAAAAGAAATGGCGTTTGGGAACCTGCCACTGAGGTAGCGCACATTCCAAAAATTCACGGGGGCAGAGTCTACCAGCTGAAAAGGCAGCAGTTGGAGTGCTAGCAATTTAGCCAAGCTAGCATACAGCCGCTGAGCATGTGGATGGCTGGGACCAAATTTCTTTTGACGGTTTAGCAACTGGGGTAGGGAAATTTGCCTGCTACAATTGGATGTTGGTGTAGCGATAGCAGATTCAAAAAAGGTTATAGGGTATTCCTGCGCTATCGTAAGACGGGGTGAGGGAGAAAAGGAAAAACCCGGAATTGAAGTGAAACAAGGAAAAGCAGCCTACACCGAGTAGGGTACAGCCTGTCCCTCGCTAAAATAAAGATGAGTAAAAATGTGGTGCTGCGCTAATCCTTTAGATGAACACTTGTTCTATGTGTAATACCTCAGTGATGGTGGGTATCTCCAAGCATAAAAATTAAAGTAAAATATATAACAATAAACTAATATCCAAATGTGATACTATAATAAAAGCATAGAGTGGTGGTATGTCTTCTAGCAGCGTGTAACAATAGACCTATTATACAGAAATTCTACTCGTTCTACTATGCTGTCTTCTAGCAGCGTATAACAATAGACCTATTATACAGAAATTCTACTAGTTCTAACAATGAAAACACACAAAATTGGTGAAAAAGTGACTAGTGCATCTGAATAATTCTAATATACACAGAATATATAAAAAAATGATATAACAAACTAACTTTAGACGTATTAAGTCTCTGGCTGGACTGACATACATCTGTGACTCAACACACTCCCTGGTGTATATATATATATATATATATATATATATGTATCCCCTGAAGAAGTCACGTGACCGTGACGTCACGCGTAGGGACGGGACAGGCACTCTATGACTGTTTTTGCATTACGAGCTCCCGCTCGTCGGATCTCCACCCGGTATTAGTGATTGTAATGTGAGTACATACGTTTTTTTAATAAAGAGTTATATGCTTGCCATACAATATTACACCATTGTGGGCTTCCTTCTTTTGATTTATCTGGGTGACCCCGGGACACTACTTGAAGGAATAGATGCCCGCATAGGAGATAGACCAGGATAGGACTACATCTCCACCAACCCCCTACAGCTGGTTGATTCCACCGCCTCCACAACGAAAGGTTGCTATGCCCTAAAGTGGCTTAATGCGAGTACCCCATTATCTTCAGGTAAGGGGCCACTGCCCCCCAGTGTGTGCTGTGCTGCATGAAGAGTCACCACTACTGTCACGCATACTTAGCACCAAGTGGACCACTCATATTCTGTGGACTTTGAATTATCGATCGTTTTCTAAGAGGAGCACTTTTTGTTGCATGTGTTACTTGCATGCATACGAATGAACTTTATAGCACTCAGCCATATCAAGACTGTCACTCTATGTTATGCACTTTAAGCACGATTCACTTTATATATATACACCAGGGAGTGTGTTGAGTCACAGATGTATGTCAGTCCAGCCAGAGACTGATTACGTCTAAAGTTAGTTTGTTATATCATTTTTTTTATATATTCTGTGTATATTAGAATTATTCAGATGCACTAGTCACTTTTTCACCAATTTTGTGTGTTTTCATTGTTAGAACTAGTAGAATTTCTGTATAATAGGTCTATTGTTATACGCTGCTAGAAGACAGCATAGTAGAATGAGTAGAATTTCTGTATAATAGGTCTATTGTTACACGCTGCTAGAAGACATACCACCACTCTATGCTTTTATTATAGTGTCACATTTGGATATTAGTTTATTGTTATATATTTTACTTTAATTTTTATGCTTGGAGATACCCACCATCACTGAGGTATTACACATAGAACAAGTGTTCATCTAAAGGATTAGCGCAGCACCACATCTTTACTCATCTTAATTTTAGCGATAGCAGATTGCCCGCACACCTAATTCTACACCTTCATTCCTCTCAGTGCAGGGTTCTGAGAGGACTGAAGTTATAGTGGCATTGGAGATCCCAGCTGATGAGGAGTAAGAAGAGGTCCGCCTTGTTCTTTGGTGTGGGTCTTTTAAGTACTGTTGCCAACGGACTGCATGGGAGGTCGTCATATGTCTGGTCAAGCATGTGGTGCCCAAGCAGCTGCTGTTTTGGCCAAGCTCGATACGCTTCAGACATATGTTGCAAACAGCAATGGTGCGATCTGCTGGACACGTATCAAAAAAGGCCCACACCAAAGAACTTTTCAAAATACGAGGGGAGTCAGCAGCGCCCTGCACATGCGGAGCTCTGCGGTGTGATGCAGTTGGGTGGCTGACCTTAAGCTGGCCCCTGAAGGGCATCCTGCCTCTTTGGAGATGTTCCTCCTCCTCCTCCTCTCTTCTATCAGGCACCCATGTAGAGTCAGTGACCTCATCATCCCCTCCCTCCTCGTCACTGGAGCAAACCTGGCAGTATGCTGCAGCTGGGGGAACATGACTGCCAGTTTCTTGTCCTTCTTGGGCACCCCCTCTCTCTGGGCTCCCGTTAGT
Source organism: Aquarana catesbeiana (assembly GCF_042186555.1). Lineage (NCBI taxonomy): Eukaryota > Metazoa > Chordata > Amphibia > Anura > Ranidae > Aquarana > Aquarana catesbeiana. Next base: position 202,328,163 of record NC_133333.1, on the reverse strand, counting down.
GCCTTCCTCAACCTGGGTACATCATCGGAGCCTTCAAAACGCTGCGCATTCTCCTGCAGCATGTACCCGACACTGTGGTCGAACAGTTCAGGGGACTCCTCCGTGCATGATGGTGGGGCTAGGGAAGGAGTGACTGATGACACTGAGCCGATGGAATAGGCCGCTTTGGCAGCTGCATTGGCAGGCAAACTGCTCTGAGCCTAGGTGACAGAGGATGAGGACGGCTTAGTTATCCACTCTACCAACTCTTCTGCATGTTGTGGATCAACACGGCCAGCTGCCGAAAAAAAGGACAAGCATGCCCCATGGCCACATTCTGAGGATTAGGGATGAGCTTCAAGCTCGAGTCAAACCCATGTTCGACTCGAACATTGCCTGTTCGGTTGTTCATCGAATTGCGAACGTTATGGGCCGTTCACGCCAAATTAGAGTGGTGCGTCATGGCCCATAATTCACTGCGTCATCGCAGTGCATTGCTGGCTGATGATTGGCCAAGCATGCACTATGACCCGCATGCTTGGCCAATCACAGCGCCGTCTGTACAGAGAGCCGTAATTGGCCAAAGCCAGGGTGGCTTTGGCCAATCATGGCTCAGGGGGTTTAGTACACGCCCCACACTATATAAGGCCACCTGTGTGGCGGCCTTGTGTAGTATGTTGCGGCGATGGAGAGAGATAGACAGAGAGACAGTGTCATTTGATTTAAGTTAGATAGAGTAGGCAGGCGAGTCAGTTAGCTGCACTTACAGTGTATTGTGTATATATACTGTATGCATCCTAGGTGTTGTGTGTGTGTGTGTATGTATATATATATATATATATATATATATATATATATATATATATATATATATATATATATATATATATATACATACATACATACATACATACACACACACACATACACACACACATACACTGTATTCAGTTTAGCTAGATCTGTTCCTGTTATTCTCTTCCTAATATACTGACAGGCAGGTGGGTGTTTTTACAGTATTTACAGTCAGTGTACTGTGTCCTTGTGTCCTTTGCACAGTGTGCACCTAAAGCTACCTAAAGACAATTGCTGGTGTTCTGATCCTATTAATACCACAGGCAGGCAGCTGCAGTATTTACAGTTAGTGTACTGTGTCCTCTGCACAGTGTGCACCTAAAGCTACCTGAAGATAATTGCTGGTGTTCTGATCCTATTAATACCACAGGCAGGCAGCTGCAGTATTTACAGTTAGTGTACTGTGTCCTCTGCACAGTGTGCAACTAAAGCTACCTGAAGACAATTGCTGGTTTTCTTCTGATCCTATTAATACCACAGGCGGGCAGCTGCAGTATTTACAGTTAGTGTACTGTGTCCTCTGCACAGTGTGCACCTATAGGTGTGCGCAGCCTATTGGATTAGGGTGTGCACCCCAAAGCTCAAACACTCATGCCTTTCTAGGCAGCCTCAGCTGCATGGAACAGTGAATGAATGGGAAGTGCTCTGTGCTGAGCTGCTTCCTGTTCATTCACAAACTGAAACATAGTAAACACTGTTTACTGTGCTTCAGTTATGATTGAACACAGTGAGTGAGTGTTTTCATTGTGTTCATTTAGAAAAGGAAGGGGCCGGTAAATGACATTCATTAGCGCCTTCCCCCACTCTTCATCCTTAAAACATCCCCTAGGGGGAGAGGAGGAAAGCCAGCAGCACTGTGGTGGAGGGGCTCAACACAGAGGGAAGCGGCACCACACAGAGTGATTAGGGTGTGCTCAGGCACACCTGGCACACCCCCTGTGCACGCCTATGTGTGCACCTAAAGCTACCTGAAGACAATTTCTGGTGTTCTTCTGATCCTATTAATACCACAGGCAGGCAGCTGCAGTATTTACAGTTAGTGTACTGTGTCCTCTGCACAGTGTGCACCTAAAGCTACCTGAAGACAATTGCTGGTGTTCTGATCCTATTAAAACCACAGGCAGGCAGCTGCAGTATTTACAGTTAGTGTACTGTGTCCTTTGCACAGTGTGCACCTAAAGCTACCTGAAGACAATTGCTGGTGTTCTGATCCTATTAATACCACAGGCAGGCAGCTGCAGTATTTACAGTTAGTGTACTGTGTCCTCTGCACAGTGTGCACCTAAAGCTACCTGAAGATAATTGCTGGTGTTCTGATCCTATTCATACCACAGACAGGCAGCTGCAGTATTTACAGTTAGTGTACTGTGTCCTCTGCACAGTGTGCACCTAAAGCTACCTGAAGACAATTGCTGGCGTTCTGATCCTAATAATACCACAGGCAGGCAGCTGCAGTATTTACAGTTAGTGTACTGTGTTCTCTGCACAGTGTGCACCTAAAGCTACCTGAAGACAATTGCTGGTGTTCTTCTGATCCTATTAATACCACAGGCAGGCAGCTGCAGTATTTACAGTTAGTGTTCTGTGTCCTCTGCACAGTGTGCACCTAAAGCTACCTGAAGATAATTGCTGGTGTTCTTCTGATTCTATTAATACCACAGGCAGGAAGCTGCAGTATTTACAGTTAGTGTACTGTGTCCTATGCACAGTGTGCACTTAAAGCTACCTGAAGACAATTGCTGGTGTTCTGATCCTATTAATACCACAGGCAGGCAGCTGCAGTATTTACAGTTATTGTACGGTGTCCTCTGCACAGTGTGCACCTAAAGCTACCTGAAGACAATTGCTGGTGTTCTGATCCTATTAATACCACAGGCAGGCAGCTGCAGTATTTACTGTTATTGTACTGTGTCCATTGAACAGTGTGCACCTAAAGCTACCTGAAGACAATTGCTGGTGTTCTGATCCTTTTAATACCACAGGCAGGCAGCTGCAGTATTTACAGTTAGTGTATTGTGGCCTCTGCACAGTGTGCACCTAAAGCTACCTGAAGACAATTTCTGGTGTTCTTTTGATTCTATTAATACCACAGGCAGGCAGCTGCAGTATTTACAGTTAGTGTACTGTGTCCTTTGCACAGTGTGCACCTAAAGCTACCTAAAGACAATTGCTGGTGTTCTCATACTAATAATACTACAGGCAGGCAGTTGATTCTGCTATAATCAGTATATATATATATCCCAGCTTTGTGCAGCTACATTTCACTGCAGGCCATTAGTATGTCTGGAAGGCCAACAAGGAGAGGCAGACAGTCACAAGCCAATAAAAGAGGGGAAGCAGGCTCTGTGTCTAGAGGCAACAGTGCTGGTCGTGGAGACGGTGCATCCTCATCAGCACGTGGCCGTGGGTCACGCTTGTCGTTTTTTTCGGCAGCTGGCCGTGTTGAGCCGCAACATGCCGAAGACTTGGTAGAGTGGATGACCATGCCGTCCTCATCCTCCTCATCCTCTTTCACCCAGGCTCAGGGTACTTTGGCAAAGCAGCTGCCAACACACCCTTTTCCCTCAGCTCAATGGCATCAGTCACTCCTTCCCTAGCCCCACCATGTCCTCCTGAGGAGTCCCCCGAACTGTTTGACCACAGTGTTGGGTACATGCTCCAGGAGGATGCCCAGCGTTTTGAAGGCTCCGATGATGGTACCCAGCTAGAGGAAGGCAGTAACGTGAGCCCAGAGAGAGGGGGTGCCCAAGAAGGACAGCAATCTGGCAGTCATGTTACCCCAGCTGCAGAATACTGCCAGGTTTGCTCCAGTGATGAGGAGGGAGGGGATGATGAGGAAGTCACTGACTCCACGTGGAAGCCTGATAGGAGAGAGGAGGAGGAGGCACATCTCCAACGAGGCAGGATGCCCTCCAGGGGCCAGCTTAAGGGAAGCACACCGACTGCATCACACCGCAGAGCTCTGTATGTGCAGGGCGCTGCTGTCTCTGCAAGTTATTCCAAAAGTTCTTTGGTGTGGGCCTTTTTTGAGACGAGTGCATCAGATCGCACCGCTGCTATTTGCAACATATGTCTCAAGCGTATCTCGCGTGGCCAAAACATGACCCACTTGGGCACCACATGCTTGACCAGACATATGTCGACCTGCCATGCAGTTCATTGGCAAACGTACCTAAAAGACCCACACCAAAGAACAAAGTGGACCTCTCCTTGCTCCTCATCAGCTGGGATCTCCAACCCCACTATACCTTCAGTCCTCTCTGAAACCTGCACTGAGACAAATGAAAGTGTAGAATTAGGTGTGTCACAGCCAAGTACTTGCGGGCAATCTGCTATCGGTACACCGATGTCAGATTGTACCAGGCAAATTTCCCTGCCCCAGCTGCTGCACTGCTGAAAGAAGTTCGCTCCCAGCCATCTACATGCCCAGCGGTTGAATGCTAGCTTGGCTAAATTGCTAGCACTTCAACTGCTGCCTTTTCAGTTGGTAGACTCTGTCCCCTTCCGTGAGTTTGTGGAATGTGCGGTTCCTCAGTGGCAGGTTCCCAAACGCCACTTTTTCTCACGGAAGGCAATTCCAGCTCTCTACCTCCATGTGGAAGGCATTGTCTTGACCTCACTGGACAGGGCGGTCAGCGGTAAGGTGCATATTACCGCTGACTCATGATCTAACAGGCATGGACAGGGACATTACCTATATTTCACCGCACACTGGGTGACTCTTCTGGCAGCTGGGAAGGATGCAGGACAAGGTGCAGTAATGTTGGAGGTTGTTCTGCTACCACGCCTCCAAAATTCTACTAGTGATTCTGCCACAGCCCTCTCCTCCAACCCTCCTCTTCTTCTTCCTCCATGGCCTCTTCCTGTGCTGATTTGTCCTCGGAACCAGCGGTGCTCCGTAGGCGTTCAAGGGGCTACACAAGCACTCAGGCAAGAAAGATGCCATGCAGTGCTTGAGCTGGTGTGCTTGGGGGACAGGAGCCACACTGGTTCAGAGATTCTATCAGCTCTGCAGGGGCAGGTTCAGAGGTGGTTGACGCCACGTCAGCTTAAGCCAGGAATGGTGGTTTGTGACAATGGCACTAACCTTCTCTCTGCCCTCCGACAGGGACAACTGACCCATGTGCCCTGTTTGGCTCATGTCCTTAAATTGGTGGTGCAGCGGTTCTTGGGCAGGTACCCGGGCTTACAGGATGTCCTGAGGCAGGCAGGAAAGTCTGTGTGCATTTACGCTGGATCATATAATACCAGTGCTCGGCTGGCTGACCTCCAAAAAGGAATTTTACCTGCCCAAGAACCGCCTAATCTGTGACATGCCCACCAGGTGGAACTCAACGTTGGCCATGCTGCAGTGGCTGCACACGCCGCAGAGGGCCATCAATGAGTACCTATGTGACTATGGCACCAGGACAGGGTCAGGGGAGCTTGTTTTTTTCCCCACGCCAGTGGGCCATGATTAGGGATGCATGCACTGTCCTGTCACCATTTGAGGAAGCCACAAGGATAGTGAGCAGTGACAGTGCATGCATCAGTGACACTGTTCCTCTTGCCCACCTGTTGAAGCACACGCTTCGTGGAATAATGGACAGGGCACTTAAAGGCAGAACAGAGGCAGGAAGAGGAGGACTTCCTTACCTCTCAAGGACCCCTTTAACCAGACAGTGTTCCTGCGTGCCCGTCGATCACACAGGAAGAGGACGAGGAGGAGGATTGTGTCAGCATGGAGGTGGAGCCTGGCACTCAGCATCAGCAGCAGTCTTCAAGGGATCATTTACAGTCCGAAGAAACCCAGGACTTGTACGTGGCTGGGAGGAGGTGGCTGCGGATCATGTCGTCTTTAGTGACCCAGAGGACTCCGGACCGAATGCCTCAGCAAACCTACGCTGCATGGCCTCCCTGATCCTGCAAAGCCTGCAGAAGGATCCTCGTATTCGTGGTATCAAGGAGAGGGATCATTACTGGCTGGTAACCCTCCTTGATCCACGTTACAAGGGTAAGGTTGCGGACCTTATCTTGCCGTCGCAGAGGGAGCAGAGGATGAAACATCTTTGGGAGGCCTTGCAGAAAGGTCTGTGCAACGCGTTCTCAGAGACTGGGAGGTTACAAACGTGTTGCTGATGCTTCGGTCAGTTAAAGGGGGTGCAGGGTGAGAAGGTGGCCATCTGACCGATGCGTTCAGACAATTTTTTAGTCCGCAGCCCCAAGGTATGATCGGTTCCAGCAACCATTGCCAGCGTCTGTTTTACATGGTGCAGGAATACCTAGGGGCAAGATCAGCCTTGGACACCTTTCCCACCGAAAATCCTCTGGGTTACTGGGTCTTGAGGATGGATCACTGGCCAGAGCTTGCACAGTATGCAATTGAGCTACTGGCCTGTCCTGCATCCAGCGTTCTTTCGGAACGCACATTCAGTGCTGCTGGAGGATTTGTAACCGATCACAGGGTGCGCCTGTCCGACTCGGTCGATCGACTGACCTTCATAAAAATGAATCAGTCTTGGATCACCACCAGCTACCAAGCACCTGATGCTGATGTAACCGAATATTTTTTTTTAAATGCCAAATCCCTTCAAGACTTCCTATGCTGATGCTGAGTGACTATCCTGTCATGCTGAGTGACTATCCTCTTCCTCCTCAATGATCATGCTGATAGCTTGTAAGAACATTTTTGGTTCTGGGCACCGCCACCAGTGGCTAAGGCCCAATTTTTCAGCCCCTGTTTAACAGGGGCGTGTATTTACAATTTTTGATGCAATACTTTGCAGCAGGGCTCATTCCTGAGCTCCAACTAGAGTATCTGTGAGGGGTTTTAGTGTTGTGGCACCAGCACCAGTGCCTAAGGCCCAATTTTTCAGCCCCTGTTTAACAGGAGCATGTAATTACAATTTTTGATGCAATACTTTGCAGCAGGGCTCATTCCTGCACTCCAACTAGAGTATCTGTGAGGGGTTGCAGTGTTGTGGCACCAGTGCCTAAGGCCCAATTTTTCTGCCCCTGTTCAACAGGGACATGTAATTACAATTCTTGATCTAATATTTCACAGCAGGGCCCATTCTTGTGCCCACCAAGAGTAACTGTGAGGGCTTACAGTGTTGTGGCAACACCACCACCACCAAAGGCCCAATTTTTCTACCACTGTTCAACAATGGCATGTAATTACAATTCTTGATATAATAGTTCACAGCAGGGCGTTCCAGCGCCCACCAAGAGTAACTGTGAGGGCTTACAGTGTTGTGGCAACACCAACACCTAAGGCCCAAGTTTATGCAGAGTATATAGGGCAGGCCCCTACTTACAAACGACTCCTACTTGCAAACGGAAGGACAACAGGAAGTGAGATGAAATCTACCCCTAGGAAGGGAAATTCTCTCCTGTAAGAGTTAATATGGGAAAACATGTCTCCTCTCCACTGCTGCTTTATCACCAATCCTTGTTTCACTAAAAACCCCAAATTTTCAAAAAACATTTGTCATTGGGACAGAAAGTGAGGTGAAATCTTCTGAAGAGGTGCACAGACAGCAAAACAAATGTTACAGGGGTGATAACCCTTCCCTATGTTTTCCAAAAAGCTTAAAAATAGATTTTTTTGGCTGGAGCTACACTTTAAAAATGTACCAGTTCAAAATTACAAACAGATTCTACTTAACAAACCTACAGTCTCTGTCTTGTTTGCACCGCCTGTATAATGCTGTTCAGAGTATATAGGGCCTGGGGGCCCCACGCCTTTCCCTTTTTTAATTTGGGTGCGGGGTTCCCCTTAAAATCCATACAAGGCCCAAAGGTGCTGGTAATGGGCTGGGGAGGGGGTACCCATGCCATTTTTCTCAATAATTTTCATCCATATTGCCAGGACCAGACATTACATTAAAGCCGCAAGCAGTTTTAAATGACTTTTTTTCCTTTAGAAATGTCATTTTGTGTAGGGACAGTTCTAAACACGGGAAACACGTGCCACTTCACAGGCATACTATAGACACCCCCCAGGTACGATAGTTAAAGGAATATTTCACTTTTTTCACTTTAATCATTAAAATCACTGCTCCCGAAAAAACGGCCGTTTTTAAAACTTTTTTTTGCATTGATACATGTCCTGGGGCAGGACCCGGGTCCCCAAACCCTTTTTAGGACAATAACTTGCATATTAGCCTTTAAAATTAGCACTTTTGATTTCGAACGTTAAAGTCCTATAGACTTTAACGGGGTTCTAAAGTTCACGCAAACTTTCAGTCCGTTCGCAGGTTCTGGTGCGAACCGAACCGGGGGGGTGTTCGGCTCATCCCTACTGAGGATGCACCGTGTCCACGACTAGCACTGTTGGCTGTAGACACAGAGCCTGCTTGCCCTCTTTTAGTGGCCTGTGAGCATCTGCCTCTCCTTGGTGGCCTTCCAGAAATGCTGTAAAATTTTATTACAAAACACCGCCTGAAGTTTACACGAAAAAGTACACCAGAAATGGCCTGCAGTCAGATATAGGCTTGGCTAGACTAGAATGCAGTGGATGTATATATATAGGAGACTGTATATATATTTTATGCACTGCAGATCACTGAATCACCTGCCTGCCTGCCTGAAAGTGTATTTGAAAACGTACACCAGGAATGGCCTGCAGTCAGATATAGGCTTGGCTAGACTAGAATGCAGTGGATATATACTGTATGTAGGAGACTGTATGTATACAGTGGGGCAAAAAGTATTTAGTCAGCCACCAATTGTGCAAGTTCTTCCACTTAAGATGAGAGAGGCCTGTAATTGTCTTTAAAGGTATACCTCAACTATGAGAGACAAAATGTGGAAACAAATCCAGACAATCGCATTGTCTGATTTTTTAAAGAATTTATTTGCACAATTTACGGTGGAAAATAAGTATTTTGTCAATATCAAAAGTTCATCTCAATACTTTGTTATGTATCCTTTGTTGGCAATGACAGAGGTCAAACGTTTTCTGTAAGTCTTCACAAGGTTGTCAAACAATGTTGCTGGTATGTTGGCCCATTCCTCCATGCAGATCTCCTCTAGAGCAGTGATGTTTTGGGGCTGTCACTGGGCAACATGGACTTTCAACTCCCTCCAAAGGTTTTCTATGGGGTTGAGATTTGGAGACTGGCTAGGCCACTCCTGGACCTTGAAATGCTTCTTATGAAGCCACTCCTTCGTTGCCCAGGTGGTGTGTTTGGGATTATTGTCATGCTGAAAGACCCAGCCACGTTTCATCTTCAATGCCCTTGCTGATGGGAGGAGGTTTGCACTCAAAATCTCACGATACATGGCCCCATTCATTCTTTTATGTACACAGATCAGTCGTCCTGTTCCCTTTGCAGATTAACAGCCCCAAAGCATGATGTTGTCACCCCCATGCTTTACAGTAGGTATGGTGTTCTTTGGTTGCAACTCAGCATTCTCTCTCCTTCAAACACGACGAGTTGTGTTTCTACCAAACAGTTCTACTTTGGTTTCATCTGACCATATGACATTCTCCCAATCCTCTTCTGGATCATCCAAATGCTCTCTAGCAAACCTCAGACGGGCCCGGACATGTACTGGCTTAAGAAGGGGGAAACGTCTGGCACTGCAGGATCTGAGTCCCTGGCGGCGTAGTGTGTTACTGATGGTAGCCTTTGTTATGTTGGTCCCAGCTCTCTGCAGGTCATTCACTAGGTCCCCCCGTGTGGTCATGGGATTTTTGCTCACCATTCTTGTGATCATTTTGACCCCACGGGGTGAGATCTAGCGTGGAGCCCCAGATCGAGGGTGATTATCAGCGGTCTTGTATGTCTTCCATTTTCTAATTATTGCTCCCAACATTGATTTCTTCACACCAAACTGCATGCCTATTGCAGATTCAGTCTTCTCAGCCTGGTGCAGGTCTACAATTTTGTTTCTGGTGTCCTTCGACAGCTCTTTGGTCTTCACCATAGTGGAGTTTGGAGTGTGACTGTTTGAGGTTGTGGACAGGTGTCTTTTATACTGATAACAAGTTCAAACAGGTGCCATTAATACAGGTAATGAGTGGAGGGCAGAGGAGCCTCTTAAAGAAGAAGATACAGGTCTGTGAGAGCCAGAAATCGTGCTTGTTTGTAGGTGACCAAATTTATTTTCCACCATAATTTGCAAATAAATTCTTTCAAAATTCAGACAATGTGATTGTCTGGATTTGTTTCCACATTTTGTCTCTCATAGCTGAGGTATACCTATGATGACAATTACAGGCCTCTCTCGTCTTTTTAAGTGGGAGAACTTGCACAATTGGTGGCTGACTAAATACTTTTTTGCCCCACTGTATTTTATCCACTGCAGATCACTGAATCACTTGCCTGCCTGCCTGAAGTATATTAGAAACAGTACACCAGGAACGGACCGCAGTGAGATCTAACTAAACTGTATGCAGTGGATATATTATATATATATATATATATATATATATATATATATATATATATATATATATATATATATATATATATATATATATATATATCGATACATATATATCGATATATATCTATCTATCTATCTATAGATAGATATATATAGATATATATCGATATATCGATATATACACACACACACTAGACTGACTATATATATATATATATATATATATGAAATACACTACAGCTAACTGAATCACTTGCCTGCCAGAAGTATTGTAGAAACAGTACACCACCAGGAATGGACCGCAGTGAAATCTAGCTAAACTTTATGCAGTGGATATATATATACTAGACTGACTGTTTATATATATGAAATACACTGCAGCTAACCAAATCACCTGCCTGGCAGATTTATAGTAGAAACAGTACACCACCAGGAATGGACCGCAGTGAGATCTAGCTAAACTGTATGCAGTGGATATATATATATGTGGAGATATATATATATATATATATATTGTAATGTTTGGGGTATTTAGCTCAAGCGATAAATGCGTTTTTAGTGCAGTGAGTCCACATCAGACAGGCATTATAGTTAAGGGCCTGGTAGCCCACGTTTATTAAACCGAAAAACAAAAGCAAAAAGGTCCATTCAGGATTCCCACGCAGGGGTTTAACTTCATTAAGCACTCCAAAAATAAGGAAAACATACCAAGCCACCTGGCTCTCTTGTCAGCAGTTCCTCTGCTTGCTCTCAACAGATTTGCCAATTCTTTACAGCCCCCTGGACTCACTGGCTTCCTCAGTCTCCCCGACTCTCAAGGCTGGCCAGCCTTTCCCAGTCCCTGGGCAAAGAATCCCCTTTACATAGGCTGCAGACTCCCACAGGGCAGACCACTCTCCAGACACAAGTCTGTCTTCACACAGCAGTAGCAACAAGCTACACACACTCCACCTTCCTCCACCCTCTGCTCTCACTAGCCCCTCGTTATATGGGCTGTGTGCACCTGGGCACACAACCTGCTGGCTCTCCATAAGACATGGACACAGGGTTAGGGATCCCATCCCTTTTCCCAGTGACAGGGACTATTACAATATATATATATATGAAATACACTGCAGCTAACGGAATAATCTGCCTGCCTGCCTGCTCAATCTAAATGACACTCTCTCTCCGTCCACACTGGCAACGACACACTACACGAGGCTGAGGTGCAGTCAGCCTTATATAGTGTGATAGTGTGGACGTGGACCTTGTCCCCCTGAGCCATGATTGGCGAAAGGCACCCTGCCTTTGGCCAATTATGGCTCTTAGCTGAGGGCGCTGTGATTGGCCAAAGCATCATACAGAAATGCACTGTGCTCCTGCAATGCATTATGGGCCGTTACTCGTCACTTGAATTTGGCACGAACGGCCCATAATGTTCGTTTGACGAACGGGCGAACAGCCAATGTTCGAGTCAAACTCACGTTCAACCCGAACAGAAAGCTCATCCGTAAATGTAGGTAATCCTCCCAGGAAGTTAGCAGGAATCTAACATGCTCTCCACCATGGAAGCATAATCTAACATGCTCTCCACCATGGAAAATTATGATCCGGAAGGAAATCGCCTTAAAAAGTTTACCACACAGAGCCTAGAGATATGCCATATAGTGTAGTATGTATTGTATAAATAAATCATATAAAACCACAAAATCCAGAATCCATTATGAACTTCAATCGCATGGACTATCAGAAAATAGCTAAAAAGACTCGGCTGGACTTACAAAAATGGCCACCATCCATTAACCACTTGCCTACAGGGCACTTACACCTCCTTCCTGCCCAAGCCATTTTCCAGCTTTCAGCGCTGTCGCATTTTGAATGACAATAGCGCGGTCATGCAACACTATACCCAAACAAATGTTTTATAATTTTGTTCACACAAATAGAGCGTTCTTTTGGTGGTATTTAATCACTGCTGTTTTTTTTATTGTTTACAAAAAAAAAAAATTTTGAAAAAAAAAAAAAGGTTTACTTTTTTTCTGTCAGTAAATTTTGTAACTAAGTAATTTTTCGCCTTCACTGATGTGCGCCAGTGAGGCAGCACTGATGGGCACTGATAGGCTGAACTGGTGGGAACTGATGAGGCAGCACTTATAGGCACTGATGAGGCGGCACTTATGGGCACTGATGAGGCGGCACTGATGAGGAGGCACTAATATGCCGCACTTATGGGCACTGATGAGCACTGATCGACAGCAGTGATGGGCATTGATGGGCAGCACTGATTGCCAGCACTGACTGGCATCGCTAATGGGCACTGATTGGTGGCACTTGTGGGCAGTGGTGGGCACTGATTGCTGCCATTGGTGGGCACTATATGTTGGCATTGGTGGGCAATGGTGGGCACTGTTTGTGACACTATTTATTTATTGTAATCAGGGCACTGATAATCAGTGCCCTGATTACATCCCTAGATGTCCTCCTGTGAGGAGATGCCACTGATCGGCTCTCCTCTCCTCACACTCTGTCAGTGTGAGGCGGGGAGAGCCGATTACCGGCATCTCCTTGTTTACATGTGACCAGCTGTGATTGGACACAGCCGATCACATGGTTAAAGAGCTGCGAACGTGGCTCTTTACACAGATCGGGGTCGCGCTGCTTCCTAGCAACACGGCGCAGCTGCCACACTGCAGGCCCCCACGGGCGCTTGAGAGCGGCCGTTCTGGAATGCCATCATATGATGTCATCCCAGAATGAGAGCTGCACCGCTCCACCATCATTTGACGGTGGGCGGGCAGCAAGCAGTTAAACCGGAAGCGGCAGTGTGACATCAGCATGTAGGCCCTGCCCAATGCGTTTTGTGGAGGTGGAGGATGAACACACTTTTCCTTTCCTGCGCATTGGAAGTTCTTTATCTGGAGAGTCAATTTATTTGACACTACTGTTTGTTTGTTTATACGCTCAATTTTATTTAACTTCTGTTGAGTGCATATAAGGTGGAAGATAATCAATTTTTCTCTGGAATCCAGATGTTTTCATATTGTATTGAACAAGCTAGTATTTCATTACACTTTGTACTTTACCTTTATATGGCCTCTCTTACACCTCTGACTCAAGGCCCCTGGTAGAGTAGACAGGAGGCGTGGGAGTGCAGAGTCGCACGAGTGCCTGGCAGGATCGCTGACAGCAGAGCTCAACTGGAACTCCTAGCGGGACTGTGGAGAAGCATAGCGGAAGACCAGGAATAGCGGTAAGCAGGAAGCTGGAACAGACTGGTACTGGAACACCACAGGCTGAGGAGCAGATGCAACTGCAGGTGGGATGGATGCTCCCAAAGGATGCTCCCAAAGGGCTGGAGAGAAGGCAGGTACAGGCAGGCTGGGTCATACACAGGCGGACAAGTCAGGAACTGATGCAGAGACTGGAGCAAAGTCAGGGTACAGGCCAGATCGGTAACGGGCTGGCAGCGAAGTCGCAGAAGGAGCAGCCAGGTGCGGAGTCAAATACAAGCCGGGGTCGGATGCAGGCAGAAACAGGAACATCGGGAACAAGCTGGGTCAAACAACAGGAACAGATGTCAGATACTGGTTAGCAGGGACACACGGGGAACGCTGTAGAGCAGACAGCATTGAGTCTGGGTGCTGACCCAGTTTAAATAGCCTATTTTGGTGCAATGAACTGTTACAAGGTGCACACACGCACCGCGAGCATGCGCACGTGCAGACACCAGCATGCGCAGTCGTACCTGCGGCATTCCCCTAACAGGAATTGAAGGTTCAGGATGTCTTCTGCGGCTACCATCTTCGTTGCTGGCATGCCCTTCCTGACACACCTATTTGTATGGGAAAATGTAATTATTTCTGTTCTGTAGCCCTTAAATTATTCCTTTATTGTCTCTAGTTGCCTAACTGTGCTTTTCATGAAAGTAATAAAAATACATGAAAGAATTTAGGCAAAGACAAACAACATTAAGCTATAAAGCATTTGTTATTTTCCAAAATTATTACCGGTATTTTCAACCATTTAACCTTAATCCTCGCTGCTTATTGGTTCTGACTGCTGAAACTAATTGTTTTTATGGCAAATAATGATAAATAGGGCTTAGTGAATTTAGCTTCTACCACTTCATATTTGACAATATTTTTAGCCTTGTCACTTTCAATATCGCCCCAGAGAATTGTCTCGTGTCTGTATCGATGCTTTTATTTAATAAATACCTTCAATACAATATCACCCCAGATAGAGCACAAAAGAACACATAAAGGTACTGTCATGACCTTGCAGTAATACTTTCATGACCTGTCTGTCTCTTACCTGGTCTGTGTGTCAGCCTTGAGGCTTGTTCTCTCACACCTGCATGCTTAAGTAATCTTTCCTCAGTGTGGCTCCACCCTAGCCTCAACAGGAACCACTATTTAACACCGTATTCTCCAAGCCTGCCTTGCCGTGCAATATTGTGTGTTTGGCTTCCTGTTTCCGCTACGTTTGTCTCTGTTACCGATCTTGGCGTGTTCCCGACTATCCCTGTCTGCTTGTGACCCTGCCCTTTGGCGTGTTCTCGACTATCCCTGCTTGCCTGTGACCCTGACCTTTGGCATGTTCTCTGTTCTCCTTGTCTGCTAGTCGCCCCGACATTTGGCTACCTCCTTACTATCCCTTGCTGTCCTGAGTTGCTGTTTCCTCTCCATCCTCCTGTAGCCTACCGTGAGCTGGGAGACCCTGGTGCCTCCATTTTTACCATGTTGGATCTCAGGGGTGCATACAATTTGATCCGAATACGGGAAGGGGATGAATGGAAAACTGTGTTTAACACTAGAGATGGGCATTACGAGTACTTGGTCATGCCCTTTGGTTTGTGTAATGCCCCAGCGGTGTTTCAAAACTTTGTTAACTAAATCTTCAGGGATCTGCTTTATCAATTTGTTGTCATCAACCTGGATGACATTCTCATCTTTTCGGATAGCCTGTTGGTTCACAGAGACCATGTCCGGATTGTACTTCAACGCATTCGAGAAAATAATCTGTACGCCAAGCTGGAGAAATGTTCTTTTGAATCTTCTGAAGTCCTGTTTCTGGGATGCTTCCTCTCTAACTTCGGTCTTCGTATGGATCCTGGGAAGGTCTAGGCCATTACCAACTGGCCTCTTCCTGCCAGTCTCAAGGCCACGTAGCGCTTTCTTGGGTTCACTAATTATTACAGGCAGTTCATTAGGAATTACTCCTCTATTGCTGCGCCAATTATCGCCTTGACCAAGAAGGGTGCTAATGCCAAGGAGTGGTCCCCCGAAGCTGTCTCTGCCTTTCATGATTTGAAACAGGCCTTCATTTCTGGACCTTTGTTGAGGCGACCTGACCCGGGGGATCCATTTTTTATTGAAGTGGACACTTCCTCAACTGGGGTGGGAGCTGTGCTTCTTCAATCCTTTGGGAAAAAACATCTACCCTGTGCGTTTTTCTCCAGAAAATTTTCTCAGGTGGAGAAGAATTACGCTATTGGTGATCGGGAACTTCTTGCGATTAAATTGGCGCTGGAGGAGTGACGTCATCTCTTGGAGGGTTCTCCACATTCCATAACAAATTTCACTGACCATAAAAATCTGCAGTATTTACAGAATGCCAAACGATTGAATCCCAGACATGCCAGGTGGAGTCTCTTCTTTTTCCGTTTTAACTTCACCATTACGTTCAAACCTGGTTCCTGCAACAGTCGGGCTGATGCATTCTCTAGATCTTTTGACATTCAGGATGAGGAGCCTACCATTGAACCTGAGCCGATTATCCCTACTTCATGCATCCTTGCCCATTCTACCACCCTGAAGTCAAAAATTCCTCCTGGCAAGATCTTCGTCCCCACTGAGCTAAGAGCTAAGATCCTTCATTGGGGACATGACTCCAACGTGGCAGGTCATGCTGGGTTTCTTCGATCCTTCCTCCTCATCAGTCACCACTACTGGTGACCTACTCTCCGTTCGGATGTCAAAGACTATGTTGAGGCTTGTCATGTCTGTGCCCAGTCTAAGTCCTCCACGCAGGCTCCTGCTGGTCTTCTCATGCCCTTGCCCATTCCCAAGGAGCCCTGGTCTCACATAGCCATGGACTTAATCACTGATCTTCTACCTTCTGAGAAGAATACGGTCATTTGGGTGGTAAGTGATCGATTCTCCAAGATGACCCATTTTGTTCCTCTTCCTGGTCTCCCTTCTGCTCCTGCCTTGGTTCCCATTTTCGTACGAGAGATTTTCCGTCTTTATGGTGTTCCTTCCCATGTTGTTTCGGACAGGGGTGTTCAGTTTACTTCTCGCTTTTGGTGAGCCGTTTACAAATCCCTCAACATTACCTTGGATTTTACCTCTTCTTAGAATCCCCAATCCAATGGCCAGACTGAAAGAGCTAATCAGGAGTTTGAGGTCTTTCTCCGTACCTTGGTCTTGGCTCATCACGATAATTGGGCATCATTACTCCCGTGGGCAGTTCTCCCACAACAATCATGTCAACGTCAGTTCTCAGAAGACACCCTTTGTCACTGTTTATGGAAGACATCCTCAGTTCCCTCTTCCTATGACCTGTTCTTGCGACATCCCAGCTTTGGCTACCGTTCAGGAATCATTCAATTCCATGTGGGTTGACGCTCATGATTCCTTGCAGAAAGTTGCCAACAAATTCAAAAGTTTTGCTGACCGTCACAGGCGTAAGCCGCCTTCTCTACAGTCAGGAGACAAAGTCTGACTTTCTACCAGGAACATCAGACGACTCCGGGTTCCTTCTCTCAAGTTTACCCCGAGATTCATTGGTCCTTACAATATAATTTCTAAGCTGAATCCTGTTTGTTTTAAACTCCAGATCCCTAAAAGCCTCAGAATCTCAAACTCCTTTCATGTATCCCTTCTGAAACCTTTAGTTTTTAATAAGTTCTCTCGTCCTCTTCTTACCTTGGCTCCAGTCTCTGAAGATGATCAGGAGTACGAGGTTAGTCAAATTTTGGATTCTCGCTTCTGTAAAGGTGTCCTTCAATATCTTATGGATTGGAAAGGTTTTGGTCCTGAGGAGAGATCTTGCATTTCTGCATCTGAAGTCTTCGCACCTCGTCTTCTGAGGAAGTTCCATTTGAAGTTCCCCTCCAAGCCTGGTCCAAAGCGGGGGAGGGGGAGGCCTCGTAAGAGGGGGGGTACTGTCATGACCTTGCAGTAATACTTTCATGACCTGTCTGTCTCTTACCTGGTCTGTGTGTCAGCCTTGAGGCTTGTACTCTCACACCCACATGCTTAAGTAATCTTCCCTCAGTGTGTATTCTCCAAGCCTGCCTTGCCTGCCTTGCCGTGCAATATTGTGTGTTTGGCTTCCTGTTTCCTGCTTGCCATGGGCTCTATGTTTGTCTCTGTTCCCGACTATCCCTGTCTGCTTGTGACCCTGACCTTTGGTGTATTCTCGACTATCCCTGTTTGCCTGTGACCCTGACCTTTGGCGTGTTCTCTGTTATCCTTGTCTGCTAGTCGCACCGACATTTGGCTACCTCCTTACAATCCCTTGCTGTCCTGGGCTGCTGTTTCCTCTCCATCCTCCTGTAGCTTACCGTGAGCGTGAGCTGGGAGACCCTGGGGGCCGCGACCTGGAGCCAGTTGCAGCCCAGTCCATCCTCACCACTAGAGGCTCTGGTGAATACCTGCTGGCTCTTAGACTGGGAAATTTATGCTCTAACTCCCTGTGGATCCGTGTTGGTGCACCAGGGGACCTGCCTTCCTGAACCACCCCGAGTTCCATCCGCAGCAGTCAGCCTTATGCACTCCTGACCCCCATGGGGTGCAGCTGTCACCTGGAATCAGGTGACCTGACAGGTACATTTATTAAACGTTAATATAAACAATATTTCTTGTTCTGAACATTAAATGCAGCTTTTCAGTTATTAAAAAGATGAGAAAATAACTCAACACAGAAAGCATAAAGAGAGGAAAACAATAGACATTCTATAGACATATCACCTTATCTGGAAACATCTACAAAGTCAGAGACAGTTGGCATTTCTTTTTCAATAATCCGTTTTGTATTGCTTTTAAGCAACAAAGACATATAAACATATAGAAGAAGGAGAAAAAAGAAAGAAAAAGAGCACAGCAGATGCAGAAAAGTCACATTGGGGTTGATTTAGTAAAACCGGAGAGTGCAAAATCTGATGTAGCTCTGAATAGACACCAGTCAGTTTCCATTTTTTTTTTTGTCAAAGCTTAGTTAAACAAGCTGACGTTAGAAGCTGATGGGCTACCATGCACAGCTGCACTAGATTTTGCAGTCAAGTTTTAGTAAAGCAACCCCAGTGTGTATTATTCTAAAAATCTTAAAAAGTAATATAAAGAAATTTAAGACAGTTGCCATTTATTCCGAAGTTACTTACATTTCTGCAGTAAGGGAAATATTCTGAGAAATATTCTGAGCATTTTCAGCTCATAAAACGCTCGTAAACCTCCCAATAAAAGACATGAAAAATGCCCAACAAGCAAAATCCCATTCATTTCAATGGCCCCTGTTCACATCTGAGCGTTTTGTCACCTGAAGCAAACGCCTGAAAAACGCCTGAAAAACGCCGGAAGCTCAAAAAAGTACATGAGCTTCTTTTTGAGCAGATTGCAGGCGTTTTTCTGATTTTTACATTGGTGACCTTTTGACCTGTACAAAATTGTGGCGAAAATGCGTTAAAAACTTTCTACCTGAAAATTAAACGCTCAGGTGTGAATGCAAACCTGTAAATTGCCTTTGGTCCCTATCTTAGCTGCCATCTTTTATGCTTCTAGCTGGCCAGGTGGACTTTTCCCCTCCTCTGATATATTGCTCAATCATGTGTTCCTTAGGCCCCTTTCACACTTGTGTGACTTGTCCTGTGACTTGGGACTACAAAGTCGCATGACAAGTCGTTCCCCATGTTTTCCAATGAGTACCATTCATATCTGTGGGACATCAAGTCTCAGCGACTTCAAAGTAGTCCCTGCACTACTTTGGTCCGACTTTGATGCGATTTGAGGTCCATAGACCTCATGTTAACACAGGCATTGCTTAAAGTCGCATCAAAATTGCGGCAAAATCGCACAATTTTCAGGTTGCACAAGTGTGAAAGGGGCCTTACATAAGTGAGGCTCTGTACAGCAATAAGGTAAGTTAGATTTGTATTTAGCAAGGAAGAAACCTTAAATACTAGTTACCAGTAATTTAATTAGACTGCCTATTAACAGTAACATTCTGGGCAAAGTGACAATACTTCCTGTGCATCCCCCCTTTAACTCCTCGCCCAGCATGGTTTACTGATCTATCCACGCTCCCTTGCCAACTCCACACTGCAAAAATCCTGCACTGAATACAATGGCTATAAAGCACATAAGCTGGCCATAGAGGGATTGAAATTCGGCTGGTTTAGCAGGAGCTGGCTGAATTGTGATCCATCTATGGCAGTGTTTCTCAACCTTTTTTCAGTCAAGGCCCCCTCTTTAAACATTGTGGACTATCTCGAGGCACCCTTATAAAATTCTGGACAGTCTTGAGGCACCCATTCTAAAATGTAAAAGCTATTTTAGTAGTTTTACATTATGCAGCAACATCCACACCCGTAGGACTTCCAACATTAGAGGAGTTTATTCTTACAAAGCAAATAAACTTTTGCGGTACTGACTAGTATTCCAATGTTTCTATTCTCTCTCAGTTTTTCTCTACAATTCAGCTAATGTGACCCCAATGCTGATAGAGAAGGGGATACAAGGATGCTGTGCAGGCGACTGACATCCTCCATATTAACTGATGACGCCATTGGTCGTTAGGATGCCGGCAGCTAGAAGGATGTAATGGTGCAGAATGAAAACATGTAGCTTTGTGTAACTAAAAGGCAGGCTTCATCCACACGTTGACTTGTATACATTTTTGGGCAATTTTTAGGCATTTTGCCAAGGCATCCCTGAAGAAACCTCAAGGCACCCTGGTTGAAAAAGGTTGATCTATGGCCATTCAGGTTTAAGAGTCCTAGTGATCAACTCGCGAATGGGAATGTTGGAAAATTTGTGTTCGATTAGCGCATGCAGCCAATTGGCTGCAGCACTGATCAATGTATTCTGGTAGTGGAGGAGCCCCGCTGTCAGAATACAATAGCACAGCAGGAGGGATTTCTTCATCCACATCTAATCTATTTGGTTTTTATATTGATCGAAAAAACTGGATAATCTATGGCCAGCTTTAATCTCCAGTAAGTGAAAGTAGACAAAGCTCACGGTTAGTCTACTAACCTCTTGCCTTATCTCCAAGTTAAAGTAAATAAAGGCAACATAAAGATTGCACACAAGGGCATTGCGTGAGTGCCCAATGTCTTCTTTGAGATATATATTCTATGTATTATACAGTTTTGGAACAATGTATAATGTACCGTATATACTCGTGTATAAGTCGAATTTTTCAGCCCCTTTTTTGGGGCTGAAAGTGCCCCCCTCGACTTATACTCGAGTCACCGCCGTCTGCCTACATGATCAGCATGTCATGCAGGCAGGCGGCGGCCAGCGTGTGCTACATAGCACTCGGCAGCGGCTCTCGGCTCTCACAGTTCAAAAGCCGCGCCTCCTCGTCTGTGATAGGCAGTCAGTGTACAGCCTATCACGGACATTCTCTCATCCTCGTCCGTGGTATGAGGATGAGAGAATGTCTGTGATAGGCTGACCGCTGACTGCTGGGAAATTGAGTTTTCTGCCTATTATGGTCGACGAGGAGGCGCGACTTTTGAACAGTGAATGGCCGCCGAATAGGAATAGCACACGCTGATTGGTGCAGAGCGGCACACAGAGGCGTGCACAGGACACAGGTACATGACACATGCACATATACACAGGGCACAGGTACATATACACATGCCACAGGTACAGGACACATGACACATGCACATATACACAAGTACATGACACATGCACATATACACAGGACACAGGTATGGGACACATGCACATATACACAGGACACAGGTACATGACACATGCACATATACACAGGACACATGCACATATACACAGGACACAGGTACATGACACATGCACATATACACAGGACACATGTACATATACACAGGACACAGGTACATGACACATCCACATATACACAGGACACATGACACATGCACAGGACACATGCACAGGACACAGGGAGGTATACAGCTGCAGATGGGCATTGTTGACCCTCTTTTTCCACTTACAGTAGCTGCTGCATTTCTCACCCTCGTCTTATACTCGGGTCAATAATTTTTTCCCATTTTTTGGTGGTAAATTAGGGCCTCGACTTATGCTCGGATCGACTTTATCTCGAGTATATACGGTATCTACTTTTCAATGTATTATTTATTTTGCCATCATAAAGTAACATTACAGTTTTGAGACCAATTGATTTTGTTTATTTACAAAGATTATATTAGAGAATTATAGTAGTCCTAGATTTATTCCAAAGTGGTCATTGTGGTAGCCTCTTCAGCCTCTTAGTAACCTCTTCATCTTTGATATGAGATTAGCATGTGGAAAAAAAAGGACGATCATTCGTCTGATAATATCATCATATGTATCAGGCATTATCCATTACAGTTGAATCCCCAGCCATTCTGACTGGTAAAGCATTGATACATCTTGACAGGGGCAATGTTTGTTGGCCACCCTTCTTGCATTCCATGCATTTCTATGGGGCAGTATGGCAGCTCATCCTAATGATGAGCCAATAAGAGTGTGCAGGGAGGGTAAGGTAGTGGCCAGCATTAACGTGATTTTAAACCCTCAGTGTTTAAGCACTTTTAGAAGCTGATTTAATAATCACTAGGGATGGTCTGGATGTTCAAACAAACATATGGGACATTCGCAGCAAATTCGAGCGCCACGGAGCACCCCATAATGCATTGCAAGATTGCAGTGCATTGACGGTTGCTGCTTGGCCAAAACGTGCATCTGACCTGCATGCTTTGGACAATCACAGAACAATCTGCTGTGAGAGCCATGAGTGGCCAAAGGCTGGGTGCCTTTGGCCAATCATGGCTCAGGGGCTAAGTCCACGCCCCACACTATATAAGGCTGCTGCTTACACGGCGGCCGTATATAGTGTATGAAGGGAGACTAGGAAGATAGTGTAGTTTAGTGTGCAGTCAGTCAGTGTAGTATATATATAAAACAGTCCAGAGTATATAATGCAGTTACTGTAGTATATATATAATACAATTCAGAGTATATAGTGCAGTTAGTGTAGTATATATATATATAAAACATTCCAGAGTATATAGTGTAGTGTATATATATAAAACAGTCCAGAGTATATAGCGCAGTTAGTGTAGTATATATATCAGTGGCGGCTGGTGAAGTTTTAGGATGGGGGGGCGCCAGACCCCGCCCTTCCTTTTTGACCCCTCCCACTTGGTGAAGATGGGAGTGGTTTCAGCAAAATAGTGGGCGTGGCTCTAAGGTGGTGTGGTTAGCATCTGAGATGAATGAGGGATGAAGGGAGAGAGGGATGGAGGGACAGCAGGCCCAGATGCTACACAACAATAGAAATATGTGTATTCTAGAAAGTTTAACAATCAGCAGATAAAGATATTCCAAACACCTGGTGTTAGCACTTCAATCATCCCGGCACCATGGTTGTTATGGTGTCAGGATAATTGAAGCGCATTAATTCTATTATTACATTGTAATATAAAATGAAATCATTCAACTCACCATGCAGAATCAGTGGGTGCCCTGAGCGTGTCACTAGCCACGTCGCCTGCCACCAGATGCCATCAGGTGTCCCCAGCGGAGTCCGTCCTTACATGCAGCCTGTGTCACACAAAATGCAGCCTGTGTCACACAAAATGCAGCCTGTGTCCCACCAAATGCAGCCTGTGTCCCACAAAATACAGCCAGCTTGTGTCCCCCAAATGCAGCCTGTGTCTCACCAAATGCAGCCTGTGTCTCACCAAATGCAGACTGTGTCTCACCAAATGCAGACTGTGTCTCACCAAATGCAGACTGTGTCTCACCAAATGCAGCCTGTGTCCACCAAATGCAGCTTGTGTCCCCCAATGCAGCCTTGCCTGTGTCCCCCAATGCAGCCTTGCCTGTGTCCCCCAATGCAGCCTTGCCTGTGTCCCCCAAGGC
This sequence comes from Aquarana catesbeiana, assembly GCF_042186555.1. Lineage (NCBI taxonomy): Eukaryota > Metazoa > Chordata > Amphibia > Anura > Ranidae > Aquarana > Aquarana catesbeiana. The sequence goes on along the minus strand of NC_133333.1, from coordinate 202,304,851 downwards.
AGCCTTTCCTGTGTCCCACAATGCAGCCTTGCCTGTGTCCCCAATGCAGCCTTGCATGTGTCCCCCAATGCAGCCTTGCCTGTGTCCCCCAATGCAGCATTGCCTGTGTCCCACAATGCAGCCTTGCCTGTGTCCCCCAATGCAGCCTTGCCTGTGTCCCCCAATGCAGCCTTGCCTGTGTCCCCCAATGCAGCATTGCCTGTGTCCCCCAATGCAGAATTGCCTGTGTCCCACAATGCAGCCTTGCCTGTGTCCCCCAATGCAGCATTGCCTGTGTCCCACAATGCAGCCTTGCCTGTGTCCCACAATGCAGCCTTGCCTGTGTCCCCCAATGCAGCATTGCCTGTGTCCCCCAATGCAGCATTGCCTGTGTCCCTCAATGCAGCCTTGCCTGTGTCCCCCAATGCAGCCTTGCCTGTGTCCCCCAATGCAGCCTTGCCTGTGTCCCCCAATGCAGCCTTGCATGTGTCCCCAAATGCAGCCTGTGTCCACCAAATGCAGCCTTGCCTGTGTTCACCAAATGCAGCCTTGCATGTGTCCACCAAATGCAGCCTTGCCTGTGTCCACCAAATGCAGCCTGTGTCCACCAAATGCAGCCTTGCCTGTGTCCCCCAATGCAACATTGCCTGTGTCCCCAATGCAGCTTTGCCTGTGTCCCCAATGCAGCTTTGCCTGTGTCCCCAATGCAGCCTTGCCTGTGTCCCCCAATGCAGCCTTGCCTGTGTCCCCCAATGCAGCATTGCCTGTTTCCCCCAATGCAGCATTGCCTGTGTCCCACAATTCAGCCTTGCCTGTGTCCCCCAATGCAGAATTGCCTGTGTCCCACAATGCAGCCTTGCCTGTGTCCCACAATGCAGCCTTGCCTGTGTCCCACAATGCAGTCTTGCCTGTGTCTCCCAATGCAGCATTGCCTGTGTCCCTCAATGCAGCATTGCTTGTGTCCCCCAATGCAGCCTTGCATGTGTCCCCAAATGCAGCCTGTGTCCACCAAATGCAGCCTTGCCTGTGTCCCCCAATGCAGCCTTGCCTGTGTCCCCAATGCAGCCTTGCCTGTGTCCACCAAATGCAGCCTGTGTCCACCAAATGCAGCCTTGCCTGTGTCCACCAAATGCAGCCTTGCCTGTGTCCCCCAATGCAGCATTGCCTGTGTCCCCAAAGTAGCCTTGCCTGTGTCCCCAATGTAGCCTTGCCTGTGTCCCCCAATGCAGCATTGCCTGTGTCCCCAATGCAGCTTTGTCTGTGTCCCCAATGTAGCCTTGCCTGTGTCCCCCAATGCAGCATTGCCTGTGTTCTCAATGCAGCCTTGCATGTGTCCCCCAATGCAGCCTTGCCTGTGTCCCCCAATGCAGCATTGCCTGTGTCCCCAATGCAGCCTTGCCTGTGTCCCCAATGCAGCCTTGCCTGTGTCCCCAATGCAGCCTTGCCTGTGTCCCCAATGCAGCCTTGCCTGTTTCCCCAATGCAGCCTTGCCTGTGTCCCCCAATGCAGCCTTGCCTGTGTCCCCAATGCAGCCTTGCATGTGTCCCCAATGCAGCCTTGCATGTGTCCCCAATGCAGCCTTGCATGTGTCCCCAATGCAGCCTTGCCTGTGTCCCCCAATGCAGCCTTGCCTGTGTCCCCAATGCAGCCTTGCATGTGTCCCCAATGCAGCCTTGCCTGTGTCCCCAATGCAGCCTTGCCTGTGTCCCCAATGCAGCCTTGCCTGTGTCCCCAATGCAGCCTTGCCTGTGTCTCCAATGCAGCCTTGCCTGTGTCCCCAATGCAGCCTTGCCTTTGTCCTCCAATGCAGCATTGCCTGTGTCCCCCAATGCAGCCTTGCCTGTGTCCCCAATTCAGCCTTGCATGTGTCCCCAATGCAGCCTTGCATGTGTCCCCAATGCAGCCTTGCCTGTGTCCCCCAATGCAGCCTTGCCTGTGTCCCCAATGCAGCCTTGCCTGTGTCCCCAATGCAGCCTTGCCTGTGTCCCCAATGCAGCCTTGCCTGTGTCCCCAATGCAGCCTTGCCTGTGTCCCCAATGCAGCCTTGCCTGTGTCCCCAATGCAGCCTTGCCTGTGTCCACCAATGCAGCCTTGCCTGTGTCCCCAATGCAGCCTTGCCTGTGTCCCCAATGCAGCCTTGCCTGTGTCCCCCAATGCAGCCTTGCCTGTGTCCCCAATGCAGCCTTGCATGTGTCCCCAATGCAGCCTTGCATGTGTCCCCAATGCAGCCTTGCATGTGTCCCCAATGCAGCCTTGCCTGTGTCCCCAATGCAGCCTTGCCTGTGTCCCCAATGCAGCCTTGCCTGTGTCCCCAATGCAGCCTTGCCTGTGTCCCCAATGCAGCCTTGCCTGTGTCCCCAATGCAGCCTTGCCTGTGTCCCCAATGCAGCCTTGCCTGTGTCCCCAATGCAGCCTTGCCTGTGTCTCCAATGCAGCATTGCCTGTGTCCCCCAATGCAGCCTTGCCTGTGTCCCCAATGCAGCCTTGCCTTTGTCCTCCAATGCAGCATTGCCTGTGTCCCCCAATGCAGCATTGCCTGTGTCCCCCAATGCAGCTTTGCCTGTGTCCCCAATGCAGCCTTGCCTGTGTCCCCAATGCAGCCTTGCCTGTGTCCCCCAATGCAGCCTTGCCTGTGTCCCCCAATGGAGCCTTGCCTGTGTCCCCCAATGCAGCCTTGCCTGTGTCCCCCAATGCAGCCTTGCCTGTGTCCCCAATGCAGCCTTGCATGTGTCCCCAATGCAGCCTTGCCTGTGTCCCCCAATGCAGCCTTGCCTGTGTCCCCCAATGCAGCCTTGCCTGTGTCCCCCAATGCAGCCTTGCCTGTGTCCCCAATGCAGCCTTGCCTGTGTCCCCCAATGCAGCCTGTGCAGCCCCCCCCCCGGGGGTAGTGTACTACTTACCTTGCCGTTGTCCTCTCCAGCAGTGTCTTCTTCATACTTCCTGTTTCCTTTCTCCGGGCGCAATGGGAGAATGAGAAAAGGAAGTGACATCAAACTGAGATGTCAATCAAACCGCCCGGCCGTAGTAACATATACTACGATCGCCGGGCGGAAGCTGATCGGCGCTTCAGAAAGCGCCGCAAGGCGGGCTCAATGCCCGCAAATGCAGCGCCACATCTGCAATCTCGTGATTGCATAGACGTGGCGCTTCCCCTTAGTGCAATGTGTCCGGCGTCACACTGTGTCCGGAGTCCGCACACAGTGCACTAAAGGACCTTTTATTGTTTTGTTTTGTTTTTTTAAAGGGCCGGTATTAAAAAAAAATTTTTTATTTTTTTTTGACATTTTTTTTTACATTTTTTTTTTTTTTTTTGGTACTGCCGTTAGTGTAGTACTGCAGTTAGTGTAGTATATATATAATGCAGTTCAGAGTGTATAGTGCAGTCCGTATATTATGTATATTACAGTGCACGGTATATAGTGCAGTGCAGAGTATATAATACAGTCTATTGAAGTTGTTAAGGGGGACCCTATGAAAAAATTAAGAAAAAACGGCATGGGGTCCCCCCAAAATTCATACCAGGCCCACTTTAGCGCCGGAAGGTTTTACCCACTTCCTGACCAGGCCATTTTTTGCGATACGGCACTGCATTGTTTTACCTGACAATTGCGCAGTTGTGTGATGTTGTACCCAAATAAAATTGTTGTCCTTTTTTTCCCCACAAGTAGAGCTTTCTTTTGGTGGTATTTGATCACCTCTGTGGTTTTTATTTTTTGCGCTATAAATAAATAAATACCAACAATTTTGAATAAAGAACAATATTTTTTACTTACTATGAAACATTCTCAATAAAAAAAAAAAATTCTGCTTCATATTTTTGGTAAAAAAAATGCCAATAAGCGTATATTGATTGGTTTGCACAAAAGTTATAGTGTCTACAAACTATGGGATATATTTAGGGACTTTTTAAAATTGTTTTTACTAGTAATGGCAGTGATCTGTGATTTTTAGCGGGACTGCAACATTGCGGCAGACAAATTGGACACTAAAGTGACACTTTTTTGGGGACCAGTGACATCAATATTGTGATCAGTGCTAAAAAAAATGCACCGGCACAGTATAAATTACACTGGCAGTGAAAGGGTTAGCACCAAGGGCGATTAAGGGGTTAAGTTTGTCCCTGGGAGGTGTTTTCTAACTGTATGGGGGAGGGACAGACTGGAGGAAAAGAGATCATGTTTCGGCTTAGCTGAAACACAAAGATCTCTCCTTTGCTTTCTGCCATCGCAGCCACCGGACCAGCTGATTGGCTCCCGGTGTGATTGGACGCGCGCCCCCTACACCGCGTGTACAAAATCACATACAGGTATGTGATTTTGCGCGTTCGGGCCACCCTGCCGCAGTATATGTATGGTGGGCGGTCCGGAACCGGTTAAAAAAAATGATTTTTTGTTTTGGCACAGAAATATTTGTAAAATATATGCTATGGCTTTTGGAGATATTTGGAAACTCTTGAAATAGTTTCATTTGAGTGACAGCTCTGAATCCTCTGGGGCTACTGACATGGCTTTAAGATGTCTACTCAAAAAAGCTTTACAGGTAAAAAACGTACATAAAGCATGTTAAGTTTAGCAGTTGTTGAAGGAGCTTTTCTATTAAAATATATAATCCTTTGGAGATATGGCCAAGGTATTAACATAGACATGAGACATGATACTCAGATGTTCAAGCTTGAAGAAGGAGTGAAAAACAAAGGACGCCATTTGATGGTTATCTAACATCTTCACACCATTTTATTCCTGTATATGACATTTTTAATTAAAATTGTATTTTATACACACAAGTACAGACAAATATTTATATTAATATGCAAATCCATTTCAGAAACCAATATTTCTGGCAGGAAAAGTGAGTATGCAGCAAAGGAATTAAGAAGGATTACAATAAGGGAGACCATAGATGATTCTTTTTTTTTTTTTTTAATTTAGGATTTAGGAATCCTTCATGCTGTTGATCAGTGTTGCCTGCTATAGACAGCAGCACTGATCAACTTGTGTACAACCAGTTAGCCCATATATGGATTGTTGAGCCAAGCCAAAGGCATAACTAGTGCCTTCAGGACCCAGGTGCAAGAAACCATGAAGGGCCCCCTGACCCCCAGCCAGGGCCTTTCCCACTGATCCTGAGGCCCTTTACTCCCATCAGAAGGCTCTTTCACATGTTCTGCTGTGGCCTCCCTTCCTGCCATCTTGCCCCCCCCCCCCCGATGGTGGTGGAACCCCAGGGCCCAGTCACAAGTGCAACCTTTGTGACCCTGGTAGTTCCGCCACTGATGTCAATTTTATTTTTGTTATTTTATCTAGGGGGCAGCAGGCCCTAGATAGGAGGGACAGTGGGGGGCGACATATAGAGGAACTGATGCCTGTCATTTCCCTTCTGCAGCCGCTGAATGCCTGCAGGAGGAAGAGGAGGAAGAGCAGTATTTCAGCGGATGCAGAAGGACATTGGCAGGCATCAGTTCCTCTATTTGTCATCCCCCCGCCGTCCCTCCTATCCACATTACACTGTTGCCCCCCCCCCACTGGAGGCCAGTCAAAGTAGGTGGTTGGGTGTAATTAATACTTTGTTGCCCCTCATGGGTTTCTGTGCCCTTCTCCCCTCTTTTGGCACTTGTAGTTTAGCCTTCTCTGAATCCCCTTCCCCCATGACAGGTCCTCTTTCCCCCTCCCACTATTGGGTGTATGGCTCAGGAACAGGAGAGCAGGACAGGCTTAGTGACAGGGGGTGGGATTACTAGTTTCCAATCCCCTCCCCCATGACAGGTCATCTTTACTCCTCCCACTTGTTTAAGGCTCAGGGGCAGGAGGGTGGAGCAGGCTTAAGTGACAGGGAAGGGGGACTACTTGTCTCTAATACCCTTCCCCTTTGACAGGTCCTCTTTCCCCTGCCAGTGACCAGTATATGACTCAGGGACAAGAGGGCAGGGCGGGCTCAGGCATATGGGGCAGGGTTACTATTAACATACTGGGCCCTTCCGCCCCCCTCCCCACTTCCTTCGGAGCACCCTTGCAGTCTGACTGAATGAAGAACAGAGCGGGGAGGCGCTGCGGGGCTGAGGCTGCATTTCCTCCTGCAGCCGCTGAATGCCTGTGATAGGGAGAGAAGGAGAAGCGAGCATTCAGCGGCTGCAGGAGGAAATGGAGGGCATCAGTTCCTCTATATGCTGCCAATCCTAGGCAGGTGTACAAGGGAGCCGCACGGGCCCCCTGGAGCAAGAGGCCATGACGCAATTGCAACCTCTGCAACCCCTGAACTAAGCTGAACTTTGATCTATGTATGGTTGGCTTTAGAGTAACAGGAGGGTTTTTGTGGGTGGAGGTTGGGTGTGGGATTGAGTAGTACATTCCTTTCTGCACTATACTTCTGTATACGCAATCATGCTGTAGCATAAACCCTCTTTTTTTGGATCACAGGAAGGATGGTTGGCACTAGGGATAGCATCCAAAAATAATCTTCCTTTATTGAAAATGCATGTACAATTGCTGTAAAACAGGCATTATTTATTTCCCTCACGCATACTGTAATTGGTTATTGACCTTTTTTTTTTTTTTACCAAAGTTAACTTTGCAAAGTGAACATACAAAGTAGACAAACATACAAAGAGCATAACACATTCCTTTGTTTCCCTCTATATTTATGTATGTAAATGCTGACATAATGCTAAAATGTATAACTTTTTTTGTTTTCCTTTTTGGGATTATAGTAGACTTTAAGAACTTCAGCCAAAACATTTTCTTTCGTTTTGGATGTAGTGGGTGAGTGCAAGAACCTCCATTAGGTTTTTATTGCTGTCTGTGTCCCTTTTGGGGAGTTTCTCCTCCTTTCCTGTACTGAAGACACAACAGGAAACAAATGTAAATTTCCCAAATTTATATTCCATCACCAGGACAAATAGTGGAGGTGGATCTTTTCATAGGGGACAAAGAAAGCAGTAAAACCTTGATAGATGTGCCGGTTCACACGCATCGCACCCGACTCGCACGGCAGTTCACACTGCCATATGCGAACTGCGGGGAGTGTCAATACATTGTTAATGACACCCCCATTTCAGCTCACAAATTGCACTGCAAACTGACAGTTCGGACATGTGTCGTGTGCGATTCGATTCTGGTGCGGACCAAAAAAAGGGTCCTGAGCGAGTTTGGTCCGAATGCGATGCGATTTCAGCCATTCTATATGTATGGCTGAAATGGCATCGCACGGACATCGCATGTGATTTGCACTGCAGTGCGGTGCAAATCACATTCGATCTCACACCACCTAGCAGTGTGAACTGGCACGTAAGGTGCGAACCTTTTAAATTTATCATAGTAAAGTGGGGGATATTTACTAAAACTGGTGCACACAGAATCTGGTGCATCTGTACATAGTAAACAGCTTATAAGTTCAGCTTGTTCAATTAGGCTTTGACAATAAGGCCTCATGCACACAGGCTGTTAAAATAACGTTATGAAAACGCCAGTATCTTTGCAGTGATTTTTTTTCAACGTTTTTGCAATAGCGTTTTTGAGCGTTTTTCCGCATTAGCGTTTTTTAGCGTTTTTTTTGTTCAAAATTTTTTTTTTCAATGGACCAAAAACGTCAAAAACGGTGAATGGCGTTTTTGAGCGTTTTTGAGCGTTAGAGCGTTTTTACAGCTGAAAAACGTCTCTCAGAACCCACTGATCCTGGGCTTTTTTTACAGCTTAAAAACGCCTATGCCATTTGCAGCTCAAAAACGCCTAGGTGGGCATGAAGCCATAGACTAACATAGACAGGCCTTTTTAAGCTGAAAAAAAAGCTCAAAAAAGCAGCTGTAAAAACGTCCGTGTGCATGAGGCCTAAGGCCGGGTTCACACTGGTAGGATAAATGCTCCAATATTGGGAGCTCATGTCGCATGACGTGTGAAAATCAATGTTTCCCTATAAGAGCCGTCTTAACTGGTCCGACACAAGTCGGTCCGACTTTTAAAATGCTCCCTGTACTACTTTGGTCCGACTTTGATCCTACTCAGCCCACTGAATATCACTGAAGTCAGATCAAAGTCGGATCGCCGTCTTGACTGATCCGACTTTGGCATGCGACTTGTGCTTTGATGATCTTGAAGGGGTACTCCATGCCAAATAAAAAAAAAAAAACATGGGTTCCCTCTCCAAGAGCATAGCAGGCCCTTCAGTCTGGCATGGATTTTAAGGGGAACTCCTGACGCTGGAAAAAAGGCGTGGAAGTCCCCCCAAAATCCATACCAAACCCTTATCCGAGCACACAGACCGGCAGGGCAGGAAAGGGGGTGGGGACAAGCGAGCGCCCCCCCTCCTGAACCATACCAGGCCACATGCCCTCAACATGGGGGTGGGTGCTTTGGGGCAGAGGGGGCCCTGTGCCCCCCCACCCCAAAGCACCTTGTCCCCAAAGCACATGTTAATGAGGACAAAGGCCTCTTCCCGACAACCCTGGTCGTTGGTTGTCGGGGTCTGCGGGCCGGGGGCTTATTGGAATCTGGAAGCCCCCTTTAACAAAGGGCCCCCAGATTCCAGCCCCCCACCCTATGTGAATGAGTATGGGGTACATTGTACCCCTACCGAATCACCTAAAAAAAATGTCAAAAATAAAACACATTACATTGTTTTTAAAGTAATTTAATAAGCAGCTCTGTCGTCTCTTCTGATCTCTTCTCCCCTCTCCGGCTCTTCTGCCTCCTCTGCTGATGTCTTCTGCCTCTGCCGATTCTTCTCCCCTCTCCGGGTCTTCTCCGATGATGAGCGATATCATAAGGGGCGGGGCCTCTGAATGACATTACACGGGGCCCCATGCCTATATAAGTAGTGGCATACCGCGCACCCAGCATTAGCGCGGGAGAGAGCATTGAGTCAACTTCGGAAGAAGAACAGAGGGAGAAGAGAGCATAGAAGACCCAGCAAAAGAGCGAGAACATAGCGGAGAAGACCTGGCAGAGGCAGAAGACAGAGGGAGAAGAACCGGACAGAGAGCAGAGAAGACCCAACGAGGGGAGAAGAACCGGAGATGGCTAGAAGACATCAGCGCAAAAGACCCAGAGAGGGGAGAAGAAGTTGGAAGAGACGCCGGAGCTGCCTTAATAAATTACTTTAACACCCTGTTGTGCTGTGATTTATTTTTGAGACTTTTTTTCAGGTGAATGGGTAGGGGTACAATTTACCCCATACTCATTAACATAGGGTGGGGGGCCGAGATCTAAGGGCCCCTTGTTAAAGGGGGCTTCCAGATTCCGATAATCTCCCCCGCCCGCCGCAGGCTCCAATAACCAACAGCCAAGGTTGTCGGGAAGAGGCCCTTGTCCTCATCAACATGGGGACAAGGTGCTTTGGGGTGGGGGGCACAGTGCCCGTTTATTATTACCCCCTCTGTCTACACCTGAAGAAGTGGAAACCATCCAAGAAATGCATCAAGCTAATTATAACACCTAATAATGGGTCTACTAAGATATGAAAGAAAGGTGTTTTTTTGTCATATATCTCTGATGTAATGTATGTTGTGATGACTAACTTAATATGACAAGTGAGTTGTTTTTTACTATTGGATTTAATTTTAAACTATCCATGAAATAAAAACTTGTTTAACCACTTGCCGCCCGCCCACCATCAAATGATGGCTGGGCGGTGCGGCTCTCGTTCTGGGTGGACGTCATATGACAGCCTCCCAGAACGATCGCTCTCCCGTGCCGTGTTGCTAGGACATGGCGCGACACCGATCTGTGTAAAGAGCTACGGCCACGGCTCTTTAACCATGTGATTGGCTGTGTTCAATCACAGCCAGTCACATGTAAACACGGAGATGCCGGTAATTGGTGCTCCTCGCCTCACACTGACAGAGTGTGAGGAGAGCAGAGCCAATCAGTGGCATCTCCTCACAGAGGACATCTAGGGATCATCAGTGCCCTGATTACAATTAGCCAGCAATGTATACCCAACACTGCCAGAAATTAGGGCCAACCAGTGCCCATAATTGCCACCAATCTGTGCCCACAAGTGCCAGCAATCAGTGCCCACAAGTACCAGCAATCAGTGGCCATTAGTGATGCCAGTCAGTGCTGGCTATCAGTGCTGCCCATCAATGCCCATCACCGCTGCCCATCAATGCTCATCACTGCTGCCCATCAGTGCCCATCAGTGCTGCCCATCAGTGCCATCTATCTGTGCCGCCCATATGTGCCCACCAGTGCTGCCTATCTATCCCCAGTGCCCACCAGGGCCACCCATCAGTGCCGCCTATCAGTGCTCATCAGTGCCACATATCAGTGCCCATAAATGCGGCATCTTCGTGCCTCCTCATCAATGCCACCTAATCAGTGCCCATAAGTGCTGCCTCATCAGTGCCCATAAGTGCCGCCTCATCAGTGCTGCCTTATCAGCACCCATCAGTGAAGGAGAAAAATTACTTATTTACAAAATTTACTGACATAACCTAAGAAAAACTTTTTTTTTTTTCAAAATTTTTGGTCTCTTTTTTTTTTAGGAAAAAATAAAAAACCCAGGGGTGATTAACCACTTGCCGCCCGCCATATAGCAAAATGACGGCGGCAAAGTGGTTTCAATATCCTGACCGGACGTCATATGACGTGATCAGGATATTGAGCCACTGCGCACCCCCGGGGGCGCGCATCGTGGCGATCGTTGTTGCGGTGTGTCAGTCTGACACACCGCAACTCCGATCTAGGTAAAGAGTCTCTGACGGAGACTATTTACTACGTGATCAGCCGTGTCCAATCATGGCTGATCACGATGTAAATAGGAAGAGCCGGTAATCAGCTTTTCCTCACTCGCGTCTGACAGATGCAAGTAGAGGAGAGCCGATCGGCTGCTCTCCTGACAGGGGGGGTCTGTGCTGATTGTTTATCAGCACAGCCCCCCTCGTATCCCACCCAGGACCACCAGGGAAGGCTCCCAGGACCACCAGGATGGCCACCACACTGGACCACCAGGTATGCCCCCTAGACCCCCAGGGAAATACCAATATTTGCCCAGGCATCTGCCAATCTGTGCCCAGGCAGCTGCCAATCAGTGCCCACTCAAATGCCTATCACTGCCAGTGCCACCAGGGATGCCCATCAGTGCCATGTATCAGTGCCCATCAGTGCCATGTATCAGTGCCCATCAGTGCCCAGCAGTGCTGCCTATCAGTGCCCAGCAGTGCCGCCTATCAGTGCCACCCTATCAGTGCCCAGCAGTGCCACCTTTCAGTGCCCATCAGTGTCGCCTATCAGTGCCCATCAATGCCAACCAGTGCCACCCAGTGCCACCCATGAGTGCCCATCAGTGCCGCCTATCAATGCCCTTCAGTGCTGCATATCAGTGCCACGCATCAGTGCCGCCTACCAGTGCCCATCAGTGCCGCCTACCAGTGCCCATCGTCAGTGCCCATCAGTGCCCGCTCATTGGTGCCACCTCATCGGTGCTGCCGTATCAGTGCCGCCTTATCAGTGCCCATCAGTAAAAGAGAAAACTTACTTATTTACAAATTTTTTTAACAGAAACAAAAGCAAAACTTTTATTTTTTTCAAAATTTTCGGTCTTTTTTTATTTGTTTAGCAAAAAATAAAAACGCAGAGGTGATCAAATACCACCAAAAGAAAGCTCTATTTGTAGGAACAAAATGATAAAAATTTAGTTTGGGTACAGTGTAGATTGACCGTGCAATTGTCATTCAAACTGCGACAGCGCTGAAAGCTGAAATTTGGTCTGGGCAGGAAGGTGTATAAGTGCCCCGTATTAAAGTGGTTAAATACCACCAAAAGAAAGCTCTATTTGTGTGAAGAAAATGATAACAATTTCACATGGTTACAGTGTAGCATGACCGCGCAATTGTCATTCAAATCGTGACAGCGCTGAAAGCTGAAAAATGGCTTGGGCAGGAAGGGGGTGTAAGTGCCCTGTATTGAGGTGGTTAAATTTTATATTGAAATTTGTAGCAGGAGTTTGGTTCCGATTAATGGTGAAACACCCAATTACGTTGGCACCACATCCCTAGAAAAATATGAATAGCAGTGGAGAAGGATAAGGGATTTTAACGGTGCATAGATAATAAACACAAAAAAGAAAAATTAAATAAAAAACTAATTTTTAATTTAACATTCAGGGTTAAAAAACATGTAGATAATACACAATTGACATATATTACAGTGTTTGTACAATAACAGTGGTCAGACAGTATACAAATGTGTTTTTTGAAAGATGATATGGCTGCATACTAGCCCGACATGTTTCGCTGAATTGCTTTCTCAAGGGATATGCAGACCGAGAATTAATATCATCCAACACTGTTATAGTTCTAAAAATAGAAAACAACAATATGAACAACAAAAATCACAAATCATTGGAATATATTCTCTCAATGAACAAAGAGACAAACAAGCACAGTGTCCTCTGGACATAGCACAGATAAGTGCTTACCCCCAAGTGACCCCAGCTCAGGTCAGTATCCGCATAACACTCCACCCGCACTGAAAACCTGACTTGGCCATGTAGGTGCAATCACAGGGGACAGAAAGGTAAAACTGTGGATAAGGTGAAATGCACACATACGGTATATATGAGAAAATTAAGGTTGTATGGAGTTAATATGTATAGCTTTTTGTCAAAACTGAAACAGTTGAATGCTGAAGCAATCAAGAGACAGATAATAGCTCCCAAAGCAGAGGCGGCTCTAGACTTTGTGAGGCCTTAGGCAAGCAGAGCTGCACAGGGAAGCTGCTCTCACAGATCCTACCTATTCTGGAAGGAAGGAAAGAGAAAGATGGAAGGAAAGAAAGAAAGAGAAAAAAAGATGGAAGGAAAGAAAGAAAGAGAAAAAAAGATGGAAGGAAAGAAAGAGAGAAAAAAAGATGGAAGGAAAGAAAGAGAGAAAAAAAGATGGAAGGAAAGAAAGAGAGAAAAAAAGATGGAAGGAAAGAAAGAAAGAGAAAAAAAGATGGAAGGAAAGAAAGAAAGAGAAAAAAAGATGGAAGGAAAGAAAGAAAGAGAAAAAAAGATGGAAGGAAAGAAAGAAAGAAAGAAAGAAAGAAAGAAAGAAAGAAAGAAAGAAAGAAAGATGGAAAAAAAGAAATAGAAAGAAAGAAATAGAAAGAAAGAAAGATGGAAAGAAAAAAAGAAAGAGAAAGAAAGAAAGAAAGAAAGAAAGAAAGAAAGAAAGAAAGAAAGGAGAAGGGGGTGGAGGAAGAAGGGAAGGAAGAGCATCCCCTACATCAGTGTACTCACTGGGACGCAGGAGGGACTGGATGGATGGAGGGACTGGAGGGATGGATGGATCAGACTCCCCTTTTCCTTTTCTGTTTTCTTCTTCAGCATGAAGGAGAGTGGGCGGGGCAGACACAGGAGGAGAGGGCGGGAGGAGGAGGAGGAGCAGAAGCTCTCTCTCCTCTTCTGTTTGGCTGTGCGGGCAGCAGGGGGAGGGGGGAGATCTGTCAGAACAGGCTATGCTGAGCGGCTCTCCCTGTCTGTGATCCGGAGATGTATGTGAGCTCTGATCTCACTCGCAGCCTTGTTATCTCTCCCTGTAACAAAACAAGGGGACTCAGGACTGTGTGATGGCGGATACCTCTGCTGCTGGAAGAGGCGGCTCTCTGATTAGGTAAACAATCCAGCTGTGCGAGGCCCCTATGACTGCGAGGCCTGAGGCCACCGCCTATTTCGCCTAATTAGAGAGCCGCCTCTGTCCCAGCGTGTATTAATACTTACTTTAAATTGTTAATTAACAAAGCATATTTGTGGAAAGGAAACTTCAGAACACCTGCTGGTGGTAATTGCAGGGAATTATTCTGGTAGCTGGTAAATCAGAAAAATATATATGTGTAAGGATTTAAAGATTGAATAAAACATAAAATGAAAGTTATAGAGATAAATGTATTCATAATCTATGAAATGCAGAGTTAAACAGTAAGTTTTGTATTGAATATGGCTAAAGATATAAGATAGATGAAAAGAAATGAATTATCTAAATAAATAGGTAATATTGAGGACATGGTCTCATCAAATATATATGAAGAAAAAGCAAAAACATATTCAATAAGGTAAACAATCAGATCAGACCGCTACATTTTTACAGATAGGAAACCAAAGTTTCACAAGATAGTAAGCAAGTTAACTAAGAGAAATAGAATCAAGGAGATAGTGCAGTGTATGGTATGCTCACCAGTCACTAACACTGCAGATAGCGAGTTCCACCCTCCAGCTCTGGCAGCAAGTGCTGACAGTAGTGATGTCCAGTTCATGAACGAATCGTTCTTTTGAATCGATTCTTTTCAGTGAACTGGATGAATCGATTCATCTGAGTGAACTGATCCGTTTGAAACAGTTCACTATGCACTCAATACATAGCAGAGCAGGCCTGGTAATATGATCCTAGAGTGAGAGAGCTTGGCCCCTCCCTGCAACCAATCAGTATGCTCAAGGCACAGTGACACTCAGGAACTGGATACAAACTTAAAACAAGAGTCAGGAGTACACAGTACACCGAGTTAAAGAATCATACAGGTTACCAAGTTAAAGAATCATACAAGTTACCAAGTTAAAGAATCATACAAGTTACCAAGTTAAAGAATCATACAGGTTACCGAGTTAAAGAATCATAGGAGTTGTTAGAACACAGTACACTGAAAGAACCATGAGTCGCCACCAGTAGAACAATACACTAAATCAATGATCAGGTAGCAGCACTACACTACAGACTGCTTTAAAGACAGAGAGGACAAAGTCAAGATAACAAGCCTCTATATGATAGTTTGTTGAAGTGACAGGTTCTCTTTATTGCATCTTGGGTCTGTTATATGATCACATGAGTATAGGATTGTGCTCAGTAACCTGGGTAGCAGGTGTTCTGTCAGATCAAGCAATCTATAGGAGTAGCCAATATTGCCACTTACGTGATGCACAAACAGCTGTGTAAACGAAAAGCGGGTTTTTGTGCATGTGAACTGCATTCTGATGGGCCGACTTCACAGTTAAGATTGCTAGCCATCAGATTTGTCCGTAGTCTTTACAGTGCATAATGAGGCCCCTTTCACACTTGTGTGACTTGTCCTGCGACTTGGGACTACAAAGTCGCATGACAAGTGGTACCCTATGATTTCCAATGAGTACTGTTCATATCTGTGCGTCTTCAACTCACAGCGACTTCAAAGTAGTCACTGCATTACTTTGGTCCTATTTTGATGCGACTTGAGGCAGAGACCTCAAGATTACATAGGTAATTCTTCAAGTCGCATCAAAGTCACGGTAAAAATCGTGGCAAAAATTGCACGACTTTCAAATGGCACAAGTGTGAAAGGAGCCTAACGATTGCATTTTACTACCGTGGGTACTTCGCCCGCCCACAGTAGTAAAATCCGATCATTTTTCCTGTGCATGCACTGTAAAGATTACGGAAAAATCTGATGGCTAGCAATATTAACTGTGAAGTTGGCCCATCAGAATGAGGTTCACACGCACAAAAACCTGCTTTTCATCTACACAGCTTTTTGTGCGACACCAAAATTGATGACACTGGCTGGTCTGACGGTCTGACACAATAGTATTGTGCTTGTGCTCTGAGCAGCAAACTAAATACAAGTAAACCTCCCAGGACCTGCCAACCTTCTGTGAAGAATCATTCTTTTGATTCTAATCATTTAAGGTTGAGTCAGAGATTTGGTTCACTTGCTTGTCAGTAGACTCAGCAAGTGAACCGAAGAATCGATTCATTGAATCGGTTCATTTCAGTGAGTAGTTCGAAATGAACCGATTCAATTAAAAGATCCGGACTTCCCATCACTAGCTGACAGATGCGCCAGCTATATGCTGTCCCCCATCGTGTTGGCGTGTGACGTCACCAACATGATGCGGACGTGAGGACGCCAGAGCGCATGTCCAGGGAGCCGGGACTCCGTTCTTACTACAGATCCCAGGGAGCGCTATGGTCGCAAATAGTATGCAACCGGCAGGCAGACCAGGACTGTGTGAGAACCATCCACACAGCCCACAATGTTAAGGCTGCGGAGGATGGTGGTGGGATGCTAATAGCATATCCCAAACCAACTCAGATCTTCCTGGTAGCGCGGCGTGGATAGGGCACATATTGATGTGCCCCGGGAGTCCGTGTGACTGCCATGGACCTGGCCAGGAAACGTGAAGGGGAGGGGCTGAGACATAACCGAGAAGGGAGAAGACTGGGGGCAGATGATGGGATCGGTTCAGGACCACACACAGATCGAACCCAGCAATATGTCAAAGGGACACTGCGCTTGATAATAAAATACAATCACATTACAAAACAGACACAATTTACAGTAGTTATATGAATTCATACGTTACACAGGTCATTGGAAGAATAAGCTAAAAAATACATAAATATAACAATCTAGAAAAATTAATTGAATAATATAATGTTGTGTAGAAAAACAGATAAACACTAGAGCTTGAAAAAGGAAATTGAAAATAAAAATAAATAAATGGGAAAGAGGATAAGGAAAAGAAAAAGAGAAAGAAGTAGAAAAAGGAAAAAAGGGGGGCAGATAAATGGGGGATGAAAGGGAAGGGTGGGGAAATCCCTTGTACAGGATTTACAGAAAGGGCCTATAACTCAAA
This sequence comes from Aquarana catesbeiana, assembly GCF_042186555.1. Classification (NCBI taxonomy): domain Eukaryota; kingdom Metazoa; phylum Chordata; class Amphibia; order Anura; family Ranidae; genus Aquarana; species Aquarana catesbeiana. The sequence continues at coordinate 202,288,297 of NC_133333.1, read as the reverse complement.
CTTTCATTGAAACCCAGAAAAGTAGTTGCTCTAAGGTCATATATCCAACGGGCTTCAAGCTGAAGCAGCGTTCGATCAACGCTGCCCCCTCTTTCATCCAAAGGGATATGCTCTAACGCCAAGAATTAGATGGTGTAGGGATTGAAATCATGGTAAGTGCCAACATGTCTACCTATGGCGGTATTCATTTTCTTTTTAAAGATAGGTTTCATATGATCCCTTATACGTTTCAAAAATCGTCGCTATGTTTTACCAATATAAAAACCACCACAGAGACACTGAGCTAAATAGATGACACCTGATGTTTGACAAGTAACTTTAAATTTGATAGAGTGCCATTTCCCATTAGGAAGCAAAAATCGAGATTTGTTGTCCACAAAAGTACAGACATCGCAGTGTCCACATGAGAGGTACCTGTACTTGTTGGATTATTAGAGGAAAAAACTTTGCTAAAGTGGCTATGGACTAAACGGTCTTTCAAAGAGGGGACCCGTCTGAAAGTTATCGCTGGAAATTCTTTTATATATTTCCTGGTCACTGGGTCAGCTGACAAAAGAGGCCAGAATCTGTTTAAAATTTTTCTAATTTCATTATGTTGGTTAGAATAACGGGTAATTATTCTTATTGTATCCACTTTTTTGGGGGGCTTGGAGGAAAAAATCAAAGAATCTCTCCTTTGGGCATTGACACGATTGTAGGCTCTCTTGAGGCAAGCATGACTATAGCCCTGAGCGAGCAATCTCTCATATAGGTCTTTGGCAGCTATTTGAAAGTCCAAATCCTTGCTACAGTTGCGTTTGAGTTGCAGATATTGGCTATAGGGGATACTCCTTAGTAATGCATCTGGGTGCAAACTATTCGCATGGAGAATTGTATTGCCTGCAGAGGGTTTTCTATAAAGTGAGGAGTCCAATTTACCATTGACATCAATGGAGATTGTCAAATCCAGAAAATTAATTCTAGTTTGACTATGCTCCATGGTGAATCTGAGATTGAAATCATTTATGGAGATCAATCTCAGAAATTCATACAGTTCTGATTCGGAGCCAGACCAAAAAATGTAACGATGCCAGGAGACGACCTTCTCCGAAGGATGGGCAAGGTCGTCCCTGTAAAAAACATCCTTTTCCCACCCGTTCAGGTACATGTTGGCATACGATGGGGCACACTTGGCCCCCATCGCAACCCCCTGCACCTGGAGGTAGTGGGAAGAGTCAAACAGAAAAACGTTATGTCTTAAAATATAATTGAGGAGTTCCAACACAAACTCATTATATTTACAAGAGGAGGGGCCTCTCTCACTTAGATGATTTTGTACTACTTCAATACCCTTGTTCTGAGGAATACTGTTGTACATACTTTCAATGTCAAGTGCTACGAGCCATGTGCCTAGGGGGAGTGAAATACCCTCAATGGTTCTTAGTAAGTCAATAGTATCCTTCATGTAGGAAAAAAGAGATATTACGTGGGGATGCAAATAGCTGTCCACCAAACTGCTTGCATTTTTATATCGGGACATTAAAAGAAATATTTTCTGTATTCAAAGTAATTCCAGTGCTGAGTGTGCTCTGCTGTGTTCAAATCATTCACCAGAAATCAGGAATGATTTGAACACAGCAGAGCACAGCACAGCTCAGCACTGGAATTACTTTGAATACACACAAGATTTCTTTTAATCAGATCACAGATTTATATATTTCAGAACTATATTTATTCACTACTTAATAAGACTCTTTTGTGCATTTGTCACCACAAAGCACTGCACACCATTTTTTGTTTTATTGCCCTATCTGCATGCTCAGTGTAGAGGTGGGGGGAAGAGCAGAGGACTGTGTGGATGCTGGTTGAGAAGGATGGGAATTGGTCCGTGGTGACACTGGGCAGGGGAGCGCCGATGGAAAATGTCCCATCGGAGCGTGTTGTCAGAAATTCCGACCGTGTGTGGGCTCCATTGGACATTTTCCATCGGATTTTCCGACACACAAAGTTGGAGAGCAGGAGATAACATTTTCCGACAACAAAATCCGATCGCGTCAATTCCGACCGTGTGTGGCCTGTTCCGACGCACAAAGTGCCACGCATGCTCAGAAGAAATTCCGGTATGGAACAGCTCGTTCTGGTAAACTTAGCGTTCGCAATGGATACAGCACTTTCGTCACGCTGCAATGTCAAAAATGGTTTAATACAGCGCACTCTCTTCTTCTTTATAATGTGAGAAGAATTAAGTAGTTTTGCTGCTCATATTCACACACACTTCTCACAAAGTTTTATTTTTGTTTTTTTATTGGGATTCCCTGAATATATTGTTATTAGTTGTCACATCTGACAGAATGTTGTTTTTTTTTATTTTATTTTTTTGGGGATTTTAAGCCTTTTTTTTTTAGATTTAATGTTTGTATTTTTTCCAAGGCTGATCTTTGTTCAATGTTATTTTTATTTTTACTCCAGAATATTTTTGTGTGTGTTTTGTGTGTCAAGTTACCCCAACACCATTGATATCTTTTATTATTTAATCTCAAGGAGATTGTTTGTTGTTGGTGTCCCTTGTTCATTTCACATTGTATATTTGAAATGTACCTGAATCCTCACAAAAAACTGTCCTTTTTGAAGTAAAACACATAGGAGAGTATAATTCAAAACAAAAATCCTTTATTAAGGGATCAGAACCAAACAAAGAGGAAGGCAACACTGGATCAACATGAGAAATTAGCGAAGCCTGGGACCCCCAGGGCAGACATCAGTTCTTGAACATCAAAATTGGTGGCCTGAGGAGTCCATATGTAAGGGAGGGCAGTCTGGTCCAGAATTCGCAGAGATCCAGATAGCAGCAGATGACATCTGTGTCCCCAGGCTGTGGTACCACAAGAGGCTGCATTTTTTGGCCGACCAGACTGGATCCAGGGTCCTCACTTTCTGGTCTTCCTTCCACGCTTCCTTCCGGGCTGTGCTGTTGGAGATGTGGCAGGAGGAGGAGTAGGACCTGGAGGAGGAGGAGTACTGGGAGGACCTGGAGGAGGAGGAGGAGGAGGACCTGCAGGAGGAGGACCTGCAGGAGGAGGAGGAGGACCATCGCAAAGGTGTGTCTGAGCTGTAATTTGGCCCCTCATACCTTTGTTAAGAGCCTCCAATATGAGCGACTCACACATGGCTTGTTGGCCCTCCTCCATCCTCTGCATTTTATAGGCAATGGTGGCAGCAATGTCCTCCTCCATGGTGTGTGGTGCTCCCAGGACCTCTGTAGCCCTCCAAAAGAGTCCTCTGCCAGCCTCCTCTAGGGCACTCCTCCTCCTGCCACTTTCTCTTTCCAGGTGTAGGGGAGGGACCTGCAGATCAGCCAGCCGGCTCGGCCCGGCCACCTCCTGGCTGAGACTTCCCTGTGTATGAAAAAGGGACATGGTTTTAGTTTTTGCTTCATCAATCACAATCATAAATTAGTACTCCCAACTAACATCTAGGTAACATCATTGATTGGACAAGCAGAAATATTTAGAGGAATGCTATACCTGGCTCAAGCTGGGCTCCTCCACATGCAACCTGGAAGGCCCAGGTTGGGCGTCAGAAGCCTCAGCCGGGGGGGAAGGAAGCGTGGAAGGAAGACTGGAGAGGGATGGCCTGGGTTCAGTCTGGCCTGCCAGAAAATGCAGCCTGTCATAGTACAACATCCTGGGGACATAGATGTCATCTGCTGCTCCGGATCTCTGTGAATCCAGGACTTTCTTGCGCTCCCTTAGATATGTACTCCTCAGGCCACCAATTAAGATCTTTAAATAGGTGATGTCTGCCTTGGGGATCACCTGCTTCACAATTTCACACAATTGCTCCAGCGCTGCCTTCCTCTTTGCTTGGTTCTTGTAATGGGGGTGTTTAATCTCCCACAGACATGGCAGCTCCCTTAACATATCTAGGAATACTGACATGAAGTCATTGTCTTTCAGTAGCATATCCATGTTGACTGCAAGACACAACACAAGACAAAGCCTAATGTCAGATAAAACTCTCCTAATCTTGTTACAATATAGGCCTCAATGTAGAAGCAGTATAGGCAAAAGTTTGTCTCTTACCTTCGTTCTTACGATCGGTGCGTCCAATGCTCCTTCCTCCGCTCACAGATCGTACGTAATACGCACGTGTGTTACGCTTTATATACACTGCGCATGCGTGTAACTCCGCCCGCCCCTGACGTTCTTTCTATTCTATTCCCTGCCCCTTTTCGTTCGGCGCAGTGGGGGAAGAGCACATGGCGGAGTCACAGCAGGTGTGTGCTAATTACAGGAACGAGGAGGAGGAGGAGGAAAGCCCGGATCCGGACACGTCCCGATCCAGAAGGAGACGTTTTAAGGCCACAAATATGTCCTTTGGGGAGATGTTGGAGATGGTCGACATCATGAAGAAGGCCGACTATGACGGAAAGTATGGGCCTTACCCCAACCCCAATATCAGAAAGGCCAAGATCATGGCGAAAGTGGTCAAAAGTCTGCACAGGAATTTCGGGGTACGACGATCGAAAGATCAGCTCAGGAAGTGGTGGTCGGACCTGAAATTAAGAGAGCCAGAGCAGTACCGAAAGATCCGGAGAGTGCTGCAAAAAAGTAAGTAGTTGTGCTGTGTTCCTATTCTTTCTGTCTTTATTCCGTTCGTGCTGCTCCATATGCTTTTCTTAATTGTACAGTTTAAAAGGGCAACTTTAATGTTCATGGGCCCATTATTCGTTCATATCAAACATTTTTCTTTCAGCCTCTAAAACACCATTGTTTAGGCCATATGCATTTTCCCACATTTTTTAGGGCCTACTTGGATGCCAAATATTTGTTTGTCTAGATGGGTTTGTTACTAGAATGAAATGCAAACTAGATTCTGTGTAAGGAGAGGACACTGAGCAGCTGTTTTCACATCTGGACACTGGAGCACTAGTGTGGGACACAAGAACACCATTTTTATTAGGGGGCCACACAGGTGCTCCAGTGTATACTATAGGGGGGTCTCCATCTGTGAAGCTTGTACTAAACAGGTAAAGTATTGCAGCTTGACAAAGGCCAATAAAAAAAATACATCTTGGAACTCGGCAAAAATAGACAATTGTACCCCACTTCCAAGCAATGTTTCCTATTTATAGTTCTGCCATCAAATATCTGTGTGCTAATTATACCATTTTTGTTTTACATAGGGGAGAAAAGACTCGGAGGACACCCCTCATCCGAGGAGACCACAGACCCCCCACCTATGGAAGAAGGTGAAATACCCCCAAGCTGAGCAGGAGGAAGAAGAAGATGTGGTGAAAATTGGCACCACAACAGGTGAGTGTCTGCGACCACAGACTCAGGTAAAAGAGATGGATGGTGGCAGATTTTTGATACCTGTTTTTGTTTGGTTTCTCTCTTTTTAGGTGATCGTGATGTGAGGGATCAAGATCCTTTCACATCTGAAAGTGCCCAGATCCTGATCAGGGAGATCATGGGGTGTAATGTCGAATTGCAAAACATCCAGAAAAAAATTAATGATGTGATTCAAAAAAATAATAACATCATTGATGTTTTGGGGTGAATTTAAAACCCCACAAAATCACTTGTTTTATTGTGGTCCAGGGTTTTAAATTTTTTTGCAATGTTTTGAAAAGCCAAATTTGGAGGATGCACACAGTGTGCCAACATGTGCTATCTGCCATCACGGGAGATCAATGAACGCGTTTTGGGGGTGCAACCCCTTCCTCAATTATAAAGTAGCGGTGAGGAAGGGCTTGCTCCCCCAAAACACGTCCCTTGATCCCCCGTGATGGCAGCTAGCACATGTTGACATTTGTAAATTGGTGTGCATCTTCCAAATTTGGCTTTTCCAGGAGTGATTTTCCCCCATCTGAACGCAATATCAAACACAGTTCCTAAATACTGATGTCTGATATTGCCTTCAGGTTTTACCTAATGTGAACTTTGTAAGTTCAAGTTTTTTGTCTTTCTTGTTGGTTTTACACAGGCCTATTTTATCGTAAATGGACATTTCTATTTTTGATAATGCCACCCCAAAAATTGTTATACAACAAACATGTTGGTTTGTTTTAAAAACCTTTGGTAAATGCACATTGTGCAGGTATAAAAAAGTTGGTTAATCAAGAATGTGTGGATTATTGTCTCAACACTACAACACGTTTGGGGTGATGTAATTGGTGTTTTCTGCGAAAATGGGGGTTATTTCCTAAGGGCAAAACCACTTTGCACTACAAGTGCAGGTTCAGTGCAGTTGCAAGTGCACTTGTAGTTAAATGTTTTTTTTGCATTTAGTAAATAACAGCCAACAGTGCTTTGTATAAGGTTACACAATCACGCCATTTTATGCACTCAAAACATTTCTGTCAGAGTCAGCTAAAACAAACACAAGCAATAAATGTCCACAAAGAATTTCTTTTTGTTTTTTGTTATAAAAAGGCTTCACATATTTGCTGGCATATTGATGGCCCCCCTACCCGCAAAGAACTCCAGGTAGCGTAACCGGACATCACGGTCACTCAGGGAGGGCAAGCCAGGACGGCCGCTTTCAAGTGCCGTCAGTGTGGTTTGATGTATCATTCCGGCCTCAGGCCCAACTGAGCCAGCATAGTTGGCCGAATGTTTCCTTAAAAAGTTGGTTCAGTTTATACTCCGCCATATGGATGGGTGTCAGAAATAGGCGGAACCGGCTGGCCAGGATTCCAAATGTGTTCTCCACCACTCTTCGGGCTCTGGCCAGCCGGTAATTAAAAACCCTCTGTTCCGGGGTGAGGGTCCTCATTGGGAATGGCCACATCAGGTGGTCCCCCAGCGCAAACGCTTCATCAGCAACGAACATGAATGGGAGTCCTTCCACATTGTCCTCTGGAGCTGGCAAGTCCAAGCTGCCATTCTGGAGACGCCTGTAAAACTCCGTCTGGGCGATGACTCCACCATCGGACATCCGGCCATTCTTCCCCACGTCCACATACAGGAAGTCGTAAGTAGCCGACACCACCGCCAACATCACTATACTATTGAACCCCTTATAGTTGAAATAGTACGACCCCGAGTTGGGTGGTGGGACAATGTGGACGTGTTTCCCATCAATTGCCCCTCCGCAGTTAGGAAAGTCCCACCGCTCGGCAATAAACATTACTATTTTTGCTCAGAAACATGGCAAGCAGATTAGACACAAACATTCTGGGTCAACCTCCAGATAGCATTTATTAAGGGGAATTTAACAAAGCCAAAGTATAAGGTACACGTATCATATTCCCCCTCCCCCCCCTCTCATGGGCCCTTTCTAACATTATAGGGGGTGTGTGGAAATCTTGGACAGGTAACCCTCTTCACTTCATTGAGAGATGAATGCCTAAATAATGGGTATTACTTGGAACAGCCCCTCCTTAGTTACACGATTGGCAGCCCACTGGACAGGTAAGAAGTGTCATAATACAAAGATATAAATACACACTGTACACATTTGTGGACATTTGGACATTCTGCTTTTACCTATCAAGATAATAATAGGATCCAAAAACTTTAAACAGTACCATTTGAAAGTATACAGGCAGGCCCTTGCACTACATGCTTTGGGGAATTCATCCATAAATCAGAGCACAAAAGAGATGGGTATAGTGTGTATGGGTTTGGCAAAGTCAGCAAATAGATGATTGAGGATAGAGAATTGGGATCAGCTGACTTAAAAAAAAAAAAAATACATTGTTAAGTGACTACATGAGGTGAATATAGGGCCAGGAGACACCATGCTGGGGAGGTTATTGAAGGGCAAATATGTATGAAGGACCTAAAATAATAATTACATAAAAATACAGCATGCATGAGAACAAAGGGGACATTCACAGCATATTACAGTCATGGTAATTAGGGAATGAGGAAAGAAATACAATATATTAGCAAACATTCAATACAATAAAATGTGATATAAAAGGATAAAAATCTTACCTTCATATACTCCTTCTGCAGGACCTGGATGATGGCAGAACAGGTCTCTGGGATAATGATCCCCAGAGCCTGGGGGGAGATGCCTGTTGAGAACTTTAAGTCCTGCAGACTTCTCCCCGTCGCCAAGTACCGCAGGGTAGCAACCAACCTCTGCTCCGGAGTGATGGCTTGCCTCATGCAGGTATCCTGCCTGCTAATATAAGGGGTCAGCGAAGCCAACAAAAGGTGAAACACGGGGTCCGTCATCCTGAGAAAGTTCCTGAAATCATCAGGATTATTCTCACGGATCTCACGGAGCAAAGGCATATGAGAGAACTGGTCACGCTGAAGCAACCAATTCTTGGTCCATGAACTCCTCCCCACCCTGTTCATGGACTGGACTTGTGTCAAGGTCAGGACCCCAACACCAAGCCCCCGCACAGCACGAACTCTACGAGGAGTATGCATACGCAACATGGCTAGAAAACGGTCAGCTGCTCAGAACGAAGTAACAGAACGCACTGAAGAACAGCAAAGCCTGTGAAGAGCGACCTGAAAAACAGTAACGGACGAACAAGAATACAATGACTAATTAAAGTCACGCGGAACTTGCTTGCACGCACTGAAGAGCAGATACAAACCCACAAGCACAAACTGAACGGCAGAAAACGATCTGAAAGCCACGAGTCTGAAAAAGCGCGAATCGTCTCTCACCAAACTTTTACTAACACGAGATTAGCAAAAGGAGCCCAAAGGGTGCCGCGCTTGGTTCTGAACCGGCCTTTTCTAGTCTTGTCGTACGTGGTGTACGTGACCGCGTGGTTGGCGATCGGAAATTCTGACAACTTTGTGCGACCGTGTGTAGACAAAACAAGTTTGAGCCAACATCCGTCGGAAAAAATCCTAGGATTTTGTTGTCGGAATGTCCGAACAAAGTCCGACCGTGTGTACGCCCTATAATAGTATTATATGGGGACAGGTTAGTGGTGAGGGCGGCGGGGTATTGATCATCTTGCATAGGACAGTCTGGCAGCAACCTTACCACATCCAGCAGGTCTGCAGTCTCTGACCATCTCCTGTACCATGTCTGCAGTCTCTGACCATCTCCTGTACCATGTCTGCAGTCTCTGACCATCTCCGGTACTATGTCTGCAGTCTCTGATCATCTCCTATATTATATCTGCAGTCTCTGACCATCTCCTGTACCATGTCTGCAGTCTCTGATCATCTCCTGTAGTATGTCTGCAGTCTCTGACCATCTCCTGTAGTATGTCTGCAGTCTCTGACCATCTCCTGTAGTATGTCTGCAGTCTCTGACCATCTCCTGTAGTATGTCTGCAGTCTCTGACCATCTCCTGTAGTATGTCTGCAGTCTCTGACCATCTCCTGTAGTATGTCTGCAGTCTCTGACCATCTCCTGTAGTATGTCTGCAGTCTCTGACCATCTCCTCAGGGCCGTCTTTAGCGCAGGGCAAACGGGGCACTTGCCCTGGGCCCAATCTTTGTTGGGGGGCCCGCGCTAGCCGTGAATTGGGGCCCCGATCACAGCTTTGCAGAGCGCACAGAGGACTCGGGAGGATGTATTCCTCGCTAGCCAGCTGAGAAGGGGCGGGGCCGGGAGCTCCACTGACGCTCTGACCCCGCCCACGTGCAGCCTGTGTACTCTGAAAAGAGCTTCTGTAGTGAGGGCCAGTGATCAGAGTGGGAGTGTCAGTGGAGCTTCCGGCCCCGCCCCCTCTATACTGGCTGGTGAATACAGAGGTCCGGGGGTGGGGCCGGGAGCTCCAATGACACTCCCACTCCGATCACTGGCTCTCGCTACAGGCGCTCTATTCCCAGTACACAGGCTGCACGTGGGCGGGGTCAGAGCGTCAGTGGAGCTCCCGGCCCCGCCCCTCTCAGCTGGCTAGCGCGGAATACATCCTCCCATGTCCTCTGTGCGCTCTTCAAAGCTGTCATCGGGGTGACAATTCACGGGTGACGTGGGCCCCCCAACAAAGCATCAGTGGAGCTTCCAGCTGCTTTAGTGAGAGCAGAGAGTGGAAGCCCCGCCCACAGTCCTGAATGTATGTAGTGAGTTTGGCTGGCCAGGTATGTCCTTACACCCATAGAATGCCTGACTGTTTAAACCCTGAGCTGTGTTATTTAACTGTAAAGCTGTGCATTGCTGAAAGTTCTCTGACCATCCCCTGTATATTGTCTGCAGTCTCTGATTGTCTCCTGCAGTATGTCCGCAGTCTCTCATTGTCTCCTGCAGTATGTCCGCAGTCTCTGATTGTCTCCTGCAGTATGTCCGCAGTCTCTGATTGTCTCCTGCAGTATGTCCGCAGTCTCTGATTGTCTCCTGCAGTATGTCCGCAGTCTCTGATGTCTCCTGCAGTATATCCGCAGTCTCTGGTAATTTCCTGCAGTATGTCCGCAGTCTCTCATTGTCTCCTGCAGTATGTCCGCAGTCTCTGATTGTCTCCTGCAGTATGTCCGCAGTCTCTGATTGTCTCCTGCAGTATGTCCGCAGTCTCTGAGTGTCTCCTACAGTATGTCCGCAGTCTCTGATTGTCTCCTGCAGTATGTCCGCAGTCTCTGGTAATTTCCTGCAGTATGTCCGCAGTCTCTCATTGTCTCCTGCAGTATGTCCGCAGTCTCTGATTGTCTCCTGCAGTATGTCCGCAGTCTCTGAGTGTCTCCTGCAGTATGTCCGCAGTCTCTGATTGTCTCCTGCAGTATGTCCGCAGTCTCTGATTGTCTCCTGCAGTATGTCCGCAGTCTCTGATTGTCTCCTGCAGTATGTCCGCAGTCTCTGATTGTCTCCTGCAGTATGTCCACAGTCTCTGATTGTCTCCTGCAGTATGTCCGCAGTCTCTGATTGTCTCCTGCAGTATGTCCGCAGTCTCTGATTGTCTCCTGCAGTATGTCCGCAGTCTCTGAGTGTCTCCTGCAGTATGTCCGCAGTCTCTGATTGTCTCCTGCAGTATGTCCGCAGTCTCTCATTGTCTCCTGCAGTATGTCCGCAGTCTCTGGTAATCTCCTGCAGTATGTCCGCAGTCTCTGATTGTCTCCTGCAGTATGTCCGCAGTCTCTGATTGTCTCCTGCAGTATGTCCGCAGTCTCTGATTGTCTCCTGCAGTATGTCCGCAGTCTCTGATTGTCTCCTGCAGTATGTCTGCAGTCTCTGATTGTCTCCCCTGCAGTATGTCCGCAGCCTCTGAGTGTCTCCTGCAGTATGTCCGCAGTCTCTGATTTTCTCCTGCAGTATGTCAGCAGTCTCTGATTGTCTCCTGCAGTATGTTCGCAGTCTCTGATTGTCTCCTGCAGTATGTCCGCAGTCTCTGATTGTCTCCTGCAGTATGTCCGCAGTCTCTGATTGTCTCCTGCAGTATGTCCGCAGTCACTGATTGTCTCCTGCAGTATGTCCGCAGTCTCTGATTGTCTCCTGTAGTATGTCCGCAGCCTCTGAGTGTCTCCTGCAGTATGTCCGCAGCCTCTGAGTGTCTCCTGCAGTATGTCCGCAGCCTCTGAGTTTCTCCTGCAGTATGTCCGCAGTCTCTGTCTCCTGCAGTATGTCCGCAGTCTCTGATTGTCTCCTGCAGTAAGTCCGCAGTCTCTGATTGTCTCCTGCAGTATGTCCACCATCTCTGGTAATCTCCTGCAGTATGTCTGCAGTCTCTGGTAATCTCCTGCAGTATGTCCGCAGTCTCTGATTGTCTCCTGCAGTATGTCCGCAGTCTCTGGTAATCTCCTGCAGTATGTCCGCAGTCTCTGATTGTCTCCTGCAGTATGTACGCAGCCTCTGATTGTCTCCTGCAGTATGTCCGCAGTCTCTGATTGTCTCCTGCCGTATGTCCGCAGTCTCCGGTAATCTCCTGCAGTATGTCCGCAGTCTATGATTGTCTCCTGCAGTATGTCCGCAGTCTCTGATTGTCTCATGCAGTATGTCCGCAGTCTCTGATTGTCTCCTGCAGTATGTCCGCAGTCTCTGATTGTCTCCTGCAGTATGTCCGCAGCCTCTGAGTGTCTCCTGCAGTATGTCCGCAGTCTCTGATTGTCTCCTGCAGTATGTACACAGTCTCTGATTGTCTCCTGTAGTATGTCCGCAGTCTCTGGTAAGCTCCTGCAGTATGTCCGCAGTCTCTGAACCTCTCCTGTAGTATGTGTATTAATGTGCCCCTTTGCTTGCTCAATTATTTGGGATTGCTCCACTGCTCAGTGAGAGGTAATGATGTGCATGAACCTCTAGCAACCAATCAGCAAACAGTAGTGATCTGCTTTAATCTCTAGCAACCAATCAGTAAGTGCTAATGATGTGCTGTAACCCCTAGCAACCAATTAATGAGCGCTAATAATGTACATTAACCTCTAGCAACCAATCGGCAAGCAGAAATTATGTGTTGTAACCTCTAGAAACCAGCCATTGAGCAGTAATGATAGGCTGTAACCTCTGGCAAACAATTGCAATCGGTGCGTGATCTGCTGCAGTAAACTGATTTTGAGTCTACCTGCTATTTTTTGTATGTCTCAGAATGGAGGGGGGGCCCCAAGAAAATGTTTGCCCAGGGCCCAATCAAAATTAAAGATGGCCCTGCATCTCCTGTAGTATGTCTGCAGTCTCTGACCATCTCCTGTACCATGTCTGCAGTCTCTGACCATCTCCTGTACCATGTCTGCAGTCAGTGACCATCTCCTGTGGTATGTCTGCAGTCTCTGACCGTCTCCTGTATCATGTCTGCAGTCACTTACCATCTCCTGTAGTCATTTGGGGGCAGTCTGGAGCTCCTCTTCTGCTGTGTTTACACTTTGCAACATGCTGGGAGTGTTGTCTTTTTTTTAAGAACAGATAAAATTTAAAAAATTGAGTTCTTCTGACTACTTGAATTTTTTGGATGAAAACCCTGCGCAGTAATCGTGATGCATCGTGATGCATCGTGGAATCGAATCGAATCGTGAGGCCAGTGAAGATGCGCACCCCTAGCAGCAACCCCGGTGCTGTTCCAGGTGCCGTTTACCTGTATACCTTTATATGTATAAGTATATATGTAATATATAAGTTTTGGTAATTTATTTTCTCAAAAGTCCATCAAGTCAATCATACTCCAATCAATATATGGATGTAAATATTTATATATATTTTTATATATATCTATGCCAGCTTAATGACACTTCTCCTGGTTGTGGTGTTGGCTCTTAAGTCCCGGTTCACACTGATGCGGTGCAAATCTGATGCGATTTTACGGTGCGATTTCTGTTTTGACAGGTGCAAATTGAATGCGATTTCTGAGGGGACTGGGCATAGCTGGAGATAAAATTTGCACCGTACCTGCACTAAACTTGCACAGGACACTTTTTTAACCAGATCAAAATCGTTCACATTGATGTGAACGGTCTTCATTGAAAATAATCCTTTTTCAGGTGACATGCGAATCTGTGTTTTTCGGATTGCATCTGATCTGCAAAGAATTCACATAGGTGTGAACAAGCACTTAGACAAACAGATATAAACAATTCATTCCCACTGAGGCTGCATTCACACTATCATTATCATACTTCATGAACACATGCAAAACCGCATGTTTTTGAGCACGTTCACAAAACACAAAAAATAAAAACACTCTTCGCACTTGCGGTGCCATTTATTGTTAGTGACACCCCAAGCAAGGCATGCAGATGCCCTTTTACATGTGAAACAACATGCGACAAACATGGCAAATTGCGCAGTTACCCCCCCTGGCGGTATTCCCGAGTGTGGCTCGGGGTGGATTTTGAGTACCAAAAGCGGTAACCCCGATCCTGCGATGTCTCCCCGCTGTGATCTGCGAGCTGCCGTGTCTCGCTCGTTTCACAGTGCTGAGCTCTGTTCCCTGCGAGCGTTGCGACGCACAGGGACGGAGTTCAGCGCCAAATTCAAAAAGTTAAACACACAGTATAGATACAGTATACTGTAATCTTACAGATTACGGTACTGTATCAAATAATCCCCTTTGTCCATAGTGGTTTCTCCAGTGTCCTGCATGCAGTTTTATATTTATAAATACTATTCTTTCTGCCAGGAAACTGGAGATTGTCCATAGCAACCAAAAAATGTTCATTTACGTCAAAAGTGCTTTTAGACCAGCTAGAAAACAGCGATAATAAATTAGAATCACTCACCCAATTGAAAGATAGTGATTTGTGGGGAAATTCGTCATCAAACACTGAAAGTAACGAAAGCGACAATTCTGCAACTGAGCAAATTTCAGTGTTTTTGATTTGATTACATTATTGAATATTTTTTATTATTATTATTATTTGTTATAATTATTTATAGTTAATTATATTATAATTTTTTATTTCATTTTTCAAACTTTATCATACCCGGGATGTCTGCTAGACTCTTGTTTGGACAGATTTAAGAGTTATTGCTAAGAATTTCAGGCCTACAATATAAAATGCCAAATTTCTGTGCAAAATAATTGTACCACTTTCAGCATCAAAAATCTGAAATAATTATACCGCCAGGGAGGTTAAGCAAAAAACTTGAAGCTCAAGAAAGGTGCATGAGCTAGTTTGTCGTTTGTCATATTTGTCATGTGTAGGGCAGCCCATTGAAATGAATGCCCAATCCACATTGAGCAACAATGCGAAATAAAAAAACGCATTTAAAAAAAAAAAGTGTCGTAGTGTGAATATGGCCTAAGCAGTTCTGGGCAGTTTGCCAAACAGACCATCACGTAGCCTCCAGTTTTTGCAGCCCTCATCAGACAGGGGGGGGGGCAAACACTGGATAACAAAAAGAAAAAAGGGCAGAGCTCGGAGGAAGAAGATTTACCCTCGAAACGCATCAGTGTCTGCTCTGCATTGGCTGTCATTTGTGCCTAGCTAGACCTAAAAATTGAGGCTACAGTTGGAGTTGATTTCTGGTACATGTTACACTCATTTGGCTTTGTGAGTATAATTATCTGTGTTTTACATTGTAATAAATGGTACCATTGGTAATGCACTAGGATGGTGCACCCTTCTTCTTTTTTGTTGCCTCCTCTTGATGCCTGTGTTTTTTTCTTTTTTGTCCTGTTTTTACTGCTGAACAGCGATTTTTCATTGCAGGGCTCTGACAAGTCACCTGTCAAACTCGGCATGTCTCCTTAAAATGGCTGCACCCCAGCCGCAGCAATGTGTACTCACCTGAGCAACAATAGGGCTGTCATGGGTCAGTAAAAACATGGGTCAACCGCTTGTGTTTACAGCTCCCCTAGCTGCCTATGTAAAAGGAACCTTAAAAAGGGAACATGTTAGAGTGGAACTCCAGGATTTAGAAAAATCTCTGTGTTCAGTGTAAAAGTCCCGTTCACATCTAGGTGATTTGACATGCGATTTGACATGTCAAATCGCATGTCAAATTACAGCCGATTGCCAGCAACGGCACTGTCCGAATCGATGCGATGTCGACTTTGCGGGCACCGTACCATATTCCAAAAGTAGTTCCTGCACTACTTTTGGCGACTTCGGGGGCGATTTCAATAGACATCTGTGCATGAACTCGCACAGATGTCTTTCAATTCGCCCCCAAACTCGCAATAATTTGAGGGTTTGAAATGGTGCGGGTTCAGCTGAACTACCCCGCCTGCAATGTGAACGTACCCTTAATAAATGTTACCTCCCCTGAGTTGTGAAGGTAAATGCTCAGAGTTCCATTTAAAGCAATAAATGCATGAGGTAAACTGGTAATTTCTTACCTCCCAACTTTTTAAGATGGGAATGAGGGACACCAATTAGCAAAAGTATGTAGGCATGGGACACCCCCCAAATCTCGCCCCCTTTGTAGGAGAATTATTTTTTTACCACTACTATTCCTTTATATTGGCTTTTGAAATTCATAAATGCAGCAATTTAGAAATTGGATGAAAGGTTTAGCACTGGGAAACACTTTTTGAAAGATAAAAATATGCAATTTTTATACAATTATATAGACCAGACCAAAATGAGGGACAGATGAGGAGGAAAGAGGGACAGAGGGACTTTTTTTTCAAGTCAGTGACATTCCCTCGAAATCAGGGACAGTTGGGAGGTATGGGTAATTTTGTTCCACAGATTAGAAAATAGTAAACTATTGACATTAAACATATGAATATACAGTATATAGGTGAAATAATACAAGCTGTGTGTGATATCATTTTTATGTAAAAGCATACAGTTACAGAACAAGATGCATAATACGTAACTAAGAAAACAGAGAATACAGCTACATGTCATTTTTACAATGCATTTTTTGCTCCACTTATTTCCACCCACCTACACCACCAAGTCAGCAATACATTTTTATAAAAGATTAGCTACATCTCTAGCTCGAGCAACCGCAATCAATTGCACATGCCGTGATTCATTCTATGGTCTGTGCATTGTCTTCAACTAATGGTATTTAAAGGTGTCCCTAAAGCCTCGTACACGCGATCGGATGGCTGGCAGACAGAGCGTCAAACTTTTATCCGAAGAGCGCGTGCCTGGATTTTGTCTTGTATACTAACGGCACACAATTGTCGACCAACAAACACGAACGTAGTGATGTACTAGACATACCACATGGAATTTTAGCTCTTAAAGCTAGAGCCTCTGTCAGATTTAATTACTAATTATATCACCATCAATGAGATTACCCTATACTCCCTGTTCCATAGAAAACAGAAAGTAAGTGTAAATCTCCCCAAAATCTGAGAAAATCCTACCTTTGACAACAAAATGAGTGTCCCTATTCAAATATTTCCCTTTTGTTCCTCTTCAGCCATAAAAATTCTACATCCCTCTTCAGGCTCACTTCCAACTGCAATGGTCACCAGTATAAGTGTGGTAAATCTTCCCGACAATGACACAATCAGCAATAAAAAAAGGGACTGACTGAGGTTCTAACTTTTCAGAGCTCTAAAACTCCAAACCTAAAAAACGAACAAAGGATTCACAATAACTGTTTAATGCTATCAAACAGCCCTTGTCATTCCAGGGAAATGTTGTGGATGGAGTGTACCAGCCGCGTAGGTGGTTAAGGTACCGCAAACATCTGAAATAAAATTGATTGGATTCATCTTCTGTGTCTAATCTGCTTGTGGATGGTGCCAAGACAACAACAGGTGACCATACTGTCCAGACAGAGTGATGTTGATTTACTAGAGAGTGCAAAATCTGGTACAGCTCTGCAAAGGAACCAATCAGCTTCCAGGTTTTATTGTCAAAGCTTAATTGAACAAGCTGAAGTAGAAGCTGAGCTTCACCAGATTTTGAGTGAACCAGTTTAGTAAATCTCTCCCACTGGGTCTAAGAACCTATATCACTGCAAAAAGCGACAGTTCAAACAGAACAGTGTATTTCACTAAAAATAAAGTTCATACTGCAGGAGATACCAAAAAGTGTATATACTTATTGATACTTGTATATTAATGCAGACTACAATAAAAATCAGTAAGCCAATCAACAGAAGTAAGAAATTACATTTCTGGGCGTGTTCTGTACACCAGCGTGTACAGAATGTCTCCAGGTTGCCATACTGCATTGAATCTGCTGCAGTAGGTTAAAATGGAAAGGTAATATATAATAACATAAAATTACAAAATGGCTTGTGCAGTATTTGCTTTATTCATTTTTTCTATTGAAAGTGGAGTTTTTCTTTAGGATTTATTGGGACATGTAGAATGAATTAATAAATGAATGAATTGGAAGGATGCTTTCAGTAGGAGAAAGGTCTTTTCCTTTAAATATATGATTTTAATAGAGGTTATACTGTATAATTGATCAATAGGAACTGCAGATCGAATGTCTTATTTGCACGATTGCATATCCCATGGAATTATACAAGACATTCTTTATGATGTTTCTGATTGGTATATTTTATATTGTGCTTTCTACATATAGGTAACTATAGTAATAAGTGAGTGACAATTTTTCCATACCTACTCAAATTTATCCTAAACATCTCGCTCTTTTCGTGCAAGCACAAACAAGCTGGAATCATGGTTACAGAGCTCATATTGCTCTTTATCATACTTTCTTGGGATGACTTCCAAATCCACAATGGTAAAGCCTGTCTCAATAATAGCACTTCTCATGAATTCCTTTGTCAACACCAAACAGGAGAACCTCTTGCCTCCAAGTAGGTAAGAGCTACAGTTAAGAATTTCACTTACAATCAAGTGCCCTCCTATTTTTATCAAAGTTGAAACATTTTTAAGTACTCTGCGATAGGTATCAAGGTCACTGCAAGCACACTCTAAGCATCCAAAAGTCAGGACACAGTCAACCTTGGGCAGAACTAATGGTTCCATTGGGTTGCTTTTCAAAACGTCACACTTTATGGTCTTCTTCACTGTTGCTTGGAGCTTCTTTTTCTTCTCCTCTACCGTCATTCTAAAAAAATAATGCAAATTTTTTTTTAGACTATCATGAAATGCAAGGTTCAAGCATGAAGAGTACTTGCTTCTTGCCAACTCATATGTAAAGCCAGGGCGCAATTGTCCTTTACTCTGCTCTACCTTTGTCCTGATTGTCTCAATCAAGAGACCACTTCAACAGTTGGTAGGCTGGTAAGTGTTTTTAATACAAAAGTGGTTTGCCACTTATATGAAGAAAATGTGGAAGATTTACTAAAGGCAAATAGACTGTGCACTTTGCATAGTGCAGTTGCTCCAGAGCTTAATAAATGAGGTAAAGCTTCACTTTGCAAAGAGTACCAAATCACATGCAAAGACATTTAAAAAACTGCATTTTTGTTTGCACATGATTGGATGATGGAAGTCAGCAGAGCTTCTGCTCATTTACTAAGCTCTGGAGCAACTGCTCTTGCAGAATGCAACTGCACTTGCAAAGTGTACTGTTTCTTTGCCTTTAGTAAACTAATGTGTTTTGGGACAAATTGCACCTCTTTTGTGAGACAACTTATCCATTGATCAGGAAAAGGATTCTACTCTTAACAATTCATGTATAGCTTATGAGATACCTACAGAAGGTCTGTTAGAAGACATGTACAACACTAAGGCCGGGTTCACATATGTGTGGCCGCGGTTCCCAGCATAGGGTCTGGTGTATTTCTGTTCACCGGATCAGGTGCGATTCAGGTCCGAATTTTTGCCTGAATACTCACCTGAAATGGACCCAAAAACCCTGGTCATGTGTGAACTGGCTTCACTGAGAGCTGGTCACACTCGCATCCAATTCGCACATATGTGAATGCGGCCTAAACCAAACTTAACCAGTTAATCTTTACTTAAAGTAACCTTGATGCTAAATATATATTCAAAATAAACTGCTCCCTGCTTGATAATGGATTTTATGTTTTAAGGATTGGGAATACAGTAATATTTGTACTATGACATGAGTCTCTATCCCACAATAAAACCGATGCAGGATAGCTCTAACTTAAAAATGTTCAGGCACACGGTTTTAGGGGACAGCCATTTGGTAACTTTATGCCAGTCCATTTTTGTAATTTTGAGATGCCAATTAGGGTTTTTCCTACCATCAGGCAAAGTAAATTTCCTGCTCTAGACAGCACTTTGGGCCTTAGGAAGGGATTATCATCAATGCTATATTTGAAGGACCTACCTGCCCAATGCTCAATGTCACAGTGTTCTTACTACAAAGTCTTTTGGGGAAGCTTTTTCAAAGGCTAGTCACCAGTTCAAAAATGTTATAAAGCTTTCCTGACAGATTTACTAAAGAAGCTAAGAATCTTTAGTCAATAAATTGTGCGAATATTCACTTTAATTTTCCAAACATGTGGAAAACACATTCCTGTTTACAGTGTCTTGCAAAAGTATTCATACCCCTCAAAATTGCCCACATTTTGTCATGTTACAACCGAAAGTCTAAATGTATTTTATTGGGTTTTTTTGGTTGTAACATGACAAAATGTGGAAAAATTCAAGGGGTATGAATACTTTAAGACACTGTACTTATATAATCTGCACATGATTGGGTAATCAATTAGAAAAGAAATACGCTTTTCACGTGATTGGATACTTGAAGTGCATATGTTCTCTTGAATTTTATTTATTGAATTTTAATTTTGTAGCACTAACTCACGGTGGAGCTGCTGATTTAAAGCGGCCTGTTACTGTCACCTTGTTACCTGTAATTTCACCAATACCGGGTCTAGGGGTTGAGTTTGCTATGAGGCAAAGTAGGCACCAGTCACTTAAGTACTTTTCCAATGCTTTAATGGGGATAACTGTAATGCCCTGTACACACGGTCGGATTTTCCGATGGAAAATGTGTGATAGGACCTTGTTGTCGGAAATTCAGACCGTGTGTGGGCTCCATCACACATTTTCCATCGGATTTTCCGACACACAAAGTTTGAGAGCTTGCTTTAAAATTTTCCGACAACAAAATCCGTTGTCAGAATCTCCGATCATGTGTACACAAATCCGACGCACAAAGTGCCACGCATGCTCAGAATAAATAAAGAGATGAAAGCTATTGGCTACTGCCCCGTTTATAGTCCTGACGTACGTGTTTTACGTCACCGCTTTCAGAATGATCGGATTTTCCGACAACTTTGTGTGACCGTGTGTATGCAAGACAAGTTTGAGCCAACATCCGTCGGAAAAAATCCTAGGATTTTGTTGTCGGAATGTCCGATCGTGTGTACGGGGCATAAGAAGTAGCAGGAAAGAGGTAGAAGGAGAGTTGCGGGGATGTTCAAATACCCTTTCTTGGCATAGCGTCAAGGAATTTAAATCTTTAGGATGGATGTATCCTCAGTTTAGGATTAAATCTTTGCCCGCCCGGATAGGTTTCTCTCACCAACCCAACAGCCGGAACGCAGCACGAACAAAAAGTCTCTGCCACAGACTTGGGTGGAACAAACTCATACGATCCTTTGCCACAGGATGTAGTAGTTTTCAATGAATAGCACACACAATACCAGAACCTTTAAGCCAACCCGGCAGTACTTGTGCGGTAGTGTAATTTAGGATATGTCCTCCAATCGAGTCACCAGGCCCTTCTTAAGAACAGCCTTTCATGATCTCTTCCAAGATGGGTCCTCCCCTGGATCTTCCCGATTGTCCGGCTTCTTCCCGCAGGACAGACAGCACAGGACCATCCCAGCCTTAGCAGGCCCCAGACAGGCTTCTGGGTCTACCCGCCCAGCTGCAGCAACGCAACCCTCCAAGCCGGAGGGCCGCAAGATAGCACTCACTGACACATACCTCTAGGCCAGGAGGGCCACGAGGCAAAAAGCTCTCCAAAATATGGCGTCTGTCCCTTAAATACCCTCTCCCAGAATGCAACTCGGAGGACCACCTCTGCCGAGTTATCTCCGAGACAGAAGAGCACCCATACACTTCAGCTTGTTGCTTTCCAACACTGACCCATGATGACAACGACACCCACAGGCACAATGTGGAACTGCACGCAACACAGCCAAGCTGGAACAGAGGCTAAATTAACACTAGATTAAAACTAAACAATGTACAGCACAGATGAACCACTAAATTTACCTATAAGCGGTAGATTAAAAATCTACCAGCGCTACACTTTATTGAAGGAAAATTCTCAACACCTTTAGTTCAGCCTTATTATGTCCCATCTAGAGCCTCCAAAAAAGGTGAATGCTATCTAGAACTAGTAGGCAGATTGTGAAGGGTACAGCCCTGCAGTAATTAAACATGGCACTTCTTCGTGTGAAAAAGTTGTGTTATCACTCGGTGATACCAGCAAAGGGGTTGATTTACTAAAGGAAAATAGAGTGTGCACTCTGCAGAGCTTAATAAATGAGCAAGTGCTCTGCTGACTTCCATCATCCAATCACGTGAAGCAAAAATTATAAAAATGTAATTTGGGTACAGTGTTGTATAACTGCGCAATTGTCATTCAAAGTGTGTCAGCGCTGAAAGCTGAAAATTGGTCTGGGCAGGAGGGGGGTTTAAGTGCCCAGTAAGCAAGTGGTTAAATTAGGTTTATGATTTTGTGTTGGGGCGCCTGTGGGCCGCGGGCTGCAGGTTGGACACCCCTGCTCTATAGCAGTCTACAGATCTCGGTGCACTCTCAGATAATGAAAAGCTTTATTGCAATATACAATTTTCATGGCACTCTCTCAGTTGATGTTGAGCTGTCGTAGCACTATCTCTAGTAACAAAAAAACTCACATTATTATCTCTGGCAATCTGAGTACTTTGTCTGGTAACATGAAGCTCCTACAGATCTCTTTTGTGTAATGTGCATTTATCTCTGTAATCATAGCAACATACTGTACTCCAATAGCTTGTTTCACTCTCTGTGAACATGGCAGCATTGCCCTCTGACAGTTCATATCATCCATTAGTTATGTGTCCCAGACAGGGAACCAGTGGACTCGCCTTACTTTTAGGTCAGCCCCAGGTCCATAAATCAGGCATCACCCTGGAATCCCAGATTAATCAATCACACTGTTTCTTGGTTGACAATTAGCTGACCTCCTGCTGTCCCTACACCTTTTTTGGTATGGTAGACATGGTAGAAAGAGGACGTTGGAAAGTTATTGACCTGGAGGCTGCATGGTCAATAAATGATTAATATTGATGTTTTGAGGATACCCAGCACTCTACAGACATTTTGAACTAAGGAACAGACTGTGTCTGCTCTATGGACCTGGATATACACCTGGGTTCCTTGTACATTGTACAATCACTTTAACCAAATTGTTTAATCATACCCTTTTCCTTCCATGTCACAAACTTTTTGTATAGCTTCTGTCCAGTCAAATGTTCCAGGCTCATCTCTAAGGCTTCGTTCATAGTACTCTCTATTGCGATCAGTATAGTCTGCTCCAATGATCTCTTCGAAAGCTTCACAAGCTGAGAGGTCCTGAAAAGTGGTAGGTCCATGTCCAATGTCAATTAAAGTTTTTCCCTTGATACCTCCTTTTAGAGAAATAAAAACACATTTAAATTGATTAATTTCTCCTACAATATTTTGAAATATAGTAATGATATATTATATGGCATTTTCAAAAAGAATGAAAACTTTTGAAATTGCGTTAACATGTTAAACCCTCTATAAGAGTTTAATGATTGGATTTAGATCTACTTTAACCCATTTGCGCCTAAGGGTAAAACAAATTTTAACGGCTAAGCACAATTTTGCAACTTTGACATGTGTTAGTAAAACCGAATATATCATCACAACTACTTTGTGCATCCAGGTGGATTATACTTTTTTTTTTTTTTTAGAACAAATTGGGCTTTCTTTTGGTGGTAAATGGTAATGGATATCTCCTGATTTTTTTTTTTAATTATTATTATCAAAGGAAAAATGGCCCAAAATAGTAAAAAAAAAAAATAAAAATTTTTTTAAATGTAGCTGTATATTTCTGGCTACTACTAAGACCTTTCACCAAAGTACAACTCAAAATAAATTCTTCTGCTCCTGATGATACAGCAGCGATACAACATAACTATATTACCAAAAGTATTGGGATGCTTGCCTTTACATGAATTGTAATGGCATCCCAGTCTAATGCTGGCCATACACTATACAGAAAATCGGCCGAACCCATTTTTGAAAAACGAACGTTCGACCGTGACCGCAAACGATCGTGCCATCATATAATGACCGATAAATTGTTCAGTGGACATGAATAAATAATTTTGTGTTCGTTTTTTTACATATACCTAGTGCAGACAGTTCGGACGGGAAACACATTAACCTTGCAATTTATCGTACGTTCGGCAGAAATTTTCCAAACTTCCCGTTCGTTTTTTTCCCACAAAAACGTCACAAACGATTATCGATTTGTGCCCATTAACTTGCCGAAAAACGAACAAAGTGTCTATACGAACGATTTTTCGGCCGATTTTTCGTAAAGTGTATGGCCAGCATTAGTCCATAGGGTTCAATATTGAGTTGGCCCACCCTTTGCAGCTATAACAGCTTTAACTCACCTGGGAAGATTGTCCACAAGGTTTAGGAGTGTGTCAAAAGGAATGTTTGACCATTCTTCCAGAAGTGCATTTGTGAGGTCAGGCACTGATGTTGGACGAGAAGGCCTGGCTCGCAGTCTCTGCTCTAATTTATCCCAAAGGTGTTCTATCGGGTTGAGGTCAGGACTCTCTGCAGGCCAGTCAAGTTCCTCCACTCCAAACTTGCTCATCCATGTCTTTATGGACCTTGCTTTGTGCACTGGTGCATAATCATGTTGGAACAGGAAGGGGCCATCTCCAAACTGTTCCCACAAAGTTGGGAGCATAAAATTGTCCAAAATGTCTTGGTATGCTGATGCCTTAAGAGTTCCCTTCACTGGACCTAAGGGGCCAAGCCCAACCCCTAAAAAACAACCACCCACCATAATCCCCCCTCCACCAAATGATTTGGACCAGTGCACAAAGCAAGGTCCATAAAGACATGGATGAGCGAGTTTGGGGTGGAGGAACTTGACTGGCCTGCAATTGATGGCACAGTGGCTGCATTTGAAGGAACAGTGGCTGCTTTTGATGGTCACAGTTGCTGCGTTTGATGGCTCAGTGGCTGCAATTGATGGGCACAGTAAGGCTGCAATTAATGTTTTTTTTCAGAATTTTTCAGTTTGTTTGCGCCCCCCCCCCAAAAAAAATTTTGAGCACCAGCCACCATTGAAGGTGGAACTTTAACAATAACCCCTAATGACTTGTTTCCTTTTACTAGGCTCTCCTAGCCTTCCTATTGGTGACCTGCCCTGTAACTGTACCCAGAGACTCACCGCCTGACAGCAACAGACAGACATTGAATTCAGAGGGGTGGCTACCTTTCAGGTTTTTAACAAACAAGATTACTCCATCTAGGAAGCAAGCGGGTAGGTAGAGTGTCTGGCAAGCGGCAGCTTTCTCTCTTCCTCCCCTTGTGCATTACGGCAGCTTCCGCGGTGCATCTCCCTCCTCCTCCTAGGTGTCCAATAGGATCGCCTGTCCTTTCAGCCAATCTGGAAATGGGTATCAGACCTGCACTTCCCGATTGGCGGAGAGGGGATTAAGTGTTAGAATACTGAATATTCATTCGCTATTCTAACACACCTGGGCAGGCTCTGAGCGCAATGCTCTGCGCTCCGAGTCCATCCTATTTTGAAGCCTATTAGAGCCAAAGGCTCTAATGAGGTGCTTAAAAAAAAAACCCTGCCACTGTAATTCATGTGCCTGGCGTCCTTGGTCAGTGTTATAATGCCGGGGAATGCAAGTGTTACTGTAGCATTTTATTAGGTATCCAAGTATCTGTGACTCAAAGCATGGCACTTAAAGCAGATGTGCATTCCAACAGAATACATGTCAAATCTTCTAATCTAATGTTTTTAGGATATACCCCTTGAAATTAGTCGGCTCCTGATTATGCCACGGTGTGTCATCCAGTTTCGCCTTCCTAACTCAGTCTTGATCTATCTAGAGCAGTGGTTCTCAACTCCGGTCCTCAAGGTGCCCCAACAGGTCAGGTCATGTTTTCGGGATTTCCCTCAGATGAAACACCTGTGGTAATTACTAAGGCAGTGTAAACTGATCAAATCACCTGTGCAAAATAATGGAGAGCTTGAAAACATGACCTGTTTGGGGCGCCTTGAGGACTGGAGTGAAAAAAGTGCAGCGCCATACTATCCCCTCTTTTTCACATGCCTTGAGGACTGGAGTTGAGAAACACTGCTCTAGAGGATGGCATCCTAGCAACTAAGAATAACCCCAGTCTGAAGAGGGCAGAAAAGCTTCAAGTTCACCTGGATACCTATGGAATCAACAAGCCAGCAAGTTTGTCTGCTACATCAGTGGTCATCAACCCTGTCCTCAGGGCCCACTAACAGGCCAGGTTTGCAAGATAACTGAAATACATCACAGGTGATATCATTTGCAGTATTCTAGTCTGCATCTCCCCAAGGTAATACTTCAAATCTGGCCTGTTAGTATGGTTGCCACCTCATCCCTTTAAACCCAAACACACATGAATTACACAGGTTCTGTGGCTGATTAAGATGGTAATTAAACTCACTTGGTGCCTTATCTGCATTTAATTAGCCTCAGAACCTGTGTAATTTAAAGGGATGAGGTGGCAACTCTAAGTGCCGGTTCACATAGGGGCGACTTGTCAGGCGACCTAGTCGCCTGACAAGTCGCCTCCCGTTCTGTGCTACGGAACCGTTCTAATAGGAGCGACGCAAGTCGCTCCGACTTAGAAAAAGGTTCCTGTACTACTTTGGGGGCGACTTGGGGCGACTTACATAGACTTCTGTACAGAAGTCGTTTTGCAAGTCGCCTCGGAAGTCGTTTGCAGGTCGCCTCGCTGAGGCGACCTGCAAGTCGTGCCGCCCCTGTGTGAACCAGGACTGAGGCTCGGTTCACACCAGAGGCGGCACGACTTGCAGGTCGCCTCACCGAGGCGACCTGCACACGACTGCCCGGGCGACTTGCAAAACGACTTCTGTATAGAAGTCTATGCAAGTCGCCCCAAGTCGCCCCTGAAGTCGTACAGGAACCTTTTTCTAAGTCGGAGCGACTTGCGTCGCTCCCCTTAGAACGGTTCCATTGTACTGAACGGGACGCTACTTGTCAGGCGACCTAGGTCGCCTGACAAGTCGTCCTAGTGTGAACCGAGCTTACCTGTTAGTGGGCCCTGAGGACCGGGTTGATGACCACTGTGCTACATGACAATATGGGGTTGTTTTGCTAAAACTGGAGAGTGCTAATTCTGGTGCAGCTCTGCAAAAAAAAAAAAAAAAAATCGGCTTCCAGGTTTGATTGTTTTTTTTGGCAAAGCTTAATTGAACAAGCTGAAGTTAGAAGCAGATTGTCTACCATGCACAGCTGTATTGGATTTTGAACTTTCTAGTTTTAGTAAATCAACCCCCATGTGTATTTCTGAACAGCTCAGTGTGCTTTAGCGCAGAAGTGGTGATTTTTTATTTGGTAAACACATTCCAATACCAATATGTAATTTCATAAAATCATCACTTAAAAATAAAATTCCTACCAAACAGCTAAATACACAGTTGAAATACTTTATATATAAACTATTTACTTGCCAAAAGACTTGTAATTTTATCTAGCCAGTCTTCTGATTTATACAGCTCTGTCACACTGCAAACAGAGTCTGGTGTCATCACTTCATCTATTACTATTTCATAGGTCTATGTGTATACATGTCACCTGTAAGATGCTTGAACTGTGTATCGACATTGTGATAAATCCCATCTTTATGGTCCAATTAGAAGTAGATGACACTGGACTCTATAAAGCTGTAATAGAATATAGTGTTGTCACCTTCCTTGCTGTGTAGTGCATGTGTATGTATTGGGGCAAATCCACACCACTTGCAATGGGCAGCGTTGGCCTCCATTGCTCAATGCAGCCCCAACATAAGGACCAGCCTAATTGCCTTGAATCTAAAGCCTGGTATACATGATGAGAAAACTGGAGGAAAAATTCCGCTTTCGTTGCGGTCGTGTGCGATAATCTGATCGTTAGTACACAGCTGTTGTCTGAAATTTTCTGAAGGGACAAACACAAATTTTTTCTCGTACGATACCAGATTGTCATTTTTAAGTTTAATCAGTACAATTTTTGTCCGAAAATACAATACAAATACATTACATCAATTCTGAATATTTTTTTTGTCCTACAAGAATTTTTGGAACTTAGTAACCTATTCGCATTCGATATGAGACTAGCATGCAAGAAAAATGGACGATCATTCGCCCGATAATCTCATCGTGGTTGCGGGGCTTAAGGCTCCATTCACACTAGCGCGTTTTTTGATGCATTTTGCAGAAATGCATGGGAATTTTTTAACATGGGTTCCTAAGGAACATGTTCACATCAATGCATTTTTCTGCCTCTGCGTTTTTGGAAAGGGTCAGGGACTTTTTTCATGCAAAATGCAGCGTTTTGCATGTAATAGAATTCAATAGACCCGCATCCAAAACGCAAGTACCGCATTTTTGCCGCAATTTGCATTTTGCATTTTTTTACATTTCTTTTTTTACGCTGTATAAAGCTGGTTGCTAAGCAACCACAGTGTAAAAAAAAAAAAACAAAAAAAAAAAAAAGGCAAAATGCAGCAAAAACGCATGTTCAAAACTGCGGCAAGCACCGCAAAAAGCACTGCAGAAACGCTCAAAAGCAACATACATAGATGTGAATCGAGCCTAAAGGGGGGATTTACTAAACCTGGTGCACACAGTATTTGGTGCAGATGTGCATAGTCATCAAACAGCTTCTAGGTTTTATTGTCAAAGCTTGAAGGGTAAAAAAAAGGGTGATAAAAAAAAAAAGGGTAAAAAAAAATGTAATATAGCGTATACAGTTGCGGCCCAAATCATATTGTAATTGGATGTTATTAAAAAAAAATAACCTTTCTTTTGAGTCTGCAGCACTGTAATTTTCTGTAAAATGCAATATGGCAATCTAGAGGTGTTCTGTACACAGATGATATACAGAACAACCCCAGACGTGTCATTTCCTCCATTTGTGATTGGCTTACTGATTTTTCCAGAAGTCTGCATGAAGATACAAATTAGATTTTGAGATTATATCCCATAGTTTGCAGACGCTATAACGTTTGCGCAAACCAATCAATATACACATATTGTATTTTTTTTTACCAAAAACATGTTGCAGAATACATATTGGACTACATTTATGAAGAATTTATTTTTTTTTTTTTAAATTGGATATGTTTTATAGCAGAATGTAAAAAATATTGTTTTTGTTTTTTTTTCAAAATTGTCGGCCTGTTTTTGTTTATAGTTTAAAAAATAAAAAAACACAGAGGTGATCAAATACCACCAAATTTTATTTGGGTACATCATTGCACAATGGTCAGTTAAAGTAACGCAGTGCCGTATTGTAAAAAAATGGCTTGGCTCAAAAAGGTGGGTAAACCTTCTGGAGGTCAAGTGGTTAAAGTATAACTAAGGGCAAAACTTTTTCTTTTAGTTTTGGATAGAGTACAGAGGGATTACAACACCTGTCAGGTTTTTATTGTTGTATGTGTCCCCCTCCTCCATTAAGGAGATTCACCTTTCTATTTTTCCTGTCTGCCATTATCATTCAGCCCGGGGTCACACATATGTGAACATACACATCGCATGTGATTCGCACTTGCACTGCAGTGCGGATCGCATGCGATGTCTGTGCAATGTGCGTTCAGCCG
Source organism: Aquarana catesbeiana (assembly GCF_042186555.1). Classification (NCBI taxonomy): domain Eukaryota; kingdom Metazoa; phylum Chordata; class Amphibia; order Anura; family Ranidae; genus Aquarana; species Aquarana catesbeiana. The sequence continues at coordinate 202,259,300 of NC_133333.1, read as the reverse complement.
TACAGTTTGTATGGCTGAACTCGCATTGGATTTGCATAAAAAAGGTGCAGGGACTTTTTTTTCGGATCACATGGGTGTTCTCATCCATGCAATCTGATTCCTGTGCGAGTTCATAGTTTGCACTGCAATCTGTGAATTGATCTAGGCATGTATTGACACCCCCAGCGGTTCGCAGAGGGCAGTGTGAACTGCCTGCGGGAGAGATGCGATGTGGGAGCCGCCGCTGGAATCGCACTGGTTCCCACATCGCTACAGTGTGAACCTGGGCTGAAAGTGAAAGATAAAGATCCCAAATTTTGGGTTATCCCCAGAAAAGTATAAGAGGAGAAATCTTTCATTGAGGACACTAGTTTGGGTGACCTGGGGGGCCCCAAGAGATACCCTTAATTTGCAGGGATTTCCAGTCACCCAAAATAAAAAAGGTTTTCCTGTAGTTCTACTTTAATTGAACAAGTCGAAGTTAGAAGCTGATTGTTTACTATGCACTGCTGCATCAGATTATTTGTGCACAAATTTTAGTACATCCCCCCCCCCCCTAATTGTAGACAACATGCTGTGTTGGTGTGTGCTGGTCGAAAATGTAACATGTTAAATTATATGTTTAACCTCCCTGGCGGTATGATTATTTCGGATTTTAGGTGCTGAAAGCGGTACCATTATTTTGCATGGAAATTTGGCGTTTTATATTGTAGGTCTGTAAATCTTAACAATAACACACTTAAATCTGTCCAAACCAGAGTCTAGTAGATATCCCGGGTATGATAAAGTTTGAAACACAAAAACATAAATTATAATATAATAAATAAAAATAAATAATTAAAAAAAATTTAAAAAAATAGTAATAAAATAAATTTCCCCACAATTCACTATCGCTCAATTCTGCAAGTGTTCTAATTTACTATCGCTGTTTTCTAGCTGGTCTAAAGCCACTTTTGATGTAAAGGGACACTTTTTGGTTGCTATGGACAATCTCCAGTTTCCAGGCAGAAAGAACAGTGTATATCATGTAAAATTGCATGCAGGGCATGGGCCAGAGCACTGGGGACAAAAGGGATGTGAAATCATTTCATACAGTACTGTAATCTGTAAGATTACAGTACTGTATGTGTTATGATTTTGACATTTTTTTGAATTTGCCGCCAGGCTCCGCCCCCGTGCGTCGCGCCGCTCGCAGGGAACGGAGCCTGGCACGGAGAGGCTTCGGAGGAGGACGGAGCCCTCGGACACTGCGGGGGACATCGCAGGATCCCGGGGACAAGGTAAGTAACGCCGCCCCAGGATCCTGCAATGCGATCCCGAGTGTGGCTCGGGGTTACCGCTAATGGTACTGAATTTTAACCCCGAGCCACACTCGGGAAAACCGCCAGGGAGGCTACAATCTGTGAAAGAATCTGTGAAAGAATCATGCACACCAAAGCTACGTGTTGTCAACACATGTCCAATCAAGTGCAATAAGCCCAGGTTCACACTGCTGCAGGATTGAAATTGTGTATATTCAGCTGAACTCGCCCGATTTCATACCCGCATGTCAGTCCGACTTCGGGGGGGCGATTTCAGAGACATCTGTTTGGGTTCCTGCACAGATGTCTATTGAAATTGCACTCGAAGTTGCCAAAAGTAGTACAGAAACGACTTTTGGGAATCGGTGCGGCGCCGCAAGGTCGGCTTCGCACCGATTCGGGCAGAGCCATTGCTGGCATTAGCCTCCGATGTGGCATGTGATTTGACATGTCAAATCGCTTGCCAAAAATCGCATCAATGTGAACCTAGGCTTAGAGTGGGCAATATTAAAGAGGAACTGCAGTCTGCTCACATAATTTGTGATAAAAAACATCTTCTGAAGCTTCCCTCCAACCTCTTTGCATATTATTTTATATATACTGTGATTCTGTACTGGCCAAATATGCTGCAGAAATCTCCCTCCACTGAGTCTGGCTGCAAACATTTTGTGGACAGCTGAAGCTGCTGCCTGATAACTTCCTGGATATACACAGACACACAGAGGCACACCTCCAGCTCTGCAGCTCTCATTGGCCCTCTTATGACTCATCCCCCCTCCCTTCCTGGCAAACTCTCACTAGAGTGAGAGACAGAGCTGTGCATGATGTCATAAGCCTAGGCAAGAAACAGGAAGTGGGCTGTATAAGGGATTTACTGACAGAAAAAAAAATGTTTTACTATCCAAAGTTAAAACAACAAGGGCAGAAGATTTAATAGATGGAAAGATGAAAGAATGACTGAAGGTCCGCTTTAACAAATCTTGGACAACTAAAACATTTATGTTTCTCTGTTTCAACTGTAAGGCCCCTTTCACACTGGTGCGACTTGTCCTGTGGCTTGGAACTGCAAAATCGCATGACAAGTCCTACCGCATGATTTCCAATGAGTACCATTCATATCTGTGCGACTTCAAGTCACACCGACTTCAAAGTAGTCCCTTTACTACTTCGGTCTTTACACAGGCATTCCTTGAAATCGTGTCAAAATCGCATCAAAATCACGCGACTCTGAAGTCACGGTAGTGTGAAAGAAGCCTTGGGAGCAGTTGGGTGTTTTTTTTCAGCTGCCCCTGAACTCTCCTCTATGTTATCTTATCAGTACAGTACACAGGGTCGTTTATAGTCATTTCTAGGCAGTTACGTTTAGCCTAGGTTCACACTACTGCGATGCGATGTACTGCAAATTTGATCCGTTTTTTTGTCCTGTAGGAGGTGTGAATTTGTCTTGCATTTTGAGGCAGACAGTGAACAATTCTCAGAGACGTGAACTGTGTGCTGCGAGTTTACTGCAAGTTCAATTGAAGCCTATGAAGATAAAATTTGCACTGCACCATAGGAATTCGCATCGTACCCGCAGTCAACACGCACAGGACCCTTTTTTTTTTTTCTTGCACCAAATTCGCAAAGGATAGATGTGAACCAAAGCCATGGAATACTATGCTTTTTACATGACCTGCGAATCTGTGTGTTCCTAAACGCATCAAACCCACTGTAAATTCGCATCAGTGTGAACCCAGGCTGAGACACCAAATGCTTGTAACAGCTTATAAACGCGTGCAAACACGGTAACTCGCGTTTAGTCGTATTTCGTTTACAGGTGTTTTTAATGGAGATACATTTTTGACTATTTGCAAAAAAAAACACGCTCCTAAACGCAAACGTGGCAAAACGCGGCTAAACGCGGCAAATTTGCTCTGCTTTATAGCATAAAGCTGTCAGATCCTGTTGAACTCTGAACAGACACAATGGGGGTTGATTTATTAAAAACTGGAGAGTGCAAAATCTGGCACAGCTATGCATGGTAGCCAATCAGCTTCTAACTTCAATTAAGCTTTGGCAAAAAAACTGGAAGCTGATTGGTTGCTATGCAGAGCTGCACTAGATTGTGCACTCTCCAGTTTTAGTAAATCAACCCCTTTGCATTACTGTCATTTGCTCTTTACTTTATAGATTCTAAAGCATAGTATACTTATTTTGTTTACTGCTGTCCCATCCTATTAGTCTTGGTTTTTTTTTTTTGTATTTTTTTTTTTATAGCTGTCATCTATAAATTATTTAAACCCTCCAGTTCTTCAATATAAAAGTTTTTCCTTTGAATTAGATTACAGAATGACATCCTAGCTTTTGGAGTGCAGATAATAGTTATTTGCTGGAAACTCTTCTACACTACTATGTAATTTAGCAGTAACACAAAGTCAATTTGCTTGTAAGATAGTACCAATGAAATACTTACGAACAGTAAAAGTCTCACAAAGTTTCTTCAGTGCAAAATCCAGAAATCCATCAACCACTAAAAGTCCTGATTTTGGTCCATAGTAGATATTACAATATGCATGGGGATCAAATATGTCTTGGTAAGTATCTTTGTCTGTAAAATCGGTCTCCATTTTTATTACAGGACAAAACGAATATGAATGCAGGGCAAAGTCAGAACTTATATGTACAGTTTATAAGGAGTGGCTAAATCATATAAATGAACAGATCATGAGTCTCAGCACCGTGAAATAAGGACATCCTGCCAAGCATTTCAGAACAAACAAAGCTGAAAGTTTTGGACGAGAGCCATGTTTTTTTGGTAACCCTTTCTTGGGTAGAAATTATGTAGAAATTGTAGCCATGCACTTAGCTAAAAATGAGAGTGCGAGAAACACTGACAGTGCTGAACTGGTTAACCATAGCTCCCAACTGTCCCTGATTTCGAGGGACTGTCCCTGATTTGGAGAAATGTCCCTCTGTCCCTTATCCCTCCTCATTTGTCCCTCATTTTGGTCTGATCTATATAGTTGTATATAAAATGCACTTTTTATCTATCAAAAATAGTTTTCCATTGCTAAACCTTTCATCTGATTTCTAAATCGCTGCAGTTGTAAATTCCAAAAGCCAATATAAAGGAATAGTAGTGGTAAAAAAAAGGACTCATGGGTTTAACCAATCTTGTTTTTTTGTACAATTCTCCTTTAAGGCGGCCTGGCAAGGGGTGTGTCCTATGCCTGCATACTTTTGCTGATAGGTGTCCCCCATTCCCATCTCAAAAAGTTGGGAGGTATGGGTTAATTGCTGTATTAGTGAGAGGAGGGAGCTGCTAAGCAGGAAGAATACAAAGTACAATAGACTTTGTGCCAGTTCACACTGCTGTGGTGCGGGAACTGCATCTAATTTGAACAGGAATTGCACCACATTGTGCCATTTATTCTGTATGGCTCAAATCGCACCGCATCTGGCAGGGGCATTGCTAGGTCTAAAAGATCTGGGGCTAGAGCCCATAGCAGTGAAGTAAAGAAAGTCATACACTTGGGTGGGCATACACATGTATATAATATGTATAGTGTGTGTGTGTGTGTGTGTGTGTGTGTCCATATATATATATACATATTTTTTACATATCATTACATCAGGGTCCCCAGAGAGCCCCCCCCCCTTACACCAGGGTCCCCAGAGAGCCTCTCCTTACATCTGGGTTCCCAGAGAGCCCCTACTTGCATCAGGGTCCCCAGAGAGCCCCTACTTGCATCAGGGCCCCAAGAGAACCCCTACTTACTTCAGGGTCCCCAGAGAGCCCCTACTTGCATCAGGGCCCCTAGAGAACTCCTACTTACATCAGGGTCCCCGGCGAGCCCATACTTACATCCGGTTTCCCAGAGAGCCTCCCCCTTACATCAGGGTTCCCAGAGAGCCACCCATACATCAGGGTCCCCAGAGAGCTTCCCCCTTACATCAGGGTCCCCAGAGATTCCCCCCTTACATCGGGGTTTCCAGAGAGCCCCTTCCATACATCAGGGTCCCCAGAGAGGCCCCCCTTATATCAGGGTCTCCAGAGAGCCCCCCCTTACATCAGGGTCCCCAGAGAGCCTCCCCTTTCATCAGGGTCCCCAGAGAGCCCCCCCTTACATAAGGGTCCCCAGAGAACCTTCCCTTACATCAGGGTCCCCAGAAAGCCCCTACTTGCATCAGGGTCCCCAGAGAGCCTCTACTTACATTAGGGTCCCCAGAGAGCCTCCCTTACATCAGGGTCCCCAGAGAGCTTCCCCCTTACATCAGGGCCCCCAGAGAGTCCCCCCCCCTTACATCAGGGTTCCCAGAGAGCCCCTTCCATACATCAGGGTCCCCAGAGAGGCCCCCCTTACATCAGGGTCCTCAGAGAGCCCTCCCTTACATCAGGGTCCTCAGAGAGCCCCCCCCTTACATCAGGGTCCTCAGAGAGCCCCCCCCTTACATCAGGGTTCTCAGAGAGCCCCCCACTTACATCAGGGTCCCCAGAGAGTCCTTACTTACATCAGGGTCCCCAGAGAGAGGGCAGGAAGCCGAGAGATGATGTAATCTCTTTCATGCTGCCGCCTGCTCTCTGGTTCTCCATGTCTGTGTCCCTTCGGCTGGCTCTCTCATGCTGCCGCCTGCTCTCCGGTTCTCCCGTGTCTGGGTCCCGCCGGATGGCTCTCTAATGCTGCCGCCCGCTCTCTGCTCTACTGTGTGTCCCGCCGGCTGGCTCTCATGCTGACGCCTGCTCTCCGCTCCCCTGTGCTGCCCGCCAGCTCTGTCATGTGGCCCGGTGGTTGGGGACACCTGCAGAGACTCAGGGCTTTGGGCCCCAAGATTCGGGGCTATAGCCCCAGAAGCCACCCCCTAGTGACGCCACTGGCATCCGTACCAAAATCGTGCAGGACCCTTTATATCACACCCATGTGATCCAATTCAGCAAATTGCACTGCGTTTTGTAAACTGATTTCGTGGTATCGTTAAATTAACATAACACCCGCAACGGTTCACATGAACGGGGTGTGATTTTGATCTAGTCCGGAAACCGCTCAAAATTCGCTACGAATTCCGCACTGCGTCAGTGTGGACCGGCAATGAGTCAGGCAGCACTTCACTGTGAGAACTGTAGTCCAGAAGAGAGAGACTCTACTGTAATCAAGAGCTTTTGAACAACATTCCCCGGAAAGATATTGCCAGGAGGAGAAGAATTTTCTCAGGCCGTTCAGGGCACAACTTCCTCTTGCCATGAGGGAGACTCGAGAGTGCGCTTTGATGCCTACTGTGCACCACCACTGTTACAAATCAGCGGCCTGAGTGCTGAGTTTGGGGGTGCGACAGAGACACCTGGGTTACCTGGGTGCAGACCAGAGAGTGGGCTAATTGCTGTGTGTGACCAGATGGTGAGCTGCAATATTGTTGGAGCTGGTGAGCTGCTGCTGTAGGAATTCCCTAACTGCTGCTAGAAAAACTAGAACTCTTTAGGAACCAACCATACAACCATTTAGTGGCCCTATTGCTGCAGGCTTGACTGGGACTATTCTCATGTTCTTATTAAGGCTTGCCGTAATGTTAATTCAACCGGGTGTGTAAGAGGGGCTGATGGTGTTCCTGGAGTCGAGGCGCAGAACAGAGAATGCAAATTACTAGGGATTACAACCATTTGCGTGAGTATTGATCCAAATGCTCCCGATACCGAAAACGATACTGCGATTTGCACCAGTACAAAATGAATGGGTGTAAATCGCACTGCAAAGAATCGAATGCGATTTGAACAGGAATGCAGTGCTCTTCCTGTCCAAATCACATGCAATTTCCCCCACAGCTCCTGTGTGTGTGTGTATATAGAAAGGGATTAAAGCGCCATCTAGTGTGCAGTTTAAAAATGTTAGCACTCACAGTACATAGAGCCTGCATGCACAAGCCACTGGAGTTGCTCACACAGGGCTGGAGGAGATGTAAGCTGACATCACTTCTGCCCTTTACCCTCGGGATCCCAGAACTTCTCCTCTAGCACCTCCAGCATCCCTAATTTGCTACCATTGGTGGACCAGAACATCTATGTAGATCAGTGCCGGCTGGTGGAAATTTTTTTTGGGGGGCTGCAAACAGAATACCACCCCACCAACTCCCCCCCCCTTCCCCGACAGTCAGTTAGTAGCACTTACCCCATCACCGGCGACTTACCCCAGCGGCCTCCCGTTCTCCTGCTCTCCACCACCGGCGGCTTCCCCTGCTCGGCGGCCTCCCGTTCTCCTGCTCTCCACGGCAACAACTTCCGTTTCCTCCCTCCTCCTAGGCAGCCAATCGTTGCCCTTCTCTTTTTGGCCAATCGAAAATCGGGTCTCACACCCCCTTCCGATTGGCCGCATTGAGGATCAGTGTTTCGGGTCACCGGGTGCATAAAATTTCAGCGGCAGGGGATTTTTTTTTAAAGCACCTGATAAGAGCCAGAAGCTCTAATAGTCCTCAAAATAGGGTGGGCTCGGGTCGCAGAGCATATTCATTCGCTGATGTAACACACCTGGGTGGGCTCCAGGTCGCATGCTCTGCGATCCAAGCCCACCCTATTTTGAAGCCTAAGAGCCTCTGACTCAAATCAGGTGCTTCAAAAAAATCCCCTGCCGCTGAAATTTTATGCGCCCCATGACCTGAAAGGGGCCAGACGCATGAATAGAGGGCCATCAGTGGCGACCCGAGCACCCCTAATGGACGGGTCGCCACTGATGTAGATTATTTTGCATCTGGCCAGATATGTACTGTGAGTTCTAACATTTTATATACTGCCCACTAAATGGCGCTTTTCCCTTTTTACACACACACGAGCAGTGGGGGAAATCGCATGTGATTCAGACAGGAATCACACTGCACTCCTGTTCAAATTGCATGAGATTCTTTGCAGTGCGATTTGCATCAATTTTTTTGTATTGGTGCAAATCGCACTGCAAAGCATCAGTACTCAGTATCGATGAGTACTTGACCAAAGTACCAGTACTCAAACTCGCCGTTAAAAAAACAGTATCGGTGCAACCCTTTAAATTTACCAAGTAAATCTAGCAGAAGTAGTGCTACAAAATGAAAGATAAAATATAAGCTAAAATGTCCTGATGACTCCTTTTCCAACTTATTAGAAACTTGCCAATAAAACGTACCAATAAAAGAGCACGCTGATGGACTGATTGCCACTGATAAGCACCAGGGCACCTCTCCCCTCTTGAGGCCTCCTCCAAAGACTCCAATCGTTTTTTTGGTTCTGTTTTAATATTGGATAGAGTAGAAAAGAGTTAACATTTCTGTCAGGTTTTTATTACTGTATGTGATTCTATTGGGAAGACTTTTTTTCTGACGTCCTGTCTTTATGACATCCTTACGAGAAACGTTCGGTTGTCTCCAGGAAAAAAAGACAGAGAGAGAAAAAAAAGCACAGTTTAAAGTTCTAACCCTTCCTTGGCCTACTAAAATGTGTTTTTATTCATTGTATTCATTGAAGAAATTCCTCATTACTACCTGTCCAAACAGGGCAAATCTCCACAAAGAAGAATACAGTTGGCAATAACAAAAACATGGGTGAGGCTTAAGCTCTTCCAGCTTCTATTCAGAAATAAATAAACAAGCTTTATGAGGTCCAGTTACAACCACAATACAGTTGAGAGCTCTACTAGATGTTTTATGACATGGCAATTTTTACAACAGCTTGGCTTAAAGTGGTTTTAAAGGCTCAAGGTTTTATAGCTTCATGCATTATATGCATGAAGGAAAAAACCTTCTGTGACCCCTCTCCCCCCCTTCTAGCCCCCCCCATACTCAACTGCTGATCTAGCAATGTGCACAAGAGCTGAGCTTCTCCCGGGTCTCTAAGTCCTGCTACTGTCAATCACAGCCAATAAGGAGAGAGTGGGTGACAGGGCCAAGCCATGGCTCTGTGTATCTTATGTATGCATAGAGCAGGGCATAGAGCAGGGCTCGGGAGTGAGCACACACCAGTGCCCCCAGAGCAGAGCAGATTGGGGGAACTGGCTGAAAAGAAGGAGCCAGTTCTGGGCAGAGGAGAGAGCCGAGCAGTCACGTCCCCCTGACCCCCATGCTGTTTTTTTGACAAATACCACATGTGATACCGCCAGCAAAACCCTGGTGGTAAATGTTGCATGTTTTTTTTTACTCTCTGGTCTGTTTGTGAATTAGACTTAAGAGCTTTTTAAACAATATTTACTGACGCATTTTGTGATAAATACTGCATAATCTTTTTTTTTTGTGAATTGGACTTTATTTACCCCATGCAATAATTTAGGCAGATGAGTCACCTGACTGCGGTCTCAAACTGGTGGCCCTCCAGCTGTTGCGAAACTACAAGTCCCATGAGGCATTGCAAGACTGACAGTTACAAGCATGAATCCCAAGGCACAGGCATGATGGGACTTGTAGTTTTGTAACAGCTGGAGGGCCACCAGTTTGAGACCCCAGCGTTAAAGGTTAGTGAATTGACCACTGTGTCGCGAATTTGTGAATTTTGGAGAAATCAGGTGGCACTGTATTTAGTATGACTCCCCATTCTTATTATCCAGTTTGGGGTTAATTGGATCCTATTTTCACCACTGTTTGGCTATTGGAAGTTTTTCCACAATGACATATTGTAACTCTAAAAACAAAAGAAAATGAATAGCTTAGTAAAAAAAAAGTAAATTTTTATCTTTTTTTGTCATCCTTTATTATTTATGAATAAGCTGTTGCGCTGACTAGAACCCAACTGTCATTAAATGGGACACATAAGAGGGCAAGGCGTGTGGTAGGAAACACTAGATGAAGTGGATGCAGCTTTTCTCAAATTAGGTCTTGAGACTCTAATGCACATATAAAAAAACAAACACAAGAGGGTGCCTCAATTTAAGTGTAGCAATTTATAAAAAAGAATAAAAGGCAATAATAATGCACTCACTACTTAAAAGTGGATCAAGGCTTGTCATAAACCTCAGGATCACCGTGAGGCTGCAGAGCTCTGCAGGCATGTGGCTAGCTGAAGCAGAGTTTTTGATGGAATTACAGCTGTCAGGTTTCAAGCTGGAACATCACAACTGTCAAAAACCATGAAATAAGAGCAAGACAGAAGTACAGTTAAATCACACTTGTTTAATAATAAAAGTAAAAAGAACAAACGTAGTCAAAATATAGCCAAACTTCAGTAACCGGAGCGGATAGTCAGCCAAGCCAGAAGTCAGGGATCAACATAGTGAAACAGCAAGCAGGATATGGAGCCAGAAGGGATGTCACCAAAGCAAGTCTTTAAACAGGAACGCAGGAGATCATCTCTGCGATGTTGACCAAGGCAAAGGCAGAGATCCTCTGGACTGGACGGCTTAAGTAGGCAGGACTGATGAGCAGGATATCATCAACAGCTGATTTACTGTGTCCAGAGATGGGAGCTGGCAATTAGCCAACAGCTGAGCGGCCAGCTCAGAGAACGAAGGGCTGAGCCCAGCCCTGACAGTACCCCCTCCTCAACGACCCCTCCCCCTCGGAGGACCACCAGGCCTGAGGGGGAAGCGTCTATGGAAATCATGGAGGAGGACTAGGGCATGTACGTCCGAGGATGAGACCCAAGAGCGTTCCTCTGGACCGTAGCCTTTCCAATGCACCAGGTACTGTATGCGCCCACGGAACTACGAGAGTCAACAATGAACTGTAGTTCATACTCCTCATGTTTCTCAACCTGTACAGGGTAAGGACGTGGCACCGAGGTAGTAAAGCGGTTGCAGACTAAAGGTTTTAATAAGGAGACATGAAATACATTCGAAATATGCATATTAGAAGGAAGGTCTAATGCGTAAGCCACTGGGTTAATCCTGCGAAGAATATGGAAAGGCCCAATAAACCAAAGTGCGAACTTAAGTGAGGGAACACGAAGTCGGAGGTTGCGAGATGACAACCAGACCCTGTCCCCAACCTGGTAGAAAGGCGCAGGCAGGAGTCTGTGGTCAGCATGGAGTCTGCTCCTATCATCCGCATGTCGCAAAGCCTCCTGGACTTGTGCCCAAGTGGAACAAAGACCACAGAGATGCTACTCTAACGCAGGAATACTATGCGGAACAAACAAGTCAGGCAGCATGGAAGGTTGGAAACCATAATTTGCCATAAACAGGACAATTGGGAAGCAGAATTTAAGGCACTGTTGTGAGCAAACTCTGCCCATGGTAATAGGTCTGACCAGTTGTTATGATGGTCAGAATTATAGCAACGTAGGAATTGCTCCAAGGACTGATTGGCTTGTTCTGCAGCCCCATTAGACTGCGGGTGATACGCAGAGGAGAAAGCAAGCTAAATTCCCAACTGTGCACAAAAGCCCCGCAAGACCCGGGACACAAACTGACTACCCCTGTCTGAGACAATCACCTTGGGTAGCCCATGTAAGCGAAAGATCTCCCGATCAAAAATGGAAGCCAGTTCCTTAGAAGTGGGCAACTTCTTAAGTGGAATACAATGACACATTTTTGAGAACCGGTCAACCACCATAAGGATAACCGTGTTGCCCTGGGAGTTGGGTAACTCCACAATGAAATCCATAGACAGGTGGGTCCAGGGCCCCTCTCCATTGGGTATGGGTTGTGGAAGGCCCACTGGAAGATGTCGTAGAGTTTTACTCTGAGCACACATGGAACAGACAGCTATGAAGGCAGTTACATCAGCACGTAGACTAGGACACCAGAATTGTTGGGAAATAGCCCAAACGTGTTCATTCTTCCCAGGGTGGCCAGCAGCCTTGGGAGAATGGTAAGTCTGGAGAACGGCAGTACGGAGACTCTCTGGGACAAAGCAGCGGTCATAAGGTTTCTCAGGTGGAGCATTGAGGTGAGCAGCAGAAGTTTGTCACCCAAAGGAGAAGTGAGACTGGTGCGAACCTTAGCCAGAATACGATCAGGAGGAATCACAGGAACAGGAACCGACTCCAACTTGGAAGTGGAGGAAAATTGACGTGACTCGTGACAAGGTGTCAGCCCTTACATTCTTAGTACCTGGTAAGAATGAGACAATGTAATTGAAACTTGACAAGAAAAGAGCCCATCGCACCCTTCTGGGAGAGAGGCGTTTAGCCTCAGACAAGAATGTGAGATTCTTATGGTCAGTTTGAATTAGAACTGGCACAGTGGTAGCTTCGAGGAGATGTCTCCATTCTTTCAGGGCTAAAATGATCACCAACAGCTCTCTGTCACCAATCTCGTAATTGCACTCCGCAGGTAACAATTTCTTGGAAAAGTAACCACAAGGATGCATAGCACTCTTATGCCCCGTACACACGGTCGGACTTTGTTCGGACATTCCGACAACAAAATCCTAGGATTTTTTCCGACAGTTGTTTGCTCAAACTTGTCTTGCATACACACGGTCACACAAAGTTGTCGGAAAATCCGATCGTTCTAAACGTGGTGACGTAAAACATGTACGTCGGGACTATAAACGGGGCAGTGGCCAATAGCTTTCATCTCTTTATTTATTCTGAGCATGCGTGGCACTTTGTCCGTCGGATTTGTGTACACACGATCGGAATTTCCGTCAACGGATTTTGTTGTCGGAAAATTTTATAGCTTGCTCTCAAACTTTGTGTGTCGGAAAATCCGATGGAAAATGTGTGATGGAGCCTACACACGGTCGGAATTTCCGACAACAAGGTCCTATCACACATTTTCCGTCAGAAAATCCGACCGTGTGTACGGGGCATTAGAGGTAGGACATTGAGACAGAAGGGCGCCAACACCAGTCTTAAAAGCATTAACCTCAAGGATAAAAAGTAACGTAGGATCAGGATGCGTCAACACAGAAACTTAACATTAATAAATCACCAGGACCAGATGGCTTGCACCCGAGGGTACTTAGGGAACTCAGTCAAGTAATTTCCAGGCCATTGTTCCTAATTTTTACTGACAGTCTACTGACTGGAGTGGTACCAGCTGATTGGAGAAAAGCCAATGTAGCACCAATATTTTAAAAGGCCCAAAATACATCCCTGGGAATTACAGACCAGTTAGCATAACATCAATAGTATGTAAACTCTTGGAGGGGATGATAAGGTACTATATACAAGATTTTAGTAATGAGAACGGTATCATTAGCAGTAATCAGCATGGATTCATGAAGAATCGTTCTTGCCAAACCAATCTATTAACCTTCTATGAGGAGGTGAGTTGCCATCTAGATAAAGGAAGGCCCGTAGACGTGGTGTATATGGATTTTGCAAAAGCATTTGGCACAGTTCACGATAAACGTTTACTGTACAAAATAAGGTCAGTTGGCATGGACCATAGGGTGAGTACATGGATTGAAACCTGGCCTAAGGGCGAGTTCAGAGGGTGGTGATAAATGGGAAGTATTCAGAATGGTCAGGGGTCGGTAGTGAGGCCCCCCAGGGTTCTGTGCTGGGACCAATCCTGTTTAATTTGTTCATAAACGACCTGGAGGATGGGATAAACAGTTCAATCTCTGTATTTGCGGACGATACTAAGCTAAGCAGGGCAATAACTTCTCCGCAGGATTTGGAAACCTTGCAAAAAGATCTGAACAAATTAATGGGGTGGGCAACTACATGGCAAATGAAGTTCAATGTAGAAAAATGTAAAATAATGCATTTGGGTGGCAAAAATATGAATGCAATCTATACACTGGGGGGAGAACCTCTGGGGGAATCTTGGATGGAAAAGGACCTGGGGGTCCTAGTAGATGATAGGCTCAGCAATAGCATGCAATGCCAAGCTGCTGCTAACAAAGCAAACAGAATATTGGCATGCATTAAAAAGCGGATTAACTACAGAGATAAAACAATAATTCTCCCACTCTACAAGACTCTGGTCCAGCTGCACCTAGATTATGCTGTCTAGTTCTGGGCACCAGTCCACAGGAAGGATGTACTGGAAAGGAAATGTAGCGAGTACAAAGAAGGGTAACAAAGCTAATAAAGGGTCTGGAGGATATTAGTTATGAGGAAAGGTTATGAGCACTGAACTTATTCTCTCTGGAGAAGAGATGCTTGAGAGGGGATAAGATTTCAATATACAAATACCATACTGGTGACCCCACAATAGGGATAAAACTTTTAACAAGACTCGTGGCCACTCATTAAAATTAGAAGAAAAAAGGTTTAACCTTAAACTATGTAGAGGGTTCTTTACTGTAAGAGCGGCAAGGATGTGGAATTCCCTTCCACAGGCGGAGGTCTCAGTGGGGGGGCATCGACAGTTTCAAGAAACTATTAGATAAGCACCAGAACAGAGCGGCTGTCCCTGTACACGGACGACGCATTATTATACCTTAACGATGCAGGCCCCTCGCTCTTAGCTGCCCTACGTATTTTTGACACATTTGGAGGTTACTCGGGTATAAGGATTAATTGGGCCAAGTCAATACTTTTCCCCCTAGATGAGGGACATCCATGGGGCGGCCTCCACTCCTCTCTGCTGGGTTGAAGAATTTCGTTATTTGGGGGTCCAGGTGACGAAACATCACTCGGACTTCTTGGGGAAAAATCTGATGCCTGTTTTGTCGACCCTTAGATCCAAGTGTTCAACTGATCAAATTTGCCACTAAATTTGATAGGCCGCATTAACCTACTGAAAATGATCATATTACCCAAATTTAATTATTTATTCCGAAACTGCCCGATATGGATCCCAGTCAGCTTCTTCAAAGAGATAAACAAATGCATAGGTTCCTTTATATGGAATGCGGCGTTACCGCGGTTGGCCAGATCCACGCTTTGGCTACCTGATCACTTGGGTGGGTTAGCCCTACCCAATTTTCAAGTTTATTACTGGGCGGCGGTACTAGTGACTAGGGATGAGCCGAACACCCCCCTGTTCGGTTCGCACCAGAACATGCGAACAGGAAAAAAGTTCGTTCGAACATGCGAACACCGTTAAAGTCTATGGGACACGAACATGAATAATCAAAAGTGCTAATTTTAAAGGCTTATATGCAAGTTATTGTCATAAAAAGTGTTTGGGGACCTGGGTCCTGACCCAGGGGACATGGATCAATGCAAAAAAAAGTTTTAAAAACGGCCGTTTTTTCAGGAGCAGTGATTTTAATAATGCTTATCGGAATCTGGAAGCCCCCTTTAACAAGGTGACCCCCAGATCCCGGCCCCCCCCCCTGTGTGAAATGGTAAGGGGGTACATAAGTACCCCTACCATTTCACGAAAAAAGTGTCAAAAATGTTAAAAATGACAAGAGACAGTTTTTGACAATTCCTTTATTTAAATGCTTCTTCTTTCTTCTATCTTCCTTCATCTTCTGGTTCTTCTGGTTCTTCTGGCTCTTCTGGTTCTTCCTCCGGCGTTCTCGTCCAGCATCTCCTCCGCGGCGTCTTCTATCTTCTTCTCCTCGGGCCGCTCCGCACCCATGGCATAGGGGGGAGGCTCCCGCTCTTCTCTTCTTCTTTTCTTCTCTTCTGTTCTTCTTCATTTTCTTCTCCGGGCCGCTCCGCAATCCATGCTGGCATGGAGGGAGGCTCCCGCTGTGTGACGGCGCTCCTCGTCTGACAGTTCTTAAATAACCGGGTGGGCGGGGCCACCCGGTGAACCCCGCCCCCCTCTGACGCACGGTGACTTGACGGGACTTCCCTGTGGCATTCCCCGTGACGTCACAGGGAAGTCCCGTCAAGTCACCGTGCGTCAGAGGGGGGCGGGGTCACCGGGTGGCCCCGCCCCCCGTTATTTAAGAACTGTCAGACGAGGAGCGCCGTCACACAGCGGGAGCCTCCCTCCATGCCAGCATGGATTGCGGAGCGGCCCGGAGAAGAAAATGAAGAAGAACAGAAGAGAAGAAAAGAAGAAGAGAAGAGCGGGAGCCTCCCCCCTATGCCATGGGTGCGGAGCGGCCCGAGGAGAAGAAGATAGAAGACGCCGCGGAGGAGATGCTGGACGAGAACGCCAGAGGAAGAACCAGAAGAGCCAGAAGAACCAGAAGAACCAGAAGATGAAGGAAGATAGAAGAAAGAAGAAGCATTTAAATAAAGGAATTGTCAAAAACTGTCTCTTGTCATTTTTAACATTTTTGACACTTTTTTCGTGAAATGGTAGGGGTACTTATGTACCCCCTTACCATTTCACACAGGGGGGGGGCCGGGATCTGGGGGTCATGTCCTCATCAACATGGGGACAAGGTGTTTTGGGGGGCTACCCCAAAGCACCCTCCCAATGTTGAGGGCATGTGGCCTGGAGGGAGGGGGGGCCGCACTCTCGTCCCCCCCTCTTTTCCTGCGGCCTGCCAGGTTGCGTGCTCGGATAAGGGTCTGGTATGGATTTTTGGGGGGACCCCACGCCGTTTTTTTTTTTTTTTTTTGGTGCGGGGTTCCCCTTAAAATCCATACCAGACCTGAAGGGTCTGGTATGGAATTTAGGGGGAACCCCACGTCATTTTTTTTTTTTTAATTTTGGCCGGGGTTCCCCTTAATATCCATACCAGACCTGAAGGGCCTGGTATGGAATTTAGGGGGACTCCCACGTCATTTTTTTTTTTTTAATTTTGGTTCGGGGTTCCCCTTTGGGGAATTCCCATGCCGTTTTTATCAATGAACTTCTATGTGTATTGTCGGCAATGCAATAGCCGCGGGTAGTTTTAAATGAGTTTTTTCCTTCAAAATGTCATTTTGCTGTCAGACTGTTCTAAACACAGGAAACATGCGCCCCTTTACAGACACACTATAGACACCCCCCAGGTACGAAATTTAAAGGGATATTACACTTTTATTGATTGACTTTAAGCATTATTAAAATCACTGCTCCTGAAAAAACGGCCGTTTTTAAAACTTTTTTTTGCATTGATCCATGTCCCCTGGGGCAGGACCCAGGTCCCCAAACACTTTTTATGACAATAACTTGCATATTAGCCTTTAAAATTAGCACTTTTGATTTCTCCCATAGACTTTTAAAGGGTGTTCCGCGGCATTCGAATTTGCCGCGAACACCCCAAATTGTTCGCTGTTCGGTGAACTTGCGAACAGCCAACGTTCGAGTCGAACATGAGTTCGACTCGAACTCGAAGCTCATCCCTACTAGTGACAGACAGTCCAGTGGTGGTACCAAGGGGATAGATCCAATGCGGCGGTATGCCAGGAGGCGAACTGCTTGGGCTCCCTCGCTGGGCTCCGCAGCTTTCCATACAGGGGTCCCGGGGCATAAGAGACGACACCGGGACCAACCAGGGTAACGTGGCGGGTGTGGACCGCTGCCCGGCGGCGCTTTTTGCGGCCGGATCAGTGGTCTCCGGCACAACCGTTGTGGGGCAATCCCACCCCATCACAACTTCGTTCCATTCCGGATCCACAGTTGTGGGCCAGGTTTGGCATCACGACACTGGACCACATTATGCCCCGGGGTACCCCACTGAAGTTTGCGGATCTGAAGGTTAAATATAATTTACCAACCTGGATGGCATTCAGATACCTACAACTCAAACATGCCACTAGAGCCCAATTCCCCCGGCCGATCACACTCAAAGCTGATCCTATAGAGGAACTGTTGGCTCCAGGTGATCTAACCAAGCCTCTTTCTGCTCTGTATAGTGCGTTATTGGGCAATGAGTCCCCAAAAATAGAACGTTTGTGGGAAACATGGCACAGTGACATACCCTCACTAGATAGGGAAGGATGGGAGGACTGCCTGGAGTATGGCCCCAAATTAGTCATCTCCTCTAGAGATAAGCTAATACAGGTAAAATGTTTGCATAGGGTATATTATACACCCCAAAGACTTCACAGGATGTACCCAGACAAAGACCCAGAGTGTCCCAGATGTAAAGCACATATAGGAACCTTCTTCCACATGTTCTGGGACTGTCCTGTCATTTCCACTTACTGAATGAAGATCTTTGGGGAAGTTAATTTCAGACTGCTACTGGCACTCCCAATGTCACCTGAGTTGGCACTACTGGGAGTTCACGATGAAGAGCAAAGACCACACCACTTAAAACTACTAATTGCATACCTATTCTTTTATGCCAAAAAATAAATCCTCCTCAAATGGATCCTACCAGACCCTCCCTCCATCTCCTCCTGGAAGGCACTGATCAAAGCTGCATTGGCCATGTATAGAATTACATATTTGAACAGAGGCTGTAAGTGGAAATATGAAAAAGTCTGGGCCCCATGGACCTCTGACTAACGTACTGGTGAGGATCTCATATCCTAAGATAGGTAACTGTAATAGGGCGTACACACGGTCGGACTTTGTTCGGACATTCCGACAACCAAATCCTAGGATTTTTTCCGACGGATGTCGGCTCAAACTTGTCTTGCATACACACGGTCGCACAAAGTTGTCGGAAAATCCGATCGTTCTAAACGCGGTGACGTAAAACACGTACGTCGGGACTATAAACGGGGCAGTGGCCAATAGCTTTCATCTCTTTATTTATTTTGAGCATGCGTGGCACTTTGTCCGTCGGATTTGTGTACACACGATCGGAATTTCCGACAACGGATTTTGTTGTCGGAAAATTTTATCTCCTGCTCTCCAACTTTGTGTGTCGGAAAATCCGATGGAAAATGTCCGATGGAGCCTACACACGGTCGGAATTTCCGACAACCAGCTCCGATCTGACATTTTCCATCGGAAAATCCGACCGGACTGTGTGTACGGGGCATAAAAGGTATACTACTAGACACCTACGTGGAATGTATTAACCTAGTCCACATGCTACCTGTATGCAAACTTTTGCTGCATGTTGTGCTTGTTCACTGTATTGTCTGGACCTGTATGTACACAAATGTATTCCATGTGATGATATGTACTGTACCTATGGATATGTTTTTATTCAACCTATATGACAACAATAAAACACCTTTGTTTGTAAAAAAAAAAAGATAAGCACCTGAACGACCGCAACATACAGGGATATATAATGTAATACTGACATATAATCACACACATAGGTTGGACTTGTGTCTTTTTTCAACCTCACCTACTATGTAACTATGTAACTCTGAAACAAATAAATGATAGTTCATTCATTAGTTCCTCTTTCGCTCACAATGGAGGAAGGGGAGAGTTCTCGAATGTGATCACTGTGATTGGTCATCAGTACAGAGCCACTTGGATCGGTTCTGTACATTGTGTCTGTAATTGGAGCTATACAATGGGGGCTCTGATCACAGCCATTAACAGATGCACTGGCAGCATATGTCTTTTCTGGAGTGACATTTATAAACAGCAAATATGCCCAGCTCCTAACCGTTTTTACAGTCTGGCGGTAGAGAGGTTGCCCAATTCTGGCTTCATGCTCCCTTCTTCAAAAATGACATCTCAACTTGCAGTTTTCCAAACTATATTTTTTTGTATACTCACCTTCTCCAGAATTCTTCAGGCAGGTCCCCTGATAACATAGGGGCCTCTTCCTCTTTGGCTAATTAATCGTCTATGGCCAGCTTAAAGTAGAATTCCAGGCTAATCTTAATCAATCTTAAAAAACAGATGCATATACTTACAGTGCCTTGAAAAAGTATTTATACCCCTTGACATTTTCCACATTTTGACATGTTACAACCAAAAATGTAAATGTATTTTATTGGGATTTTACCAACACAAAGTGGCACATAATTGTGAAAAGGAAGGAAAATGATAAATGGTTTTCAAAATTTTTTACAAATAAATATGTGAAAAGTGTTGGGTGCATTTGTATTCAGCCCCCTTTACCCTGATATCCCTAACTAAAATCTAACGGAACCAATTGCCTTCAGAAGTCACCTAATTAGTAAATAGCGTCCACCTGTGTGCAATTTAATCTCAGTATACATACAGCTGTTCTGTGAAACCCTCAGAGGTTTGTTAGAGAACCTTAGTGAACAAACAGCATCATGAAGGCCAAAGAACACACCAGACAGGTCAGGGAAAGAGTTGTGGAGAAGTTTAATGCAGGGTTAGGTTATAAAAAAAATCCCAAGCTTTGAACATCTCGCGGAGCACTGTTCAATCCATCATCCGAAAATGGAAAGAGTATGGCACAACTGCAAACCTACCAAGACATGGCCGTCCACCTAAACTGACAGGCCGGACAAGGAGAACATTCATCAGAGAAGCAGTTACCCATGGTAACTCTGGAAGAGCTGCAGAGATCCACAGCTCAGGTGGAAGAATCTGTGGTCAGGACAACTATTAGTCAAGAGTGGCAAGAAGAAAGCCAGTGTTGAAAGAAAGTCATAAGAAGTCCCATTTGCAGTTTGCGAGAAGCCATGTGGGGGACACGGCAAACATGTGGAAGAAGGTGCTCTGGTCAGATGAGATCAAAATATAACATTTCTGGCCTAAAATCAAAACATGTGTGGCGGAAAACTAACACTGCATGTCACCTTGAACACACCATCCCCACTGTGAAACATGGTGGTGGCAGCATCATGTTGTGGGGATGTTTTTCTTTAACAGGGACAGGGAAGCTGGTCAGAGTTGATGGGGAGATAGATGGAGCCAAATACAGGGCAATCTTAGAAGAAAACCTGTTAGAGTCTGTAAAAGACTTGAGACTGGGGCGGCGGTTCACCTTCCAGTAGGACAACTACCCCAAACATACAACCAGAGCTACAATGGAATGGTTTAGATCAAAGCATATTCATGTGTTAGAATGGCCCAGTCAAAGTACAGACAAATTTAATTGAGAATCTGTGGCAAGACTTGCAAATTGCTGTTCACAGACGCTCTCCATCCAATCTGACAGAGCTTTAGCTATTTTGCGAAGAAGAATGGTCAAAAATTTCACTCTCTAGATGTGTAAAGCTGGTAGAGACATACCCAAAAATATTGGCAGATGTAATTGCAGTAAAAGGTGGTTCTACAAAGTATTGACTCAGGGGGGCTGAATACATATGCATGCCACACTTTTCACATATTTATTTGTAAAAAAAAATTTGAAAACCATTTATCATTTTCCTTCCACTCCACAATTATGTGACGCGTTGTGTTGGTCTATCACATAAAATCCCAATGAAATACATTTACATTTTTGATTGTAACATGACAAAATGTGGAAAATTTCAAGGGGAATGAATCCTTTTTCAAGGCACTGTACCTATTTTCAGGCCGCTCAGGTCCGCTCACATGATCTCTCCTCGGCAGCTTCAGAGGAATAGAGAGAACGTGCTACAACGGCTGGTAACTTGCACAAAAAATAGGGACAGGGCTGGGATCCCTCACGCCCTTGCCCTCTCTCTCTCACCCCCTGGGGTAGGTCTGTGTATTATGCCCGGTACCTGATGGCCAGCAGAGGCAGCGCCCAGTCTCCTTCTTGATCGGAGGTGCTTTGCCCCTTCCAGTGACTCCCTGACAGCCTCCTCCTCCTGCCCGTCCTCATCCTCTGGGCCCCCAGTCAGCATGTCCTCTGGGCCTCACTGTTGATGTTGGGGCGGAGAGAAAGTTGGAGGAGTCCAGGTTCTGTGATTCTGAGCCAGCTGCTGCTTGAATCTTCGGAGGTCAAGGAGGGCGGTGGAGCTCTTTTCCCTACCAGGCTCTCACAGGCCTAGCTGCCCTCACTGTACACCTTTCCCGTGGCCTCCGTCTGCAGGGCCGCCCAGCGCCCCACTGTTTGCTGCAGCCAAACTCTCCATGACAACAAGGGGCTCAAGGTGCAATGCATTTGGCAAATTAGGTTGGCCGCAAGGCCCCTGTGAGTGCAAGGCCCTAGGCGACCGCTTAATTTGCCTAATTAAAGAGCCGCTTCTGAGAATATCTTGTGGTGGAACAGAGGTATTGTGAAGGAAAGCTCCGAATTGAAGGAGAGTATTGCAGCTTGAGCTCCTTTTTAAATCCCACCTAGGGGACCTTAAAAAAAAAATAGCCTAAAGTTTGGCTTTGGTTTAGACAAGATCATGAGAAACGCATGCCATCACACCATGGTAAAAATTAACAACCTGTATACATTTACACATCATAAAGTTTAAATCCCACCTTAGAAGGTTCATGTAAGGTGAACTGACAAATCTGGTCTGGCTGTAAATCACCTCTGGACATTAAGAAATGTAATCTTGTGCAACACACTACAGGCTCTTGTGCCAGTTATATGAGTGTTGTTATTTGTTCCCTGAACAGCAGCCAAACCCTGAAGTTCATTTGGCAGTATTTTACATTTCGGAACTATAGTATTTAGATTTGTACTTTTTGAGCTATCTCAGAATGATCATATTTCACAGAGTAAACAAGCACTAATAAGCTTGATTTTGTATTGTATGGCACATTGCTCAATGCAGTGTTTAATACATTTAATTCTCTCTTGCCCTATATTTAAAGTGGTTCTAAAGCCTAAACATTTTCACCTTAGATCATTCCTTACATTAGGATAAAAAATGTTTAGGTACCAGTATACCCCCTCATTATACTTACCTATGCCCTCACTTGATCCAGTGCTGTGCCCATCTATAGCAGCTCTTTCCCTACTCCCTGTTCTTGAGAGCAGCAGAAGTTATTGGCTCTCATTGCTGTCAGTCAAATCCTGTGAGAGGGGCGGGGCCAAGTCACAATATCTGTGTCTGTAGATGTAGGCAACTTGGCTCCGGAGCGAGCCCGTAGGTGTGCCATGATAAGGAAGAGGCTTCCTATGGGGGTGCACTAAGAGGAGGAGGAGGTAGGAGCACCAGCGGGGGACCAGAGAAGAGGAGGATCGGGGCCACTCTGTGCAAATCTATTGCACAAAGCAGGTAGGTATAAGCCTGTTTGTTATTTTAAAAAAATGAAAAAAAGCCATTTACAATCGATTTAATTCATATAAAATGGCTGATCATTGAACAGCATATCACATACATATTATAAATGTCAAAACACATATATTATCTATATTATCTAATCATTTAAAGCCTAACTCCAGGATATTAGCAACCCCCCTTGTGGGGGGGGGGGGGGGGAGGTAGAGTTTACGCTTCACCAGCTGGAAAGGTTAGGGTTAATTATGTTTCCCGGTTCTTTTCTGGGCAGGATTTCCTGGGTCCTACCCTCTGGTTCTGTGTATTATAAAAAGGGACAGGGGTCCATACCCAGAGGGCTGAGGGGGTTCGGGGATCCTCACGCACATGTGAAATTGTTGGTACCACTACTGGACTCCATCCTGTTGGCCTGCTGGTCCGTCTGGGCTCGCCGGGTAAGCTGACTCTTTCCGTTGGTTGTGAGCAGGGGCGTCACTAGGGGGTGGCTATTGGGGCTATAGCCCCGAATCTGGGGCCCATAGCCCCGAGTCCCTTGCCGCGGGGTCCCTGCCTAACCAGCGGGTTTCAGTTGCGGCTGCTGCAGCGGGCGGGGTGGCTGCATGAGACAGGTGGAGGAGAGGAGAGAAGTGAGCAGGCGGACAAGCAGAGATGACTCCGCCCGCTCCACATCAGTGCTCTTCACAGCCGGGCCCCTTCAATGTGGGAGCAAGGTGAGGCGGGGAGCAGAGAGATGACATCACCTCTCACTGCTCGCCACACATCAGTGCTCTTCCGCCCTCACAGCGTGGTGGAGTGGAGGTCACATGCTTCCTGTCATCGGTGGAGGTCCACTTTGCAGCCAGACCCCCTTGCTTCAATGTCAGAGGTGTGTGGTGCCCCGCATCACCACTCTCCTGCCCTCACTAAATGGACCAGTGCTGCCAGCCTGCCACCAATGCAGCGTCAATGCACATTTGGTGGCACTGGCTGGCATGGCAAGTGACAATCCACATCAGTTTGCAAGTGACAACCCACATCTGGTGGCCGGTGACATGGCAAGTGACAATCTGTAAATGGTGGCAGGTGACGTGGCAAGTGACAATCCACATCTGCGGCCAGGTGAAAGCGGCAAGTGACAATCCACATCTGGGGGCAGGGGACAGTGGCAAGTGACACGCTGCATCTGGTGGCAGGAGATAGGGCAAGTGACACACCCAGGCTCCCACTGATTCTGCATTATGGTGAGTTGAACCACTTCATTATATATTAGAATGTAACAATGCGCTTCAATCACCCTGACACCATATCAACCATGGTGCCATGATGATTGAAGCGCCAACACCAGCCATTGCCTGCAAAATATGGCTTACCACCGGCGTAAAGGTTGGTGACCGCTGCTATGGGCTCTAGCCCCAGATCTTTTGCAGACCTAGCATTGCCCCTGGTTGTGAGATATATCTTTTTGAACCCAAAGTAATACCGTATATACTCGAGTATAAGACAAGTTTTTTCAGCAAATTTTTTTGTGCTGAAGATGCCCCCCTTGGCTTATGCTTGAGTCACTGCCGTCTGCCTACCTGATCAGCGTGTCATGCAGTCAGACGGCGGCCATTCCAGTGTACTTAAACTGGTGTTCCACCCATAAAACAAAAAATGCTTGACTGTGCTGGAAATCAATCATAAACAATTAATTGGATAAAAAAAAAAATTTACTTACTTACCTTGTTTTCCCTGTTGCTATGCGGTCCCTCAAAATCTGCCTCTTCCAGTGCCTGGGCTGAAGACGTCACTTCCCCCTCGGCACAGGAAGGACTCGGCTCTGTTCCCTCCCACTTGTCAATCATCTGGGACCCATTACAGGTCCCAGGTGACTGAGCGGCCAATCACGGTGCGTGGGGCCGCTCGCGCATGCGCAGTGGGTGCCAGGCTGTGAAGCCACAGCCTGGCGCCCACAGTTGCAATGCCGGCGCCGCCGAACGGAGGGGGAGACGAGCGGGACTTCGATCCCCCGCATCGCTGGACCCTGGGACAGGTAAGTGTCCAATTAAAAGACAGCAGCTGCAGTATTTGTAGCTGCTGACTTTTAATTTTTTTTTTTTCATGGGCCCTCCTCTTTAAGCGACGCCTCCTCCTCCTCCTCCTCGTCCGTGATAGGAGAACACTCAGTTTCCCAGCAGTGAGTCAGTGTTCAGTGTTCTGCCTATCTCGGACGTCCTCTCGTCCTCATCCAATGGACGAGGATGAGAGGATGTCCATGATAGGCGAAACACTGAACAATGACTGCTGGGAAACTGAGTGTTCCGCCTATCTCGGACGAGGACAAGGAGGAGGCGCGGCTTTAGTACACTGGAATGGCCGCCGTCTGACTCCATGACACGGAGATTAGCTATGCAGATCAGGGAGGCATGCAGATGCAGATCGGCACAAGGCGGCTGGAATGGACACAGGTAGGCGATGCAGATCGCCACAGGGAGGCTGCAATGGAAACAGTGGGGTAGGCAGATCAGCACAGGGAGGCATGCAATGGACACTGAGGTATGCAATGGACACTGAGGTATCAATGTAATGTCAATAATAGTGATTGCTACACGTTTCGATAAAAAGACTTTTTCAGGGGATCCTATTGGTGATAAATGTACAAAGCCAGGATAAAAGATAGAGTATTTGTTCCATAGTAAGAGAGGGGGAGAGGGGAGGGCACACATATCCATTTCAGCAAGGGAAGACACCGTGTCAGGGTCAATGCAGCTTGAGAGGAGCTTCACTGAGGCAAAACCTTACTTTAGAAAGGGTGGAAATAGTAAGCTCCTGGATCCAAAGATTCAGAGATCACTATCTATCCACAAACATAAGATTTCCCACTCAAATGCTCAGAAAATAAACTTTTCCGAACCGGTCCTGGTTGTTGCCTCCATCACCTCAAAAAAGGGGTGAAATAGTCCAGTTTTGTGAGAGTTATTAATGCGATTTTTTTGGATATACTAATTTGTCTATAAAAAAATATAAAAAAATATATTATAAAAAAATACTGTGTTTATAAATCTACAGTATCTCACAAAAGTGAGTACACCCCTCACATTTTTGTAAATATTTATTTATTGTATAACTTTTCATATGACAACACTGAAGAAATGACACTTTGCTACAATGTAAAGTAGTGAGTGTACAGCTTGCTGTCTCCTCAAAATAACTCAACACACAGCCATTAATGTCTAAACCGCTGGCAACAAAAGTGAGTACACCCCTGAGTGAAAATGTCCAAATTGGGCCCAATGAGCCATTTTTCCTCCCTGGCGTCATGTGACTCGTTAGTGTTACAAGATCTCAGGTGTGAATGGGGAGCAGGTGTGTTAAATTTGGTGTTATCGCTCTCACTCTCTCATACTGGTCACTGGACGTTCAACATGGCACCTCATGGCAAAGAACTCTCTGAGGATCTGAAAAAAAGAATTGCTGCTCTACATAAAGATGGTCTAGGCTATAAGAAGATTGCCAAGACCCTGAAACTGATTGCCAAGACCATACAGTGGTTTAACAGGACAGGTTCCACTCAGAACAGGCCTCGCCATGGTCGATCAAAGAAGTTGAGTGTACATGTGTAGCCTCATATCCAGAGGTTGTCTTTGGGAAATAGATGTATGAGTGCTGCCAGCATTGCTGCAGAGGTTGAAGGGGTGGAGGGTCAGCCTGTCAGTGCTCAGACCATACACCGCACACTGCATCAAATTGGTCTGCATGGCTGTCGTCCCAGAAGGAAGCCTTTTCTAAAGATGATGGTCTGATGAGACCAAGTTAAACATATTTGGTTCAGATGATGTCAAGCGTGTGTGTGGCGGAAACCAGGTAAGGAGTACAAAGACAAGTTTGTCTTGCCTATAGTCAAGCATGGTGGTGGGAGTGTCATGGTCAGGGTTAAGGATGAACCATAGACATAGACAATAAAATAAATTGCAGCTTAGCTGGTTACAGCAAGCCATACACTAAATGTAGCCAGCCCAGGGCAGGGGTGCTACAAGTGGATAATATTCTCAGTGTAAACAAAATCGGAATCTGCAAAAGACTAAGTAAGGCCCCTTTCACATGGGGCAGATGCTGGCAGTGGATCCGCCTGCTCAGCAGGGGATCTCTCTGCTGATGCCTGCTGAGTAGGTAGATGACAGGTCCGTGTCCGCTCCACTGATGCAGAACAGACATGGACACAGCCTGTTGTTCTCCATACCTCCCAACCTTCCCGGAATCGCCGGGACCGTCCCAGAATTTCAAGTAAATCCCAGTTCCCGCAAATCTGGGCTGAGTCCTGCAGCAGAGCCAAGTACTGGAAAAAGTTCTGGTAGTTGATGCCACTAATCCCCCTGTCTGGTGCGTGTCATTCCACACTGCAGCTGGCAAAGCTGAGACTCGCTCAGTGCCCAGCCCGCCCACTCAGCCGCCCGTCGGCTCTACATACAGTACGTGTACAAGGAGGAAGGAGGAGGTAGGCTAGTTCTCCTCCACCTACTCCCTGTTTCCCCTTGTGCCTGCCCTTAACCCCCAGCATGCAGCCAATGCTGTGCTGTGAAGGGGTTGTGTGGGTGGGAACTTTACAGCAGCCAGTGTACACAATGCCTGCCTGAGTCTGGGGTGAGTGAACTCTTTCCTCTCTCTCTTCCTTCTTTGTGCAGTAGTGATCCTTCCTGTCTTCCATGTGCCATAGTGATCCATGTACAGAGTGCAGAATTCAGGGGTATGCTACGTAATGAGTGCAAAGTTCAGGGGTGCCATGCGTACAGAGTGCGGGGTTGAGGACTGCGCTACATACTATATGGGCTGCAGGGGTTTAGGGGTGTGCTATGCACAGTGTGCAGGTTTCTGGCTGAAAAAAAGTGGTAGGTGCGACAGCCACATGAAATGGCCTGGTAGGCCAGATTTGGCCCCCGGTCCATGTGTTTGACACATGTGCTCCAAAGCTTCGACTCAACTGATTTGAAGCAAGGACAACGTATGTAGATCAAGGATTATGTACTGTATTTCCTTTGACTTCACTAGTGGCATGCTTGTTTTTGTGGCAGTAACTAAAATAAAAAATTGAGGCTAGAGACAGCTGGACAACTAGCATTTTCTGGAGTAAATAGGCGATGGCAGCCTCCAAATTTCTTTTAGTACTGGCTTTCTTTAAAGTGATATTAAACTTTGAGCTTTAAACACTTTCAGCAGCTGCTTTAAGTACTAACTGAGCATGCAACTTTTTATATTTTAATTTTTGCCTATATTTCAGTTTAAGCTGGTGCCATGACAACTGCACCAGATTCCCATTTCCCTACACTGTGTGCAACAATAAAAACATACAGCCCTGGAGCCAGGGGCATTGCTAGATGCATACTAGCACATTATAGCTTTACATTGCAGCCCAGGAAAAAAAATTAACCCTGCGGTTTACTTCCTCTTTAAGTAGGAACGTTAATCTGACATAACAAAAAACTCAGAGCTCCCTCTTGTGGTTAATCCCCAAATCTTTCTATTTTTTTTATTTCTACTTTAAGGCCTCTTTCACACGAGGGATCCGTATGTCTGTTTTTCATCCTTCCGTTTTCGGATGAAAAACGGACATACATTCATCCCTATGGAGCGTCGGATGTCAGCGGTGACATGTCCGCTGACATCCGACCCCGCTCCGATCCGAAAAGTGTAACGGAGGAAAAACCTACTTTTCCATCCGTTTTCGGATCGGATCGGGTGACGACGGACACTACGGTCCGTCATCATCCGATCCCCCCATAGGGGAGAGCGGCGCTCTGACAGGTCCGTAGCTGCACAGCGCGCAGCGATGGACCTGTCATCTTCCTGCTCAGCGGGGATCGGCGGAGCGATCCCCGCTGAACAAGCGGGTGTTCACGGGGCGGATCATCACTGATCCGCCCCGTGAGAAAGAGCCCTAAGGCTGCATTCACACTTGAACGTTTTGTAGCTTGAAGCCTGAAGCTACAAAACGCTTGAGGGGAAAAAATACATTATTCTCTATGGAGATGGTTCACATCTCCACTCCAAGTCACCTGAAGCCCTACGCCTGAAGCTCAAACAACTTCTGGACCCTTTTTTGTCGCTCGAATCGGGCATATTTGGGCATTTTTTGGAGCAGAAAGCAGATGACAAAATCTAAAAACATAGCAACAAATGATGAAACAGATGATAATTTTTCCTATTGGCTAATAAAAAAAATGCCAAAGCTCAAAAACGCCTGAAAACGCTGCATGGAAACACACAAATATGTCCGACAAAATGCACGACAAAACCCCGGAAAAAAGCTTAAAAACGCTACTCTCAGGTGTGAATGGGGCCTAAGAATTGGTCTCTGCTATTTGACATTGTTAGGGCTTGTGTAGACGGCATCATTTTCCCACATTTGACATGCATTTAAAATGCACATCAAACATGGGTTAGCTGATTAACTTTAATGGTATAGTGTAAATAACACTTTGGTTTTATTGAGGTGATAGAATTCAACAAAGTAACAATGTAGAACAAATATTGTTCAAATGTAAGATGTATCAAGATGTAACAATTATGCCCTGTACACACGATAGGATTTTCCGATGGACCTTGTTGTCGGAAATTCCGACCGTGTGTAGGCTCCATCACACATTTTCCATAGGAATTTTGAGAGCTTGCTATAAAATTTTCCGACAACAAAATCCGATTGTTTAAATTCTGATTGTGTGTACTAAAATCCGACACACATAGTGCCACGCATGTTCAGAATAAATTAAGAGACGAAAGCTATTGGCTACTGCCCCGTTTATAGTCCTGACGTACGCGTTTTACGTCACCGCGTTCAGAACGATCGGATTTTCCGACAACTTTGTGTGACCGTGTGTATGCAAGACAAGTTTGACCCAACATCCGTCGGAAAAAATCGATGGATTTTGTTGTTGGAATGTCCGATCAATGTCCGACTGTGTGTACAGGGCATTAGAGTGTAAAAGTATCATACATACAACAATAGAAAGAAAAAGAGGTTAAAAAGATAGTGTGCAATGTACATTCTTGAAGAAATAATGCAGGGCATAGAACATGTAGCAACGTCTCTGGCCTCATCCAGTCTAATGAAAACTTTCCCAGCCAAAGATTGCTGACATCCTTCTGTATGTGGTGGGTTGTGAGGCATAGTGGGTGTAAGGTGGATAAAGTTATTGGGCGCCAGACACTTCTTGGATATAAAAGAGGCTTTCTTTCTCTTAACAGTCCTTTTGGTATTTTGAGGGGAAAGAGGGTTAAGGCCAGGACACCCTTAAGCAGTTGCAATTTCATTCGGCAGACTCCGAGACTTTAATAGGAGGATAGCCATACAGAGAAAGGCCCCCAGCAAGGCGCCACATCTGCACGTGCAGGAAACCTGTCTCCTATGGCAACAGTCTTTAACAGTTCCTAACACAAATCGTTATAGTCCTCTTTACTTCACTACAACTTTTACTTGTAGTTCTTCAGCGCCTTGAGCTCCTGGTCTCCCACTGGACCCTCTGATTCACTTATTCTGAATCTCTGGAGCTCCTCGAAGCTTTGCGGTGGTATCTCTCTCAAGCGTCACCCACGCTTCTCTGCTGGGTCCCTAGCTTGGCACTCCAGATACTTCTCAAGCTTCACCCCTGCCAACTGGTTCAGTCCCTGGCTTGACACACAAGGCTGCTCTGCAAGCGTCACCTCCACTGGTTGGGTCCCTGACTTGATCACTGCCTGAAGTTTCCCGATTCTCCACCGTGCCCGTTCGGTAAGAATGCTGCCCTGGTACTTGCTTCAGTTACTCACTGTGGTCCCTGGTAAAGGTGACTGGCCTCCTTGTGGCGACAGCTTCCCCTCTACCTCAGATCACTGAAATGGTTGGACTGCAAGCTGCAATCCAAACCCTGCGCTGCTCTCTTACTTCTGGATGCCCTCACACAGCCTGGCAGCCAGATGCCCCAATCTCTGACCTAGCAGCCCAGATCGTACAACACACGTCCCCCCAGACAGCCATCCAGGTGGCACAGAACACATATCATCTGACCTCACCCAAATATATAGGTTCTCCCAAAAGGCCAAGGGATGCAAGAAAACCCCTGCCCATTGGCTGAGATACTCCATATACCCATAACCTGACCTTGTGTTGCCCTTCTCGTATTTAGTACCATCAAGTACCCGACCACCTAGCGGTAGAAGAGAAAAGTGCAACAAGGCCGAACTTATGGGAAAATCAATGGATCTCTAACAATCAACCAGGATAACTACTCCTGGCAAGTAAATTTGTGAGGAGCTCCCTGACTAAACCCCAGGGTGCTACAAACATAATACAAGCTATAGCAAGTGATAAGCCAGACCATCTATTAGAGGCTGTATGTACTAATGTCATAGGGCTCATTAAAAGAATTAAAGAATATGTAACTCAGACTTTTCATATTCCATCCTGATATGTGTCTGCTGTACGTACCATGTACTTATATGAAAAAGTATCCTGTTCTGTTTGTATTGCTTCCTTTGTGTGAAATCTCTGGTGCTCCTGACAGTTTTTCTGCCTTCCTATCACAAAAACTGACCACACTAAGCAGGAAAACAAACAGTTGTCAGTTCTCTAGCTGTGTTGGGAACTCAGCCTTCTCTCCTCCAGTGATCAAACTTGTCCTGAACCCCCCTGCACAACCATTCACTGAGAAGTTCAGTGTACTGCTGTTTCTCCTCCCCCCAAGCTCTTATGTAGGTGAGAACAGAGGGAATATGATCACTTATAAAGAAAGGGGAAAATTGTTTATAATGTTTATTTATTTATATCTATACACGGATGTTTTGCCTTTCATTTCTATTTTAAACAGAATGGGTAATGTCACAGGAGAGCCCATGGGATCAGTGCCCCAAGTTTTGAAAATGAAAGCAATGATATCTGCAAGACTTTAAACAAAATCTTAAAGATAGTGGTTTGAAAAACAAAAAAAGAGGGAGGAGTAAGCAGCGGGGAGTCAACGCTTCCAACCCTTACATAGTGTTGAGGGGGTTGAAGTGAGAAGAAAGAAGCACAGAGGGTGCAAAGAAAGAAAGAGATAGAAGTAGGAAGACAAGGGAGGGGGGTAGGCTGGATAAAGGAATGGGAAGGGAAAGGGGGAGGGAAAACAATCCCCCAGAGTCCAGCATATTTAACTACTTGGTGCCCGCGCTGTAGCTGAAAAATCACTACAGCACAGACAGGAGGGTGTACATGGACATCCTCACGTTCTCGCGCTGCCCGCACGCCCTGTGATCGCTGAGTCCTTGGGACTCGGCTGATCATAGATCGAATAAAGGGCCAATCATAGTGGGCCCTTTACCACGTGATCAGCTCTCAGCCAATGAGAGCTGATCACCAAAGTAAACAGAAGACGGTTATCGGCTTTGTCAGTATGAGGAAAAGAAGAAAGCTGTTAACTAGCTTCTGTTAGAGGTACATCGGTCCCCTTAGTACCCACCAGTGCTGCTAATCAGTGCCCACCAGTGTGCTAATCAGTGCCCTGCAGTGCTGCTAATCAGTGCCCACCAGTGCCACCTATCAGTGCCCATCAGTGCTGCCAATGAGTGCCCATCAGTGCTTCTTCATCAGTGTCACTTATCAGTGCTGCCTATTAGTGCCGCCTTCCAGTGCCTATCAGTACCCATTATTGTCACCTACCAGTGCCCATCAGTGCCACCTATCAGTGCCCATCGGTGCCACCTATCAGTGCCACCTATTAGTGTCCATCAGTGCCACCCATCAGTGCAGCCTCATCAGTGCCTCTTGATCAGTGCCCACCAGTGCCACCTATCAGTGCCCATCAGTGCAGCCTATCAGTGCCCATCAGTGCAGCCTATCAGTGCCCATCAGTGCAGCCTCATCAGTGCATAACCGTGAAAGAAAAAACTTCCTGCTTGCAAAATTTTATAACAAAATATAAAAAAAGTTTTTGTTTTTTTCAAAATTTTCAGGCTTTTTTTGTTTGTTTAGCAAAAAATAAAAAACTCAGTGGTGATCAAATATGTCTATTTGTGTGAAAAAAATTATAAAAATTTCATATGGGTACAGTGTTGCATGACCGCATAATTGTTATTCAAAGTGTGAGAGTGCTGAAAGCTGAAAATTGGCCTAGGCAGGAATGGGGTATAGGTGCCCAGTAAGCAAGTGGTTAAACGGTCAATCGCAGCAACTCTGGTCTACAAGTATGTGGTTAGCCGAGAAGAAGCGTAATGACCGAGCCAAGGTTGACAGAATTGCAAGAATTTTATCTTGTGTATCACTAAGGATAGCTATTAGTTTCTCATTGATAAATGTGGCCTGTGCACTGCCCTTTATCCTGGCAAAATGAAATGTTACTGAATTGTACGCCCAAATGATTGTCTCCTTCATGGTTACAAACATATGGATGATAAGTGGGTGTTTCCAATGGAGGATATTGTCTATAGGCTTACAGTATGTAGGACAGCTTCCCAGGGATTTTTACTGAGATTAATTAAAAAAGTTGTATTGTCCATGGTGTACACCCAAATGTGACTTTGGGCCATATCCACCAAATATGCTTCATGTCCTCTGGGTCCAAACTCTCCCCGCTCATCACAGTTGCACTGTAGCAAGTTGGTTCCCCTGCGTGAATCGCTGTCATTGCGCGTCGGGCGCATACACAGCGATTTGTGGGCGGACGCGCGCCCATTCGTGAGCGGGGGAGCCTACCAGCGGCTCCAGGTGACTCAATGTTCGCCGGCTACATGTGATCGCTCCAGAGACAGGCAGAACGGGGATCTGTCAATGTAAACAAACAGATCCCGGTTCTGTCAGGGGAGGATAGACAAATCTTCTGTTCCTAGTGATTAGGAACAGCGATCTCTCTCCTCCACCAGTCAGCCCAGCCCCCATACAGTTAGAAACACCTCCCCAGGGAACACTTAACCCCTTGATCACCCCCTCCTTGCCAGTGATATGTATATAGTAATCAGTGGCTATTTTTAGCTCTGATCGCTGTATAAATGTCACTGGTCCCAAAAAAGTGTCAAAAGTGTCCAATCTGTCCACCCCTTGTTTTTAGACATTTACTTTTTTTTTTTTTCTTTCTCTAGTACCTTTTTTGGAAGTACTAAGAGTACTTCCGATCCAGCTGGGCCACGGCCCAGGACGTCACATCCTCCGTCACATCCTCCTGCAGCGAGCCCTCCGTTGTCTTCTGGGACCTGTGTGGTCATTCACAAAGCACTGCATGACTTGCGCAGTCAGAAACCGGGAGTGAAGCTGCAAGGCTCCACTGCCGGTTTCCCTTAGTTGGAATGGTGGCACCCGATCCGATGAATAGATCGGCATGGGGGGGGGGCGACATCGCGGGCTCCCTGGACAGGTAAGTGTCCTTATTAAAAGTCAGCAGCTACAATGTTTGTATGAGCCGAACACCCCCCTGTTCGGTTCGCACCAGAACATGCGAACAGGAAAAAAGTTCGTTCGAACACGCGAACACCGTTAAAGTCTATGGGACACGAACATTAATAATCAAAAGTGCTAATTTTAAAGGCTAATATGCAAGTTATTGTCATAAAAAGTGTTTGGGGACCTGGGTCCTGCCCCAGGGGACATGGATCAATGCAAAAAAAAGTTTTAAAAACGGACGTTTTTTTCAGGAGCAGTGATTTTAATAATGCTTAAAGTCAAACAATAAAAGTGTAATATCCCTTTAAATTTCGTACCTGGGGGGTGTCTATAGTATGCCTGTAAAGGGGCGCATGTTTCCTGTGTTTAGAACAGTCTGACAGCAAAATGACATTTTGAAGGAAAAAACCCATTTAAAACTACCCGCGGCTATTGCATTGCCGACAATACACATAGAAGTTCATTGATAAAAACGGCATGGGAATTCCCCAAAGGGGAACCCCAAACCAAAATTTAAAAAAAAAATTACGTGGGAGTCCCCCTAAATTCCATACCAGGCCCTTCAGGTCTGGTATGGATATTAAGGGGAACCCCGGCCAAAATTAAAAAAAAAAAAAATGACGTGGGGTTCCCCCTAAATTCCATACCAGACCCTGCAGGTCTGGTATGGATTTTAAGGGGAACCCCGCGCCAAAAAAAAAAAAAAAACGGCGTGGGGTCCCCCCAAAAATCCATACCAGACCCTTATCTGCAACCTGGCAGGCCGCAGGAAAAGAGGGGGGGACGAGAGTGCGGCCCCCCCCTCCTGAACCGTACTAGGCCACATGCCCTCAACATTGGGAGGGTGCTTTGGGGTAGCCCCCCAAAACACCTTGTCCCCATGTTGATGAGGACAAGGGCCTCATCCCCACAGCCCTGGCCGGTGGTTGTGGGGGTCTGCGGGCGGGGGCTTATGGGAATCTGGAAGCCCCCTTTAACAAGGGGACCCCCAGATCCCGCCCCCCCTGTGTTAAATGGTAAGGGGGTACTTACCCCTACCATTTCACTAAAAAACTGTCAAAAATGTTAAAAATGACAAGAGACAGTTTTTGACAATTCCTTTATTTAAAAGCTTCTTCTTTCTTCTATCTTCCTTCATCTTCTGGTTCTTCTGGTTCTTCTGGCTCTTCTGGTTCTTCCTCCGGCGTTCTCGTCCAGCATCTCCTCCGCGGCGTCTTCTATCTTCTTCTCCTCGGGCCGCTCCGCACCCATGGCATGGGGGGAGGCTCCTGCTCTTCTCTTCATCTTCTTCTCTTCTTCATCTTCTTCTTTTCTTCTTTTCTTCTCTTCTTCTCTTCTTCATTTTCTTCTCCGGGCTGCTCCGCACCCATGCTGGCATGGAGGGAGGCTCCCGCTGTGTGACGGCGCTCCTCTTCTGACAGTTCTTAAATAACGGGGGGGCCACCCGGTGACCCCGCCCCCCTCTGACGCACGGTGACTTGACGGGACTTCCCTGTGACGTCACGGGGAATGCCACAGGGAAGTCCCGTCATGTCCTGTGCGTCAGAGGGGGGCGGGGCCACCGGGTTATTTAAGAACTGTCAGACGAGGAGCGCCGCCACACAGCGGGAGCCTCCCTCCATGCCAGCATGGGTGCGGAGCGGCCCGGAGAAGAAAATGAAGAAGAGAAGAAGAGAAGAAAAGAAGAAGAGAAGAGCGGGAGCCTCCCCCCCATGCCATGGGTGCGGAGCGGCCCGAGGAGAAGCAGATAGAAGACACCGAGGAGGAGATTCTGGACGAGAACGCCGGAGGAAGAACCAGAAGAGCCAGAAGAACCAGAAGATGAAGGAAGATAGAAGAAAGAAGAAGCATTTAAATAAAGGAATTGTCAAAAACTGTCTCTTGTCATTTTTAACATTTTTGACAGTTTTTTAGTGAAATGGTAGGGGTAAGTACCCCCTTACCATTTCACACGGGGGGGGGGGGGCGGGATCTGGGGTCCCCTTGTTAAAGGGGGCTTCCAGATTCCGATAAGCCCCCCGCCCGCAGACCCCCACAACCACCGGCCAGGGTTGTGGGGATGAGGCCCTTGTCCTCATCAACATGGGGACAAGGTGTTTTGGGGGGCTACCCCAAAGCACCCTCCCAATGTTGAGGGCATGTGGCCTGGTACGGTTCAGGAGGGGGGGGCCGCACTCTCGTCCCCCCCTCTTTTCCTGCGGCCTGCCAGGTTGCGTGCTCGGATAAGGGTCTGGTATGGATTTTTGGGGGGACCCCACGCCGTTTTTTTTTTTTTTTTTTTGGCGCGGGGTTCCCCTTAAAATCCATACCAGACCTGAAGGGTCTGGTATGGAATTTAGGGGGAACCCCACGTCATTTTTTTAAAAAAATTTTGGCCGGGGTTCCCCTTAATATCCATACCAGACCTGAAGGGCCTAGTATGGAATTTAGGGGGACTCCCACGTCATTTTTTTTTTTTTAAATCAAAAAGGTGTTTATTGAACAAATTTCCATACATAGCTTCCATTGCACATACATCATGCAACAACATATCATTATTTACTATTACATTCCAATCATCATTTATCACCAAAAATCCTGAAATATTTCAATGCTCTATTACTTTATGGTCACTAACCATCAATAAAACCTCATGGGCCCCCCCCGAGACATTGCATTAGTCTGGACATTACCAGCTCCCTAGGACTCAGTCCAGGGGTGTCTAACCATGGTGCCCAGATCCTTTCGAATCTATTGGAGCTGCCTCTGTGTTGGTAAATGTGTTTTTCCATAATTAAGGTGTTGCCCATATGAGTAATCCATGATTTCACTGATGGTGGCGAGGTCGATTTCCAGCCAAGCAGTATAAGTTTGCGTGCCTGGAATAGTGCCCTAGTGAGTGCTATTCTAGTCATCTCTTCCGGGACAATATCCTCTAGGACTCCTAGGATGCAATGAATTGGGTCAAGGGGAATGGTGGTCTGGAACACTCGGTTAAGTGTTTCCATAACCTCACTCCAGTACCTATGGAGTTTTGGACATCTCCACAGTAGGTGAATGAGGTCCCCCTGATGCCGCTCACATCTGCTACATAAAGGATCAGTCCTCCTGCCCATATTGTATAGTTTAAGTGGGGTGTAATGCACTCTAAGTATTATATACAGTTGGGATACCTTTTGGGCTACGTTGAGAGAGCATATATTAACAGATTGTAAAATTTCTTCCCATTGATCTCCCGTAATTGGGCCTACGTCCTGCTCCCATAGGGACGGTGCCCTGGGCGGGTGTGTTTTCAAAAGTTGCATCAGTAGCATTTGATAGCAATATGAAATAAAACCTTTAGTTTCTGTGCTGGACTGTATCAGATGAAAGATAGGGGTGGTGGACAATGTCCAGGGAGTAGCACTTCCTTGTGTGTCCACCGCGTGTTTGAGTTGGATATATGAATAATACATGGTATTTGGGAGGTTGTATTTATTTTGTAGCTCTGAGAACGTCAGCAGCTTGCCATTGCTAAATATGTGGGATAAAAGGATAATACCAAATGAGCGCCATCTGGGACCCTGTTGCAGCTTTGCTAGCTCTACATATGAAAGATTCCCCCATATTGGGCTGTATTCTGTGAAGCCTGTTACCTCCTGCAGCTGCCTTCCCTTGTTCCAGACTTTCTGTATTAAAGTAAGAGTGGGCGTTAGTTTATTGGATTTGTGAAACAATTGGGCCTCAAGGCCTAGCGGGATTGTTTCCGCTCCTGTCCCAATCAGCATTAACTGCGCCGATGAGCTAGGAGGGTCCCGGTTCATGGAGCCCACCAACTGCTGCAACTGAGCTGCTATGTAGTACAGCCAAGGGTTGGGTACTGCCAGCCCTCCGCTGTCCTTAGGGTGTTGCAGCTGTTCCAGCTTAATTCTTGGTGTGCCTGAATTCCACAGCAATTTGCGGAAGAGAGTGTTAACCACCCTAAAAATCTTTAAGTATATTACTATTGGGGAGTTGTGTAAAAAGTAAAGTAATTGCGGCATTAAAATCATTTTTATTCATTTTTTTTTTTTTTAATTTTGGCTCGGGGTTCCCCTTTGGGGAATTCCCATGCCGTTTTTATCAATGAACTTCTATGTGTATTGTCGGCAATGCAATAGCCGCGGGTAGTTTTAAATGGGTTTTTTCCTTCAAAATGTCATTTTGCTGTCAGACTGTTCTAAACACAGGAAACATGCGCCCCTTTACAGGCATACTATAGACACCCCCAGGTAAGAAATTTAAAGGGATATTACACTTTTATTGTTTGACTTTAAGCATTATTAAAATCACTGCTCCTGAAAAAACGGCCGTTTTTAAAACTTTTTTTTGCATTAATCCATGTCCCCTGGGGAAGGACCCAGGTCCCCAAACACTTTTTATGACAATAACTTGCATATTAGCCTTTAAAATTAGCACTTTTGATTTCTCCCATAGACTTTTAAAGGGTGTTCCGCGGCATTCGAATTTGCCACGAACACCCCAAATTGTTCGCTGTTCGGCGAACTTGCGAACAGCCAATGTTCGAGTCGCACATGAGTTCGACTCGAACTCGAAGCTCATCCCTACTGCTGACTTAAAAAAAAAAAATTGCGGCTGGAGCACCGCTTTACGTGGTTAAATTAGGCCACCCTTATTTTGTTGTAAAGGAGAGTTCTAAGGCTGCAATCACACATCGGCGTTTTGAATCGTGGGCAGATTTGCCGTGAATCTGCCCGCGATTTGAAAGCGCTGATGTGTGAATGGCAAATCCCAGGACTCGCATTTGAGATGCCATTGATTTGCATGACACCTCAAATCGCGGTGCGGTTCTGCCGCGATTGTCCAGCAATAAATCACGCCGCAATAGCGGCAACACGCATCCCGCGGAAGCATGTTGCCCAAAAAAAGTTCAGGAGCTACTTTTGGGCGACATGCCCAAAAAAAAAAAAAAAAACACTGAGTTTTAAAAAAATGCTTTATTATATAAACGAAAAAAGACTGAACATTTTGAAAAAAACAAACAAACAATATTTTCTACATTCTGTTATAAAACATATCCAACATATAGACAGGTCATTTGGTTGTCTGCAGGCTGGTCGGTATGTTAAGCTTGGTTTTTTCCCTTGGCCTTGTTTGTAAGTGTCATGGCTGGGATTCAAACCAGCGACCTTTTTGCTGCTAGGACGAAAGCACTCAACACTACACCACTGCGCTGCCCTTGCACATAATGCCCTTGTGAAATAATGTGAACTGGCCCTGAGTCTGCCATTACTAACCACCAGCTTTGTATGCAGTCTCTGTTCAATTTTATAGCTTCCCTGGCTGGACTTCACCTCCTTGGAGAGCCTGAATAGTAATCCACCCAGTGTGAGAGAAAGAAATTTGCTTTGACATACGTATATTTTGGCTAGGTTCTTGTAGGCATTCATTTGGGCTGCCATGCTCCGTGAAACGCAGGAAAGAAGTCCCTGCACAACTTTGGAAATCGCAGCCTGCATGGGAACCGCGAGTACAGCCCAGTTCCCAGTGCTAGTGTTATTTCCAGTGCGGGCCTTGTACCATTAGGATTAAAGTGGATGTAAACCCGATTCATGAAATTTCACCTAAGCACATAATATCTGTAGTGTATTCTTATCTCTCTCCAAAGCCCTGCGTCCCGTGTCTTTCTGCTGTTTCGTTGTTCTGTTATCAGCCTGATAACTTCTAACAAGTTCTCCGTCAACCAAGATAAAACCAGTCTGAAATTTGTGTCGGGCGGGTGCTATAAATAGATTAGCAGAGAGCTGGTCTATTCACAGCACAGCTCTGGAAGCCTCTGCCTCTGTGGAGGGGGGTGTGTGCCTTTCCTCCAATCAGCTGTCTTGGCTGTATGCCAAGAATCCACTCCCAGTGCTGAACAGGAAGAGAAAATCTCTAACACGATCTGCACTTTCTAAAGAATATATAAAGATGAAGACAGCAGATATACATGTAAAACTTATGTAAGGAGATTTATTTCATCTCTGTGTATCATCTGAGGCTGTTCATTTCACTGGGTGTAGGAGAGGGTTTACATACACTTGCGGACTGCCCACTGTACATTTTCTGCGGCAGGGTGGCCATTCTGTGCCAGATCACGTACCTAGTACAAGATCTGACAACTCCGCGTCTGGGGTGCACGGGCCGCCAGCAACCTGCTCCTGTTGTGTGTGTGTAGGCGGGAGCCCAGTGGCGGGTACCGCAGACTCAATGTCAGCCAGCACCTGCCGATTACACAGGACACAGGCAGAACGACAACCTGCCCACATAAACAAGGCAGATTGTCGTGCTGTCAGTAGGGAAGGTATTGATCCTGTGTTTCTGCGAAACAAGAACATGGATCAATGCCTTCCCCTAGTCAAAGCACCTCCCCCACAATAAGTAAGCACAGGCTAGGCACACAGTTAACCCTTTGATCGCCCCTGATGTTAACCTCTTCCCAGCCAGTGTCATTAGTAGTGACAGTGCATATTATTTAGCACTGATCACTGTATTAGTGTCACTGGTCCCCCAAAAGTGTCAGTTAGGTGTCCGATTTGTCTGCCACAATATCGCAGTCCCACTATAATTCACTGATCAATGAATTTTATTTGGGTACAGAGTTGCACGACCACGCAATTGTCAGTTAAAGTAACACAGTGCCGTAACCCAAAAAATGGCCTGGTCAGCTACTTCCAGAGCTGAAGTAGATAGCAATCCACCCAATGTGAGAGAAAGCTGTTTTGCTTTGGCATAGTTACATTAAGGTTAGGTACACATCTACGTGGCCATGCGGGTTGCGATTTGCACTGGCACAACAGACCAGTCATTTGAGTGAGTTGCCGTTTCCCATGAAATGCAGAAAAGAAGTCCCTGCACTATCCTGGAAATCATAGCCTGCATGGGAACCGCAAGTACAGCGTGGTTTCCAGTGTGGTTGTGATTTCCAGTGCAAGCCTCATGGCATTAGGATTAATGGCACCGGCCCACGTGTCCCGTGTTTCACTGGGCGAGTGGTTGCTGCTGCGGCACCACCTGCACAGGTGTGAACCTAGCCTGAGATGAAGGTATTGTACAGATAGGAAACCCTATGGTGACTGTGCATCTGTACACCTGCAATGCTTCATATACCATGCAATGTTCACTTTCTTATTTTTTTAATGTTTTTTTATCACTAGTTTATTGGGAAATAAAAACAAAAATAAAACGATTTTGTTGCTCCAGTGCTAAATTGGGATGAGATCTTGACAATTAAACAAGGCCTTTCAAAAATGTTAGAAATAATACCTATGCAGTGTGCACAATATTCCTTCTTTTATATATTGTGAAATATACACTATGATGAACAGCTTATATGTAGCATATGTATATTATTACAGAAACAAAACTGCAGGACAGTTAGCAGAAGTATATTGTAGATTATAATGTTTATTACAAGATCAAATCATCAATATTTATTACACAATAATTTAAAATTAGTAGTACATTTTGCCATAACACGATTTGTTTTACAATTTTGTAACATATTCTTTTTAATATTTCATTTCAAAATTATATTTAGAAACGTGTACTGTATTCAATTTCCAGTTTAAAATCAGAGGTTTGCTTCCACCTTGTGGTAAGTAATAAGTAATGACCTGCCAGCTATGCTTTCCCTACGTCTTTAACCTTGCGTGCCAGGATAAAAATGCCAGAGGTATGATTGCAGATATCAAACATGGGTTTGTCAAACTCTCTAGGCAGAACTTCTAAGTCCTCAATAACAAAGCCTGTATCAGTTATGACTTTCCTAAGGAAAGCTTCACTCAGATTTATGAGAGAGAACTGCTTGTTTCCACATCTGAATATGGTGCTCCCTAATATACTACCAATGATTAGGTGGCCTCCTACTTTAATCAGGGAGGAGAGGTTTTTGATAACATTTCCATAAGCCTCCTCATCTTTACAGGCACATTCCAGGCAGCCAACGGTCAGGACACAATCCACTTTAGGTAGAAGGAGTGGATGGAGAGGATTACTTTTGGTGACATCACAAGGTACCACTTTTTTTAGTGTCTTCCTCAGCTTTTCCTCCTTCTCAGCCAGCTTTCCACTACAGAAATAAAAAGTGAGATAGCGTGTAAGAAACAAGTCTTCTGTGTTGCACAAACCAACTTGCTATGGATTCCGTTAAACTGTCTTCAAAGGCAAAACTTTTTAAAAAATGTTGGATAAGGTAAGGAGGATTAAATCCCCTGTCAGTTTTTTTTTTTTGCCCTTTGTGTCCCATTGGGGAGATTTTGCTTCACTTCCTGTCCGATAGCCAAAACAGGAAGTGAGAGGAAATAGGGTTGCCACCTGTCCGAGATTCACCTGGACAGTCCAGATTTTGAATCATATGCCCGGGTTTCAGTCCGACTGAAAACCGGACACAATATTTAGACAGAAATGTGTTTCGGAACAGAGCCTGACAGGAGAGTGAGGGGGCACTATGCATGCAGACATCCCAAGTCTCCCGCGAATCGCCAGAGTCTCCCGCATTTGGATGCGGGCTCCCGGACACCCGCAAGTGCTGGGCAATCTCATGGCTCCGTTCCGCCCCCTCCCCTGGCCACAGATAGTAGACAGAGCAGCCCAATCGGCCGAATATTGTACGGCCGCAGCGGTCGCTCGTACTGTTCTGTCTGTGGCCAGGGGAGGGGGCGGGACGGAGTTGGGAGCACTCCACTAGTGGACACTGAGGCTGCGCTGGTGGACACTGATAGGTGGCACTGAAGGACACTGATGGGCTGAACTAGAGTGCACTGATGAGGTGGCACTGATAGGCTGCACTGGTGGGCACTGATGAGGGGGCACCGATGGGCTGCACTGGTGGGCACTGATGAGGTGGCACTAATGGACACAAATAGGCTGCTCTGATGGACACTGATAGGCTGCACTGGTGGGCACTGATGAGGTGGCACTGAAGGACACTGATTGACACTGATAGTCTGTACTGATGGACACTAATGGGCTGCACTGGTAGTCACTATTGAGGTGGCACGAATGAACACGGATGGTCACTGATAGGCTGCACTGTTGCACATTGATGGGCTGCGCTGGTAGGCACTAATGATGTGACACTGCTAGGCTGCACTGGTAGTCACTGATGAGGTGGCACGAATGGACACTGATGGTCACTGATAGGCTGCACTGATAGACATTGATGGGCTGCGCTGGTAAGCACTGATGAGGTGGAACGGATGGACACTGATAGGCTGCACTGATGGACACTGATAGGCTGCATTTAATTGGCACTAGTAAGGCTGCATTTCAATTGAGGGGGGGGGGGGTTGTTGGCGCCAGCCCTGAAATTAGTTTATGCAGGTTGGGATGTCTGTGCGTGCCGCATTACTATTCTCTCTGGCGTGCCCAAAGGTGTCCCAGGTCTGTTTCAATCCTATAGTTTATACTAAAAAAAAATAAAAAAATAAAAAGAGGGATTAGCTTGAAGAAAAAGTGGCAACACTAATGCCTGGTACACACGATCGGACATTGATCGGACATTCCGACAACAAAATCCATGGATTTTTTCTGACGGATGTTGGCCCAAACTTGTCTTGCATACACACTGTCGCACAAAGTTGGCGGAAGATCCGATCGTTCTGAACGCGGTGACGTAAAACACATACGCCGGGACTATAAGCGGGGCAGTAGCCAATAGCTTTCGTCTCTTAATTTATTCTGAGCATGCGTGGCACTTTGTGCGTCGGATTTTTGTACACTCGATCGGAATTTAAACGATCGGATTTTGTTGTCGGAAAATTTTATATCCTGCTCTCAAACTTTGTGTGTCGGAAATTCCGCCGGAAAAAGTCTGATGGAGCCCACACACGATTGGAATTTCCGACAACACAATCCGATCTCACTTTTTCCATCGGAAAATCCAACCGTGTGTCGCCAAGGTCACCAGATCTAGTGTCCCCATTGGAAGATTTCTCCATTATTCCTGTTCTAAGATCATCTCAAAATTTGGGATTTTCTTTTTGCTTTTAATGGTAATGGTAACCAGGACAAATAGATGGGGGCACCGACAGCAATAAAAACTGACAGGTGTTCTAATCCCTCTCCACTCCATCTAGAACGAAAAAAAAATTGCCTTTAGAGACACTTTAAGCTCTTAACTGGCCATTTGATCTACGCAAATAATTGAAGATTCATTCCATCACTAATTTGCTCACTTAGC
The DNA here is from genome assembly GCF_042186555.1 of Aquarana catesbeiana. Classification (NCBI taxonomy): domain Eukaryota; kingdom Metazoa; phylum Chordata; class Amphibia; order Anura; family Ranidae; genus Aquarana; species Aquarana catesbeiana. The sequence goes on along the minus strand of NC_133333.1, from coordinate 202,214,874 downwards.
TCCAACAAACCCAGTACTTTAGGTTTATGCTACCCCCTGCTATGGTAATACCAACTTATAAGTCCTTCTGTGCTGGATGAGTGTTCCAAAAAGAGTCAAAAAATGGGAAAAATAAAGACTTCTTGTACAAGTGAATTAGTAAATAGGATCTTTAGATCTCTTACCTGTTCATCATAAAAAAAGTAAAAAGCAGAAGTTCAAAAACAGATTTAAACATAAATGTTATAAAAATGAATGAGTGCTCCCCTCTTCGCTACCTACTTTATTAAAATAACTACATGTAGGTCTTCTATATCTCTATTCAGCACCAAGTCTCCTTCACAATGACAATCATATCCAAGGTTCATTTTGGGGAACAAAACTTTCCCAACCATTTTAGTTTGGGGTCCTAAGCATCAGCATGAATGAATCTTAAAGCTGAGCTCCTACCTAAAAGGAAAAAACTTTAACACCCCCTCTCCCCCTCCTCTTTCAGATATGGCACTTTTTGGAGGTGGGTACCGGATTTTGACAGGTACCCACTCCCACTCCTGCTCCAATTGCCTAGGCGATCAGAAGCGGAAGTTCTTCTCCTCCCCTCCCTCCCCGCAGTCTTCTGGGACACGTGACAGGTCCCAGAAGGATATGGGGGCATTGGCAATTTGCAACTCGCACTTACGCAGGAGGCACCTGGCTGAGAAGCCGTAAGCTGTCACAGCGGGATGCCCACACTTAAGGCGTCGAAGATAGAAGAGATGTCAGAATGGCTGGGATGAATACAACACTGGTTCGTGGAAAAAAAGTAAGTGGCTGTTTATTAAAAGTCAGCAGCTGCAGTTTTAGTAGCTGCTGTCTTTTAATTTTTACATAGGAGCATTGGAATTTAACCGCTTCAGCCCTGGAAGATTTTACCCCCCTTCCTGATCAGAGCACTTTTTGCGATTTGGCACTGCGTCGCTTTAACTGACAATTGTACGGTCGTGCGACATTGCACCCAAACAAAATTAAAGTCCTTTTTCTCCCACAAATAGAGCTTTCTTTTGGTGGTATGTGATCACCTCTGCGGTTTTTATTTTTTGCACTATAAACAAACAAACAGCGACAATTTTGAAAAAAAAAAACGCATTCTTTTTTACCTTTTACCTATATTTTTGGGGGATAATAAATATCCCCCAAAAATATATATAAAAACATTTTTTTCCTCAGTTTAGGCTGATATGTATTCTTCTACATATTTTTGGTATAAAAAAAATTACAATAAGCTTTTATTGATTGGTTTGCGCAAAAGTTATAGCTTCTATATAATAGGGGATAGTTTTATGGCATTTTTATTATTAATTATTTTTTATTAGTAATGGCGGCGATCTGCGATTTTTATTGGGACTGCGACATTATGGTGGACACATAGGACACTTTTGACACTATTTTGGGACCATTGTCATTTATACAGCGATTGGTGCCATAAAAATGCACTGATTACTGTGTAAATGACACTGGCAGAGAAGAGGTTTACCACTATGGGGCAATGAAGGGGTTAAGTGTGTCCTAGGGAGTGATTCTAACTGTGGGGGGGGGGTGGGCTACTAGTCACATGACAGTGATCACTGCTCCCGATGACAGGGAGCAGTGATCTCTGTCATGACACAAGCCAGAACGGGCAAATGCCTTGTTTACATAGGCACTTCCCCGTTCTGGGGGTCCATGACACGATCTCCGGGAGACCGGTGAACATCGAGTCCGCCGGTCTCGAGGGCACGGTCATGCTGAACGCGCCTTATTTCCCCGCCTCTTAAAGGGGACATACAGGTACGCCCATGTGCCCACCGCTGCCATTGTGCCGACGTATATCGGCGTGCAGCGGTCAGCAAGTGGTTAAGTCTAACATTAACTATTGTTAACCACTTGAACTCTGGAAGATTTTACCCTCTTCATGACCAGGCCATTTTTTGCTATTTAGCACTACGCTACTTTAACTGGTAATTGCACGGTCATGCAATGCTGTACCCAAATGAAATTTAGATCATTTTTTATTCATACAAATAGAGCTTTTTTTTAAATGTGTGCCTAACAATGTGTAATGTGTGCTGCTTTTTACTACAGAACTCTTTGTTTCCTAACTTCTGCTTTGCAGAGATGAGAAACCGAGAGATGGTTTCCTCTGTACAGAGCCCTGTATTGACACAGGGCCCTGGGCTGTGATTGCACACAGCTGATCGGCAGGTCCCATCCGTGAATCATTGGCAAGAATTTGCTGAAAGGTTCCAGCTTTATACAATCACAGTGGGTGTTGGCAGGGGGGGGGGGGGGGGGGGGCTTGCACGCGCCCTATACCCTGAACCAGGCGGTAACATATGGGTACATTGCTTTGCTTGTGTGGGCCACCGGTCTGCAGCACAATGCAGGTGGGCAGTCTGCAAGTGGGTAAAAATGTTCCCTTTGCCCACCCTCCTACCTATCCTGCCTACCCTGTGTAGCAAAGATCTGCATACATTTTTTCAGTCCAGTCACCTGATCCTGCACCTCCAGCTTTCCTATGTCAATGACCGGAGCTGCAGATAAAACAAAAGGTTCTCAATGGTAATTTTAGAGGACCAAAAGGAACTCATTGAGAGAAGTTCATTGTTAGGATTTACATATATCTTAAACTACATTTACTTTTATACCTGCGGCCTTCTAGATCACAAACAAGCTTCAAAGCTGGTGTCCAGTCGAATAGTCCTGGCTCGTTTTTCCTCCATTTTTCTAGGTATTCTCTGTTGGCGTCAGTGAAATCAGCTGCAGTGATCTCCTTAAAAGCCTCACATGCGGACAACTCTTGGTAAATAGCAGGGCCAGGACCAATATCAATCATCATCTCCCCTCTAACACCACCTTGTGCAACAGAACAAAACATGAATGCGGAACACAAATGAAATGACGCAAATATATACATAAGTCATTCAATATAGTTTGGGGTTAATGTAAAATCATCGGGGGTCCATTTCTAAAACATTTGTTGGACAAGTATCAGAAGCATTCAGGCAAGTTGGCTGAAATGTTCCCGTAGTTTTTCTAATAGATTATTTTGTCAGCCCCATCTGGTGACCATCTAGTAGCTTTCTAAAACACCTCAATGAGAAAATAAACTGCATTTTATCCACTTGATGAAGCTGACGATGTAGGAATTAATCAGATGTTTAATCATAGACAGTACAGTTTTGGTCAGTTTGCACGAATGCTTCCAATATTTATCCAAGAAATGTTTTATAAATAGACCCCATAAAGTAAAAAAACATTACCACACGTAAAACACAACTTAAAATGAGAAATCTGCTTGAAAAAAAAAAATATTTTAGACGATCCAAAAGCAGGGCATGATGAGCACTTACCTAAATAGATTGTCTACTTTAGATCAGGGGTCTCCAAACTTCCCAAACAAAGGGCCAGTTTACTGTCCTTCAAACTTTAGGCAGGTCAGACTGTTACCAGTGGGAGTAGAAAATGCCCTGGCTTCAGCTGCAGTAAAGAATGCCTCAGGATTGGTATCAGTGGGAAGAATAGTTCCCCATTGATGGTGTAAGTTGGAAGAATGCTGCCCCATTGATGGTGTCAGTGGGAGGAATAGTGCCCCATCATTGGTGTCAGTGGAAGGAATACTACCCCATCATTGGTGTCAGTGGAAGGAATAGTGCCCCATCATTGGTGTCAGTAGGAGGAATAGTGCCCCTTTACTGGTGTCAGTGGGAGGATTAGTGCCCCTTCACTGGTGTCAGTGGGAGGAATAGTGCCCCTTCACTGGTGTCAGTGGGAGGAATAGTGCCCCTTCACTGGTGTCAGTGGGAGGAATAGTGCCCCTTCACTGGTGTCAGTGGGAGGAATAGTGCCCCTTCAATGGTATCAGTGGGGAGAATAGTTCCCCATTGATGGTGTAAGTTGGAAGAATGCTGCCCCATTAATGGTGTCAGTGGGAGGAATAGTGCCCCATCATTGGTGTCAGTGGGAGGAATAGTGTTTTATCATTGGTGTCAGTGAGAGGAATGGTGCCCCATCATTGGCGTCAGTGGGAGGAATGGTGCCCTATCACTGTTGTCAGTGGGGGTATAGTGCCCCATCATTGGTATCAGTGGGGGGAATAGTGCCCCATCATTGGTGTCAGTGGGAGGAATAGTGTTTTATTATTGGTGTCAGTGGGAGGAATGGTGCCCTATCACTGGTTTCAGTTGGAGAAATAGTGCCCTATTATTGGTATCAGTGGGAGGAATAGTGCCCTATCATTGGTATCAGTGGGAGGAATAGTACCCTATCATTGGTATCAGTGGGAGGAATAGTGCCCCATCATTGGCATCAGTTGGGGGAATAGTGCCCCATCATTGGTATCAGTTGGGGGAATAGTGCACCATCATTGGTATCAGTGGGAGAAATAGTGCACCATCATTGTTATCAGTTGGGGAATACTGCCCTATCATTGGCATCAGTGGGAGTAATAGTCCCCCATTGGTATCAGTTGGGGGAATAGTGCCCTAACGTTGATGTCAGTGGAGGGAATAGTGTCTCAAGGGCCAGATAAAGGCATGCAAAGGGCTGCATCCGGCCCCTGGGCCACAGTTTGGAGACCACTGGTATAGATCATCGTTCTTTTGGCCCATACTTTTTACAGTTCTGATTATGACTTCTGACCAGTAGGGATAACTGTGCCCAAGCAGTCAGGACTTGCATAAATCCTTAAAACTCATTTCCACATAGACAGACAAATCCCCAAATGAAATTTATATAAGTGACCAGGCTGACGTGGTCAAAGTTTTGTGACTTTGTTCAGCCGTTTTTGTGATCTATGCAGTAAAGCCAGGTCATTGATCTTACTTTTCTCCATTGCATTTAACTAATCCAGCTAGGACACCAACCTTCCCTGGCATGTCAATGAACGAGTAGCGGTTCACCAGTGAGGATATCTCCATCATGTGTTTTATGCCAGTCAGCAAACCCCTAATATTAAAACTGGCAGCATAGTGCAATGCAGAATAGCTTTGCTGGCATACACAGTGCTGCCCCTATCTTTGCCTGTTGGTGTCTTGCTGTATGTAGGATTACTGGAACCAAAGACAGAATTTGTTGCTAGTTCAAAATTCCAATTAAGGATTTTTTTTTTAAGTATACATAACTGAAAAAGAGATCTGCCTGCAGTTTTGCTTTGAAGAGATGATCTGGTCACCCTGCTTTGATGATTCTCCATAAAGACAACATCCTAGGACATTTCTGACCTAATGTGCCTGCAGATGGATGGGAACATTTGAATTATCAGTACTTTATGCTCCCAGTCCCAAGGACATGTCTTTCACACAGCTGACTCCTATTACAGTCACTATCAACACAAAAAAAGAATGTTGCAGAGAAATGTTCAGCTCCAGCCAAACTTTATAGTTATTTTTCTGTAGTTCATAGTTAGGGCACAGAGACTGCTCACTTAGCTTAGTACATAGATTTAATGTTATGCTTACTTTGAATATTCAATCATGTGAAATAAAAGAAAGAAAACAATACATTTTTGCTTGCACATGATCGGCTCTTTGAAGAAAACAAAGCTTCTTTCTACAGTATTTACTAAGCCAAATGAACAATCGCTACTTATTTAGTAAATCAACCCGATGAGAATGAATATCTGTTTCCTGCATTTATATGGAGCTGCCTTATTATGCTGCATAGAGCTGTTCATAGTTTTCCCTGCCCTTATGGAGCTTTCAGCTAGCTGCTCACCTCACATTTTTACACACCCTTAGGGCCAGTTCACACCATAGAAACACAGTCCGGATGCGTTCCAGGTGCTTTGCATGCACGTTTTTAATTGGTTCCAGTGCGTTTTTGATGCGTTTTTGATGCGTTTTTGATGCAGTCCAGTGCTTTCCCCCCCCCTCTTTTTTAAATAAGGACAAGTATGTTGCAGTGTGTTTTTGGTGCATTTAGCTGCGTTCCAGTGCAATTTTGATGCGTTTTACAGCGTTACAGTACAGTCCCGTGCAGAAAAAATGCAGCATGTTCTACTTTTTTTCTGGAGCTGGAAAGCACTGGAATTGCAAGCACTGGTGTGAACTATGCCATTGGAAACCATATAACCTACTTTTCATGCGTTTTTGGACTGGACTGCATGTGGTGTGAACTGGCCCTTAAAGCTGAATTCCAGGCATGCAAATTTTACATCCAGCTTGGACCGGTGAAAGTATGAATGTCCATACTTGTGGGATCCCTGTGGAAGCTGGAAATCACTGTAATAGGCACTGCTAGCTTTCAGGTCCTGTGCCCAGCAGCTTCACTGCTGCATTGTCAATATAGGAGTTTGCTCGCTTGGCATGGGGGCCAATCAGGAAGCACTTTACATTTTTTCAGTGAATGCAAAGCATTCCCTGATTGGATGAGGTGGATCGGTGAAGTGGGAATCTCCAACTCTTCCAACCAAAGAACACTTTGCATTCATTGAGAAAATGCAAAGTGTTCTTTGAAAGGCACTCAAGCTGAACGGGTGACCTCCTGTATTTAGTATGCAACAGGGCAGGGAGTTGACCCAGGACCTAGAAGCTGGTGGAGTTCACTGTAGTAGTGGAGCCAATGTATCCACAGGGATCCCACAGGTATGGCACTTAAATACTTGCATTGGCTCAAGCTGGACCAATGCAACTATGTAAAATGGAAATCAGCCTTACACCCCATTCACACTTGTATGATTTGTCATGTGACTTTGGACATCAAAGTCACATGACAAGTCATACCCCATGTTTTCGATTGATAACCATTCATATATGAGCGACTTAAAGTCACAGGGACTTCAGAGTAGTTCATTCACTGCTTTGGTACGACTTTCATGCAACTTGAGGCCTATAGATTTCAATATTAACCCTCAAAAGTTGCATGAAAATCATACCTCAATGTTTCACATGCAACAGTGGTGCAACAGTAGGTCCGACTTTGCAGAGGGACAAGTCACATCCAAGTCGCATCCATCCAACGTTGTATCAAAGTTTCATCAAAGGTGCACCAGAGTTGCACTCCAAAGCAATGTGACTTTGGAGTTGTACAAGTTTTAATGGAATATTATAGTCAATGAACTTACCTTCTACTAGTATGTTTTTGGTCTTCTTAGAGGAAACCCACACAAGCATAGTGAGAATGTACTACCTTCATTCAGATAGGGTCGAGTCCTGGTAGGATTCAAATCAAGGGCCTAAAGCTACAAAGCAAGGCTGCTTTCCATTGATCCCCGACGTTACCCATGCATATGTTCTCAATGCTTCACTCTCTCAATAGTTGCACCAGATCAGTCACTGATAAAATTGTGGGGCAATGTTGTCTAATATCTTTGATAACTAAATATAAGCTACTAAATCACCTTAGCTTACACTAAAAAACGTATTACACTTACCATATAAAGACAAACTATACAAAATATCAAAACAATACAATGTGGTCAACAATACTTTACAGAAAGCTTGATTCAACTGACATAAAATAATCTGTAGTATAAAAATTATAATGCACGTTTAAAATTGCACCTGAAATGCATTACCTGTGGTGAAAGTTTTATGCAGTTTTTTCAAAATAAAGTCCAGGTAGCCATCTTTAATGAAGACTCCTGTAACAGCACCATAATACGTTTCTAAGTAGACCTGAGGATCAAAGTTTTGTTGGTAGACCTGAGGACCAGTGAAGCCAGATGCCATTGTTCTGTGGTAGTATTCTGGTAGTATGTGTCATGATATGTCCTGGACAGTTCCTTTTATTCACCTCTCCCAGCTGCTATCAAATGGGCTGGTCCTAGTAAAGCTGTTAATAAGTAAAAACAGCGACACATATCTTAGCACTTTATTGGTATACATAGAAGACAACGATTACTCTCTACAGAAAGAGGGAGCAACCTCCAACCAAACCTACTCTTTTACCTGCCATCTATACCCATTGTTGTAGTCATATGTACTGGGGTTACACACAAACAGTATATTTGTGTATCTGTTTAACTGCTTCAGCCCTGGAAGATTTTACCCCCTTCCAGAGCACTTTTTGCGATTCGGCACTGCGTCGCTTTAACTGACAATTGCGCGGTCGTGCGATGACGTTGCACCCAAACAAAATTGACATCCTTTTTTCCCCACAAATAGAGCTTTCTTTTGGTGGTATTTGATCACCTCTGCGGTTTTTATTCTTTGCGCTATAAACAAAAAAAGAGCGACAATTTTGAAAAAAAAAATGCAATATTTTTTACTTTTTTGCTATAATAAATATTCCCCAAAAATATATATAAAAACACTATTTTTTTCCTCAGTTTAGGGCAATATGTATTCTTCTACATATTTTTGTTAAAAAAAAAAAAAAAATCGCAATAAGCGTATATTGATTGGTTTGCGCAAAAGTTATAGCATCTACAAAATAGGGGATAGTTTTATGACATTTTTATTATTAATTTTTTTTTACTAGTAATGGCGGCGATCTGCGATTTTTATCGGGACTGCGACATTGTGGCGGACACATTTTTGGGACCATTGGCATTTATACAGCAATCAGTGCTATAAAAATGCACTGATTATTGTAAAAATGTCACTGGCAGGGAATGAGGTTAACCACTAGGGGGCGATCAAGGTGTTAACTGTGTTCCCTCTCTGTGCTCTAACTGAAGGGGGGAGGGAACTGTGTAGGGGAGATGACAGATCTTTGTTCATACTTTGTATGAACACACGATCTGTCACTTCTCCCCTCAGAGAAGCGGAAAATGTATGTTTACACACAGAGATCCCGGTTCTCGGTGTGTCAGCAGCGATCGTGGGAGTCCGGCGGTGATGCAACTGCCGGGCACTCGCATCGGCTCCAGGGGCAAGCAGCGGGCGCGCCCCTAGTGGCCACAGGGCAAAGCGACGTTACATAACCTCGTTTCGCCCAGCCGTGCCATTCTGCTGCAGTATAACTGCGGCGGCTGGTCAGCAAGTGGTTAATATAATCAGGATGTACATAGAGGGAATTAACCAAAGCTCAAAGATATGAATTGAAATGAAAGAAACTTGCATGAATGTTCTAGAACAGTTAGGTAAAAATATGTTAACTGAGGTTAATAAGATGTTTATTAAGATAAGATATAATAAGATTTTTGCAAGTTGAACATAGTTACAAGAAAAGGAAGATGTGGGACTTTAATGAGGCACATATAATAATGTGCCTCCATCCCTATTTGTATAGAAAGGTTTGGGACTTTAAATGAGGTGCGTAACTTACAGTTGGTATGTCACATTTAAACATAGTCTAAATTCATATGCAAAGAAATGATATGATTAAGAACAAGTGTTTTATTAATATATGTGTTTGTGTGGATGGATATGTACACATGGCTGTGCGTATGGATCGCCTCAGACATTGGTTGTACATCTAAGGTCTAGGTATGGCATATGTAGCTGTGTATGCTTCAATAGGTGCCCTGTGAGCTTTGACTGCCCGCTGATCTTTTGAACATATATTGGATGTATGTTTCTTTTATCTACTAGGGACCCACTAGATTGTATGGTGATGGAATTCTGCATCTTAGTACATAACTTTGTTATTGTAGGCTTTTTACCAGGAGACGTTTGTCTTTTTGCCTTGGTCACGATTCAATGTCCACCACACTAGGTCAATAGTTCTGACACTACTCACCGTTTGCCGGATGATGGTCTGATTTTTCTTGCGATGCTGTGGGCCACATACAGTTATAATTTTGTAATTAGTGAGCACTTATACTAATGTTGACATAATATATATGTATTTTGAGAAATGTATGTAAAATGTAATTGAAAATGATGAAAATGTGGTTATAATGATGTTTTTTGTAATCTGACTGACAGATCTAGATGCATGTAGAGTTGCCCAGAAGAAGCAGACCCATGGTCCTGCGAAACGCGTCAGTGCATTCCATGCACCAGCATCCTTCAAGTTTTAATAGAATCTAAGTATTGCTAATGGTTATTCCCATATGCTGCTTAGTGTATTTTGTCAATTTTGATGTTATTTATAATAAACAATTTTATCATTATATTTGTGTGTGCTTACCTCAGTGACAACCTCACATCCTTTAATCCTCCCAATCATCCTATGGGAGAGTGGGTTCTCCCAATTCTCATTTCTTTTTTTCTATATACATTCAGGGATGTGGATGTCATCAGTTGTTCCTAGAACAGGTCCAACAATTGTATACAAGTATTTTATTAACCTCCCTGGCGGTATGATTATTTCATATTTTTGATGCTGAAAGCGGTACAATTATTTTGCACAGAATATTGGCGTTTTATATTGTAGGCCTGTAATTCTTAGGAATAATTCACTTAAATCTGTCCAAACAAGAGTCTAGTAGATATCCCGGGTATGATAAAGTTTGAAACACAAAATCATAAATTATAATATAATAAATAACTATAAATAATTATACCAGATAATAATATAATAATAAAAATTATTCAATAATGTAATCAAATCAAAAACACTAAAATTTGCTCAGTTGCAGAATTGTCGCTGTCGTCACTTTCAGTGTTTGATGACGGATCTCCCCACAAATCACTATCGCTCAATTCTGCGAGTGATTCTAATTTATTATCGTTGTTTTCTAGTTGGTCTAAAACCACTTTTGATGTAAAGGGACGGTTTTGGTTGCTATGGACAATCTCCAGTTTCCAGGCAGAAAGAACAGTATATATAATATAAAACTGCATGCAGGCACTGGACAAACCACTAGGGACAAAGGGGATGTGAAATGATTTCATACAGTAATGTAATCTGTAAGATTACAGTGTACTGTATGTATTGTGTGTTTCACTTTTTGAATTTGGTGCCATTCTCCGTCCCTGTGCATCGCAACGCTCGCAGGGAACAGAGATCGGCTCCATGATGAATTGTGCGGAGGACGAGCCGCTCACACTGCGGGGAGACATTGCAGGATCCTGGGGACAAGGTAAGTAAGCTCTTCCTGGACTCTGCGATGCGATCCCGAGTCTGGCTCGGGGTTACCGCTTTTGGTTCTGAAATTCCACCCCGAGCCAGACTCGGCAATACCGCCAGGGAGGTTAAATAGCCTCATCATCAGATTGTGTAAGTATACATCAGGATTACAGCAATTCATATGGGAAAATATATATACATCAATAGTATATGGAATAGAGAGCTGATTGCGTGGAAAATCACAGTGGAATCTCAATGTTGATCCATAAGGGCAGACATTGATATAAAAACAAATATCTAAATGTATGGTTAAAACAGAAACATTGCATCCTATTTTTCTCTACGCGTTTCGTGGACTTCGCTCCATTTCCTCAAGAGTAGGTGCAATCTGTGTATCTACACAAATTATACAAACAACAATATAGTTGGAAAACTGACGGTAAATGTTTAGAAAAACCAGATTGGAATAATGACCTTCATAAATTTTACTTACAAATCAGCTCAGAATGTTAACACATGATGCTAAGGACCAAGGGCTGTCTGGGAACGTCCACACCGGGAACCATGGGAGTGATCCCCGACAATGTCAGGTATAGATGTGAGGACTGTAGCAAAGGTGCAAATCTCCATTTATGGGATAAATGCAGGCTCAGCTAGGAGTCCACAAGAGATTATATGAAAAATATTTGTAATGCACATGAATATATTGAAAGTATATTTGTTACTTAAGTAGTATATATTGTGTGGCCTCTAGTTAAATCCCAGAACCAGGAGAAGAAAAGGTCCATAAGGAGAGTGTATTAGTGTAACGAAATACCCATGTGGTTATATAGGTAGGCTATAAAATCCTAAAGCATATACAATAGAGAATGAGTATATGTGAAAAGTATGTGATTAAGATACCAGAAGTGAAAAGAAAAAAGGAAGAAAAATAAATAAAATAAAAAAGTCAATCCTAACATGTATGAATGAAATAAACTAGATTGCCACCAATTTATTTACCTTGTGTAGACTATAATATCCATGATCCAAAATGTAGAGCCAAGTGTCCCCTGAGAGAGGTGTCAGGTAAGGAGTGTGATCCTCAAAAGTGACGTATATATACCCCCCTCCCCAACCTAAATCTGGGTAACTCGCGCTGGTATTTTACACGAGGAGGTGCCTCATCACTAAGTGTTTGGTGCCAAAAAGTTGAACATAGGAACATGCAGTTTTTATAACACTTTGCAATTATACAGTATGTTGAAATTATTTAGCAGAGTTGTTCCATAGCTGTCTTAGACAAGCATACCTCCCAACTTTTTGAAATGGGAATGAGGGACACCTATTGGCCAAAGCATGCAGCCATAGGACACACCCCTTGCCACGCCCTCTTAAAGGAGAATTGTACAAAAAAACAAGATTGGTTAAACCCACAAGTGCTTTTTTTACCACTACTATTTCTTTTTATAGGCCTTTGGAATTTACAGATGCAGCATTTTAGAAATCAGATGAAATGTTTAGTGCTGGAAAACACTTTTTGATAGATAAAAAGTGCATTTTATATATATCTATATAGATCAGACCAAAATGAGGGACAAATGAGGAGGAATGAGGGACAGAGGGACATTGCTTCAAATCAGGGACAGTCCCTCGAAATCAGGGACAGTTGGGAGCTTTGGACAAGCCACCTTTCTCAGGACCTTGTGAACACCCAACAGTACCATGTATAAGCTCTGTGGTTTCATGATAGGAATATTGGGGAAAATATTTGCCTCAAAACAGAACTTTACATCATGACATAGTATTCAGTATATGTATATTATATAATATTTAGGTGATATTAAAGCCTCCTTTTTTAAAAATTGAAATAATAAACACTTATACTTACCTGCTCTGTGCAATGCTTTTACACAGAGCAGCCCGATCCTCCTCTGCTCGGGTCCCCTGCTGGCACATCTGGCTCCACCTCCACCCGCATAGATTGCCCCCATAAAAATTTCTGTGGGGGCACTTATGCATTCTCGCTCTCGAGCTTTGCTGTCTGCATCTTTTGACACAAACAGCGGGGTTCGGCCACACTCCCTGAACATAGGATTTGAGTGACAGGAGTGGGAGCTACTGACTCCCGCTGCTATCAGTATGCCCAGTGAGGAGGGCAAGAGTCGGGAGAGCTGTTGCTCTTGTACACATCGCTGATTCAAGATCAGGCTCAGGTAAGTATAAAGGGGGGCTGGGGGTAATCTCTCCAACAGAAGGCTTTTTAACTTACCTTAAAGTGATATTAAAGCTTTTTTTTATATTAATATAAATAGACATGTTATACTTACCTGCTCTGTGCAACAGTTTTGCACAGAGCAGCCCCGATCCTCCTCTTTTTGGGTCCCCCGTCGGCGATCCTGGCCCCTCCCTCCTGCCATGTGCCCCCAGAGCAAGCAGCTTGCTCTGGGGACATCCAGGCAGGCTCACTGCCAAGCTGCTGCTCTGTGTGTCCATTCACACACAGAGCCGTGGCTCGGCCCGTCCCACTATCTCCTCATTGGCTCACCGGCCAATGGCTCCCGCTGCTGTCTCAGTCAATGAGGAGGGGAAGTCCCTGGAGAGCCAAGGATCGCTGGAGGAAGATCGGGTTTAGGCAAGTATTGGTGCCCCCCACACTGGAATAGAATGCATGAAGGTAAAAAAAACCTTGAGCCTTTACAACCACTTTAATGCTTTAGAACCACTTTAAAGTATAGGTAAAGCCAAAAGGGATAAAACCCCTATAAAAATGATTTTTTGCAGCGTCCCGCTGGGGAGATTTAATTTTCTGTCGCTGAGACTTAAAGTGGAACTAAATCTGCTATTGTGGAAGAGACATGCACACACAAAAGTGACATCATTTCATGGCGGCCATTTAAAACGACAGAAGGCTGTCACCCGTAAGAACCCAGGGAGAAATGCCAGCAATGGCGAGGGACCTTGTAGGCATCAGACCATTGGAACAAAGGTATTCGAACAAGCATTTGTGCCCTTGGCTCCACTTTAACAGGAGATTAGAGGAAAGTGACGCCCAGTTCAAATCTAACAATTTGGGATCACAGGCGGAATCGCCGCGATTCTGCCTATGATTCCAAATCGCACTGCAATGCTGGCAAAATGCAGCACATATGTCATTCATTTTCAATGCACCTAAAACGCAGTGCGGCAATCACAGCAAATTCCATTGTACAAAGTTTGTCGCTTAAAGTTCCTGCTTCATATTGGGCATCAAGCTTTGCCCATTGCAGTTTGGTGGGATTGCCGCTCAATAAATCACGTGAAAATCGAGGCAAATCTGCACCACATTTTAGCTCCCATTAAAAATGAATGGCACACAAACACATGTGCTGCATTTTGCCAGCATTGCAGAGCGATTTGGAATCCTAGGCAGAATCGCGACAATTCCACCGGCGATCCCAAAAAGCTAGATGTGAACAGGTCCTGAATGAAAGCCCATCAACTGTCATATGAACAGTTGTCCCTATTGGAGAATTTGGAGAACTTTCTCTAATGCCCCATACACACGATCAGAAATTACGTCAGAAAAAACTTGGATGGTTTTTCTGGCGGAATTCCGCTTAAGTTTGCTTTGCCTACACACGGTCACACAAAAGTTCTCTGAACTTTCGACCGTCAAGAACGCGGTGACGTACAACACTACGACGAGCCGAGAAAATGAAGTTCAATGCTTCCGAGCATGCGTCGAATTGTTTCTGAGCATGCATGATTTTTTGTGCATCCGAATTCCATACAGAATATCGCATTTTGGGATAGGAACTTTTTCCGGCCGAAAAATAGAGAACATGCTCTCAATCTTTTGCTGGCTGGAGTTCTGCCAGGAAAAGTCCGATGGAGCATACACACGGTCGGAATTTCTGACCAAAAGCTCACATCCGACTTTTGCTGGCGGAATTTCTGATCGTGTGTACGGGGCATTACTTCTTTCTCTTATGATCTTTCCATTGCTTTTTGTCTAGGTGACAATAGTCAAAAGGACAAGTAGAGAAGATAATCTACTTGTTATAGACACAGGCAGCAAAAAAAAAAAAAAAAAAAAAAAATCTTGACAGAGGGTGACCTTTCCCTACAAAAATGTTTGCTTTCACATACTCTTTAAAGGCCAGTTCACACCACATGCAGTCCAGTGCATTTTTTTTTCTGCATCAAAACGCATGGAAAGTTGGTTATATGGTTTCCAATGGCATAGTTCACACCAGTGGAGTCAGTTCCAGGGTTTTCCAATTCCAGAAAAAAAAGTGTAACATGCTGCATTTTTCCTGCATTGGACTGTACTGAAATGCAGTAAAATGCATTGTAACGCATAAAAAACGCACCAGACCCCAGTACAGTGAAAAAAAACAGGAAAAAAAAAGAAGAAGAATCTGGAATACATCTGGAAACACATTAAAAATGTATCAAAAACTCACCAGAACGTGCCAAAAAGGCATCAAAAACACGCATGCAAAAGTTCACCCAGAACGGATCGGGAGTGCGGTTTTGTAGTGTGAACCAGCCCTAAATGTATTTCAGGAATGCGTATATTTAGTTCTTAATTGATTTTTCCAATGTGTTTTGTATTGTATAAACCCACCACAAAATATAAAGGAACAGAAAAAAGAAACAAAAAAAAAAAAGTGATAGGGACCAAACCAAAAAAATGGTTTTAGTTTAGATACCTGTGACCGTTGGACTTTTATCCTTCTATCATTTTTACTTTTCTCCCTTTTTTCTATGGTATCTACCAAAACAAAAGGGGGTTCCCGTGTAGGCATGCTCCCGAGCGGGGCTGTGTGCATCCATAGATATACACAGAGCCAGCATGCCTTGCCCCAGCTCCCTGCTCATAGGAGTTTGACTGACAGCAAGCAGAACTTCCACTTTTGGGTGGAATGCATTAAGGTAAAAAACGGTTTAGGATTAGAACCACTTAAAGGCTCCTGGTGCATCCAGGGACAATTGATTTCACAAGAAGCTTATTATCTAAAACTTTTCAACTTGCTGCAACTATATTTTTGGCCTATTAGAGATTAGTCAATCATTGTACATTTTGTCTGTGCACATTTTTATCTTTTGGCTTGCATTAGCGTCTAATGTCCTGTAGACCAAAATCAATAACAGCCTGGGTGAGAGCCCATTCAGCACTTGTCAGGTGATTTCATGAATTAATTAAAGCGGTATTAACCGATACAGCCCTGGAAGATTTTACCCTTTTCTTGACCAGAACACTTTTTACAATTTGCGTCGCTTTAACTGACAATTGCGCGGTCGTTCGACGCTGTACCCAAGCAAAATTTGCAGCCTTTTTTACCCACAAATAGAGCTTTCTTTTGATGGTATTTTTATTTTTTGCACTATAAACAAAATAAGAGCGACACTTTTGAAAAAAAAAAAAAAACAATATTTTTTACTTTTTGCTATAATAAATATCCCCTAAAGTTTAGAAAAAAACCTAATTTCTTCATCAGTTTAGGCCAATATATATTCTTCTACATATTTTTGTTAAAAAAAAAAAAAAAAATCGCAATAAGCATATATTGATTGGCTTGTGCAAAATGTATTGTGTCTACAAACTATGGGAAAGATTTATGAAATTTTTAATGAACTTTTATTTTTTTACTAGTAATGGCAGTGATCTGCGATTTTTAGCGGTATTGCGACATTGCGACGGACAGTTTTGAAACATTTTTGGGACAATTGACAGTTATACAGTGATCAGTGCTATAAAAATGCACCGACTACTGTGTAAATGACACTGGTAGGGAAGGGGTTAACACTAGGGGGCCATCAAGGGGATAATCGTGTGTTCCCTCAGCGTGTTCTAACTGTATGGGGTTTGGACTGAGTAGGAGATGAGACATTTTGCTGTTCCTACATAGTAGGAACAAACAACATGTCTCCTCTCCTCTGACAGCACAGGGATTACACACACACAAATTCCCGTGCTGGCGCTCGTGCATGTGATCGCGCATGGCTGGCGGACATGGCTGATCACTTGGTAAAGAGTCTCCGTCAGAGACTCTTTACATAGATCGAGTTGCGGTTTGTCAGACTGACACACCGCAACAATGATCGCCGCAATGCGTGCCCCCCGGGGCTCGATATCCTGATCACGTCATATGACGTCCGGTCAGGATATTGAAACCACTTTGCCGCCGTCATTTTGCTATATGGCGGGCGGCAAGTGGTTAAAGCAACACAGTGCCATATCACAAAAAATGGCCTGGTCATTGAGCAGCCAAATCTTCCGGGGCCGAAGTGGTTAATGAAACCATTCATTAATCCATTAAGAAATACACTCACATTCAAAAGTGAACAGATTCTGGTGCACTGCAGTGAAATCAGCTTAAAATACCACTGACTCCTTAAATGAGAAGCATGGCCAAAGATTTTTTGGCCCTACTTCTCCTATGGATCACAGGAGTTCAGTTCATTCTGTGAAATCACTCAGCCGGTCCAAGCTCTAGCTCTATCCTGACTTTACAGTCGGGATCCACCCAGATGCTTGGAGTATCAGCTGGCTCAGCCTCCCAGCCAACCGCTTTCACGCCTCCAAAGCCCAGTGAAGAAGTGAGAGCTGGAGGGGCAGCACAGAGAGCCAGTGACTGACAGTCATTAGTTTTCTGCTCACTGAAGACTTAGAACCAAGCGATCAGTGGTCTTTGATCATCTGCACTCACCTAGGTGAATATCATTTTTTTTTAAGAACCTATACTTCTCATTTAGGGAACTAAGGCATCTCCATAACCTCTATTCTATTGTACCCAACGCCACCTCCAGTTTGCGTGATGATTTCACTACCTCCGTCTTGATTTCTACCTTATGTTAATCCCTGTGAGTTTCTCTGTGTCCATGTTAAAGTAAACATAAAAATAATGTTTAGGGACCTTAAGTGAACACATGGCCTGGTAAGGCCAATTATTCTATCCCTTGGGACTTTGAGTGAAATTATGGCCTGGTAAGGCCATACATTTCCATCCCTGTCATAATCAAAAGGGGAGAGAGCAAGGGGGTGGAACTTTATATGAGGCACGTGGTTTGCAAAAGAGAAGATTGGTGGACATACTTGGATTTTTTGATGATTGCCATAGGATACAAGCAAATATAACAAGTAGATACACGTAACAATGATATAATGCTAATACAGTACATAAGGTCATAGAATCAATATCACATGCATGGTATAGGAAGCAATAGCCTTCCAGAGTTCATCAAAACCAAAATTTGGGTAAAACTGTAATACATAATAATGCCTGCAAAGCCTATGGCCTCATTGATCCTGAGAAGGGGTATTGAAAATAGTTGGGTAATATGGCGTAAGGCAGCTCTACGCGTTTCGTGGCTGGCGGGCCACTCGTCAGGAGTGAGCACAAGATGTATCTATGGGTAAAAACATTTGGCTTAGATAGTATAAAATGTGCGAACATGGACCATGGTGGGGTTAAGACCCCCAAACCAAATACCTGTTAACTCACTATAGTTCGTATGATGGTGGTGTAGTGCCGGGCACCGCGACCATCCGAAAAATACTCCCAACCGGGAGCCGCGGCAGGCATCTCGTCCGGGGCGCCCCAACAGGCATCACCCAAGGCAGGCATGGGACCACAAGGTGACCTAAGTGTGC
Organism: Aquarana catesbeiana; assembly: GCF_042186555.1. Classification (NCBI taxonomy): domain Eukaryota; kingdom Metazoa; phylum Chordata; class Amphibia; order Anura; family Ranidae; genus Aquarana; species Aquarana catesbeiana. The sequence continues at coordinate 202,196,360 of NC_133333.1, read as the reverse complement.
AGTGAGAGTGAGGGGTGAACCAAAGTTGAACTGCAAAGAAGGGGAGAGCGTGAGGGAGTGAGTGAAGGGAACCATGCTGTGGGAATGGAGTGGATAGTGAGAGCTGACAGCCAAAAGGCTGAACAAGTGTGAAGTGAAGTGAAGTGAAGTGAAGTGAAAAGGGTTGAGAAAAGCAAGTGACCACCAGTGAGAGCGGGGAAGTGAAGAGTGAAGACCAAGGGAGAAGTAGTGTGGATTACTGATAAACGAAAATAGCAGCAGAAACGAAAAAACTTCCGGGTTCGGCCGTCTCCGGGAAGCGTTGGCACCTGGCTCCTCCTACCCTCAAGGGTAGGAGGAACCAGGTGCCGACGCTTCCCGGGGACGGCCGAACCCGGAAGTTTTTTCGTTTCTGCTGCTATTTTCGTTTTAAATGTAAGTTACTACTTATGTCACAATAAACTTTGATTGAAATACTTCACTATGGGAGCATCTCCTTCTTCCTTATTGTCATTCTGGGGTCTGTGTTGAGCGGTGGTGACTACTATAAGAAAGCCTGATCCACGCACACCCTCTGGAGGAGGTGAACAGCTTCTGGACCTTACATATAAGCATTAACCATCTGCTTGACTTGGCCCATTGGGGCCGCCAATTGAGGTGAGAGGCTGAGGGAAACACTTGTGTGCCGCACCAGTTTTTAAGTGAATGAATTCAGCACAAAGTCACCTTACTGGCACGTTACTATTGACTATCTGTATGGATATCAAGAGTCGCATTGCATGAAGCAATATTTATTTGGACTTGATCACATTATATGTCACAGTTTTCTATCTACATTTTTTCAATTTCATTATATTTTTTTCAGGTGGGAGGGGTGTTGATTTTTGGAGTTATTTTTCAGAGTTCGCATTCCTACATGCATGTATTTGCACAATTGTCACTTTGTTTTGCACTTGATCACTTATGTATTAGATGTGGGGTGCAGAGTCGCATTTTTTAATTTAGTATTGTATTGGAGTTTTTCTATGCATCATTCATTCACCAGCATTATTTATTCCTTTTTATACTTTCACATATTGTGTTGTGGACTATTATGCACACTGTATTATTTATTTTAGGAATTGCTATTTATTTATTTAATATTTGTATTCACCAGCATTACCTAATTTTGTTCACATTTTCACATAGTGTGTTATGCACACTGGATGATTTATTCATATATTTCTATCAGGAATGACCACTAGCATTCAACACTCTAGTATAGTTTGGCTGGTCCTCAACGAGAGAAGATAGGAGTGTTTACTGAAGTGCAGTGTTCATGTTAACATAACATGCACACTGGTTCTTATTTACCCTTTGCAGGTGTTTATTGGTTGCTACATCACATATAGGCAACACATATATTGTATATTAAGGTATTATTGAGCTTCATGCTACTTTGAAGTTTTTTCATCATTGTGAGTGGTACACTTAGATTAGCGCCACATACTTTTTTATCATTATTACGTTGTTTATCAGGGTGGGTGAGGACACCTCCTATGTTGGCAGCTGCTCTATTTTTGGTACCATTGTCCATGGTCTCCGGGAGTGTGGTTTTGCGCACTAGTTCTTTGCTATTTTAGTGTGGATTACTGATTACCTATAGTAAGGAAGGGCTGGTGGCAAGAATGGGGAGGAAATTCTAGACTGGCGTGCAGACCAGTGTGTAAGGAAGCCTCGAGTGCCAGAACCTGCTCAGGAGACGCCCATATAGGCGCCGTGACGATGATGCCACCGACGTTACGCCAGCGCAGCAAGATGGAGGGGGGCAAGGCGGGTCGGGCAGCCAATCGGAGGTCCCCCGATCTGCTTGCGAGCATAGCTACCACAGACGTGGGCGTGACAGCGCCCTGAGAGCGCCGCACGTCTAGCATGGGATGCGTGACATTGACGTGCAGTGGCGGTGCCCACGCCCCCCCCCAAGCATCAGAGAGGCCGGGGTGGGGGGAGGCCCAACAGGCACGTCACAGCTCCCGGAAGAGGAGAACAACCCAGCCAGGTTCACACCACCTCCAAAACCGAACCAAGGCATGATCAAATTACATTAAAAAGGGTATATGATAGGTAAATAAAAACAAGAAATTGAATATCAGAATAACATGTGTTGAGTGAGTCTAATGGGAGTGGTTTCATAATTATCAACCAGCTGCTGCACCTGCAGGCCTCTAATGATGAAAATTGCAGGGTCTGCATCCCTTTAGATGTGATTTCCTATTGGGAGTATTTCACCAAAAATGACATTTTTGTTGCAGGGATGCCTGATATCTGACTTGCATCATAATGCAGACTTCTGGGAAATTAAATGAGCCAACCACACAAGCAGGAAATGACATATCTGGGGGGCCTTCTGTACACATTCTCTGTACAGAACACCTCCAGGTAGCTATATATTGCATTTTACAGAAAATTACAGGACTGTAGATTGAAAAGGAAAGGTCAATTTTGATAACATTCAATCACAATATGACTTGCATCACAATTGTATACGCTATATTATTTTTTTTTTCGCTATATTTTTTTTTTACACGAAAGTAGTTTCCCTTTTTTTTTTTAAAGTCCAATGCTATGATTTTGACTTATTTGTCAGGTAGCTGAAAAAGCTTCAAAGATGTGCAAAAGTTACTAGCTTATATTAACTATTCACATTTTTGGTTTATTGTAGTCAAGTCATCCGAGGAAAGATTTGGAAGGGTGGGCATTGGTACCTGCACTTTGCACAGTGTTCTTTGCCTTGATAAGCTTGCTTGTATTTTTCATATTTTATGTAGAAGGTAGCAATTAGAACTTTGAAGACAGAGCCAAGTCAGTATATCAAAATAATTTTAATGTTTGCAATACTGAATGCTATTCAGAATTTACTAGACAGTGGTTATAAAATAACATAGTTATTTGCTACTATTTGCTTCTCATAAAAAGCCAAGCAGGTAAAGGGTAGAATCCGACGGTTGGAAAGATCAGACATCGCCTGCAAAAATAGCAGACCATTCCGTTCGTCAAGGTTACAAGTCTGTCTGTGTAACCAAAGACCTTCTGAAGTTAGGCTAGGTTCGCACTATTGTAGGTGAACCTGCGGCTCACATTTGCATGGGCACAGCAGCCCAATCATTTGAATGAGCTGCAGTATCTGCGGGAAACGCAGAGAAGTTCTTTTTTTGGTAACACGGCCGCATGGAACTGCATGGCGCTTTGGCACCATGCGGTTTCATGCATCCAAAAATGTGCCATGTTTTCCAATGAGTGAGGGTGCTATTAATAATTATTGTCACCCTGTACATCTGCTAAATAGCAGTGCGTTGCGACTGTGGGAAAGTGTGCGATTTACAGGTATTTGTGCACCCGCAAACGTGTGAACCTAGCCTTAGTGCAGACTTTCCTAGTACAGCCAAATACACTCCTGACTGTTAGACATGTGCAGTACATTTCATTCCGAATAACTATTCGGATGAATATTTCGTTATTTTGAGATTCGGATATATCCGAATACCCGAATTACAATTTAAACAAATTTTACCGATTGCTCCGAATAATGTCTGAGTTTCTGAAATTCGTCCAAAATTCGGACTGAAATTCGAATCGAATTTTACATCGAACTTGTGTCGAATTCTAACTGTACACATATTGCTGAAATCAAAGACTGTGGGGGTTATTTACGAAAGGCAAATCCACTTTGCACTACAAGTGCAAAGTGCACTTGAAATTGCACTGAAAGTGCACTTGGAAGTGCAGTCGCTGTAGATCCGAGGGAGACATGCAAGGAAAATAAAAAACAGCATTTTAGCTTGCACATGATTGGATGATAAAATTAACAGAGCTCCCCCTCATTTCAGATCGACCCCTCAGATTTACAGCGATTGCACTTCCAAGTGCACTTTCAGTGCAATTTCAAGTGCACTTTGCACTTGTTGTGCAAAGTGGATTTGCCTTTTGTAAATAACCCCCTGTGTGTGTGTTATTAGAGTACCATTTCAAAATAATGCTGTTTTAGTTAAGCCAAAGGTGATTTAAAGAGTCATTGTAATCATTTGATGAAGATTTTTCTTTTGTTTGTTCACTTTGCCACATTTGAATTGAAAATTTATTTTTTTTTTACGTTTTTGGCTGATTCAAAATGTATCCCTTCGAACGGTTTGAATCGGAAAAAAATGGCAAATTTGAAGAAAATTTTAAAAATTATGATTTCCGAATTGAACGAATCAACCAAATTTAACTAAACTAAATGACTAGATTAACGAATCAAAACTAAACTAATTTTATTGTCATGCACAATAGTAGCATTAAATTTAGGGCACGGACAAAACAAGCATGTGTTTCTTAAAGCACAGTGTAGCAAAAAAAAAAAATTGTCTGTTTTTGGGTTTGAGAGATGAGGAATAATAAAATAAACAGGTGATGGTGAATATATGTCAACAGCCTGCCAGTTGTGTCTAGTTTCCTCCAAATATCAAATAAATCTAGTGCTAACAAACTCACATACTATTTACAAGATACGAGATCTGTATACATTTACAATAAAACCTTGGATTGCGAGCATATTTTATTCTGGAAACATGCTTGTAATACTAAGCACTTGTATATCAAAGTGAAATTCCCCATAAGAAATAACGGAAACTCAGATGATTTATTCCACAACCATTTATTCATAAGCCCTTCAGTTTATAGTCCATATAAAAAGATTATAGCAATGTGATAGGTTGTGTAACCATAAAATGTCCATCCACAAATGGAAGTCTCCACAAGGGGATTAGAAGCAAAATCCAGCAGGAGCTCCAGAGTATAAAAGAGAAGAGAGGCGTCTCTAAGTGTAGCAATATGGTTACATTTAATAAAGATACAGCATTTAGCAACTCACATGGTTGATGATTAAAACAGGCACATCTAATCTGTCCACATAGACCGTCCTCCACACCGCCGGCTCTCACCACTGCCAGTCTGCAATCGTGACCGGGAAGACTACCCTGCAGTAGAGCGATCTGAAAGCGAGACTTGAAGCGCTCATGGAGCGCAGAGTGGAAGGGATGACATCGATATCGGTGCGGAGGACGGTCTATGTGGACAACTTTACCCCAAGATGCCTGCATACTTAGATGTGCCTGTTTTAATCATCATCCATGTGAGTTGCTAAATGTTGTACCTTCATTAAATGTAACCATATTGCCACACTTAGAGGATCCTCTCTTCTCTTTTATACTCAGTTGTGATGTGACGCTACTCTTATATCAAGACGTTGCTTGTTTATAAAGTCAAAATTTATATATATAAAAAAATTGTTTGTCTTGCAATACACTCTCAGACCAAGTCACTCTCAATCCAAGGTTTTACTGCACTTGTATTGCATATGTACCACAATATTCACTCAATTAACAGCTTTTAATGACCTGCCACCACACAAGATTGACAATCTGTTGAAAGCCATCATGAAAAATTATTTCAAATATGCATTTTCATGTGGAAATAAAGTTCACTTCTGGTCTTTACCAACAGATGCCAAACATAAAAATGCTAGTTATTTTGTAATGTATGCCGCATAAATATACAGTTTTAGTGTAAATAAATGTACATTTGTGAATATATATATATATATATATATATATATATATATATATATATATATATATATATACACATACTATATTACCAAAAGTTTCGGGACACCTGCCTTTACATGCACATGTACTTTAATGTCATTCCAGTCTTAGTCCATAGGGTTCAGTATTGAGTTGGCCCACCCTTTGCAGCTATAACAGCTTCAACTCTTCTGGGAAGGCTGTCCACAATATTTAGGAGTGTCTATGGGAATGTTTGACCATTCTTCCTGAAGCGCATTTGTGACGCCAGGCACTGATGTTGGATGAGAAGGCCTGGCTCGCAGTCGTCGCTCTAATTCATCCCAAAGGTATTCAGTCGGGTTGAGGTCAGGACTTTGTGCAGGCCAGTCAAGTTCCTCCACCCCAACAATCACTCATCCATGTCTTTATGGACCTTGCGCTAAACAAGGTTGTTCTTGAAGAATGGAAAAAGATAGATGTTGCAATATGTCTCCAACTTGTTCATTCCATGCCTGGAAGACTTGGTGCTGTCCTTACAAATCATGGAGGTCAAACAAAATACTAGGTGGAGTAATTTTTTTTGTGGGGTGTATTCATTTTTGCATCAACTAATTTCAGTAAAACTGACCATTTTGTAATCTAAGTTATATTATTAACCTTACTTTCATGTAATGAGCTAAACAAATGTTCTATAAAACTCAGTTTTGTCAAAGTTTTGAAAATTGTTCTTGTGTTCATTGAGATATTGATTAAAATATTACTTTTCAAAAGGGGTGTACTCATTTATGTTAAGCACTGAACAGGTAGGTGGTACAAAGCTCCCTGGGATGAGCAGTCTTTCAGGCACAGATACCAAATCCAGTGAGGTAGTGACAAACAGTGCAGTTATATACAAGTCTATATACAGGTGCTGTACAGTGTTCCAGAAAACAAACAGGAACAAAAATAGCCAAACAAAAACCTAGCCGTGTCTCGGCACTAACTGTACAATATTTACAGATCCTAACTACCACGCTGATCAAGCTTACAGCTTGTCAGCTTCCACATACAAAGCTTAATAGCTTTTACCAACCACCTGTTGCTCTCCTAGACAGAAGTTGTCTGAGGTTCCCAGGCCGAGAGCACTGGCTGTCTGTCTCGGGTGAGTTTAAATTACCAAGACCCGAACTGGACCATGGTCCAGAGATGGTCCAGAGATGGTCCAGAGATCCCTGAACGTGTATGAAAGGAGCCTGGGAGACTTTTAAACCCTGAACAGGACTTTTCCCGGCTCTCTCTGGGACGCTCTGCTACTATATATATATAAAATTTCCTTTTATATTACTATGATTTCATACCATCTTGGACCAGGCAAGGTAAGATAACTGGAGTTGAGGAACTGCTTTTAAAAGAGAAGTATGTTTTATTTTTTTGTAGATTCATACTTACCTAGGTGGATGCACATACCTCCCAACTTTTTGAGATGGGAATGAGGGACACCTATCAGCAAAGGTATGCAGGCATAGGACACACCCCTTGCCATGACCCCCATTAAAGGAGAATTGTAAAAAAAAAAACAAGATTGATTAAACCACTACTTTTCCTTTATATTGGCTTTTGGAATTTACAAATGCAGCAATTTAGAAATTAGATGAAAGTTTTAGCACTGGGAAACACTTTTTGATAGATAAAAAGTGCATTTTATATACATCTATATAGATCAGACCAATATGACGGACAAATGAGGAGGAAAGAGGGACAGAGGGACATTGCTCCAAATCAGGGACAGTCCATCGAAATCAGGGACAGTTGGGAACTATGGGATGCAGCATCAGACCGATGCTGCATCTTTCCCCTGATGCCTCTTCACTGAGAACCGAGCCACCGGACAACCCCGAAGGCTCGATTCTCTCACCTCCCTGAGCGGAGAGCTGCTGCCTGTCGATCAGCCACTCTCCTGCTCTGTTCCTCCATACTCACTGGAGTACTGAGTTGTGGAGGGGCGGGGAGCGGCCATCTCAGCAATGTATATTGATGACCTGGTCATAGTTTGGAATGGAGATAGAAATGCTCTTGAAATATTCCTAAACAAATTGAACAAGAATAATAAAAACATCAGCTTGGTACGGAAAATAGATGAAAAGGCAGTAGACTTTTTGTAAACAGTTCAGTTTACTGTACGGACTTACCATCCTTGTCCGACTTATTCCCAATTAACTATTTATTTATTTACACTGTTGTTATATCACCATACCACTCTATTAGTGACCATTTGGCACTTCACATTAGCCATGATTATAGATTATATGTGATTATTTATAGTGTTTTATTTCACTTTTCATGTGGTAATGTTTCTTATTTGTCCCACAGTGATACTATATTCACTTGACATTAGTACACTTACATATTTATTTATTTATTTATTTGTCTCTATTGCTGCAATTGCACTTTTTTCAGAGTTTTTTTCCACTTATTAGATTATTGCGCGAAATCACCTTTTTTTTACATTTTCATTTTTTAATTGGCCACTATTTATTTGGTGCAAACTTTCCCACTGATTACCAATGTCAGGGGGTACTTCTCCACTGATTACTATTGTTAGGGGGTACTTCTCCACTGACCACCATTGCAGAGAGAGGCTTTTTTATTGGATACCTATATACATGTTTTATTGGGGGGCTGGTCTTTAATGTAAATGTAGTGAAAGAAGTTGGGGTTCATAGGACCACACAGAAGTAAGTAGGAGGTAAAAATAGGTGAACTATGTAGGTAACTGGCTACCAGCGGTATCAGAGCCTCATATTAGGGGCACAAAATGCCAGCTGCTGCAGAGATTTCTCTGTGAGGGGCAGGGCACCAAGTGGTAGAGGAACTATATCAAAATGTAGTTATAGGATCCTGTGATATGAAATTACATCCCTGATATAACTGAATCTTGGTGTACATTTAGGGTTTGATTTACTAAAGGCAAAATGGCTGTGCACTCTGCAAGTGCAGTTGCTTAAGGGCTCAGTAAAAAAGGTAACGCTTCACTTTTACAATAAATACTCAGTCACACGCAAGGAAAATAAAAAACAGCATTTTGCTTGCACATGATTGGATGATGGAAGTTAGCAAAGCTCCCCCTCGTTTACCAAGATCTGGAGCAACTGCACTTGCAGAAAAAGACTGTGCGTCTATTTGCCTTTAGTAAATCAATCCAAAAATGTCTAAATTGGAATCTTCAAAGCAAGGTGAAGACAATGCATGGGTCAATGACTGACAGAGACATTTTTAAATAGCCTTTCTTGTCTGATTTTGTGTCCTTGCTCGTTAATCTCATTCTATCTCTTTTTATCTTCCTATGATATATTTTTCTTTCTTTCTTTTTTGTGCTTTGTGGTGATATTTAGCCTTGTCCTCAGTGCCTGGACCAGTTCCAGATCTTTTACACACATTTCAAAATGTATTTGCACACTACTGTGAAATAGACAAACAATTTTACAACTTGCTGGGTGAATCATTCAATTACCTAAGTTCATCATGAGCTTGTTACAAACACCAGACTACAGTGCTTAAAGTGGTTCTAAAAGCTGAAGGGTTTTTTTTTTCATTACATTAAAGAGGAAGTAAAGCCTCTTAAAAAAAAAAAAATACACCCTGCAAGGCAAAGGCATAATGAGCTAGTATGCATAGCATACTAGCTCATTATGAATTACTTACCTGAGATCGAAGCCCCGGCATCGGCCCTCGTACGCCTCCTCCGACGCCGCCATCTATCCCAGAGTGACTTCCGGGTATCGCGGCTCCGGCGCTGTGACTGGCCGGAGCCGCGATTACGTCACTCCCGCGCATGCAAGCTGGTGCCGCCACTAACGGCATGATCGCTGTTAGAAACGGCACGCTCAGTGCGCCTGCGCCCGATGTCTACGACACATGCGCCATAGACATTGGTGCCGCTACTCCTGCAAATATCTCCTAAACCTTTTAGGTTTGGGAGATATTTCTTGCACCAACAGGTAAGCCTTAATGTAGGCTTACCTGTAGGTTAAAGCGGTTGTAATGGGTTTACAACCACTTTAATGCATTCTCTGCATTGGGGTAAAAAAACCTTTTGAGTCCAGCTCCAGCCGCCAGCCCCTCTTATATTTATCTGAGCCCAGTCTCGATCCAGGGATGTGCATGAGAGCAGCAGCTCTCTGGGCTCTCTCCCTCCTCATAGGATCAGAGTCAGCACTGGGAGTAATTGGCTCTCGCTGCTGTCAATTACAGACAGTAAGGGGGGTATGGGGGCATGCTGAGACGTGTTTTGTGTGTCAATGGAGACACAGGGCACAGCTTGGGAGTGAGCCAAGCCCGCAGAAGTGAACCCATTGCAAGTGGCTTGCTATTGTGGGAACTCAATAGGGGGGGGGCAGGAGCACAGGCAGGGGGACTTGAGAAAAGGAGGATCGGGGCTGATATGTGCAAAACCATTGCACAGAGCAGGAATGTAAACATGATAGTTATTTAGAAGAACAAGTGTTTACAATCACTTTACTATGCAAAACCATGAAAATAACTGCTTTGGGTTAATTTAGCACATGGCAACATATTTTCCAAAGACACTGGGGAATTCAGAAGCCACTCTTTATAATTCCCTCACTGCTTAGCACAGCTAATGTTGTTCCTGGTGATAGATTCATGTATCTTTGGCAGACATGCACATAAATCTGTCCCATAGATGTGGGTGATACTGAGGTTGGAGTGAGCATACCATGAACACTCCATCCTCAGGACATGTTTAACCTCTTGCTAGATTGGACGCTCTCAGCAGCCAAAGGAACAGATGACCCATCCCTGGCCCCAGGGCCGCTGGCTAGGAGACTCCCTGGTCAACAGCTGAATTTAAACAAAAGGGAGGGAATGCTAGCTAATGTCATTACCTGAATATGACCATATGATGTCAGGCAGCATGCATTTTTTTTTTACTTTTAGCATTTGGACGGGGAATCTCCCAGTTGGCAGATGAATGGGAGCAGGGTTAAGTCATTGGTTTAGGGTTAAAACGATTAATCGATAAAATCGATAAGAATTGATAATGAAAATTGTTGTCAACGATTTTCATTATCGATTAGTTGGTCTAACGGCACGTACCTTCCTCCCTGCCAGTCCTGCCTTCGTGCCATTGTTAGAATCCTGTGTACAAGGCAGCGGAGCCCCCATATTCTCATAAGAATACAGCGGCGCTCATGTGACCATGCAGGTCCGCCTCTCCCCTCCTCGCTGACGTCAGCTCCCCCCTCATATTCTCAGCCCCGCCCGCTGCTGCCTCGAGGGAATAGAGAGAGAGGCGGGAAGCAGCCGTGAGCGCCGAGCTGCACCTGTGAAGTGATATAAGGTAGCGGCTATACAATATAACAAAGAAAGCTGCGCTGTATGATTATGGTGATCAGAAAATACTGTGACATATAAGTGATATAGCTAACTAGTACACAAGTTGAACATAACCACAAATGAAATGTGCAACAATAAAAATTGAATTAGAAGAAAAAATTATTAATGGCAAAAGTTCTCCAAAAAAGATTTGCTTCACTCTGACGGGCTGTTTTAGAAAGAAGTTCCACTGAGTATACAGTTCTTAATAGTATTCCAGGTGATAATAGCAGGTGACAATTCCTCAACCCTCTATTAAGTAGTGACTTATGGCTACAGCACCAAAGAGGATGTGATGAAGTGCGACAGGAAAGTCCCTCCACCAATAATAATACTGCCACTTACCAGCTTTTTAGATCTCTTGTTTAAGGAGATCATAAATGCCTGTGGCTTTTATCCCCAGCCCCGGGTCTTTGTGCTTGGATAGCTAGATGTTCCCAGATTCTCTACTCAGGGTATCCTCTACGAATGATGTTCACTCATTCCCCATGAAAGGACATAAAGGCTTCCATAGTGTAAATTGTTTAAAAACATTTATTATAAAGATAAATAGTATTGCACTTACATTCTCGCTGTAGACATATAGCGTTTTCAAAGTGTAAAAACGAGCTGGCCGGCTCTCAATAGCTGCCCGTTGCTTCCGGGACTAGCGCGTTATGTGGTGATGTCAGCACGCTGCTCCTCCCTACGCTGTTTTGTCACAGATGACGTCTTCCAGAGTGCCCCTGGAAGATGTCATCTGTGACGAAACATTATAGTTGCAGCTTTTTTTTAAATTGTTAGGATAGCGCAGTGTAATTACCTTTTCTAGGGGCTATACAATACTCTGTGACAACAAGTGCCCCATGATGATAAGTATTTCTGGGGGGGGGGATAGTGTCCCATCATTGGTGTTCCGGGGGTGTGGGTGGAATAGTGCCCCATCATTGGTTTTCCTGTGGGGGTGGAATAGTGCCCCATTGGTGTTCCTGGGAGGGGGAGAGGGGGAATAGTGCCCCATTGGCGTTCCTGGGAGGGGGAGCGGGGAATAGTGCCCCATCATTTGTGTTCCCGGGAGGAATAGTGCCTCATTATTGGTGTTCCTAGGAGGAATAGTGCCCCATTATTGGTGTTCCCAGGAGGAATAGTGCCCCATCATTGGTGTTCCCAGGAGGAATAGTGCCCCATTATTGGTGTTCCCTGGAGAAATAGTGCCCCATCATTGGTGTTCCTGGGAGGAATAGTACACCATTATTGGTGTTCCCGGGAGGAATAGTACCCTATCATTGGTGTTCCCGGGAGGAATAGTACCCCATCATTGGTGTTCCCGGGAGGAATAGTACCCCATCACTGCTGTTCCTGGGAGGAATAAACACGACCGGATACCTGTATATGAAAAGGGACACTGTCATGCATTATAATATTACAGTCCTGTCTGAAAATCTGCAGAATAGTATTTCAGGTCTTTTTTATATTTTTATATATTTTTAATTTTTTATGATTTTATCTGATTATTCGAAACAATAAACGGCCAACTAATCGATTATGAAAATAATCGTTAGTTGCAGCCCTACATTGGTTGCTAAAAAGCTGGCGGCCTGCCACCATCTTAGCACCCACAATCCCTGTGTAAGAAGATGTCACATTCATGACAGCTTCCTACATACATGCCCCACTCTGAGCACTGGCGTTTCTCTGTACCCCCAATCAGAGTATTGATTATAACCGACTTCTTGGGCTTACCAAGTTGTGAATGGCCACGTGGCCCAAAATGGCAGCAACCTCATAGTCCATGGGTGGTTTACCTTTCAGACATCCCAACCTGCAAAAACTAATTTCAGGGAGGTGGCAAACTCATTTCAGGGAGGTGGCAAACTCATTTCAGGGAGGTGGGCGTGGCTTAAACTAAGCTAAATATTGGGCGTGGCTTAAATTGGGTGTGGTTTAATAGAGTCTGAGATGACTTACAGCGGAGGGTGCAATCAGTGGAACATAGGTGCAATGTCAGGCTCCTGGAGACACTGCCTACAGCTCTGTGTGGCTGTACCTCTGTACGGACTGTCAGTTTCAGAGCTGTAGGATGTGTGAATGGACTATGAGTACTCTGATTGGCATCCACTGAAACTACAAATTAGTCTGCTGTGGTGGAAGATGGGACTTGTAGATTAATAATTCACAGAACACTGTGAATGAATGACGGCGGCTGTGTTGGTGGAACCTCACTCACCAGTGACAATTTTAAATGTGACATTGGTTGTGGGGGAGAGGAATCTCTCGCTTCCATGGGGGTAGGGTCAGGGGGTGAGGAGAGTGGGCTGTGCTGGAACATGTTACGTCTTAAATTATTTCCACCTGCTTATTTGGGAATAACACTGGAGTTGGGTTTAGTATAAATGTTGGGATAATTTTATTTTGAATAAAATATATTATATAATACAATTGTATTCCATTATATTAGAAATATAGTTTTTAAGGTGAAAAAATATATAAATAGTTAAAATACAGATGAGGTTTCATTTAAGGTAATGAATGAAGTTGTGCATATACAGATGAGCGTAACTGATTTTACTCCTATAATGAGATAAATACTGCATATTAATTAAACAAATGCAATAAATATACAATATAATAAAAATATGGTTAAAAATATGATTCCCCACTGGGTGGCAGCACAATCAAGAATTACTCTTTATGAAAATAAACCTTGAAATGTATGGACTAATAAAGCCAGCAGAAATATAATACTGAATAGATGACCAGTGGTCAAAACATTTTAAAGGAAAATCAGAAATACATGGGCTGCCGCTGGTGATTTCCTTCTGAAAATGCTAATTGGCAAGCTGAGGCTGTCAGTTCAAAATGTCTCAGTTACTAACACCCACAACAAGTGCATAGATTGAGAGGTCTGACTTTGCTTGTATACATGTTCACAGTCAATGGGGTTGATTTACTAAAGGGAAATATACTGTGCGCTGCAAGTGCAGTTGCTCCAGAGCTTATTAAATGAAGTAAAGCTTCACTTTGCAAAAAATACCCAATCACATGCAAGGAAAATGAAAAAAAAAAACAGCATTTTTGCTTGCACATGATTGGATAATAGAACTCAGCAGAGCTCCCCCTCATTTCAGAGCTTCCCCTCAGATCTGGAGCAACTGCAGTATATTTGCCTTTAGCAAATCAACCCCAGTGACTTAGAAGGTATAATGTACAACGTACGGTGACGTAAACGGGTGACCCCGCCCCCTTCTGGCGCCACAGGGGCTTCTCCGTGGCGTCAGAGGGGGGCAGGGTCACCTGTTTACGTCACCGGGTGGCCCCGCCCTCAGCTATATAACAGCTGTCACCCAGAAGAAGCATTATTCCACGGGAGCCTCCCATGGAGGCAGAACTGTTTCAGCTCTTTTTTTTTTTTTTTTTGCTTTTTTGGTCCATCGAGCGGCGTGAATTTACATCGCTGGACATTTTTATTTATTTTTTTTTTAATAAAGGACTTGCCAGTGCGAGGGCGTTTCCAAGTGATGGCACGAAGAGAGTTAAAGGCAGCCTGGGAAGAGACAGGGTTGCCGCCGTTACTATCTGCATATCAGCACGACTTGCAAATGGCAGAAAAGGTATTATAGAACGGCTTACTAATACTGAAGTAACTGACAGCGGGGAGAGAGAGAGAGTTAACTCAGGGCACGGGAAGCGGAGCGCCAGGAACTTCACCAGTGTTTGCACCTTAGGCTCAGTTCACACTAGGGGCGGCACGACTTGCAGGTCGCCTCACTGAGGCGACCTGCACACGACTGCCTGGGCGACTTGCAAAACGACTTCTGTATAGAAGTCTATGCAAGTCGCCCCCAAAGTAGTACAGGAACTTTTTTCTAAGTCGGAGCGACTTGCGTCGCTCCCCTTAGAACGGTTCCATTGTACAGAACGGAACGCTACTTGTCAGGCGACTAGGTCGCCTGACAAGTCGTCTTAGTGTGAACCGAGCCTTAGAGGAAGATGTTCACTGCACAACGGCAAGTCACAGAACATTTGCAACATCAGAACATCAAGTAGTGAGGGTGAAGGAGTTAATTCAGGACTGTGTGTTCACCACAGGTATGGAAGCTACCATCTACCTTACAGCAGAGCCTGATAATGGTGGAGTGAGTATGTCAGCAGAGACTGGTGATACTGGAGTAGCAGTGGACAGTGGGAGAGTTGACCTGGCTTGTGAGACCTGTTGGGAGGCCGGGAACCCTGATGCTGGAATGTGTGTCACTGTAACATATCAGACTGTTGCTGCGAGTGGGCCGAGGAAAAGAGAGCGCTCGGAGCCAAAATGGCGGATGCTAGAAAGAGCACCTGAGCTGCTGGCGGTGGTGACTTCCAATTAAAGCTGACCGAGCTGCCGGACAGGATACTGACACACATTGGAATGTGAATTTTACAATTTTTGCAATAAGGGTCGATTTTTGTATGTAATTGGGAGTACTTTCACACTCACGTTTATCTCTATCCTTCTCCATTTCTTTTCTCCTCCTTTGTGGAGATGTTATAGTTTCAGGATTTAAAAGTAAACACTAGAATACTTTAGTATCTTGATTCATACACATAGGCAGGGGTTGAGCATAATCCATTTCGTATTTTGAGTAGTTTTTTGTGTTAAATAGTGGAATAGTTCCCTCCACTCAATTACAGGATTTTAACCTCATACACATGATCGAAATTTCCACAGACAAAACCTTGTATTTTTGTCCGAAGGGCGTTGGCCCCAAACTTGCCTTGCATACGCACGGCACACGATTGTCGGCCAACAAACACCGACATAGTGACGTACTACGTTTTTTTTCAGCTCTTTAACGCCACCCTTTGGGCTCCTTCTGCTAATTTCGTTTTAGTAGAAGTATGGTGAGTGTTGATTTGTGCTTTTCATTTCGCGCTTTTCATTTTGCGCTTTTCAGTTCGTCTCTGAACGGCCGTTCGTCAACCAGCCATGTTGCGGAATCGGAGGAGATAACGTGTTATTTATTATTGGCCTTGGAGTTATTGCTTTGACCCAAGTCCAGTCCAGGAACAGGAGGAGGAGGATTTCTTAGACCAAAACTTGGTTGCTTTATTAATCGTGACCAATTATGTCATATGCCTTTGCTGCGGGAGCTCCAGGAGAATAATCTGGATGATTTTCAGAATTATCTCCGGATGACGGACCCCTGCTTTCACCAACTCTTGGCATTGTTGCCCCCCTATATTAAGAAGCAGGACACATGCATGAGGCTTTTATTTTATTTTTTGGTTGAATAATGATTTGGTTTGGTATATATTCTATATTTTTGGATGCATAGAATGCACTTTTTGGTTAAGTTCTATTGGCAGATAGCATGTCTAATTTTATTTGTTTTCTTTTTTTAATGCACAATAAAAAAAATTGTTTAGAATAATACTTGGCTATGTGTTTTACTTCAAATGACAGTTTGGGAGTAGGCAGTTACATTTTAAAAAATACAATGTAAAATTTACAAGGGACACCAACATAGTTGTATCTTTGATCTTAAAAACTACGAGATAATGTTGTTGTGGTAATTTGCACCAAAAAATAAATAAATAAATAAATAAATAAAAGCATAATAATATTATTCTTGATATCTCTAGAAATAAAAAAACCTTTGAAAATTTGTTTGAAATAACTCCATCAGTATCACCAGCAAAGCAGCTTCATTATTATCCCATTAAAGAAGAAGAGAAGAATTTCGAGATCTCATAATTTGCCACGTCACGAATGTTAATTCCCCATTATGAACGCTAGTTTACACGCTTCTGACTCGTCCTTGCTTCTGAGCATGTGTGTTTGTACTTTGGACTTTTGTCCGACGGACTTGTGTACACACGCTCAGAAAATCTGACAACAGACATTTGTCCGCGGAAAATTTTAAAGCCTGCCATCCAACATTTGTCCGCGGAAAATCCAACAACAATTGTCCGATGGAGTGTACAAACGGTCGGATTTTCCGCTAACAGCCTGTCATCACACATTTCCCGTCGGAAAATCTGATCGTGTTTTGAGCCTTGTAGGACTCTATAGTGTGGTTTGTTTGTGTGTGAACTGCAGAACTAGCATTAACCCTTCCCTAACCTGGGCAGATTAGCTAGTTCACTAATATGGTACCTCTGCAGACAGCTGCCTACAAGCTGATCATTTTTATTCACCCCTGCCAGTGTTAAGTGGCTTGTCTCATCCATGTAAACTGATACATTCTGCTGGAGAGCTTGAACTTGTGAAACACAACAGACTTGCTGGCTGGATCACCAGATGAACATAGAAGAAAGAAAACCTAAAAAAGGAAACTAATGCAGCCATCACATCAAACAATTGGTAAGCTGCAATATATTAAATGTTTGCTTTTGGGTTTAATACTGTTTTAAACAATGGGTTTTCCACTTCAAAAAAAGTGGCACATCCATGACTCTGTGGTGGATTTACTAAAGGCAATAGACTGTGCACTTTGCAAGCGCAGTTGCTCCAGAGCTTAGTTGATTCTTCACTCAGCAAAAAATACTCAATCACATGCAAGGAGAATTAAAAAAAAACTGCATTTTTGCTTGCACATGATTGGATGCTGGAAATCAGAAGTTGGCGTGGGAGATCCTATGCGCTATCACTTGTAGATAGGTAAAGGGTACTTCTGATTTAGGCAGCTGCTCACATCTGCTTTATGTGTCCCCACATGTACAAATAGAAAAGCGTGTATGTGGTGCTTTGATTGTATATTGAGTGAATAAATTAAAAAAAAAAAAAAATTAATAAATGGTGTCCAATAGTAATTGCTTGTTCCTACATGCAATAAGTGTTTTACATCTTCTTTTAGTCTTCTTTTACATAAAATAACCAATGAATATTTGCATAATACCAAATAATATATATATATTATATAATATATATATTATAATATATATATATACAATATTAAAGTGCAATTAGACATTAAAGTGCTCCCAGTGTTTGTGCACTAGTAATTTAATACCTCTACAGATAAAAATGTTTGATATAAACCTGTGGGTCGGTGTCACTTTTTATCTGTATATGAATTAAATTACTATTGCACAAACATTGGGAGCACTCTAATGTTTAATAGCACTGTAATATTGTATATATGTGTAGCGGGGGCCGCGGCTCTGCACCTCCCGCCATTCCACCTGCCAGCCGCCGGATGAACACTGACACAGGATTTGAGGGAGGACTTGCCTGCCAGCATCTGCGAGGGGAATTCCCCTCTCCCTCTAATCTCACACACAGGCAGCTGCTTGCTCTGCACCCTCCCCTGTGTTCCTATTGGCAGGAGAAGGAGAGCCAATTAAAGGCACAGTTACAGGAGCCAATCAATGGGACTTTACCAAGCAGCAGCAGCTGCAAAGGACTCTGGAATATGAAGTCCCAGCACGGAGCGGCCTCACTAAAGAGGCAGGACTACAAATCCCAGCGGGCTCTGCAAAGCAGAGGGCTGGCTAAGGACTCCATAATGGAAGGCTGAATCGAGTTCTTCACGAGGCTGAGAAAGAGACAGACATGACCTGAGGGGCTACTGTTACCCGCGGAGGGGATCCATCCAGCCACAGTTCCAGTTCCAGAGGTTGGTGTGTTGATCCTGCCAGATTTTCAGAAGACGGACGGTGACTGACATCCAATCCAAGAGGGGTCCGGGGTGCATCTCCTGGCGTTCCTGAGGGCTTGGGCTGATCAAGGTGGCCAGTTGGGCCTTTCGGGGGAACCTGTTGCTTGATCCTTTGGTCGCAGGACTGGTGAGCAGGCGTTAACCCATCTTTAAAGACATGGTACTCAGGCAACTTTGCCTTACCAGTGCCCACATTTGTAGGAGCACTTGCACCCTGTTCAACAGTCACTATACAGGCATACCCCACTTTTAAGTACACAGTGGGGTTTATTTACTAAAGCTGGAAAGTACAAAATCAGGCTCAGTTCTGTATAGAAACCAATGAGCTTCTAACCTCAGCTTGTTCAATTAAGCTTTGGTAATAAAACCTGGAAGCTCATTGGTTTCTATGCAGAAGGGAGCCTGATTTTGTACTTTCCAGCTTTAGTAAATAAACCCCATTGTGTACTCAAAAGTGGGGTATGCTGTATTCCACTTGCCTACCAGGATACTGCTAGCATCCTACATTCCACTCCGCTTTACCAGGATACTTTCAAGTACCCCTTTGTTTATCCTGCTCAACAGGACACCAAGTGCACCAACGCCAGGATAGCCGGAGATCCTGGATATCTCCATTGTGAGGACCCTTTCTATTACTCTTTCAGCATCAGTAATTTAGTGATTCCACTGATTACCTTTAAAGGGGAACTCTCATGTTAAATGTTAAAGTGATATTTTGAATTTGTGGCCTATTGCCTCACATGTTCATTGCCTGGGTCTGTGATTTCAGGATTTGAGGGAAACAGATTGACCGTTGTTAATTAAGATCTGTTCCCCTTTATGCCTGAGTGCATAGGCCACTCTAGATCTATTTAAGTTGTTTGACTGTGCTATTTTGAAGTCTGCATTTTGGGTTTGATTAACACTATTAAAGATCACAGTTTGCCAATCTTGACTATCGAGTTACCAGATCACTGTTTGTTTGGTTGTGGAAAGTCTCTCAGTAAACGAACTTCCTGTTCACTACATTTGTGTCTGTTTTACTGTCTTTGCAAGTACACAGTTTTCTAGGTGTGCCAGAGGGGCTGAAACAGTTCTTGGGGTTGAGAGGCAGAACCAAACATACTCAAGCGACTCCTACAGGGGTACATATATATTATATATATGCAAATATATATATATATATATATATATATACAGTATATATATATATATATATATATATATATATATATATATATATATATATATATATATTATGCAAATATGCATTAGTTATTTTATGTACAAGAATAGGTAAAACACTTATTGCATGTAGGAACAAGCAATCACTATTGGAAACCATTCATGAATTCATTTTATTTTTAATTTATTCACTCAATACAACACATACACGCTTTTTATTTGAAATCAGAAATGTTTCCCCTCTTTTACTAAGGTCTGGAGTAACTGCACTTCCAAAGTGAACAGTCTATTTGCCTTTAGTAAATCTACCACACTGTCTTCCACCTACAGCAAAGTGTCTGGCCCATTTCAGGTAGTTCAGTTTTTTAGACGTAGCAAAATATAAAACCAAATCTGTTCTTTTAGGCTCTAATCACACTCATGCGTTTTTTGATGCATTTTGCAGAAATGCAGGGAAATTTTTTAACATGGGTTCCTATGGAACATGTCCACATCAATGCATTTTTGTGCCTCTGAGTTTTTGGAAAGGACCGGGGACTTTTTTTCCCACACAATGCTGCGTTTTGCATGTAATAGACTTCAATGGACCCGCATCCAAAATGCAAGAACCGCATTTTTACCGCAATTTGCTTTTTTTTTAAATTAAAATTTTTGACACTGTATGTAGCTGGTTGCTAAGAAGGGGGATGGGAAGCCGGCCGCTGCTTCCTTAACAACCGATGAGTCATCAGCTGTCAGCGGGTTTACCCGCCGAATGTAAAAAAAAAAAAATTGCTGGCTAAAAAAAAAATTGTGAAAAAAAAAAACAGCGTGGGTCCCCCCCCCCAGGTTCATATCAGGCCCTTGGGTCTAGTATGGATTCGAAGGGGACCTCCCCAAATTTTTTTTTTAAATGGCATGGGGGTCTTCACCAAAATCCAAAAAATAATAAAAGAGTATGGGACTTTAAATGAGGCAGGTTCAAACACAAATTTGAGAGTAAAAATAAATATTTTTAATGTACATGAGTATCAAGTTGCGTAACGTTATATATAACAAAAAATTGCTCAGTGCATATGCAGACATTTTAGGAAGTAAATTGCATACATATGAACAGAGTGTAAAACATGATTGCCATAACAGGGGGACAATAATACATATTTCATGAGTATAACTTATAATATACAGTAAAATTCATAAAAATCTTGGTGGAAATGTGAGGGGTTACATCCTCAAAAGCTCGACGCATTTTGTCGGTGAGCCGACTCATCAGGAGCGGATATTGAATATCTGTAAATAATGGAGATGTTCTAAATCAAAAAATGGGACCCATGATATGGAAAGTATTATATGTAAAAAGATATATATAGAGCGAAGAGATGGTCAAATCCACAAACTTACATCCCATTGGAACACTGAACTCCGAATAATCCCGGCGTGCAGGGGTCACCATATCAAGCCTCTGCGGAAGCTGAGGTATAGAAGTCCGCCCATAAGCAACAGGCCCACACCGAAAAACGTCCCCAACCAGGGAACAAATGTAGTATATTGGGTATTGTGCCAATAGTGGCAAGTAAATCTGTAAGGTAATTAAAAGAATTGTATATGATACACCCGGCAGCACTGTCAAGCACAGAGAAAATAGGGATACATGGAGGAAAAAAGGTAAAAAGAGGGTGACAAAAGTGCAGGATGGGGTGTAGGTAGCAATATACCTACTGGATAGTGTGCAAAGCAGAAATAAAGGTGGGATGTAAAAGGGACCAGTGAGAATTCTGAAAGAGTAAGTAAGCAAACACTGGGAGCGTGCTTACAGAAAAGAAACCTATTAGGTGATGTTCATGAGACAACGATACAAGTGTAGAGTGAAAAACGGTGAAAAAGTGGAATATGAATTTTACTATGAATTTTACTGTATATTACAAGTTATACTCATGAAATATGTATTACTGTCCCCCTGTTATGCCAATCATGTTTTACACTCTGTTTATATGTATGCAATTTACTTCCTAAGATGTTTGCATATTCACTGAGCAATTTTTTGTTATATATAACATTACGCAACTTGATACTCATGTACATTAAAAATATTTATTTTTACTCTCAAATTTGTGTTTGAACCTGCCTCATTTAAAGTCCCATACTCTTTTATTATTTTTTTAATTTATAATTAGGGATGGAGGCGCACTACCCCCTTTTCCTTGTGCGCTTCATTTAAAGTCCCAGTATATGGAGATATACATTGCCCCCCCTCTGTTGTATGTTGAAACCGGGATGGAGGCAGAGTTCCTACACAATGGGTAGCATGTAGCTACCCCTTTTATACTCATATATCTACCCGAGGGTTTGATGGGACCTTATAATCCTCAACCTCTGGATGTTATGTACTATTTTTATGCACTTGCGATACGTGGGGTTTTAGATATGCCCCCCCCTTTTTTGTACCGACTTATGCTCCACAGTTTTTTCACCCCTAGTGGATATTGTTCATCGTGCCTGCTTTGCTTTGGTTGCCTTTGTCTTCCATTTCCCGGGAGCTGCGATTCGCCCCTTGCCGCCCTTGCTATTGACGAGTGTCATGGGGACGGATAGCCTCGTGTGTATCGACGCCACACATGCCGCACCAGTGACGTTCTTAGTTGGCGCCGTCTGGTTTCGCGGTTTCTCCATCTGGCTGATACATTGGCGGGATTAGGTCTGGCGCCATTGGCCTGCAGACGCTTCCCGCCCATCATCACGCTTGCGTGACGTTGGTATTGTCCGCCCTATTTGACCGGCCCACCTGGGAGTCCCCATTTACAACTGACCAGATGACTGGCTTGCACTGCTTGATTTACTGCACACATACAACCTATACCTGGTACTACAGGGTAATTCTATATGTCACGGCTTGTTTATATTCCACTTTTTCACCTTTTTTTCACTCTACACTTGTATCATTGTCTCATGAACATCATCTAATAGGTTTCTTTTCTGTAAGCACGCTCCCAGTGTTTGCTTACTTACTCTTTCAGAATTCTCACTGGTCCCTTTTACGTCCCACCTTTATCTCTGCTTTGCACACTATCCGGTAGGTATATTACTACCTACACCCCATCCTGCACTTTTGTCACCCTCTTTTTACCTTTTTTCCTCCATGTATCCCTATTTTCTCTGTGCTTGACAGTGCTGCCGGGTGTATCATATACAATACTTTTAATTATCTTACAGATTTACTTGCCACTATTGGCACAATACCCAATATACTACATTTGCTTCCTGGTTGGGGACATTTTTCGGTGTGGGCCTGTTGCTTATGGGCGGACTTCTATACCTCAGCTCCCGGGAAGGCTTAATATGGTGACCCCTGCACGCCGGGATTATTCGGAGTTCAGTGTTCCAATGGGATGTAAGTTTGTGGATTTGACCATCTCTTCGCTCTATATATATCTTTTTACATATAATACTTTCCATATCATGGGCCCCATTTTTTGATTTAGAACATCTCCATTATTTACAGATATTCAGTATCCGCTACTGATGAGTTGGCTTACCGACGAAACGCGTCAAGCTTTTGAGGATATAATCCCTCACATTTCCACCAAGATTTTTATGAATTTTACTATGAATTTTACTGTATATTACAAGTTATACTCATGAAATATGTATTATTGTCCCCCTGTTATGGCAATCATGTTTTACACTCTGTTTATATGTATGCAATTTACTTCCTAAGATGTCTGCATATGCACTGAGCAATTTTTTGTTATATATAACGTTACGCAACTTGATACTCATGTACATTAAAAATATTTATTTTTACTCTCAAATTTGTGTTTGAACCTGTCTCATTTAAAGTCCCATACTCTTTTATTATTTTTTGAATTTATAATTAGGGATGGAGGCGCACTACCCCCCTTTCCTTGTGCGCTTCATTTAAAGTCCCAGTATATGGAGATTTACATTCCCCCCCTCTGCTGTTCCCCAAAATCCATACCAGATCCTTAACCGAGCATGCAGCCTGAGCATGCAGCCGCCGACCCTCCTCCGATGCCGCATCCCGCTGATCTGTACGCACTGATGTCAAGCATTTCTTAGATAACGATGGGGGCATGACAATCAGGTTACGTCATCCAGTGGCCCTGCCCCCTTGTGACGTCACTGATCCATCATGCCACTACACTTTTTTTGGTGAATGGGTAGGGGTACCCCCTACTCATTCACATAGGGGGGCTTCCAGATTCCGATATGCCCCCCGCACGCAGACCCCGAAAACCACCGGGCAAGAGTTGTTGGGAAGAGGCCCTTGTCCCCATCAACATGGGGACAAGGTGCTTTGGGGTGGGGGCCCCCCCCGCCCCAAAGCACCCATCCCCCCATATTGGGAGCATGCGGCCTGGTATGGTTCAGAGAGGGGGGCGTTTGCCCATCCCCTCCCTTTTCTGGCCTGCCAAGCTGCATGCTCGGATAAGGGTCTGGTATGGATTTTGGGGGGGCCCATGCCTTTTTTTTTTGGTGTGGGGGGGTCACCTCTGAATCCATACTAGACCCAAAGACCTGGGGGGTCACGTTGGGTTTTTTTTTTTTTACAATTTTTTTTTAGCTGGCAACCTTTTTTTTATATTCAGCGGGGAAGCCCGCTGACAGCTGATGACTCATCGGTTGTTAAGGATGCAGGGGCCGGCTTCCCGACCCCTCCTTGGCAACCAGCTATATACAGTGTAAAAAAAACAAAACACAAATCGCGGCAAAATCGTGTGTCCAAAAACACGGCAAGCACCGCAAAAAGCACTGCAGAAACACTCAAAAGCAACATGCATAGATGTGAATCGAGCCTAAGGCCTTGTTTATACCCATGCAGGAAGCAGTTTGCATATTCCAGGTGCATTTTACATTTATTTAATACACAATTTTTGATCCACTGAAGTCTATGGAACCAAAAACCAGACAAAAGTCCCCTGCCCTTTCCATAAAATCCACAGATGGGATCGTGACCCATAGGAAACGTGTTTCTGCAAAACGGAAGAAAATGCATAGGTGTGAACGAGGCCTTATTCAAAATCTCTCCAATCACCTCCAGCAAAAAAAAAAGAGGTGAGTCTAGTCTGAGTTGCAAATTTGGATCACTCTATCATGTTCTGTGTACATTTTTTTATATAAAAAATGTTTTTTTTTTTTTTTTATATATATAAATTACCTGAAGAATTACCCGAAGAAGAAATATGTTAGAATTTGCCCTTTGGTTATGTCTGGCCACAACTTAGTTGAACGATGTAATGGGATGTTTGTAAAATAAATATCTTTCTCTAAGGTGATGTAAATCCAACAAGAATTTTCTGTTTGACAGAACACATACTGTAGTAGAGTTCTAAGAAGCGAACAAATATGATGTTTTTATTGAAACAGAAATAAATATTTTTTTCTAAATTTAAGTTTTTTGTGTTTAATGTACTATAATAGTGTCTTTCTGGCTTGGAATACAATTTGTAATAATCTTATGAGATTGTACCACATGAAAAATCCTGTCCTGATCCTGAAGAAGGTGGATGGTAATTTCTGCAGAATGCAATGGATGACAAGCAAGAGGATTTCCCATCCTACATGTACAGACTTTAATTTTGTGGACCAATGCCTAGGGCAGCATACACATTAATGTATTTTTTTTCACTCTTCAAAAGGACTGTTTTTTTTTCTTTTTGTGTGTGTGTGTGTGGATTTATTTAAAGACATTCATTTGATTTGTCATTTTTGACTCGTTTATTGTTTGAATTTATGAGCGCTACTGTTGAATACTATATATATATATATATATATATATATATATATATATATATATATATTAATATATTTATGTTTTCACCTTATGTTATGTTTTTTGTGATTGTAGTAACAGCACTATTATCTTCATAAGCGCAGTGCACTTGTATTTGATTTTATGGTAACATTCTCCTTATTTGATCCCCAACTCTGGGCATTTGTGGCTCAATTCAACAAAACAACTGTAGGTGGGAGAGGATGCAGGGGATGCCAAGAGGTGTTGCCAGGCTCTTTATAGTATAGGAATTAAAGCTGAAAGTGATTCTAAAGGCAGAAGATTTTTTCTTCATGCATTCTAAAACCTCCAGTGTGCAGGTCCCCCCTCAGACCCCCCTAATACTTACCTAAGCCCAATCTTGATCAAGTGATGTGCACGAGAGCAGACGCTCTCCCTGGTCTCTTGCTCCTCATTGGCTGAGGTACAGCAGCAGAAGCCATTGGCTCCCAGTGCTGTCAATCACAGCCAATGAGGAGGGAGCAGGGGGCGGGACTGAGCAACGCTGTCTGTGTCTTATGGACAAATCGGCTCGCTATGGGGGCACCCGGCAGGGGGAAGGAGCCCAGAGCACCGGCAGGTAATCCAAGAAGAGAAAGACTAAAGCCCCATACACACGATAGGACTTTGTACAAACTTTCCCTTGGATTTTTGTACAAAGGGCGTTGGCTAGAAGTTTGTCTTGAATACAGATGACAGGACTTTTCCAGCCAACTTTCACCAAATCACGTGGTTTTTCAGCTCTTTACCACCACCCTTTGGTCAACTTCTTTATTGTTGTCTGATATTGTGTCAATCTCGCCACTTTTATTGGCGAGATTGACACCTTGCAAGCCGGGTTCACACTGGTGCGGAGATCCATCTTGAATCCCCGCCAATGCCAGGCACTGTGTTTGGTATGAATCTTGAGGGGGAACTCCACGCCAAATTTTAAATAAAAAAACGGCATTGGTTCCCCTCCAGGGGCATACCAGGCCCTTAGATCTGGTATAGATTTTAAGGGTAACCCCCTACGCCAAAAAAACGGAGTGGGGGTCCCCCCAAAATCCATACCAGACCCTTATCCAAGCACGTACAAGCCTGGCCGGTCAGGAAAGGGGGTGGGGACGAGCAAGCGCCCCCCCTCCTGAGCCGTACCAGGCCGCATGCCCTCAACATGGGGGGGTGGGTGCTTTGGGGGAGGGGGGCGCCCTGCGGGCCCCCCCACTCCAAAGCACCTTGTCCCCATGTTGATGAGGACAAGGGCCTCTTCCCGACAACCCTGGTCATTGGTTGTCGGGGTCTGCGGGTGGGGGCTTATCGGAATCCGGAAGCCCCCTTTAATAAGGAGGCCCCCAGATCCTGGCCCCCCACCCTATGTGAATGAGTATGGGGTACATCGTACCCCTACCCATTCACCTAGGGAAAAAAGTGTCAATAAAAAACACAGTACACAGATTTTTAAAGTAATTTATTAGGCAGCTCCGGGGTCCTCTTCCGACTTCGGGGGTCTTCTTCTGACTTTGGGGGCCCTCTTCCGACTTCAGGGGTCTCTCCAGCGTCTTCTCCCGGTGTCCGTATCTTCTGCCGGCTCCACCGCTATCTTCTGCCGCTCTTTTGCCAGCGGTGGCCTGGACTTCTGGATCGTCTTCTTCCCTCTTCTCTTCCAGAGATGTTGACACGATGCTCTCTCCAGCTGGAATGCTCTCTGAGCGCTCCGCAACGGACTTATATAGGCGGTGACCCCGCCCCCTATGACATCACTTCCCGGGGCATGCTGGGACTGTGAGGTCATAAGGGGGCGTGGTCATGTCATCCTATGACCATGCCCCCTTCTGACATCACAATCCCAGCATGCCCCGGGACTGTGATATCATAGGGGGCGGGGTCACCGCCTATATAAGTCAGTTTCAGCCACTGAGAGCCTGAGCCTGTTGCTTCCACCCCCTACACAGCCCGGCACTCCAGTGAGCAAGGAGGGGGCAAAGCAGAGAGCTGTGACTGACAGTCACCAGCTCTCTGCTCATGAAGCTCTGAGAATCGAGTGATCAGCGGTGTTAGATCACTCGAGTCTCAGTGTTAGAGCCAGTGGGGGGCAGATGCAGCATCAGATCGATGCTGCATCCACCTAGATGAGTATTATTCTGATTTAAAAAAATCTCATACATCTCTTTTGACTTTTTTAGCTCTTCTATTGGATTGGACTACACGGGCCAGCTTTGACTCCCCATGTGCATCAACAAGCCTTGGCCACCCCTGACTCTGTTGCCGGATCGCTGGTTTTCCATCCTTATGCCCCGTACACACAATCTGAAAATTGGATGAAATATTCCACTTTCGCCGCGATCATATGATAATCGGATCGTTAGTACAGAGCTTTTGAGAGCCGATCACGACAGTTCATCCGATATTATTCGATCGGACAAGCACGAAAATTTTCCTCATCCGATACCAGATCGGACAATTTTCATTTAGTCAGTACAGTTGTCGTCCGAAAATACAATACGAATACACTACATCACATGACATCACTTCCGATTTTTTTTTCTGTCGTACGAGAATTTTCATGACTTTAGTAAACTATTTAATTTCTACTTGGAACAGTAAGCGGAAAAAGTCGGACGATCTGTCGTCCGATTTTCGGATCGTGTGTACCGGGCATTGGACCACATTTAATAAATCCTGACCACTGCACTGGGAACATCCCACAAGAGCTGCAGTTTTGGCGCTGCTCTGGTCCAGTCATCTAGCCATTACAATTTGACTCTTGCCAAAGTCCCTCAAATCCTTATGCTTGCGCATTATTTTCTGCTTTCAGCATATCAACTTCAGGAACATGATGTTTACTTTCTGCCTAACATATCCCACCGACTTTTAATTACCATTGTGTAACGAGATAATTAATATTATTCACTTTATCTGTTACTGATCACAATATTATGGTTGATCAGTATATATATACGGTATCTATATAGATATATCTATATAGATATAGATCTATAGATCTATATCTATAGATCTATAAATATAGATCTATATATATATATCATGCATTTATTTTTTTTAATTTTTTAATTCATAATAATAATAATTAATTATTTAAACTAGCTTTGTGTATATGTAGCGCTGGTAGTGGGTTATCTGTTTCATACATAGTCAGATTTAGCCTCTGTTCCAGTTTGGCTGTGTTGCATGTAGTTTCACACTGTGCCTGTAGGTGTCGTTGTCGCCATAGGTCGGTGTTGGAAAGGCAACGCGCTGAAGCGTATGAGTGCTCTTCTGTCCTGGAGATAACTCGGTGGAGGTGGTCCTCAGAGTTGCATTCTGGGAGAGGGTATTTATGGGACAGACGCCATGTTTTAGGGTTCTTTTATTCGTTCCACCTGCTGGCCCTCCTGGCCGACAGGTATGTGTTAGGAGTACTACCGCGTGGTCCTCCGACCGGGAGGACCACGTTGCTGCATCGTGTGGGTGGGCCCTGAAGCCTGTCTGGGGCCTACCACAGCAGCGAGGGAATGGCCTTGTGCTGCCTGTCCTACGGGAAGAAGCTGGACAACTGAGAAGATCCCAGGGGAGGACCCGTCATGGAAGGATCATGCAGAATGCTGGTCTGGAGAGGGGCCTGGTGACTCAGTTGGAGGACGCATCCTAAAGTCAACCTACCGCATAGTACTGCCGGGTCGGCTTAAAGGTTCTAGTGCTGTGTTTGCTATCCATCATAAACCATTGCATCCTGTGGCAGAGGATCGTACGGGTTTCTATTCCATTCAAGTCTGTGGCAGAGACTTTTGTTCGTGCTGCGTGCCGGTTGCTAGGTTAGTGAGAGAAACCTATCCGGGCGGGCAAAGATTCAACTCTAAAAGGAGAGTACATTCATCTACAAGATTCCAATTCCTTCTACCTCTTTCCTGCTACTTCCTTCAGTTACTCTTTATTAAAGCATTGGAAAAGATACTCAAGTGTCTGGTGTCTACACTGTCTGGTATTAAACTCAACGGGACCCTAGACCCGGTTCTGGTGAAATTGAGGTAACAAAGGTGACTGTAACAGCCCGCTTTAAACCAGCAGCTCCACCGTGAGTTATTGCTACATATATATACTGTATATATTTATATATATAATTTTTATTTTTTTTACATATATACAGTATATATACACAAAACTAGTTTGAATAATTCATGAATTAAAAAATAAAATAAAATAAATGCATGATATACTTTGGTGAACCACATATAGGAAGCTTTAATGAACTGATCGAACTGGAAAGTCAAGTACTGTACTTTATTGTATATGTGTCAGATGTTTTAGATCACAGATGTGCCCTTTAACACCAGCTGGTGGGAAATCTATCTGATTGATACCTTCTGTCATAAAATGGACATTAAACATCTCTTGTTAAATTACAATCTGTTGCCAGCAAAGGGGCTCAGGCTCAGGGCTTGTCACAGCTATTGACTGACAATAGCACACAGCTAATCAGCAATACTTTAAACCTGCCATTTATATCACCTCTAAACTGCTCAAACCACACGAAGCACAGGAGAAAATGATTCTAAATGCTCTCATTGTACAAAATACGTACGCATGGCGGGTTTCAATGAGACAAATAATGGACTAAATGTTACCTGAGATATGGGACAGATGGCAGCCAGTTGTACTGATATACACCTCTGTTTTTTTATTTGTAATTACTAGAAAATGCTAGGTTCAAATAACATAATAAAAACCTGCTAGTACACTCTTAGTAATGGTTTAAGAGGAACTTAAAGATCAAAATAATATAAATAGCAAAAACAAGAAAAAATGTGGCTGTATTATATGACGCACTCAAGCTGGTATATAAAGCTAGTAAATGTCAAATGTATCCTGATTGGCTGATATCTTCCATCCCCACTTTCCCTTCCTCTATGAGCCCTGACTGTTTTTGAATGAATTGATAATTCATACATTATAATACAATACTACAGATATAAATAAATACCACAGAAAAGAGAAAAAAATGATTATTTATTATTTACGGAGGCTAAATTGAGAAAAGTTGTGTCTTTGTGCCCTCTTGTGTTTTTATAGGGAATTGTTTTATCAGTTATTGTCTAAATAAAGTTCTGCAAAAAAAGCAATGCATATTAGCAACTTTTTATAGTCAGAGATGGGCACAGAGCAGTTTTGTTTTTTAAGGATTCTGACAGCAAATAGCATCTTTTTGATGCTATTTTATTCAATGCCAATTTATAAAATCAACATATATACGGTGGTTCAGTAACATACCTCCCAACTTTCTGAGACACCTATCAGCAAAGGTATGTAGGCATTGGACACACACACCCTGCCACACCCCCTTAAAGGAGAATTAGGGCCAGTTCAAACCATAGAAACGCAGTCCGGATGTGTTCCAGATGCTTTTCTGCATGCGTGTTTTTGATGCTTTTTTATTCATTCCAGTGTGTTTTTGATGTGTTTTTGGTGTGTTTTTGATGCAGTCCAGTGCATTTTCCCCCCTCTTTTTTATTAACCTTAAATAAGGACATGTATGTTCCAGTGCATTTTTGATGCATTTTACAGCTGTCCAGTGCAGGAAAAATACAGCATGTTCTACTTTTTTTTCTGGAACTGGAACAGACTAGAACTGCAAGCATTGGTGTGATATTGAAAACCATATATTCTACTTTCCATGCGTTTTTGATGCAAAAACAAATTTCACTGGGCTGCATGTGGTGTGAATTGGCAATTATACAAAAAAAATGATTAATTAAACCCACAAGTGTTTTTTTCACCGCTACTATTCCTTTATACTGGCTTTTACATATGCAACAATTTTGAAATTGGATGAAAGGTTTAGCACTGGGAAACACTTTTTGAAAGATAAATAGTGCATTATACAGTATCTCACAAAAGTGAGTACACCCCATCACGTTTTTGTAAATATTTTATCATATCTTTTCATGTGACAACACTGAAGAAATGACACTTTGCTACAATGTAAAGTAGTGAGTGTACAGCTTGTATAACAGTGTAAATTTGCTGTCCACTCAAAATAACTCAACACACAGTCATTAATGTCTAAACCGCTGGCAACAAAAGTGAGTACACCTCTAGGTGAAAATGTCCAAATTGGGCCCAATTGGCCATTTTCCCTCCCCAGTGTCATGTGACTCATTAGTGTTACAAGGTCTCAGGTGTGAATGGGGAGCAGGTGTGTTAAATTTGGTGTTACCGCACTCACTGATCACTGGAAGTTCAACATGGCACCTCATGGCAAAAAACTCTGAGGATCTGAAAAAAAGAATTGTTGCTCTACATAAAGATGGCCTAGGCTATAAGAAGATTGTCAAGACCCTGAAACTGAGCTGCAGCATGGTGGCCCAGACCATACAGTGGTTTAACAGGACAGGTTCCACTCAGCACAGGCCTCACCACGGTCGACCAAAGAGGTTGAGTGCACATGCTCAGGGTCATATCCAGAGGTTGTCTTTGGGAAATAGATGTATGAGTGCTGCCAGCATTGCTGCAGATGTTGAAGGGGTGGGGGGTCAGCCTGTCAGTGCTCAGACCATACGCCGCACACTACATCAAATTGCAAGGCTGTCGTCCCAAGAAGGAAGCCTCTTCTAAAGATGATGCACAAGAAAGGCTGCAAACAGTTTGCTGAAGACAAGCAGACTAAGGACATGGATTACTGGAACCACATCCTGTGGTCTGATGAGACCAAGGTAAACTTATTTGGTTCAGATGGTGTCAAGTGTGTGTGGCAGCAACCAGGTGAAGAGTACAAAGACAATTTTGTCTTGTCTACAGTCAAGCATGGTGGTGGGAGTGTCATGGTCTGGGGCTGCATGAGTGCTGCCGGCACTGGGGAGCTACAGTTCATTGAGGGAACCATGAATGCCAACATGTACTGTGACATAGTGAAGCAGAGAATGAGCTCCTCCCTTCAGAGATTGGGCCGCAGGGCATTATTCCAACATGATAACGACCCCAAATACACCTCCAAGATGACCACTGCCAGGGTAAAGGTGATGGACTGGCCAAGCATGTCCCCAGACCTAAACCCTATTGAGCATCTGTGAGGCATCCTCAAACAGAAGGTGGAGGAGCGCAAGGTCTCAAAGATCCACCAGCTCGGTGATGTCATCATGGAGGAGTGGAAGAGGACTCCTGTGGCAACCTGTGAAGCTCTTTATGTAGAGCAACAATTCTTTTTTTCAGATCCTCAGTTTTTTGCCATGAGGTGCCATGTTGAACTTCCAGTGACCAGTATGAGAGAGTGAGTGCGGTAACACCAAATTTAACACACCTGCTCCCCATTCACACCTGAGACCTTGTAACACTAATGAGTCACATGACACTGGGGAGGGAAAATGGCCAATTGGGCCCAATTTGGACATTTTCACCTAGAGGTGTACTCACTTTTGTTGCCAGCGGTTTAGACATTAATGACTGTGTGTTGAGTTATTTTGAGGGGACAGCAAATTTACACTGTTATACAAGCTGTACACTCACTACTTTACATTGTAGCAAAGTGTAATTTCTTCAGTGTTGTCACATGAAAAGATATAATAAAATATTTGCAAAAATGTGAGGGGTGTACTCACTTTTGTGAGATACTGTATATACAACTGTATATCAGACAAAAATAAGGGAAGGAAAGAAGGGCAGAAGGACTTTGTTCCAAATCAGGGAAAGTCCCTCAAAATCAGGGACAGTTGGGACCTACGTACTTATCTGTTCTGTGCAATGGTTTTGCACAGAGCAGCCTCAATCCTCCTGTTCTGGGGTCTCCCTCTGGCACTCCGGGCTTCTCCTCTTCAGCAGGTGCCTCCATAGAAGGCCGTTTTCTATGAAAGGAACTTGTGCGGGTTCGCTCCCTTCTGAGCTGTCTTGTTTGCATCCATTGACACAGACCAGGCAACGTGGCCCCTGCCCCTGCTCCCTTATCACAGCCATCTCCCCAAGCTGGAATTTTACTTGTACTGTGAATGGAGATAATTCCACCCACAGTCAGACATTCCAAACTGCAAAAACTAATTTCAGAGAGGTGGCAAACTCATTTCAGGGAGGAGGCGCTCCGCACCACCCCCCCCCCTCCCCCACACACACACACCAATTTAACACAACTAGAGGATGAACTGATTTGTCTTGTAAGGGGGCATCTCTTGTCCTTCCTCACTTTGCAACTGCCTCCTTGCCAGGTACCCAGGGCTTTTTTTCTCAGAGAATAGGTTCAAGAAACCTTTTCAACTCACCCCTTGTCTTCGCCCCGTATCCACCTCTGAGCAATGTCCTTTGATTCCATCCTCTACCCACCTTCCAGTACGGCCCTTTTTAGAGAATACAGAACCAAGTATCATTTTGTGATGCTAAGTAATTTGTATAGATTTTATTAATAAGTATTAAGATATACACCCTTCTTTCAACAATACATCCCCCCTTTCAACAATGGACCCCCTGCAAAATGACCCTCCAGTAAAAAAAGATCCACCCTAGTAACAACAGATCAACCCCAGCAACAATAAACCCCTGTCAGCAACAACAGATCTCCCAGCAGCCAGCATCAATAGACCCTCCAGCAGCCAGCAACAATAAACCCCTCTCTTATCAGTAGATCGCTCCCAGCAATAATTGGCCCCCAGCAATGATAGATCCCCCATCAGCCAGCATCAATAGACCCTCCAGCAACCAACAACAATAGACCCTTCCCTCAACAGTAGATTCCTCCCATCAACAATAGATCTCCCAGCCTCCAGCACACCCCAGCACCCTTTGCCATTACATACATTCAGGGCAGGAGGTGCCGTACCTGCGTTCCCCCACGTTCCTGCTGAAAAAAAGCCCTGCAGGTACCCAATAAAAAGCTCTTCACCTGGGAGGTGAATTTCAGTGTTTCTTACATCTAATTCCTGAATGCTTTGTTCTCTCAATACCTTCGGCTTTATAAATCTGCTTGCCATGGCATGCAGGAGCTCTTGCACACTCTGATTCAACTTGAAGAGGCTAGGTAACTTGTTTTGAAAAATCAAATTGAATTTGTCAAAGCATTGTGTGACATTATGGAGAAAGCATGCACATAGTTTCATTTGGGGTGCTTTCAACCTTTTCTGAATATGAGCTGACTTTTGATTCTCACTGTTTGACTCAAAATATGAAAGAAAAGCTGGCCATTGGTGGAGCAGATGGTTCAAACCTTTTCCTAAAGAAAGCCAGCATGTAGGAAAATGCTTTTGGACTCTCTGCTGGGCAACATTGCAGAACTCTTGAAACTCTTTTAGGTCTTCTCTTCGTTTGAAACTTTTCTCAAAGTAGTAGTATTTGTCAATGAGCAGTTCTTCAGGTGACACTGAGAGCTGTGAGACTATGAGGGGCCTGTGCTTTCACTCTTGACAATACAGAGTTGTTTTTGCCAATCATCACAATGCAGTTGTCACTGCTAAGTCCTACACAATTAGATCATTCAAGGCCTTTGTCATGTATGGATGGTGCAATGCAGTTGAATATGTTTTGAGCTTTGTCATCATTGCACACTGGCATGTCTACAAATCCAACTGTCACCTTATTCAGTGTTTCATTATAGTACCTAGCTAAAATGGAGCATTCCTTCTCACACATGATATTGTTGCTTTCGTCGACCAAAATACTGTATGGCCTTTTTTCTGTCTTGTACAGATTCTCTGAACATTCAGGCCATGTTCACAATAGCTGCTGTCTTGGTTGATGAACAGGCATAGTTTTTTGCTATATCTGAATCTGGAAACATTTTCCTGAATAGCTTGCCTGTGTGCTTACACACCTGCAATGGCAGGTTATTCTCAACAATGAAAGATGTAAAGTACACCTCAGCTCTAGTGACCTTCTCTGTCAGACTTTGGTTTTCTGCTGAAAAGAACTGTGAAATGCTTGAGCAACCTTCCCTGCGTTTAGCCTCCCTAATATGTTGTGGTGCCCAAATAATAATATACCAAACTTAGATTAGGTGAAAATCACAAAAACTAAAACCCCATTCACACCGAGGCGCTTTTCAGGTGTTTGTGCACTAAAAAAGCATCTAAAAAGCTCCTGAAAACTTTTTCCCATTAATATCAAAGGATGTTTTCACATTGGGGCGGGGAGGTGAAAAAAGTCCTGCAAGCAGAATGTTTGGAGCGCTTAAAAAAGCACCTCAAAAACGCCCCTCTCCATTGAAATGAATGGGAAGAGCTTCCAAAGCGCCTGGAAAGCGCACGAAAAGAGCTTCAAAAACACCGCAAAATGATTCTTTTGAGTCACGTGACCTTAACAAAAGCGCACTGCTAACGCTTCAAAAGCGCCACAGAATCGCCCAGTGTTTTATGGGCAGTTTTCAAATGCCTCAGTGTGAAAGGGTCTTAATATGTATGTAATACATACTTAGTTTTTGTGATTTCACCTAATCTAAGTTGGGTATATATTATGCAGATATAACATTAAAATATGTACTTACACTGTTTCGTATTTAATATATTATACTGTATTATCAACTCGTGCATGGATACATCATTTTTTTATTTAATAAATAATTACTTTACACAACATGTCTGGTTGGCCTCATCACCCTAGACTCAATACAGTAGCTCCTTATATAACAGCCAGTTAAAGTGGAGTTCCACCCAAAAATGGAACTTCCACTTTTTGGATTCCCCCCCCTCTCCGGTGTCACATTTGGCACTTTTCAGGGGGGAGGAGGGAGCAGATACCTGTCTAATACAGGTATTTGCTCCCACTTCCTGGCATAGATCACCGCTGCGCTTGCGGTGACCTACGCCACTTCCGGCGCCTACAATCTCTTCCACCGCTGTATTCTGTGAGACACAGAACACAACAGGGACCAGAGAGGACGCGCAGCGCGACTCGCACATGGGCAGTATGGAACCAGGAAGTGAAGCCGCACGGCTTCACTTCTTTATTCCCTTACAGAGGATGGCGGTGGCAGCAGCGGAGAGCCGATGGAAGGATCGGCTTCAGCTGCCGACATCACGGGCTCCCTGGACAGGTAAGTTTCCTTATATTAACCACTTCAGCCCCGGACCATTATGCTGCCTAAGAACCAGAGGACTTTTTCCAATTTGGCACTGCGTCGCTTTAACTGCTAATTGCGCGGTCATGCAATGCTGTACCCAAACGAATTTTGTGTCCTTTTCTTCCCACAAATAGAGCTTTCTTTTGATGGTATTTGATCACCTCTGCCGTTTTTATTTTTTGCGCTATAAACGGAAAAAGACCGAAAATTTGGAAAAAAAATGATATTTTCTACTGTTTGTTATAAAAAAATCCAATAAACTCAATTTTAGTCATACATTTAGGCCAAAATGTATTCGGCCATATGTCTTTGGTAAAAAAAATGTCAATAAGCGTATATTTATTAGTTTGCGTAAAAGTTATAGCGTCTACAAACTAGGGTTCATTTTCTGGAATTTGTGCCACCTGGGCATTCCATGGCCTCCAAAACTGTGATAGGCAGTGAAGAGTGAAATCAAAAATGTACGCCCTTAGAAAGACTGAAGGCAGAGATTGGATTTCGGGGGCCCGTGTGCGGCTAGGCTCCCAAAAAGTCCCACACATGTGGTATCCCCGTACTCAGGAGAAGCAACAGAATGTATTTTAAAGTGTAATTTCACATATTCCCATGGCATGTTTGAGCAATATATCATTTAGTGACAACTTTGTGCAAAAAAAAAAAAATTGTCTCTTTCCGTCAACTTGTGTCACAATATAAAATATTCCATGGACTCGACATGACTCTCAGCAAATAGCTTGGGGTGTCTACTTTCCAAAATGGGGGGGTTTTGAACTGTCCTGGCATGTTATGCACAACAAAGCCCTTTCTGACACTTTTTGTTTACATGAAAACATTTTTTTTTTTTGCAAGAAAATTACTTTGAACCCCCAAACATTATATATTTTTTTAAAGCAAATGCCCTACAGATTAAAATGGTGGGTGTTTCATTTTTTTTTTTCACAGAGTATTTGCGCAGCGATTTTTCAAACGCATTTTTTGGGGAAAAAACACACTTTTTTAAATTTTAATGCACTAAAACACACTATATTGCCCAAATGTTTGATAAAATAAAAAAGATGATCTTAGGCCGAGTACATGGATACCAAACATGACATGCTTTAAAATTGCGCACAAATGTGCAGTGGCAACAAATTAAATACATTTTTAAAAGCTTTTAAATGCCTTTACAGGTTACCACTTTAGATTTACAGAGGAGGTCTACTGCTAAAATTACTGCCCTCGATCTGATGTTCGCGGTGACACCTCACATGCATGGTACAATTGCGGGGGGGGGGCTGCAGGGGTGCTTTTTTTTTTCTTTATTATTTTTTTGCTTTTTTATCTTATTTTTAAACTGTTCCTTTCATTTTTTTTTCATTTTTATTGTTATCTCAGGGAATGTAAACATCCCCTATGATAGCAATAGGTAGTGACAGGTACTCTTTTTTGAAAAAATTGGGGTCTATTAGACCTTAGATCTCTCCTCTGCCCTCAAAGCATCTGACCACACCAAGATTGGTGTGATAAAATGCTTTCCCAATTTCCCAATGGCGCTGTTTACATCCGGCGAAATCTAAGTCATGAAATGCTCGCAGCTTCTGGTTTCTTAGGCCATAGAGATGTTTGGAGCCACTCTGGTCTCTGATCAGCTCTATGGTCAGCTGGCTGAATCACCGGCTGCATTCTCAGGTTCCCTGTTGAGACAAGAGAGCCAGAGAAAAACACGGAAGACGGTGGGGGCATTCCCTCCCACCGCTTGTAAAATAGTCTAGAGGCTAATTAGCTGCTAGGATTGCTTTTACATGAAAGCCAACCGCTGGCTGAAAAGAATGATACCAAGATGATACCTAAACCTGCAGGCATCATTCTGATATAACCACTCAAAGTCGTGAATGGCGTACCTGACGATAAAAAAATGGTTAAAAATAAAACACAGTAAATGGTAAAGTATAAAAAATTGCATACCTGAAAAGCAAACATGATAAAACATAATAACAATAAAACATTGCAGAATAGAATACAGTAAAAAAGAGCAGAACAATAGAGAGAGAATGGAGAGAGAGAGAACAATAAAACGACAACTATTTTTTTTATTTTATATATATATATATATATATATATATATATATATATATATATATATATATATTTTTTTTTTTTTGCACTTTTTTTTGTAACTAACTTTTATAACTGTAACCGGTTCCAGGTTCGGGTCTCTCAAAATGCGATGGCATCTTGGGAGACCCTGTGAAAGTGTGCCTAGTCTGTGCAATGCTGTACCCTACGCTAATACTCAACTACTGAATGGTAGCATTCAAAACATTCACCAATGCAAAGACCAGGATTGTCAGGACAGGAGGGACAATAATAGCGGGTGTCACGCCTATATCCGCGCTTGCTGCAGACACGACATCTTTTTTGGGGGGGTTCGTTGGGTAGGGGTACTCGGGAGGACATAAAAATGCCTCTCATGCAGCCGACTGCATTTGGTTGGGGATGTGAATGGGGGAAGTACGGGCGCTGCAGTAGTGGTGGGTTCCCAATTAGGATTGGCGAATGCAGCAGGAAGGGCACTATGGGCACGACGGGCCTGTGTTTGTCTTCTTCTTGGTGGCAGCGGGACACTACTTGTGCTTGCCACCTCACCAGCTTGAACTGCACTTATGGGACTCACCACGTCACCAAGTGTTACTGCAGTGCTGGTTTGACTACGACTGGGGTGTACTAGGCCGCTAGTGCTTGCCAGTTCACCAAAACGCTAAACCCTAAACTGCTGGGGACGCTAGTATAGATCTGATCAGATCAGATATTGATCCGTTCAGATACTATACCACTAAGGGAGGCGTATGCTGCGTGCGTGGGTGTTAGCAGTACTGGCGCTAACCTGACGCTGCCTGGGGCTGGTGCTTGCCAGTTCACCAAAACGCTACCAAAAAAACTGTTAGCGATCGCAGGGATCAGGTCTGACTCTGCGAACGCTGCAGTTATGTGTTTAGTGTTTTGTAAGTGACAGTGATCGATCGATACTGCACTTGGGTGGGCTGGGCTGGGCCGGGCAGAGGGGCAAAACGCAGGTGCTAGCAGGTATCTGGGTTGATCCCGCTAACACTGCGTTTTTGGGAACCCTAAACTGCTGGGGACGCTAGTATAGATCTGATCGGATCAGATATTGATCCGATCAGATACTATACCACTAAGGGAGGTGTACGGTGCGTGCGTGGGTGTTAGCGGTACTGGCGCTAACCTGACGCTGCCTGGGGCTGGTGCTTGCCAGTTCACCAAAATGCTACCAAAAAAACTGTTAGCGATCGCAGGGATCAGGCCTAACTCTGTGAACGCTGAAGTTATGTGTTTAGTGTTTTGTAAGTGACAGTGATCGAGCGATACTGCACTTGGGTGGGCTGGGCTGGGCCGGGCGGAGGGGCAAAACGCAGGTGCTAGCAGGTATCTGGGTTGATCCCGCTAATACTGCGTTTTTGGGAACCCTAAACTGCTGGGGACGCTAGTATAGATCTGATCGGATCAGATATTGATCCGATCAGATACTATACCACTAAGGGAGGCGTATGCTGCGTGCGTGGGTGTTAGCGGTACTGGCGCTAATCTGACGCTGCCTGGGGCGGCGCATATCACCGCCGGGCGATCAGGGGGCTAAACCTTTATTCGGTAATAAATGGCGGGTGCCCTGACACTATAAAAAATAAACGAACTAACCAGCGTCACCCGTAACAGTTATACGGTGATCAGTGGTGAAAGGGTTAACTAGGGGGCAATCAAGGGGTTAAAACATTTATTAGGTAGTATATGGGGGTCCCTGTCGCTATAAAACGCTTACGGCGAACCTAAATATTTAGCTCCCTAACTATCGTCACCAGTGACACTAATACAGCGATCAGAAAAATGATCGCTTAGCGGCACTGGCGACAGGGGGTGATCAAGGGGTTAAAACGTATTAGGGGGGGGGTTAGGGGGTACCCTAGACCTAAAGGGGGCTAATACTAACTGCCCTACCACAGTAACTGTCACAAACTGACACCATGCAGTAATCAGAAAAAAAAAAAAACTGCTTGGTGTCAGTGTGACGGGGGGGGGGGGAGGGGAGAGGGGGAATTAGGGGGTGATCGGGGGGGATTGGGGGTAAAGGGGGGTGTTTTGTGTGCTTGGCATGTTCTGCTGTGTGTGTGTAGTGTTACACTCACATTGCAGTCTCCTCTCCTTGGCGCCGGAACGGAAAATACCGAGCCGAGGAGAGATGACATCATTTCCTTTGCTGCTGTTTAGCATACAGCAGCAGAGGAATGATTTGATTGGCCGGCGGCGATCGCGAGGGGGGGGGGCCACGAACGAATGGTCTCCCCCTCACCTCTGATCGCCGCTGGTCAAAAGCGGACTGCCTCGGGCACGTGATTCTGCCTACCCGTGCCACCTTGCCGACGTACATCGGCGTAAGGCGGTCCTTAAGTGGTTAAAAGTCAGCAGCTGCAGTATTTGTAGCTGCTGGCTTTTAATATTTTTTTTTCAGCGGACCTCCTCTTTAAAATATAATATAATAATACTATAATAAAATAATACTTTAAAGATAATTAATAATATAATACTATAATAAAATAAGACTTCAAAAGATAATGTTGTGTAACACGCACCGTCACGTCTTTTACAGTCATTTAACCCACCATGGGCTACTGAGAATTCACCGCCGCAAACAGTGCAGCGAGCTACACTCTTATGCCCCGTACACACAGTCGGATTTTCCAATGGAAAATGTCCGATCGGAGCGTGTTGTCGGAAATTCCGACCGTGTGTGGGCTCCATCGGACATTTTCCATCGGATTTTCCGACACACAAAGTTGGAGAGCAGGAGATAAAATTTTCCGACAACAAAATCCGTTGTCGGAAATTCCGATCGTGTGTACACAAATCCGACGGACAAAGTGCCACGCATGCTCAGAATAAATAAAGAGATGAAAGCTATTGGCCACTGCCCCATTTATAGTCCCGACGTACATGTTTTACGTCACTGCGTTTAGAACGATCGGATTTTCCGACAACTTTGTGTGATCGTGTGTATGCAAGACAAGTTTGAGCCAACATCCATCGGAAAAAATCCTAGGATTTTGTTGTCGGAATGTCCGAACAAAGTCCGACCGCGTGTACGCCCTATTATTGTTTTTTACCCCATTATGCATGGGTACAATTTAGTGTAGTCTGGGGTGAAGTGCGTTTTGTACTTTTTTTTTGTACTTTTTTTTTTTTGTTTGGACATGACTCTGCCATGATTGTTTGGTTTGGTGGTGACACAGGCTCGTTTATTTGTTGGGGACACAGGCTGCTTTATTTGGGGGGACACAGGCTGCTTTATTTGGGGGGACACAGGCTGCTGAATTTGGTGGGGACACAGGCTGCTTTATTTGGGGGGACACAGGCTGGTTTATTTGTTGGGGACACAGGCTGCTGAATTTGGTGGGGACACAGGCTGCTTTATTTGGGGGGGCACAGGCTGCTTTACTTGGTGGTGACACAGGCTTCTGCATTTAGTGGGGACACAGGCTGCTTTATTTGTTGGGGACACAGGCTGCTTTATTTGTTGGGGACACAGGCTGCTTTATTTGGGGGGACACAGGCTGCTTTATTTGGTGGTGACACAGGCTGCTTTATTTGTTGGGGACACAGGCTGCTTTATTTGGGGGGACACAGGCTGCTTTATTTGTTGGGGACACAGGCTGCTTTATTTGGGGGGACACAGGCTGCTTTATTTGGGGGGACACAGGCTGCTTTATTTGGGGGGACACAGGCTGCTTTACTTGGTGGTGACACAGGCTGCTGAATTTGGTGGGGACACAGGCTGCTTTATTTGGTGGGGACACAGGCTGCTTTATTTGGTGGGGACACAGGCTGCTTTATTTGTTGGGGACACAGGCTGCTTTATTTGGTGGTGACACAGGCTGCTTTATTTGGTGGGGACACAGGCTGCTTTATTTGGTGGGGACACAGGCTGCTTTATTTGGTGGGGACACAGGCTGCTTTATTTGGTGGGGACACAGGCTGCTTTATTTGTTGGGGACACAGGCTGCTTTATTTGGTGGTGACACAGGCTGCTTTATTTGTTGGGGACACAGGCTGCTTTATTTGGTGGTGACACAGGCTGCTTTATTTGTTGGGGACACAGGCTGCTTTATTTGGTGGGACACAGGCTGCTTTTTTTGGGTAAGACACAGGCTGCTTTATTTGGGGGGACACAGGCTGCTTTATTTGGTGGGACACAGGCTGCTTTTTTTGGGTAAGACACAGGCTGCTTTATTTGGTGGGGACACAGGCTGCTTTATTTGGGGAGACACAGGCTGCTTTACTTGGTGGTGACACAGGCTGCTTTATTTGGTGGTGACACGGGCTGCTTTATTTGGTGGGACACAGGCTGCTTTATTTGGTGGTGACACGGGCTGCTTTATTTGGTGGGACACAGGCTGCTTTATTTGGTGGTGACACAGGCTGCTTTATTTGGTGGTGACACAGGCTGCTTAATTTGGTGGTGACACAGGCTGCTTTATTTGGGGGGACATAGGCTGCTTTATTTGGTGGTGACACAGGCTGCTTTATTTGATGGTGACACAGGCTGCATTTTGTGTGACACAGGCTGCATTTTTTGGGCAGCACAGTGGTGTAGTGAGTAGCACTCTCACCTAGCAGTAAAAAGGGTTGCTGGTTCCCATCCCAACCATGACACTACCTGCCTGGAGTTTGCATGTTCTCCCTGTGCCTGCGTGGGTTTCCTCCGGGTTTACTCCGGTTTCCTCCCACACTCCAAAGACATGCTGGATGGTTAATTTGCTTCTGTCCAAAATTGGCCCTAGTATATGTATGTGAGTTGGGGACCTTGGATTGTAAGCTCCTTGAGGGTAGGGACCGATGTGAGTGTGCGCTGTATGTGTGGAGCGCTGCATAAATTGACGGCACTATATGGGTACCTTAAATAAATAGGGATAATTGTAGACATGCACCCACACTCATTCAGGTTGAACTGGATGGACTGGTGTCTTTATTAAACCTTGCTAACTATGTAACTATGTTACTATGTAACTACTTTATGTGACACAAGCTGCATGTAAGGAGGCACTCCGCTGGGGGCACCTGATGTAAGGACGGACTCCACTGGAGTCACCTGATGGCATCTGATGGCAGGCGACGTGGCTAGTGACACACTCAGGGCTCCCACTGATTCTGCATTATGGTGAGTTGAATGATTTCATTTTATATTACAATGTAACAATAGAAATAATGCACTTCAATCATCCTGACACCATAACAACCATGGTGCCGGGATGAAGTGCTAACACCAGGTGTTTGGAATATCTTTATCTGCTGATTGTTAAACTTTCTAGAATACACATATTTCTATTGTTGTGTAGGATCTGGGCCTGCTGTCCCTCCATCCCTCTCCCTCATTCATCTCAGACACTAACCACACCACCTTAGAGCCACGCCCACTATTTCGCTGAAACCACGCCCATTTCACCAAGTGGGATGGATCAAAAAGCAAGAGCG
This sequence comes from Aquarana catesbeiana, assembly GCF_042186555.1. Taxonomy (NCBI): domain Eukaryota; kingdom Metazoa; phylum Chordata; class Amphibia; order Anura; family Ranidae; genus Aquarana; species Aquarana catesbeiana. The sequence continues at coordinate 202,152,344 of NC_133333.1, read as the reverse complement.
GCGTCTGGCACCCTCCATCCTAAAACTTCACCAGCCGCCACTGCCGCATTTCCAAGTCATCAAGCATAGGAGCTTATCATTTGTACGTAATGACGTGTATCTGATATACATTTCATAGACACACAGAAGGCACTGCCCATCAGAAGTATGTGGAATGTGAAAACAAGATGGCCCAAAAAGGTTGAAGCTGCTACAGCCATAGCTTCCTGGAGTCCCTTGGGAATTTAACCAAGGAAAGAAGCTAATTAACCCCAGCAGACCATCCCCACAATGTCAATCTCAATACCCAAAAGGACAGGAGATGTGCAGGACCTTCCATGTTGTTGGGATGTGGCAGTGTACAGGAAGGAAGCGAAAGACAGATTCGATGTCAGCCTTCACCAGAAGGGTAGAAGCACCAGAGAACTTAGCAAAGAAAGTGCTGTATCAAAAGTGGAGTATTGGTCCCAGGAATGCTCCTGATAATCCACCATTAACTGACAAGCCTGCAGGGAAAGAAAGTGTTGTATAAGTATATATATATATATATATAAATAATATTTTTTTTCTTTGGTTACCACACCGAGAGGGAAAACCCGAAGGAGCGATAGGGTTGGATGAAAGGGATCCAAAACCCCTGATTAAATCCCGACTGTAAGATCCAAGCCTTCCTACTGATAGGGTACTGGTCTAGCCAGTGCTACATCCTTGGGACTTTCACTGGCATCCTCCGTTGTAGAATAATTATATTATTTGATTTTTTAACCGAGATCTGTATTTAAGCTGTTTGAGTTCCCCTTTAATTTTTGCAGTTTTACTCGGCTCAGCATAAGACGGATCTTGAAATAGTTAGGTGTGTGAACGTCATTTTTGTACCAGTTGTTCTCCATGTCCAGAGCTTGACTTAAGGTCAGTAGGTCAGTGGTTTCACAGACAAGAATACACACAGAGTATTTGTCATAGACTTGAACAAAAAATCTTTTAAAAGTAAAATCATAGATTATCCATAATATAGTTAGTTATTTGATATAGTTACTTAATTAGTTAGCTAGTTAGAATTTGTGTGAATATATATATATATATATATATAATTACAGTTTATTATGCGTTTGTAAGTTTTGGTACTGAATTTCTGTTACTTAAAGAATGTATCCATTACTTGTTGTGATCATCTAGCAGAAAGGTCATACACCTTGTGTTTTTTATAGAATACTGTTATGTGTTACCATCAATCAAAGAAGATTAAAAGACTTGTCAGCTATTGCCAAAGTAAATATTTAGAATAATCATGAATATAATCATTTCATCTTTAGTCCACAAAGCTGAATCTTCTCTTGTATTTTCTTTTTAAGCTTTTATTCCTAAATATCTTTTGTTTTACTATATCAAGCTGTATGAAGATTTTAACTTTGTATGTATTTTCAAGTTGATGCCAAGTGTGACCAAATAAATTCATACTTTGTTTTAAGACAGCCTGTGTCAGGTTCCATCCTCTTGTAATATCTGTCATTTGGCATGCAGTACTGAGGTCCACCAGCAGGTGTCTCTTGGCAGTTTGGAACTGTGAGGAGAACTTTCCCTTGCTGGTGTTATGTCATCTTTGGGCCGCAGTACTAGCGTCGACCAGCAGATGGATCCTGGCAGTGTGGAGCAGACAACACCTCCTGCAATCAGGTGTCACTTGAGGCCAATTACAGGCATATACAGTCAGGTCCATAAATATTGGGACATCGATACAATTCTAAACTTTTTGGCTCTACACACCACCATAATGGATTTTAAATGAAACGAACAAGATGTGCTTTAACTGCAGACTTTCAGCTTTAATTTGAGGGTATTTACATCCAAATCAGGTGAACGGTGTAGGAATTACAACAGTTTGTATATGTGCCTCCCACTTTTTAAGGGACCAAGGGACAGATTAACAATCATCCATCAAACTTTCACTTTTTAATACTTGGTTGCAAATCCTTTGCAGTCAATTACAGCCTGAAGTCTGGAATGCATAGACATCAACAGGCGCTGGGTTTCATCCCTGGTGATGCTCTGCCAGGCCTCTACTGCAACTTTCTTCAGTTTCTGCTTGTCCTTGGGGCATTTTCCCTTGAGTTTTTTCTGAAGGGAAAATGTGAAAGTGAAATGCATGCAAGTGAAATGCATGCTCAATCGGATTCAGGTCAGGTGATGGACTTGGGCATTGCATACCATTCCACTTCTTTCTCTTAAAAAAGTCTTTGGTTGCTTTCGCAGTATGCTTTGGGTCATTGTCCATCTGCACTGTGAAGCGCCATCCAATGAGTTCTGAAGCATTTTGCTGAATATGAGCAGATAATATTGCCCGAAACACTTCAGAATTCATCCTGCTGCTTTTGTCAGCAGTCACATCATCAATAAATACAAGAGAACCAGTTCCATTGGCAGCCATACATGACCACGCCATGACACTACCACCACCATGCTTCACTGATGAGGTGGTATGCTTTGGATTTGGTCATTCACCACAGTTCAACACAGAAAAGTCCAATGGACTCGAGCAGCGCTTATATTATAAATATGATTGGTGCATGAATAATGAGTAATAATAAAAAATTCATACATTAAGATCCATAAAACAATTGAAGTCCATAAGATCAAATATAATCAATGTAATTCACACATTGATTGATGAAAAACGAGAAAGGTCCTTTTGGAAATAAAACTCCTTTTAGGAGGGAACAATCTTCCACAGCAACGTTCTCAGAGAAAGTGTCTGCTACCAGAAAGAACAGAGTCCAGACACCATACGTGCTCGAGTGAAGAGAGGGGGGGGGGGGGGGGTGCAAGAAAACCCCCTCTTAGTAAAACTCTTACCAGACAAAAGCTTGGTCTCAGCGTGTATGTTATCCAAAACTATGGAAATCCAAACCAATATCCTCCTTCCCTTATCGGAAAACTGAACGTTACTCGGGTCTTTCAATTGCACAGGAAAGATTTTATTGTAAAAAAACAGATAGAAGAGGGGAAGGAACCCCTCTTCAGATGTACACTTACAAGAATATGCAAATGATAAGCAGTGTTCACAGAAAGGCATCAGACTAAAATCAGGTTCCGTAGCGTCGTAGTGCCATTCAGTTTGGCTAGTAACAATTATATTGGTTTTAGATAAATTCATTCCCCCTAAAGTGCTTGCTGTATAAAGAGACATTAGGCCTCGCCTCATTTACATTACATTAACATTCACCACAGTTGTTTTCCGTGGTCTTCCGGGTCTTTTGGTGTTGCTGAGCTCACCGGTGCGTTCTTTCTTTTTAAGGATGTTCCAAACAATTGATTTGGCCACACCTAATGTTTTTGGTATCTCTCTGATGGGTTTGTTTTGTTTTTTCAGCCTAATGATGGCTTGCTTCACTGATAGTGACAACTCTTTGGATCTCATATTGAGAGTTGACAGCAACAGATTCCAAATGCAAATAGCACACTTGAAATTAACTCTGGACCTTTTATCTGCTCCTTGTAAATGGGATAATGAGGGAATAACACACACCTGGCCATAGAACAGCTGAGCAGCCAATTGTCCCATTACTTTTGGTCCCTTAAAAAGTGGGAGGCACATATACAAACTGTTGTAATTTCTACACCGTTCACCTGATTTGGATGTAAATACCCTCAAATTAAAGCTGAAAGTCTGCAGTTAAAGCACATCTTGTTTGTTTCATTGCAAATCCATTGTGGTGGTGTATAGAGCCAAAAAGATTAGAATTGTGTCGATGTCCCAATATTTATGGACCTGACTGTAAATACCTGGCAAACACTCACATGTTTGCCTTGGTATTGTCCTTGCGCCCTGACCTGCTAGCCTGTTATCTGATCCTGAGCCTGTTCCTGTACCCTGTACCCTGAACCTGAACCTGTTACCAGTGCACCTGATCCTGTCTCCCTGTCCTGATCCCCAACCGGTCCCACCTGTTAACTTGCATCCCTGCCCTGCAGTCTGATCCATCTGATCCTGAGCCTGTTCCTGTACCCTGTACCCTGAACCTGTTACCAGTGCACCTGATCCTGTCTCCCTGTCCTGATCCCCAACCGGTCCCACCTGTTACCTTGCATCCCTGCCCTGCAGTCTGATCCATCCATGCCTGCCTTCCAGTCTGATGTCCCGGTGCCTGCCTTCCAGTCTGATGTCCTGTTGCCTGCCTTCCAGTCTGATGTCCCGGTGCCTGCCTTTCAGTCTAATGTCCCAGTGCCTGCCTTCCAGTCTGATGTCCCAGTGCCTGTCTTCCTGTCTGATGTCCCTGGTGCCTGCCTTCCAGTCTGATGTTCCGGTGCCTGTGTTCCCGCTTGAAGTTCTGGTGCCTGTGTTCCCGCTTTAAGATCCGATTTCCCAGTTTGAAGTTCCATTGCCCGTTTCCCGGCCTGCGGAGCCTGCTGCCCAGCCTGATGTGTTCCTGTCTTCTGCCCAGCCTGATGAGCCTCTGTCTGCTGCCCAGCCTGATGAGCTTCTGTCTGCTGCCCAGCCAGATGTGTTCCTGTCTGCTGCCCAGCCTGATGAGCATCTGCCTGCTGCCCAGCTCGATGACCCAGAGCCTGCTGCCCAGCTCGATGACCTGGAGCCTGCTGCCCAGCTCGATGACCTGAAGCCTGCTGCCCAGCTCGATGACCCGGAGCCTGCTGCCCAGCCCAATGACCCAGAACCTGCTGCCCAGCTCGATGACCAGGAGCCTGCTGCCCAGCTCATTGACCCGGAGCCTGCTGCCCAGCTCGATGAACTGAAGCCTGCTGGGTGACCCGGAGGCTGCTGCCCAGCTCAGTGACCCAGAGCCTGCTGCCCAGCTCGATGACCCGGAGCCTGCTGCCCAGTTTGATGACTCGGAGCCTGCTGCCCAGCTCGATGACCCAGAGTCTGCTGCCCAGCTCGATGACCTGGAGCCTGCTGCCCAGCCCGATGACCCGGAGCCTGCTGCCCAGCTCGATGACCCGGAGCCCGCAGTCTGCCCTGATGTGCCCGCTGTCTGCCCTGATGTGCCTGTTGCCCAGCCTGACATACCCCCATCCGTTGTTCTGCTTGATGCCATTGACTATGGACAATTACAACCAGTTGGAGCGTCCGGAGGCCGCTCCTTTGAGGGGGGGTAATGTCAGGAAAGGTTCCATCCGCTTGTAATATCTGTCATTTGGCGTGCAGTACTGAGGTCCACCAGAAGGTGTCTCCTGGTAGTTTGGAACTGTCAGGAGAACTTTCCCTTGCTGGTGTTGTGTCATCTTTGGGCCACAGTACTGGTGTCCACCAGTGGATGGATCCTGGCAGTGTAGAGCAGACAGCACCTCCTGCAATCAGGTGTCACTTGAGGCCAATTACAGGCATATAAATACTTGGCAAACACTCACATGTTTGCCTTGGTATCATCCTTGTACCCTGACCTGCTAGCCTGTTATCTGATCCTGAGCCAGTTCCTGTACCCTGAACCTGAACCTGTTACCAGTGTACCTGATCCTGTCTCCCTGTCCTGATCCCTATCCGGTCCAACCTGTTACCTTGCATCCCTGCCCTGCAGTTTCATCCATCCATCCTCTCCCTGTCTTGTTTTGTTCCCTGTCCTCATCTGCTGACTCCCTGTGCATGACCTTGGCCTGGCTTACGTTTATGTTTCTGGAACATCCCTTTGTCCATCTGCTGATCTGCTGTGTATGACCCTGGCCTGGCTAACATGTTTGATTTTGGTACTTTCCTTGGCTGTATATAATTATCTGTTGTCTATGGGTTTCTGTTGGTTGGTTGAGCACTATTTGTATTTGGGGTGTTACTTATTTACCACTTATCTTTAATAAATTTATATTACTCACTTATATACTGTACATTTTGGTGTCCTCTGTCACAGATTACACAGTTCTGGTCACACCTGTTCATGACATCCTGGCTATTGAACTTTTGAACAAAACGCCTAACAAATAGACACTAATTGACATAACACGTCTCTGGTGTACTTTTAACATCCGTCTTAGGAGGGTTGAGCTTTGAACCCCGTTTGGCAGGTGGTGTATTCCCCACTCAGAAAGTTGACTGCGGGGTGGGCACAACCCGCAAGGGAAAAGTCGTGCACACAGTGGCTCTCATTAAACAGTTGGCAGTTGCCTATTTGGATACCAGTGACGTTCTGTGCATGTGACTGAAAAGAACTTGGCCTGTGCTGGCACATGAGTAATAACCATATGCAGTGTAAAAGTCAGCGCTAGAGTGAATAAAGTTGGCAGATACCAACGCAGGTCAATATACATAGCAGTCAAAACTTAGTTATTTCCAGGCAGCTATTGTTAGGCAAAACTGGATATCAAAATAAAAGAGCACAGCCCTCCATATATTTTGAAGACCTCCCAACTAAGATCCACAGAACTGAATAAGGAAGGGACTAATTCTGGATTTTTTTTTTTTTTTACAGAGCAATGCATAGGCACAGAACCCCTGCAGCCAGTTCCCAACAATACAAGGAAGCTGCTTACATTTTTCACCCTTTGTATTAACAGCAATATCTTTCTATATGTCAACTGTTTGTGTATCAAAAAGCACCAGCGTCAGTACATCAGTGAACTCACGGTGCCATTTTTAAATTGTATTTATTTAATCCCCTGTTCTAAGTGCAAATCGACTGGGAAAATAAATTATAGGGGGCCACCCAGGTGGGAACCAGACCCCGGGGATGGGGTGGGTGCCACAGCTGGCATGACAGCCAAATAAAGTAAACATAAAAATTGATTGTACTGCTGCACAAATGCATCCGTGGCCCTAAAACAGCTACACTTGACTTATCTCAGACCACCCCATAATGATACTTACCCAAGGAGGTAGAGTAGGAGGACTGATGATTGTTTGCAGAAAGAGCTGGAGGGAGAGTCTGGAGTCGACCCTGTGCACCAGAGGTCATGCAGGGTTAAGAAGAAGGAGCCTCCTGCCTCCGGCGACACAGGAGCCCTGTCAGAGAATCGGAGGCATGTCACTTGGGGAGGCTGTAACACTGAAATCACATGTCACTGAAGAGGAGAGCTGGCTGGCATGCAGGCTCAGGCAGAGATGCAAAGAGTTAATAGGTGCCTCCTGCAGTATGGAAGCCTGATCTCTCACACAGGCGGTGAGAGGAGCTGAGTGATATGCTGGAGGGGATGAGAGCTGACAGGATACATCAGTTCCTGCCTATAGGGCACAGGGAACTCAGTCTCTCTGACAGAATCCAGGGAGTGAGATGCTGCAGGTGTCCAAGGTCTATTCACGGGTGATGAGAGTGCTCTGGGAATCCTAGGATAGGGAAAGCGGTGTCCATTAACAAAGGCAGATGCTGTATTAGAGATCTTCACAGGTTGTGGGCAGAGGAGTGATTGATGAAAGTAGGAGAGGAGCAAGCGCCATCAGCGCCAGTAGCTGTGATGAAGGGCCCCATCCCATGCAGGAATGAGCATAGGGGAAGGCTGCTGGGTGTAGAGGAGAGACACCTTCTGGTCAGAGCAGCAGTTTTCAGGGGATGTGATGGCTGAGGGACACACTCTGGTGTGGGTAGCAACAGGGGTCCATGAATTATAGGAGAGGTCAGGGCTATGTAAATGATCCTGTAGAGCTGTGGGCAGAGTGGGTATTGCAGGAGTGGAGCCATCAAATTCATTGCCAGTGGCTCCAGTACTAAGCCAATGTCTGACTGAAGTACCGAGGACCCTGCAGGGGCTGGGTTCAGTCAGTATGGTAGATCAGAGCACCTGTGAGATTTATGTAGTGAGGGGCCTGCAGGGCAATCATCAGAAATGGGCCCCTTACACAGCTTTAGACCTGGGCCCAACACCCCCCCCCCCAGCCTGACCGCCAACATTCCCCAGGGCTTGCCTATGGGCCATTCTATCGAATCCGCACACCGGCCACCTCACCTGTACGCACTCAGCCCCCCTCAATCCTGTATATATGTCAGCCCCCCTCACACCTGTATATTTTTTAACCCCCTTAAACCTGTATATATGTCAGCCCCCCTCACACCTGTATATATGGCAGCCCCTCTCACACACACCTGTATATATGTCACCCCCCCACACACACACCTGTATATATGTCAGTGCCCCCCACACACACCTATATATGTCAGCGCCCTCCCCCCCACACACACACACACCTGTATATAATGCAGCCCCACATACACAAATCTGTACACACACAAGCCTCTGGCCCCTCCCTGTACACAAATAGCCCCCCTCCCTTTCTTTCACTGCCCCTACTTGTAACTTCCTACCTGGTCCCAGCTTATTTTTACAAAGCTGACATGTTGCTGAGAAGCATAGTACAGGCAGATCACTGTCACACGAGGAGTACACATACACATAGTAGCCAGAGGTGGCAGTAAAGAGCTTGATGTCTAAAATCAATGACACAAGAACTGCAGAAAGTGCGAGATCCTTTCATCCCCTTCACCCCTCCTGCCTTCTTCTGGCTCGGGTGGGCCCCTTGGCCCCCCCGGGGCCCCTTACAGTTGTAATGGCTGTACCCCCCTGATGGCAGCCCTGGGAGCCTGGGAACAGAAGAGGGATACTCGCCTAGCAACTCTTGTGACAGCTGAATCTCCTAAGAGCAGTTGGATGTGCCTCAGCATAGCCTTTTCCTAGAGTTCAGGCTCCATCCAGTCACCTTGGGTCTTAGTAGCCAATCCTAAGGGAGCTACGTAACTTCCCTTTTAGGTTCACACCCACAGTGATGCCATGCTTCTCTGGAGGACTAGCCTATGCGCACCTAGAGTCAGTGTGACTGCTCCTCACACAGACTGGTCTTCCTGGTGAGTGAGGACATCCGGCCACCACCGGGTTCCCGGGTGTAGACAGTGCTGGCAGTTGCACATTACTGCCAGCTTTACACAGCATGCCATGATCTAGGATCCATCCCGGCTGAGTGAGTGGAGTACGGCAGCGGTGGCTCTGGCTGCTGCGGCTGACAACTGGGATATCGCGCGGCATTTGCGGATGTCAGGGAGCCGCAGCTGAAATGCGGAAAACTCCCGTACCTCACAGGAGACTTGGGATGTCTGCACAGTACAGTCTTTCTTTTAGTGCTGGGTGCTGGAACACAGAAAGGGTTCCAACGATCTCCACCCCACTGCCATTCTGTTGCCAAACTGGTGCCTAAAAGCTTGTGAGCCACACACAGAGTGCTGGTAGGCCATATGTGGCCCCCAGAGTGCCTTGGGCACCAGGGCTTTATATAATTCATAAACATGTGAAACAATATTGGCCCCAAGACAGAACCCTGGGTCACACCACTCGCCACCCTAAACCATTTAGAGAAGGTATTCCGTACAGTGTGTGTGTGTGTCAGGTTGCATGTGTGTGTGTCAGAAGGTCTACTTATTTTGATGCCTTGAGATCAGCTGTAAACTATTGAGTGTTTGTTTTAACGTCAACCTGTGGATCTTACCATTTATTGCTAAAGGTCTCAGTAAATATCACACGGCTTTGTGAATAAACAATAATCGGCTTTCGTTCTATCTTTGAAGTTTATGATTGTTGTGTGTTTTAACTGAATCTGTGAATGACAATCCGTCGTAATAAGACAAACAATATATCGGACACACCAGCTACATTATACTTATATCTGACAAGTACTATGGAAATCCACTCCCCCAGGGCAAAAATAATTATTGGCTTCCATGCTTCAATAATGCAGAGTCCCTTAGTCCATAGTCTAAAATAAAATAACAGCACCTTGTATAAAGCCTCGTACACACGATCAGATTATTGGACGAATTTTCGTCCGTTTTTTTGTTGCATGCTGGTCTAATAGCTGGTCTTGCTCTTATGATTTTTTTTCGGATGAAAACTGTACTGATTAAATAAAAAATCAGACGTTGGGTTCACCTACGATAAACATTTTTTAGCCTGCACATTCAGCTGTTGAAAGCACAATGCTAACGATCTGAAAATTGTCAGATTGTTCGTCAGACTAAATTTTACTTCCAAGTTTCTTATCGTGTGTACGGGCCTTTAGACTACTACAGACCCTCAACCTAAAAAAAAAAATCTTTTGGGCCAGGCCCCCACAAGCACCTTGCACTCTCATTCAATCCTATATACAGTTAGTCCAGAGTATGAACTAGTACTCCAAATCTCTTTCTAGCATATAATGAGAGTGCAGGGAGTATGCACTACTAGTCAAACGATTTTGACAAGCAGCTGTGTGGCTCCAACATTATCTGGCTGGATCAGGGACAGGGGAGTATAAGGCTTTGTTCACATGGATGTACATTTTGTTTTCATAGTATCATAATATCATAGTAGGTAAGGACGAATAAAGACAATAGTCCATCCAGTTCAACCTGTATAGGTGCACATGTGTCATTGCCTATATTTCCCATATCATGTTCTTTAAGATGCATATCTAAGAGTCTCTTAAAACTATCAATACTCCCCGCTGACACCACCAATTGTGGTAGAGTGTTCCATATCCCTATTGCCCTGACAGCGAATAAACCCCCTTCACAGTTTAACCCCTTCACGTTGACCTACACAAATTTGCGTTCATGGCTTGAAGGTGTTAAACTGGGCTGCAGGCATCACCCCAGTACTGTTCTTTTAGAGCGGACGGTTGGCTCTTTAGTGATGACAACCGATGCAGATAAAAGCCGCTCGGCTGTCATCCTAAAGGAGCGGGAGAGGACGCCCCCCCTTCTGCTGCCTTCCACCACTCTTCCCGGGCTTCCCGTCCCACCGGGAGACCCGAGTCACCAGACGGTGCGTCTGTTGGCTAATCTGAGACCCGTACAAAGCCAGATTCAGCTCCGATCGGGTCTCCAATGTAAAATCCAGGAAGCAACGTCACAAAGTCACTTCCGGTTTACTCGGCTGCCAATGGCGCCGATTTAAAAAAAATGACAGTATTCAGAATCACCATTTTTGGTGATCTGAATACTTTTAAGTGCAAAAAGTGCACTTAAAGTGCACGGACAGACCTTAGGTGGCGTTGTTTCATCCCCAGTTATCCTGAAGGATAAGCCCTTGGTTTTGGTTACCCTTTCTTGGGCTGAGTCGTCTGTCGAGATACAGGCTCTAATTGACTCTGGGGCTGCAGGCCTATTCATTGATGCTGCCTTTGTGTCGAAGCACTCGATTCCGCTGCAGCTATGTGACACTCCACTTGCCATTGAGGCTCTTGTCGGGAGACCTCTACAGCCTGCCCATGTGACTCATGAGACTGTTCCATTGTCCATGGCCATAGGGGCTCTTCACCATGAGATAATCCAATTCCAAGTTATTTCCTCACCTAAGTTTCCGCTGGTTATTGGTTATCCTTGGTTACAGAGGCACAACTTCACAGGCCTCTTTTGATTGGCTCCGTGCTGAGGCTCTCTCCTGGTCGCCACAATGCAGTAAGACATGCTTCCAGAAGGTAGCCAAGGTCCTGTGCTCCTCTTCACTCTCCTCCCTGCTGGAGGAGTACTGCGATTTTAGTGATGTCTTTGACAAAGGTCAGGCCAGTAGTTTGCCTCCACATCGGTCGTATGATTGTGCAATTAACCTTCAACCTGGTGCCATACCCCCTCATGGCTGGGTTTACCCTTTGTCGGTCTTGGAGGATAAGGCCATGGAGGAGCATGTTGCAGATGCACTTTCTTGAGGTTTCATCCGCAAATCCTCTTCTCCTGCTGGTGCTGGTTTCTTCTTTGTGAAGAAGAAGAGTGGTGAACTGAGACCTTGTATTGATTATAGGGGTCTCAATCGTTTCACGATTAAGAATGCCTTTCCGATTCCATTGATTGAGTTATTTGACCGCCTCAAGGGAGCAACGATTTTCACAAAGCTTGATTTGAGAGGGGCATATAATCTCGTGAGGATTAGGGAGGGCGATGAGTGGAAAACAACGTTTAATACCAGAACAGGCCATTATGAGTACCTCATAATGCCTTTTGGCCTTTGTAATGCCCTGGCAGTTTTCCAGGAATCTATTAATGATGTCCTCCGAGATTTGTTGCAGTTATGTGTGGTGGTTTATCTCGACGATATCCTCATATTTTCCAAGTCCCTGGGGAGCCACCATACAATCTCCTTTGTAAATTGGAGAAGTGTGAATTCCATCGTGAACAGGTTAAATTCCTGGGCTATGTAATTTTCACTGCTGGTTTTTCGATGGACCCAGAGAAACTTTCAGCAGTCCTACAGTGGCCCTGACCCATGGGTTTACGTCTTCTGCAGTGTTTTCTTGGCTTTGCCAACTATTATCGGAAGTTTATTCGTAACTTCTTGTCTCTGGTCAAGCCCCTGACTGATATGACCAGAAAGGACGGTAACCCACAGAGGTGGTCTCCGGAGTCCATTAAGGCCTTTGAGAGTCTCAAGGCTGCCTTTGTTTCTGCTCCTGTGTTGGCACATCCTGATCCTACGTTAGCTTTTATCCTTGACGTTGATGCTCCTAAGACAGGAGTTTGCACCCTTCGGTCTCAACGTCCTACCTCTGAGAGCGCTATGCCTCCTTGTGGCTACTTTTCCAAGAAATTGGCACCTGCGGAGTGCAATTACGAGATTGGTAACAGAGAGCTGTTAGCGATCATTTTAGCCCTGAAATAATGGAGACATCTCCTCGAAGGTACCACTGTGCCGGTGTCTTGTCAAATAGAGTCCCCTATCATATAGTGTCCTCCCTGTACTGCGCAGGCGCAGTACGGAGGACAAACGAGACGCCGAAAGTCTCCGAAGTTTAACAGCTGATCATCAGCTGTACACGGCGCCTGCGCTGTTATTCTCACCCTATGTCCAGGATCATTCCCTACTATCCAAGTGGACATAGAGTGAGAATATATAGTTGCCGAGCGCAGCGAGGCCGTGCCCGAAGCGTGGCGAGCGAAGCGAGCCCGCGAGGGGCCCTCTTACACTGCCATCGCTAAGAACTGCCGAAGCGCCGTGTACAGCTGATGGTCAGCTGATCAACTTCGGACATTTTCGGCATCTCCTTCTGCTCCATACTGCGCAAGCGCTGCGCCTGCGCAGTACGGAGCGGACACTATCCGATAGGAGGACACTATATGGCAGAACACCGGTTCTCATTCTTACTGACCATAAGAATCTTAAATTCTTGTCTAAGGCTAAATGCCTCTCTCCCAGAAGAGCGCAATGGGCTCTTTTCTTGTCTCGCTCAATTACATTGTCTCATTCTTACCCGGTACTAAGAATGTAAGGGCTGATGCTTTGTCACGACAATTTTCCTCCACTTCCAAGATGGAGTCGGTTCCAGTTCCAGTCATTCCTCCGGATTGTATTCTGGCTACGGTTCGCACCAGTCTCACTTCTCCTTTGGGTGACAAAATTCTTGCTGCTCAGGTCCATGCTCCTCCTGAAAAACCTTGTGACCGCTGCTTTGTCCCAGAGAGTCTCCGTACTGCCGTGCTCCAGACTTACCATTCTCCCAAGGCTGATGGCCACTCTGGGAAGAATAAACTCTTTTGGGCCATTTCCCAACAATTCTGGTGGCCTAGTCTATGTGCTGTAACCACCTTCATAGCTGCCTGTTCCGTAAGTGCTCAGAGTAAAACTCCATGATACCTTTCAGTGGGCCTCCCACAACCCATACCCAATAGAGAGAGGCCCTGGACCCACCTGTTTATGGATTTCATTGTGGAGTTACCCAACTCCCAGGGCAACACAGTTATCCTTATGGTGGTTAACCGGTTCTCGAAAATGTCTCATTGTATTCCACTTAAGAAGTTGCCCACTTCTAAGGAACTGGCTTACATTTTTGCTCGGGAGATCTTTCGCTTACATGGGCTACCCAAAGTGATTGTCTCGGACAGGGGTAGTCAGGGGTTCTGGCGAGCCTTTTGTGCATTCAGCTTGCTTTCTCCTCTGCGGATCACCCGCAGTCTAATGGGGCCGCAGAACGAGCCAATCAGTCCTTGGAGCAATTCCTACATTGATATATTTCTGAACATCATAACAACTAGTCAGACCTCTTACCATGGGCGGAGTTCGCTCACAATAGTGCCTTGAATTCTGCTTCCCGATTGTCCCCTTTTATGGCGAACTATGGTTTCCAACCATAATCTGGTTGTCATTGCCTGACTCATTTGTTCCACAGAGTATTCCTGCGTTAGAGGAGCATCTCCGTTGTCTTTGTTCCACTTGGGCACAAGTCCAGGAGGCTTTGCGACATGCTAATGATAGGTACAGACTCCATGCTGACCGCAGGCACCTGCCTGTGCCTTCCCACCAGGTTGGGGACAGGGTCTGGCTGTCATCTCACAACCTCCGACTTTGTGTTCCCTCTCTGAAGTTCGCACCTCTGTTTTTTTGGGCCATTTCGTATTCTTTGCAGGATTAACTCAGTGGCTTACGCATTAGACCTTCCTTCTAATATGCGTATCTCGAATGTATTTCATGTCTCCCTATTAAAACCTTTGGTCTGCAACCACTTTACCACCTTGGTGCCTCATCCTTACCCTGTACAGGTTGAGAACCATGCGGAGTATGAAGCACAGTCCATTGTTGACTCCCGTAGGTTCCGTGGGTGCATACAGTACCTGCTGCATTGGAAAGGGTATGGTCCGGAGGAACGCTCATGGGTCTCATCCTCGGACGTACATGCCCCTGTCCTCCACCATGATTTCCATAGACGTTTTCCCCTCAAGCCTGGTGGTCCTCCGAGGGGGAGGGGTCATTGAGGAGGGAGTACTGTCAGGGCTGGGCTCAGGCCTTCCTTCTCTGAGCTGGCTGCTCAGCTGTTGGCTAATTGCCAGCTCCTATCTCACCACAGTGACTCACCTTTTGATGATATCCTGCTCGACAGTCCTGCCTACTTAAGCCATCCAGTCCAGATGATCTCTGCCTTCACCCTGGTCACATTTCCAGAGGCGCTCTCCTGTGTTCCTGTTAAAAACTTGCTTGGCTGACATTCCTTCTGGCTCCAGATCCTGCTCGCTGTTCTACTACGCTGTTCTCTGGCTCCCTGACGTTTTGGCTTGTCTGACTATCCGTTCCGCTTCCTGAACTCTGGCTATGTTTTGACTACGTTTACTCTGTTTACCTTTTTTTATTATTATTAAACAAGTGTGATTTAACTGTACTTCTGTCTCAGTCTGATTCATGGTTTCTGACAGTCCACATGCAGCCCATGGGACACCTCTGATGTAGGGCAAGGACCTGCCTGATTGGATACAGAGTGATTGGATATATGGTGTGTCCTCCTATTATATAGTTTTGGTAAATCCAAAAGAGATTTACAGAGATTGTAGAATCAGATTATATAGTGTAAGGCCACCTTTATAAAGCTAAAATTACCTAGTTGTGCTTTCAGTGTCATTAATTGTTAACGGCACACCAAACACAGAAGTAAACACACGTTTTGGCACATGAAAAAAAAGGTGACAAACGCAGTAAAAAACATGCAACTCGCAGCACGCCAAAATGTCTTGTGAGCTACTTTGTCATGTGTAGTGCAGCCCATTGAATTTAAAGGGTTGCCCTATGTGTGTCACTGGAAAAATTAGCCAAAAACATGCACTCCCACAACTCTAGGTGTGAATGGGGCCTGAAAGTGAAATTGGTGCGTTTACATAAGAACAATGAGGCTCCATTCACAAATGTGTGTTTCCAAATGCATGGCAAACCACACAGAAAAATGTGCACTCTGTCATGTGTTTCAGAAAGACTTCAAATGTGCATCTTGCTTGTGTTGTCATTACATGCTAAAGGCTCCCCTAGTGCGACAAACGCCACACTAAAACTGCAAGAACACACCATGCTCTGCTCCAAAATAAATAAAAACTATTTTGGAGCTTTTCTGAGGCAATTGTGTGTAGGCAGTCCATTCAAGTGAAAGTGCTGCCCTATGCATGACAAGTGAAAACACCCAAAACAAATCCATGCAGAAATGTTAGTTTTTGCTACATGGAGATGTGAATGAGAACTGACAACTAAGTGTATCCGTCCACTCCTATGTACTTGTATAAAGATAGCCATACACTATGCAATCTGATTGTACAATCTCTGTACAATTTCCTTTAGATCTACCCGAACTATAGAATAGGTGGACACACCTGAACTATCCATTCAATTTGTATCAAATCAGACAGGCCCTTGTACTACATGCACTATATTACTAAAAGTATTGGGATGCCTGCCTTTACACGCACATGAACTTTAATGGCAGACCCATTCTTAGTCCGTAGGGTTCAATATTGAGTTGGCCCACCCTTTGCAGCTATAACAGCTTCAACTTTCCTGGGAAGGCTGTCCACAAGGTTTAGGAGTGTGTCTATGGGAATGTTTGACCATTCTTCCAGAAGCGCATTCATGAGGTCAGGCACTGATGTTGGATGAGAAGGCCTGGCTCGCAGTCTCCGCTCTAATTCATCCCAAAGGTGTTCTATCGGGTTGAAGTCAGGACTCTGTGCAGGCCAGTCAAGTTCCTTCACCCCAAACTTGCTCATCCATGTCTTTATGAACCTTGCTTTGTGTACTGGTGTGCAGTCATGTTGGAACAGGAATGGCCATCCCCAAAGTTTTGCCACAAAGTTGGGAGCATGAAATTGTCCAAAATGTCTTGGTATGCTGATGCCTTAAGCAGGACCGTTTTTAAGGCAGGGCAAAAGGGGCAGCTGCCCTGGGCCCCATCATTGTTGTAGGGCCTAAAGCAGCTGCCTCATACTTGCCAATTATCCCAGTTTAAATTCCCTTATCCATTGAAGTTTTAGTCCCGTACTGTGTCCCGATATCTCAGTGTAAAGTTCTGTTGCCCAGCTCTGCCCTTTTGCCATGTACAGATGACTCACCTGCAGACCCTGTGTTTATATGTAAATAACCTGCATTGATATGTAAATAGCGCCTGCAACAATATGTAAATGGTCGCGGACCACTGCACTAATATGTAAATAGCGGCGGCATTCATATGTATATCATGTCCCCATGAGGTCCCCATGAGGTCACTAAAAATAACAAAATAACATTTCATAACTGAATTTTGGTGCATGTGAATACGCACATCTCAGCTGATGCATGAGGGTATCATTAACAATTGATAGCACTGCTGTGTATCTGCTAAAGGGCAACACGTTTCTGTGGTGTAATGAAAGCAATTTTGCATGTGTTCCCGACACACACAAATGTGAACGCAGGCTAAATGTCTCAGTCACATTGGTGG
The DNA here is from genome assembly GCF_042186555.1 of Aquarana catesbeiana. Lineage (NCBI taxonomy): Eukaryota > Metazoa > Chordata > Amphibia > Anura > Ranidae > Aquarana > Aquarana catesbeiana. The sequence continues at coordinate 202,135,249 of NC_133333.1, read as the reverse complement.
TCAGTGTAAATCTTCTCATTACATTGGGGCTTGCTGTACAATCCTTTCATTCACACTATTGACCAGTGTAAAGGTCCCCCTTACATTGGTGGTCAGTGTAAATCCCTCTTTACATTAGTAGTTATTGTGAATGCTCCTATTACATTAGGGGTCAGTGTAAATCCTGATTAAATTTGTGGCCAGTGTAGAAACTCCTCTTTATATTGGTAATTGTTAAAAAAAATCCAAACTTGCATTTTTAGTCAGTTTTGAATTTTCCCTTACATTGGTGGTCCATATAGAAGCCCCCTTTAAATTGGTGGTGAGTGTAAATCCCCCTTAGATTGGTGGCCAGTGTATAAATCCCCCTTTAATGGCTGTTTATGTAAAATCACCCATTACATTGGTTGTCAGTGTAAATTCTTCATAACATTGGTGATCAGTGTACATTTCCCTTTACATTGGTGGTAAGTGCAGAATTGTCCTTATACTGGTGGTCAGTATAAAGTCCCCTTTACATTAGTGGTCAGTGTAAATCCCCCCTAACATTGGTGGTTGGTGTAGAAGTGTCGCCTTGCATTGGTGGTCAGTACAAATCTCTTCGACAATGAAGAGATTGTCTCCCCTTACATGGAGATCATGGTATATTCCCCCTTGGAATCCACACTGGTAGTTGGTGTAAATGCTCTAATTACATTGGTATCAGTGTAGAAATCCCTCTTTCTTATTGGTGGGTGGCGTAAAATCCCCTGTTACATGGTGGTCAATGCAAAATCCCCCTCACATTGACGGTCCGTGTAAATCCCCCCTCACATTGATAGAATCCTCCACTATATACTTGCCAAAGATCTCCAGCTTGCTCTACAAGATTCAGAATTTACCACAGTGTATTGCCTCCTAACTAATCTAATCCCCCCACCACTGTTACTGATCCCATCAACCCCTCCAGCTTTGCCACTGATCACCCCCCCCCCCCTCCCCCAGCATTGCCACTAATCCCAGGAGTCCTAGGAGTTTTCTGTGTATTGATGGGTCCCCTCACCTCCCCAGTCCATGGTGTGCAGGCAGTGAGGAGATGATGTGCTGTAAAATTGGGCAAAAAAATCAGTGAGCAGTAATGCTGTGCACTAACCTCTTGCAACCAATCATTGAGTGGTAAGAATATGCAGTAACCTCTAGGAACCATTTAGTGAGTGGTATAGATGTCCAGTAACCTCTAGCAATCAATCAGTGAGCAGTATTGATGTACAGTAATCTCTTACAACCAATCAACAAGCAGAAGTCATGTGCTGTAACCTCTAGAAAATAAACAGTGAGCCATAATGTGTGCTGTAACCTCTAGCAGCCAGTCAGTGAGCGGTAATGATACAATGTAACCTCTGGCAACTAATCGCAATCGCTGCCTGATCTGATTCAATACACTGATTTTGAGTCTAGCTGCTATTTATTGTATGTCTCAAAGCATGTGGAGAGCGAAATTGCACGGAAGAGGGGGCCCAAGAAAATGTTTGCGCGGGGTCCAGTCAATATAAAAGACGACCCTGGCCTTAAGAGTTCCCTTCACTGGAACTAAGGGGCCAAGCCCAACCCCTGAAAAACAACCCCACACCATAATCCCCCCTCCACCAAATGATTTGGACCAGTGCACAAAGCAAGGTCCATAAAGACATGGATGAGTGAGTTTGGGGTGGAGGAACTTCGGGGTAAAGGGGCAATCACAGCAGCCCTTTAACACGTGATTAGCTGTATCCAATGACAGTTGATCACGGAAGGAAACACAAGCCGTTTATCAGCTTTTATTTCCTCACACTGACAGCGAGAGAAAAAGAGAGCCAATACCTGGCTTGTGTTAACCACTTAAGGCCCAGACCATTTGGCTGGCAAAAGACCAGAGCACTTTTTGCAATTCGGCACCTCGCCGCTTTAACTGACAATTGCGCGGTCGTGTGACGTGGCTCCCAAACAAAATTGACGTCCTTTTTTCCCCACAAATAGAGCTTTCTTTTGGTGGTATTTGATCACCTCTACGGTTTTTATTTTTTGCGCTATAAACAAAAAAATAGCGAAAATTTTGAAAAAAACGCATTATTTTTTACTTTTTGCTATAATAAATATCCCCAAAAAATATATAAAGAAACATTTTTTTCCCTCAGTTTAGGCCGATACATATTCTTCTACATTTTTGGTAAAAAAATCGCAATAAGCGTTTGTTGATTGGTTTGCGCAAAAGTTATAGCGTCTACAATATAGGGGATAGTTTTATGGCATTTTTATTAATATTTTTTTTTTTTACTAGTAATGATGACGGCAATAAGCGTTTTTTATTGTGACTGCGACATTATGGCGGACAGATCGGACACTTTTGGTGCTGTTTTGGGACCATTCACATTTATACAGTGATCAGTGCGATTAAAAATGCATTGATTACTGTGTAAATGTGACTGGCAGTGAAGGGGTTAACCACTAGGGGGCAGTGAAGGGGTTAAGTATGTCCTAGGGAGTGATTTTAACAGTGGGGGGGGGGGCTACGTGTGACACGACACTGATCACCTCTCCCGATTACAGGGAGCTGTGTTCAGTGTCCTGTCACTAGGCAGAATGGGGAAATGCTTTTTTACATCAGCATTTCCCCGTTCCTCCTCTCCGTGAAACGATTGCGGGTATCCCCGTGGACATCGAGTCCGCGGGACCTGTGATCACACTCACGGAGCTCACGGCAGGCGCGCGCCCGCAAACCGCTTCTTAAAGGGCAACGTACAGGTATGTTAACCACTTAAGCCCCGGACCATTTGACTGGTCAAAGACCAGAGCACTTTTTGCGATTCGCACTGCATCGCTTTAACTGACATTTGTGCGGTCGTGTGACGTTGCACCCAAACAAAATTAACGTTGTTTTTTTCCCACAAATAGAGCTTTCTTTTGGTGGTATTTGATTGCCTCAGCGGTTTTTATTTTTTGTGCTATAAACAAAAAAAGAGCGACAATTTTGAAAAAAACACAATATTTTTTACTTTTTGCTATAATAAACATCCCCCCAAAAAAAATTAAAAAAACATTTTTTGCCTCAGTTTAGGTCGATACATATTCTTCTACATATTTTTAGTAAAAAAATCGCAATAAGTGTATATTGATTGCTTTGTGCAAAAGTTATAGCGTCTACAAAATAAGGGATAGTTTTATTGCTTTTTTATTATTATTATTTTTTTTTTTACTAGTAATGGCGGCAATCTGCGATTTTTATCGGGACTGCAACATTGTGGCAGACACGTTTTGACACATTTTTGAGACCATTGGCATGTATACAGCGATTAGTTCTATAAAATTGCATTGATTACTGTAAAAATGTCACTGGCAGTGAAGGGGTTAACCACTAGGGGGCAGTGAAGGGGTTAAGTGTATACTAGTACATGTTCTAACTGAAGGGGGGAGGGGACTGTGCAGGGGACATGACAGATCTGTATGAACAGCCGATCTGTCTGTTCTCCCCTCAGAGAACCGGAAACTGTGTGTTTACACACACAGATCCCGGTTCTTGGTGTGCCCCGAGCGATCGCGGGCACTTGCATCGGCTCCGTGGGCGAGCAGGGGGCGCGTGGGCTCCTCCGGCGGTGCACATGCGCCCCCTAGTGGCCGTCTATGGTACCGATGTACCATGACGGCGATTCGCGCAGCCGAGCCATGTTGCCGCAGTATAACTGCGGCGGCTAGTCGGCATGCGGTTAATCTGCCTGTACGTGCCCTCCTGTTGACGTATATGGGTGTGAGCCAGTCAGAAATCGGTTAAAAGGATATCCACAATGATAATCAGGGCACTGACTATCAGTGTCCGGATTATCAGAGCAGTCCCAAAAGTGCCCACCAGTGCTGCCAATCAATGCCCACCAGTGCTGCCAATCAGTGCCCACCAGTGTTGCCACTCTGTGCCCACCAGTGCTGCCAATCAGTGCTCATCAGTGCTGCCAATCATTGCCCATCAGTGGTGCCAATCAGTACCCATTAGTGCCTCCTCATCAGTGTCACCTATCAGCGCTGCCTATCAGTGCCCATCAGTTTTGCTTTTCAGGGCCCATCAGTGCCACCTATCAGTGCCCATAAGTGCCACCTATCAGTGCAGCCTCATCAGTGCCTCCTCATCAGTGCCCACCAGTGCCGCCTCATCAGTGCCCATTAGTGCCACCTATCAGTGCCCATCAGTGCTGCCTCATTAATGCCCATCAGTGAAGGAGAAAAATTACCTGTTTGCAATATTTTATAACAAATTATGAAAAAGTTTTCTTTTTTCAAAATGTTCAGTCTTTTTCGTTTGTTTAGCAAAAAATAAAAAACCCACTGTGATTAAATACCACCAAAAGAAAAAAGCTATCTGTGTGAAAAAAAAAAAGATAAAAACTTCACATGGGTACAGTATTGCATGACCGTGCAATTGTCATTCAAAGTGTAAAAGCATTGAAAGCTGAAAATTGTCCTGGGCAGAAAGGGGGTGAAAGGACCCACTAGGCAAGTGGTTAACTTTACCAAAGGTGCAGTTACATTTTGACCCCAAAATATTTCAGTGGAAATATGTCTGCTGGGGCCCCATAACAAAACCATTTTAACCACTTGCTTACTGGGCACTTATACGCCCTTCCTGTCCAGGCCAATTATCAGCTTTCAGCGCTGTCGCATTTTGAATGACAATTGCACGGTCATGCAACACTGTACCCAAACTCATTTTTTTCACACAAACAGAGCTTTCTTGTGGTGGTATTCAATCACCACTGGGTTTTTTAGTTTTTGCTAAAGAAACAAAAAGAAAACATTTTTTTTCATAGTTTTTTCAAATATTACAAACATGTAATTTTTCTCCTTCACTGATGTGCACTGATAAGGCTGCACTAATGGGCACAGATAGGCTGCACTTATGGGCACTAACAGGCACTAATGAGTTGACACTGATGAGGCGGCACTGATGGGTACTGATAGGTGGTACTGATGGGCACTGATGAGGCTGCACTGGTGGGCACTGATGAGGAGGCACTGATGAGGCTGCACTGATAGGTGGCACTGATAGGTGGCATTGATGGGCACTGACAGGTGGTAATGATAGGCAGCACTGATAGGCGACACTGATGGACACTGAGAGACACTGGTAGGCAGCACTGATAAGTGACACCGATGATGAGGCATTGATAGGTTATGATTGGCAGCACTGATAGGCACTGATAGGTGGCACTGGTGGGCACTGATTGGCAGTACTGGGGGGCACTGATGAGCAGCACTGGTGGGCACTGATTAGTAGCACTGGTGGGCACTGATAGGTGGCACTGGTTGGCACTGATTAGCAGCACTGATGGGCACTGTGTGGGACCAATGTCCCTGTAACAGAAGCCGGTTGCCAGCTTTCTTCGTGCTGACAGCGTGAGGAGAAAAAAAAGCCGATTACCGGCTTCTGTTTACTTCTGTGATCAGCTGTCATTGGCTGACAGCTGATCACGTGGTAAAGGGCCACTGTGATTGGCCCTTTACCCTGTTCTGCGAGCAGTGCGATCACAGGAGGATGTCTATTGATGCCCTCCCGACACTGGAAGCCCGTGCTGTAGTCATCTTTCATCTGTAGTGCGGGTGGAAAGTAGTTAAATTATTTAGCAGTGGCACATCACCTTGTAATATAATTGGCAATTTTACAAAAAACAAAATAATAAAATCTCATAGTATTTACAGATTATGATACTCCCTAGCCCCCGGCACATTGTTGCATATATTTTACTTCTTTTATCCTTCCAAGCCCCAATTATAATTTTGCCTTGGCCTCTCATCCTGTGTGATATAATGCTTCTACTCCTTTTTTTTTAGTTGCTTCTTTTTCTGCTCTTTGAGATATCCATCCCTTGTTTAAGTTTGCCTGTAATAATTCTCTATTGCCTTCCTTCATAAGTGATGTATTCAAATGTTTAATGCATTTTTTTTTCTTAACGCCAAAATATTATTTAGGATACTTCCTTGGCATATGCTAAATATTCTATAGGAAAGTGACTGAACACAGAGTCACTAACTAGTAACAGAGGGGTGGATACTGTCTGTTGGTATCAACTTCCAAACTGCCGTACCTGGCTGCATTACTCCTGCTAACATGCTCTTCTCCCCTGCTGACACTCCCTCTCTGGCCACCTAACCCCTAATGACATGTGGGTGTCATAGCTGCTCTACAGTCCCCACCAGCAAGATTCTTAATCGTTTTTCTAATAGCGTTACTTTTTTACTTAGGAGATAGTGATCATTTTTTTTTACACAAATGCAATTGTTTGAGATTACCTTGGGTGATACTGCCGTCTCCTGGATGCCTGTGTTTTTTTTTGCCAGCTTAACAGCCTTTTTTATTGAGAATATTGTGCCGTAACCATGAGCCCTAGATATTGGTTTGTGATTATGGCATGGCCTCATTTACTTGAATGGGTTTGCATCTCTCTGCATTCAGTCACATCTTGCAGCCCCAAAATTTGTACTGGAAGACTTCTTCAAAGCACTATATCACAGGTCTGAGCAGGTAGCTACATATGGTCAGTTTGTAGACAGGTGCAGTCTACTTTCTCCATTGCAGGTGGCACTCATCCGCAGCAGCATTGCATTTGGAGAGGAAGTCAAAAGGAACATGTTCCTCTATGGTTTCCTGAATAACTGAGGAAGCTATTGGATTCTACCACCCCATGTGACTCTACCACCCGTCTTTGGTTATGCAGTCTATTTAATGCCCTTTCTCCTAGGCTTGGCACGCATTTGTGAGTAGGTTGAGTAGGTCAGGTACCCTGTTTATCAGGGACAATACTAGCAGCAGGGAAAGGTTACAGATGGGGAGGGAAAGCGTAGGGTTTGCAACTTCTCTGGACATCTTCCCACTTGGGCATGAGACAGCCAGGCTGTATCCCGCCGCTCATAACAGGCAGTATCAGTTCAGCTGAAACCTGCTCTCTACACACTGTTGGAATCCCTGGGTGTTGTCAGTTGGGTTGCCTTCATGGCTGTCTTTTCGTCCATCCCCGACATCAGTGCTTAGATTTGACAGCTCCAGGGGCGTACCGGGGGGGGGGGTCTGCCCGGGGTGCCACACATTGGGGGGGTGGCAGTAGCCGGGTGGCATTTCTATGGGGGGGTGCGCTCTGCACCCAGGTCGGGTGACACTGTCTGACAGAATCCCGAGGGCATCCCTGGCTCTGGCTGCTCTGTTTAGTAGTTTTTTTGTCAGCTGGAACACCCCTGGCGCCGTGGCCAAAATAGTATGGTCTGATTACTGTTTTCCCTTGCTAGCTCACCCACCACTACTGAGCAGCCGAGCTGAATGTGTAATTATTTAGCGCAGGGGCGGCTGCTGTTACACACTGTGTCCACACAGTCTTCCTGAGTCCAGACCTCCCTAGCTGAAGCTGAGAGCCCGAGGTGAGCTGGTGATAGGGGGTGTGTGTGGGTTGTGAGAAGAGGTTGGAGGAGTGTTTGTGTCTGCCCTGCCACCCTGACTGTGCTGGTCTGACAAAGAAGGGGGGTAATTGCTGTGTCCACCACCACCCAGATATAGGAACTTGACCTGATAAGGGGGGGTTGCAGAATCCAGACATGTGCTATATACAGGTTGCAGAATCCACACATGTGCTATGTACAGGTTGCAGAATCCATACATGTGCTATGTACAGGTTGCAGAATCCACATGTGTGTTATGTACAGGTTGCAGAATCTACACATGTGCTATGTACAGGTTGCAGAATCCAGGCGTGTGCTATATACAGGTTGTAGAATCCAGACATGTGCTATATACAGGTTGCAGAATCCACACATGTGCTATGTACAGGTTGCAGAATCCAAATATGTGCGATATACAGGTTGCAGAATCCACACATGTGCTATATACAGTTTGCAGAATCCAGGCGTGTGCTATATACAGGTTGCAGAATCCAGGCATGTGCTATATGCAGGTTTCAGAATCCAGACGTGTGCTATGTACAGGTTGCAGAATCCAGACATGTGCTATGTACAGGTTGCAGAATCCAGACATGTGCTATATACAGGTTGCAGAATCCAGTTTTTACTTGTTACAGCACGGCTGCCGAACACAGACCCAGCCAGCTCCGTGATACACAGGAGCAGATGCCCGCTGTATGTGTGTGTTACCAGGCGATGGTGAGTCTGTATTAATTGGCACAGTGATGCTGCATTCATGGGCACAGTGAGGGTGCAATTGTGGGCACAGTGAGACTACATTCATGGGCACAGTGAGGCTGTAATGGTGGGCACAGTGACGCTGCAATGGTGGGCACAGTAAGGCTGCATTCATGGGCACAGTGAGGCCGCATGGTGGGCACAGTGAGGCTGCATTCTTTGGCGTAGTGAGGCTGCAATGGTGGGCACAGTGAGGCTGCATTCACGGGCACAGTGAGGCTGCAATGGTGGGCACAGTGAGGCTGCAATGGTGGGCACAGTGAGGCTGCAATGGTGGGCACAGTGAGGTTGCATTCATGGGCACAGTGAGGCTGCAATGGTGGGTACAGTGAGGCTGCATTCACGGGCACAGTGAGGCTGCAATGGTGGGCACAGTGAGGCTGCATTCACGGGCACAGTGAGGCTGCAATGGTGGACACAGTGAGGCTGCATTTGATGGGCACAGTGAGGCTGCATTCAGGGGCACAGTGAGGCTGCATTCACAGGCACAGTAAAGCTGCATTTGATGGGCAATCATGTGTGATTGTGTAGACAGTGCCCCAGTGCACTGTATTGCCCCGGGGCCTATAATGCTCTTAAGATGGCACTGCCTCTATAGCTGTTTCCTCTGTCGCTCCCAAAGAAGTGTTGACAACACACAGCTTAGGGCAGCGCTCTCCTACCTTACAGCGGCTGTTCATCACAGAGGAGTGAGAGGCAAAACAGTGCTGGATGGAGGGCGATATCGAGAACTGCTTTAGTTAACTTTTCATGTTGAAAAGCTGATGATTGGTTGCTAGGACCGCCTATCAACCAATCACCTGCTGGTTAACTTGCAAAGTTAACTAAAGCAGCTGCCATGCTCCCGCCCCCCATCCAGCACTGTTTTGCCTCTCACGCCGCTATGCTAGTGAAAGGAGAGCGGCGCCGTCGGAGACTGGGGGAAGCATTGGCACAGTCCTGATCACGATCTATCGATGGGTTGCCGATTCCAGCTTTAGAAGAATTTTCTCTCACTTCCTGTTTTGGCTAGTGAAGAGAAATCTCCCCAATAGGACACAGATGGCAAAACACAAAAAACAAAAAAACTTATAATGCCGCGTACACACGAGCGGACTGTCCGACAGAAAAAGTCCGACTGAAGCTTTTCATCGTATATACCGATCGTGTGTAGGCCTCATCGGACTTTTATTCTCGAAAAATCTGACTGACCTAGAAATGGAACATGATCTAAATCTTTCCGACGGACCCAATTCCCATTGGGAAAACCGATCGTCTTTATGCTGGTCTGACTGACCAAAAAAGACACATGCTCTGAAGCAAGTATGAGACGGAAGCTATTGGCTACTGGCTATTGAACTTCCTTTTTCTAGTCCCGTCAAAAGTGTTGCACATCACCGCTTTCTGGACGGTCGGACTTTGGTCGGATTTTGGGTTGACTGTGTGTAGGCAAGACCGCTTGAATGGAATTCCGTCGGAGTTACGTCGGAGAAACCGTCTGAGTTTATTTCGATGGCTAAACCGGTTGTGTGTACGCGGAATCACTCTTCTTTACTATATTCAAAATGAAAAAAAAAAACTTTTGCCTTTAGTGACACTTTAACAACTGATATACAAAATATCAACCTATCAAGATTCATTTTCTAAATTAAGCACACAATCTGCTGTAAATGCTCCAAATTTTCCACCAGTTTCATCTGCTCAATTACACTACCCAATTGAATAAGCCAAAAAGTGTTAGCATTTACAGCATGTACAGCATTTTTGTGTTTACTAGCTCTGTGTTTGTGTGCCTGTGTGGATGAAAGCCAAACTCCTATGCTTCTCCATACCAGATTACTTAGTCAGTAGCGGTGCTCTGTGTGATATCTGGAAGGCTTGAAAAGTCATTCTGGAGCTTCCAATATAAGGTGAAAAATATCTTCCTTTGCATGAACTTCTCATATTTTGTCATGTGCCATCTGCAACATGGTGGCTAAATTCAGCAGAAATGGATGTTCTAAGTAGATCTGAAATGTCCATACTTTGCAAGGTCACTAGACCAAATACTCAACTAGACCTAATCATCAATTACAATACAGGTTACATAGTTACATAGTTAGTCAGTCAGGTTGAAAAAAGACACAAGTCCATCTAGTTCAACCATAAAAAAACAAAAAAAACAATTAAAATAAAAACTATCATACAATCCTATATACCCAGTCCTATACCCACAGTTGATCTAGAGGAAGGCGAAAACCCCCCCAGAAAAGCAGGATCCAATTTGCTACAGCAGGGGAAAAAAATTCCTTCCTGATCCCAGAGAGGCAATCCGATTTTCCCTGGATCAACTTTACCTATAAATGTTAGTACCCAGTTATATTATGTACATTTTGGAAAGAATCCAGGCCTTTCTTAAAGCAATCTACTGAGCTGGCCAGAACCACCTCTGGAGGGAGTCTATTCCACATTTTCACATCTCTTACTTTAAAGAAACCTTTCCGTATTTGGAGATGAAATCTCTTTTCCTCTAGACGTAAAGAGTGCCCCCTTGTCCTCAGTGTTGACCATAAAGTGAATAACTCAACACCAAGTTCACTATATGGACCCCTTATATATTTATACATGGTGATCATATCCCCCTTAATCTCCTCTTCTCAAGAGTGAATAAATTCAGTTCCTCCAATCTTTCCTCATAGCTAAGCTCCTCCATGCCTCTTATCAGTTTGGCTGCCCTTCTCTGCACTTTCTCTAGTTCCCCGATATCCTTTTTGAGAACTGGTGCCCAAAACTGAACTGCATATTCCAGATGAGGTCTTACTAATGATTTGTTCAGGTTCAGTTTTGTAAAGATAACATATATCTAGGTAGCTTGTTAGCTGAGCTAGTATCTGTCAGGCTCAAACATCTTCAGCCTTTGCATGACCGAATTAATATTAGAGAATGTTTAAAAGACCATTGTCTTAATTGTACAAGAAACATTTAGAGCTAACCTGCTAGCTGATATATTGGAGTTGTGGGCTAGCTGCTGGATGATTTGGGTTTCCTGTTCTTCCCTCTACTCTGTAGGCCACTTCGGCCTCTCTGACACACCAGTGTCAAGTACCTTATCTGAGGTCAGGATGCTGAGAGAGGCTCCCCTTGCGGCTAAGCGCAGTATACCCCTGAAGGTGATACAGGAGGTACAGTGCTCAAAGAAGCACAGGTTGCCAGCAGGGGGTGAAGGGCTTCAGCAGACGATTACTTGGAGACTGACTGAGGTTGCAGCAAAGGTGTAAGAGCAAGTCCTTGTAGGCTGTAACTGTGTACAGATTACTATGTATACAGGATAATCAGTAGAGGCCCAGCCGAGGGTCAAACACAGGTGATCAGGCTGGTAGCTGCTGCAAGAGGGTAGTGAGGCAAGCCAGCATGTACGGGTAAGCAAGCAGATATGTGATAGCAAAGTCCGTGAGCCAAGCCAGGGGTCTTACACTGGTGACCAGGCAGGTTTAGGCAGTAGCAAGTCCGTGAAACAGGCCATGGGTCATACACCGGTGATCAGGCAGGTTTAGTCAGTAGCAAAGTTCATGAGCCAAGCCAGGGGTCGATACCAGGAAAAGAGATCAGAGCAGGTCAGAGGGCAAGCTGGGTCACGACAGGAATCATTAGGAAGCCCGATGCAGGTTCAGGAACAGGGGAGAGCTGGAGACAATCCAGCAATTTGGAGAAGATATGGACAGCCTTTTATAGGACAGCAGGAGATCCCATTTGTCACGCTATGTGTGTGAAGACTCTTAGAAAAAGAGTTACTGATAAGTCTAACTCCAGTTTTCTCCTTTCGTCTTCCAGGACAGGCTCTGAGATGATAAACAAGAAACTTACTCTGTCAGGGCAGGACCACTGCCCGGAGGACCTTTCGTCCGAATGTCTGCTTCTTATCAGATAATAAATCCAGATGGTAATGCTTTGCAAATGTGGAGTAGCTGGACCACGTTGCCGCTCTGCAAATATCCTCCGGAGAGGCACCGGCCCTCTCTGCCCATGAAGCTGAGACAGCCCTGGTTGAATGTGCCTTAACTAGGGACGCTTGCTTCCCTGCCAATCCATATGCCTCCATAATCGCCATTCTAATCTATCTAGCAATGGAAGATTTTGACGCTTTACATCCCTTGTATGCCCCCGCAAAGTTAACAAATAAAGAATCTGACTTCCTGAAGTTCTTACTGACCTCAAGATAAGCCAAAAGGCTTCTCCTAACATCCAAATAAACTAAAGGTTCCTTCCTCATCTACTTCTGAGGTGGAATAAAATGTTGGTAAAATAATGTCCTGTATTCTGTGAAACGCAGACGATACCTTAGGGAGGAAACTAGGATCTGTTTTGAGCACAACCCTATCCTCCAAAATTAACAAAAATGGCTCTCGAATCAAGAACGCCTGTAACTCACTCACTTTCTGGCTGAAGTGATTGCTATCAAAAATACTGCCTTAAGTTCCACCCACTTAACCTCAAATTTCTCCAGGGGTTCGAAGGGACTACCTGTATGCACCCTGAGCACCAAGGACAGATCCCAGGTGGGGCAGGGTCGAACCTTCACTGGCCTGGACCTAGAGGACCTTGAAGAAGTTCTTAACAAATTGATCCTGCTGTAGTAAGACTTGAAGAAAAACACTCAAAGCGGCGGCCTGCACCTTTAGCGTGCTGATAGAAAGGCCTAGCTCTACTCCTGCCTGAAAAAAATCCAAGACTGCAGGAATCCCAGGTTGTTCCAGCCCCTGTTCTGCTAACCAGGAATTGAACCTTCTTCATACTTTGGTATAAATGGCCCTGGTTACTGGCCTGCAGCAGTTTGAAAAGTCTTAATCACTCTCTCTGAGAACCCCTGGGCCCTTAACAGCTGTTCCTCAGATACCATGCTGCCTTAGGGTCTCTACCTGAGGGTGCCAGATAGGACCCTGGGTGACAAGATCCTCCCTCACCGGGAGAGGCAACAAAGGATATGTGGCGAGCCTCCTTAGGTTGGCAAACCAGGCTCTCTTCGGCCAAAACGAAGCTATCAGAATTAGGTCCATCGTTTCAGTCAAAAACTTCTGGAGAACTGCAGCTATTAGTCTCACTGGGGGAAAGGCATAGCAAAGGCTGAATTGCCATGCATTAGCAAAAGCATCTATCCCTCTGGCTCGATCCAGCGGATGGAGGGAGAAGAACTGTGTAACCTTCTTGTTGCTTTCTGAGGCAAAGAGGTCCACCTCCGGCCGTCCCCAAGACTGCACGATCTACACAAACATATCCATGTTGAGAGACCATTCGCCCTGTCTTATTCGTTGACGGCTGAGAAAATCCTCCAGCGAATTCTGAGTCCCTTCTAAATGAATGGCCGTCAGTGAAGCTAGGTTTAGTTCGGCCCAACCGAAAATCTTGCTGCTATAAATTGCAGAGCAGGGCTCCTGGTCCCCCCTACTGGTTTATATTTACGACAGCCGCCGCATTGTCTGTCTGCACCTGCAGGTGCTGTCCCTTTATCCGAGACTGGAAGGTCTCTATAGCCCTCCGAAACGCTAGGAGCTCCCTCTGATTCGAGGTTTGTCTGGCTTCCACTGGAGACCAAGTTTCCTAAGCCAAGGCTTTCTCTAAGTGGGCACCCCAGCCGAAAGCACTGACGTCTGTTGTCATCAATAATGCTGAAGGTCTGGCACATAAAAGACCCCTGTCTATATTATGGTGGGCCTGCCACCACCACAGCGCCCCCTTGACTTTGGTTGATAGGGGCATAGGCTGATCTAAGCTCTGCTTGCTGCCATCCCAGAAACGTAACATGAGACTTTGCAGTGGATGATGGTGAAGCCTTGCCCAGGGGACTGCTGGAAAACAGGACGTCATCAGACCTATCACCCTCATAAGCTCTCTGATCTGGGCTTCCTGATTGGTCTGAAGCTGTGCCACTGCCTGTCCAATCTTCTCAATCTTTTCCACAGGAAGAAAGATCTTTGTCTCTATTGAGGAGATTCTGTACCCCAAACACTGGACTTCCTGTGTTGGAATTAGTTGGGACTTGTCCTGGTTGATCAACCAACCGAGGGACCGCAGTAAATCCTGCATTTCCTGCAAGTCCTTCCCAAGGTGTCATAGATCGCCTTGAGCAAGTCCCACACATCGTCCAGAGACAACCTATACCTGGACCCCCTGGAGGAATCTTCCTCTCCCTCAGAGTCAGACCCCGAGTCTGCTTGAGAGGAGGCGAGCGACCTAGGTTCCCTCTCCCTATCCCCCTCCTCTTCCTGACTAGGTTCAGACAGGGAAGGCATGCTCACTGCCTTGGATAGGGAAGTCAAGGGACCCTGTATCCTATCCATCATCCCCTTAAAAGATTGGAACATGGATGCAATCTCATCCTTAACGGATGCAAGGATCTTATGACATGCTGTCCATCCTTGACCAGACTACTGACACATTCAGGGCAAAGAGGCTTCTCCTAACCGATGCCTAACTTTGACCCATATAAGGCACACTTTCTCCTAGGAGGCTGCATCTGGGTCCTGTCCTGGGCTTTAACCTGAAAGCCAAAAAGAAAGACAAACGCCCATTAGAGCGTGCCCTCACCACCACTGTGCTTGGGTCAAACTTAGGAAGTGCCCAGCCCATCACCTGTGGTTCCCCACCCAGGGAGGGACTCTTGGTCATAAGGATCCCAGCCCCCCAGAGTAAGCCATGACCACCCCTCACCACGCTTACCTGGGAGGCGCCGGTGCCTGAAGAACCGGAGTCTACCGCTTGTGCTGTAGTGCCTTCCATGGTTCCGTGGTGTGTGCACAGCTTCTGCTAAGTCTTCCACAGGGCCCTGATGCCTGTCCGTCCGAATGCTGCACCCAGGAGACCGGAACCTCATCTCTCAGTGCCCCCTGATAATGCGGATCCGCCTGAAGTACTTCACATCACTTCCTCTGGCTGAAACGCAGAAGCCCCACCTCTGACGCACGCACGCCTCCCTGCTCCATACCTGGAACTACCGGGTGTACTGGCGCCCTCTACACAGCATGGAAAGCCCAGAAATGAGTGTCGCCCACCCGCCGAACCGAGAGTCACGAACTGGAGGGCTACTGGAGGCTGTTTCAGCTCAGGTAACTAGAGCTAAAAAGTTTGCTGCTGCAGAGTGCAGCAACGTGAGGCCTGCTACATCCACAGGGGTCCTACTCTCCCCAAGCAAACGGCAGCGGTGGGACCAGCAACCCTACTCTTCCCAAACAGGACAGAGGGGTGCTTGCAGGCAGAGGAGAAGGCAATGCCAGAGGCTCGCTTAGGACAGCCCTGAGACATGGAGCTCCCTAGGTTCCTAACATTCTCCCTTCCCGTCCGGCAGGAAACACAAAAAAACTGAAGAGGGAGGCCTGGAGGACTACCTTTAAGCAATTAGGGTGTACGTGTTTCCTGTCCCGGAGGGAGGAGCCCTATGTCTCAGAGGCTGTCCTGGAAGACGAAGGGAGAAAATACAGTTAATCACAATTCACTAGATAATAAGAACACTAACTTGTAGCAGGTTGGTGTGGTAATCTACAAATCCACACAAAGCAATGGCATGAATCATACATAATAACTTACAATGATGAACAATGCTGTTATAACATTCCTGCAACCAGTACGCTGTTGGAGTGCACTCAAGAAAAAATTATGCCCAGAGCCCTACCTGGAGAGTGACCTGCCAGTTCTATTTTTATTTTATACATGGATTTATTTATTTTCTCTTTTTTTTCTTGGTACTTTCCTATCACTTTCTTTTTTCTCCTCTTCTTGACCATCAGTCCTTTCATCGTTTAAACCAAGAAAAATGGTTTACTTCTCAACTACACATGGGATTTACAACTTTGCCTGTTGATGGCCATGTGCTACAGATGCATTGGTTTTGTTAGCACACTTGTTTCTGTAATTTGTTCTAGTTCTCTATGAAAAGTTTTGATCTCTCCGATAGACCTGAGATTTGCTCTTTGTGAGACTATCGGCTCTTCTATTCAATTGAATAGTCTAAGTACCTTATGCAAAGCAGTTGTTATGTCGTTAATTTTGTCTATTCGATTTGACCTTTTCATGCCTTCTCCAACGTTCCAGTATTTGTAGACTTATTACATTTCTACTCAATAGCACGACGTATACTTTATATGATGTCTTGACGTGCTGTATATGAGAAGCTACAATAAAATAATTTAAAAAAAATTATCTTTTCAGGTCCTGGGACATCTCCCCCCTCCACCCCTCACATTCTGGTCAATGATAAGAAGGCACAGAAGACAGCTATTGCTGAAAGATAATCACTGCTTTGATCTGGCAGTCAGCCTACCTATTAAATGGGGATTGAATTTGATGATTCCTCAGCAAACGCTTGTTCAGAAGTCTGCAGTAAAGGCTGCTTCAGATTTACCTTTTAAGAAAGGAATTTTTTTCCTTCAATGAATCTTAATGTGGATACAAATTATAAAAAATTTGGGCGAACGATCATCTGGTTTTCTTTGTTGTTTCACAGCAAGTCAACACCAAGGATGGAACTAATGCAAGAAAATTCTAGTATGATAAAGGCTTTTTTTTTGTTTATTGTTTCTGATCATGCGCAGTCTTTTGTATCTGAGTTTTCTCATAGGAAAGCAGTACACAGTAAACGAAAATCGTTAGTTTTGTTAATGTACGAGTAAAATTTTTGAGTTTGTCCATTTGGAAATTTTCATTTGAAAAGTCTGAATCGGATGTTGAAAGTTGTGTACACACTATACAAAAATGGAACGATCGTGCCTCGTATGGAATTTTTCTTCCAATTTTATTATAATACTATGTACTCCTACTCATTCACATGGGAGGGCAGGATTCCGATAAGCCCCCAGCCCACAGATTCCCAAACCACCGACCAGGGTTGTGAGGAAAGGGCCCTTGTCCCCATCAACATAAACGGAGCAAAGAAATTAGGAAAAACAAGGAAATTAGGGAAGAGAGTTTGCTTTTCACTGCTGGGGCCAATGCTTAAAAAGACCCTAATGAATATAGAATTATTTACACCCCCTTACTTACAATGGATTTGTCTCTGAATGATCAAATCAATGAGGGTATAGCATCAGTTTTAAATGTTACTTCTAAACAGGCGGTGGCTGTCATTAGAACCTTTGGTCAGAGAGCCCTCTTGGCCTAATCAGATATAAAATTAGCTTTTAAACCACTTCCTATATGGCCAGGGGCGTACAATTCTCTTGGTTTTTCAGTTGAAGGAGGCATTTATTTTGATAAATGTCTTCCAATAGGTTGTTCAGTTTCTCGCCCACATTTCAAACCATTTGCCACCTTTCTTGAATGGATGAATACCCAGAAGGGGCCATGGTACATTTGGAGAGAAATTCAAGACAAACGGTACATTTTTCAGAATATTGCTTAGGCAAAATTAAAGTGATATGTGTTTCTGACATACTCTCCATTTGCTTGTACTCTTTTGTTTCTAATAAAAACCTTATAAAGAAAAAATAAATTAAAGTGGTTGTAAAGTCAATTCTATGCATTAAGATTAAAAGACTAAAAGACTTTTGTGTGTAGCAGCCCCCCTCAGCCCCCTTAACACTTACCTGAGGTAAAGCTGAGACACACCAGCGGTGCCATTAGCTGCCGCTGCTGCTTATCAAAGTCAGCTAGCCAATCAGGAGAGAGAGGGGGTGGGGCCGGGTCAGGGGTCCATGTATGACTTGACTCGGGTACCCCCATAGCAAGATGCTTGCTGTGGGGGCACTGAACAAAAGGGATGGGCCAGGATCACATAAGAGGGACCCGAGAAGAGGAGGATCTGAGCTGCTCTGTGCAAATATGCTGCAATAGATCTGGTAAGTATAACATGTTTGTTATTTTTATAGGAAAAAAACTAGACTTTACAATCACTTTAATATTTCTTTATGTTCCCTATAAGATAGAAAATCTTCACTTTTTTGAGTATAGGTCCACTTTAACCAAATCGAAAAAAATATAAACATACCAATCAAAAGATACAAAACACTACCTCCTCTTATCTTTAATAATATATAGAGAGTGTTCACAGTGGACTAGAATTACATGCTGCAACACACCCTACCTGTGTTTCATCTCCTTCAAATACCAATGTGAAGAAGGTGGAATTCCTTCTATGTAATACTGATTGACATGTTAGGACAGAAAAAGGATAATAAATCTGCAGTGGCATCATTGTCATTTTATTGTGTTTTGTTAACTATAATTATGTGATTATTGGCAATTACTTTTCTATGACTTTTTCTAATATTTGTACTTTAACTCTAGAGCTGTTGCCCTTTACATGGTTGATCATTTTCTGTGATGCACCCCCAAAACAATCTACATTTGTCAGGTTTCATCTGAGTTGGAAGACTTTCCCTCTCTTACCATGGGATGTGGTGAATGGTAATTACACTCTCCAGCATATAAAGGGTAAATAACAACTACACCAAATATGCAATGCTTCTCATTACACTATTGTAGGGAGGGAGGGTGTCAGCATCGCGTTTCACTGTAAATTGTGCTGACAAATACCAACACCAAAGGAAATCTTTTGAAATCATATCAGCATCTGAATTGCACTTGTTTTATTGTTTACAGTTTTGCAACATTTAACGTTATATGTGGTAACTGGTGCATCTGTAGTGATGGATTGTGATTTTTTTTAATGCAGACTTAACCAATAAACGTACTATTAAAGGCATTTTTGTATACCATTTTATATTGCCCACATTACATAAGATCTAACCAGATGTATGGGGTAGCTTTATTTCTATTCACAATCTCATTATTTATTTTGTGGTGGAATCTTTTAAAAATAAAACTTTTCTCACTTTGTTTGCCTAAATTGCTTCTAGCAATATATATATATATATATATATATATATATATATATATATATATTTTCTGCTAAATGCCCCACTATCCAAAAAAAGTTGTGACTTCACTTGCCTTGTTGTATTTTACTAAGTTAGCACCAGGGTTTTTACTCTATCATTAGCAATTAAATAAATTAACGTTTTAGGAGCAGAAGTTACAATCATTACGCATCTGCAAACATTTACAAACAGACACAAACAGATATTTACAGCCTGATTTTAATCAGCTATGTTTAGACTAGTCATTTTTAACAAGTTATTTAAGTTATTTATTTATTCGTTTTTTTTTTTGTTTTTTTTTGTTAAAGCGGTTGTATACCCTTTTTTTAAACTTTTACCTACAGGTAAGCCTATAATAAGGCTTACCTGTAGGTAAAAAAAAATCTCCTAAACCTGTACGGTTTAGGAGATATTCCCCTCGCAATGAGCCACTGACTGCAGCGGCGCATGCGCAGCCGCCGGACTTTGCCGGAAAAAAAAGTCTCCCGCGCGCATGCGCAGGAGTGACGACATCGCGGCTCCGGCCACTCACAGCGTCGGAGCCGCGATACCCGGAAGACACGCCAAGGGGAAATGTCAGCTCCCTCGGCGTGGACAGGGTGGGATGCCGCCGCCTCGTTCTAAGGTAAGTATCTCATAATGAGCTAGTATGCAGTGCACCCTAGCTCATTATGCCTTTTCCCTTACAGGTGTAGGAAAAAAAAAAAAGTCAGCGGGTTTACTACCGCTTTAAGTTATTTAGTTGTTACTAAACATCTTTTAATGCATATTACATTGGGTATATTGGGTTTCATACGCATTATGTGTATGAAATTGTAAGCATTTTACCCTCCTGGATTAGATTTGAATGTATTTACAGTATATAACAGTGGAAAAATGATAATGATTATAAAAATTGCACTTCTACAATTTGTACGACATTCTTTGTTTTCTTTTTACTTCTTTTCAAGATACATTTGGAGGTATGTAACATATCTGTGTTAAATATTTTACATTGTGTTACAAGATTGGACAATTTTGACATTTTTGTTACTTAGTTGTACCTTAAAGGATAAGTTCACTTTTTAGAGAAAAAAAATGCAAATTTTTTTTGCAGGTAACAAAATGTGCATTTATTATTATTATTATTATTATTATTATATATTTTTGAAGCCTATAAAGCATGCAGGTCTCCTCCAGATCTGTCAGTGTATCTGTGTGCCCGTACATCCCTTACGGGTAAGCAGATACGATCTGACAGGAAGAATCAATTAATTACCACGGCGCTCCAGAGCACCGTGGTAGTTCATTGAGAACTTCAAGCCAACAAAGGTGAACTTATCCTTTAAAGCAAGTTTGTGACCTGATATATGTAGGATTATAAAATTTCATAGAATCATGAGACACAGCAGAAATCACTTTTATTTTATAGACATAAAGCAAAAGTGTGAGATAAATTAAAAAATTAACATACATACTCACCTATGTGGCTGTAGTATGCTTTGGCCATACTTCGCTTTTTAGGCTGGCTATAGATGGATTGAAATGTGGCCAGCAGGCAATGCCTGCTCCCTCTCAACAGAAGTAAATTTTTTTGATCAACTTCTATCAAATGGAAATGCTGGAAAATATTTGTTAATCAGTGGCTGTAGCCAATGAGCTGCAGCCTCTGATCAGTATATCCTGACAGCAGAGAGTCACGCTGTTACAATACAGCGGGGAAGATCATGGCCTGATTTACATCTCAGGAGCCTATAGGCAGAGAAATCTGAAGTGCCCCAATGCCCCCCACCTCTCAAAAAGAAAAAGACAGTAAGACCGACTTTTTTTTTCTTATTACCGCAAAGGACTAGATTAGAAAATGCAACATTTCTGTAAAAAACACACTAAAGTGAATTTCAGGGCAAACAAACGCAGTGAACTACTCACATTTTTGGTAAAATACAAAAGATGAGGCTGCACGAGTAAATTGATACTCAAAATGTAAAATCTTAAATTTGTGTGCGCCTGTGAAATGGCGACATGCTTTAGTACCCTATGTTTTCTATAGGTTATCAGTTTAGTGTTACGGAGGAGGTCTTGTGCTAGAATTCTGGCGTGCGTGGCGATATCTAACATGTGTATCGCAATCAACGTTTTCATGTGTAAACGCCCCCGACGTGTGTGTTTATGTTCATACGTGTGTACGTGCGTATATGTTGGGGGCTTTAAAATTTGGAGGGGGGGGGGGGGGAGTTTATGTGCTTGGGTGTAACTTTATTTTTTTGCTTAAATTTTTTTTCATCACACAGGGGACAAAAAGTCCCCTATGTGATAAATTTTAGGTGACAGGTTCTCTTTATTGAGACATGCAGGGTCTAAAAGAACATGCATGCCTCCTCTGGGCTCCATTGAATGTATTGTAATGCAGATCGCATTGCAATACATCCCTTTCCAGCTCTGCTAGCCGGGGAAAGTGATAGGGAGACCCGAAAGTGATGTCATACACCTCGCTTTTTGGGTCACCGAAGAGTGGACGTGTGTCT
Organism: Aquarana catesbeiana; assembly: GCF_042186555.1. Classification (NCBI taxonomy): domain Eukaryota; kingdom Metazoa; phylum Chordata; class Amphibia; order Anura; family Ranidae; genus Aquarana; species Aquarana catesbeiana. The sequence goes on along the minus strand of NC_133333.1, from coordinate 202,113,759 downwards.
GTCAAGCCCAAGTACTTAGCAGTGGAAAATCTTCTCTTTGAACTCTCTTTCTTGAAATCTCTGACCTCTTTTTCACAGAGATGTAGAGAAGCTGCACAGAGATAAATGTGTGACACTCTTCTTTCTCTAATCACTGTAAATAATTTTTTAACATTGTGGCCCCCTGGGTGAACTTGTTGTTACATTGTAACCTATATGAATATGGACACTGATAGAACCTGATGTACTAATGCAGGGCTCAACAAATTCCAGGCACCAGCTCTCCATGGCGACAAGAAAATGCATCCTGGTGCATGGACTGCCACCAAAATGTTTCCACACACCCCGCACGCGCCCCCTCGCTATGTTTTCTGGGCTCTGCTTGCCCTGCTGCGGGCCTGGGACCGGCAAATCGGGTGCTGTGTGGAAGAGGGGAGTGGACAAACTGCAAAGTGGGATATAAACTGCTTCATTAATAATAGCTGAAATTTTCACCAGATATAGGGTTGGCATTCACCAGGAATTTTTATACTGTTATTGCCTTGATATTCATATGCAGTTTTTTTTAGCTTTGGGTGTATTTGGATGCCACTCAATTTGAATTTATTTTAGTATATGTTTATATTCCATATTTCATGTTTATTTTTTACTGTATTTTTAAAATCCTAAATTGATGTTTTTATGTACACAGCTGTGAAAAAGTATTTGCCCCCTTTCTGATTTTTTTTTTTTTATTTTTTTTTTGCATATATGTCACACTTAAATGACTCAGATCATCAAACTAATTTTATCAATACACAAAGATAACCCGAGTAAATACAAAATGCAGTTTTTAAATGATGGTTTAATTTATTAAGGCAAAAAAGCTGTCCAAACCTGCCTGGCTTTATGTGAAAAAGTAATTGCCCCCTAAACCTAATAACTGGTTGTGCCACCCTTGGCGGCAACAACTGCAATCAGGCATTTGCGATATAATTTTGGCCCACTCTTCTTTGCAAAATTGTTTTAATTCAGCCACATTGGAGGGTTTACCAGCATGAACAGCCTGTGTAAGGTCATGATACAGGATCTCAGTTGGATGTAAGTCCGGGCTCTGACTAGGCCACTCCAAAACCGAAATTTTGCTTTGTTTGAACCATTTGGAGGTGGACTTACTGTTGTGTTTCAGATCATTGTCCTGCTGCATAACCCAAGTGCGTTTGAGCTTGAGGTCACAAACTGATGGCCCGGACATTCTCCTTTAGGATTTTCTTGTAGAGCTCAGAATTCATGGTTCCATCAATTATGGTAAGTCATCCAGGTCCTGATGGTTCCATCAATTATGGTAAGTCATCCAGGTCCTGAAGCTGCAAAGCAGACCCAGACCATCACGCTACCACCACCATGTCTGACTGTTGGTATGATGTTCTTGTTATGAAATGCTGTATTCGTTTTATGCCAGACGCACACCTTCCAAAAAGTTAAATTTTTGTCTCATCAGTCCACAGAATATTTGCGTAAAAGTCTTGGGGATAATCAAGATGTTTTTTGGTAAATGTGAGAGCCTTTGTGTTCGTTTTGGTCAGCAGTGGATTTGGCCTTGGAACTCTCCCATGGATGTAATTTTTGCCCAGTCTCTTTCTTATTGTTGCATCATGAACATTGATCTTGTCTGAGGCAGGAAAAGCCTGCAGTTCTTTAGATGTTGTTCTGGGTTCCTTTCTGATCTCCTGGATGAGTCGTTGTCATGCTCTTGGAGTAATTTTTGTAGAAAAGGTTCACCACTGTTTCAAGTTATCTAAATTTGTGGATAATGGCTCTCCCTGTGGTTCACTGGTGTTCCAAAGCCTTAGAAATAGCTTTGAAACCCTTCCTAGACCGATACACGTACATTACTTTGTTTCTTAATTGTTCTTGAATTTCTTTAGATTGTGGCATGATGTGTGTCTTTTTGTGATCTGTTAGCGTGCTTCACTTTGTCAGACAGCTTCTATTTATGTGATTTCTTGATTCAACCTGTCTGGCAGTAATCAGACCTGGGTGTGGCATGTGAAATTTAACTTCACTTTCCAAAAAATTGTGGTTAATCACAGTTCAGTCATGATTCAGCATGGGAGGGGGCAATTACTTTTTCACATAGGGCCAGGCAGGTTTGAACAGCTTTTTTCCCTTAATAAATGAAATAATCATTTAAAAACTGCATCTTGGATTTACTCGGGTTATCTTTGTGTAATATTAAAATTTGTTTAATGATCCGAATCATTTAAGTGTGAGAAATATGCAAAAAAACAGGATGGGGCAAATACTTTTTCACATCACTGTATATATTTGTTTGGGAAGATTGCCTTTTATTAAAAGTTTCACTATTAATTGATCCAGTCAGGATGGCAGCCAGCGGCGACCAGTCCATAAGGGGTGTAGGTGCGCCGCCCCCCTAATCTCTATGCGCCGCCACCTAATCTCCATGTGGGGCACCGGACACATTGATTTCTACAGGGGTTTTTTTTGAAGCACGTGATTAGAGCCTGAGGCTCTAATTGGCTTCAAAAGTTTGGGCTCAGGGCGCAGTACCCACCCACTTGTGACATTAGAGAATCAACATTTGCTATGGCTTCTCCCGGCCAATCAGGACAGAAAGTGGGTCTTAAGACCGGATTGCCTAGGAGAAGAAGCGACTGGGGGGGTCAGGAGGAGCAGCTGGGAAGCCTTCCGGGACCTGGATGAGGTAAGTGTGGGTGGGCGAGCTGGCTAACAAGCGAGCGAGCAGGCAGGCGAGGGGGTTTGTTTGCCACCCCCTCCCGCCCAAAAATGAAGCACCAGCTGCCACTGATGGCAGCATCACCGCCATAACTATTCCAGTTTATTTAAAGGATAAGTTAACTTTAAAAAAAAATAAAAAAATAAATGCACATTTTCTTGCAGGTAAAAAAATGGACATTTAATTTTTTTTTGTTACAGGAGCCTGTAATGCATTGCACCAGCGATCATCAGATCGCTGATGACATATAGGTCTCCTGCAGATCTGTCAGTGTATCGGATTGCTCGTACCCCGTACAAGGAAATCGATTCATTCTGACAGGAAGAATCAATGAGCACTGTGGTAGTTCTTTGAAAACTACAAGCCGACAGCCACAAAGGATGTCTGGACTTGTAGTTCATTCATACACAGAGCTCTGTGTATGAATCACGCAACTGTGTGGACGGAGCCCTGCATGGCCACACGGTTTTCATAAATTGACATCTAGTATGGGGAACTGCAGCAGGGAGTGGCTCCAGCAGTGGGAGCATATTACATGTTACACCCTAAAAACAGGTGGAACATGTACCATGTTCCCAAAAGTGAACTTATCCTTTAAAGTTTTAGAGTTTTTTTCTTTTTTTACCACATGATGGCACCATACAAACTCATTTAGTTAATGTTTGGAGTATTTTGAACTTTCTCTTTTTGTATCATATGATGGCATTGTAGCGGTATCCCTGTACGGGATGCTGAAAGTTATGGTCCACCTGTCACCCTGCCCATCCCGGCATTCACTTCCCAGTCATTCTTGAGACAATAAACAGTCCACGTGGTTGTTTTTGTATTTTTATTGAGAGATTTGAACATGTATAGGAATGTATGGGATGCCCAGAAGATTTATATAACAGTCAATTTTGGACAGAACTATGTACACTCCTTGTACATGACACTTCTTCAAACTCGTCCTGCACAACACACGCTTGCAGACTATCACTCTCTCTCCTGCACAACATTTGACTCCAGGCACAGTTAGCACATGGTTAACCCCAACACTGACTCAGTCAGGCCTTAGAGATTGACATTTGCAGGAAAGGACCCTGGGTCTCTTTTTAATGTAGAAAAATAGAATAGGATTTCTTTAGTGCTAGCTGTCCTATGGTGGACTATTGCTCCCAGCAATCCCTCTTCAGGCTCTGCCAGCCCCCCTGGTTGCAGCTGCCCAATTCCACTGCCCATGACATTGCAGTCCTCACTGGCTCCACACCCTGCTCTGACTGTTGCCTCTCAGTCCTCTCTGGCATGCCTCACCAGTACTCCCAATAGCACATGTCACTCACCAGCCCTCTCTGCTGCGCATTCATTGGTGGTTCCCTCCTGAAGACTTGCCCGACAGCACTAGCTCCTGCTGTCCTCTCTGACTCCTCTCTGTGCCTCCTATCCAGATCCTTCATGCGGTCTTGAAGGGATCCTTCCTGCACCCGAGTCCCCAGGACCAAGGCCCCCCCCAGAATGGGGAGCGGCCGCAAAGGCCCCGACAGCCTAGCACCCCATCCTCGGTTCTTCCACCCAACAACTCATCCTCAGCTGGGCTTACACTAGGTATTTCAGGAGGCCTGCCCCCTGCCAATCCAGATTGGGGATTGGTCAGGGCTCCTTAGAACACCCCAGGCAGCTCCACCTCTCTTCCCCTCCTCCCTTCTAGAATCCTCTAGAAGCCCGAGGGAGGTAACCGAGAAGCGATGCTATCCGTTAGTCACCAGCCTACCCTAAGCCACTACCAGCCCACACAGATCAAAACAAAATGGCCTGCTTAAATTTACCTGCTCTCACATAAATCCTAACTCTAGCACCTAACTAAGTAGAGGGTGCTACAGCACCATAAAGGTACATCCCAAAAAATTTGAATATCATCAAAAAGTTCATTTATTTCAGTAATTCAATTCAAAAAGTGAAACTCATATATTATATAGATTCATTACACACAGAGTGATATAGTTCAAGCATTTCTTGCTTTTAATTTTGATAATTATGCTAGTGAAAACCCAACATTCAGTATCTCAGTTCGCCGACGAGCCAAAAAAGAAAAGCTGCAACCGTTCCACCTCCATGGGAGGCTCCCGCTGACTGATGCGTCTTCTCTGTGACAGTTCTTATATAGCTGAGGGCGGGGTGAACCCGCCCCCTCTGACACCACTGGGGCTTCCTGCAGCTCGCCCCGGGAGCCGATGTGAGTGCCCGGCGATCTCAATGACCGCCGGGCTCCCGCGGTCGCTCGTAACACGGCGAGAACCGGGATCTCTGTGTGTAAACACAGAGGTCCCAGTTCTGTGAGGGGAGAAGTGACAGATCGTCTCTTCATACAAAGTATGAAGAGCGATCTGTCATCTCCCCTAATCAGTCCCCTCCCCTCTTCAGTTAGAACACATACTAGGGAACACAATTAACCCCTTGATCGCCCCCTAGTGTTAACCCCTTCACTGCCAGTGACATTTTTACAGTAATTAATGCATTTTTATAACACTGATCGCTGTATTAATGCCAATGGTACCAAAAATGTGTCAGAATTGGCCGATTAGTCCACCATAATGTCGCAGTCACGATAAAAATCGCAGATCGCTGCCATTACTAGCTTCTGAAGCTGTCTCTGGTCCAGGAGCAGCTTAACATAAGGAATGCGACAGTTGTAGCCCATGTCCTGGATACGTCTGTGTGTGGTGGCTCTTGATGCACTGACACCAGCTGTAGTCCACTCCTTGTGAATCTCCCCAAAATTCTTGAATGCCCTTTGCTTCGCAATCCTCTCAAGGCTGTGGTTATCCCTGTTGCTTGTGCACCTTTTTCTACCACACTTTTTCCTTCCACTCAACTTTCCATTTTTATACTTGGATACAGCACTCTGTGAACAGCCAGCTTCTTTAGCAATGACCTTTTTGTGACTTACCGTCCTTGTCGAGGGTGTCAATGACTGTCTTCTGGACAACTGTCAAGTCAGCAGTCTTCCCCATGATTGTGTAACCTACTGAACCAGACTGAGAGACCATTTATAGCAGTGGTCGGCAACCCATAGATCGCGATCTACCTGTCGATTGCGGGAAGCTGACAGGTAGATCATGATGAGGGCTGTGCTGAGCCATAGCCCCAGCCTCCGCCGCTCTACTTTTTCTAGCAGAGCAAAGTGAGAGGAAAAACAGTGCTGGATTGAGGGCAGAAGCATGACAACTGCTTTAGTTAACTTTGCAAGTTAACCAGCAGGTTATTGGTTGTTAGGCGGTCCTAGAAACCAATCACCTGCTTGTTAACATGAAAAGTTAACTCTGGCCCCCCTTAGGGAGCACTATAGTTATTTACAAATCTGACACTTTCTCCAACAATTCATTAAATCTAGGCCAACCCCCTATACATTGACCCCTTTTGAGAGTCTATGCAGATCGCGGCCCCACTTCTTGGGTTTAGTTTCTTTAATTTACGCAGCAATAATAGGCTCAAAAAAGCCACCCTTGAGATCATATCATCTCCAGTGGGAGGCAGAATTGGGGAAGTGACTGGACCCAGACTGGCAGGTCATGACTGCGGCACTGTCTAAGTGCTCCAGAAACGTCTTATTCCTGGAAAATGCTTACAAAGTGTTATATAGATGGTACTACACTCTGGCTAGATTGGCAAGTTTTATTCCATCCTATTCCCCCTTATGTTTCAGTGGGTGTGCTCAAGAAGGCACAATGGCACACATTTGGTGGAAATGCCCCAGGGTAAGCAGCAGATTGTGGATCAGAATCTATGCACTCCTTCGCAACCTTTTTAATACTAATATAAAGAGAGATCCGTTTGAGGCCCTTTTAGGGAAACCGATTACGGAACTACTACAACCAGAACGCCAATTGGCGTCGCATATTTTTACTGCAACTAAATTGACCATAGCAAAAGCTTATAAAACCCCGGCTCTCAGCTTTGAAGCAGTCAAAAATCGGATAAATGATATCATGGTTAACGAAAAGTTAACAGCCGTGCTATCAGATACACACGATAAATTCCTCCGGACATGGCAACCCTGGGTGACCTATGTCCACCCCTCTCGATACGACCCTGCACTACTCTTGCTCTGAGATGCCTCCACTCTCCCCCCACCCCAGGGGCTCCCCCCCCCCCCTTTTTCCTTACTCCTCTTTCTTCTCATGTACCATTCCCTTGGCTCTTCTCTTAGCCTTCCCTTTCTACACATCCCTCTCTTATATTTTCTTATTTTTCGACCCACAGCCCAGTCCCTTTGGGGACTGGACACATGTTGAGCAAATGCTTTTACTACATGAGAGAATATGTTAACTATCTCCATATAGTTTAAGCTGATATGTTGTATTTTATGTTTATTTTCTGGCCAAAACACTGCGATTCTCTCTGTAAGCTTAAGCACACGTAAGTGTACTCAAATGTGATATTATATCATCAAAAACTGTAAACCATATCTGACCGGCCCTGAATCTTCAGGAAGGTGTGTAAATTGTCCTGTCATGTACTATTACATTCTCTGTACCTCGGAATTTTCACAAATACGTCAACGTGGTGTGTTCACCACTATTGTTGTATTTTCTTGTTGATTTTTTATATTCAATAAAAACCATTGTACAAGAAAAGTTAACTCTGGCAACTCCCGTCCTCCATCCAGCACTGTGCTGCCTCTCATTTTACTCTGATGCACATCTGCTGTAAGGTAGGAGAGGGCTACCTACACACAGATGTGTGTTGTGAACACAGAAGAAACAGGACACTACTGTGGGGGGTAGCGGGTTGCATAGGACATTGCTATGAGGGGGGGTCAGAGGACACTACTGTGGGGGTGGGGGGGGGGGGGTTGAAGAGGACACTGCTATGGAAGTCGGAGAAGGCAGAGGACACCATTCTGTGTGTGTTCGGTCCAGAGGACACTGCTATGGGGGGGGGGGTGTAGAGGACACTACTGTGGGGTTGGGGGGGGTTGGAGAGGACACTGCTATGATGGAAGTTGGAGAAGGCAAAGGACACCACTGTGTGTGTGTGTGTGTGTGTGTGTGTGGGGGGGGGGGGGGATAGAGGACACTACTGTGGGGGTAGGGGGTGGTTGGAGAGGACACTGCTATGGAAGTCAGAGAAGGCAGAGGACACCACTCTGTGTGTGTGTGTGTGGAGGGGGGGTGCAGAGGACACTGCAATGGGGGGGGGGGTAGAGGACACTACTGTGGGGAGAGAACAGAGAACACTGCTATGGGGGGACTACTGTGGAGGGGACAGAGGACACTGCTAAGGGGGGCACAGGGCACTACAGAGGGGGGCAAAGGACATTACTATGTGTGGGGGGGCAGCCTATTGTGGGGGGAAGGGACAGAGGACACTGCTATGGGGGGCAGAAGGCACTACAGAGGGGGGAGAACACTACTGTGTGTGGGCGGAGAATGCAGAGAAAAATGCTAAGAAGGGGAGGCAGAGGACACTACTGTCAGGGGGAGGTGCAGAGGACACAGCTATGGGGGGCAGAGGACACTATTGCGGCGAGGGGGATGGCAGAGGACAGTGCTAATAGTGGGGACAGAGGGCACTACAGAGGGAGGCAGAGAACATTACTGTGAGTGTGTGTGTGTGTGTGTGGGGGATGCAGTGGACAATGCTATGCAGGGGACACTTCTGTGGGTGGGGGGGTTGCAGAGGACACAACTATGGGGGTGAAGAGAACACTACTGGGGAGGATGGCAGAGGACCGTGCTATTGGGGGGGGGTTTCATTGTGTGTAGGGGGGATGCAGAGGACAATGCTATGCAGGGGAGGCAGAGGACACTACTGTGGGGTGAGGGGTGCAGGTGACACAGCTATGGGGGGAAGAGGACACTAACGGGGGGGGGGATGGCAGAGGACAGTGCTATGGGAGGGGCAGAGGACACTGCTTTGGTGGAGTACAGGTCACTAGTGGGGTGGGGTGCAGAGGACACTGCTATGGGGGGGTAGAGGACACTACTGTGGTGGGAGTGCAGAGGACACTGCTAAGGTGGGACTACTGTGGGGGGGGGGGACAGAGGACACTACTGTGTGTGTGTGTGTGGGGGGGGGGATGTAGTGGACAATGCTATGCAGGGGACACTTCTGTGGGTGGGGGGGTTGCAGAGGACACAACTATGGGGGTGAATAGAACACTACTGGGGAGGATGGCAGAGGACCGTGCTATTGGGGGGGATATCACTATGTGTGGGGGGGGATGCAGAGGACAATGCTATGCAGAGGAAGCAGGGGACACTACTGTGGGGGGGGGGTGCAGGGGACACAGCTATGGGGGGGAGAGGACACTAACGGGGGGGGGGAGAAATGGCAGAGGACAGTGCTATGGGAGGGGCAGAGGACACTGCTTTGGTGGAGTACAGAACACTAGTGGGGTGGGGTGCAGAGGACACTGCTATGGGGGGTAGAGGACACTACTGTGGGGGGAGTGCAGAGGACACTGCTAAGGGGGGACTACTGTGGGAGGGGGGCAGAGGACACTACTGTGTGGGGGGCTGAGGACCATAGGCGTGCGCACAGGGTGTGCCGGGTGTGCCTGGGCACACCCTAATCACCCTGTGGCTCCTGAAAAATTTGTAAAAAAAATAATAAAAGTAAATGACTTTCTGACAACATCCACTTCCCTACTGACACCGTCAGTATATATAGACATGCACACACAAGCAAATATGTTTGAGCTTTGGGGTGCACACCCTAATGCAATAGGCTGTGAACACCTATGATGAGGACACTGCTATGGGGGGGGGCACAGGGCAATACAGAGGGGGCAAAGGACACTACTGTGTGTGGGGGCAGCCTACTGTGTGGGGGGGGACAGAGGACACTACGGAGGGGGGGACACTACTGGGTGGGGGAGGGATGCAGAGGACACAGCTATGGAGGGCAGAGGACACTACTGGGGGGTGACAGAGGACACTGCTTTGGTGGGGTACAGGACACTAGTAGGGTGGGGGGCAGAGAACACTGCCGTGTGTGTGTGTGGGGGAGGGGGGCAGAGGATGCTACTGTGTGGGGGAGGCAGAGGGGAAGAGAACACTACAGCAGGAAGAGGGGGCATAGTATATTACTGGGGGGGGGGGGGGGGTAATTCCCCCCAGGGATCTTTGATTTCCTCCATATCGTCCAGGTAGATCTCAACCTCTGAAAGGTTGCCTACCCCTGATTTATAGGCAGAGGAAACCTTTACAGGTGTTTTGAGTTAATTAGCTGATTAGAATGTGACACAATGGGGGTTATTTACCAAAGGCTAATCCACTTTGTACTACAAGTGCACTGAAAGTGCACTTGGAATTGCAGTCGCTGTAGATCAGAAGGGAAGATCTGAAATGAGGGGAAGCTCTGCTGATTTTATCATTTAATCATGTGCAAGCTAAAATGCTGTTTTTTATTTTCCTTGCATGTCCCCCTCAGATATACAGCGACTGCACTTCCAAGTGCACTTAAGGAACTCAGTCAAGTAATTTCCAGACTGTTGTTCCTAATTTTTAAAAACAGTCTACTGACTGGTATGGTAGCACCAATCTTTAAAAAAGGACCAAGATATATCCCTGGGAACTACAGACCAGTTAGCCTAACATCAATAGTATGCAAGCTCTTTGAAGGGATGATAAGGGACTATATACAAGATTTTAGTAATGAAAACGGTATCATTAGCAGTAATCAGCATGGATTCATGAAAAACCATTCTTGCCACGCAAATCTACTAACCTTCTATGAGGAGGTGAGCTGCCATCTAGATGAAGGAAGGGCTGTAGACGTAGTGTATTTGGATTTTGCAAAGGCATTTGATACAGTTCCCCACAAACGTTTACTATACAAGCTAAGGTCTGTCAGCATGGACCAAAGGGTGAGTATCTGGCTACAAGGGCGAATTCAGAGAGTAGTGATAAATGGGGAGTACTCGGAATGGTCCAATGTGGCAAGTGGGGTCCCTCAGCGTTCTGTCCTGGGACCAATCCTATTTAATTTATTCCTAAATGACCTGGAGGATGGGATAAACAGCTCAATCTCAGTATTTGCGGATGATACTAAGCTAAGCAGGGCAACAGCTTCTCCACAGGATGTGGAAACCTTGCAAGAAGATCTGAACAAATTAATGGGGTGGGCAACAACATGGAGGTTTAATGTGGAAAAATTTTAAATAATGCATTTAGGTGGCAAAAACATGAATGCAATCTTCTCACCAAGGGGAGAACCTCTGGGGGAATCTAGGATGGAAAAGGACCCGGGGGTCCTAGTAGATGACAGGCTCAGCAACGCCATGCAATGCCAGGCTGCTTCAAGCAAAGCCAATAGAATATTGGCATGCATTAAAAAGGGGATTAAATGCAGAGATAAAACGATAATTCTCCCACTCTACAAGACTCTGGTCCGGCTGCACATGGAGTATGCTGTCCAGTTCTGGACTCCAGTCTTCAGGAAGGATGTGCTGGAAATAGAGAGAGTACAGAGAAGGGCAACAAAGCTAGTAAAGGGACTGGGGGATCTTAGGTATGAGGAAAGATTACAAGCACTGAACTTATTCTCTCTGGAGAAGGGACGCTTGAGAAGGGATATGATTTTAATGTACAAATACCGTACCGGTGACCCCACAATAGGGATAAAACTTTTCGCGAAAGGGCATTTAAAAGGACTTGCGACCATTCACTAAAATTAGAGGAAATGCTATTTAACCGGAAACAGCTTAGAGGGTTCTTTACAGTAAGAGCAGTAAGAATGTGGAATTCTCTTCCACGAGCTATGGTTTCAGCAGGGAGCATAAATAATTTCAAAAAACTATTCGTTGGGCACCTAAACGACCCCAACATACAGGGATATACAATGTAATATTGACATAAAAGCGCACACACACACAGGTTGGACTTGATAGACTTGTGTCTTTTTTCAACCTAACCAACTATGTAACTAAAAATCATATATAGACAACTCTTATTAAGGGTCACATACATTCTGGTAAGCCTAGCATGAGAGTGGTTGGTGTCACCCTGGTTATCTTATCATTTCCAACTTCCTTTACAGCATGTGGGACTGCAAATCTTGACTCACTGTTTAAATTTCCTTTTCTTTTAATTGAATTTCACATCAATAATTTTTATAGAATTTTACATAATTTCTATTGAATTTTACACAAATCTTCCTTTTTTGTGGACTTTTGACCATTTGTTTTTTCCTGTATTTTTACATTCATAGCTGGTATAGGACATTCTGCGCTCCCTAATCTGTTCCTAAAGTTTATACGTGCTAATCAATAGGCTGCAAACCAAAAAAATTGTGTTCCCACAACTGAAAAGTGAATCAAGAGTGCAAATTGGCTACGCCTAACAAATAATTACATCAACTAATAAACTTCAATGATAAACATCCAATTCTGAACATTCGTATGTGCTTATGTGTAAATCCTCTTTCCTTCACCGTTCCTTCCTGAAGAAACTGCTGTTTGTTTCACCATTTCTGACAGACATGGCGAAACATGTCACAATGTGACAGACATGGTGAAACAAACAGCAGTTTCTTCAGAAAGGTAAGGTGGAGGAAAGAGGATTTGCATATAAGCACATACAAGTCCCACCAACACAGCATAGCCCTGTGAGGGGGAAGGAAGGTAGAAGGAGAGGAGCTGAGGAGTCAGGATTTGCACCCCAGCAGGGGAAGGTGATTTTAGACCTGGAAACAGGTCTACATTGAAGGTGAGCACAGTAGTGAATGGTGGTGGGAGTCACTGCACATTTTATTATATAAGACCCACAAGGGTGAAGAACAGTGTAATATAAGGAGCACAGTGTCATAAAAGGAGCACATCTATAAAGAAATACACACGTATAAAAAAATATATATCTCTATATATATAGATATTTATATACAGGGCTTTTTTTCGGCGGGAACGTGGGGGAATGCAGTTCCAGCACCTCCAGCACTGAATGTATGTAATTCAGGGTCTATTGATCTATGTTTGAGGGGCAGGGGGGGTCTATTGTTGCTAAAGAGGTCTATTGTTGCTGGTGGGGGATCTACTGTTGTCGGGAGTGGGTCTTATGTTGCTGGGGGTCAGTTGTTGCTGGGAGGGATCTAGCGATTTAAGCCAGGGAAATCTGTTGTTGCTGCTGCGAGTCTATTGTTGCAGGGGGAGGGGGTATTTTGTTGCAGGTAATCCATTGTTGTTGGCTGCTGGGGAGTCTATTGGTGCTGGCTGCAGAGAGATCTGTTATTGCTGTTGGGGATCTTTTTTGCTGGGGGAGGGGGTATTTTGTTGCAGGTTGTCCATTTTTGCTGGGGGATCTATTGTTGCTGGCTGCATGGGGCCTATTTTACTGCTATTTTACTGCTTTTCTTGTTATCATTAACACATTCCATACAATTGACTACCTCAATTGTTACTTAGTTCTGTATTCTCTAAAAGGGGCAGTACTGGGAGGTGGGTAAGGGGTGGAACCAAGGAATGATGCAGGGGGTGGGTAGGGGGTGGAGACAAGGGACGACTCAGAAAGGGGGAGTTGCTGCACCTATTGTCCAAGAAAAAAAAGGCCTGTATATATATAGATATATATATCTATATATATATAGATCTATACATATATATATATATCTATATATCTATAGATCTATATATATATATATATATATATATATATATATATATATATATATATTATATATAGATAGATATATTTATATCTATCTATATATATATATATATATATATGAGAGAGAGAGATCTATATATATAGATATATAGATATCTATCTATCTATCTATCTATCTATCTATCTATCTATCTATCTATCTATCTATCTATCTATCTATATATGAACTTTATTTTCATAGAAAAATATACATTATAATTTGTTTATTTTAAAGACTATATTTTTTTATTTTGATTATATTATTTTACCTTATTTTATTATGTCGCTTAATGTTCACAATTGGATGTTCATCATTGAAGTTTATGAATTGATGTAATTTATTATTAGGTGCAGCCAATTTGCACTCTAAGATTTATAAAGTCATGTATTCATTTTATTATTCACTAGCGCTGTGATACTGATCACTTTATGTTAATTACTATTTATGTTTAGTAACATTCATTTAAGCGCTGCACTGTTTGGATATGTATTTATGTTAAATGTCGGATGTCAAGACATAGGAGTTGATTTACTAAAACTGGAGAGTGCAAAATCTGGTGCAGCTGTGTCAGGGCCGCCATCAGGGGGGGACAGTCCATACACATGTATGGGGGGGCCCGAGCATCCAGAGGGGCCGTGCTCATTTGGGCACTGCTCGGGGGAGCCCCATGAGGGGCTCCTGTCTATGGACTTCACTGTTTCCTTTTCTGCTGGCTGCCTTGAATGACGGACCATGGTCCATGAATGACAGTCTTCTTTTGACCGCGGCTCCACCACTTAGCAGTCTGGTTTATATTACCTTCCTTTGCCCTCCCCTCGCCGCCACCACCGCTCCGGCATTCAATCTTACACAGCAGGTAAGGTAGCTGGCTCCTAGATTCACAGCAAATTTGTCAAGCCCTGTACTAATGCATAATGTGAGTGTTCAACCGCCTGCCGACCGGCTCAAGCTGATATACGTCGGCAGAAGGGCACGTACAGGCAGATTAACGTACCTGTACGTTGTCCCTTAAGAAGCGGTTTGATGCACTTGATGTCCGCGGGGATACCCGAGATCGTCTCACGGAGAGGAAGAACGAGGAAATGCTGATGTAAACAAGCATTTCCCCATCATGCCTAGTGACAGGACACTGATCACCGCTCCCTGTAATCGGGAGCAGTGATCAGTGTCGTGTCACACATAGCCCATCCCCCCCACAGTTAGAATAACGCCATAGGACACGCTTAACCCCTACAGCGCCACCTAGTGATTAACCCCTTCATTGCCAGTCACATTTACACAGTAATCAATGCATTTTTAATTGCACTGATCGCTGTATAAATGTTAATGGTCCTAAAATCGCACCAAAAGTGTCCGATGTGTCCGCCATAATGTCGCAGTCACAATAAAAATCGCTGATCACCGCCATTACTAGTAAAAAAAAAAAAATTAATAAAAATGCCATAAAACTATCCCCTATTTTGTAGATGCTATAACTTTTGCGCAAACCAATCAATAAACGCTTATTGCAATTTTTTTACCAAAAATATGTAGAAGAATACATATCGGCCTAAACTGAGGAAAAAAAATGTTTTTTTATATATTTTTTTGGGGATATTTATTATAGCAAAATGTAAAAAATAATGTGTTTTTTTTCAAAATTGTCGCTTTTTTTTTGTTTATAGCGCAAAAAATAAAAGAGGTGATCAAATACCAGCAAAAGAAAGCTCTATTTGTGGGGAAAAAAGGACAGCAATTTTGTTTGGGAGCCACGTTGCACGACGACGCAGTGCCGAATTGCAAAAAACGCTCTGGTCTTTGGGCAGCCAAATGGTCCGGGGCTTAAGTGGTTAAAGTTGTTAAAGTACCATTCAGCTTCAGTTTGTAAATGTTGAACACAGTTCTAAATGGGAGTGTTGATTGCCGCTTTAAGCAAGCTGCTAGCAGGCTTTAGCAAGCTTTCAACAAGTTTCAAGAAGTACAAGCTTTGACAAAGCTTGCACTTCTATGGTGCTTTAAATAGGAACTTCATAAAATAATCAGAGACTACTTAGCATTGCAACCAGCAAATGTTGAGCTAACAAATACCTTGGTTAGGAGGTGTAATGAACAATACAACTTATGCGTCAGGAGTATCTAACACACAGATTGCAGGTATCAAAAATATGTAATGCACAATGTGTACAGGTCAGGAATATGTAATGCACAGAATGCAGAGGTCAGTAATAGGTAATGCAAAGGGTGCAGGGGTTAGAAATATCTAACTCAGAGTGTAGAAGTCAGGAATACATTAGCATTGAGTGCAGGGGTTAGGAATATCTAATGCACAGAGCACGGCAGTCAGGAATATGTACAGTGGGGAAAATAATTATTTGATCCCCTGCAGATTTTGTAAATTTGCCCACTTACAAAGAAATGAAGGGTCTATAATTTGTATCATAGGTGTATTTTAAATGATAGAGACAGAATATCAACCCAAAATCCAGAAAAAACACATGATACAAATGTTATAAATTCAGTTGCAGTTCAGTGAGTAATATAAGTATTTGGTCCCCAACCAACCAACAATAATTCTGGCTCCCACAGACTGGCTACAGTGTGTGCTCATGTAGTACACAGATTAGTCCTGTCAGTTTAAGAAGGTGCTCCTAACGACAACTTGTTATGTGTATAAAAGACACCTATCCACAGAATCTCTTTCTTCCATTCAAACCTTACCATCATGGGCAAGACCAAAGAGCTGTCAAAGGATGCCAGGTAAAAAAGATTGTAGACCTGCACAAGGCTGGAATGGGCTACAAGACCATCAGCAAGAAGCTTGGTGAGAAGGAGACAACCGTTGGGGCGATTATTCGCAAATGGAAAAAATACAAAATAACCATCACTCGCCCTCAGTCTGGAGCTCCATGCAAGATTTCACTTCATGGGGTAAGGATAATCATGAGAAAAGTGAGGGATAAGCCCAGAACTACACGTTTGTGAATAATCTCAAGGTAGTTGGGACCACAGTCACCAAACAAACCATTGGTAACATAATACGCTGCCATGGGTTAAAATCCTGCAGTGCCCGCAAGGTCCCCCTCCTCAAGAAGGCACATGTACAGGCCTGTCTGAAGTTTGCCAATGAACATCTAACTGATTCAGGGAAGGATTGGGAGAAAGTGTTGTGGTCAGATTAGACCAAAATTGAACTCTTTGGCAATAACTCGACTCGCCATGTTTGGAAGAAGAAAAATGCTGACTTTGACCCTAAGAACATCATCACTACAGTCAAGCTCGGAGGTGGAAACATTATGCTTTGGGGCTGTTTCTCTGCTACAGGTATAGGCCACCTTTGCCGCATTGAGGGGCCAATGGACGGGGTCATGTTTTCTAAAATCTTAGATGAGAACCTTCTTCCCTCAGCCAGAACACTGAAGATGGGTCATGGATGGGTCTTCCAGCATGACAATGACCAAAAATGTACCACCAAGGCAACAAAGGAGTGGCTCAAGAAGAAGCACATTAAGGTAATGGAGTGACCTAGCCAGTCTCCAGACCTTAATCCCATAGAAAATTTATGGAGGGAGCTGAAACTTCGAGTTGCCAGGTGACAGCCAAGAAACCTCAAAAGAGAAGTATGTTTTTTTTTCCATATTCATGCTTACCTAGGTGGAGGCAGCATCGGTCCAATGCTGCATCTGTCCCCCGGTGCCTCTACACTGAAAACCGAGCGATTGAACACCGCCGATGACTCCGTTTTCAGAGCTCCTTGAGCAGAGAGCTGTAGACTGTCAGTCACAGCACTCTGCCCATCTCCCTCCTCGCTCACTGGAGCGCTAAGCTGTGGAGGGGCGGGGAGCGGCTGGGTCAGGATCTCAACGGCTCGCTGAAAAGGCTGAGCGGCGTGTAAGTCCAGGCACCTGGCGGATCCAGACTTTACTGTTGACGCGGTGCCTGGACTGATATCAGTGACATCAGCAGAGAGCGGACTTCAGTGAAAACGGGTCACAGGAGTGCAAAACGAATTGCACTCCTGTGATCCATAGGAGAAGCCTAGCCAAACAAACTTTGGCTGGACTTCTCCTTTAAGGATTTAGAGAAGATCTGTAAAGAAGAGTGGATCAAAATCCCTCCTGAGATGTGTGCAAACCTGGTCACCAACTACAAGAAACGTCTTACCTCTGTATTTCCCAACAAGGGTTTCTCCAACAAGTACTAAGTCATGTTTTGCTTGGGAATAAAATACTTATTTCACTCACTGAACTGCAACTCAATTTAGAACATTTGTATCATGTGGTTTTTTTCTGGATTTTTGGTTGATATGCTGTCTCTATCATTTAAAATAGACCTATGATTAAAATTATAGACCCTTCATTTCTTTGTAAGTGGGCAAACCTATAAAATCTGCAGGGGATCAAATAATTATTTCCCCTACTGTAAAGCACAGAAATCAGAGTTGTCAACTATCAGTAAATTCATGGACAGTTTGTAAAAATCTATGATTCTTGCATCTATCTGTGAATGTCTGTTATGGACATACAGTGTCCGTAAAAATTCTAAGGCTACAGTTGCTCCCCTTCTCTGCTGCCTCCTCAGCCAATGGGAATGGTACTGTACCCGCCCCCTTCCCTAGGCCGCCTAATTTGACTTTAAAACAGGAGGTGCTGGTAGCTGAAGTGGGAGAAAGAGAGAACTGGACACAGCCTGCAGTGTGGGACTGGCTTCCGCCTATCAGGACAAGAGAAGATACCCAGTGCCCCCCATGCACAAAGAAGGGAGGAGAGGCTGTGCTCCCTCTAGCAGGGCACCTATTTTTTTAGAGGATGTTAGATAGATTTTCTTTGTGTGAAGGCAACTGCCTGCTTCCCCTGGAGGAGGGACACTGAGATCTCCCACAATCTCTGCTGCACCTCCATTAAGGGCATTAACTGCTACTCAATACATAGACACAGCCTCCTCCTCTTCTGCATGACCACCTCCTCTTGTGTCTGCAAGCTACTGGGACACTACAAGTCTCAGCATGCCAGGAGACGGGAAGCAGCAGCAGCAACAGCAGCAATGTGTTAGATCAGGCTGACTTTAAGGCCCCTTGCACATGGGTGTCATAATTTACAGATGTTTACTCAAAACTGTGTGTAAAACCTGAGTAATATTGAGTATAGGCGAGTAAAGGTGTGCAAGCGTATAGACGAGTAAAATTCTTCTTCATTGCCAGTATTGTAATATACACACTTATACACGTGTAAACATTAAACAAGTAAATGACTGCAGTCAAATGTAAAATTTTCTATTTTTGTTTTACTGCTCTGTACTTTACATTGCATTACTGATCTTTACTCAATTTTAGTCAATGATCGACTACTGTTGAACAGACATGTTGGAAAAAAGTCGCCCTGAGTGGCTGTGTTGCCAACCATCCATAAAATTCGTAATCAGTGCATGCGCAGTTACGAGGCAGCCGAAAGGTGAACTGCTGAGCTCTCCCTTGGATCGGGCAGCGGGGCGGTCTGGGTGTGCACCTGTGTGGTGACACCATGGCACACATCGGGTGTGGCCTTTATACCTATGTGCTATCTATTATTGTACTTAGTGCAAGCTGGTTGGCTAGCAGTTTAATTTCACCTTTAGTTATGGTAAATCAATCAATTAGACTCTTCTCTTGGAATGTCAGGGGAATGAATAATGCTTTAAAAAATACAATCTGTCTTTGATTTTATTTCCTCTTTCCGACCTGCTCTCGTCTGTCTGCAGGAGACACATGCCACATGCAATGTGACTAGATTTTTGAAACGCCGTTTTGTTCGAGAAGCATATCATTTGGTTTTTACCTCCCATTTAAGCGGGGTCTCTGTTTTAGTTTACACTGGTAGAGTGTTCTCATGCAGTAGGACTATGGTAGACATAAATGGCAAATACAGTGCCTTGCAAAAGTATTCACCCCCTTGGCATTTTTCATGTTTTGTTGCCTCACAACCTGGAATTAACATGGATTGTTTGAGGATTTGCACCATTTAATTTACATAACATGCCCACAACTTTGAAGATGTTTTTTTTTTATTGTGAAGCAAACAACAAATAGGACAAAATAACAGAAAAAGTCAATGTGCATAACTATTCACACCTCTAAAGTCAATACATTGTAGAGCCACCTTTTGCGGCTATCGCAGCTCCAAGTCACTTTGGATAAGTCTCTATGAGCTCGCCACATCTTACCACTGGGATTTTTGCCCATTCCTCCTTGCAAAACTGCTCCAGCTCCTTCAAGTTGGATGGTTTGCGCTTGTGAACAGCAATCTTTAAGTCTGACCACAGATTTTCTATCGGATTGAGGTTTGGGCTTTGACTAGACCATTCCAACACATTTACATGTTTCCCCTTAAACCACTCAAGTGTTGCTTTAGTAGTGTGTTTGGGATCATTGTCCTGCTGGAAGGTAAACCTCTGTCCTAGCCTCAAATCACACACAGAGTGGTACAGGTTTTGCTCAAGAATATCCCTGTATTTAGCACCATCCATCTTTCCCTAAAATCTGACCAGTTTCCCAGTCTAGACTGCTGAAAAACATCCCCACAGCATGATGCTGCCACCACCATGTTTCACTGTGGGGATGGTGTTCTTTGGGTGATGTGATGTGTTGGGTTTGCGCCAGACATAGCGTTTTCTTTGATGGCCAAAAAGTTCAATTTCAGTCTCATCAGACCAGAGCACCTTCCTCCATACATTTTGGAAGTCACCTACATGCCTTTTCCCAAACTCAAAACGTGCCGTTTTGTTATTTCCTGAAAGTAATGGCTTTCTTCTGGCCACTCTGCCATAAAGCCCAACTCTATGGAGCATACGGCTTTTTATCGTCCTATGTACAGATACTCCAGTCTCTGCTGTGGAACTCTGCAGCTCCTCCAGGGTTACCTTAGGACTCTGTGCTGCCTCTCTGATTAATGCCCTCCTTGCCTGGTCCGTGAGTTTTGGTGTGCGGCCGTCTCTTGGCAGTTGTTCTGTTGTAACCTCCGTTCAATTCTCTTCGTTTTTCAGTTGAGGGGGGCATTTTATTTTGATAAATGTCTTCCAATGGGTTGTTCAGTTTCCTGGCCCATATTTTAAACCATTTGCCACCTTTCTTGAATGGATGAACACCCAGAAGGGGCCATGGTACATTTGGAGATGATTTCCTGTTTATTGGACCTGATAATTCTGCCATTTGTCACAAGCTTTTTTTTCGTACAACACAGCGGTTTGAATGAAAAAAAAACTGTCAGCTCCGGTCGGAGACTCTGTACTAACCATTGGATATTAGTACAGCGATCTCCCCCCATTGAGCTGTCGTGTTCTGACAGGGGGTTGCCCCCGCCAGAACACTCTGATCAGCGCTGATCGGGAGTCAGTTGGCTGCTGGTTTTCCGTTTTTTTCTTTTTTTTTATTCAGTTTTTTTTTCTCGACATTCGCCTTATGTGTACCTGGCTTTAGCTGCAGTGAAAAGGTTCCTGCATGTACAACATAGGATTTTTGTGAATCTCAAGTGATACAGTTTTAATGGAATTTAGGCTACCCCCTAAAGAAAAAAAAATTGTTCGGCTGAGAAGTCTTCTACATCTCATATTTAAGAAAAGAAGCAGTATTACAGTCATTACTAAGGTTACATTTTTTAAACTCAGTTTCTCTAGCCCTTTTGGTGCCTTCCGCATCTTGAAACTAGTTTCTCATTTGTGTAAGTGTGATACAGGTTTGTTGCTGGAGAACGTGATGGTAAAAGATAACACTAATAATATATTTTGTGTAAATCAAGAACAGATCAGTTGGGTAAAGGTAAATGGTCAACCCTCAATATTTGTAAAGCTGGACTGCAGTCAATGCTTAAGTTGGCGATGGCATAACCTGGCTGGTGGGGTAGTGTTACCCTACAGGTGTGGGTGGACAGTGTTTATGGTGGTACCTGCTGGCTGGTACAGTTACTTGGTGCTCAAGTCCCAAAAGACTGAGCAGATGGTTTGGTTAAAGTTTTAATGGTTGTATTGGTTTGTGTGTTTAATATTAAAGGTATGGTACAATAAAGGTTAAAGGTTATGAAATTTGTTTCAAAACCAAATAAAGGGGCCGCAGCCATAATTTTCCATACTTCAGTTTCATGGTTTTCTTTACTATCATGATTGATCAGATGGTTATGGTGGGGTGGAATCTGGGTGGTTGTTTGTACAGTCCCATGCTGGGGACACGGAGCTAATCAAGTGTCCTCATGGGACTTGTCACCCCCTACAACCAACCCCTACTTTCCTTCCTGTATGGTCTTCCATGGTTCACAGCTTTAATTGAGCTAGCACAGTAAAAGGTACAGAATCTGCTGGCTTTCTCTGTTTATCTTTTCCGGTCAGGGACATCTCCCCCCTCCCCACCTTACATCCTGGTCACTGATAAGAAGGCACAGAAGACAGCTATTGTCAAAAGATAATTACTGGGCAGTTTAACAAAAATGCTTAGAAGCAAAATGTGAAAGTAAATCAAGCAACCAATGGGGAAGAAATGTTTTCTCTTATTGGTGCCAATATCTACAGTCTGGTACAACTGTCTGAATCTTCAATCAAGCTGTAATCTCCCCTCCCTCCCTTTGTCACGGCTCTAACTTTATTGGGGTAATGTCGCCCCACAAGTGTGGCAGGACACTGTTTATAGTGGTAACTGCTGGTCAGTGTTGCCAACCCTCCATGACTTTTTACTGACAAAACATAGACCATTTACTGACAAATTACATTTTTTTACTGACAATCTGAAATATGACTGAAACTCCTTTACAGACAAAAATAATTGATATTTAAAGCATATAAACAATATGTAAATATCAACAATGCCTGTAATAAGTCATTTGCTTGGCCTTGTAATGAAAAATCAAAACAACGAGACAAAATGTGTCTAGGATTATGATGGACCTGAGGAACCCTGTGATGGAGCCAAATAACCTGTGGCATGCATAGCAGGCTGTGGCAAATAATGATCATGACAGGGGGAGATTTAAGCACTGCACAAAACCACACAAGGAAAAATACACCAACAAAAGCTACCAATTCAAAGAATACATATACATTTACTGGACATAGTATATCAATATTGTATCAATGTGGCACAAGGAAACCCCCCACCCACCCAGGGTGTGTCCACAACATCACACAGGTCACCCTGACCCCCTCCCTCTTTCTCTCCACATCACAACTAGGAAAACACCCCCCCCCCACTTCAAATGCCCTGGGAGTGGCCCAGAGCATCTGGAGTGGAAGGGGGGCTTCCTGGGTGTGCTTTTGGGTAATTTGCATGGAATTCTTAATGATAACAAGAAAAGCAGTAAAATAGATCCTCTGCAGCCAGCAGCGATGGACCCCTGCAACAAAATACCCCACAGCAGCAACAACAGATCTCCCAGCAGCCTCAATCAAACCCCTCCCTCAACAGTAGATCCCTTTCAGCAACAACAGATATCCCCATCAACAATAGACCAACATGCAAAAATAGACCCCTCCAGCAATAATAGATCTCCTAGCAGCCAGCATCAATAGAGCCTTCAGCACACCTAGCGCCCCTTGCCATTACATAAAGTACATTCAGTGCTGGAGGTGCTGCAACTGTGTTCCCCCACGTTCCTTCTGGAAAAAAAAAGCCCTTGGTAAAACAAAGGTTAAAGGCTATCATATTTGTTTTAAATCCCAATAAATGGGCCACAGCCATAATTTTCTACACTTCAGTTTCATAGTTTTCCTTACTATCATGATTGATCAGACATTTATAGCGGGGTGGAATCAGGGTGGAGTTGTAGAGTCCCATGCACCTGACCTTTTCCCTATGGTTACCACGCTTTGTTCTAAACTGTGCCTATATATGGAGGTTACCATATTGGTGGAGGATCAGGGGTCATGGTGGAACTGATGACTAGTGATCTTATGAGTGGTGGGATAGTGACCAAGAAACAGCAGATAAAAGCTGAGTCACACAAACTTAATGAAGAGGGAAGATCTTTGCACTACAGCTCCACAGGTATAAATTTCCTTTCCAGCAAGTCTTTGAAATTGAATGAGAACTTTAACCACTGGCCGCCCGCATTGTACTGCGGAGGAGCGGTGGTTGAAGGCAAAGCAACATACCCTACTACCGGGTTTAGGGCGCACTCTCGCATGCCCCCCCCCCAGCCCCCGATCTGCTCCTGTGATTGTACACAGCGGAGCCTTCCAGCAAGTCCCAGCCAAGAGATCTGTGTTGGTAAACAATATAGGGCTCTGCACCGAAGTAGCGACCTGTCAGGTTCTCATCCCTGAGAAGCAAAAAATTGGGGCTAAAATCAGGCCTTAAACGGTGAATGGAGATGCACCGGACTCCTGCTGTGAGCCGCTGCGTGTTCAAGTGTGAACCCAGCCTTAAACTGCTTCCTATAGGTCCAGGGGCGTTCAATTCTCCTGTTTTTTCAGTTGAGGGGGGCATTTTATTTTCATAAATGTCTTCCAATAGGTTGTTCAGTTTCTCGCCCATATTTTAAACCATTTGCCACCTTTCTTGAATGGATGAACACCCAGAAAGGGTGGTTCATTTGGAGATGATTTCCTGTTTCTTGGGCCTGATAATTCTGCCATTTGTCACAACAAGCTTTTTTTTCATATAACCCAGCAGTTTGAATAAAAAAAACTGTCTAAATTTTTACATTTTTTTATTGGATATATTTTATAGCAGAAAGTAAAAAATATTGATCTTTTTTCATTTATATTGCAAAAAATGAAAAAAAAAACAGTGGTGATAAAATATCACCAAAACAAAAACTCTGTGTGAAAAAAATTACATAAATTTTGTTTGGGTACAGCGTTGCATGACCACACAATTACCAGTCAAAGTCACAGTACCGAATAGGAAAAAATGGCCTGGTCATGAAGGGGGTAAAATCAAGTAGGTAAATCTTGTAAGACTAGCAGTTTCCAAGAATGACCTTAATCTCACAAGGCGGAAATACCGTTACAAGGTTGTTGGGACAGGAATACCTAGGGATGGAAAGCACACTGCTATTTTTCAGGGTATTGCTTAGGCAAAATTAATATTTCTAGATGTTCCCCATTAGATAGAAAATCTTAACTTTTTTGAGTATACAGTGCATCTGGAAAGTATTCACAGAGCTTCACTTTTTCCACATTTTGTTATAGCCTTATTTCAAAATGGATTACATTATATATTTTCCTCAAACAACTACAAACAATACCCCATATTGACAATGTGAAAGAAGTTTGTTTGAAATCTTTGCAAATTCATTAAAAATAAAAAAACAAAAAAATCCCCTGTACATAAGTATTCACAGCCTTTGCCATGACACACAAAATTTAGCTCAGGTGCATCCTGTTTCCACTGATCATCCTTGAGATGTTTCTACAACTTGACTGGAGTCCACCTGTGATAAATTCAGTTGATTGGACATGATTTGGAAAGGCACACACCTGTCTATATAAGGTCCCACATTTAACAGTGCATGTCAGAGCACACACCAAGCCATGAAGTCCAAGGAATTGTCTGTAGACCTCCGAGACAGGATTGTATTGAGGCACAGATCTGGGGAATGGTACAGAAACATTTCTGCAGCATTGAAGGTCCCAATGAGCACAGTGGCTTCCATCATCTGTAAATGGAAGAAGTTTGGAACCACCAGGACTCTTCCTAGAGGGGGCCGGACAAGCTGAGCGATTGGGGGAGAAAGGCCTTAGTCAGGGAGGTGACCAAGAACCCGACAACTCTGACAAATCTCCAGCATTTCTCTGTGGAGAGAGGAGAACCTTCCAGAAGACCATGAGAAAGAAAATTATCTGGTCTGATGTAACAAAGATTAGACTCTTTGGCCTGAATAGCAAGCGTCATGTCAGGAGGAAACCAGGTACCGCTCATCACCTGGCCAATGCCATTCCTACAGTAAAGCATGGTGGTGGCAGCATCATGCTCTGTGGATGTTTTTCAACGGCAGGAACTGGGAGACTAGTCAAGATCGAGGGAAAAATAAAAGCAGCACTGTACAGAGACATCCTTGATGAAAACCTTCTACAGAGTGCTCTGGACCTCAGACTGGGTAGAAGGTTCATCTTCCAACAGGACAATGACCCTAAGCACACAGCCAAGATAACACAGAAGTGGCTACGGGACAACTCTGTGAACATCTTTGAGTGGCCCAGCCAGAGCCCAGACGTCAACCCGTTGGAACTTCTCTGGAGAGATCTGAAAATGGCTGTGCACTGACGCTCCCCGTCCAACCTGATGGAGATTGAGAGGTCCTGCAAAGAAGAATGGGAGAAACTGCACAAGCATAGGTGTGCCAAGCTTGTAGCATCATACTCAAAAGACTTGAGGCTGTAATTGGTGCCAAAGGTGCTTCAAAAAAGTATTGAGCAAAGGCTGTGAATACTTATGTATATGTGATTTTTTTTTTTGCTTTTTATTTTTAATAACTTTGCTAAGATTTCAAACAAACTTCTTTCACTTTGTGATTATGGGATATTGCTTGTAGAATTTTGAGGAACATAATTAATTTAATCAATTTTGGAATAAGGCTGTAATATAACAAATGTAGAAAAAGTGAAGTGCTGTGAATACTTTCCAGATGCACTGTAGGTCCACTTTAACCAACTCTAAAAAAATAAAAATAACATGCCAATCAAAAGATACAAAACACTACCTCCTCTTATCTTTAATAATGTTACCCTACAGGTGTGGGTGGACAGTGTTTATGGTGGTACCTGCTAGTTGGTACAGTTACTTGGTGCTCAAGTCCCAAAAGACTGAGCAGGTGGTTTGGTTAAAGTTTTAATGGTTGTATTGGTTTGTGTGTTTAATATTAAAGGTATGGTACAACAAAGGTTAAAGGCTATGAAATTTGTTTCAAAACCAAATAAAGCCATAATTTTCCATTCTTCAGTTTCATTGTTTTCTCTACTATCATGATTGAACAGATGGTTATGGTGGGATGGAATCAGGGTGGTTGTTTGTACAGTCCCATGCTGGGGACACAGGGCTAATCAAGTGTCCTCATGGGACTTGTCACCCCCTACAACCAACCCCTACTTTCCTTCCTGTATGGTCTTCCATGGTTCAAAGCTTTAATTGAGCTAGCACAATAAAAGGTACAGAATCTGCTGGCTTTCTCTGTTTATCTTTTCCGGTCAGGGACATCTCCCCCCTCCCCACCTTACATCCTGGTCACTGATAAGAAGGCACAGAAGACAGCTATTGCCAAAAGATAATTACTGGACAGTTTAACAAAAAAAAATGCTTAGAAGCAAAATGTGAAAGTAAAATAAGCAACCAATGAGGATGAAATGTTTTCTCTTATTGGTGCCAATATCTACAGTCTGGTACAACTGTCTGAATCTTCAATCAAGCTGTAATCTCCCCTCCCTTTGTCACGGCTCTAACTTTATTGGGGTAATGTTGCCCCACAGGTGTGGCAGGACACTGTTTATAGTGGTAACTGCTGGTCAGTGTTGCCAACCCTCCATGACTTTTTACTGACAGAACATAGAACATTTACTGACCAATTACATTTTTTACTGACAATCTGAAATATGACTGAAACTCCTTTAGAGACTAAAATAATTGATATTCAAAGCATATAAACAATATGTAAATATCAACAATGCCTGTAATAAGTAATCTGCTTGGCCTTGTAATGAAAAATCAAAATAACGAGACAAAGTGTGAGCATGTCTAGGATTATGATGGACCTGAGGAACCCTGTGATGGAGCCAAATAACCTGTGGCATGCGTAGCAGGCTGTGGCAAATATTCTGGAGTGGAGGGGGGTTTCCTGGATGTGCTTTTGGGTAATTTGCATGGAATTGTTAATGATAACAAGAAAAGCAGTAAAAATAGATCCTCTGCAGCCAGCAGCGATGGACCCCTGCAACAAAATACACCGCAGCAGCAACAACAGATCCTCCAGCAGCCTCAATCAAACCCCTCCCTCAACAGTAGATCCCTTTCAGCGACAACAGATTTCCCCATCATCAATAGACCAACATGCAAAAATAGACCCCCTCCAGCAATAATAGATCTCCCAGCAGCCAGCATCAATAGACCCTGCAGCACACCCAGCACCCCTTGCCATTACATACAGTACATTCAGTGCTGGAGGTGCCGCAACTGTGTTCCCCCACGTTCCTTCTGGAAAAAAAGCCCTGGGTAAAACAAAGGTTAAAGGTTATCATATTTGTTTTAAATCCCAATAAATGGGACACAGCCATAATTTTCTACACTTCAGTTTCATAGTTTTCCTTACTATCATGAATGAGTTAGAGAGTTATGGCGGGGTGGAATCAGGGTGGAGTTGTAGAGTCCCATGCACCTGACCTTTTCCCTATGGTTACCACACTTTGTTCTAAACTGTGCCTATATGTGGAGATTACCATATTAGTGGAGGATCAGGGGTCATGGTGGAACTGATGACTAGTGATCAGCGGTTGAAGGCAAAGCAACATACTTGGCAAAAGCCTCCAGTTCCTGTAAATTCTTGGGCTGTCTTGCATGAACTGCACGTTTGAGATCTCCCCAGAGTGGCTCAATGATATTGAGGTCAGGAGACTGAGATGGCCACTCCAGAACCTTCACTTTATTCTGCTGTAGCCAATGACAGGTCAACTTGGCCTTGTGTTTTTGATCATTGTCATGTTGGACTGTCCAAGTACGTCCCATGCGTAGCTTCCTGGCTGATGAATGCAAATGTTCCTCCAGTATATTTTAATGACATACTGCATTCATCTTGCCATGAATTTTGACCAAATTTCCTGTGCCTTTGTAGCTCACACATCCCCAAAACATCAGCGATCCACCTTCGTGTTTCACAGTAGGAATGGTGTACCTTTCATCATAGGCCTTGTTAACTCCTCTTCAAATGTAGCGTTTATGGTTGTGGCCAAAAAGCTCAATTTTGGTCTCATCACTCCAAATGACTTTGTGCCAAAAGGTTTGAGGCTTGTCTCTGTGCTGTTTGGTGTATTGTAAGCGGGATACTCTGTGGCATTTGCGTAGTAATGGCTCTCTTCTGGCGACTTGACCATGCAGCCCATCTTTTTTCAAGTGCGTCCTTATTGTGCATCCTGAAACAGCCACACCACATGTTTTCAGAGAGTCCTGTATTTCACCTGAAGTTATTTGTGGGTTTTTCTTTGCGTCCCGAACAATTTTTCTGGCAGTTGGGGCTCAAATTTTAGTTGGTTCACCTGACCGTGGTTGGTTTCGACAGAACCCCTCATTTTCTACTTCTTGATTAGAGTTTGAACACTGCTGATTGGCATTCTCAATTCCTTGGATATCTTTTTATATCCCTTCTCTGTTTTATACAGTTCAACTACCTTTTCCTGCAGATCCTGTGACAATTCTTTTGCTTTCCCCATGACTCAGAATCCAGAAAAGTCAGTGCAGCACTGAATGAAAGATACAAGGGTCTGTCGGTTGTTCAGAAACTCATTGACCTTTTATACACACACACTAATTACAAGCAAACAGATCACAGGTGAGGATGGTTACCTTTAATAGCCATTCAAACCCCTTTGTGTCAACTTGTGCGCATGTTATCAGGCCATAATCACCAGGGTATGTAAACTTTTGATCAGGGTCATTTGGGTAGTTTCTGTTGTCATTATAAAGAGATTTAAAAAGAGTAAACACAGTTGATTGATAATAAATGGATTCAGCCAAACACTAACCATGAGTGAAAGAAAAGTTTTTCTGTTATCATTCATATTCTCTGAAAAATGGCCAAGAAATCATAAATTCTGCCAGGGTATGTAAACTTATGAGAACAACTGTATATAGCATAGTTTGTAGGCGCTGTAACTTTCAGGCAAACCAGTCAATAAACACTTATTGGGATTTTTGTTTGTATCAAAGACCTGTAGCAGAATACATTTTCGCCAACATTTATGAAGAAATTATTTTTTTTACATTTTTTTATTGGATATGTTTTACAGCAGAAAGTAAAAAATATTGATCTTTTTTCATTTATATCACAAAAAAATCCCCCAAAAAACGGTGGTGATAAAATATCACCAAAACAAAAACTCTGTTTATATAAATTTTGTTTGGGTACAGCGTTGCATGACCGCGCAATTACCAGTCAAAGTAACACAGTACCGAATAGGAAAAAATGGCCTGGTCGTGAAGGGGTAAAATCTTCCGGAGCTCAAGTAGTTAAATCTTGTAAGACTAGCAGTTTCCAAGAATGACCTTAATCTTACAAGGCGGAAATACAGTTACAAGGTTGTTGGTACAGGAATACCTAGGGATGGAAAGCACACTGCTATTTTTCAGGATATTGCTTAGGCAAAATTAATAATTCTAGATGTTCCCCATAAGATAGAAAATCTTCACTTTTTTGAGTATACAGTGCATCTGGAAAGTATTCACAGCGCTTCACTTTTTCCACATTTTGTTATGTTACAGCCTTATTTCAAAATGGATTACATTATATATTTTCCTCAAACATCTACAAACAATACCCCATAATGACAACGTGAAAGAAGTTTGTTTGAAATCTTTGCAAATTCATTAAAAATAAAAAAACAAAAAAATTGCATGTACATAAGTTATCAAAGGCTTTGCCATTACACTCAAAATTTAGCTCAGGTGCCTCCTGTTTCCACTGATCATCCTTGAGATGTTTCTACAACTTGACTGGAGTCCACCTGTGGTAAATTCAGTTGATTGGACATGATTTTGAAAGGCACACACCTGTCTATATAAGGTCCCACAGTTAGTGCATGTCAGAGCACACACCAAGCCATGAAGTCCAAGGAATTGTCTGTAGACCTCCGAGACAGAATTGTATGGAGGCACAGATCTGGGGAATGGTACAGAAACATTTCTGCAGCATTGAAGGTCCCAATGAGCACAGTGGTTTCCATCATCTGTAAATGGAAGAAGTTTGGAATCACCAGGACTCTTCCTAGAGCGGGCCGGACAAACTGAGAAATTGGGGGAGATTAGTCAGGGAGGTGACCAAGAACCCGATTGTCACTCTGACAGAGCTCCAGCATTTCTCAGTGGAGAGAGGAGAACCTTCCAGAAGAACAATCATCTCTGCAGCACTCCACCAATCAGGCCTTTATGGTATAGTGGCCAGACGGAAGCCACTCCTCAGTAAAAGGTACCTTACAGCACACCTGGAGTTTGCCAAAAGGCACCTGAAGGACTCTTAGACCATGAGAAAGAAAATGCTCTGGTCTGATGTAACAAAGATTGAACTCTTTGGCCTGAATGGCAAGCGTCATGTCTGGAGGAAACCAGGCACTGCTCATCACCTGGCCAATACTATCCCTACAGTGAAGCATGGTGGTGGCAGCATCGTGCTGTGGGGATGTTTTTCAGCAGCAGGAACTGGGAGACTAGTCAAGATCGAGGGAAAAATAAAAGCAGCACCGTACAGAGACATCCTTGATGAAAACCTTCTCCAGAGTGCTCTGGACCTCAGACTGGGGCAATGGTTCATCTTCCAACAGGAAAATGACCCCAAGCACACAGCCAAGATAACACAGGAGTGGCTACGGGACAACTCTGTGAATGTCTTTGAGTGGTCCAGCCAGAGCCCAGACTTGAACCCGTTGGAACATCTCTGGAGAGATCTGAAAATGGCTGTGCACTGATGCTCCGGTCCAACCTGATGGAGCTTTAGAGGTCCTGCGAAGAAGAATGGGAGAAACTGCCCAAAAATAGGTGTGCCAAGCTTGTAGCATCATACTCAAAAAGACTTGAGGCTGTAATTGGTGCCAAAGGTGCTTCAACAAAGTATTGAGCAAAGGCTGTGAATACTTATGTACATGTGATTTTTTTTGCTCTTTATTTTTAATACATTTGCTAAGATTTCAATCAAACTTCTTTCACTTTGTGATTATGGGATATTGCTTGTAGAATTTTGAGGAACATAATGAATTTAATCAATTTTGGAATAAGGCTGTAACATAACAAAATTGTAGAAAAAGTGAAGCGCTGTGAATACTTTCCAGATGCACTGTAGGTCCACTTTAACCAATTCTAAAAAAATAAAAATAACATGCCAATCAAAAGATACAAAACACTACCACCTCTTATCTTTAATAATTTATAGAGGGTGTTCACAGTGGACTAGAATTACATGCTGCAACACACCCTACCTGTGTTTCATCTCCTTCAAATACCAATGTGAAGAAGGTGGAATTCCTTCTATGTAATACTGATTGACATGTTAGGACAGAAAAAGTATAATAAAACTGCAATGGCATCATTGTCATTTTTTTGTGTTTTGTTAACTATAATTATATGATTGTTGGCAATGGCTTGATTACTTTTTCTAATATTTGTACTTTAACGCTAGTGCTGTTGCCCTTTGCACAGTTGATCATTTTCTGTGACGCACCCCCAAAACAATCTACATTTGTCAGCTTTCATCTGAGTTGGCAGACTTTCCCTCTCTTACCATGGGATGTGGTGAATGGTAATTACACTCTCCAGCATTTAAAGGGTAAACAACAGCTACACCAAATATGCAATGCTTCTCATTACACCATTGTAGTGAGGGAGGGTGTCAGCATCGGGTTTCACTGTAAATTGTGCAGATAAATTCCGTGGTAATTCACAAGTAGGACGCCTTCAGCTGAGGAGTGAGCACCATATTGAGGTAAGAAGCCATTCTGGAGCTAACATTGAAGGAAATTGTTTAGAATCCTATTAGCATCTGAAATGCATCAGTCCACCCAGACATTGCACTTATATTGTTTACAGTTTTGCAACATTTAACTTATTATTACTAATCTGTAGTGATGGATTGTGATTTTTTTAATGCAGACTTAACCAATAAATGTATTATTAGAGGCATTTTTGTATACCATTTTATATTGCCCACATTACATTAGACCTAACCAGATGTATGGGGTAGCTTTATATCTATTCACAATCTCATTATTTTTTTTGTGGTGGAACTTTTTCAAAATAACTCTTTTCTCACTTTGTTTGTCTAAATTGCTTCTAGCAATATTTTGCTGTTTTTTTCCCTATAAATGCTCCACTATCCAGAATTAATTGTGACTTCACTTGACTTGATACACTTCACTAGGTTAGCACCAGTTTTTTATTCTATCGTTAGCGATTCAATAAATTAACATTTTAGGAGCAGAAGTTACAATCATCATTACGCATCTGCAAACATTTGCAACCAGACACAGATATTTACAGCCTGATTTTAATCAGCTATGTTTAGACTAGTAACTTTTACCAAGTTATTTAAGTTATTTATTTATTAGTTTTTTAATTTTTTAAAGCTATTTAGTTGTTACTAAACATATCTTTTAATGCATGTTACATTGGGTATGTATACATTATGTGTATGAAATTGTAAGCATTTTTACCCTCCCAAATTAGATTTGAATGTATTTACAGTATATAACAGTGGAAAAATGACAATGATTATTATAATTGCACTTCTACAATTTGTACAACATTCTTTGTTTTCTTTTTACTTCTTTTCAAGATACATTTGGAGGTATTTAACATATCTGTGATAAATTGTAGCAAGGTATAGGAAAGGAAAATGGGACTTTAAATGAGGCATGACATTGTAGTTTGTAAAATGATGTATGGAGATCTGAGAATTGTTTTGGTGTCATAATCCCCTTGGGGTAGTCCAAGATATTTGTAGGCATAACAAATTAGATATATAGATAATAAATCATTTTTAATATAATCATAAGAAGAATATTAACATGATAATTGTAATAGTAGATTTCATGCATTTTTTGCTTCCAATTTATCTGTGTTCAATGTTTTACATTGTGTTACAGGATTGGAAATGTTTGACATTTTTGTTACTTAGTTGTACCTTAAAGGATAAGTTTGCTTTTTAGAAAAAAAATAAAAAATACACATTTTTTTTGCAGGTAACAAAATGTCTATTTATTATTATTATTTTTTATTTTTTGAAGCCTGTAAATCATTGCAACTCGCTGGTGCCATGCAGGCCTCCTCCAGATCTGTCTGTGTCTCTGTGTGCCTGTGCTTCCCATACTGGTAAGCAGATATTATCTGACCAGAGAATCAATGAACTACCACGGTGCTTCACAGCACCGTGGTAGTTCATTGAGAACTACAAGCCAACAAAGGTAAACTTACCCTTTAAAGAAAGTTTATGAACTGATATACGTAGGATTATAACACTTAATAGAATCATGAGATGCAGCAGAAATCACTTTTATTTTATAGACCTAAAGCAAAAGTGTGAGATATATAAAAAAAAAATAAAAATTAGCATACATACTTACCTATGTGGCTGTAGTATGTTTTGGCCATACTTCTCTTTTAGGCTGTAAAAAGATGGATTGAAATGTGTCTGGGCCAGCAGCAGTGTTAATCTTTTCACCCAAATTACGACTAAAACCAAAACAACTGAGATGACTAAAATACGACTAAAACTAAAATGGCATTTTAGTCAAAAGACTAAATTGGGACTAAAACTAAAATGCCATTTTAGACTAAGACTAAAACTAAATTGAAATTTGATGTCAAAATTACCACTGTAGTGCATGTTCATACCTCAATAACATAAATAATAACATATTCAATTTTTCACTCCAGCAGTATATAATGAGTTTGGAAATTGTAGAGAAATGCTTAAATAATGCATTACAATTTAACTACACCCATTACATTTTAGATGACTAAAATGAGTTTAGTCGACTAAAATGTCCTGGAGATTTATTCAACTAAATACGACTAAAACTAAAACAATTGCAAAAGACTAAAATGGGGCTAAAACTAAAACGCCATTTTAGTCCTAAGACTAAAACTAAATCAAGATTTGTTGCCAAAATCAACACTGGCCAGCAGGCAATGCCTGAATTTCAATCTAGTGTAGCTGCTCCCTCTCAACAGAAGTAAATGTAATGATCAACTTCTATCAAATAGATCAAAGTTGAAAATATTTTTTGACCAGTGGCTGTAGCCAATGAGCTGCAGCCTCTGATCAGTATATCCTGACAGCGGAGAGTCACACTTTTACAATACAGCAGGGAAGATCAGGGCCAGATTTACATCTCAGGAGTCTATAGCCAGAGAATTCTGAAGTGCCTCAACCCCCCCCCCCCCCCCCCAAAAAAAAGACAGTAAGACCGACTTTTTTTTATCATTACCAGAAAGGTCTAGGAAACACAAAATTTCAGTACAAAACTCACTAAAGTGAATTTTAGAGCAAACAGCGCAATAACCTACCAATATTTTTAGTAAAGTATAAAGGATGATATAAAGGATGTGCTTGCCGCCTCAGTCTTGGCAACATCTCCAAGATACGCCCCTTCCTAACCAATGACACCACAAAGCTTCTAATCCACTCCCTGGTCATCTCCCGCCTTGACTACTGCAACTCCCTCCTCATTGGTTTACCTCTAAATAGGCTATCCCCACTTCAGTCCATCATGAACGCTGCTGCCAGGCTCATCCACCACACAAACCACTCAGCGTCTGCCACACCCCTCTGCCAATCTCTCCATTGGCTGCCACTCAGTCACCGAATTAAATTCAAGATACTAACTATAACTTACAAAGCCATCCACAACCTGGCCCCCAGCTACATCTCTAACCTAGTCACAAAATACCAACCTAATCGTTCTCTTCGCTCCTCCCAAGACCTCCTGCTCTCAAACTCCCTTGTCACCTCATCCCATGCTCGCCTTCAGGACTTCTCCAGAGCCTCCCCCATCCTCTGGAATGCTCTACCCCAATCCGTCCGATTTTCTCCTACTTTATCCACTTTCAGACGATCCCTGAAAACTCATCTCTTCAGAGAAGCCTATCTGCCCCCCACCTAACAACTGTACATTTATCTTCTCAATCAGCACATCACCCATAGTTATTACCTCTTGTATCTCTTGACCTTCCCTCTTAGATTGTAAGCTCTAAGGAGCAGGGCCCTCTGATTCCTACTGTATCAAATTGTATTGTATTTGTACTGTTTACCCTCAAGTTGTAAAGCGCTACGTAAACTGTTGGCGCTATATAAATACTGTATAATAATAATAATAATAATAAAAGGATGAGACAGCACCAGGTACATAGATACCCAAATTCCAAAATGTCAAATATCAAATTTGTGTGCGCCTGTGAAATGGCGACATACTTCAGTACCTTATATTTTCTATAGGTTATCAGTTTAGTGTTATGCAAGAGGTCTTGTGCTAGAATTATTGCTCTCACTCAGGCGTGCGTTGTGATATCTAACATGTGTATCGCAATCAACTTTTTCATGTGTAAGCGCCCCCGATGCATGTGTTTACATTCGTACGTGCGTATATGTTGGGGGCCTCAAAAAATTTTTTTGGGGGAGAGGGGTTTTATGTGCTTTTTTTTGCTTAACTTTCTTTTTTTTTCATCACATCGACAAAAAGTCCCCTGTGTGATCATTTTTAGGTGACAGGTTCTCTTTAATGAGAAAGAGAAAAAAAAGGGCGCACCAGCCATGTGCTTTTTTTTCTTTTTTCTTTTCTTTTCTTTTCTTTTTTTTTTCTCTTTTTCATTGTTTCATTGTTTCATCCTTGAGGGCTGCAAGGCCTGTGTCTATTTACCACTTGGTGAGCTACCCACTTGTGCGCAGGAGCATTTTTCTTCGTCTCTTTAATGAGACATGCAGGGTCTAAAAGAACATGCATGTCTCCTCTGGGCTCCACTGAATGTATTGTAATGCAGATCACATTGCAATACATCCCTTCCCAGCTCTGCTAGCCGGGGAAAGTGATAGGGCGACCCGAAAGTGACGTCATGCACCTCGCTTTGGGGGTCACCAACAAGAAGGGGAGAAGAGCAGACGTGTGTCTGTCAAGCCCAAGTATTTAGCAGTGGAGAATTATCTCTTGGAACTCTTTCTCTTTAAATCTCTGACCTCTTTATCAGAGAGATGCAAAGAAACTTCTTTTTCTAATCACTGTAAACAATTTTTTAGCATTGTGGCACCCTGGGTGAACGTTTTGTTACATTGAAACCTATATAAATATGGACACTGATAGAACCTGATGTAGTAATGCAGGGCTCAAAAATTCCAGGTGCCAGGTCGCCATGGCAACAAGAAAATGCATCCTGGTGCCTGGGCTAGCACCCGAATGCTTCCACAAACCCCCTCGCTATGTATCCTGGCCTCCACTTACCCATCTGCGGGCCTGGGACCGGCAAAGCGGGTGCTGCCCGGAAGAGAGGAGGGAGGAGAGCAGACACACAGCAGAGTGGGATATAAACTGCTTTATTAATTATTGACATTTTCACCAGATATAGGGTTGGCATTCACAAGGAATTTTTATACTATTATTTTCAGGATATTTACATCCAATTTTTTTTTAGCTCTGGGTGTATTTGGGGTCAATTCAATTAGAATTTATTTTATTATGTTTATATTCCATATGTCACCTTTATTTTTTATGGGTACTATATTTTTCAAATCCTAAAGTGATGTTTTTATGAATATATTTGTTTGGGAGGATTGCCTTTTATTAAGGGTTTTACTATTATTTGATCCAGTCAGGATGGCAGCATTAACTCCATAACTATTCCAGTTTATTTAAAGGATGAATTCTCTTTAAAAAAAAAGACAAAAACAGAAGGCCTTACAGCTTATGCATGTGTTTGCAAATGCGTGCTATCTAAACCTCTGTTTTTAATGCCGACTGTTGGACAGATTGATTTGGTTTGGTCAGCAGACTGGTTGGTGAGTTGAGCTATGGAATGTTCTGTTTTTGTCTTTTATGCGTTTGCCCTTCCACGTGCTCCTTGCTGTGAAGGCCAGTTATAGGTGGGGGCAGGGGCCATTTGTTTGTTACTGGTGTAAATATGGTCCGGGGACACACTTTGCTGCACACACTTTGCTGCCACTGTGCTATTGCTGGGTGTCTGGTGTCTAGTCAGCAGTCCTCCCCATGATTGTGCAACCTACTGAACCAGACTGAGAGGCCATTTATGGCAACCCGTAGATCGCAATCTACCTGACGATTGCGGGAAGCCGACAGGTAGATCACGATCAGGGCTGTGCTGAACCATAGCCCCAGCCTCTGCCACTCTCCTTTTTCTAGCAGAGAAAAGTGAGAGCAACAGTGGAGGTGGAGGACAGAAGCATGGCAGCTGCTTTAGTTAACTTTGCAAGGTAACCAGCAGGTAATTGGTTGCTAGGTGGTCCTAGCAACCAAACACCTGATTGTTAAGATGAAAAGTGGACTCTGGCAACTCCCGTCCTCCATCCAGCACTGTGCTGTGTGCTGCCTCTCATTGCATTCTGATGTACATCTGTTGTAAGGTAGGAGAGGGCTACCTACACACAAATGTGTGTTGTGAACACAGAAGAAACAGAACACTACTATGGGGGATAGAGGGTTGCAAAGGACATTGCTATGAGGGGGGGTCAGAAGACACTACTCTGTGGGTGGGGGGGTGGTTGCAGAGGACTCTGCTATGAAAGTCGGGGAAGGCAGAGGACACCACTGTGAGGGGTGCAAAGAACACTGCTGTGGGGGGACTACTGTGGGGGGGGGGGGTAGAGGACACTACTGTGTGTGTGGGGGAGCCTACTGTGGTGGGGAGGGGGAGAGGACACTGCTATGGGGGGGACGACACATGGCGCTACATAGGGGGGCAAAGGACACTACTGTGTGTAGGGGGAGCCTACTGTGGAGGGGGCAGAGGACACTGCTATGGGGGGCAGAGGGCACTATAGGGGGGACACTACTGTGTGGGTGGGCGTGATGCAGAGAAAAATGCTAAGCAGGGGAGGCAGGGGACACTACTGTGGGGGGGGTGCAGAAGACACAGCTATGGGGGGCAGAGGACACTACTGGGGGTAAGGGGGGTTGCAGAGGACAGTTCTATGGGGGAGCAGAGGGCACTACAGAAGGAGGCAGATAACACTACTCTATGTGTGTGTGTGTGTGTGTGGGGGGGGGGGGAATGCAGAGGACAATGTTATGCAGGGGACACTACTCTGGCTGGGGGGGTTGCAGAGGACACAGCTATGGGGGGAAGAGGACACTGCTGGGGGGGGGGTGGCAGAGGACAGT
This sequence comes from Aquarana catesbeiana, assembly GCF_042186555.1. NCBI lineage: Eukaryota > Metazoa > Chordata > Amphibia > Anura > Ranidae > Aquarana > Aquarana catesbeiana. Next base: position 202,075,418 of record NC_133333.1, on the reverse strand, counting down.
GCTATTGGGGGGGCAGAGGGCACTACAGAGGGGGAGCAGAGGATATTACTGTGTGTGGGGGGGATTCAGAGGACAATGCTATGCAGGGGAGGCAGGGGACACTACTGTGTGGGGGGATGCAGAGGACACAGCTATGGAGGTGGAGAGAACACTAATGGGGGGTGGATGGCAGAGGACAGTGCTATGGGGGGCAGAGGACACTGCTTTGGTGAGATACAGGACACTAGTGGGGTGGGGGGTAGAGGACACTACCAAGTGTGTGTGGAGGAGGGGGCCAGAGCACACTACCGTGTGTGGGGTGAGCAGAGAATGCTACTGTGTGGGGGAGGCAGATGGGCAGAGAACAGGCATAGTATATTACTGGGGGATGACCCCCCCCCCCCCAAGGATCTTTGATTTCCTCCATGTCGTCCAGGTAGATCTCAACCTCTGAAAGGTTGCCTACCCCGATTTAATTTTTGGAGATACTGAATTTTGGGTTTTTTGGGTTTGGGTTTTCACTAGCTAAGCCATGATCATCAAAATTAAAAGAAAGAATAGCTTGAACTATATCAGTCTGTGTGTAATGAATCTATATAATATATAAGTTTTACTTTTTGAATTAAATTACTGAAAAAAAACTTTGTGATGATATTCACATTTTTAGAGATGCAACTATATAGAGTAAAAGGTCTGTGTGCTGAGTATAACAGGTGTATTGGCTGTTCTCTTTAGGTGGTCTATTAAACAATAACAGTGATCCTCCCGGGTCACTGGTCCTATATACAGTATCTCACAAAAGTAAGTACACCCCTCACATTTTTGTAAATATTTTATTATATCTTTTCAATTGACAACACTGAAGAAATGATACTTTGCTACAATGTAAAGTAGTGAGTGTACAGCTTGTATAACAGTGTAAATGTGCTGTCCCCTCAAAATAACTCAACACACAGCCATTAACCACTTAAGGACTGAGCCGCTTTTTGAGATTTGGTGTATACAAATTAAACAAGTTAAACACTGAGTTCCACATTAAATCAGTGTCCCTAGAGTGCCACCTTACATCAGTGCCCCCCAGAGTTCCACATTACATCAGTGTCCAAGTCAATCATAGCCAGTGATGAGGGAGCCTGGCTGGGGAAGCACGAGTTCCCCCATAGAAAGCAGCTTGCTATGGGGGCACTTCTGGCGGGGGACAGGAGCCAGGTGCGCTGAGGGGAACCTGAGTAGAGGAGGAACTGGGCTGCTCTGTGCAAAAAACAAGACTTTACAATCACTTTAAGCAATGGAGTTTGATCACCTTCCCACTCCACCAAGGATTGGACAATAAAGGAGCAACATCACCCTTATCAGGTCACTGCCTACTTTTCCTATGTCACAATGTTCTTTGTTCATGCACCTGGTCTGATTGGCTTAGAGTACTTTTCCTTTGTGTCCCATTTTGAGTTCTATTGTACATTAAATTACAAGAGACTGATATCAAGATATTGACTGCATTTTAAAGTATATTTTAGAATGTCTAATAAAAACTTTAAGCTACTTTAAATTGTGTTTTTATATCAACCTGGATTTTAACAGGAAAGTTAAGAATCAGGCCTTGCAAGCAAATGTTTGTTTTTGGTGTCACTGATATCCCAAGCTGAATACTATTGGCTACCACTACTCTTGGCTCTGCAAGATATTGGCCCTTCAAAATTCTGACTTACAAACAACAATAGAGTACCATCCATGGTAGAAATTGACCCATTCTCAATTTTGTACACACAGGGTCGTTGACAAACAGCATGGAGATTTCATCTACATCAGAAGATCATGTATATGACAAGGATTTTGATCCAAAAAAATACCTAGAAATGTTCTACACAGTAGACTCTAAAGGCCAGGAAATGGATAAGGAGTCAGTTTTCCTGCTTACATTTATGAAAAATGTATTTTCATCAGGTATGTAAATTGCCAGTATATTCCTCTGAGGTCTTTTCAGGTCTGGATGGAAGTGAAAGCATAATTATAGTTTTTTTTTTTTTTTAACTTTACTTGCTTTTTCTGTTTCAACAAGTTTTTATTGAGCTTTTACATACTAAAAAACAATGATTAATCATAGAGACAGCAAAAGAAATGGCGCTATCCAAGGATACAATCACAAACCAAATATTTCATTTATATTAAGGCCTGACAGGGCCTGACAGGGCCACATCAGTCAGATCGTCAATATAACTGATACATTATTTCATTATTGGGCTGATCATACTGCAAAGTAATTATCACATTGGTTAGTTCTAATGGGTACAAACAGATATAGATCCTAGAACAAGAAAGGAAGAAAGGCAGAGAAAATGTAAAGAAAGATGTACATGACGGGTGGGAAAAGTTTCCAAAATGAAAGGAGAGAGGGACCTCAGGACTGGACGACATTTCCTTAGATCCTTTGGATATCCAGGGATTAATTCAGTTATTGGGTATTAAATAGTAAATAAATCATGCAGAAGATAATAAGTTATATCTGGTTCCCAAAAGTTTTAGAAGATTTTCGCCTTTGTCCTCTTGTATTGCTGCATTTTTTTTTTGTTACTTTTAGAAGATACCAAGTCATTTCTTGACTTATGTCTTGACTTGAGCTATGATAAGTTAAAGTGGTGTGCCGGCCAAAATTATACTTTTTAAATAAAAATACCCCTATAATACACAAGCATAATGTATTCTAGTAAAGTTAGTCTGTAAACTAAGGTCTGTTTTGTTAGTTTATAGCAGTAGTTTGTTATTTTATAAACTTACAGCAGGCCGTGGCCATCTTAAGTGTGGGCATCTGAAGCCAGACTGTATTTCTTCCTGGATCTCGTCCTTGCAGATCTCGCACATGCTCAGTGCAGCAAAAGCAATGTAATAGGTTTCAGGTCACGTTTCCATAGCAACGGCAGTGTCAGAGGAAGTTGCCGCCCCTTCCCAGAAGGCATTGCAAACAGGAAATGATGCGATGGGCCACGGCCAGGGAGGAGGAAGTGAAAAATGAATACAGTAGATATACAGTAGGTGCTGAGAAAAAAAATAAAAAATATATCCAATTCGTTTACAGTGCACAGTTTAGTGAGGAATGCTGAAGAATTGTAAAAGTGGGTGGAACTCCACTTTAAGGAATATTTGCAATATTTGCTCAGATGCAATATTTGCAATATTCCATTGACACCTGCCGACCTGCCGATCCTGTCTGCTAAAAATGGATGGGGATCCGTTCCCTATCCGTCTGGTGGACTGGATGACAGTTGGATGGCAACGGACAGGGAGGCCATTTCCATTTGAGAGCCCATAGAGGACACTGGGCTGTGTCCGTGTCCATTCTGCATTAGCAGAGTGGACACAGGCTTGTCATCCGTCTGCTCAGCAGGGATCAGCGGAGAGATCCCCTGCTGAGCAGGTGGATCTACTGGTGGACTCCACCAGTGTGAAAGGGACCTTATGCATACTGAAAAAAATGGCATATGAGAAAATTTACCATAAACTGCTGAAAAATGTAAGTTAGGAGCATATGTTAAAAATTAGTGATTTCATTTGTGAAAAAGTAAAAAAAAGAGTCAAATGTGGAGTCTTTATCAATTATTGCAAATAGTCAATTTACCGGAATATATTCATGCAGATTTGACCATAGCAAAATTTCACGTTGGTCATAAATGGAAAAAACACTGTGGGGTTGATTTTGTAAAATTGGAGAAATAATAACTCGGTGCAGCCATGCATGGTAGCCAATCAGCTTATAACTCCAGCTTGTTCAATTAAAGTGATTGTAAAGGATTTTTTTTAAAATAACAAACAACTCTATACTTACCTGCCCTGTGCAAAAGAAATTGCGCAGAATTACCCCGAACCTCCTCTTCTTGGATCCCCAGCTGGAGCTCCTGGCTCCTGCTTTCTGTTCAGTCCCTTCACGGGAAGGCGCATCCCATTGGGGCACTCATGCGTGCTTGCTCCCAAACCCTTCTACTGCGTCCATTGACACAAACAAAGGGACTCAGCCCTGCCCCTCCCTCCCTCATCACTGGAGTTGATTGTCAGGAAGCTGGTTTCTATGCAGAGCTGCACCAGATTTTGCACTCTCCAGTTTTAGTAAATCAACCCCGTGTATATTTTTGGGTACACAGAAAGTCAAACAGTCCACACTTTTTAGCAGCGCCTCCATAATATGCCTGCCTACACTGGGTGCACAGGGAGTCAGACAAGGCCATTTTTATAGCATGTTTCTTTGCCCATTCAAGGTAAAGCAACAGGTTTACACTGATGCTGGCTTTACCAGAAATAAAGAAAAATACCATATACTGTACAACCAAATGCAGGGGAGCATGCAACTTAATCATCTTCCTTCTATATGACAGCATTATTACATGATTATTGGACACCAATAGCATCACTAGGGTGGGAGAGAAATCTCTGTGCAGGCTTTTCCAAGAGCTAACACAAGGCTTTTCCTCTTGGCTACTGGTAGCTGTATAAAGCCATGGGAGAACAACAGGGGTAACCAAGTGCCACAATAAAATCTGCCTCTCTTTGTGACGGGAGATTCAGCTCCCAAGGCCTCTCTTTTATGTGTAAGTGACCCTGTGTCTATTAGGAGCACAGGGTGACCGAGAAAATTAAGGGCAACTACTTAATGGACACTGAGAATATGGTTTGGAGTACTTCAAATTCTACAGTAATATTTATGAACAATACCCTGGTTTGTTTGATTCTAAACTATACATGTTCATTGAAAGAGCTGGTCACATTGATCTCTGTTTCAAGTATTCCAATGTAAGAGCCGGACAGTCTGTTGCTGCTGGTCTCCTGCTATTATCTGTTTAATAACGTGTTGTGTTTTCTGCTAAGCTTGTCTGCCCCATGGTTAATTGTTAAGTGGGCCACCTATTGTCTTATTAATCACAACATTTTCTGTGTGAGTCACTTACCCTGTTTCCCCGAAAATAAGGCCTAGCGTGATTGTCAGTGATGGCTGCAATATAAGCCCTACCCCCCAAATAAACCCTAGTTAAAGTCCTTGTAGGTCTTCTTTTCAGGGTAGGGCCTATTTTCGGGGAAACAGGGTAGGCCTTATTTGGGGGGTAGGGCTTATATTGCAGCCATCGCCGACAATCACGCTAGGTCTTATTTTCGGGGAAACAGGGTAGGTGGCTAGTTGTTTAATTAGCTTACTGTATACAGTTTGTGTTGTTATTGTTATATAATCAACCACTGACCTGATTGTATGATATATAAATTCTATGTGAGTTTGTTCAATAAAGTGTTCCAGTTCTCATACAAGCTTTTTGTTGGCTAGTCTTGTATGCTATGCAGCTATATCTGGTATCTATGTTCAGAATGGAGAAAGCAGTATACTGACGGAAGAACTCAAGTGGGGTGCTGGGACGGCACATTGGTGAAAAGCGGTGGGATGCTTCCTGCAGTCTGGGACATCCAAACCTTCACCGGGATCCAAGGTCCAGATAGCAGAAGAGGAAAGGTACAGATACCAGTGGCAATGGAAGAGGAATTTGGAAGGTTGTTGCGAGAGATGCGGATACAGCATAGAGGACCAGTGCCAACACAGGTCCTGCTGGGATGGTATAACTCTGTCCGCTGGGAACTCTGGAAAAAAGCGCTAGCCCGTGAGCAGTGCCACCAGGGAAAAATTCTCCCCTCCATCCAGGAAAGGTACTGGTCGCAGTATGGATTGCAGGTGCTGTTTTTGGGAGAAAAAACACACAAGGAGTGGACAGCTGAGCTAAGCAGGCTGGTCTGGGCAGAGATGTGGTTGGATGAGAGCTACAGAGCCCTCCGGTGGTATGTAGCCCAAGTGTGCCCTTGGATAGCAAATGACAGCCCAATGGAGGGCTTTGGCTACAGCGGCCTGGGACTGTGGTACAGGAAGCTGTCAGGGGGCCCTAACTTTGGGTCTGGAGTGGTGGTTTGAGGAAATCATGAATTACAGAGACGAGATACTGAACATCTCAAAAGTGCGCTGGGCAATGGAGGATATGGAGCTTCTGGCCGTTCAGGAATGGGAGCTGGAGATCACCTACAGGCGGCTGCTAAACTCTGTTCAGCTGCAGGGATGGGCTCCTTTTGCCTGGGGCTATCCAGAAGTACCAGCCGACAGTCCTGAAATCCCAGCTGAAGTGTCGGCAATGGGGCAGAGTAACAATGTGCTTTGCCCATCTCCACCCGCAGCTATGGAAGCGGAGGTCTTATGGTGGATACAGCAAGTGTTGACTCACCTTGGCAATTCTGTTTCTGCACATGGCGAGCTTGGATGGAGAAATGCGTCTGTCCAACTGCCGGATAAGGGTATGGGAGATGGAGCACTCGGCTCATCTCCCCAGCCACAGATCACAGAAAACATGGATTTCATTGATTTCTCATTGGAGGATGTTATAGATTATGAGTGACCTGCCAAAATGCTGGCACTGGGCCTAGGTGCCGCCAGCCCGTGCCCTGGATTTTAAGCAAATCCAGAGATTGGGGATTTAAAAGACTATTCTGCTGAGGAAGAACAACCTGGTGAGCCTCCAGCAGAAGAGCTGGCATCAGGGCAGAAAATCACTGAGCTCTACCCAGCACCAACAGCAACTTCAGCCTTCCTGAGATAAGAGGCAGCCAGTCTTTCTCCCACACCATTGACAGGGACATGGGATTTCCTGCCATCAGCATCTGTGGAGTTACAACAAACTTCTCTAGCTGAAGTACTGGCAACAGGACAGAGGGTCTAGGACCTCTGCCCCACACCTGTGGCAGTTCTGGAAGCCCCAGGGTGAGAAGATGATGGTCACTCCCCAGCAGCAAATCAGGATCAGGGGGGAGAAGGTAGAGGAGGTGTTCATCCTCGCTCCCCACAAGTCCGCCAGGGTGGAGGAAACTGTCTATCCTCCCCAGCCAGGATCCATGCACTTGGAAGACAGTACCAGAGAAATGTTGTTCCAGAAGCCAGATAAGGATAAGGGAGATGGAGCAGCTGGCTTCTCTTCCCAGAAGCAGATGGTGCCCCAGAATGATGACACCAACCCAGCAGAGGAGCTTGCAACAGAGCAGAGTGCTGATGGCCTCTGCCCACAACTAACTAAAGGTGGATTTCCTGTGGTAGTGGATGGGACTGCAGTCTCCATTGACACAACCTTAGAAAAAGGTCTGGCATTGGGACAGGAGGATGTTAGCACTGGGGGATTTTCATCTAGCAAAAGTGGATGGGACTACGGTCTTCACTTGTATACTCTAGGGATGCCTGGCAGTCAACCAAATCCCCAACAGCATGACAGAGTGATCCGAGCCACCCTCTCTTCTTTCCAGTGGCTGAAAGGACTCCAGGAAGAAGGGTCAGTCCGCACATCTCCCCAGCGGTGGGTATGTTATATGAGAGAGGCAGAGGTTGGCTGGGTGAGTAATGCTCTGTTCGGAAAAATTTGTTTGGGGTACTGTGTGGGTACAGGCATTGGGGGACTGGATCTACAGACTAACTTTGAAGTCAACCCATCTGGGGTCACGTCCTGTGTTAGTCTCCTGCTGGAAGGGGAGAGATTTGACGGGAGTCACTTTGGGCGGTGGGCCGTGGAGCCCAGCTTACCTTAGAGAGGTTAGGATACTCCTGGTTCAGCCCCCCAAGCATCTCTTATGTGTAAGTCACCATGTGTCTATTAGGGGTCGAGGGGGAATGAGAAAATGAGGGGCAACTACTTAATGGATACTGAGATAGAGGTTTGGATTACTTCAAATGGGACAGTAATATTTATCAACAATATCTCTCAAGAAATATTTGAAGACTAGTCCTGGTTTGTTTGATTCTGAACTATACATGTTCATTGAAAGAGCTGGTCACATTGATCTCTGTTTCATGTACTCCAATGTAGGAGCTGGGCAGTCTGTTGCTGGTGGTCTCCTGCTATTGTCCATTTATTAAGGTGTTATGTGTTTTCTGCTAAGCATGTCTGTCCCATGTTTAACTGGCTATTTGTTAGCTAGTCTTGTATGCTATGCGGCTATAATATCTGGTATCCATGTTCAGATGGAAGGAAGCGGTATACTGACAGAAGCACTCAAGCGGGGTGCTGGGGCGGTTCTGTCACACTCTTAGGCTCGGTTCACACTTGTGCGATGCGGAAACACTGCAAATCCATTGCGGGTTCCCGCATCGCACTCGACTCGCACTGCAGTTTATACTGCTATATGCGAACTGCCGCGGGTGTCAATACATTGTTAATGACACCCCCATTTCAGCTCACACATCGCACTGCCAACTGACTGTTCAGACATGAATCCATGCGATCCAATTCTGGTGCAGACCAAAAAAAGGGTCCTGTGCGAGTTTGGTCCGAATGCGATGCGATATCAGCCATACAATCTGTATGTCTGAAATTGCATCACACGGACATCAAATGTGATTTGCACTGCAGTGTGGTATGAATCACATGTAATCTCACAGAGCGCGCTGTGTGAACCTGCACTTATTCTCCAAAACATAGAGGGGAGCAGTTCTGTAGTCCTCAGTTAAAAACAATGATAATGCCCTGCACACGGTCGGATTTTCCAACAGAAAAAGTGTGATCGGATTGTGTTGTCGGAAATTCTGATCGTGAGTGTGGGCTCCATCTGACTTTTTCCATCGGAATTTCCGACACAAAGTTTGAGAGCAGGATATAAAATTTTCCCGACAACAAAATCTGATTGTTTAAATACCGATTGTGTGTACACAAATCCGACGCACAAAGTGCCATGTATGCTCTGAATAAATTAAGAGACGAAAGCTATTGGCTACTGCCCCGTTTATAGTCCCGACGTACGTGTTTTACGTCACCGTGTTCAGAACGATCGGATTTTCCGACAATTTTGTGCGACCGTGTGTATGCAAGACAAGTTTGGCACAAAATCTGTTGGAAAAAATCCGACAGATTTTGTGGTCGGAATGTCCGATCAATGTCCGATCGTGTGTACGGGGCATAAGAATGCAGCTAAGGCAGAGAGCACAGGAAGTTATCAGCTGTCAAATTTTCCTAAAAGATCAGCAGGCATTTTTTGCATTTAACAAACAGATATAAAAATATTTAATGGTATAACAGACCATAAGGGACCAAATAGTATAACTTCTTTGTTAGGATTTACATGCCATTTAAAACTGTGAAAATATTTGATTTCTTTTTTAGGTCGCGTGGAAGGCAATAGTCTTATAGAGTTTGGTTCTGGTCCCACTATATATTTTATTTTGTCTGCTTGTGAAAACTTCAAGCAGATATACCTTACAGATTATTTAGAAGGCAACCTGAAGGAAATAGAGAAATGGATAAAAGGTGATAAGGACGCCTACGATTGGTCCAAATACCTAAAATATGTCTGTGACATTGAAAAACACAGGTATGTACTAAACATCTATTAATGTGCACTAGATATCGATGAGTTCACATGAGTCTGACTCTCCAAAAGAGTTGTTTATTTCTGTCAATTCGATAAAAAATCTGTGTGTATTTTATTAAAAGATTTTAAATTATTCCCCCAAATCTGGACCTGCAGCTTCCTCTTTGTCCTGTCTTGTCACATAGACAGTTGATATGATAAGTTATATACAGGAGTAGTTTTAATAAAACTGGTGCACCCAGAATCTGGTGCAGCTGTGCATAGTAACCAATCAGCTTCTAATTTAAAGTGATTGTAAGGCTTTGTTTTTTTTTGTTTTTTAAATAACAAACATGTCATACTTACCTCCACTGTGCAATTCGTTTTGCACAGGGTGGCCCCCATCCTCCTCTTCTGGGGTCCCCCCGGCAGCTCTCGTGGCTTCTCCCCACATCAGATAACCCCCTAGGACGAGCGCTTTCCCGGGAGGGTTACCGTGCAGGCACGCTCCAGAGTCCAGCATTTGCGTCCATAGACACGAATGCCCGACTCGGCCCCGCCCCCCGGTGCCCGCGCCAGCGCATAGGATGCATTAAGGTGAAAAAACACGAGGGTTTACAACCCCTTTAAGCTTGTTCAATTAGACTTTGCCAATAAAACCTGGCGACTGCTTGGTTACTATGCACAGCTGCACCAGATTCTGTGAGCATCAGTTTTAAAAAATCTCCCCCACAATGTAAAAGTATTAATCACTGGTTTAATATCATACATTTTAGAAGTTGGGGCAGCAGTCTTTAGGCATACATGGACAAAGCTGTCATATTTTTAACTTGGCAATTAATTTGCTTTATGTGGTTTTTCATGACAGATTATGTTACAAGTGAAGTTTCCAATAATTCAAATTTTCAGCAAATTGGCAGAAGGGAGGAACTCTTTTGTGGTGCCATTGTTACATATTTTCTTGCTTTTGGCTGTCTACATATGTGTAGTGAGGGCACCTGCCACGGGAGTATGGGTGGGGAAGAATTTGTAGTTGTAAGGCAGAAGGTCTTTTTTATCTTAATGCATTCTATGCATTAAGATAATAAACCTTCTGTGTGTAGCAGCCTCCCCAGCACCCCCCTAATTACTTACCTGAGCCCCTTCTCTCTCCAGCGATGTCTGCAAATGTCTAAGCCATCCGGGACACTCCTCCTGATTGGCTGAGAAACAGCAGCTGCGCTATTGGTTCCCATGGCTGTCAATAAAAGTCAGTCAGCCAATCAGGGGAGAAAGGGGCGGGGGCCAGTTCGGGCTCCATATCTGAATGGACACACAGAGCTCTGACTCAGCTTGGGTTCCCCCATAGAAAGCTGCTGGCTGAGGGGGCACTCGATAGGAGGGAGGGGCCAGGAGTAGCAAAGAGGGACCTGAGAAAAGGAGAACCCAGGCTGCTCTGTGCAAAACTGCACAGAGGAGGTAAGTATAACATGTTTGTTATTTTTATTTTATTTTTTAAATCAAGACTTTACAATCACTTTAAGCTTGGCAAAATAAGCTGATATCTAAATTTTAGACAAGCACTAGCCATAGGTAGACATCAAAATATATTAAAGAAAGGGATTTTTGGTGCTTGAGGAAAAGGAACTCTTGATATATTTTTTTAGTTCTCACAATTTTATTGTATGTACAAAATTGAAGTCCATATCAAAAATATCTTAAAAGCAGCAGCCTTAGATATTTATTACTTAATATACAGCATACAAAAGTTGAGCCATAATTCTGACATTTGTGGACCACAAATTACGTTGTATTTAAAACCCGTATTCTTCAGAACAGCGCGACTATGTAGTACAGAAGTGAATCTATATGTCAGAAGACTAATCTATCTGGAAAATGACATATAGCTTACATTAGTTCTTTTTTGACAAATATTGTGTATACATCACAAGAGTACATACAAATTCACATAACATCAGATGGATATAATGTTTGAGTGCCACCATGTAATTTTCCATAAATACATAAAAATTGCTACAACTCATCATAATAAATTCAATACTGCAACAACTGTGACTTTTGTTACAGCTCCATCATTTTAAATGTAAGATCAGTGAGCTTTAAGATAATAATTACTTACAAAGTGTGCATCCACAGAAGTAAGTTTAAGTATGTCACCATTAATTTGATACAAGGACCACCTAAGGAGATACCATAGATGGGAGAATCGCACATTTCCCCAAAAACAAGGAAGGATTGATAGGAGGATAGGATTATAAGGAAGAAAGTCCTCTCCAAAACAGGAGTGACATGCCTGTGGGGGTTATTTCAAAGAACTCAGGTTGGATATCATAAAACAGAGCAATATAGAGATAGGCAGCCCAGATAATAAACAGGCAAAGACCACCTTACTTGGACCGGATAATGTCCCCTATATCATACCGATAATAGATGGAAATACACAGACTACGTGCCCTTGCCTTCTGTCTCCCTTTAAAATCCCTCATAAATCCTGCCCCACCACCAGGAGAAGTGTTTGGTTCTACCATCTATTTTATATCCTGAGCTGGTCCTTGTGTCAATTTAGGAGGACATACTTAACCTACTTGTATGGATGCATCCTTTGTAAGTAATTGTTACCTTAAACCTTATTGTTTGTGCTGAAATGTCAGAGTTGTTTCATTTTAAATGATGACGTTGTAACAATATAATTTAATTTATGGTAAATGTACATGTTGGCCCTCAAACACTGTATCAGTTATGTATATCTGATATTTGTCATGTATTTTTATAATGTAATGTCAATAAAAGACATACACTTAAGTACTGTAACTTTTATATTGTTTCCAGATTGATTAGACCTCTTACAAATAAATTATTTTCTGTACTACATATTTTCCCTCCCCTGAAGAATCAGATCTGACTACAAAACATAAAAATAAAGAGTTATAAAGAGTTTTAGATAATTTGTGGTACAATCATGAAAAATAGTTTTTAGAACTTAATAAAAAAAAATTCAGGAGTTTCTTTTCCTCAACCCATAATCCCTTTCATTTAATATAGTTTGACACTTTACACTCTGGGGATGGCAACGTCTTGAGACATAGCAGAAGAGGAAAGGTACAGATACCAGCCGCCATGGAAGAGGAATTTGGAAGGTGGTTGTGAGAGATGCGGATACAGCATAGAGAACCATTGCCTCCCGCTGGGATGGTATAACTCTATCCGCTGGGAACTCTGGAAGAAAGCGCTAGCCCATGAGCAGTGCTACCAGGGAAAAATTCTCCCCTCCATCCAGGAAAGGTACTGGTTGCAGTATGAATTGCGGGTGCTGTTTTTGGGAGAAAAAACACACGAGGAGTGGACAGCTGAGCTAAGCAGGCTGGTCTGGGCAAAGATGTGGCTAGTTGAGAGCTACAGAGCCCTCCGGTGGCATGTAGCCCAAGTGTGCCCTTGGATAGCAAAAGGAAGCCTAACGGAAGGCTTTGGCTACAGCGGCCTGAGACTGTTGTAACTTTGGTAACGGTCTGGAGTGGTGGTTGGAGGAAATCATGGATTACAGAGACGAGATACTGAACATCGTGAAAGTGCACTGGGCAATGGAAGATATGGAGCTTCTGGCCATTCAGGAAGGGGAGCTGGAGATCACCTACAGAAGGCTGCTAAATTCTGTTCAGCTGCAGGGCTGGGCTCCTTTTACCTGGGGCTATCCAGAAGTACCAGCCAACAGCCTGAAATCCGGGCTGAAGTGTCAGAAATGGGGCAGAGTAACAATGTGCTTTGTCCATCTCCACCTGTATCTATGGAAGCGGAGGTCTTATGGCGGATGCAGCAAGTGTTGACTCACCTTGACAATTCTGTTTCTGCACAGAACGAGCTTGGATGGGGTTGTGTGTAGATTTTCTGACTAGTTGTAAAATCCCCACGAGTCATAATAAGCACTTCTGATATCAGAAGTCAATGTTATGTTCAATTTTGAGTTGGCCACCCTTTGCTGCTATAACAGCTTCAACTCTTCTGGGAAGGCTGTCCGCAGGGTTTAGGAATGTGTCTATGGGAATGTTTGAATATTCTTCCAGAAGCGCATTTGTGAGGTCAGGCACTGATGTGGACGAGAAAGTCTCACTCGCAGTCTCCGCTCTAATTCAACCAAAAGTGTTCTATCGGGTTGATGTCAGGACTCTGTGCAGGCCAGTCAAGTTCCTCCACCCCAAACTCGCTCATCCATGTCTTTATGGACCTTGCTTTGTGCACTGATACGCAGTCATGTTGGAACAGGAAGGGACCATTCCCAAACTGTTCCCAGAAAGTTGGGAGAATGAAATTGTCCAAAATGTTTTGGTATGCTGACGCTTTCATAGTTTCCCTCCCTGGAACTAAGGGGCTAAGCCCAACCCCTGAAAAACAACCCCACATTATAATCCCCCTCCACCAAATGGTTTGGACCAGTGTGCAAAGCAAGGTATATAAAGACATGGATGAGTGAGTTTGGGGTGGAGGAACTTGACTGCCCTGCACAGAATCCTGACCTCAACCCGACAGAAAACCTTTGGGCTGAGACTGCGAGCCAAGCCTTCTCGTCCATCATCAGTGCCTGACCTCACAAATGCACTTCTGGATAAATGGTCAAACATTCCCATAGATACACTCCTAAACCCTGTGGACAGCCTTCCCAGAAGAGTTGAAGCTGTTATAGCTGCAAAGGGTGGACCAACTCAATACTGAACTCTACGGACTTATGCCCTGTACACACGGTCGGACATTCCGACAACAAAATCCATGGATTTTTTCCAACGGATTTTGGCTCAAACTTGTCTTGCATACACACGGTCACACAAAGTTTTCTGAAAATCCGATCTAAACGCGGTGATGTAAAACACGTACATCGGGACCATAAACGGGGCAGTAGCCAATAGCTTTCATCTCTTTATTTATTCTGTGCATGCGTGGCACTTTGTGCGTCGGATTTGCAATCGGAATTTCCGACAACGGATTTTGTTGTCGGAAAATTTTATGGCAAGCTCTCAAACTTTGTGTGTCGGAAATTCCGACGGAAAATGTGTGATGGAGCCTACACACGGTCGGAATTTTCTGACAACAAGGTCCTATCACACATTTTCCGTTGGAAAATCCGACCGTGTGTACAGGGCATAAGACTGGGATACCATTAAAGTTCATGTGAGTGTAAAGGCAGGCGTCCCAATACGTTTGGTAATATAGTGTATATACTGTATATAGCTGTATGAATGGATTTCAGCTTACTTATAAAGATGCCATAATCAATCATACCCCTAGCTATAACCAAGGTGTATATACAGCACAGAAAATATGATACCTTTGGTGTTACACGCTGCAAATTCACATTGCAAACATATATACAAAACCTATGTGCAGTATTTCACAAAAGTGAGTACACCCCTCACATTTTTATAAATATTTTATTCTATCTTTTCACGTGACAACACTGAAGAAATGACACTTTGCTACAAAATAATGAATGCCGTATCTAAACAAATGGAATGTAATGAATTAATAATAATAAATAAATAATAATAATAATAATAAAAACTTTTTATTATTATTATTTATTATTATGAATTCATTACATTCCATTTGTTTAGATGCGGCATTCATTATTCAGATAAATTCATATTTGTTACGTTCACTAACAGCCAAATTTGAAAGGAAATTCCAATACCTAAAATTTTATAGTTAGTTATTATTAGTTAGTTATTATTTCAGATTATCAAATTTTTAGATTTTCATTCTTATTTTTGGATATGCGGTTCTTTTTTTGGATTTTCAAATTTTCAGATTTCCGAATTTCCAAATTTTCGGATTTCGAATGTCTAAATTTTCGATTTTCTGATTTTTCACTTTGGGGTGTACTCACTTGTGTTGCCAGCAGTTTAGACATTAATGGCTGTGTGTTGAGTTATTTTGAGGGAACAGCAAATTTACACTGTTATACAAGCTGTACACTCACTACTTTACATTGTAGCAAAGTGTCATTTCTTTTGTGTTGTCACATGAAAAGATAGAATAATATATTTCCAAAAATGTGAGGGGTGTACTCACTTTTGTGAGATACTGTACATGGTAATACCTTGCACTTTTAATAAAACATATATGAAACTGATTAACCTCTTACTGTGCTTCCAAAATAACAATATGTGATAACCTGAACTGAAAAAAAATCTTGTGTTTTGGTGACAATAAAGTACCCGTTTCACCTCTAATAAAGAATCATCTCAGAAAACGATTGCATCATCTTTATATCAAAAATCCAACAATGCACAAAGTCTGTGTGTTTTTAATAAATCTTTTTTAAACAAAGACTATTTGTGTGCTCTTATAAACAATAGTACTTCTTTGTTACCATGCGCTCCAATCAATTAGTGCAAATCAAATCAACTTGTGCACACAAAAACTCACTAGAACGAAATGACCTTTTTGTTATAAAAATGTATGACAGCACTTGTTCATAATTCTCCTAGGCTTTGATGGCATGTGCCAACACTTAACAGAATAGAATGACCTTTAATTAACCACCTAAAATGGTAGTAAGCTACTTTTACCTACAGGTAAGCCTATAAAACGGCTTACCTATAGATACTGTGAATATCTCCTAAACCTGCACTGTTTAGGAGATATTCATACTGCATGCAGCCGGTGATGTCACTGGTGCATATACTCTGAAGGTCCGGCAACTGCTCCCACGGGCATGTGTGAGAGTGACGTCATTGCGTCCCTGGCCGCTCATGTAGCTGGAGGCCGTGAACCAGGAAGGAAGACTGAGTAAAGATGGAAACCCTGTCAGTGGTGATAGTGGTTCGTTTTAAGCTCTTTAAGCTCTCATAGTGTGCTAGTATGCAATGCGTACCAGCACATTATGACATTGCCTTACAGGGGAAGGTTTTTTTTTTTTTTTACTGCGGTTTATTACCGCTTTTAATACCAGACTGTATATATTCCTTCATTTCCGGCCTATTTTTTTTGTTTTTAGTCCTGTGATAGTTCAGCTGACAATTGCTCGGTCATGCAACCCTCTACCCAAATAAATTTTATTGGATTTTTTGAGACAGATAGTGGTTTCTTTTAGTGGTACTGTATTTAATAACAACTGTTTTTTTGTGCCTGTTCACACAGGGGCGACCTGACGCGCTCCATGCATTGCAATGGATCCGTTCTAATGGGAGCGATTCAAGTCGCTGCAACTTAGAAAATGGTTCCTGTATTACTTTGGGGCGACTTCGGAGTGGCTTGCATTGACTTCTATACAGAAGTTGTTTTGCAAGCCGCGCTGAAGGCACGCTGTACGGGGCCAAGTCGGACAACTTTAAAGCCACCCCTGTGTGAATCGGCACTTACTATGTACAGGAAAAAGTTTTGAAAAAAAAAAAGCCTATTTCCTTTACTTATTTATCATATAAAATTGCCAGAGCAGTAGGAACATCCCTGACATGACCCTTTTTGTAAAGTAGACATCCCCAGGATAATCTAATTTTTGCCACAATTTTGGGGAATGAATAAACATGCTGGTATTAATATGGATAAACCATGGAGCTTGGTAATGGTGCACTAGATATAAAATAGTCTCAGAGAAAGGGGAAGTTAAAAGGCCCAATGTACAGGTAACGTACAGTGGGAGGATGAAGTAAAGTGATATTAAAGGCAGATATAAAAAAACACAAAAAAACAAAAAACAAACATGTCATACTTACCTGCTCTGTGCTGTGCTTTTGCACAAAGCATCCCGATCCTCATCCTCAACTTGCTATGGGGGCACTCCAGCAGCAGTCTCATTCCGGAGCCACTGCTCTGTGTGTCCATTCACACACAGTGCGCTGCTCGGCCTTGCCCCCTCCCTCTCCTCATTGGCTCACTGGCTGTGATTGACAGTACTAGAAGCCAATGAGGAGGAAGAGACCCTGGAAAGCTGCTGCTCTTCTGCACATTGCTGGATCGAGATGGGGTTCAGGTTAGTATTAGGGGGGCTGGGGGTTTGCTGTATGCAGAAGATGTTTTACCTTCATGCATATAACGCATGAAGGTAAGAAAACGTAGGTCTTTATGACCACTTAAAGAGATTATTGTTCAGATGTACATGATAAGGGAGATGGAGTTGTTACTTCTCTGTTCACAGACACAGTGTACAGTGTTGATTCAAACAGCTCTGTACCGTGTGATCTCTGTAATGATCAATTGCAGTGATCACATTTTACAGAGCTGCTCAGATTGGCTCTGTACACTGTTTCTGTGAACTCAGCGGACCAACAATGGTTCAGTTCACAGTCAACAATGGGTACAATGGCTACCACAGGTTGATTCTGGAGTAACATTAACAAACCTATGATGTTACAATATAAATTCATATTGCTTTCCCATTATCAGTGTTGGATTTAGTGCACAAATCTTTGTTTAAAGAACTGGGTTTTGATTTTCAAGATACTTTGATAAAATACAAATTTCAACATGGTATTTTTTTTTAGAATACCTTTAGAGTATTAAACATATAAATACTGCAAATTATATATTTAAAAATATTTTTCTGTACATTATTCTCAATTCTAGGTCCACAGAGGAGGAGAAGGCAGAGAAGATACGCAGGAAAGTCTCCCTCATGAAGTGTGATGTCACCAAATCCAATCCTCTAGAGCCAAATTCCCTTCCCCCGACTGACTGTGTGATTGTTTCCTCGTGTCTTATATGTGCTTCCAAGAATGCTGAAGAATTTAAAACTGCCCTGAAGAACGTTGTATCTCTGATTAGACCCGGGGGTCATCTAGTTATCACTGATTATTTAGGAGCCTCCTATTACTTGGTCGGCGAGGCAAAGTTTCAAGTTCTGTCACTTGATGAAAACATTGTGCGAGAGGCGGTGGCTGAGAGTGGATGTGAGATTGAGGAGTTTACAACTTTTACTGACTTTGTTATTCCAGATGAGGTGTTTAATTGTAAAAATTCTTTCTGTCTTCTAGCCCGTAAACATTGAAGCCATAGAGAGAAATAATAAAAAATAGGCAAAATTAAATTTAAAGCATTATTAAACCCCAAAATGAACATTTAAAAAAAAATGTATTCACCAACTCTAATGCCGCATACACGTACACGTCCGAAAGTTTCTCCAACGGAACTCTGACGGAATTCCATTCAAGCGGTCTTGCCTACACACGGTCAAACCAAAGTCCGACCGTCAAGAACGCGGTGATGTACAACACTTACGATGGGACTAGAAAAAGAAAGTTCAGTAGCCAGTAGCCAGTAGCCAATAGCTTCCGTCTTGTACTTGCTTTAGAGCATGCGCCGTTTTTTGGTCCATCGGAACAGCATACAGACGATCGGTTTTCCCGATAGGAATTGGTTCCGTCGGAAATATTTAGAACATGTTGCATTTCTAGGTCCGTCAGAATTTTCGTTAAAAAAAAGTCCGATGAGGCATACACAATCGGAATAGATGATGAAAAGCTTCCGTCGTACTTTTTCTGTCGGACACTCCGCTCATGTGTATGCGGCCTTAGATTTGTTGACTGTATTAATTTTCTTTTTTTAGGCTTTTTTCCTAGTAGTCAGCTTTTAATAATTTCTGTAATACCTTTATCCCAAAAGGGAACAAACAGTTTGCTGTAACTGCTTATGAAGTGGTTAGCTGGGAATCAGCTTTAATTTGTTAGTCAAGTCCTTGTAAATCTGCTAGTCTAGCACTACCATCTCCCCCAACTGCTGTCCGAAGGTGTCTGCTTTACTACTTCATTCAGAATGCGGACACATTAAGACAGGAAGTGTGTTACTGGCTGGATGACCAGGTGATATAAAGAGATAAAAAGCCAAAAAAAAGAAACACATCTAAGGATTGGTAAACTGAAATTTTTTACATTTTTGTTTTTGGGTTTAATACCACTTTAATGCCAAATCAATCCATATCTTTCTATAGTGATATTTAATTCTAATTTTCTAAATAATATTCATTAGTAGATGTAGCGATAACCCCTGGAGGGGCCACTGGAAATATGTTGGATCACCCTTACCTGTTCAGAGGCTAGCTGCCCTGTTTCCAGTCCCGGTAGCACACCGACAAACTCAGTCTCCGGCCTAGGTGTCTTTTAAAGTTTATTGCAGGTCTTGAATACAATGCAGGTGGAGGTTTTAGGGTGCAGCATACCCTAGGCACACACATCTTAGAGAACAGTTTCATGAAATGCCTTGTCCCAGCAGTATTAGGCCCTACAGTAGAAGCCTCCAAAATAATGCTGAAGCAAAGGGACAGCCAGTAAATCTTTGACCTTATGAGAGAAGTCACCGATTTTAAGCAGCTTAAACTTCTGGCGTCTCACCCACAAGAAGTATTTCCACACCTGGAGCTACAAGCAAAAGGGCCCCACCTCTCCGGCCAAGCTTCCACAGGCAAGCTTTCTTCAGGCAAGTTTTCTTTAGGACCTCAGCCCATAGCACATGCTGTGGCCTAGTAACAGTAGTTCTTTGGAACACACACATACATGGCCCTTCCCAGGGGGGAAGCCCCAGGGTATCAATCCTCTCAAACATTTATCTTCTCCCCAGCTACACCTCCTGGGCCAGTCTTCCAGAGATTAGCTAAGGTCCAAAAAATATTCATGATTGATCCCCCACTCTATTGTTGGAATATTCTTCCAGCAACAGACGGAAGCAATCAGACACCAGGTTTAGGGATAAACCTGGGCAGACCTAACAAGTAATCTACAGCTCTGCTGTTCACAGCAAAGCCACACTAAATTTAGCCTGCCCAGCAGTGGCGGCCCATTCGTATGGGGTGCAGGGGTGCCTCCCCCCCTAATCCAAGAAGCGTGGATCTCAATGTTTTTTTTTTCTTCTTTAAAGCATGATTAGAGCCCGAGGCTCTAAGTGACTTAAAAAAAGGGTGGGCTTGGGGCACAGAGCACCGCGCCCTGAGCCTCATGCTGGGGTTTTTTTTTCATCATTTTTAATTGACGGCGTTTTTTTTTTTTTTTACATCCAGCTGTCAATGGGAATCACCTGTTGTTAAGGACATGGCACAGCTGGCTTCCCGGCCCGCTCCTTAGCAACCAGGTATTTTTCAAAAAACAGCGTGGCAGTCCCCTGACCCCCCATACTGTATTTTGACAAATACCACGTATTATACCACCAGGAAAACCCTGGTGGTAAATATCGCATGCTTTTTTACTCTCTGGTCCGTTTGTGAATTGAAAGAGCTTTTTAAACAATATTTACTGGCAATTTTTTTTTGTGCAGTAAATATAGCAAAATCATTTTTTTTATTTAATTTTTTTAATTGGACTTAATTTACTGCATGCAATAATTTATGCAAATGAGTCACATGACTGTGTTATCGCATGCGGTAAACGTTAGTGAATTGACCCCTTAGTGGTTCCTCCACACCTGTATAAAAATAGTTCTTGTGACAGCTTTTCACTCAAAACCCTCCGCTGATGCCACAACATAAAGTGTGCAGTGCTCACTCACCAGAAGATTTTGACCCCTGAACCCAGGAAAGCCAATATGCATTTTATATGACATCAATGGAAACTCCACAGCTTTGGATACACACTTTTTCCATTGGATTCACAGCAATGGTTCCCCGGTTAAACTTCCATCACTCCTCTACAGCTCCAAAATGTTTTTAACGTATCCTTTCATTCAATTAATCTGTCTGTTTGTTTCATATAATACCATCTAATTTGTTTAATATAATTTAAAATAAATAACTTTAAAACAATCCTATCCTCTGACCTCCACTCTTCTTGACTGGAAACATCACAGGAAGTACGAAGTAAATGCCTACAGCAACCTCCACAGCCATTAATGATACGCTACTGGATTGGTGTTTTCTTCACATACACACAAATTTTCTGAATTTCCTTTGCCTCAGCAGCCTCCCGAATGGGTCCCCCCTATTCCCCTCAGGCCCATGAGGCTGTTATGACTTTAGCCTATAGATATAACACAGCAAGTACTGTGTGGGACAAAACATTGTACATGAGGTCCCTTGGACAATTGGGCTAGTAGGCTGCCTATTTACAGTACATGAAAGAACAAATCTACTGTGCAAGTGTAACATGAAAATAGCACAAGGGGGGGGGGGGGGGGGGGACCATAGCGTTAAAAAAAAAAAATAGTGATTGAAAGTCTAAGTTGACTTGTGGAGCATGTTACACCTTACACTTGTATTTAGAGTTTAACATGTAGCATGCTCCAGCACCTCCTCCATGACAGCAAGCAGGGGTTTCTCTGCCCCCTTTCCGCTGTCACATTTTAGTATTTACATGGTTGTGCAGGGCTCTGAATGAAGAAACTACAAATCCGATCTTCCGCTACAGCAAATAGCTTGTTATTCTCAACAAACTACCAGGGTGCTGATAAGTGCTCTTGTAGTTCATTGACCTGTAGCGCTACCCCCGTAGGAGCCACTGTTGTTTTGCCCAGGTCTTCCCCACTTTTGCCCTGCAACCAGGCACAAGGTAGATTCACACAGCCAGATGCACACACACATTTCCACTCATTGTCTTTAATGATAAGTCTAGGGGTTGTTGTTTTTGTTGCTTTATTTTTGGAGAACTTGAATAGGAAAGGGGATTTAGTGGGATACTCCAAGAAATAGAACTGTGTACAATGAGGACTCTACCTGGAAGCAGATAACAGACTTCTCCTTTGCAGCAGCAATAACAGTAGCTTCAGGTTAGAGCAAAGTCCCTTGTAGCAAAGAATAAATGAACAAAGCTGTTCGGGACATTAGCCAGTGTTCTCTTGGCTGGACCCTTAACTGACTATATAGAACATCAGAAGGGGTTAACAGCAACAGTCTATACGAGATCCTTAGGATGTTTGTACTCACAAGGCCCAGATGGACAGCTGGTAGCCTCTTCTCCATGATACCAGACCAGATCCTTAGTAGACACCCCCTCAGCCAGCTGTCTAAAGAACCGTGGCCACTCACTCCCCTTCTTAAGACCCCTTCAACATTGGAGTGTTTTGCAGGCGCTATAGTGTTAAAAATAGCACCTGAAAATCGCCCTAAAACAGCTGCTCCATTCACTCCAGTGCACT
Source organism: Aquarana catesbeiana (assembly GCF_042186555.1). Lineage (NCBI taxonomy): Eukaryota > Metazoa > Chordata > Amphibia > Anura > Ranidae > Aquarana > Aquarana catesbeiana. Next base: position 202,053,059 of record NC_133333.1, on the reverse strand, counting down.
GGCAGGGCGTCAGAAAAAGTCCTGCCAGCAGCTTCTTTGGAGCGGTGAAGGAGCGGTGAATTCACCGCTCCTCCACCGCTGCTCCCCATTGAAATACCACATTGCGATACCACCGGCAAAACGCTGCTCCGGCGGCATTTTGCAGGCGGATTTAATCCCATTTTGGCCACTGGGGGGTTAAAACCGCCCTGTTAGCGGCTAAAATGATGGCGGCGCTAAAAATAGCACCGCTTTACTGCTGACCCCGGTGGCGGCACAATGTGAAAGGGGTCTTAGTCCCTCAGATCGCCCACCTGAGGGCACATGGCAGCCAGGTGCCTGGGAGAGGCAGCTTGCCCCCTCCCAGACTAGAACTCTCCTCTCCAGGAAAGACCTCATGCTTAGTGTGTCCAAGCAATAAATACCCTCTTCCAGCATCCTTCGGGGTCTCCTTTCCTGGCATTGGCTGGCGTGGCATTAATATTCATGTTGTGTTCTGCATAGCGTCCACCTATTCACCCAGAACCTTCCTAGGTTGGTTGAATAAAGAGGAGGCCAGAGCCAAAACCAAACAGCATCTGAGCAGACTACATTAAACAATTGCAGTGTCTTTGTTAAGCAGGGAGCTTGATACATTTCCCTAGCAGTTCTGTTAACCGCTTCCCGACCGCCTCACACACACATACTGCGGCAGAAGGGTGCATACAGGCAGATTAATGTACCTGTACTTAGCCCTTTAAGAGGTGGCTTGCGGGTGCGCGTGTTCTGGGAGCTCCGTGACCGCGGGTCCCGCGGATTCGATGTCCACGGCGATGCACACGATCGTCTCATGGTGAGGAAGAACGGGGAGATGCTGATGTAAACAAGCATCTCCCCGTTCTGCCTAATGACACTGTCACTGATCACAGCTCCCTGTAATCGGGAGCGGTGATCAGTGTCGTGTCACACATAGCCCATCCCCCCACAGTTAGAATCACTCCCTAGGACACACTTAACCCCTACAGTGCCACATAGTGGTTAACCCCTTCACTGCCAGTCACATTTACACAGTAATCAATGCATTTTTAATTGTACTGATCGCTGTATAAACGTGAATGGTCCCAAAATCACGCCAAAAGTGTCCACCATAATGTCGCAGTCACAATAAAAATCGCTGATCACCGCCATTACTAGTAAAAAAAAATTATCAATAAAAATGCCATAAAACTATCCCCCATTTTGTAGACACTATAACTTTTGCGCAAACCAATCAATAAACGCTTATTGCAATTTTTTTTACCAAAAATATGTAGAAGAATACATATCGGCCTAAACTGAGGGAAAAAAATGTTTTTTTATATAATTTTTGGGGATATTTATTATAGCAAAAAGTAAAAAATAATGCGTTTTTTTCAAAATCGCTCCTATTTTTTTGTTTATAGCGCAAAAAATAAAAAACGCAGAGATGATCAAATACCACCAAAAGAAAGCTCTATTTGTAGGAAAAAAAAGGATGTCAATTTTGTTTGGGAGCCACGTCGCACGACTGCGCAATTTTTAATTAAAGCGACACAGTGCCGAATCGCAAAAAGTTCTCTGGTCTTTGGCCAGCCAAATGGTTTGGGGCTTAAGTGGTTAAACAGGGGAACACAACTAAAGTGCCTTGAAAAAATACTTATATCCCTTGAAATTTTCCACATTTTGTCATGTTACAACCAAAAACGTAAATATATTTTATTGGGATTTTATGTGATAGACCGACACAAAGTGGCACATAATTGTGAAGTATAAGGAAAATGATAAATGGTTTTTACATTTTTTTACAAATAAATATGTGAAAAGTGTGGCGTGCATTTGTATTCAGCCCCCCTGAGTCAATACTTTGTAGAACCCCCTTTCATTGCAATTACAGCTGCAAGTCTTTTTGGGGATGTCTCTACCAGCTTTGTACCTCTAAAGAGAGACATTTTTGCCCATTCTTCTTTGCAAAATAAGCTCAAGCTTTGTCAGATTGGATGGAAAGTGTCTGTAAACAGAATTTTTCAAGTCTTGCCACAGATTCTCAATTGGATTTATGTCTGGACTTTGACTGGGCCATTCTAACACATGAATATTCTTTAATCTAAACCATTCCATTGTAGCTCTGGCTGTATGTTTAGGGTTGTTGTCCTGCTGGAAAGTGAACCTTTGCCCCAGTCTCAAGTCTTTTGCAGACTCTAACAGGTTTTCTTCTAAGATTGCCCTGTATTTGGCTCCATCCATCTTCCCATCAACTCTGACCAGCTTCCCTGTCTCTGCTGAAGTAAAGCATCCCCAAAACATGATGCTGCCACCACCATGTTTCACGGTGGAGATGGTGTGTTCAGGGTAATGTGAAGTGTTACTTTTCCACCACACACACATATCATTTTTCATCCACTTCACAATTTTGTGCCACTTTGTGTTGGTCTATCACATAAAATCCCAATAAAAGAGATTTGCGTTTTTGGCTGTAACATGCCGAAATGTGGAAAATTTCAAGGGGCATGAATACTTTTTCAAGGCACTGTATATTACACTAATTTTACCAATCCTAGCACCTACCTAGGAAGCTGCTACAGACCCTACCTCCAGCATTCTAACAGAAAGCCTGTATGGAGGTAGGGAAAAGAAAGCTGGAGTAAGTGTCTGCAGGAGGCAGACATTGCACACACGATGCAGAGCTTCACAGGCACCTGGGGGAAAAAAAAACACTTTTACTGCCAAAATATGTGCATTTATTATTTTTTTTTTTTCCGTAAAGGTGAACTTAGCCTGTAAAGTTCAGAATTATTTATGCTGTTTGATCATCTTTATACTTGTATCTGTTTGTTCATCATGTTGAAAAAGTGCTGTGCTAACAAATACTCAATATTCTGAAGAATTTTTGTTGAAAACTTGCCTCAGGTTTGCATATCTTTGAATTATTTTTAGCTTATGGTTTATCTCTCCAACAGAACACAGGCAGAGAAATACACAGACATATTTTTAGTAGTGTGGAAACAGATTCAAACATCTTCAAATGTTTTTATTGCTGTTATCGCTTTTCTATCCCAGTGACAACTGATCGTCCTATTTTTGTATAAGTGTCACAGGGACAGGAATTGAGGGGAAAATCTCCCCAGTAGGGTCAAGGATAAAGTATGAATATTTTTATCATTTTGTTCACAAAACAGAGCTTTATTTTAGTGGTATTTAATCACCACTGTTTTTTTTTTTTTTGCTTTAAAATAAAATGAAAATTTTGAAAAAACACATTTTTATTTGTTTCTGTTATAAAATATTGCTAATAAATGATCTTTCTTCATAAATTTAGACCAAGTGTATTCTGCTACATTTATTTGGTAAATATAACCCAAATAAGTTTATATTCTTTAGTCTGTATGAAAGTTATAGAGTCCACAACCTATGGTATATACAGTATATTTAAAAATTGGTCAACCCTAATGTACTGACGGCCTATCTCATTTCTTGAGGCCTAAAAAATACCAGAACAGTTCAAATACCCCCTACGTGACCCCTTTTCGGAAAGTAAAAAAATTTTTTTAACAATTTTTTTTTTACATACTGTCACCAGTGCAGTATAGTGTCATCACATAACTGGTGTGGTGGTGATCAGGCACACTGGCTGGTGACAGTATGTAAAAATGTAAAAAAAAAACAAAAAAAAAGTATAATTTTGTTTATATTTTTTAAACATTTTTTTTTTTCATTTTTTTCTTTTACATACCATGAGCAGAACAGTATAGTGTTACCATAGTGAAACTGTACAACTCTGGTGAGGGGGATCATGATTTTTTTTTTTTTACACACTGTTCTAAGTAACCATTATTTATGAATGGGATTCATTCATCCAGTGTGTACTATTGTGAAGCTGTGATTGGGCACAGCTATCACATGGTAAAGATGCACTGTGATTGGACCTGTCTGTACCATATGATCACTTTAACCAATCACGGAGATCAGCACATTAGTACACAATGAATGGCTATAAATGTAAATCATTCATAGTGTACAATTGGCATGTTTTCTGCTGTGATTGGTCACAACGAAACCATGGTACCGGCAGTGGCCGTTACGCTGATCGTTCATCCACTGTGGATGGTGGACACAGGGAGTGACAGATCATGCTGGAGCGAGATCCTGAGGGGACATCATAGGACGTCCACCCAGGATACCAGCGCTCCAGCTTGGGTGTCATTCGCCTATAGGCCGAGTAATCAATACAGGCAGTCCCCGAGTTACGAACATCCGAGTTGCGAGCGACTCCTACTTATGAACAGAAGCGGCGTGACGTCACTGCCAGCAGCTTGCGCTCCATGCTGGTCCGGGAAATCGCAGAGTAGCCATCTTGCAGAACAGGACACATCCCACACTGCAGTACTACATATACTGCACGCCCCACATACAGGAATGCATACCCAGAAGCGCCCTGAACAACCCACATTGCACAGCCAGAAGCGCCTGGCTGGAGTTACACTTAAAAAAGATACTGTTCTGACTTACGAACAAATTCGACTTAAAGAGGAGTTCCCATTTAAAAAAAAAAAAATAAAAGTCAGCAGCTACAAATACTGCAGCTGCTGACTTTTAATTGGACACTTACCTGTCCCAGGGTCCAGCGATGCGGGGGTTCGAAGCCCCGCTCGTCTCCCCCTCCGTTCAGCGGCGCCAGCATTGCAACTGTGGGCGTCGGGCTGTGGCTTCCCAGCTGGGCACCCACTGCGCATGCGCGAGCGGCGCCGCACGCTGTGATTGGCCGCTCAGTCATCTGGGACCTGTAATGGGTCCCAGATGATTGACAGGAGGGAGGGAGCAGAGCTGAGCCCTTCTTGTGCCGAGGGGAAGTGATGTCACCAGCCCAGGCACTGAAAGAGGCAGACTACGAGGGACCCCCTAGCAACAGGCATTTAGAGGTAAGCTAAAAAAAAAAAAAAATTCAAAATGTTTTTTTTTATTTTTTTTTAGGCACATTCATGCATTTTTTTTTTTTTTTAGAGTGGATCACCACTTTAAGAACAGACCTACAGTCCCTAGCTTGTTCGTAACTTGGGGACTGCCTGTATACCTTTTAACCACTTGCCGACCAATTTACTGCCACAGGGTGGCCAAGCTGTGCAGGATCAAGTATATATACGCGATCCTGCATTTCCGGGTATCAGGCCAGAATCTGCACCACCAGAGGATCGCTCCACGATCAGTGGGTCCGGCAGACTTCATGTCTGCTGGCTCCCGGCGATCATTCGTTGCACAGGCAGAGTGGCAGTCTGCCTATGTAAAGAAGGCAGATTGCCGTTCTGTCAGTATGGAAGGTATTGATGGTGTGTTCCTGCAAAGCAGGAACATGGATCAATGCCTTCCATTAGTAAAAGCACCTCCCCCACAGTAATAAAACACTGGTCAGGCACACAGTTAACCCTTCGATTGCCCCTGATGTTAACCTCTTCCCAGCCAGTGTCATTAGTACAGTGACAGTGCATATTTTTAGCACTGATCACTGTATTAATGTCACTGGTCCCCAAAAAAGTGTCAAAAGTGTCACTTAGTGTCCAATTTGTCCACTGCAATATCGTAATCCAGCTATAAGTCGCTGATCACTGCCATTACTAGTAAATAAAAATTCCAAAAATATATCCCATAGTTTGTAGATGCTATAACTTTTGCACAAACCAATCAATATACACTTATTGGGATTTTTTATTTATTTTTTTCTACCAAAAATATGTATCAGAAAACACATTGGCCTAAATTGATGAAGAAATTTGATTTTTTTACATTTTTTATTGGCTGTTTTATAACATAAAGTAAAAAATGTTTTTGTTTTTTGTTTTTTTAAACTGTCTGTCTTTTTTTTGTTTATAGCGCAAAAAATAAAAGAAGTGATCAAATACCACCAAAAAAGCTCTATTTGTGGGAAAAAAAAGGAAATACATTTTATTTGGGTAACCAATAACCTTGGTGAAAAGTTGGGCACCATGTACTATAATACTCTCAACTCGTCCTATTGTTTCCGTTCTTGTCTAATTATCCCACAATATACCTTCTCGGAAACATGATTTCGACTTCACTGTTTTGTTATTACCTGAATACCAGTTTATCCTACCAATGTTATTAATGGTCATTTAGCTTCCCTTGGAGCAGACCTTGACTTCTCTACTGAATAGCAACAAGGTTTCATTGAACAATTGCAACCTTCCTGATTTGCCATGATAATGCTTTCCTTGTTTAGTAACCTATAGGAAGCCAAAATCTCCTCTCGCTCGTTGATCTGTTAGCACCGTCATGGTTCCCCACTGTTCTCTCTCACATGTGAAAACGTAACAATACTTGAGAGATATAGTTGATCTATCCCCCACCCGGACACAGTTTGCTCTCAATAGGGTCGGGAACTTGGTGGCAGGAATTGCCACCAAAAATTGTAACCAAAAAAGAGTCAAAAAATAATAAAAACACAGAGAAAGTTTTTGACAATTCCCTTATTAAAAACTAAAAAATAAAAAACAATGTCCCTGATGTAAATCCATGGTCCACCATGCCGCCTGCGGCACCCGAAAAAGAAATTTTAAAAAATGCTCCTGCCGACATCAAAGCCATCTGCCTACTGCAGGTTCCTCCTGTTTGACAGTTTTTTTTAGGGAAGGGCAGGGCCACCTGGCGATGTCACTGGTGGCACCGCCCCCATGTGATGTTGCCGACCCAGCTTGCAGGTGGCCCCACCCTTCCCTATAAAAGAACTGTGAAATGACTGCAGTAGGTGACCTTCATGTTGGCGGGAGCATTTTTTTTCTTTTTCAGCTGCTGCGGGCAGAGCAATGGATGATGGCTTTACATTGGGGGACATTTTTATTTTTCAGTAAAGGAATTGCCAAAAACTGTCTTTGTGTTTTGACACTTTTTTGTGAATAGGTAGGGGTACTATGTACCACATACTCATTCCCATGGGGGGGCAGGATGTGGGGGGCCCCTTGTTAAAGGAGGCTTCCAGATTTCGATAAGCCCCCTGCCTGCAGACCCCCACAACCACCGGCCACAGTTGTGGGGTTGAGGCCTACACACCCCCCATGTTGAGGGCATATGGCCTGGTATGGTTCGGGAGGGGGTGGGGGCACTCCCTTTCCTTACACATCGGCTGCATCGGATAAGGGTCTGTAATGGATTTGGGGGGGGGCCCCTCACCATTTTTTTTAACATTTTTCTATTGCTGGCACTATTTTCTTTACATTCATCTGTCAGTGGGGAAGCCTGCTGGCAGATGATGAGTCATGGTTGTAAAGGACGCGGGCTGCCGGCTTTCCAGCCAGCTGCTTAACAAGCAGCTATTCTTCTCACAAAATTTGAATCGGTCAATCATTTTTCGACCAATCCCAATTTCCAATCAATCTGAAAATTTGGAATTCATTAGAAAACGAATAAACTAAACAAATTTTAACAGATTTCAACTAAATTTATTACCATTCTTTACTATTACATTCGGATACATCCGAATCTTCGAATAACCAAAAATTTGGCCGAATTTGTATGCGGACCGAAACTAATTGCACATGTCTAATATCAAGACATAAACAACATACAGTCAGGTCCATAAATATTGGGACATCGACACAATTCTAATCTTTTTGGCTCTATACACTACCACAATGGATTTGAAATGAAACAAACAAGATGTGCTTTAACTGCAGACTTTCAGCTTTAATTTGAGAGTATTTACATCCAAATCAGGTGAATGGTGTAGGAATTACAACAGTTTGTATATGTGCCTGCCACTTTTTAAGGGACCAAAAGTAATGGGACAGATTAACAATCATCCATCAAACTTTCACTTTTTAATACTTGGTTGCAAATCCTTTGCAGCCAATTACAGCCTGAAGTCTGGAATGCATGGACATCACCAGACACTGGGTTTCATCCCTGGTGATGCTCTGCCAGGCCTCTACTGCAACTGTCAGTTCCTGCTTGTTCTTGGGGCATTTTGCCTTCAGTTTTGTCTTCAGCAAGTGAAATGCATGCTCAATCGGATTCAGGTCTGGTGATTGACTTGGGCATTGCATAACATTCCACTTCTTTCCCTTAAAAAACTCTTTGGTTGCTTTCGCAGTATGCTTCGGGTCATTGTCCAATGAGTTCTGAAGCATTTTGCTGAATATGAGCAGATAATATTGCCTGAAACACTTCAGAATTCATCCTGCTGCTTTTATCAGCAGTCACATCATCAATAAATACAAGAGAACCAGTTCCATTGGCAGCCATACATGCCCACGCCATGATACTACCACCACCATGCTTCACGGATGAGGTGGTATGCTTTAGATCATGAGCAGTTCCTTTCCTTCGCCATACTCTTCTCTTCCCATCACTCTGGTACAAGTTGATCTTGGTCTCATCTGTCCATAGGATGTTGTTCCAGAACTGTGAAAGCTTTTTTAGATGTTGTTTGGCAAACTCTAATCTGGCCTTCCTGTTTTTGAGGCTCACCAATGGTTTACATCTTGTGGTGAACCCTCTGTATTCACTCTGGTGAAGTCTTCTCTTGATTGTTGACTTTGACACACATACACCTACCTCCTGGAGAGTGTTCTTGATCTGGCCAACTGTTGTGAAGGGTGTTTTCTTTACCAGGGAAAGAATTCTTTGGTCATCCACCACAGTTGTTTTCCGTGGTCTTCCGGGTCTTTTGGTGTTTCTGAGCTCACCGGTGCGTTCTTTCTTTTTAAGGATGTTCCAAACAGTCGATTTGGCCACACCTAATGTTTTTGCTATCTCTCTGATGGGTTTGTTTTGTTTTTTCATCCTAATGATGGCTTGCTTCACTGATAGTGACAGCTCTTTGGATCTCATATTGAGAGTTGACAGCAACAGATTCCAAATTCAAATAGCACACTTTAAATGAACTCTGGACCATTTATCTGCTTCTTGTAAATGGGATAAAGAGGGAATAACACACACCTGGCCATGGAACAGATGAGCAGCCAATTGTCCCATTACTTTTGGTCCCTTAAAAAGTGGGAGGAACATATACAAACTGTTGTAATTCCTACACCATTCACCTGGATGTAAATACCCTCAAATTAAAGCTGAAAGTCTGCAGTTAAAGCACATCTTGTTTGTTTCATTTAAAATCCATTGTGGTTGTATAGAGCCAAAAAGATTAGAATTGCGTTGATGTTCCAATATTTATGGACCTGACTGTATGCAGTACATCTCTGCAATACATGCACATTTCCCTGTGCCTTGTCTCTTTAAAGCCACTGCAAGTACAGAGGAATATCTGCTGGTCTTCTAGAAATGCACTCAGGTCTTTTTGTCAGCCCTGCCCTGGGCCTTTTGCTAAACATTACTTTATTGAGGTCTTCTAAAGTTTCTATATCCTGCTGTGAGGTTATTAACCTGCATAGTTTCATATCCTCAGCAAACACTGAGATTGAACTATTTATACCAACCTCTATATCATTTATGAACAAATTAAACAGAATTGGTCTCAGGACAGAGCCTAGGGGTAGCTGCTTGCAACTCCAGACTATTCAAAAGAAACAGTATTAATCGCCATCCTATGGACACTCTCCTGTAACCACTACTGTCAATATCATAGGACCATGATTTGTAAATTAAGCATTTATGGGGAACTGTGTTGGATGCTTTGGCAAAATTCAGATAAACCACTCAGCAGACATTCCTCTGTTCAGATTACAGCTTACTTCCTCATAGCATGTTAAGAATGATCCTTCATGAAGCCATGCTGATTACTACTAATAATATCCTTTTTATCAGCAAATTCTTGGATATGGTCCCTTATCATCTCCCCCGATAGTTTACATACTATAGATGTTAGGCCGACTGGTCTGTAGTTTCTAGGTATGTATGTCGGCCCTTTTTTGAATATTAGTACCACGTTAGCTTTGGTACCATTTAGGTTTCTAAGCTGTTCTTAAAGTGGTAGTAAACTCTGCTACAATACTTGTACCTACAAGTAAGCCTAAAATAGGGCTTACCTGTAGGTAGTGTGAATATCTCCTAAACTTGCACAGTTTAGAATATTCAGTGTGCATGCAGCCAATGACATCACTGGCGCATGTGCTCTGAAGGTCCAATGAGATAAGGCTTTGTTCTAAGGTAAATCTATCAAAAAGAGGGTGAGGGGGAATCTGCGCTAACTAAAGATAATAAAATATAATATAAAAAAGCAGTCAACACAGTTTGTTGATCATCAAACAATAAAAATAAAAGTCCAAAATGCAGTGCTTGAATTCACATAAAAGTTATTTTTAAAAAACGAATAGAAGATACAAGGGACCCTTCACCAGCTTCTGTGTGTATGGAAAGGCACACCACACCCAAGTGAATCACAAGAAATTGTGGCGTCACTCTCCAAATGATACAGATGAAACAAAACAGGAGGTCCAACCTTCCAATAGTATATGGCCACCGATATATCGAGCTCCAAAACCAGAGTAGATATGATAGCTGCTCACCAATTGAGCATTACCCAAATAGAAAAAAGGCAGAAATAGTAAAGCCCGTAAGGTAAAAAAACACAGTAATTTATTGTAGTTCACTTACAAGTAGTAGTAGAATACAGTCATCATGATATAAGATGAAATCCACGGCTCTCAGCATGCTTGCATCGGCATAGTATGTAATGCATACTAGTACACTATGACATTGCCTTGCAGGAATTTCTTTTTTTTTTTTTTTTTACCACCTTCGGTTTACTACTGTTTTAAAGATGATGAATACAGGAAACCTTGGATTGCAAGCATAATTCGTTACGGAAACATGCTTGTAATACTAAGCACTTGTACATCAAAGCGAATTTCCCCATAAGAAATAATGGAAACTCAGATGATTCGTTCCACAACCATTTATTCATAAGTCCTTCAGTTTATAGTCCATATAAAAAGATTATAGCAATGTGACCAGGTTGTGTAAACATAAAATATCCATCCACAAATGGAAGCCTCCACAAGGGGATTAGAAACAAAATCCAGCAGGAGCTACAGAGTATAAAAGAGAAGAGAGGAGTCTCTAAGTGTAGCAAGATGATTACATTTATTAAAGATACAACATTTAGCAACTCACATGGATGATGATTAAAACAGGCACATCTAAGTATTCCGGCATCCGGGGTAAGGCTGTCCACATAGACCATCCTCCGCACTGCCGGCTCTCACCGCTGTCAGTCTGCAATCGTGACCGGGAAGACTACCCTGCAGTAGAGCGATCTGAAAGTGAGGCTTGAAGTGCTTGTAGAGCACAGCGTGGAAGAGATGAAGTTGATGGCGGTGCGGAGGATGGTCTATGTGGACAGCTTTACCCTGGATGCCTCCATACTTAGATGTGCCTGTTTTATTCATCAACCATGTAAGTTGCTAAATGTCGTACCTTCATTGAATATAATCTTTTATACTCAATTGTGATGTGACGCTACTTGTATATCAAGACATCGCTCGTTTATCAAGTCAAGATTTATAAAAAATGCTTGCTTGTCTTGCAAAACGCTCTAAAACCAAGTTACTCTCAATCCAAGGTTTTTAGTGTAATGGCTTAGCTATAACAAGGCTACGTTTCTTGAGGACTCTCGGGTGCAAGAAAAGATAAACACATTTTTTAGATACAAAGAGTGCCCCCTTTTTAAAAGAATAACGTTCACCAAGTTCATTATCTGGATAATTTATGTATTTATACAATGTGATAATATCTCCTCCTCTCAAGAGAGAATACATTCAGTTCAGCTTATCTTTCCTCATAGTTAGGTTCCTCCATGCCACTTATCAGTTTGGTTGCCCTGCTCTGCAGTCTCCAGTTCCCCAACGTCCTTTTTGTTTACTGGTGCCCTAAACGTACCTGAACATTCAAGATGAGGTCTTACAAATGCAATTTACAGGGGCAAGATCATGTCTCTGTGTTGGATAGCTGGTGCAGGTTTGTCTCCTACCAGAACAAAGACAGGGAATTACATCATAACCATGACATTTCACATGTAAAAATATTACAGTTGAACCCATTTATATAATTAATTTGGTGGCCTGTCCATGCATACAGTTTGAACTTATTAGGGGTAGACTGGTACAGGTTATCAAGTATTTTATACTTACGCAAAACTTTTTTAAATCAATGTAACCGTGTTGGATACATATGACTAAAGTAAATAACAATTTGTGTGGTTAATGAATAACTTTCAATAAAAATGTATTTTTTTTTTAAAAAAAGAAGACTATTACAGTAACTCAAAGATTAAACATACCACTACCACGCTGCCACCTGGTGGCAGACCTAGTAAATCACAGCACATTATATGAGTTGTTGCACTTATGTCTGTATAAACAGCATGTGAACATTCCCACCTACTTTTCCTAAAAGTCCCATCTTCTTTCAGAGTTCTCCAAACTGAAGAAGTAATAGTGTTTTTTTCATGGCATTCCAGTTATATCTCATCAGTTTCACAGAATTCAAGCACAATCATATTTTATTCCTCAAGGTCTTGGAGGTAATGGTACTTGGCATTTGTAAACCTTCGTGTTTTTTCACCTTAATGCATCCTATGCATTAAGGTGAAAAAACACCTGGCAGTGACCGGCCCCCCAGCCCCCCCGTTTTACTTACCTGAGCCCTGGAACTTGACCCAGCGGGGATGCGCTGTCTTTGTGCCTGGGGTTCTCGGCTCTTGATTGGATAGATTGATAGCAGCGCAGCCATTGGCTCCCGCTGCTATCAATCAAATCCAATGACACGGGTGCCGGGGGGCCGGGCCGAGTCATACATTCGGCGGCTATGGCCGCCGAATGCTGGACTTGAGAGTGCGCCTGCAAGGTAACCCCCTTCAGAGAGCGCTTCTCCTAAGGCAGTGGTTCTCAACTCCAGTCCTCGGGACCCACCAACAGGCCAGATTTTAAGTATTACCTTGGGGGAGTTGCAGACTAGAATACGGCAATCACTGAGCAGCAAGTGATATCACCTGTGATGTATTTCAGCAATCTTGCAAACCTGGCCTGTTGGTGGGTCCTGAGGACTGGAGTTGAGAACCACTGTCCTAAGGGGTTATCTGATGCGGGGAGGAGCCGCTAGAGCCGTCGGGGGACCCCAGAAGACGAGGTTCGGGATCACTCTGTGCAAAACGAGCTGCACAGTGGAGGCAAGTATGTTTGTTATTTAAAAAATAAAAATAAAAACGGACCCTTACAATCACTTTCATGTACTAGGTTCTTTGGAAAATTCTTGATTGTCCACGCATAAAACAGTTGACCAATACAGTGATTCTGCAAGATATTCATATAGTGACCACAAACAAACAATGTATTGAAAAACATAAACTGCCAAGATATATTCAGTTTCTGTAGAAAATAATGCCACTGAGATCTGTGGACTTGAATATTGGGCTATACAGGTAACCACTTGTAGATTTGTGAGCACTGAGATCACCTGCCAAATCTGAGTTCATATATCTTATGAGTTCTGGGTCACCATTTGTAGAGAATCTTCTGATTAATTTCTTGAGTCTGTTTTAGGTTTAGCATGGCTCTTTTCATAAAATTCCATTCCCTTTGCTGTGGTTTACATACACATTTGCAGGCAAGTGACATGGCAGCTGCTTTAGCTACATATGTAGTGGTTGCAAGGTATAAAAGTGCCCCCTCTGCTTGTCTGTAGTGTCCATTGTTAGTAGAAGATCTTCTTTCCCTTCAAAATTTATGTAAACTGTTTCCATGGGTGTACATACGCCTCTGCATTCTACCATGTGAGATTGTTAATCCACTTCAATACAGGGCACTTCCCCCTTCATGCCCAGGCCAGTTTTCAGCTTTCAGCGATGTCACACTTTAAATGACAATTGCGCAGTCATGCATCGCTGTACCCAAGCAAAATTTTGACAATTTTTTTGAGACAGATACAGCTTTCTTTTGGTGGTATTTTCGAAAAAAAACAAAAAATTTTTCTTGTGTCTTTTATAACATTTTGTAAATAAGTACATTTTTCTCCTTCACTGATGTGCACTGATGTCCTGATGACGTCACACCCGGAAGACACTGCTTGGAACGCAGATGGTACGCACGCCACGGACCGGCTCCGTGCTTACCATTTCTACCACAGTTCCTCGCTTTTGTTGTCCAGCGATTGTTTGTTATTAAACCTATCCATATTTTAGTTTAATAAATTTTACTTAAATACTGCACAATGGGAGCCCCTTGTTTTTTCTGTGAGGACTCTGCCGTTTGGTGATGGAGAACGCCCTGGGAAGCTCTGAATAGCCATACCTGGATCCTGACCGAACAGAGATACTAGCTTGATGGAGGAACAGACTGGCCGACACAGCTACTAAGGAGGAAAGCCATATAAAGCCACCCACTCTATGCCTATCACCCCTGCAGGGGTATCTACCTCCGGTGAGTGGGGACCCATTGGGGGATCACTACAGTCACATTACCTGTCGAGCACGGAAGTCACTTTATATATGGAACACTGAACATTTTGGGACTATCTATTTATTTATTTTTCACATGTATGCTTTTTTGACTTCGATCAATTTTTGGGCTAACTAATTATATTCATGTTTGAAAGTGGACTTATTGTACTATATTAGTGGGTTATGCTCACAGGCCCAATATTTGTATGATAGGGTGTGTATTTACCTGGACACCCTTGCACGTTTATGCTATATAGTCCTATATGCTATCATTGATTTTTATATAGTTTTCTATTTTTCTATTTTTATTTTTAATATTTAATCACAGCTAATTGGACTTAGCTTATACTATATCCTCCAATACGCACTCACCCTTTAGATTGTAGATACATACGCTTTCTGAGCACTGATATTTGTTTACTATTCACATACTTTATCCCCGTGAGGGAGCACGCTCACTGCTGATCTGGTGTTAGGAATCCAGTATATTTATGCTGCTTCCTGACTAACCATTTAGCACCATATAGGGTAGCGCCAATCACCCCATTTTCTATACTTACCTCTGTAAGTTCCCTTGGGAACCCAATAAGGGTGGGCAGCAACCCATATTATCCTAAGCGCGGAATCTATTTTAAATTAAGTGAATAGAGAACTGCCAATAACCGTCACTTCCTAGTTACGTTGTGATCAGCTGTGATTGGACAAAGCTGATCACATGGTAAAGAGCCTACGTCATAGTGTAGACTGTGAGTGTAGTGTTAGTGTAACATCACATACATTACAGCATTACATAACTTTAATGCCGCGTTCACACAATCAGACATTTTGACAACAAGTGTTCAATAGGAGCTTGTTGTCGGAATGTCCGATCATGTGTACGCGGCATTAGTGCTCACAAATTGTCAGCTGCAGTTTTTCTGACTGTGACGCTGTTGTTCCCCCTTTTTGATTTTTTTTTATAGTTTTTACATGTCTGTCACAGCATGCAGAGGTGGTGGTGAACTGGCTTACTAAACCATCCTCATCCTTCTCATTCTCTATAACCCAGGTTGAGACTGGTGCGCCATCCACTGCAGCTGCCAGAGCAGCTTATTCTGCCTCCTTGAACACAGCATCAGCCACTTGTTTCTTGATGATTCACAGGCATTACTTGATTCAGATGTTGGTTCTGAGGTTGAGGAAGGGAATAACATGAGCCTACAGAGAGGGAAGAACACTGATAAACAACAAATTGGCAGTCATGTTCCCCCCAGCCACAGCGTATTGCCAAGTTGGCTCCAGTGATTATGAGGAGGAAAGTGATGATGATGAGGTCACTGATGCGACTTGGATGCCGGATAGAGCAGAGGAGAAAAGTAAGGGCGAGGCACCCAACCCCAACGAAGCAGCCATCATGGAAGAGTAGAGAGCAGCCACTCTACTCCATCACATTGTGGAGCTGTTGTCTTCCGACCCACTTCCCACAGCTCAGCTTGCGAAGTTGGCTCCAGTGATAATGAGGATGGAGGGGGATGATGATGATGAGGTCACTGACTTTATCTAAAAAAAAAAGTTATCTTGGCATGAGTTTACAGTACTATAATGAGGCTTCTTCACATGAGGCTTGCTCACTATGGTGCAAAAATGTGTTATTTGCATCCAAAGTCTGCTAAAGAGAAACCAGACTTTATCCAAAAAATCTCTAATCTTGTTCCGAATGCACTAAATTGTAGCCTCTTCATACATACTGGCTCCCCAAGCCGTTGTTTACAAAATAATGAAATCTTGCAGGGAAAATCAATTTAAATGTCATTTTTTTCCATATATATGTCAGTTTTGCTGCAGCAGGTTCTATACATGAAACAGATGGCCCACTTTACAGGCAGACTATGGGGACCCCCAAGGACTATATTTAAAGGAATTTTACATTTTAATTTTTTTCACTTTAAGCATCATTAAAATCAGTGCTCCTTTAACCACTTGCTGTCCGCCATATAGCAAAATGCCGTCGGCAAAGTGGTTGCAATATCCTGACCGGACGTCATATGACGTGGTCAGGATAACAAGCCGCTGCGTACCCCCAGGGGCGTGCATTGCATCGATCGTTGTTGTGGCGTGTCAGTCTGACACACCGCAACTCTGATCTAGGTAAAGAGTCTCTGTCCAATCACAGCTGATCATAATGTAAACAAGAAGAGCCATTTATTGGCTTTTCCTCACTCACATCTGACAGACGCGAATAGAGGAGAGCCGATCGGCTGCTCCTCTGACAGGGGGGATTTGTGCTGATTGTTTATTAGCACAGCCCCCCTCGGATGCCCACCCAGGACCACCAGGGATGCCACCGGGACCACCAGGAATGGCCACCACTGATGACCACCAGGTATGGCATCCCTGGTCATGGGTGGCAATGTGTACCCACACATGATGCCAATCAGTGCCCACCAGCAATACCTGACAGTGCCTCCTAATCAGTGATGCCAATCAGTGCCATCTATCAGTGGCAATCAGTGCCACTCATCAGTGCCACCTATCAGTGCCCATCCATGCCCATCAGTGCCCACCTATCAGTGCCCATCAGTGCCGCCTATCAGTGCCCATCAGTGCTACCCATACGTACCCATCAGTGCAGCTTTCAGTGCTCATCTGTGCTGCCTATGAGTGCCCATCTGTGCCACCTATGAGTGCCCATCTGTGCTGCCAATGAATGCCCATCAGTGCTGCATATCAGTGCCCATCAGTCCCGCCTATCAGTGCTCATCAGTGTCGCATATTAGTGCACAACATCAGTGCCCATCAATGCCACCTCATCAGTGCCACCTCAATGGTGCCACCTCATCCATGCTCATCAGTGCCACCATATCAGTGCCAGGCAGTGCAGCCTCATCAGTGCCCATCAGTGAAGGAGAAAACGTACTTATTTACAAAATTTTATAACAGAAATTAAGAAAAACTTTATTTTTCAAAATTTTCAGTGTTTTTTTATTTGTTTAGCAAAAAATATAAACCACAGAGGTGATCAAACACCATCAAAAGAAAGCTCTATTAGTGGAAAGAAAATGATAAAAATTTTGTTTGGGTACAGCGTAGCATGACAGCGAAATTGTCATTTAAACAGCAACAGTGCCGAAAGCTGAAAATTTGCTTGGGCAGGAAGGGGGGAAAGTGTCCAGTATTGTGGTTAAACACGATATTTTAAAAAATTAAATATTTGCATTGATACATGTCCCCCAGGGCAGTACCCAGGCCCCTATACCCTTTCTATGGCCAATTTCTTTATATATGTCAGTTTTGCTGCAGCAGGTTCTATACACGATACAGATGCCCTGCTTTACAGGCAGACTAAAGGGACCTCCAAGGTCATATTTAACCACTTAAGGACCAGGCCTGTTTTTCAAACTTGTTGTTTACAAGTTAAAATATTTTTTTTTTATATAAAATTACTTAGAACCCCCAAACATTATTTATTTTTTCAGACACCCTAGAGAATAAAATGGCATTCATTGCAATACTTGTCACACCGTATTTGCGCAGCGGTCTTACAAATGCAATTTTTTTTAGAATAAAATCAACTTTTTTTAATTAAAAAATAAGAAAACAGTAACGTTAGCCCAATGTTTTGCTATATTGTGAAAGATAATGTTACGGTGAGTAAGTTGATACCCAACATGTCATACTTTAAAATTGCGCCCGCTCGTGGAATGGCGACAAACTTTGACACTTAAAAATCTCCATAGGCGACAGTTAAAAATGTAAGCGTTACAGAGGAGGTCTTTTGCTAGAATTATTGCTGTTGCTCTAATGATCACGGTGATATCACACATACAGTATCTCACAAATGTGAGTACACCCCTCACATTTTTGTAAATATTTTATTATATCTTTTCATGTGACAACACTGAAGAAATGATACTTTGCTACAATGTAAAGTAGTAAGTGTACAGCTTGTATAACAGTGTAAATTTGCTTTCCCCTCAAGATAACTCAACACACAGCCATTAATGTCTAAACCGCTGGCAACAAAAGTGAGTACACCCCTAATTGAAAAGTCCAAATTGGGCCCAAAGAGTCAATATTTTGTGTGGCCACCATTATTTTCCTGCACTGCTTTAACCCTCTTGGGCATGGAGTTCATTAGAGCTTCACAGGTTGCCACTGGAGTCCTCTTCCACTCCTCCATGACAACATCACGGAGCTGGTGGATGTTAGAGACCTTGTGCTCCTCCACCTTCTATTTGAGGATGCCCCACAGATGCTCAATAGGGTTTAGGTCTGGAGACATGCTTGGCCAGTCCATCATCTTTACCCTCAGCTTCTTTAGCAAGGCAGTGGTCATCTTGGAGGTGTGTTTGGGGTTGTTATCATGTTGGAATACTGTCCTGCGGCCCAGTCTTCGAAGGGAGGGGATCATGCTCTGCTTCAGTATGTCACAATATATGTTGTCATTAATGGTTCCCTCAATATCAGGGAAGAATCCGGAGAAGAACTAGCAGATATGCCAATATCCAATATGGCCACGCCAGTCTGCGCATGCACATTAGCAACCGGCACACAACGGCAAACGTACATTTAAGACAACGAACTTACGTATGCAAAACATCCTAATTACCAGTGTTTGTTGGCCTATGTAAGGACTCCAGTGGCTCTCACAAATCGCTGAATTATCGTCAGCTCTGTATCCTGTGTTCCTTGCTCCTTTTTGTCTACCTGTTACCGTCCCCGCTTACCCTGACCTGTTCTGGCATCTTTCCTGGCTCTGAAACAGGCTTTTTTCATGGCCCTGCTCGTGCCTGTTCCAGATTGACTTCCTGTTACTGCCCTTACCCAAGTGGTGAAGAACCTGCAAGAAGGTTACTTTCAGCTGGAAGGTTGCCTACAGAACCTTGCTGTGTCTTCTGCACCTGTTAGCCTGAATCCCTCTGCTGCTCCCTCTGCTTCAGCGGCTCCTGCCCATGAACATTCTGCCCCTGCTCCGATGTGGTGATGCCACCTCCAGAACCCAGGGTACCAGTCCCCGAATGCTTCTCGGGGGACCGACGAAACTACAGGGCATTCCAGAACGCTTGCCTTCTATATTTTGCACTTCAGCCAAGGACTTTTTCTCTGGAATTCATAAAAGTCAGGTTTATCATCTCCCTCTGCTCTAAAGAACCCCAGTCATGGGCACACCACCTGCTGGAGCATAAAAGTCCTGTGACCAATACTGTCGCCACGTTCCTCGAGGCCATGGCACAGCTCTACGATGATCCTCAATGCATGGCCATGGCAGAGACTACCCTTCATAACTTGCAACAAGGGTAACGCCCCGTTCAGGATTATACCATTGATTTCTGTAAATGGTCTGCAGATACCGGATGGAATGAGGTGGTTCTTAAGTACCATTATCAGCTCCGAAGCTCTTAAAGACAAATTAGCCAGAGTTAAGGCTCCCGCTACCCTTGAAGGCCTCATCAATCTAGCTAGCTTGACTGCTGTCTGCTGGAGTGACAATCAGAAAGGACTAATTCCTATAGACCGACCTTCACACCTATATGAGCTTGCTGGACATTCCATTCCAAAACTACAGGCAATAATATAGAGCGGAACCCTATTGGGATATGATAGCTTCCACTCTCTTTAGAAGGCTTTCCACAGAATTTTGGAGTGTGTCTGTGGGGTGTATATATTTTGCCCATTCAACCAAAAGAGCATTTGTTGGGTCATACATTGATGTTGTACGAGAAGACCTGGAGTATAATTTATCTCAAAGCTGCTCAACAGGATACATTTCAGGGTTCTGAGCAGGCCACTCTATTCTCCACCTGTCTTTATGTACCTGGAATTGTGCACAGAGGAAAGTCATGCTGGAATAAAAAAAGGTCATCCTCAAATTGTTGCTACAAGTTAGGAATTGCATAATTGTCAAAAATGTCATTGTGTGCAGAGGCATTAACAGTACCCTTTACTTGAAACACCTGAATTCAGTAATTAGGAGAGGTGTATTTATACTTTGGTACATAGTTTATCTTAATGCACAGTATGTATATTTGGTGGGTTTTTTTGTGTGTGTCTTATAAAAATTTTTTTTCAAGAACCCTATTAATCTCCATAGTTATGTTTACTAGTGTAGCCATCTCCGTTAAAAATAAACAGGTTCTCCCACAATAGTACAAACATATCTCCCAACTGTCCCTGATTTCGAGGGATTGTCCCTCATTCAGAACAAAATCCCTTTTGTCCCTCTTTCCTCCTCATTTGTCCCTCATTTTGGTCTGATCTATATAGTTATATATTTAATTATAAAAAAGTGTTTCCCAGTGCTAAACCTTTCATCCGATTTATAAATTGCTGCATTTGTAAGTTCCAAAAGCCAGTATAAAGGAATATTAGTGGTAAACAAAAAGCACTTGTGGGTTTAACTAATTATTTTACAATTGTCCTTCAAGGGGGGGGGGTGGGGGGTGGCAGAGGTGGCAGGGGTGTGTGTCCTGTGCCTACATACTTTTGCTAATAGGTGTCCCTCGTTCCCATCTCAGAAAGTTGGGAGGTATGGTACAAAGGCTGCCTGCCACAGACACAGTTCCAAACACTAAGTCTAGGGGATGTCTTTTTGTGGATTTTATTGCAGAAACTTGAACAGGAGGGGATTTAGAGGGTTCAGAATACTCCAAAATGATATCAGTGATCAACATGATGATAAACTTTTTATCCTAAATCCTATAGTAGCAGGCACACATGAAAGACCCAAAAAAACAGGCCTTACTTACAATGTCCTAGGAGCTGTCTGCCACCCAGCTTCCACACAACACTTCTCAGTGAGGGAGACAAAAAGATCCTTCTCCGCACTGGGACTTCCAGAGCAATGCCCAACAGTAGGTCACTTCAGCAATCTTCACCAGGCTCTCAGCCTAACACCAGCTGAGGCCCAACTGCAAGTTTTGTCTCACACTAACTGCCTCCCAGGGACGGCAGCCCCAGGAGAAGAGGAACCCTCCTAATCTAGGAAGAACACTCTAAAAAGGCCTCCCAAACATGTATCACCTCACCTCTATAGCCACCCTCTGGGAAACCCCTTTCCAGGGATTGTCTGGCGTCTGATAAATATTCATAAATCAGTGGTTGACCCTCCTATTTTATTCTGTGGAAGCTTCCTCCAGAAGCTTATAGAAGTAATCAACCACTGACCTTGTGGAAACTCAGACCAGGCCAAAAAAACTGTTAATTTCTCCACTTAGTACAATGAAGCCAAAAACTAAATTTAGCCTAACTTTTGTCAGGGCTCTACACTTGCACCTCTGCCCAAAAGATAAGAAAGGGTCAAGACTGTTGTACTGTCACTATCAGGAAGCCAGTCCAGAACTATCAGGAAGCCAGTCCAGAACTATCAGGAAGCCAGTCCAGAGCTATCAGGAAGCCAGTCCAGAGCACTGATGTACAGCCAGTGCTGGAGTTAGTGCAAGTAGACAGAAATGGGTTGATTTACTAAAAGAGTGTGCACAATCTGATGCAGCTGTGCATGGTAGCCAATCAGCTTCTAACTTCAATTTGTTCAATTAAGCTTTGACAGAAAAAAAAAAAACTGGAAGATGATTCTATGCAGAGCTGCACCAGATTTTGCACTTGCACCTTTTAGTAAATCAACCCCAAAATGCCTACAAACTGTTTATTAGACACAGTGCACAGAGTAAGCTAATTGTCATCCAGTTAGGGTTAATATCTATTTTAACACTTAGACACCTGATGGCAGTATAGCTCCATTTTTAGATAAGAATCACCTTCAGTCGCTGCCTAGTTTGCCCACAAGATGGCAGTAAACAATTTGTGTAATATTATTTATTGTATTGAGGTCAACTTTACAGTCATTTGTTAAAATAAGAAAGTTGAATAATTTCTATAAATTTGGCAAACAGTTGCTAGAAACCTTTGTGATTTTCATTTAGCAAGTATTTGGCAGTAGCATTCTCTGATTTGATTCATGTCATGAAAATAAATGATTGCAAACACTTTTACGTTTGCCAGAATAAAGTTCATTGAAAATAATTATTTTTGCTGTTCTCGTTCTGTTTTTCCACATTTTTTGACTTATTTTAATTAATATAAAAAATTAGTGTTTTTAAACCTTTAACTCTAAAAACAAAATATTAGATTTTTACTCTGCATGAATATTTTGGTTGTCAAATCTATTGAGATAATAAAGCTCACTATTACCCTATATAGAGAGATTATATAAATGTACAGTATAAGTAACATGTACGGTACATTATGGAAACACTGTCCTGATATAATTTGAGCACACCCTGTAATACCATCCTATTAATCAGAGTAGAGCAGTCAATCTCAACCTTTTTAACATGGAGGAACCCTTGAAATACCTTTTTGGTCTCAGGAAACCCCTGCTAAAATTTATTGTTTCTACAACTCCTGGTACATTAAATTGACAATCACTACAGGAAGAATGATTTTTACATTTGTGGGAAGAATCCCCTCACTTACAGATAGCAAAAAAAGATCATTGCTTGCAGGCATAGTTATCATAGAGGGAGAAATTGTCATTTGCTCAAGGAATCCCTAGTAACTTTTGGGGGAATTCCCATTGATTTCAATAAGGTTTTGGATATAACATTCAGGGATTCTTTCCACTTGCTGCCTGTATACTGTATATATATACAGCGGCAAGGCGGCTCTGCTGCGCAGGATCACGTATGTAGTACTTGATCCTGCACACCTGGGTCTGGGGCACGCGCGTTGCTGCTGGAACGCTTCCTCTGTGATTAGAAACAGCGGGAAATGATTGGCGGGTGCGGCAGACCCAATTTCTGCCAGCACCCACCGATGCTTCGGGAAACAAGCAGAACAGCAGCCTGCCTATGTAAACACGGCAGATTGCTCTTCTGTCAGTAGGAAAGGCATGGATCCTGTGTTTTTGCTAAGCAAGGGCAATGCAAAGCCAACCCCCCCACCCACAGTAGCAAAGCACACATTTAACCATTTGATTGCCCCTGATGTTAACTCCTTCCCAGCCAGTGTCATTAGTACAGGTCAGTGCATATTGTTTAGCACTGATCACTGTATTAGTGTCACTGGTCCCCAAAAAGTGTCAGTTAGTGTCCTGACTGTCCGCCACAATATCACAGTCCTTCTATAAGTCGCTGATCGCAACAATTACTAGTAAAAAAATGTATAAATAAAAATATCCCATAGTTCAGGGGTAGGCAACCTGGGGCCCTCCAGCTGTTGCAGAACTACAAGTCCCATCATGCCTCTGGGATTAATTGAAACTGCCCTAGTAACTTCTGGGGGAATTCCCATTGATTTCAATAGGGTTTAGATATAACATTCAGTGAACCCTTCCCAAAGCAAACCCAGGTCCATTCAGCTCATTGCTAATTACAGATTATTCCTCTACCCTGAGTATTAATGAGAATTTAACCCTTATAATGTAAGGGGAGGGGGGAGGGGCACTGCAAAGGTTTTTTTTAAACATCCTGGAATTTAGATTTAACCTCTTCCTGTCCTGCCTACGGTAATATGAAGGCTGAGCCGGAACACCTGCTCACATACGCCCCATGAGCCACGCTGTGGCACGATCAGCTACCTGCTGTATCCACCGGACAAAGCACATGACCGATCAGTGCACCCGGCCACTGCCGGTACCATGTGATTGCTGTGACCAATCACAGCAGATCTCATGGCAATTGTACACAATGAATGGCTTCAATTCATATCCATTCATTGTGTACTATTGTGTTGATCTCTATGATTGGTCACAGTGATCACATGGTACAGACAGGGGCAATTGCAGTGCATCTGTACCATGTGATAGCTGTGGTCAATCACAGCTTCACAGTAGTACACACTGGATGGAATTCATTAAAAAAAATGGTTGCTTATAACAAGCTTGCAATGCCTCATGGGAAATGTAGTTCCACAACAGCTGGAAGGCTACTGCTTGCCTACCCCTGCCATAGTTTGTAGACGCTATAACTTGCGCAAACCAATCAATATATGCTTATTGGAACTTCTTTACCAAAAATATATAGCAGAATACATATTGGCCTAAATTGATAAATAAATTAGATTTTTAAAATTTTTTTCTTGGATATGTTTTATAGCAGAAAGTAAAAAAATGTATATATTTTTAAATTGTCTGTTTTTTTTTATTTTATAGCGCAAAAAATAAAAACCGCAGAGGTGATCAAATACCACCTAAAGAAAGTTCTATTTGTGGGAAAAAAAAGGACATGAATGTTTGTCTAGGTGCAGCGTCGCACAGCCGCACAATAATCAGTTAAAATAACGCAGTGCCTGGTGATGAAGGGGGGTAAATCTTCCGTAGGGTCAAGTGGTTAAAGTGTATGTAAACCCCCCTATCGTTTTCAGCCAAGGAAGCTGCCATCTTTGCCTCTGTTTAATCTACAACTGCCATGATGCTGCACATGTGATCAGTTATGACACCAGTCATTGGATGGTTTGACAGTTTGGTCAACCAACCCAACCAATGGGAGCGTTAATGGGAGTGTTACATTTGTGGCACAAGCCGGAAATGAAACTGTTTTTTGAAACTAGTAAATGGATGGCTTTACTTCCACTTTAAGTGTTTGATGTCTAAGAATGATACCTTACTTTGTTCTTTTTCTTTTGGCAAGCTTTGTTTTTCAATATCAATATGCGTGATCCCTCAAAAGTCCCATGGGCATTTGCTTTTTGAATAGGATGTAAACAATCACCAGAGGCCGCAGCTGTGCAATCTAGTATGGATGGTGGGATAATTTAGGTCAGGGCAAAAACAGATATGTGCACTTTGTCCGAAAGTGCATCTTTGCAAATAAATAACTTCACATCACCTAGAGAGGTTGGTTTGTTTTTACAAATTTTTGCAGATTATAAAAAAATAGCCTAATCTCATAGTCTGGGTAGAGGTAGATTTTAAGCCCTTACTAATGGCCATGCTGGAAGTACACTCAATCACATGCCCCCAGCACTAAGCTGTCAATGACAGCTCTTGGTCACTGTTTGCAATCGGTAGCTGATAGGATGGGCTCCCTATTACAAGACCCCTGTAATCACAGTGATCAAAAGATTGGGAAGCCCAAAAGATGTCTCCGGCATTAAGATCTTATTAAAGGGCTAGTTCCCACTGGCAGAAAGGGGTTAAGACCTTTGTATATGGCTATCCAGTTTAGCTACTGGCTTCAGTTATTATATGGGTGTCACTCTTTCTGATTACCCATTGATAGTAATAGGTAAATCTGCCTAGGTTTGGTTCACCAAGAGGCTATTGAAGTCTAGGGGGGACAAATCTTGGACTTCAATTCTGTTTGTTTCTAGGACTGATTGGTAAGCCTAGTCTAACTACCCTGCAAAGTCAAGTCGTCTATACTTACCTATGCTGAGGGTGCTCTGGTCTGGTCACATGATTGGTTCCCAGTGTCGGCAACAGTGAAGAGGGTGGGCAGACAACAATGGATACCCCATAGTAAGTCTATTACTACATAGGCTCTGCAGTGTGTCAGCGTTCTCTCCTCTTCATTGAAGCCAACTGCTGAAGAGATCATGTGACCAGACTGGAGCTCATAGGTAAGTATAGACATCTTGCCTTTATAGGGTAGTTAGACTAGGCTTAGAATGTGGGTGGGAGCAGGTTTAAGTATAGTTAGGATTTGATTGAACTTCTATTTTAAGAGACTATAAAAGATACAGCAGCCTAAAATTGGCCAGCTGCAGAAATGTTTTCAATGAAGGAGAATGGACTAAGAAATGTACTAGAGAAAAAGAGTACAGGTGGGTGACTTCTAAAAGAATTAGGAGAATGCAGATGACACAATAATATACACTTGGCCAACAGCCAAGCAGCACAATTTCAATGAGCAAGGCTAGGCCCAGATTTACTAGAGACAAGAAGATGTTATTTTAACCGCCTGCCATCCGCCAGCCGTCATATGATGGGCAGGCGGTGCGGCTCTTGTTCTGGGCAGACGTCCGTCCATTTAAACAGGGCATGAGCGCGATCGTGTATGAGCAGCCCTGTACCTTCGGTTGGCGGCGCGTCGCAGAGACCACTGAGGGGGGTGAACAGCCATTGGGCATGGCTGTTTACCACGTGATCTGCTGTGATGAAGTCACGACCGATTACAGATGGTACCACCCTGGGAACACTGCTGGTCACCGACGCTGGTAAACAGCCATTGGCCGGCGGCTGTTTACCACGTGATCAGCTGTGATCCTTTCACAGCCGATCACTAAATGTAAACATAGAGCGGTAACCAGGGGCGGATCCAGGGGGGGGGCAACAGGGCAATTGCCCCCCCCGAAGCACACACTGACACTCTGAAATTGAATGTTATTTATATCCTGCCACTCCGCTCCGGCCGCTGTGCAGGCCCGAGTCTCTCTCTCTCTCTCATGTGCCGATCATCAGCGAGAGAGAGACTCGCGTGTGGTACGGGCGGCGGCGGGCGGTCAATAACACTGAAGGAAGGAGGTGGGTAGAGCCTCTTCCCTGCACTCGTTGCTAGACGCCAGGCGGCCCTGGCGTTAGCAACGAGTGACGTCAGTCAGGTCAGCGTCAGTCACACTCTCAGCCGAGCCGACCGGCGGCCGGTGTGAGTGTGACTGTGATGTGACACAGCCTGCCCTGGAGCGGCGCCTCCTAATCCTATACATACAGCATACAGCAGAGTGAGTCTCAGAGAGAGCAGACAGCAGCCAGTAACTCAGTGAGTGTGGGAGAGTCTGTGACACACCAGGCAGCCTGGAGCGGCGCCTCCGAGGAGTCCTATCCTATATGATACAGCAGACAGCTGAGCTAAGTGTCCGGCAGCTCCGTGTGAGGGCGGGCAGGCAGGCGGGAGAGAGAGCGCATTGGACGGGCGTCTCCGTGTGTGGATGGGCGGGTGAAACTAAGGCTGAGCAGGCTAGGTGTGTGTGTGGGGGGTGGCTGGCCAATCAGCGAGCCGACGGGCAGGGGAGCAGAGAGATGACATCATCTCTCACCGCCCCCACATCTCTGCATTAACTTCCGCCCTCACTGTGCAGGTAGCGTGGGCAGCAGGGAGATTACATTATCTCTCTGCTGCCTGTCTCTGGGACAAGGAAGCAAGAAAAAAGCAAAACACCACCTTACCTGGCACGTGACAATCCACATCTGGTGGCAAGTGACAATCCGCATCTAGTGGCAGATGACGTGCAAAGTGACAATCCGCATCTAGTGGCATATGACGTGGCAAGTGACAATCCACATCTAGTGGCAGATGACGTGGCAAGTGACAATCCACATCTAGTGGCATATGACGTGGCAAGTGACAATCTGCATCCAGTGGCATATGACGTGGCAAGTGACAATCGGCAATGTGTGGCATTTGACGTGACAAGTGGCAATTCACAATGTGTGGCATATGACGTGGCAAGTGACAATCAGCATCTAGTGGCAATTGACGTGGCAAGTGACAATCCGCAATGTGTGGCATATGACTTGGCAAGTCACAATCAGCATTTAGTGGCAATTGACGTGGCAAGTGACAATCCACAATGTGTGGCATATGACGTGGCAAGTGACAATCTGCATCCAGTGGCAGGTGACGTGGCAAGTCACAATCCACAAGGTGTGGCAAGTGACAATCCGCATCTAGTGGCAGGTGTCAATCTGCATCTGGTGGCAGGCAAGTGACAATCCACAAAATGTGGCAGGCAACGGTGGCAGGTGACACGCTCGGGGTTCCCACTGATTCTGCATTATGGTGAGTTGAATGATTTCATTTTATATTACAATGTAATAATAGAAATAATGCGCTTCAATCATCCTGACACCATAACAACCATGGTGCTGGGATGATTAAAGCACCAACAACAGCCATTTCCCCGATAAATTGTCCGCAAAAAAAATGTATATTTCTGGCAGTGCCCCTCCTGAGACTAGGCTCTGGATCCGCCCCTGGCGGTAACGAGATGTTACCAGGTTCTCCTCTTCACACACTGATCGTGTGTGAGAAGGAGATTGCAGTAACATCACATTACCACTTACAGTGTACACCAACACACACTGATTGCCCCCCCGCCATAAAGAGGACCTGTCACCACCCATCAAAGTACCTGTCACTGTTCATCTGAGTACCTGTCACACACAGTCCATCTGAGTACCTGTCACAGTTCATCTGAGTACCTGTCCCAGTCCATCTGAGTACCCGAGTACCTGTCCCAGTCCATCTGAGTACCCGAGTATCTATCACAGTTCATCTGAGAACCCGAGTACCTGTCACAGTCCATCTGAGTACCCGAGTACCTGTCACAGTCCATCTGAGTACCCGAGTACCTGTCCCAGTCCATCTGAGTACCCGAGTATCTATCACAGTTCATCTGAGAACCCGAGTACCTGTCACAGTCCATCTGAGTACCCGAGTACCTGTCACAGTCCATCTGAGTACCCGAGTACCTGTCACCAGTCCATCTGAGTACCCGAGTACCTGTCACAGTCCATCTGAGTATTCGAGTACCTGTCACAGTTCATCTGAGTACCCGAGTACCTGTCACAGTCCATCTGAGTACCCGAGTACCTGTCACAGTCCATTTGAGTACCCGAGTACCTGTCACAGTCCATCTGAGTACCCGAGTACATGTCACAGTTCATCTGAGTACCTGAGTACCCGCCGGAGCCGATGCCTGTGGCCATTGCCTGCGATGTCTGCCGGTCACCCGCGATTGCTTCACAGAGAGCCAGACCGGGGATCTGTCAATGTAAACAAATATCCCTGTTCTGTCGGGGGAGTAGAGAGAAATTGTCTGTTCCTAGTGATTAGGAACGGCGATCTCTCTCTACTCCCAGTCAGTCCACTCCCCCACAGTTAGAAAGATCTCACTAGGGAACATTTAACCCCTTGATCGCCCCCTAGTGTTAACCCCTTCCCTGCCAGTGACATTTATACAGTAATCAGTGGCTATTTTTAGCACTGATCGCTGTATAAATGGCACTGGTCCCAAAAAATTGGCAAAAAGTGTCCGATCTGTCTGCTGCAATGTCGCAGTTCCACTAAAAATCGCTGATCACCGCAAAAAAAGAATTTTATAATAAAAGTGCCATAAATAGATCCTTTTGTAGACGCTATAACTTTTGCGCAAACCAATCAATGTATGCTTATTGCGATTTTGTTTACCAAAAATATGTAGAAGAATACATATTGGCCTAAACCGATGAAGAAATTTGTTTTCTCCTTTTTTTTGGGGACCCTGCCTTGGCCACCAGAAAGGATATGAGAGCACTGTGATGGAACATACTGTAGCTGCTGTCACTGGGATGAACAGGGACGTGTTTCAAAGCTTCAAGCTTCTTCCTCGGCCTCTGTACTTATTCCAAACCTAGGCTGCACCTATACTGCATTACATTGAACCTTTGCCTCATCTGAACCACATCTACCTTGAACCTGTGCCGAGACTATATTGTATCTATACTGTACCTATACTGCATGCAGGTTAACTGGGACTGTCAATAAGTGCACTGACACTCTTAAAGGGCCCCAAAGATAGACAGCAGAAGAACATCTCAAAGGATAATAATTATCCTGCAAATCCCCTTTGTTCCCCTGCCTCCTCCACTACAATCCTCATTTTCTTTTGGGCAGTGCATACCCAGTCGGACTAGAACTAGCATCACCACCATAATAACGCTTTGGTAGCATAGTTCCAGCACTCAGTAGGTTAAACTTTACTACTGCTCACTGCTGCACTTAAGGTGGCCTTGCTATTGTTTATGCTGATCTGGATGCCAAATGTCATCTTATGCCTAGTACCTATAGTTAGTCACTTTATGCTAAACTGGGTTATTACCATTGTTAATCCATTTTATGCTTGCCTAGTTACAAACCATATAGAATGGCAATATATTCAAGCAGAACTTTACCCACTGCCACATGTGGCACTTTTTTGGGGGGAGGGGGGAGCGGGTACCAGGTTTTGACAGGTACCCGCTCCCACTTCTGGGTCAGATCACCACGGTGCTCTACAAGGATGTTCGGCCCCTTTTCCTTCCTCCCGCAGCCTTCTGGTTCATATATAGGTCCTAGAAGAATGCAGGACCATTCACAAAGAGCGGCACGGGTTGCGCATGTGCAGTAGGTAACTGACTGTGAAGCTGGAAAGCTTTACTGCGGGTTTCCCTTACCTAATATGCTGGCGCCTCCACCCAAAGCTGATTGAAGAATAGTCTGGGGTGTGGACAGCGCTGGATCACTGGACAGGTAAGTGTCTTTATATGAAAAGTCAGCAGCTACAGTATTTGTAGCTGCTGACTTTAAATTTTTTGGAGTTAGACTGGAGCTCCTCTTTAAGTTTGCCTTTATTACCTGGTGTGGTGCCTGTATTCTTTGATATAGCACTACTATGTATTATTTTTCAGTGAATTCCTGTGACATTGTATGTTTATACACTCAACCTGTTGTGTTAGAGGTGCTGAGGTTCTTAGGAAGATCAAGGCAAAGACCCATCCTATCCAGCCACAGGGGTAGCGCTTCATTAACTATTGGGATAGGGGGTTTGGTGAATGCAAGGTGGTTTAGGTGCACACAGTTTGCCATTTCTTTTTTCAAACAATGCAGCTGCATGCTGTGACCAAAAGGCAGCTTCAAGAACAGGTGATCGGTAACAAGTCATTTCTGCACTTTGAGCACCCCAAACTTAAAAAAAGGCCCTATCAACATAAAATAAAGACCAATAAACCCCCAAAATACCACCCTCTAGCAGAAGCCAATTTTTTAAAAAGGAGGCCTTGCAACAAACAAAAAGATTTTGCTATGGACTGCACAACGGCTAAAATTGACCACTGACCTCAAAACACAGACAAAGTAAAATTAATAATAATAATAATAGAGCAACAAAAAATTCAGCAAAATAATCCATTGCCCAAAAAGGCTAGCAATCAGAATAAAAGTACAATTTCCTAACTTCCCTTAATCTTCTACAACAGCTTCCTTCACTGACGCTATGACAGCTCTGTGGCCCCCAACTCATCCCCATAGGTCCTTCTAGGCCTGGTGGCCATAGCTCAAAGTCCCCACAGTGCATTATGATTTAAGAAAATTCTCCTGGGCAAATTTGCACAAAAGACATCAATTCTCAAACCAGTGGTAGTGGTGAACCCCAACCTCATCCCTATTCATTAACTTCACACTATAAAAAAGTGCTACAGGAGATAGTGTGATAGGATAGGATCACCGAGGAACTCTCAAAGCTGGAATCTCCAAGCTAGTGGATGATTCAACCCACCAAAAGTTGTATTTCACATAAGGTATCCGAGGAGGATCTGTTCTGCATGGAGATGAGTAAGGTGGCAGCATAGTGCCAAAGTATTGCAAAATATGTTTTTTGTCTTTTCTGACATTCTGTAGACACTTTTGGTTAAATGTGACAGCTAGACTCAAGCAGTGCACTGGCAACTTAGAGCAGTCACAAGATTCTCTGCAGCTTAAGAAAAAAACTTTAAAACTAGTAAACTAACAGTAAGAATTAATGCTGACACCTAAATGTGTTTGCATGTTTCTTTAGTTTTCTTTCAGAGTACACCTGAACATTTGGGCATTCCGTCTGTTAATGTCCACTTACTTGTCAGTCATCAGGTTACTTGGTTTAACTTTACTTTGAGTTTGCTTTAAGTAAAGTGATCCTTTACAACTGTTAAGAGGTATTTCATAAAATTAATTAGGTTTACTTAGCAGCAAGTCAGAAGTATTCAAGAGACACACAGTTTTGTCTTATTGCTACTAGATTTGTATCTGAAAATGTCAATTTCAGATCATAGAAATTCACTTGGAATTTGGTAGTCTGATAAAAATACAGCTGTGAGTCAGTAAGCACTGATGGTAGTATTTATTTGTACATGTACGTCTGTTTTGTCTATAGATGCATCACTCAGAACTCCACAAGGACATGTTACTATTTATAAGGAAGGATTAGTTCCCTCTTGTGGCCTATATATGGTAGTTAAAGAGCTGCAACTTATGAAAGAGAACAGTATGTTAAAGGCAATGGGTTGTATTGTTTGCTACTGAATTATTAGTGCTGGCAGCTTAATAAATAACTTTTTTTTTGCCATCTGCTGCACTGATCAGAGACATTGAAGCTACAATCACGTAATCATAAAAAGAAAATCTCTGTTTACTTATTCCATCTGCATATAACTGGAAAATTAAAATGAATATTAACACAATGTGATGTAGAGTTCAGAGGTCAGTAGTAAGCAGGGCTTTTTTTCTCATAGAATAGGTTCAGGAACTCAACCATGCCTGCCACACTCACATACTCACAAATGGCATCAAATAGTAGCTCTTCCCTCTGCATACAACCCCCTCCCTCCACTGCCCTCATCTTTTCCCCCTCCTTAAAAGCTCCACCATCTGTCATATGTCTTACCTTTGTTGCAATATTAAGCTGAAACACCTATCCAGCTGTAGTACCTCCCAGCATACTATACTATACTACAGTCACTTGCAAGGGAGATCATGCAGTGGGAGCATCAACAACTGGTCACCAGGGAAAAAATAGAGACCACAGAGAGTGTTCTGTATCTCCCTTGTCTCTGTCTGGCACTCAGTGGGATCTGTGCAGGAGATCTGACCTGCGGGAGCTGCTGGGAGATAAGCTATCACTTGTAAACGCAGAATCTGGACTTCAGTGTTACCAAGTGATAGTGGTGAGCAGGGAGCAGAAGACCTGAGCCAGATGTGGTGGAATTGAGTTCCCCCTAGTTCCTGCTGAAAAAAGCCCTGGTAGTAAGTAATGCAGAGTTCAGGGGTCAGGAGTAAGTGATGTAAATTTCAGAGGTCAGTAGTAAGTGACACGGAGTTCAGGGGTTAGGAGTAAGTGATGACACAGAGTTCAGGGGACAGTAGTATGTGATGACACAGAGTTCAGGGGACAGTAGTAAGTGATGACATAGAGTTCAGGGGTCAGTATGACACAGAGTTCAGGGGTCAGTAGTAAGCCATAGTTGCCAACATTGTAAAAAAATTTATAGGGACACTTTTTTGGCTGTAGGCGGAGTCTTATTATAATTAGGGGGCGGGGCATGTGTTTGTAGGCGTGGTATAGAAAAAAAAGATGGCGTAGTTTACGTGAAATAGTGGGCGTGGTTTATATGGGTGTGGTTCAAATGGGGGTGTAGAAAGAGTCTGAGATGAATGAGAGATGGAGAAAGAAATGGGAAAAGAGAGAGGGAGGGAGAGAGAAAGAAAGAAAGAAGGAAAGAAGGAGGGAAGGAGAGAGAAGGATGGAGGGGCAGCAGGCCCAGATCCTACACCACAATAGAAATATGTATTCCAGAGTTTAACAATCAGCAGAAAAAAAATACTCCAAACACCTGGTGTTAGCGCTTCATCCCAGCACCATGGTTGTTGTGGTGTCAGGATGATTGAAGCACATTATTACTATTATTACATTATAATATAGAATGAAATCATTCAACTCACCATAATCCAGAATCAGTGGGACCCCTGAGCGTGTCACCTGCAACGTCACCTGCCACCAGATGCCATCAGGTGCCCCCAGCAGAGTCTGTCCTTGCATCAGGTGCCCCAGCAGGGTCCGTCCTTACATCAGGTGCCCCCAGAAGAGTCCGTCCTTACATCAGGTGCCCCAAACAGAGTCCGTCCTTACATCAGGTGCCCTCAGAAGCAGAGGCCCTCTTTACAGATCTGTGTCCCTGGCAACGGAGCCCCTCCTTACATCTGGTGTCTTCAGCAGTGGAGCCCTCCTTTACATCTGGTGTCCCCAGCAGCGGAGCCCTCCTTTACATCTGGTGTCCCTGGCAGCGGAGCCCTCCTTTACATCTGGTGTCCCTGGCAGCGGAGCCCTCCTTTACATCTGGTGTCCCTGGCAGCGGAGCCCTCCTTTACATCTGGTGTCCCCGGCAGTGGAACCATCCTTTAAATTTGGTGTCCAAGGCAATGGAGCACTTCTTTACATCTGGTGTCCCCGGCAGCGGAGCCCTCCTTTACATCTGATGTCCTCAGCAGCAGAGCGCTCCTTTACATCTGGTGTCCCCGGCAGCGGAGCCCTCATTTACATCTGGTGTCCCCGGCAGCGGATCCCTCCTTTACATCTGGTGTCCTCAGCAGTGGAGCACTCCTTTACATCTGGTGTCCGCCAGCAGCGGATCCCTCCTTTACATCTGGTGTCCCCCAGCAGCGGAGCCCTCCTTTACATCTGGTGTCCCCCAGCAGCGGATCCCTCCTTTACATCTGGTGTCCCCCAGCAGCGGAGCCCTCCTTTACATCTGGTGTCCCCCAGCAGCGGAGCCCTCCTTTACATCTGGTGTCCCCCAGCAGCGGAGCCCTCCTTTATATCTGGTGTCCCCCAGCAGCGGAGCCCTCCCTACAGATCTGTGTCCCCCAGCAACAGAGCCCTCCTTACTTCAGTGTCCCCAGCAGCTGGCAGCAGTGGAGCCTCCTTACAGAGCGATCTGTGTCACCAAGCAACAGAGCCCTCCTTACTTTAGTGTCCCTGGCAGCAGCAGCTGAGCCCTCCTTACAGAGCGATCTGTGCCCCCTGGCAGCGCGGCAGCTACAGTTCCCGGCAGTTCCCTGCTTTCTCGTGTGTGTGTTCAGTGGTGAGGGGAGAAGCTGATTGGCTGCCCCTCCCCTCTCCACTGAACACAAGGGGAAATAATCCTGAGTTCAGGGGTCATTAGTAAGTGACGACACAGAGTTCAGGGGTCAGTAGTAAGTGACTCAGAGCTTAGGGGTCAGTAGTAAGTGATGCAGAATTAGGAGGTCAGTAGTAGATGATACAGAGTTCAGGAGTCAGTAGTAAGTGATTCCAGTAATATCACCAGAGACGTTATGCCGCGTACACACGAGCGGACTTTACGGCGGACTTTGCCCGGCGGACTGGATTTCGTCGGACAATTCGATGTGTGTGGGCTCCAGCGGACTTTGTTTTCTCAAAAGTTGGACGGACTTAGATTTTAAACTTGTTTAAAATTTATCCGACGGACTCTTCTTTCTAGCGGACAAACCGATCGTCTGTGTGCTAGTCCGACGAACTCAAACTGACGCATGCTCTGAAGCAATTACAAGACGGAAGCGCTCGGTCTGGTAAAACTAGCCTTCGTCTTGAAGCTAGCACATTCCTCTTCTGTCGTCTTTTAATACAGCCTTTTTTTAGGATTGATAATGCGAGAGGAATGAAGTTGTTTTTCTGCTTTATATTCACACAGAGTTCTCACAAACTTCTTTCTTCATGATTTATCCTCCTGCCATGACTAATATAATATTTTGTAACAGCTAGATCTCCATAACTTTGAAATTTTAAAATAGATATTTTATTTTTTTTTTTTTATTTCGGCACTTTAGCTATTTTACAATGTGTGTTAAATGCTAACCACATTTTTGGTGTGTATTTTCAAGTTACCACAATTAACATTCATATTTTGTGTTGTTTTAAAGAACCTTAATGAGGTTGTTGTCCCTTGTTCATTAGACATAGGGGGGTGTATTTAACAAAGGCAAAATCATTTTTCACTCCAATTGTTAATTATACATATAATTCCACATAAAGAGCATTTTGAAGTGTGTTCGCTGTGGATCCGAGGGGCACATGCAAGGAAGCCCAAACCAAAACAATTAATTTTTATTTGACATGATTTTCTGAAAAAATCAGCAGAGCTTCCCCCGAGCTTGTTTTTGACAAAAGGCTTAAATCATTTAAGAATATCAAGTGAAACGTTCACTTGAGAAATTGCACACCAAGTGCACTTGTTGGAAGTGCAGTCACTGAAAAACTGAGGGGAAGAGCTTAAATTCGGGGAAGCTCTGCTGATTTATTCCTAAAATCATGTAAAATCAAAATAAATTCTTTTTCTTTGACAAAAACACACATAGGGGTTGATTTCCTAAAGGTAAAAAGCCTGTGCATTTTGGAAATTGCATTTGCCCTCTGCAAGAGCAGTTGCTCCAAAGCTTTATTAAATGTGAAGCAGCTCTGCTGACTTCCATCATCCAATCATGTGCAAGCAAAAATCTTTTTTTTTTTCTTTTACTTGCACAGGATTGGGTACTCTTTGCAAAGTCAAGCTTTTAAATAATTTCTGATGCTCTGGAGCAATTGCACTTGCAGAGGGCAACTGCCCTCTGCAAAGTGCACAGACTATTTGCTTTTCTCAAATCAACCCCATAGTCTTTTTGACCTGTACCTGCCGACTCCCAAACAAAATGGCGTTTTTTAATCAAAAGACATAGGCAAGAATGTAAGGTAAACCAAAAAGTATTTATTTTCTAAACAAAAAAATTAGGAAGGCAACACTGGACACACTTTTAGAATCTGGGAAGCCTTTCGTCCCCCAGGACACACATCAAGTTTGAGGACAAGAAAATAGGTATCTTGCGACTATAGGGAGCACAGGGAGCACAGTCAGACCAGACAGAAACCAGGCAATCACTTTCGACTCTTCCGTGGAGCCTTCCCTCCACGCTTCTCTGCAGCCTTCCCTCCACGCTTCTCTGCAGCCTTCCCTCCACGCTTCTCTGCAGCCTTCCTCGGAGGTTGTGCCTCTGGTGGTGTACTTGGGGCAGGAGGAGGAGGAGGAGGAGGAGTAGGAGTGGCTTCATCTGCCAGATATGTGGTAGCAGTAAGCTCCCCTCTCAAGCCCTTCTGGTAAGCCTGGAAAAATAGACCCTCACAGAGGAGGCGTTGGCCCTTTTCCAACTCCTGTAATCTGCAGGCTATATAGGTGCCATACGCCTCCTCTGCATTGGGAGGTTTACTCAGGATCCGGCTTGCTTCCCGTATGAGCTCTAGGGATTCCTGCTCTGTTGCAGTCATCCTCCTGGGCCTTTTGTGTAGAATGCGGAGGGGAGGTACCTGGCACTCCGTGCGGCTTCTACTTGGCCCAGCCACAGCCTCCTCCTCTCTCCCACTGGGCAAGGCCTCCTCCTCTCTCCCACTGGGCAAGGCCTCCTCCTCTCTCCCACTGGGCAAGGCCTCCTCCTGGCTGAGGTCATCCTGTGTAAAAAAAAAGGGACATAGTTGTAATTTTCTGTTATGCAATCACACACAATTTTCAGCTCCTAACTTTAAAATATAATTACACAAAATAGTAAAGGCTATCTATTTGACCACACCATTATTTCAGATGATCAACAAGATCTGAAGTTACGTATATATTTGGCCACTACTGTCTAGTGATATGTCTACATATTACTCTTTGTGCAGAAGTGATTTTTGATGAAGCACTTTCAAAATGAACACCTTAACATCATTAATAACATTTACACAATCCCAAAATCTTCAAAAAAAGTATACCTGGCTGAAGCTGGCCGCATCCACTTCATCTATGGTGAAAAGGCCCAGTTCATCCTGGGACTCCTCAGCTGGGGTGGAGGTGGATGGAAGGCTGGAGGGAAGAGTGGATGGAAGGCTGGAGGGAAGGCTGGAGGGAAGGGTGGGGGGAAGGGTGGAAAGGGATTGCCTGGCTTCGGTCTGCTCATCCAGGAATCGCAATTTGTGGTAATACCACAACTTGGGTACATATACTTGGTCAGCTGCTGCCCCGGATCTCAGCGACTCCTGGATTTTCCTGTGTTCCCGCTTATACATATTACGCAAGATACCTATTTTCCTGTCCACAAACTTGAGGTCTGCCTGGGGGAGTCGAGTCTTCACAAACTCTAAAAGTGTGCCCAGTGTTGCCTTCCTAACATCACGATTATAATATTGGGGGTGTTTGACCTCCCAGAGGTTTTTCTTCTGCTCATAGAGATCAATGAAATGGATCAAAAACTCTTCCTCTTTAAAGGGATTCATTATTTCTGCAAGACAAGACACAAGATCAAAACTTAAATGTCAGTCCCAAATCTCAGGATTAGTTTGTGTTGTAATCTAGGGGACACACACACACACACACACACTTACCTTCGTTTGTGACGCTCGCTACTTCCGCACGGACATACGTAGGCCATCGTACTAGCTTTATATACACTGCGCATGTGTCATGCTCCGCCTGCGTCGCCCGCCCCTGACGTTCGTGAGTACGATTTGGCCCCGCCCCTTCACTCTTCGTTGCGCAGTGGGAGTAGATAGCAAAAGATGGCGGAGCGATTAAGTGGAAGTAGCGCGGAGGAAAGCCCGGAGCCCCAAACATCCACATCCCGGAGGAGATATAAGGCCACCAACATGGCTTTTGAAGAGATGGTGGAGATGGTGTCCATATTAAGAAGGGAGGACTACGATGGCAAAAAAGGACCGTACACACGACCCAATCTGAGAAAGGACAAAATAATGTCCTCAGTTGTCACCGCTCTGGAAGATAAATTTGGTACAAAACGTTCGAAAGAACAATTGCGGAAGCGGTGGTCTGACATCAAAAGTCGGGAGCCAGAACAATATTGGCGAATAAAGAAGCTGCTGAAAAAAAGTAAGTACTTGTGTTTTACTATTGAGATACAGAACTTGCATGCTGATCCTTATTTTTGGCGGTTTTTCTGCATCGTTCGTAAATACCGTTCTTTGGAATAGATCGGATACTTTATAAAGTGACGTTATTTTTTTCGCCAAATACGATGGGACAGGGTTGGACATACATTTATGGCTTGATAATTTGGCGAATTCCCACAATGAGTTGATGTGGTGTAGATGTGTTTGAAAATATAATGCTTCATCAAAAATGATTCAGTGTAATGTAGGGACAGGACACAGCAGCTGTTTCCACATCTGGACTCACGAGCACTATAGTTAGTGGGAATGATTTAGCAGTCCCACTATTGTTCTTCGATTTTATTTTTTGAAATATTGAATTGGAATATTATTACGTACGTTTTTTGGCTCTGCGTAACTTCTGCATACTTTCAGCTATTAAAACCATTCAACTATTAAAATGTTCGTCTCTTTTAGCTGATGTGTGGTCATTTTCAACTTTTTTACTACCATTTATACTTTATTAAATAATCTTTTTTTTTTCACTTTTTTAAACATTGAATTCAATGGGAGCATGCTTGAAATCCTCAAATTCTTCTTCCGCTCCCCAAAGTTTCAGCTCCTTCATACTTTCACCTAGAGACACCAAACAAACTTTACAATGTTCACTAAATATTCAGCTATCTGGCTATATCTTTTCAGTTTGATCTTTTTATAATTTTTGGAGAAAAAGCTTTTGGTTTAGAGGTCATTTCGTGTAATTTTAGACATTAATCAGAGTGTACTGTGTTTGTTTTGTTGCCATGGTTACCAAAGCTTCTGTTATACACAGGGGGGGAGGTGGCCAGAGCATCTCAGCTCTGATTACAGAGCCCGGGGGGAGGGGACAGACACACCATGTACTGATTTATAATATAGGAATATGATGGGGCAGTTTTGATGGCGGCCATTTTAGCCATTTAGCTATTCAGCATTCCCCCGCATTTTGCTAAGGAAATGCATTTTCGAGTGTACTATGTGACCATAACTAAATGTTTGAGGGGTAATACACATAGGAGATCATTGAGGTGTCAGCATCTGTGAAACTTGCCCAAAAATATGCATTCTTTCTAATTGTTGTTCAGAGGTAATGTTCATCCTGTCTTCAACATTTATTATGATGCAAAATTGGCAAAAAAATCATAAACAACATTTTACTTTCTTTATTAAAACCTAAAAGATCAGTGTGTTTTAACTATACCTTTTTTTCTAATCTCATAGGGGAGAAAAGACTCAGACAACAGTCCAAGGATCTCAGGACCCCCCCAAGTCACCAGCCTGAGGCCCAAGATACCCCAAGCCCCAGCCCAAGACCACGCCCACCCGACGACCTTGAGGAAGGAGAGGTGGAGGAAGTGTGCGAGGTTTCAAGCCCACCAAGTGAGTGACTGACACCCCAGCTTGAGTTACTGTATTTTGGCGTGCATATTGTAAACCTTGTTTTTATTCACTCGTTTTAGGTGAGTTTCTGGTTGTGGAAGGCCAAGCGGCAGAGCACTTCACCACAGACAGTGCGCAAAGACTAATAGGCCAGATTATGCTGTGGAATGGCCACATAGATCAAATGCGTGAACAAATTCACAGCATGAAACTTCGCCTGGACTCCATGCAACAGGAAATGAAGAACATGATTGATGTTTTGGGCCGAATATAATCACGTTTGGCCTAAAAACATCAATCATGTTCTTCATTTCCTTGGGAAGTTATTTCGTTAAAAACAAGTTTTTTTAAAGTTTTGGGGTATACCCAAATTTTCATTGTGTGATGCACACGGTGTGTCATCATGTGCTATCTTCCATCATGGGTTAGCAATGTACTTGTTTTGTGTTTGCAAACCCTTCATCCTGAAAATTCTTTGGTGGTGAGAGGAACCAAAAATGGGATTGCACACACAAAACACGTACATTGCTCTCCCATGATAGGAGATAGCACATGTTGACTTGACCCTTTAGTAAAGCTCAATTTTGAGCATCTTCTAAATGACAAATTTCTGCAAGGGTGACATTACATGCACCGTTCTCAAAATATTGAACTTTGTAAGTTTTAATGTATTGTAAGTTTTGTTTATAAAAACACTGTTGTGTATGTAAATGTTTGGAGATAAAGGTCTATATATTTTCTAAAAAATGGCTTGACTAATTTAGTAAAAGCTAATTTTTTGACACAACGTAAAATATTTTTTGACAAAATAAAAAGAACCAAAAATTTTCAAAAATATGATACAAAATGCACCTTTCAATGTGCACCAAGTAAAATTTTTTTCCCTATACAATGTGTGTGGCTGTTTCTTGAAGTCAACATTTGGGGTTTGTTTTTGTGGGCCTGATTAACTAAAGCTAAATGCACTTGACACTACTACAAGTGCACTAGGAGACAGACATAACTTAAAGGTAAACAACAATAAAAACAAGATATTTAGATAAACAAATTTTCGTTTTTATTTTTTAAATAAAATTAGAGCTGTTGCTGAATAGCAATGGCCCCCCGACCATTAAAATAATTGACATAACGGTCACGCACTTGACGTGCGGTTCGGGGGGCCAAGCGAATACGGCCAATTTCTAGGCCTGTCAAAGTGCTAGCCTCTTCCAGTCTGGCCTCAGGCCCAACAGAGGATAGATAGGTAGCTGAATGTCTCCTTAAAAAGTTATGCAAGATGCAGCAAGCAAGGATGACGTGGTTGATTTTATAGTCCGCCAAATTAATAGCCGTAAGAAAGATACGGAACCGGCTGGCCAGAATACCAAAGGCATTCTCCACAACCCTTCTTGCTCTGGCCAGCCGATAATTAAATACCCTCCTCTCAGGGGTGAGTGTCCTTTGGGGGAACGGCCTCATCAAGTTCTCACAGAGAGCAAATGCTTCATCAGCAATAAAAACTGAGGGGAGTCCATCCACATTCTCGTCATCAGGTGGCAATTCCAGGCCACCGGTCTGGAGACGATGGCACAGCTCGGTCTGTGCAAAGA
Organism: Aquarana catesbeiana; assembly: GCF_042186555.1. NCBI lineage: Eukaryota > Metazoa > Chordata > Amphibia > Anura > Ranidae > Aquarana > Aquarana catesbeiana. Next base: position 202,011,332 of record NC_133333.1, on the reverse strand, counting down.
CTCCTCCATCAGACATCCGGCCGTTCTTCCCCACATCCACAAACATAAACTCCAAATGTGCCGAGACCACCGCCATCAAAACTACACTATGGAACCCCTTGTAGTTAAAGAAATATGACCCCGAATGCGGTGGTGGCACAATCCGGACGTGCTTCCCGTCAATCGCCCCTACACAGTTGGGAAAGTCCCAACGGTCAGCGAACTGGGAGGCCACAGTCTGCCATTCCTGTGGACTTGAAGGAAACTGTGGAGTGTAAAAAAAATAAGATAAGGACGTTAATAAAAAAATTGTATATCAGATTACATTAAAACATTACTAAACAACAGCAGTCAAATATTATGAATATGTGTGTTTGTAATTGAAATGTTGAAAAACATAAGGCACACTTATAAGATTACTCACCCCCTATGATGGCCCATTGATACATTTGAATGTGGGGGGAGGGGTTCTAATTAGGTTAACAAACACACCTGACTGGCTGAAACATTTGTGGGGTGGGGGAGGGGTTCTAATTAGGTTAACAAACACACCTGACTGGCTGAAACATTTGTGGGGTGGGGGAGGGGTTCTAATTAGGTTAACAAACACACCTGACTGGCTGAAACATTTGTGGGGTGGGGGAGGGGTTCTAATTAGGTTAACAAACACACCTGACTGGCTGAAACATTTGTGGGGTGGGGGAGGGGTTCTAATTAGGTTAACAAACACACCTGACTGGCTGAAACATTTGTGGGGTGGGGGAGGGGTTCTAATTAGGTTAACAAACACACCTGACTGGCTGAAACATTTGTGGGGTGGGGGAGGGGTTCTAATTAGGTTAACAAACACACCTGACTGGCTGAAACATTTGTGGGGTGGGGGAGGGGTTCTAATTAGGTTAACAAACACACCTGACTGGCTGAAACATTTGTGGGGTGGGGGAGGGGTTCTAATTAGGTTAACAAACACACCTGACTGGCTGAAACATTTGTGGGGTGGGGGAGGGGTTCTAATTAGGTTAACAAACACACCTGACTGGCTGAAACATTTGTGGGGTGGGGGAGGGGTTCTAATTAGGTTAACAAACACACCTGACTGGCTGAAACATTTGTGGGGTGGGGGAGGGGTTCTAATTAGGTTAACAAACACACCTGACTGGCTGAAACATTTGTGGGGTGGGGGAGGGGTTCTAATTAGGTTAACAAACACACCTGACTGGCTGAAACATTTGTGGGGTGGGGGAGGGGTTCTAATTAGGTTAACAAACACACCTGACTGGCTGAAACATTTGTGGGGTGGGGGAGGGGTTCTAATTAGGTTAACAAACACACCTGACTGGCTGAAACATTTGTGGGGTGGGGGAGGGACAAACAAGACAATGGAGCAGACAATATACATTGTTCAATGGACTATAGGCTAGAGATAAAAATGGACCCAGCATTGCATGGTGGGGAGGTTAATGAAAGAAATTATGCATGTAGGGCAATAAATGATTAAAATAGGCATGCACAAAGATAAAGGGGACATTCACAGCAGATTGAAAGCATGGCAATTAGGTAAAGAGGACAGTTCTACAATACATCAAAAAACAGTTAATACATATCATGTAATGTTAAAGGATAAAACTTACCTTCATATATTCCTTCTGCAGGACCTGAATAATAGCAGAACAGGTCTCTGGGATTATGATCCCCAGAGCCTGGGGGGAGATGCCTGTCGAGAACTTTAAGTCCTGAAGACTTCTCCCTGTCGCCAAGTAACGTAACGTGGCAACTAGCCTCTGCTCCGCACTGATGGCTTGCCTCATGCAGGTATCCTGCCTGCTGATATAGGGGGTCAGCATAGCCAAAAGATGCTCAAAGATGGGGTCCGTCATCCTGAGAAAATTCCTGAAATCCTCAGGATTATTCTCACGGAGCTCACGGAGCAAAGGCATATGAGAGAACTGGTCACGCTGGCGCAACCAATTCTTGGTCCATGAACTCCTCCTCACCCTGTTCATGGACTGGACTCGGGTCAAAGTATTAACCCCAACACCAAGTCCCCACACAGCACGAACTCGAGAACGAGAACGTCCACTCGACATGGCTTCAAAACGGTCGGCTGCTCAAACTAACAAACTTATAACAAACGCACTGAAGAACAGCAAGGCCTATGAAGAACGACCTGAAAATCAGGAACGAGCGGAGCAGAACGGCCTGCAAGGCAGGTTACGAACTGACCAACACGCACTGAAAAGCAGATACAAACCTCACAAGCACAAACTGAACCGCAGAAAACGAACGAAATAAGCTGAAGTGTGAAAAGCGCGAATCGTCTCTAACCAAACTTCTACTAACACGAGATAAACACGAGATTAGCAGAAGGAGCCCAAAGGGTGCAGGAGTGGGGCTTGGACTTCCTTTTTCTAGTCCCGTCGTACGTGCTATACGTCACCGCGTTCAAAACCAGCGGACTTTTGCAGTGACCGTGTGTGGCCAAGTCCGTCCGTTTTTAAGTCCGGCGCAAGGAGCAAACAAAGTCCGACGAAAAGTCCGCCGGGCAAAGTCCGCCGTAAAGTCCGCTCGTGTGTACGCGGCATTAGTGTTTGATGTTGTATGCATGTGTATGCTGTAAATAGCAGGGGCGGCCCTTCCATTAGGGGTACACGGGCGCCACCCCCCCCATCCATGCATCTGGCCCCCGTGCAGGACGATGGATGGATGAATTCAAATGGGGGGGGGAGGGTTTAAAGCAGAAGCTCTAGGCTCAGAGGCCAGAGGCTCTAATAGGCTTCAAAAAAGGGTGGACTCCGGGCGCAGAGCACTGCGAACCGAGCCCACCCAGTTGTGTGACAATAGTGAATGAATATTCGCTATTTTCACACTGATTCTCCTCCCAGCCAATCAGGAAGTGGCCTGAGACCCATTTCCTGATTGGCCGAAAGGAGAAGCGCTCCAATTGGCCGCCGAGGAAGAGGGAGGAGATGTAAGCTGCTGCGATGCCCATGGAGGAGAGCAGGGGAAGGGTGAAGCGCTACCCGCCATAGATGGGGTAATTGCTCTGGCTTAATGCACACTGGACATTTAGGCCAGCTGCATGAGTCTCTGGCATTTAGCTTCGGGTGTAGGGCACAGCTGCACTGTCCAACCCCGCTACTAGCTGCTCGCTGAATTCTATGAGTGTCGCAGAGTTAAGGGGTTAGTGAGAGACACAAAGTCCAGTGGTCAGTAGTACTTGATGCAGAGTTCAAAGGTCAGTAGTAAGTCACACAACAACAGATCCCTCCAACAGCAATAGACCCCCCCCCGATAAAAAATACACACAGCAACAATAGATCCCCCACGAGCAGCCAGTAACAATAAATCCCACCTCAACAATAGATCCCCCAGCAACATAAAATTCTCCACCAGCAATAATAGAACCCCTAGCAGCCAACAACAATAAACTCCTCCCTACCTCCTGCAACAGTAGATCCCTAGCCCACAACAATAGACCACCAAAACAACAATAGATCCCCCACCAACTGCAATAACCCCCCAGCAGCCAGAATCAATAGACCCTGCAGCACAACCCAGCAGCCCTTGCCAGAACATTCAGTGCTGGAAGTGCCGAAACTGGGTACTGCTGCTTTCCCGCTGGAAAAGCCCTGGACATGTCAATTTAGTTCAATTAAGTGGTGATAAAGCCATGTTGTCTGTACAAGTGTAATTACCTGACCATTCAGATGAGTTGATTTACTAAAGCTGTTAGGATTTATAAAAAGAATTTAATTTAGCATTGTGAATATGGGGTTCATTTACTAAATGCAAATAGGCTGCTTACCTTGCAAGGGAAGTTGCAGTTTGCATGGGAATTTTCCCCAGAACTTAGGCCGGCCATTCACAATTCGAATCTCCTGCTGAACTGGCCGAGATTCAAACAATTAATGGGCAGGCTGAATATACCAAGTAGATCGATCAACTTGGGTACAACGAGCCTACCGGATTCTGTTAAGATTAATAATCACTGTCTTCTCCCAGCGGGGACATTTCCCCCCCCCCGCCTAACCATGCCTCCCCTCCACCAGACAAGAGCTTTGCAGGAGGGATTCCCCTGTCAGCATTGTCTGTGTGGATGGGGGAATCGTGCAAATTTCCTTTACGAAACCTGTGGTTGTAGGAAAGAAATTTGCACCTTGTCCGGCTGGCCTTAGTGATTATGGTGAAGTTTCATGTTGCAAAGACTACCCAATCAAGTGCAAGGAAAATTAAAAAAAAATTTGCTTGTAAATGATTGGATGATGGAAGCAGAGCTTTACCTCATTCAAGCACTTGGGAAACTTTTCATGCAAAGCAAAACTTCCCTTGCAAAGTTAACAGCCATTAATAATTGAACTAAAAGTTTAACTATAATCATATACAATGGAAAACAGATTTTTGTTTGACTGGATGATTGACATGAACACAGCTTAGCCTTATTTACTAAGATAAGTGAACTTTTTTTTTTTACAAGTGAACATTATATAATCTTTAGTAAATCAACAGAATTTTATTTGGTATTAACCACTTCAATACAGGGCACTTATACACCTTCCTGCCCAGACCAATTTTCAGCTTTCAGCGCTGTCACATTTTGAATGACAATTCGTGGTCATGCTACACTGTACTCAAACTAAATTTTTATCATTTTGTTCCCACAAATAGAGCTATTTTTTAGTGGTATTTGATCACCTCTGGGATTTTTATTTTCCGCTAAACAAATAAAAAAAAGACCGAAAATTTTGAAAAAAAGTTTTTTTTTTTGTTTCTGTTACAAAACTTTTTAAATAAGTAAGTTTTCTCCTTCACTGATGTGCACTGATAAGGCGGCACTGATGGGCACCAATGAGGTGGCACTGATGCGGTGGCACTGATGGGCACTAATGATAGGCACTGATAGAGTACTGATAGGCGGCACTGATATGCAGCACTGATGAGTACACATAGGTGGAAATGATGAGCACTGAAAGGTGGCACTGATGGGCACTGATAGGCGGCACGGATGGTCACTGATAGGCAGCACGGATGGTCACTGATAGGTGGCAAGGATGGTCACTGATAGGCAGCACAGATGGGCACTGATAGGTGGCACTGATGTACACTAATGGATGGTACTGATGAATGCCAATTAGTGCCAAACAATAATGCCTGCCAATCAGTGATGCCCATTGTGGGCACTGATTGGCATCCATTGTGGGCACTGATTGGCATCCCTGGTGGCCATGGATGGCATACCTGGTGGTGACTAGTGGTAGGCATCCCTGGTGGTCTTGGTGGTGTCCCTGGTGGTCCAGTGTGGGCATCCTCGGGGGGGGGGGGGGCTGCGCTGATAATCAATCAGCACAGACCCCTCCTGTCAGAAGAGCAGCCGATCGGCTCTCCTCTACTCGCGTCTGACAGACGCGAGTGAGGAAAAGCCGATCAATGGCTCTTCATGTTTACATTGTGATCAGCTGTGATTGGACATGGCTGATCATGTGGTAAAGAGTCTCTGTCAGAGACTCTACCTAGATCGGAGTTGCGGTGTGTCAGACTGACACACCTCAACAACGATCGCCGCAATGCACATCCCTGGGGGAGCGCAGCGGCTTGATATCCTGGCAACGTCATATGACGTTCGGTCAGGTTACTGCAACCACTTTGCCGACGTCATATTGCTATCTGGTGGGCAGCAAGTGGTTAAATCCCTTTTATTACCAATTCTAGTTTTTAAAACAAAAAACAAACTGATATGCAAAAGATTTTTTACTTTAGGGTTACCAGCAAACATTCATCAGGAAAAATGTCGGTGGCTGACTGCGCAAAACTTAACCTCCGTGTCTGGCAGACTTCAAAGATGGCACACACATCATGTTTGTATTCACAAGACTTTCAAAGAATTCCACGTTGCTCCAAGAGACTGAATCTGCCCCTTGCTAAGAGACTGGGGGACAAAGCCACAGGTTTCATTTTCCCATGCCAGTATGGACCTATGCCAGTCCATAAACACCTTCCGACACATCAGGTTTATCATGGACATCAGCACAACAGCACACAACAGAAGAAGTTCCATGACCAGCGACGCAACGCGTTGGGTTGAGCCAGTGACGTCATTTTCTAGTGACTCCAGACCCCGGTAGTGTGGTGAGGAGGTGATTCATCTTGTTTGACTGTCTATGGGGATTTCTTTATGATTAATTGTGCATATATTTTGAGTTTTAATAAATGTGGCTTTTATTAGCATTATTGCGCTTTGAATTTTTCCCTTTAAATCTGTAAAATCTGCTATTGGGAGACAAAGATTGGATACAAAACCACACAGACAGATTAGTGGAAGGAGTTTGGGATCCAGTAACCTGGATTGCATTAGGGAGAAGCGTTATAGAGGCTGAAGCGGGCATCACTATCCATCTTATGGGCGCTGTCTGACCTGATGGCCACTTTCTTGAGGTGAGCAGCCATTTCACCTCAAGGTGGTGGACAGGCTTTTTTTTCGGTTACAAGATCCTTAAATGACCTGTATTAGAGTCATCTTTTGGCATGTTCATTATTAAACGGCCCATTGTGGATGCAACGTTTGCATGCTCTTTTTTGACTTTTTTATCTGTCTTACTACTTTGTGCGCGACTTTGGAGTTTATTATTTTTTTGTTTTTGGATTGGAAAAGTTTGTTTAATTATCATTAATTTACACATTATTTATTAATTTTATGCTTTTAGACCAATTGCAGGATTTTAACCCTATCCCTTTGTCTGTTAGGTTATGATGTTACTGTATATGGGGAATAGAATAAGCGCACCATTTACACCTGTTTCACACAACAGAAGACCAATAAACTCCACACAATCCAGCAAATATCACCAAAAGCTCTAAGCCCACCAAAGAAAAACCTAAAACACTTCTTTTCATCGCCTTCTTTTGCTGAATTGCTGACAAATGCCAGGAAAGTTTCCCCCGAAGCCTTCAAGAAGCTTGACAAATACCCTAAAATGTTATTAATGATTGTCAAATGTATTTCCCATTTGACAAGAGGTTGAACATAAGTGCTTTTCAAAGGCCGTAAGTATGAGCCCTTGGTGCGCTTTAAAAAATTACTTTGGCATTTTTATTCATTAACAGTACCAGACTGAGTCTGTTTCCTAGTAACAAGCATTATGATTATTTAACAGTCTCTGTGTCCAATAGAAAGGTAGAACCGGCCAGCACAGACAAACAAAGCAATTTCGGTTCTCATTTAAATTAGAACATCTCAATGCTATTATGATTACATCTATTGGCGGTAAATGTCAATGGTCAACGTTCCTGTGGTGAAAATTGACACGTGAAATAGATGTCCAGGTATGAGCAGTAACAATTTTGTCAGAGAGATGCGGGGGGCCTTCTTCATTATTTTTAAAGTTTATACCAAAAGCACTAATGATTAAGGAATTAAAAAGCCACAATTCTGTACAATGCAAGTAAAGCACACATTTCCCCAAGAAAATCACTAACTTGAAAGAACTTAAAATATAGACTTGGATTTGAGACTATGACTGCGCGCTTTCTAATGCCTGGTACACACAATGAGATTATTGGACAAATGATCGTTCATTTTTAAAAATTTTTTTTTGCTTGCCAGTCTCATATCGAAAGCATTTACAAAAATTCCCATACAACAGAATAAAAATTAATAAGTGATGTAATGTACTGTAGTGTATTTGTATTGTATTTTTGAACAACAACTGTACTGATTAACCGATTCCGGACCGCCCACCGTACATATACTACGGCAGGGCGGCCCGGCTGCATGAAATCACGTATCTGTACGGAATTTTGTGCACGCGGTGTAGGCCTGAGCGCCGCTCCTGCTGTGATTGGACAAAGCGGGGGCCAATCAGCGGGTTCAGCTTCTGCCACAGCCCGCCAATCGTTCTGTGGAGAGACGGATTAGCGACGTGCCTATGTGAACAAGGCAAACCGCTGATCTGTCAGGGAGCAAAGGAGAGATCTTGTGTTTCAGCTAAGCTGAAACAAGATCTCTGTTTTCCTCCAATGTTTCCACTCCCCCCCAGTTAGAAAGCACCTCCCAGGCACACATTTAACCCTTTGATTGCCCCTGGTGTTAACCCTTTCCCTGCCAGTGTCATTTATACAGTGACCAGTGCATTTTTTTAAGCACTGATCACTGTATTTGTGTAACAGGTCCCTGAAAAGTGTCACTTAGTGTCCAATTTGTCCGCCACAATGTCGCAGTCCCGCTAAAAATCACTGATCGCCGACATTACTGGTGAAAAACAATAAAAAAGAGAAAAAGTCCCTAAATATGTCCCATAGTTTTTGGACGTTGTAACTTTTGCGCAAATCAATCAATATACGCTTATTGGGATTTGTTTTACCAAAAATATGTAGCAGAATACATATTGGCCTAAACTGATGAAGAAATTTGATTTTTTTTTAGATTTATTTTTTTTTGGGAATGTTTTATAGCAGAAAGTAAAAAATACTGTTTTTTATTCAAAATTGTTGGTCTTATTTTGTTTATAGCGCAAAAAATAAAAACCGAGGTGATCAGAGGTGATCAAATACCACCAAAAGAAAGCTCTATTTGTGGGGAAAAAAGGACATAAATTTTGGGTACAGCGTCGCACAACCGCACAATTGTCAGTTAAAGCAACACAGTGCCGTATCGCAAAAAATGGCCTGGTCGGGAAATGGGTAAAACCTTCCGGAGCTGAAGTGGTTAAACAAAAATAGTACGGTCTGGTATCATACGAGAAATATTTTCCTGCTTGTCCCATCGGATAATTTTGCATGAATTGCAGTGATTGGCAGTTTACTAACGATCAGATTATTGCATGATCACCTACAAATGGGGTCATCCTTTTTATTTGATTCTTTGTAAGGATAACCGGTCATACTCACTACGCCACCCATCCAAGTTACCGTACTTCTTCAGCTCTTTGGCCATGGATCCCATTCCGCTATCCAACTGGCTGGTTTTCACATTATCCGAAGTACAGCAGGGCTCGGGTCCAATGGGCAGACCACTGCTGGGGGCCTTTGTTCTGAGGGTCCTTCATAACGACAATTGACTATTCACGAGACTTGGGGGCACTAATGGTATGGTGAGTGTGGTCCCGGTCCCCCGGTTCCTATGGCTTCCCCTTGCTATGAGGCTAGAACACCTCTTGTGCTTTGCATTCTCCTCTGAGTTTCTCAGACGATGGTCAGAAGTGGTCACAGACCCTGATTATATGGGGAACTGACGTGGGTTTGGGGGGGTTGGGGAGATATCGTTGGTTTGGCTGGAGGGCTCTCTGACTGACCCAGACCTGATATGTTTTTTTTTTTTTTTTGAAGATCTGTGAATGCAATTACTGTTTATATTACTTGTTCAACTCACCATGTTCTATTTGCCCTGCCTCTGTTTATTGTGATTGTTATATGCATTAGGGGGAGGTTCGCGAGGTAGGACCAGACCAGGACCCACTTTTTCACTTCCGGCCTTAGATCGTGGCCAAATGGGTTATTATATTGATAACTGGTCCTGTCCCCCCTCGGGAACGCTTCTCACCTCAATAGCTTTGTATCTGTTTGTTTTTGTCACCTCTTCTGTAGGCATTGCCAATGGTTACTGCAATGGACGCACTCCACCAATTATACCCTAAATTTCCACTCATAGTGATATATGTACACACCGCCCCTTAGCTCTTGCTGTACCTTCCCCTGGAGGGGGAGGCACTAGGGTAGGTTGTGCACAGTGTGCATGGTGATGACCCATATAGATGTGTTATTGCTGGATGGTCTCATTCGAGTGGAGTGCCTCTGTTGCAACTTTGGGATGCAGGGGTTTAGCTGGGCTGCAGAGATCCCAGGTTTTGGTTCTGGGGCCATGGATGGGTAGACTTCATGGACGGTTACAAGCTACGTTTGTTGTTTTCTTACCCTGTTAACTGATTGTCCTGATGCCTATCTTAGACTACCGATAGTTGACTTTGTTTGTTCCAGAGAATTTTGTTCCTTGCCCTGGGCCCCTGGCTGGCTGCTCCCTGATACTTTCCACCTGGAGTCGGAGAATAGTTTCAACCCAGGGCATTGGGAGGGGCTGTCGGTGCTTCGGGCTGGCTCTGGGACTTTATTTTGCTTATTTTTGCTTCTAACGACGTTTCGCCCATTCCGAGCATCTAGGAAAGAGTTTTTATATTTTCAGGGCTTGCAGGGGCTCCTATGAGCCGGGAGCACCTCTCACTTAAGTGCCTTACCTACACCCACACTAGGCCCTTCCTGCCATATTGGTGGTTGTTTCTCTGCGTGGAGAATCTAGGAAATACTTCTACATCTTCTCTCTCTACTTCTCAATCCCTTTATTACTCCTCCCTCTAGGACCCACCCTACTTTTTTGCACCACACCTCCCCCCCTTTTTTTTTCCACAGTGGGTGCTGACAATGACACTACACAATGTCCTTAAAAATTCTATCTTGGAATGTCAAAGGCCTTACTCTCCTGAAAAGAGATCTAGCTGCCTCTCTGTGAAATCCAGCCGACAGTGTGAAAGGGGCCCAATTCTCACACCAGAACTCCTGTGTAAATCTAAAGTGGTAACCTGTAAAGACTTTTGAAGCGTCGCCTATGGATAATAAAATTTACATAGTTTGTTGCCGTTGCATGGGCATGCAATTTTAAAGCGTGACATATTTGGTATTTATTTCCTTGGCGTAACATCATCTTTTATATTTTACCAAACAATTGTTTTTTGTGCATTCAAACTCCAAAAAGTGTATTTTTTTTATAAAAACGCTGAAACACCCACAGTTTTATTCTCTAGGGCCTCTGCTTTAACAAAATATATAATATTTGGGGGTTCTAAGTAATTTCTAGCAAAAAATACAGATTTTTACAAGTAAACAAAAAGTGTCAGAAAAGGCCTGGTCTTCAAGCGGTTAATAATAAGATATTGTTAATATTATGTTAATTACCTGTAACTGTAATGGAATTAATTGCAGCATTTATAAAAAAAAAATACAAGGCTTTTTCATTGCAAGCCAGAGGGAGGGAGCTTGCTGTATGTAGAGTGGGTCCGGCATCAGGCAGAGTGATCTCCATCCCGATGGTGCCTGTATAGTCCTGGCCAAGAGGAGCTGTGCTGAACATGGAGCTTATGGGGCAAGTAGTTGATCTCTGAGACAGTAAGAGGTCCTGCCACTATGAGAATATAGAAAAATGTGACACAGGATTTGCATTAAGGGCAAATGTGACGTTCCAGAATGTTTCTATGCAGAGAAAGCAGTGTATTTGGCTTTCTCTGGATTCTCTAGTTCTGGATTGTAACTCTCAATCCTGTATCCGGAGTTTATCAGTTGCCTTCAATCTGTGTGAGTACACAGGTGTTTATGGTCGTTATATACTCAGGTCTGAGGATAGCTCATGGCTTTCCAGTTTGAAGACCGCTCCCCGAGTGGGAGATGGAAGGTCTCACCCAGGGGTCAGGGGGCCCCAGCCAGAAGCCAAGAGACAGAGGGTGTCATCGAGGGGTCAGAGGTGCCTAGCCAGAATACATGGGACAGCATGGGTCATCAAGGGGTCAGAGGCCAGAAGCCAAGAGACAGAGGGTTTTACCAAGGGGTCAGAGAGCCCCAGCCAGAAGCCAAGAGACAGAGGGTTTTACCAAGGGGTCAGAGAGCCCCAGCCAGAAGCCAAGAGACAGAGGGTCTCATCACAGGGTCAGAGGTGCCCATCCAGAAGTCAAGAGACAGAGAGTCTTACCAAGGGGTCATAGGGGCCCCAACCAGAAACCAAGAGACAGAGGGTCTCATTGAGGGGTCAGAGGTGCCCAGCCAGAAGCTAAAAGACAGAAGGTCCCACCAAGGGGTCGGAGGGCCCCAGCCAGAAGCCAGGAGACAGCAGGTCTTGTTCCAGGAGTCAGGGGAACCCCAATCCATAGGCCAGAGGTGGGCTGTGCAGCAGGGTGCTGCTACTAAGGGCTAGAGAGCCAGGTATCCAGGAGGGCTTGACAACACAGTCAGAGAGACTGGTAAAAGGTGCAGTGTGGTTCTGCAGTTGAAGCTGACTGAACGTATGAGCCAGATGGCTCAGCATCTTCCAGTGTTTGTATCCTGCTGAAGCTAGAGAAGATCCCCTGCGTGGGTAGCTTTATGTTGGACTGTTGTTTTGCTTTCTGCCATTTCAAAAATAGTGAGCTACCAGGCTCTTTAAATAATTTCCTGTCTTCCAACGATTCACTTTATAAACACATCTACCATGAGAGCTAACTACCCCATGTCACGATTCCTAAATAACTGAAAACCAATAATGGTGCACCATTTCCAACTGCCTCATGTCACATGGGCAGCATTCCTCCCACGGATAAAAGAGAACTTCTCCCAATGACACAGGGAGCCATATCTCCCACTGACCATAGGGCACCATCCTTCTCACTGATCATTGACACCAGGGTAACATAGCTCCCACTGACAAAACAGAACATGACATTTTTTTCGACCATTGATACCAGGGAACCTATTACTAACATTTACAAAAGACAGGAGCATTTAATATTTCTGACTAACAACTGACACAGGTGCATGTTTTATTTCCACAAACCATTGAAGTAGGGACCACCCATGCTGGGGAGGTCAAATCTAACTTTCCATAGATGGGGGTTTACACCTAAATTAGAGATGCTAATAAGTACCTAGGGGTGATCAGCTCTTGAAAGCTCTTTACTAACGATCAAATTATGGTACGATCGCGTCAAAAGCAGTATTTTTCGGATCATGTGTACAGGCCATAAGATAGCACAGTTTTGAATCGTTATTCTGATTTGAATAATCAACAAGTTCCCTAAAAACAGCCAGCTAAGTAGTTTGGAGCCAACTACAGACATGATAATCATCTCATGTACAGTATATGGATTCCTAAAACTGATCATGTGTTTAAGAATAACTATTTTAAGCTTGGGCCAATCCAAAATCATCTTCCCACAAAACATAGAGGCTTTTAGATACTTTTGTGCAATTACTCAGAGGTAGTCAAAATAATTGTTAGTATGCTGTATATACTATATACCTTTTCCTGATTTATTCAAGTAGGAAATAGTTTTGAGGTTTCAAAGAAAATTTTTATATTAAATGATAACACATATGTTCCAGTTTCATTTTACAGACATCAATTAGTACATTCAGAATCTTATTTGCTACAGATAATGTTGTGATTTTACAAAAGTGGTTTTGACCTTTAAATGTATTGAATATGAATATGCATGAAAATGGAAAATTTAGATCGTTTGGGCTATTATTTTTCATGCTTTATAGTGTCTAATGCTAATGAACATGCAAAATATACTGTACAAAGAATGTGTACATTTGCTTTTTTCTACATAAATGTAATCAAATGATACAAATTGGGAAACAATTAAAACTGGTAAGGCATTGTATTTTTAATTTATTTTATTTACATTTACTTTACCTTCAAATTGTTACCACCTATTGAGATGAGCAGACAGATTTTAGTAAAACTGATTTAATATGATTTTGCTGTTTGTGACATTTTGCTGAAATAGTTTTGCTTTAAAAAAAATAAAGAAAATCATTTTTTTGTTTTTTCCTTTTTTACAGAGTGAGTTTAGGGTAGTTTATTTTATATTTCTTGTTACTTGTATTTGTTATGTTTGTGAATTTAAATGTGTACTTAAATACTATTTGTATACTGTCATTTAAAAAACAATCGCTGCCTTTTTTTTAAGTCTGTGCAAAAAAATAAATACATAAATAATGGGGCTAGTGAGGGGCTAATTTTGGCAAAAACACACACCCAGGGTAGTTGAAAGGTGCTTCTGTAACCCCCCAGGAACCATTTAAAATCCATTACATTTTTAAAACAAAAATGTGAACTTTGCATTCACTATTGACTACAATGCATTTGACCAACGTGACAAAGTTTTGGGAAATTAAAACTTTCTATTTCTTTCATCTCTAATAACAATATAAACAACAAACTTTTAAAATATGTAAAAACGTCATGTATTTTGATTATATTAAATGTACCTTTATTGTCATGCAGCGCCTTTTCTAACCTGGGGATGGCACTGTTGTAATGGTTGTCAATAGAAATATGTCTAGCACTACAGCTCTTTACAGCAGTGAAAACAAGTGTAGAATATGAAACATAAAAACACTTTCTTTATGTTCTGATACTGTTCACATAAGCCAAGCATCACAACACAATAGGGTGTTATTGTTATAATAATGTTGTTATTTTACAGTAACACATAAGTTTAGAAAAATACGAGACTGAACCGAATGAAATATATTTATGCCTTGAATAGATGGTACAACAATTGTGCATCTAGGCTTTGATAAATTCAAGATTTGTCTGGCTAAAATGAGCCGCTTGCATGTGGGTAAGCAATGTTTTGATGTAATCAGTGACACACTAAATTTCTATTCTTACTTGTGGATCTCCAGTTGCGATTTTAAATTATGTTATCATTTATAATAGTACAACTATTTTTGTTGAAATGGCAATACATAGTGTATCTGTGTGTGTTTTTTTATTACTAAATTACATTTAGGACTAAAAAAAAAAAAAATACTTTTTTTCCCTAGCTTTACAGCTGATTTACTACTATAATACAGCAATAACTTGAGTAAAGAATGAAGATCATACCTAACAGGGAGGAGGAGTTTTAAGATTTCTTACAACCCCCCCCCCCAAAACACTACTTTTAATACATTTTCCATATTGCATTAAACATTTGATAGATACTCTTGTCACCTTATTGCGGGATCACAATCAAATCACAATCTATGCAACAAAATTTTGGTTAAAGCGGAGTTCCACCCAAAAGTAAAGCTCCACCCCCCCCCCCAATCCAGTGCCTCAGTTGGCACCTTTCAGTGGGGAGCAGGTACCTGTTTTTGACAAGTACTCGTCCCCACTTCCGGGAGACCCTACTGTGGCTAGATCAGTCGGAAGTTCGTCCCCCTCCTCCTTCTCCCCCGCCCCTGGCCCATTCAGAAAGTGCAGCGCGCTTCGCGCATCTACATTGCTGGTTTTCCTTAGCAGCAATGGTGGCAGCAGCACCCAAGAGTCGATGTACTGTAAAAATTGGCTAGGGTGCTGACATTGCAGGATCCCTGGACAGGTAAAGTGTACTAATATTAAAAGTCAGCAGCTACAGTATTTGTAGCTACTGACTTTAATTTTTTTCTAAAGGAGGCTGGACCTCCTCTTTAAATACAGCCGTGGCTGTAGTTTTAAGAATGACACAAATATTAACTTTCACAAAGTCTTCTGCTTCAGTGTTTTTATATCTTTTTGTCAAATGTTACTATGGTATACTGAAGTATAATTATATTACATTGTGTTTTTTCACCTTAATGCATCCTATGCATTAAGGTGAAAAAACTTCTGGCACTGACCAGCCCCCCAGCCCCCCTGTTTTACCCACCTGAAACCGTTCGTACCCACGCTGGAGACGTGCTCTACCTCTTTGGCTGGGGTTCTCGGCTCTTGATTGGATAGATTGATAGCAGTGCAGCCATTCGCTCCCGCTTCTTTCAATCAAATCCAATGACTTGGGCGTCGGGGGGCGGGGCAGAGTCCTGCATTCTGTGTCTATGGATGCAAATGCTGCACTCAGGAGCGTGGCTGCATGGTAACCCCCAGGGAAAGCGCTTCTCCTAGGGGGTTTACTGATGTGGGGAGGAGCCACGAGCGCCATTATGGGACCCCAGAAGACGATGATCGGGGCCACTCTGTGCAAAACAACCCACGGCGGAGGTAAGTATGATATGTTTGTTATTTAAAAAAAAAAAGAGGGTTTACAACCCCTTTAAGTTTATGCAAAGAGTCAATACTTGCAGTGTTCACCCTTCTTTTTCAAGACCTCTGCAATTCACTCTGGCATGCTGTCAATTAACTTCTGGGCCACATCCCGACTGATGGCAACTCATGGTTGGAGTTTGCCAGAATTTTTGGGGTATTTTTTGTTCACCCGCCTCTTGAGGATTGACCACAAGTTCTCAATGGGATCAAGGTCCTGGGAGTTTCCTGCCCATGGATCCAAAATTTTGATGTTTTGTTCCCCAAGCCACTTAGTTATCACTTTAGCCTTATAGCAAGGCGCTTCATCATGCTGGAAAAGACATTATTGCTCATCAAACTGTTCTTGGATGGTTGGGAGAAGTTGCTCTCGGAGGATGTTTTTGTACCATTCTTTATTCATGGTTGTGTTCTTAGGCAAAATTGTGAGTGAGCCCACTCCCTTGGCTGTGAAGCAAACTGAGGCAGCAGACTTTGTGAAAATTAATATTTGTGTCATTCTCAAAACTTTTGGCCACTGCTAAAAAAGCAGATATTTTACATGTAGTATACAGTATTTTTTACTAAGTGAAATATTTTCTTTCCCATAGTTTATTTCTCTGTGAAAACATCTACTACCTACAAACATGTGTTGCAGAGACAGAGTGTTTTTCTAACAATCAATCACCTGGCTATATTAACCACTTGCTGCCAAATCATGTACCTGTACGTCATTTGGCTTCAAATGGTTGTCTCGGGGTGATGCCTGCAGCTGTACCATTGTTTAGAGCCAACGGTCGGCTCTCTTGTAATAACAACTGATGCAGCTATGCAGCCACTTGATTGTTGTCACAAGCAGGAGGGGACATCCCCCTCCCGCCGCCTTCTGCTGCTTGCTTGGGCTCTCCCATCCCACCAGGAGACCCGAGCAACCAGTCAACAGGTCCGCCAGCTAGCTGGAAACCCAAAGAAAGCCAGGATCGGCTTTGATCGAGTCTCTGATTTAGTAACCCAGAAGCATTGTCATGACATCACTTCTAGTTTACTGGAGTCTTAAAGGCGCCAGTTTTCAAAAAAATGTAAGTATTCAAAGATGCCAATCTTGCCGTTTTGAATGCTTTCAAGTGCAAAGGAGGGACTTGGGGTCTTATAGACCCCAGATCCCTCCATAGGAATACCTGTCACGTGCCTATTGCTATCACAAGGAATGTTTACTTTCCTTGTGACTGCAATAAAAGTGCTAATAAATAAATAAATAAAACAACAGTGTAAAAGAATTTACTTTTATATAAATAATAATAATAAAAAAAAAATTTGCGGCACAGAGGAATACTTATGACAGTATGCTGATTCTTTAAAGCCCAATTTCCTGTCTGTATCATTTGCTGCCATATTCAGACAGGATATGTAACAGTTTTTACACTCTGTTACCTTCTTTATGTAACATGGTACCCTTGATGACTGCTTGGATTTACCCGCTCATATGCATCACCATGACACTGTTAACCTTCCAACTCACCTGACACTCTGGGTTCCGACATCTTTTCACAAGCACCTTTAAATTATACATCACACAAGTCAATATATTTATGTTAACTCAGCTTTTACTGAAGTAGCAAAGTAGTATTAGTTTGTAAAGGCAGGCAATGGATCAACCGAGTTCTGAATAACAGTGCAGACTCAGTAGAGGGATTTCTCCAAGACAGCTTAAGAACAGTTTAACAGTAGGAAGATACAATATACATGTATTTACAATGGTATACCACCTGTAACATGACCTGAAGGACAATGAATGGTTAAGTGTTTAATGCAAGTAGTTACTCTCTAAAGGGGAACCCCAGGCCGACCTATTCAACCTTAAAATCCTAATGAGAGACAGACAGAATAAGGATAGTGTAGGGCCCTTTAATTAGTGACAACAGCAATGTCCGTGGTGCAGGTCTGATAGTCTTCACCGGCAGTTGGAGCTCATTAGATCATATCCAATAAGGCACAGTGATGAATGAGCAGACTGACTAGCTTAAACAGGCTAATGGTGTTCCTTAAAGTGGTTGTAGGTAAATGTGTCTATATACATTGTTCAAATAGAAGTGTTTCAATGGTAAAGATGTCTGTACACAGTGTTCCAATAAAGTAACCAGGGAAATAATGCAGAAGGTGGGCGGTTGCCCCCTCACCAACAACTGGTCCAAACTAGAAGCCTTGAAGTCAGGGACCCGGGAAGAGACGTCCATCGATGGAGCCGCCAGCAATGACACATGGATGCAGAGAGTGAATGAACAGGGTGTCGAGTTGCTGAGTTGGCGCTGTGAAGATATCTGGCTAACAGCCACAGAAATGGGCCCTACGAGGCTGGGCTGGAGTTTCTTGACACCGCGTGGTAGGCCACAACCTCTCTCTCCCCGTCATGGAGAGGTATGCATTACACCAGGCCCAGAAAGAAGAGAGCATGTGGTGGGACTCCTATCTCCTTTACAGTCTCTCCCAGAAGTCCCCTGGATGGTAACAAGGATCCCTGGGATATGTAGACCTGGTGTATAGTTATGCAATGGAACCACCGGTCAGAAAGACTACTAGTCCCACAATCCAGAGGGTTGGCTCCCAAATATGACAGTCACTGACGTCCAGCATTAAAGATACAACTATAGATGATGAATGACAATGAGGACACATAATGTTACACTTATAGTCTGCCATCGCTACATCTAGAAAGACAGAGTTCCTTAAAGCGGACCTTTCCCTCTTTCACTAAAAATCACATTAGCATGCAGTTTTGCATGATGATAGGAAATCATTTTACATTCATTATGTAACCAGGACTGTAGCTGATAACTGCTGCAAAACTTCTTATTTTGTTGCTGTTGTATTATCCTTTTGCAGTGTCGACAGGGTAAAACTGAATATTCATTAATGCAGAAGTGCAGCAGCCACCTTTAAGGAGACCACTTTGCAAGGCTCATCTATGCAGTGTCTTCAGTACAGGGGGCAGCTAACTTGGTCTAGTCCTGGAGGATGGTGATTAGCTGATGCAATACAGCAACAGAGCAAAGAGGAGGTCTAAAGGCTGCTTAGAAGAAAGGAGAGGACTGTGTTAAAGCTATTAGGGATGTAAAAAAAAATCGACTAAGCTGTTGGCTGAACGAAACCCTGCCATAGCTGCCCGTAATCCTTGAGTCCTCAGAGGAAACTCTTATCATGCAGGATCTTGCTTCAGAGACCAGAACATTTCTCCCTGAAAGGATGTGAGGTGTGATTTGGATGCCTGGTGAGAGCAGACTTTACTAGAAATCCCTCCTACAGCTTGTAAGGAAGGAAAAGAAGGACTGTCTCATCAGGATTGAAAGAGAGAAATCACAACAACTCTCCTGTCTGACTTAAATGTGACTTTTACTGAATCAGAGACAAGAGACTGAGGAGAGAGCACCCTGGGTCTGGTAAGAGACTAACATTGCATAACTTAACCTGTAGTCTGTTGCAAACTGTTGTGCTTTCTTCAAGGGCTTCAGCTTTGCTGGCTAATGGTTTCTTTTTTTTTTCATCGACCACTGGCCAGTGTGATAAAACAGGGACTGTTATAGCAAGTTAGGACTGTCATTTTATACCGTTGCTAGGTAAATGCAGTTCAGTTCTGTGATTTACTGTTAACAGAATACTGCAGGCGTTTAATCATATCTCCCTTTAGATTGTAAGCTCCATGAGCAGGGCCCTTCTATTCCTTCTGTATTGTAATTTTACTGTCTCCCTTTACATTTTAATGCGCTGTGCAAACTGATGGTGCAATATAATCCTGTAATATTATCACTCAGAGTAATGTTATTGTCTTATTGATTCTTTGTATAGGTACACTTGCAAATCCTCTGTTCTTTTAGGCTATGCTTGGCCCAAAGAATTATTTGAATTATTTGAAATACCCCAAGGTGTGTCAGTGCGTACTGCGTAAGAGAGGTGTGTCATCTTCAGATGTGTTGATAAATTGTCAAACTACTCCTCTAGGGGTAGCACTACAATTAGTTAAACAAACATTTTTTTGCTTTCACCTAAAATTACTTTTTTTTAATTTTCTGGTTGAGTGAGGCACTGGTGATGTAACCCTGGCCTCACAGCTGCATCTAGGGTAGTGCCTGTCACATGTTCCAGCAGGTAGAGTTCTAGGCAGAGTTTCAGGAAGTAAAGGGAGATAGATTAATCTGCTCTTAGTGAAAATGGCCACCGTGAGAATGACATGAAAAAAATAAGATATGCTAAAAATAAAACACTGCAATTATTTATAAGCATCTATTTGTAGATTGACATTATTAAACATTTCTGAAGGCGCTTTTGTTGTAATTTTTTTTGAGAAGTGTGAAGTTCCACAATGGTTCAGAAATTCAGCCCAGCAATTTTTTAAAAATTATTTTAATAAAACGAACAGAAAATTGATGCAAGTAATAATTACAGAAAAGGTATTACAAAACAGATATACACAACAGTAAAAAGGTTTAAAAGTGAAACGTGCCTAGATAAGTCCACATTGTATTTGGTACACTTCAGAATATTTGCAGATTAAGTCTATTCCAATGTTGCAAGAGTCACTGGCCCTCTTTACTCTTATGCCGCGTACACACGAGCGGACTTTACGGCAGACTTGGTCCGGCGGACCGGACTCCGTCGGATAATTCGATTGTGTGTGGGCTCCAGCGGACTTTTTTTCCCCAAAAGTTTGACGGACCTAGAAATGAAACATGTTTCAAATCTTTCCGACGGACTCGAGTCCGGTCAAAAAGTCCGCTCGTCTGTATGCTACTGGCTGTGAACTTCCTTATTTTAGTCCGGTCGTACGTCATCACGTATGAATCTGTCGGACTTTGGTTGATCGTGTGTAGGCAAGTCCGTTCATTCGAAAGTCCGTCGAAAAGTCCGTTGAAAAGTCCACCGGACCTAGTCCATTGAAAAGTCCTCCCGTGTGTACACGGCATTAGAATTCTTAATAGTTCCAATGGTAAAACAAAAGTCCGCAGCTGAATGTGCAGCTTTTTTTTCTTGTCCTCTGACCAAGATTGTGAAAAACCAGCCACACACAATCAAAAGGTCTAAGGGGAGTAAGGTTGGTGTGCTGGAGTGTTTAATTATGCACATGAAAACCACGCCAAGTGTTTTTGCTTGGATCATACTCTCCATTACCATCCCTACCAGTGTCTTCATTTTGCCCTGGAACTTCAGTACTTAATCCACCACAGAGACCTTGGGACCAGCAGTCGTGCCCTCCCAAGACTCTTAGATTAGGTCTAAAGTTCATCTCATTCTTCTGTTTAGGAAGGTACGTTTTTGTAGGCAAACATCACATGAGACAAATATTCCCAGTCCCTTCCCTGCCACAATGAGTCACCTGCCTCAGGCCAGACACAAACTGCGGGCCCTGATCACCCAGACCTAGTCTGCCTAAGAGAAAATGGGGCCACAGCCTCTGGGTACCAGGTGGCATAGTCTGTTGGCCTGCCCGTGATGCCATCCCGCCATACACTGCGTTCCAGCCCTTTCCTGTTATCTATCAGCTGTGTTCCATACCTCGTTCTGGATACTGCCTGAGCGCCTAGGGACTCCTGCAGGCCAGGACGCCGGTCGCCCAGACGCCCACAGATTAACAGGAAGAGTTTACTGCTGACAGCTGAGACGGAGATTGTGTGTTTTCACTGGGCTTCATTGTGCCTGTTTAAAAATACTACAATGTGAGTCTTTTCATATGTTTTGTTTATTAAATACATACAGTTTTACTCAGAGGGGCCTATTTCCTGTTTTCTCTTCACATGTTTGGAGTGTGCTTCAACTCCCTCTGCAAGGCTGCCCTGACACTACAGACTGTCTTCTCACACAGAGCCAGAGAGCTCAAAGGACTCTTGTATGAACTTATGCTACATGCTATATACTACAGCCTGCGCCACTATCCACTGTATTTTTTAGCACAATGTCTTGGGCCAGCCCTGTATATATATATATATATATATATATATATATATATATATATATATATATATATTTGTATTTTTTTATCTCTTATATTTGTTTCATACATCTATCATATGAGAACTTTAAACATGAGTGATGTTCATGGAAGGTTACTACAGAAGAGACTACTACTATGGGTATTTTTTTTTTTTTTTAGATTCATACTTACCTAGGTGGATGCAGCATCAGTCCCCTGGTGCCTCTAACACTGCCCCTGCCTCGCTCACCGGAGCACTGAGCTGTGGAGGGGCGTGAGTGGCCAGCTCAGGCTCTCAGCGGCCCGCTGAGAGGCTGAGCCGTAAGTCGGTCCGGGGATCTGGGCGGATCCTAACTCTATGGTCGTGATAACGCCCGAGCCTGGACCGACTCTGTGGCATCAGCAGAGAACGGACTTCAGCCCACTCTCTGCTGAAAATGGGTCACGGGAGTGCAAAACGAACTGCCCTCCTGTGATCCACAGGAGAAGTACAGCCAAATGAGCTCTGTCTGTACTTCTCCTTTAAACTCTGTGGAGCCCCCCTCACAGGTTTCTGGAGGTTTTCTCGTGCATGTGCTCTAGTTGAATAACCTTGAACTAAATATTGTGCACATCGGCTGCTGGATGGAGATAATCATCACCACTGTAGATTTTGCACCACATTTTTTTATAGACTGACAACTGAAAGAAGATGAACTTTTATGAGAGCTGTAATCTAAACTTAATGTCTATGGTTTGTGTACTTTTAGTTGGTATTGGGTACATTACATTAATATAGTATTTTCTCTATAGAATATTTAATTAAAAGTTTTTATTTCTCTGAGTTGATTCATTTTTTCTATCTTTTGTAATCAATTTAAAAAAGCTATATTGTAATTATCTTTCATGATCAAATCAATATTTTTTTTTCCGTTGTTGCAGGGCCCTTAGCCACTTCCTGTCCAGCAACGTACTGGTACATCGCTGGACTGCCAGTCGTTATACCAGTACGTTTTTTAGACTCGGCGGTCGGTTCTCTTGTAATAGCAACCGGAGCGGCTCACGTGGCTGCTATTACAAGCAATGGGAGGGGACGTCTTTGGCGGCTCTCTTGGCTCTCCTGTCCCACCGGGAGACCCAAGCGACCAGCCGGTGTATCCGCCGGCTGGCCAGACAGCTGCACAAAGCCGAGATTGGCTTTGATCGGCTGTTCCTTATAGTAAACCAGAAGCGATGACATCACTTCCAGTTTATTCAGAAACTATCGGCGCCAGTTTTTGGAGCACAGATTTTGTTGTTTTGAATGCTTTTAAGTGCAGAGAAGGGATTTGGGGTCCTATAGGTCTCTCCATAAAGAGGATCTGTCACATGCCTATTGCTGTCACAAGAATGTTTACATTCTTGTGACAGCAATAAAAGTAATCAAAAAATTAAACAACAGTGTCAAAATCTAAATAATAAAAAAATGAATAACTATAAAAAAAATGAAGTGCCCCCTTCCTCCCGTGCTTCCGCGCAAAGGAGAATGCACGCTTTGGTCCCGAATGCACTCAAACAGTGTTTGTCCTACATATGTAAAGTAAAAGTTGGGTTAAATACTGTGTTTTTTGGCATTAAAATTCAAAAAAGTGTATTCTTTCCCAAAAAATTGTGTTTGAAAAACCGCTGCACAAATACCGTGAGATATAAAAAATTGCAAAACCCACAAATTTATTCTCTAGGGCCAAGAGATTGTTATATGTGAACAAAAAGTGCCAAAAAAGGCCAGGACTGGAAGTACTTAAACAGGCCCAGAGGCTGGTGCCTACTCTGCCTATTTAGTAATCCGTCACTGTATATTAATTATTTCCTGAAGACCACTTGGAAGATCACTACTGAAACAATGGGGGAGATTTACTAAAACTGGTGCACACAGAATCTGGTGCAGCTGTGCATGGTAGCCAATCAGCTTCTTACTTTAGCTTTTTCAACTAGGCTTTGACAATAAAACCTGGAAGGTAATTGGTTACTATGCACAGCTTCACCAGATTCTGTGTGCACCAGCTTTAGTAAATCTCCCCTATTGCTCTTTGTACAGGGGAGACGAAGAGTTTAAGAAGTTACTAAATATAATGGCATCACTTAGCTTGGTCCTTTAAATAATACCCTTACTGAAAAAAAAAATACAGAAGTATACCATTGTTGACCTCCTTTTGAAAATTTAAGTTTCCCGGAACAACCATGCTGATCGGGAAAGTCTGAAGCAAGGCATAGCATTTGATCTGCTTAGAACTAAAGCTATTGAATTACCATGACAGCCAGAGGGCCAGCATTTTCAGAAGGAAATGTCTGCAAAGGAAGTCAGTAACTGCAGGTTTCTACTAAAGTCCATCTCCTGGCAAGAAATAAACCATCTCTCAATCTACCCAACCCATTTACAATATAAAATTAAACACTGCTAACTAAATTTTAAACTTGCCTGAGTCTGCCATCTCATTACCCTACATGGCAGTAATCAGCCATTGAAGTCTAGTTCCACCAGCTTGGTCATTTGCCACTATTTGCATCAAGATGTCATGATGCCACTGTTTGAAGTCTTCAGGGCTCTGTGGAGTCCCTCCGATGGACCCTGTGAAAACCCTTTCAATCTTCAGGACTCTGTAAGGGCAATGGCAAGCACCTATATCATTAGGGAATAACTTAGGCACTCAAAAGTGGACCCTCTCACAATGCTGTCCACATGAAAGACAGCCCTGGACCTGGCCTGCCAGGTGACAACAGATTCAGGTAAGAATCCAAGGCATTTCAATTATTTAAAAAAAATATATAACCTAGCAAATAATTTGAAAAGGACAGAATAATGTGTGGCAAAGGTGGGCTGACACTAATTCTTAGTGCTGAGACGTTCTGTCCGTCAATAATTTTTTGATGGGTGCAAAGTGATCACCATTTTTGTACAGCATCAGTGGTTGCTCTATTGCTCCAGTGCGCTAATGTTGTATGTATTATTACCTTATCTTAACTTTGAGTCAGTAAGGCCTTCTCCTTCATTGTACTAATGGATAATAAAGTCATGTATAAAAAAAAAAAATTATAAGAATAAGAAGAGGTAAAAAGAGCAAATAAGTATCCTGTGGAGCTTTTACGAGAAACGTTAGAATAGGACATTAAAGACTTTAAAATGAGTTAATTAGTTAGTTATCATTACAAAGACACAGCTTTATACTGGTCACATTCATATACATTTACAAGATAATGAACATGTTTATTTCTGCAAGAATGTATGTTTCACACTAACTTAACAAAGGAAAAAACAACTTAGTGGAAAGCAGGTGGGAAAGTACGACAGATGTATTTAAAGCTATATTAACACAAATTCCCTGAAACCATGATAAATTAGTACACATTCACAGACTCTGCCGAACAGAAAATCACACCAACCTCAATAAATTGCTGATTTTTTTTCCCCCTCTTTTAATTCTCCATTTCTGACGACTCGAGAAGAGCTGTGAAACCTTTTGCCCTTGAGACTTTAATATTATTTGTTAACATTTTTTATGATGCCAAATGGTCTGTGTTAGAATGGGTGTCGTTCTTTAGCTGCAGAACCATATGGCAGAGCAAGTAATAAATAAAGTATTGTGATAGTTAATGAACCTAATTGCTGGCAATGGCTTTAATACTGGGGATGTGCTGCTGAGAATTTAGCACCGCATTAAACATGCGACAGAACTCCTCTGACTTCTGAGGCTTAATTTAAGTTCTATATTGCAAACTAGAGAAAATAATTCTCAACCCTCCTGCTGGAGCAGCAACCTGCTGGTAGACTGTGATTATACGGAATTACTAAAATCTCAATCAATTTTATACACACTATTAACACTTGCTGTGCTGCCAATATTTTTTATTGAGCTGTGCTGGTTACAGCCCAGATAATGTTTCAGAAACTATTACGCAGTTATTTATCAAACTGCAAATAAACAGCACCAGATTTAACCCGAGAAACAAAGATAATGGCATTTATTTTAAGTATACATACTTTTTACTGTTATGCTTTGTGTAGTTTTTACTCTTTAGTAGTGACTGGTAAATTAGTAAATAAGAGCAAAGGAATAGGAAATAAAAGGGCCCACAGACGCTAAAGGGTGGGCAGATGTATAGGCAGAATTTGCCCACCCCAAGCACCCATATTTAAATATGCATTTATGTTTAATCTATGCGGCAGGAAGGTCAGAGGAAGGCATGCACAGATACCTCCTGGCACCGATTATCAGGGTGAAAACAGCAACGAGCCAATGAAATTTTCCACCCAGTCCAATCATTATTTTCCCTGATGACTAATGGCCATTATTGTTTGTAGGAACTTGACAGGCTTAAAGACTGATGCTTGATCCATCTAAAAAAAGGCTGGAGAAGATAGTCATCTAATGCCTTTGGGTAGTTTTATGGTTATCAGACGTGACCATCTTCCATGGGCTGACAGCCCTGCTGACCTACAATGTACAATAATTCTACCCAGGAGAAGATAGTCATCTAATACCTTTGGATAGTTTTATGGTTTTCAGACGTGACCATCTTCCCTGGGCTGACAGCCCTGCTGACCTACAGTGTACAATAATTCTACCCAGCACAATTCTTAACTTGCGTTTAACACAGCTACATTACAGTTGATGGAAAAACCAAAACCTGATGTTATTATATACCCAGATTGTATAATTACAGGTACAAAAACAAAAATTTTAGTTCATGTGTATGTCCAGCTCATATTAGCACAAGTGGGGAAGGATGTCTGACCAAGAGAAGAGCCAAGGTCCTGGGGCATAATGGGGATTTGCCCATGCTATATACTGTACACTATATTGTCAAAGTATTGGGACGCTTGCCTAAAAGTAAAATAAAGAGTACATTTACTCACAAACCAATGTATGTACAAGTACATCAGAACACATCCAAGAAAAGAACGCCATATCTCTTGCATATCCTCTCAGCGTGAATGGGGTACCTTGCACAATGTAAGGTCCATAAAGATATGGATGAGGGAGTTTGGTGTGGAGGAACTTGACTGGCCTGCACAGATTCCTGACCTCAACATGATAGAACACCTTTGGGATGAATTAGAGCGGAGACTGCGAACCAGGCCTTCTCTCCAACATCAGTGCCTGACCTTGCAAATGCGCTTCTGAAAGAATGGTCAAACATTCCCATAGACACACTACTAAAACTTATGGGCAGCCTTCCCAGAGGAATTGAAGCTGTTATACCTGCAAAGGGTGGGCCAACTCAATATTGAAGAAACATAAAGAGTTGATCGCACTCCAAGGTGTAGAGCGGGCATCAATAAATGGTAGACCGCGGGCCAAATTCGGATCACGTGACATTACCATTCGGACCACCGCTGTATTGCCATTTAGCAACATCTTCTTCTCTCTCCCATCGCTCTGTAACCCTCATGGAGCTGAGAGTGGGATGGAGGGCTGAGCTGCCCCAGGTTAACTAACAGGTGATTGGCTGCTAGGATGATGGGCGGTCCTGGCACCCACTCACCATCTTGCAACACCCGCCATCCAGACAGGTTGAGCCTCCCTCCGATCTTCGGTCTGTGTAAGATAACGAAGTGAGGGGGGGGGCGGGGAGTTACAGGGAGTATGGACACTAGTATGAAAAGTTGAATAAGAGCTGAGGAATGTGTGTGCTGATGACACTGAAGTGGAGTTGCTGAAGACTGTGATGTGGTGGGCTGAGGACATCCCACTGATAGGTGGGATTTATGAGCACTGATAGGAGGCACTAATGGGCACTGATAGGGGGGATTGATGAGCACCGATGGGCACTAATATGAGCGCTGGTGGGCACTGATAGGTGGGATTTATGAGCACTAGTGGGCACCGATAGGGGGATTGATGAGCACTGATAGGTGGCACTAATGGCCACTGATAGGTGGCACCAAGGGCATTGCTAGGTCTGCCAAAGATCTGGGGCTAGAGCCCATAGCAGCGGTCACCAACCGGGGGGGACACGCTGGTGGTAAGCAATTTTTCTTGGACAAAGGAAGGCTGGTGTTGGCATTTCAATCATCATGGCACCATGGTTGATATGGTGTCAAGGTGATCGAAGCACATTGTTTCTATTGTTACATTGTAATATATAATGAAGTGGTTCAAATCACCATAATGCAGAATCAGAGGAGCCCTGGGCGTGTCACTTGCCACGTCACCTACCACCATTTGCAGATTGTCACTTGCCACATCACTTGCCACATAACTTGCCACCATTTGCAGATTGTCACTTGCCACATCACTTGCCACCATTTACAGATTGTCACTTGCCACGTTACCTGCCACCTTTGCAGATTGTCACTTGCCACCATTTGCAGATTGTCACTTGCCACGTCACATGCCAAATCACTTGCCCCATTAGCAGATTGTCACTTGCCACATCACTTTCCACCATTTGCAAATTGTCACTTGCCACATCACTTGCCATCATTTGCAGATTGTCACTTGCCACATCAATTGCCACCATTTGCAGATTGTCACATCACTTGCCACGTCACTTGCCACCATTAGCAGATTGTCACTTGCCACATCACTTGCCACCATTAGCAGATTGTCACTTGCCATGCCAGCCGGTGCCACCAAATGTGCATTGTCGCTGCATTGGTGGCAGGCTGGCAATACTGGCCCATTTAGTGAGGGCAGGAGAGCGGAGATGCGGGGCGGGCAGTGAGAGATGATGTAATCTCTCTGCTCCCCGCCGCATCTCTGATATTTAAAAGGCCTGCACTGTGAGGGCGGAAGTGCGCTGATGTGTGGTGGTCAGTGAGAGATGATGTCATCTCTCTGCTCCCCGCCACACATCACTCCCACGTTGAAGTGGCCGGCTGTGAGGGAGGAAGAGTGGTGATGGGCGGGGGAGAGAGATGATATAATTTCTGCTCGTCCGCCTGCTCGTCTTTCCTCCACCTCCAATGCTGCTCGCAGCAGCCGCAACCCACCCGCTCGTCTCTCCTCCACCTCCAATGTCGCTTGCCACAGCCACGTCCTATCCGCTCTTCTCTCCTCCACCTCCAATGTCACAGCCATGACCCGCCCACTCTTCTCTCCTCTACCTCCAATGCCGCAGCTGCGACCCACCCGCTCTTCTCTCCTCCACCTCCAATGCCGCAGCCGTGACCCGCCCGCTCTTCTCTCCTCCACCTCCAATGCCACAGCCGTGACCCGCCTGCTCTTCTCTCCTCCACATCCAATGCCACAGCTGCGACCCACTGAGACTCGGGGCTATGGGCTCCACATTCCGGGCTCCTATGGGTGGCACTGATGGGCATTGATAGGTGGGATTGATGGCCACTTATAGGTGGCACTGATGGGCACTGATAGGTGGGATTGATGAGCAGCACTGATAGGTGGCACTGAGAGGCTGCATTGATGAGCACAGATAGGCGGCGCTGATGGGCATTGAGCACTGCTAGGCAGCATTGATGGCCACTGATAGGCTGCACTGATGAGGAGGCACTGATAAACGGCATTGATGAACACTGATAGGCAGCACTGATACACAGCACTGATAAGCTGCACTGGTAGGCGGCAATGATAGGTGGCACTGATAGGCGGCATTGATGAGCAATGATAGGCAGCAATGATGGGCATTAAGCACTGATAGGCAGCACTGATGGCCACTGATGAGGAGGCACTGATAGGCGGCATTGATGAGCACTGATAAGCTGCACTGGTAGGCGGCATTATTACGATTATACAGAGCTCATCAATCCCACCTATCGGTGCCCATTAGTGCCTCCTATCAGTGCTCATCAATCCCACCTATCTCATGTATGCCGCCTGTTTCCTCAGCACAGCTCTGAGCTGAAAGTGTCTCTCTCATACAGCTCAGAGCCGGTGTTCTATCGAATACTGCCTCCTGTCCTCCCTCCCCCCTCTGTCCTCTCTCGCACGGGATGAGAGAGGAGACAGCCTGCTCATTCTCCCCCCACCGCTCTCCTCCTGTGTGTGCTCTGCAGGAAGCCAAGTGTGAAGCTAACGAGTTCACACTTCCCGCAAAGCACATACAGGAGAGTCAGGGGGAGAATGAGCAGATCGGCTTTCTCCTCTCTCATCCCATGCGAGAGAGGGCAGAGGGAGGACAGGAGGCAATATTTGATAGAACACCGGCTCTGAGCTGTATGAGAGAGACGCTCTCAGCTCAGAGCCATGCGACTAGCAACCCCTCTGGGGCTCCCCGACAGTGGCGGAATGCCAGGGCCCAGTCGAAAGTGGGCAACTGTTGCGACCCTGGTAGTTCTGCCACTGTAATATATGCTTAAATAAAATTATAGTCTATTGGCCTTTACAGTGGTTGTAAACTCTGTTACACCACTTTTACCTACAGGTAAGCCTATACCAAAAAGGCTCACCTGTAGGTACCATGAATATCTCCTAAACTTGCACAGTGTAATGGAAATGTTTAAGTTCTGTATATAATTGTATTCTATTTTGTATGTATTGCACACTGCCCTCACTGTGCACATGGCACTAATAATGTTTTCAGTACATGTTTACATTCTTTCGAGTCCTGATTAGAATTAGTCTGCCTATGTAATGCCTCTTGTTACCATAAACGTACAATTGTAATATTGATGTGATACCTACGTAATCATGTGTATAAAAACATTCAATTGCATCATAATAAAGCAGAACAGTTATTTGGAAAGATGCTGAGCATATCTTTTGTGTCTGTTCCCTACTGCAGTAGTTATTAATTTGGAACCACTAATCAATATGAGGATAGTAGTTGCCTACAAAATGTTCGACTCAGGTGGCGAGCCAGCAAGGAGGGGCTTTACAGGTGACCCTGAGTATCCGAAACGAGGAGCTTGAGACGATCCGGGAATTTCTGATAATCAGCCGGCTGAAGTAAGCCTTTTGCTTATATTTGAGTTATCAGACTTCCTTGATCGGTAAGGCAATTTCGGGACAAAGGGTACCTATTTTACTCCCCTTAATCGAACTGTATTGATTGGTGGTTATATGTTATGTTGTCACTGTCTACTGTCTATTGGAGTGTTATAGATAAGAAAGGGAAGAATAATACTGTTCACAGGTATATGTAGTACATCTGCTAGATAAAGTAGTTTAGAGGCAAGAGGGTATAGGCACACGTAGAGAAGACTGGCCAGTCATTATGGTCATTAAATTAAGTAAGGAAATAAAGGGTAAGAGACCCTCAAAAATGCCCAGTGCAAGAGGAGCGCTATATATGAACCGAAGGTGCGGTTCCGCCTATACTGAGCCCCTAGATTAATGGTTAAAGTGGACAGGGATCC
Organism: Aquarana catesbeiana; assembly: GCF_042186555.1. NCBI lineage: Eukaryota > Metazoa > Chordata > Amphibia > Anura > Ranidae > Aquarana > Aquarana catesbeiana. The sequence goes on along the minus strand of NC_133333.1, from coordinate 201,980,360 downwards.
ACAATGGGTAACTGGGTTACCAAAGTCCACAGGGACTAAGAATCATGCAGAGTAAACAGCTAGAGAAACAGCTATCTATGTGAGCAGGATGGATCAAGGGTGACAAATAACACTAGACAGAAAGGGACATTTTCATGTTAAGTTGTGGGATGAATTTGGGGTCAGGCACTACAACTAGTAAAGTCAAGGAAAGCAGAAGTTACGCAAGGAAATATTAAAGGGTTAAAAGGGAAATTGAGTAAAATTAAGTAATATGTCCCCCTTTAAGGACATTTATCTCTGGATATATATTAGAATTAGGGTGTGATATTGAAAATATAATTTGAGTATTAATTTCTAATATGAGTTTAACAATTTTATTAATAATATAGATATATTGAAACTGGTTTAGACAACCTTTGGTTGGAAATGAAATCCAGGTTAATGGGGAAATTTGTAATGAATGGGGTTAGTTTAGATTAAGATGAGGTTGTTATTTGGAATACAGCTGCCATAATATTTAACAAAGCTAAGATGGATGGGATACATAAGAAGTTTTTCTACAAAAATGAAATCTTAAGGGCTGATAATAACTTGATGTGCGGTCCATGATGTGAGAGTGATAATAAATACAATTTAAATATAAAAGACCCATCACATCAAGTCCACACACCCTGTTAGGATAGATGCCACCTGCAGCCAGTTGTTTTACAGTTTTTGATATGGCTGAGCACTTTTTGGTCCATCATACAGATTGTTGGTCCTTTTGTATTTATTTATTTTTATTTTTGAAATCCAAAGCAGAGTGTGTGGATTGTGAAATGATGTGCCCCTTTTCCTTGTAAGTGCAGTGGTATAAGCAGAAGAATATTTTGGATTTGTGGACATCTCTGCATGGCCGCAGGATATTGTTATCATTTATTATAATATTGCCAGGAAAAAGTTGTCTTTTTGAAACATGAAACTGGAGTTCTTACACAAACAGCTTGATGGAAAACAAGCCATTGTAATATATTTATGCAAGCTGGGCCCAGTAATGGAGGGTTCATCCCGATATATCAGAGCTGTAGCTTTATGCAAAGGTGCTATTAGAAAAAGTTACAGACATTATTTTGGTCAAATATTTAATTTTGAATGGTCCAACATTCTGCGCAGCAAATATACAGCTAACTAAATGTTTAAAGGTTCAAAATATGAATTTGTTTTGTTTGTTTATGTACAAATCTAACAATGAAAAATGTGTACATTTGAATCCAGCCACCTTATCGCCTCTATTGGAAGAGGCTGGAAACAAAGGAAAAACCGCATGTGTTAAATTAATGACATAGGAATCAGCTGCTGTGAGACCAGTGCAGGACACACTCCATGAAGTCCCGGATATTTAATTTTTTGTAGAGTTTTTCCCGGTTTTATACTGAGTATGCAGTTTCTCACCCAGAAGGATACTCTGTATTGAGAGTCATTGGATCCTTTCCCCCAGCTCAAGAAGCAGAGCTCCATGTTTTAGCAAAGACTGTGAGCTATAAAAAGAGTGTATATTTATATAGATAGTCAAGATATAGAGAGCTTTTGGTTCCATTTGAAGGACCAGAAGTTTGGTTTTACTTCGGCAGGTAAACCAATCAAGCATGCCAAGTTAATTTGATTGGCTGTTTTGCAGCCTTCCAGCTTCTTGCTGAGGTAGTCATACTAACAATAAAACTCACACATGGAAGCAGACCAGGTGACTAAGGATGCTGCATTTACAGCCCCGGACACTTGATGGGTCTGTGCAACTCACAGATTCCACCCTAGTTTTGGCCCAGTATAGCTGGGACTAATAATTCGACTATAAGGACCCCAGAAGAAGAAGAACAAGTGGTCCACAAGGGGCAACTTCTTATGAAACGGGACTTTGGAAAAGGTGATCATTTATGTCTGCCAGCCACTCTTTTCCCTCCAGCTTGACACATGGACTGTGTCATCAGTCACAAGCAGTTATGGCTGCCTTAGTAAATGAGCGTGGGATAGAGCCAGGGTTCACCACAGTTGTTTTTATACCACTTCTTGTTTTACCTGTTACCAAAGGTGTTACCAAAAGCTGAACATCCCTTCCAGAGATTACAAAAAGATATATCCAGATGCCCAAGTCAGGATCTTACGAGTATGCATTTTGTATGTATGGACATGTTTTCTGGATGTCCAGTGGCAAATGCTACTGCAAAGGCAACAGTAAAAAGTGTTATCAGAAGTGTTTTGTAAGTGCAGAGTGCAGAATCTACAGAGAGTAACAGAGGAAATCATTTTTATAGGAGAGTCCTTACTACAACCCCTGGCAAAAATTATGGAATCACCAGTCCCTGAGGATGTTCCTTCAGTTGTTTATTGTTGTAGAAAAAAAGCAGATCACAGACATGGCCAAAAACTAAAGGCATTTCAAATGGTAACTTTCTGGCTTTAAGAAACACTAAAAGAAATCAAGAAAAATAATTGTGGTGGCCAGTAACAGTTAGATTTATAGAACAAGCACGGGGAATAAATTATGAAATCACTCAACTCTGAGGAAAAAATTATGGAATCATGAAAAACAGGCAAACAAAATAACACTCCAACACATCACTAGTACTTTGTTGCACCACCTCTGGCTTTTATAACTGCTTGCAGTCTCTGAGGCATTGACTTAATGAGTGATAAACAGTACTCTTCATCAATCTGGCTCCAGCCTTCTCTGATTGCTGTTGCCAAATCATCTTTGCAGGTTGGAGCCTTGTCATGGACCATTTTCTTTAACTTCCACCACAGATTTTCAATTGGATTGAGATCCAGACTGTTTGCAGGCCATGACATTGACCTTATGTGTCTTTCTTCAAAGAATTTTTTCACAGTTTTTGCTCTATGGCAAGATGCATTATCATCTTGATAAATGATTTCATCGTCCCCAAACATCCTTTCAATAGATGGGATAAGAAAAGTGTCCAAAAGTTCAATGTAAACCTGTGCATTTATTGAAGATTTAATGACAGCCATCTCCCCAGTGCCTTTACCTGACATGCAGCCCCATATCATAATTGACTGTGGAAATTTGCATGTTTTCTTCAGACAGTCGTCAGCATAAATCTCATTGGAACGGCACCAAACAAAAGTTCCAGCATCATCACCTTGCCCAATGCAGATTCGAGATTCATCACTGAATATGACTTTCATCCAATCATCCACAGTGCACGATTGCCTTTCCTTAGCCCATTGTAACCTTGTTTTTTGTGTTTAGGTGTTAGAGATGGCTTTCTTTTAGCTTTTCTGTATGTAAATCTCATTTCCTTTAGGCGGTTTCTTACAGTTCGGTCACAGATGTTGACTCCAGTTTCCTCCGATTTGTTCCTCATTTGTTTTGTTGTACATTTTCTGTTTTCAGGGCATATTGCTTTAAGTTTTCTGTCTTGACGCTTTGATGTCTTCCTTGGTCTACCAGTATGCTTGCCTTTAACCACCTTCCCATGGTGTTTGTATTTGGTCCATGTTTTAGACACAGCCGACTGTGAACAACCAACATCTGCATGATGATTTACCCTCTTTACCTACATACTAACAAGCAGATTTAATCTGATGCAGGTGTTAGTGTTTGTAATGAAAATTTACAGGGTGATTCCATAATTTTTTCCTCAAAATTGAGTGATTCCATAATTTATTCCCTGTGCTTGTTCTAGAAATCTAACTGTTACTTGCCACCACAATTATTTTTCTTGATTTCTTTTAGTGTTTCTTTAAGCCAGAAAGTTGCCATTTGAAATGCCTTTAGTTTTTGGCCATGTCTGTGATCTGCTTTTTTTCTACAACAATAAACAACTGAAGGAACATCCTCAGGGACTGGTGATTCCATAATTTTTGCCAGGGGTTGTAGAAGTTTTGAGCTTTTACTTTTACACTCCCCACTGTCTACAATGTAGCAGACAAAGTAGAGTAAGAAACTAGAAAACTTTTGCCTGAATGTTTTCTTATACGTTATGAAGCCCATAGGGGAATTTTGGACTCTCTCCCTATGAGATTTTGTTTGGGAGTGTGTTACTTACTTGCTTATATTTTGTCTCAGCAGCTGAAGTCCTCCATTCGGATCTCACAGAGAACGTTACTGATCTTTTAAGGTTTTTAACAAACTCATTTATGTGTTTTCTCCCCAATTCCAGATTCTAAAAGTTTGGAAGGATCTAAAATTAAAGCCAGGTGACTTGTGGATTGTTAAGAGACACATATATATATATATATATATATATATATATATATATAAGGAAATGTTTGGAGACTCAATACAGCATGTATTTCATGTACAGTTGTGCAAAACTTGAAAGAAAAGTCACTTGGATCCACACCAGACACTGCAAAAATGACTAAATTAAAGAAATCGCTGTGTTTGATTTGTTTCCCTCTTGCAATCACAGTCTAGGGTACTATTTGGTTCAATTACTTTAATTGTAAGGGATATACAGTGGGGACGGAAAGTATTCAGACCCCCTTAAATTTTTCACTCTTTGTTATATTGCAGCCATTTTCTAAAATCACTTAACCACTTCAGCCCCGGAAGGTTTTACCCCCTTCCTGACCAGAGCACTTTTTACAATTCGGCACTGCGTCGCTTTAACTGCTAATTGCGCGGTCATGCAATGCTGTACCCAAACGAAATTTGCGTCCTTTTCTTCCCACAAATAGAGCTTTCTTTTGATGGTATTTGATCACCTCTGCCGTTTTTATTTTTTGCGCCATACACGGAAAAAGACCGAAAATTTTGAAAAAAAATGATATTTTCTACTTTTTGTTCTAAAAAAAATCCAATAAACTCAATTTTAGTCATACATTTAGGCCAAAATGTATTCGGCCACATGTCTTTGGTAGAAAAAATGTCAATAAGTGTATATTTATTGGTTTGCGCAAAAGTTATAGCGCCTACAAACTAGGGTACATTTTCTGGAATTTACACAGCCTTTAATTTATGACTGCCTATGTCGTTTCTTGAGGTGCTAAAATGGCAGGGCAGTACAAAACCCCCACAAATGACCCCATTTTGGAAAGTAGACACCCCAAGGAATTTGCTGAGAGGCATGTTGAGCCCATTGAATATTCATTTTTTTTGTCCCAAGTGATTGAATAATGACAAAAAAAAAAAAAAAAATTACAAAAAGTTGTCACTAAATGATATATTGCTCACACAGGCCATGGGCATATGTGGAATTGCACCCCAAAATACATTTAGCTGCTTCTCCTGAGTATGGGGATACCACATGTGTGGGACTTTTTGGGAGCCTAGCCGCGTACGGGGCCCCGAAAACCAATCACTGCCTTCAGGATTTCTAAGGGCGTACATTTTTGATTTTACTCCTCACTACCTATCACAGTTTTGAAGGCCATAAAATGCCCAGATGGCATAAAACCCCCCCAAATGACCCCATTTTGGAAAGTAGACACCCCAAGCTATTTGCTTTGAGGCATGTTGAGTATATGGAATGTTTTATATTTTGACACAAGTTGCGGGAAAGTGACAATTTTTTTTTTTTTTTTGCACAAAGTTGTCACTAAATGATATATTGCTCACACAGGCCATGGGCATATGTGGAATTGCACCCCAAAATACATTTAGCTGCTTCTCCTGAGTACGGGGATACCACATGTGTGGGACTTTTTGGGAGCCTAGCCGCGTACGGGGCCCCGAAAACCAATCACTGCCTTCAGGATTTCTAAGGGCGTACATTTTTGATTTTACTCCTCACTACCTATCACAGTTTCGGAGGCCATGGAATGCCCAGGTGGCACAAACCCCCCCCAAATGACCCCATTTTGGAAAGTAGACACCCCAAGCTATTTGCTGAGAGGCATGGTGAGTATTTTGCAGCTCTCATTTGTTTTTGAAAATAAAGAAAGACGAGAAAAAAAAATTTTTTTTTTCTTTTTTCAATTTTCAAAACTTTGTGACAAAAAGTGAGGTCTGCAAAATACTCACTATACCTCTCAGCAAATAGCTTGGGGTGTCTACTTTCCAAAATGGGGTCATTTGGGGGGGGGGTTTTGCCACCTGGGCATTCCATGGCCTCCGAAACTGTGATAGGCAGTGAAGAGTGAAATCAAAAATTTACGGCCTTAGAAAGCCTGAAGGCGGTGCTTGGTTTTCGGGGTCCCGTACGCGGCTAGGCTCCCAAAAAGTCTCACACATGTGGTATCCCCGTACTCAGGAGAAGCAACAGAATGTATTTTGGGGTGTAATTTCACATATTCCCATGGCATGTTTGAGCAATATATCATTTAGTGACAACTTTGCACAAAAAAAATAAAAAAAATAAAAAATTGTCTCTTTCTCGCAACTTGTGTCACAATATAAAATATTCCATGGACTCGACATGCCTCTCAGCAAATAGCTTGGGGTGTCTACTTTCCAAAATGGGGTCATTTGGGGGGGTTTTGAACTGTCCTGGCATTTTATGCACAACATCTAGAAGCTTATGTCACACATCACCCACTCTTCTAACCACTTGAAGACAAAGCCCTTTCTGACACTTTTTGATTACATAAAAAAATAATTTTTTTTTGCAAGAAAATTACTTTGAACCCCCAAACATTATATATTTTTTTAAAGCAAATGCCCTACAGATTAAAATGGTGGGTGTTTCATTTTTTTTTTTCACACAGTATTTGCGCAGCGATTTTTCAAACGCATTTTTTGGGGAAAAAACACACTTTTTTAAATTTTAATGCACTAAAACACACTATATTGCCCAAATGTTTGATGAAATAAAAAATATGATCTTAGGCCGAGTACATGGATACCAAACATGACATGCTTTAAAATTGCGCACAAACGTGCAGTGGCGACAAACTAAATACATTTTTAAAAGCCTTTAAAAACCTTTACAGGTTACCACTTTAGATTTACAGAGGAGGTCTACTGCTAAAATTACTGCCCTCGATCTGACGTTCGCGGTGATACCTCACATGCATGGTGCAATTGCTGTTTACATTTGACGCCAGACCGACGCTTGCGTTCGCCTTAGCGCGAGAGCAGGGGGGACAGGGGTGCTTTTTTTTTTTTTTTTTTTTTTTTTTTCTTTATTATTATTATTATTATTTTTTTATCTTATTTTTAAACTGTTCCTTTCATTTTTTTTTTTTTTTTAAATCATTTTTATTGTTATCTCAGGGAATGTAAATATCCCCTATCATAGCAATAGGTAGTGACAGGTACTCTTTTTTGCAAAAATTGGGGTCTATTAGACCCTAGATTTCTCCTCTGCCCTCAAAGCATCTGACCACACCAAGATCGGTGTGATAAAATGCTTTCCCAATTTCCCAATGGCGCTGTTTACATCCGGCGAAATCTAAGTCATAAAATGCTCGTAGCTTCCAGTTTCTTAGGCCATAGAGATGTTTGGAGCCACTCTGGTCTCTGATCAGCTCTATGGTCAGCTGGCTGAATCACCGGCTGCATTCTCAGGTTCCCTGTTGAGACAGGAGAGCCAGAGAAAAACACGGAAGACGTTGGGGGGGGGGGCATTCCCTCCCACTGCTTGTAAAAGCAGTCTAGAGGCTAATTAGCTGCTAGGATTGCTTTTACATGAAAGCCGATCGCTGGCTGAAAAGAATGATACCAAGATGATACCTAAACCTGCAGGCATCATTCTGGTATAACCACTCAAAGTCGTGAATGGCGTACCTGAAGACAAAAAAATGGTTAACAATAAAGCACAGTAAACAGTAAGGTATAAAAAATTGCATATCTGAAAAGCAAACATGATAAAACATAACAACAATAAAACATTGCAGAATAGAATACAGTAAAAAAGAGCAGAACAATAGAGAGAGAATAGAGAGAGAGAGAACAATAAAACGACAACTATTTTTTTTTATTTTATATTTTTGTATGTGTTTTTTTTTTTTTTTTTTTTTTTACACTTTTTTTTGTAACTAACTTTTATAACTGTAACCGGTTCCAGGTTCGGGTCTCTCAAAATGCGATGGCATCTTGGGAGACCCTGTGAAAGTGTGCCTAGTCTGTGCAATGCTGTACCCTACGCTAATACTCAACTAGTGAATGGTAGCGTTCAAAACATTCACCAATGCAAAGACCAGGATTGTCAGGACAGGAGGGACAATAATAGCGGGTGTTACGCCTATATCCTCGCTTGCTGCAGACACAACATCTTTTTTGGGGGGGTTCGTTGGGTAGGGGTACTCGGGAGGACATAAAGAAAATGCCTCTCATGCAGCCGACTGCATTTGGTTGGGGATGTGAATGGGGGAAGTACGGGCGCTGCAGAAGCGGTGGGTTCCCAATTAGGATTGGCGAATGCAGCAGGAAGGGCACTATGGGCACGACGGGCCTGTGTTTGTCTTTTTGGTGGCAGCGGGACACTACTTGTGCTTGCCACCTCACCAGCTTGAACTGCACTTATGGGACTCGCCACGTCACCAAGTGTTACTGCAGTGCGGGTTTGACTACGACCGGGGTGTACTAGGCCGCTGGTGCTTGCCAGTTTACCAAAACGCTACAAAAAAAAACTGTTAGCGATCGCAGGGATCAGGCCTGACTCTGCGAACGCTGCAGTTATGCGTTTAGAGTTTTTTCTAAGTGTCAGTGATCGATCGATACTGCACTTGGGTGGGCTGGGCTGAGCCGGGCGGAGGGGCAAAACGCAGGTGCTAGCAGGTATCTGGGCTGATCCCGCTAACACTGCGTTTGTGGGAACCCTAAACTGCTGGGGACGCTAGTATAGATCTGATCAGATCAGATATTGATCCGATCAGATACTATACCACTAAGGGAGGTGTACGGTGTGTGCGTGGGTGTTAGCGGTACTGGCGCTAACCTGACGCTGCCTGGGGCTGGTGCTTGCCAGTTCACCAAAACGCTACCAAAAAAACTGTTAGCGATCACAGGGATCAGGCCTGACTCTGCGAACGCTGCAGTTATGCGTTTAGTGTTTTGTAAGTGACAGTGATCGATCGATACTGCACTTGGGTGGGCTGGGCCGGGCGAAGGGGCAAAACGCAGGTGCTAGCAGGTATCTGGGCTGATCCCGCTAACACTGCGTGTTTGGGAACCCTAAACTGCTGGGGACGCTAGTATAGATCTGATCGGATCAGATATTGATGCGTTCAGATACTATACCACTAAGGGAGGTGTACGCTGCGTGCGTGGGTGTTAGCGGTACTGGCGCTAACCTGACGCTGCCTGGGGCTGGTGCTTGCCAGTTCACCAAAACGCTACCAAGAAAACTGTTAGCGATCGCAGGGATCAGGCCTGACTCTGTGAACGCTGCAGTTATGCGTTTAGTGTTTTGTAAGTGACAGTGATCGATCGATACTGCACTTGGGTGGGCTGGGCCGGGCAGAGGGGAAAAACGCAGGTGCTAGCGGGTATCTGGGCTGATCCCGCTAACACTGCGTTTTTGGGAACCCTAAACTGCTGGGGACACTAGTATAGATCTGATCGGATCAGATATTGATCCGTACAGATACTATACCACTAAGGGAGGCGTATGCTGCGTGCGTGGGTGTTAGCGGTACTGGCGCTAATCTGACGCTGCCTGGGGCGACGCATATCACCGCCGGGCGATCAGGGGGCTAAACCTTTATTCGGTAATAAACGGCGGGTGCCCTGACACTATAAAAAATAAACAAACTAACCAGCGTCACCCGTAACGGTTATACGGTGATCAGTGGTGAAAGGGTTAACTAGGGGGCAATCAAGGGGTTAAAACATTTATTAGATAGTATATGGGGGTCCCTGACGCTATAAAACGCTGACGGCGAACCTAAATATTTACCTCCCTAACTAGCATCACCAGTGACACTAATACAGCGATCAGAAAAATTATCGCTTAGCGACACTGGTGACAGGGGGTGATCAAGGGGTTAAAACTTTATTAGGGGGGGTTAGGGGGGTATCCTAGACCTAAAGGGGGGTAATACTCACTGCCCTAACACTGTAACTGTCACAAACTGACACCATGCAGTAATCAGAAAAAAAAAAAAAATACTGCTTGCTGTCAGTTTGTGACGGGGGGGGGGTGATTGGGGGGGATCGGGGGGCGATCGGGGGGGGGATCGGGGGTGTAAAGTATGCCTGGCATGTTCTACTGTGTGTGTGTAGTGTTTTGTGCACTTACATGTCTTCTCTCCTCGGCGCTGGGACGGAAACTGCCAAGCCGAGGAGAGATGACATCACATCCTCTGCCTGTGTGAAACTACACACAGGCAGGGGAGGATTCCGATTGGCTGGGAGCGATCGCGAGGGGGGGCCACGATCGGATGGTCTCCCCCTCGCCTCCCGACGCTCCCAGTCAAATGCCGACCGCCGCTGGCACCGGGGGGGGTCCGATTGGACCCCCTGCCCGCGGGAGGCAGATCACGTATGGGTACGTGATTCTGCCTGCCCGTGCCATTCTGCCGCCGTATATGTGCGTTAGGCGGTCGGCAAGTGGTTAAGTTCATTTTTTTTCCTCATTAATGTACACACAGCATCCCATATTGACAGAAAAACACAGAATTGTTGACATTTTTGCAGATTTATTAAAAAAGAAAAACTGAAATATCACATGGTCCTAAGTATTCAGACCATTTGCTCAGTATTTAGTAGAAGCACCCTTTTGATCTAATATAGCCATGAGTCTTTTTGGGAAAGATGCAACAAGTTTTTCACACGTGGATTTGGGGATCCTCTGCCATTCCTCCTTGCAGACCCTCTCCAGTTCTGTCAGGTTGGATGGTAAATGTTGGTGGACAGCCATTTTTAGGTTTCTCCAGAGATGCTCAATTGGGTTTTAGTCAGGGCTCTGGCTGGGCCATTCAAGAACAGTCATGGAGTTGTATTCAGACACTTTGCTGTGACACTCATATATTTTACTCAGGTGCTGTCCATTTCTTCTGATCACCCTTGAGATGGTTCTACACCTTCATTTGAATCCAACTGTGTTTGATTATACTGATTGGACTTGATTAGGAAAGCAACACACCTGTCCATATAAGACCTTACAGCTCACAGTGCATGTCAGAGCAAATAAGAATCATGAGGTCTAAGGAACTGCCGGAAGAGCTCAGAGACAGAATTGTGGCAAGGCACAGATCTGGCCAAGGTTACAAAAAAATTTCTAGAGCTGTCCGGACAAACTACTAAATACTGAGCAAAGGGTCTGAATACTTAGGATCATGCGATATTTCAGTTTTTCTTTTTTAATAAATCTGCAAATATGTCAACAATTCTGTGTTTTCTGTCAATATGGGGTGCTGTGTGTACATTAATGAGGAAAAAAATGAACTTAAATGATTTTAGCAAATGGCTGCAATATAACAAAGAGTGAAAAATGTAAGGGGGTCTGAATACTTTCCGTCCCCACTGTATATATATATATATATATATATATATATATATATATATATATATATATGTAATGTGATTTGAAAAGTAGTTCAGCCATGTTGAAGTCATATTTGTCTTTTGTAGGTCTTCGATTTTATGTAGAATTGTCTGTGTTTACATATGCTGATAAGTCAGCATGCCAGCAATTCAGCTAGAAGGCCATTCTTGCCACAGGAGTGTACAGCCAGTACTCTGTAAATATGTCTTATCAATCATTTGTTTTTCACAATGAAAAGTAATTTTGTAGTGAAAAAACTGCTCAGCTATTATTTTCTCCAGAATGGAGTTTTTGCCTCTTTGGCCAGGACTATCTCCACCTAAGCGTGTGGAGGTTCCACGTTAAAGGTGATAGCAAGTATGGTGGTTAGTGATCAAAATATTGATCAAAAGAGAGGAGACTATAATGGAAATTTGTAAGTTCTGTATATAATTGTATTCTATTTTGTATGTATTGCACACTGCCCTCACTGTGCACACGGCACTAATAATGTTTTCAGTACATGTTTACATTCTTTCGAGTCCTGATTAGAATTAGTCTGCCTATTTAAAGCCCCTTGTTACCATAAACGTTCAACAGTAATATTAATGTGATACCTAAGTAATCATGTGTATAAAAACCTTCAATTGCGTCATAATAAAGCAGAACCGTAATTTGGAAAGATGCTGAGAGTATCTTTTGTGTCTGTTACCTACTGCAGTAGTTATTAATTTGGAACCATTAATCAATATGAGGATAGGAGTTGCCTATCTACAAAATGTCCGACTCAACAGGTTAGGAGATATTCACTATATGTCCTGCTGCCGCTGTCATCAGTGTATGCGCACTGAAGAAATGGCTCGCTAATGCCGTTTCTTCAGGACTCGTGCCATGACCGGCGGCTCCCACGCGCATGTGCGGGAGTGACTTTATCGTGGCTCCGGCCAATCACAGCTCCGGAGCCGCAAATCCGGAAGTAACTCCAGTGGAAGATGTCAGCCCCGGAAGATTTGGCTGCTCAATGACCAGGCCATTTTTTGTGATACGGCACTGAGTCTCTTTAACTGACAATTGCGCGGTCGCGCGACACTGTACCCAAACAAAATTTACGTCCTTTTTTTCCCACAAATAGAGCTTTCTTTTGGTGGTATTTGATCGCCTCTGTGGTTTTTATTTTTTGCACTGTAAACAAAAGAAGAGCGACAATTTTGAAAAAACACAATATCTTTTACTTTTTGCTATAATAAATATCCCACATTTTTTATCGAAAAAAACCCCACATCTTTTCCTCAGTTTAGACCGATATGTATTCTTCTACATATTTTTGGTAAAAAAAAAAAAAAAAAAAATCGCAATAAGCGTATATTGATTGGTTTGCACAAAAGTTATAGCGTCTACAAAATAGGGGATAGATTTATAGCATTTTTATTATTATTTTTTTTTTACTAGTAGTAGGGACGATCTGCGATTTTTATCGGGACTGCGACATTATGGCGGACACATCGGACACTTTTGACACATTTTGAAACCATTGACAATTATACAGCGATCAGTGCTTTAAAAATGCAGTGATTGCTGTGTAAATGTCACTTGCAGGGAAGGGGTTAATACTAGGGGGCGATCAAGGGGTTAACTGTGTTCCCTATGTGTGTTTCTAACTGTGGGGGGATAGGACTGTCTAGGAGGAGAGAGAGATCGGTGTTCATACATAGTATGAACGATCTGTCTCCTCTCCCCTGAAAGAACCGGGATCTGTGTGTTGGCACACACAGATCCCGGTTCTTGCTCTGTCATGAGCGATCAAGGGTCATCACGCCCGCCGGGCACTCGCATTGGGGTCGGGCACACGCCGCAGGCACGCGCGTGCGCCCCTAGTGGCCAAGAGGTGAAGCGACGTAACATAACGTCGTTTCGCTCAGCCATGCCATTCTGCCTCAGTAAAACTGCGGTGGCTGGTCGGCAAGCGGTTAAAAAATCCACCCCACTGGGTGTAAATATTTAAATTTAGCATCTAAGTAAGATAAAAAGACTACCTAATCACCTGGCTGACTTACTGTGTTGTGAATAAACCAAACTAGCAGGATATCTGATTACAGAAATATAATATCTTATGGTACAGCTGAAATGCTCAGAAGAGGGACACAGAGTCCTTCCTTCTCTCTTAGTAAATGGAAACAAGTGGAAGTAAAGTATTTTTTTTTAACTTGTACCTACAGGTAAGCTTAAAGTAAGGCTTACCTGTAGGTACAGTGAATATCTCCTAAACTTGCACTGTATCGGAGATATTCACACTGCATGCTGCTGGTGACGTCACCGGCGCAAGTGATTGAAAGGGATGGTATACCCGTAACGTCCCTTTAGAGCTCTGTACTGCGGCCATGACTCCCAAGTACATGCATGGGAGAGACGTCATCATGGCTTGGCCAGTCAGACAGCCGGAAGACGTGAACCCGGAAGGAAGACCGGGTGAAGATGGAAGCCCCCTCAGCAGTGACAGTGCACCACTGGAAGGCTTCCTTGTAAGGTAAGCATTTCATATTGTGCTTGTATGCCATTGTCTTACAAAAAAGGCTCTGGTTTACTACCGCATTAATAGGTCATCTTTGCTATTTAGTATGGCTGAGCTCCCAGGAATTTTATATTGTGGGTCAGAGGAGAGTTGCCTCAAGAACACCACTGTTGTGTGCAGAGATTAGGGATGAGTTCAGAAAGCACTCTGGATGCAGGACAGGCCAGTAGCTCAATTGCATATTGAGCTAGTTCTGGCCAGTGGTCCATCCTCAAGACCCAGTAACCCAGTGGATGCTCTGTTTTGCCCCTAGATATTTCTGCACCATGTAATGCAGATGCTGGTGATGGTTGTTTGAACTGATCAGACCTTGACGCTAAGGACTGAAAAATTGTTTAAAGGCATCTGTCAGCCGGCCACCTTTTCCACCACTCTTCCTCTGACTGAACGAAGCCTCAGTAACATGTTCTCCAGCAATAGGAAATTAACCTCCCAGGGTCTGGAAATGCGTTGCACAAATCTTTCTTCAAGGCCTTCTGAAGGCCTTCTGAAGATGTTTTATCCTCTGCTCCCTCTGCAAAGGCAGGATGAGTTCTGCAACCTTACCCTTGTAATGTGGATCGAGAAGGGTTGCCAGCCAGTAATTTTCCCTCTCCTTGATACCACAAATCCTAGGGTCCTTTCGCAGGCTTTGCAGAATCAGGGAGGCCATGCAGCATAAGTTTGCAGAGGTATTCAATTCGGAGTCCTCTGGGTCACTAAGGATCACATGATCTGTAACTACCTCCTTCCAGCCACGTACAACTCCTTGGGTTTCTGGGGACTGAAAACCATCCCTTGAAGACTGCTGCTGAGTGTTATCCTCTACATCCAAGCTGACACAATCCTCCTCCTCTTCTTCTTGTGTGTTTGGCGGGCCTGCAGGAATGCTATCTGGATAAAGGCAGCCTTGAGAGGTAAGGAAGTCCTCCTCTTCCTCCCGCTGTTCTGCCTCAAGTGCCCTGTCCATGATTCCACAAAGCATGTGCTCCAACAGGAAGACTAGAGGGACAGTGTCACTGATGCATGCATTGTCACTGCTCATCATCCTTGTGGCCTCCTCCAATGGTGACAGGACAGTGCATGCATCCTTGATCAGTAGCCACTGGCATGGTGAAAAGAAGCCAAGCTCCCCTGACCCTGTACTGGTGCCATACTCGCACAGGTACTCATTGATGGCCCTTTGCTGTGTGTGCATCCGCTGCAGCATTGCCAACGTTGAGTTCCTGGTAGGTATGTCATAAAGGAGGCGGTTGGTGGGCAGGTTGCATTACCTTTCAATGTCAGCCAGCCAAGCACTGGCATTGTATGACAGGCAGAAATGACCAAAGACTTTTCTGGCCTACCTCAGGAGATCCTGTAAGCCTGGGTACCTGCTCAAGAACCACTGCACCACCAAATTGAGGACGTGTGCCAAACATGGAACATGGGCCAAGTGTCCCTCCCGGAGGGCGGAGAGAAGGTTGGTGCATACAACCATTCCTGGCTGAAGCTGACATGGCATCAACCACCTCTGAGCCTGCCCCTGCAGAGCTGACAGAATCTTTGCCCCAGTGTGGCTCATGTCCCCTAGGCAGACCAACTCAAGCAATGCATGGCTTCTTTAAGCTTGACTGCTTGCGTAGCCCCTTGAACGCTTATGGAGCACCACTGGTTCAGGAGACAAATCTGCAGAAGAGGCCATAGAGGAAGAAGAAGAGGAGGGGGTGGAGGAGAGAGCTGTGGCAGAATCACCACTAGCATTTTGGAGGCATGGTGGCAGAACAAGCTCCAACAACACCGAACCCTGTCCTGCATCCTTCCCAGCTGCCAGCAGAGTTACCCAGTGCGCTGTGAAGGAAAGGTAACGTGCCTGCTGGACCATGAGTCAGCGGTAAAAACATTGCCTTCCACATGCCGGTAGAGAGCCGGAATAGTCTTCCATGAAAAGAAATGGCGTTTTTTAACCTGTCACTAAGGTACAGCACATTCCACAAATTCACGAAAGGGGGCAGAGTCTACCAGCTGAAAAGGCAGAAGTTGCAGTGCTAGCAATTTGACCAAGCTAGCATTTAGACGCTGACCATGTGGATGGCTGGGACTCAATTTCTTTTTACGGTTCAGCAACTGGGGTAGGGATATTTGCCTGCTAATATCAGATGGTGGTGTACTGCTAGCAGATTGGCTGCAAGTACTTGGGACACCTATTGCTATACCTTCATTCCTCTCAGTGCAGGTTTTTGAGAGGACTGGAGGTATCGTAGGGTTGGAGATCACAGATGAGGAGCAAGGAGAAGTCCGCCTTTTTCTTTGATGTGGGCCTTCAAGTGGTGTTGCCAATAGACTGCATGGCAGGTCAAGCATGTGGTGCCCAAGTGGCTGCTGTTCTGGCCATGCTTGATCTGCTTCAGACATAGGTTGCAAACAGCTGCACACGTGTTGAAAAAAGCCCCACACCAAGGAACTTTTAAAAGTCGGGGAGTCACCAGTGCCCTGCACCTGCGGAGCTCTGTGGTGTGATGCAATAGGGTGGCTGCCCTTAAGCTGCCCCCTAGAGGACATCCTGCCTCGTTGGAGTTGTGCCTCCTCCTCTCTTCTCTCAGGCACCCAAGTACAGTCAGTGCCCTTATCATCCCCTTCCTCCTCGTCACTGGAGCAAACTTGGCAGTATGCTGCAGCTGGGGAAACATGACTGACAATTTCTTGTCCTTCTTGGGCACCCCCTCTCTCTAGGCTCATGTTACTCCCTTCAGTAAACACTGAATATATAGTCTATGCTAAATACAGAGTATATATATATATATATATATATATATATATATACTAGACTGACTATATATATATATATATATATATATATATATATATATATATATATATAAAATACACTGCCATTAACTGAATAACCTGCTTGCTTAATCTACATCAAGCTATCTCTCTGTCCACACCAACAACACTACATACAGCCACCGTGTAAGCAGCCTTATATAGTGTGGGGCATGGACTTAGTCCCCCTGAGCCATGATTGGCCAAAGGCACCCTGCCTTTGGCCAATTATGGCTCTCTTAGCAGGTGCGCTGTGATTGGCCAAAGCATGCAGGTCAGGTGCATGCTTTGGCCAATCATCATACAGCAATGCACTGCGATCTCAAATTTGCAGCGAACGCCCCATGATGTTCGCTCTTCGGCCACCGGGCAAACACCGGATGTTTGGGTCGAACTTATGTTAGACCCGAACATCAAGCTCATCCCTAGTAGAGTTGCACCGAAATTTCAGCGTCCGAAACATATCAGCTGAAAATTGTGTTCTTGGCATTTTGCCACCACAGTTTTGCCATTTGGCAGCGATTTGACCGCGATTTTGCCGCAATTTTACCACAATTTTATTATTCTTATGGTGTGTTTTTCATAGGTCATGTGACTCAAAAACTGCATCAAAAACGTAAAACAGGTGCGTTGTTGATGTTACAGTTATCGTACATAGTTACATAGTAGGTGAGGTTGAAAAAAGACACAAGTCCATCAAATCCAACCTATGTGTGTGATTATGTGTCAGTATTACATTACATATCCCTGTATATTGCGGTCATTCAGGTGATTATCTAATAGTTTCTTGAAGCTATCAATGCTCCCCGCTGAGACCACCACCTGTGGAAGGGAATTCCACATCCTTGCCGCTCTTACAGTAAAGAACCCTCTACGTAGTTTAAGGTTAAACCTCTTTTCTTCTAATTGTAATGAGTGGCCACGAGTCTTATTAAACTCTCTTCTGCGAAAAAGTTTTATCCCTATTGTGGGGTCACCAGTACAGTATTTGTAAATTGAAATCATATCCCCTCTCAAGCGTCTCTTCTCCAGAGAGAATAAGTTCAGTGCTCGCAACCTTTCCTCATAACTAAGATCCTCCAGACCCTTTATTAGCTTTGTTGCCCTTCTTTGTACTCGCTCCATTACCGGTACGTCCCTCCTGAGGACTGGTGCCCAGAACTGGACAGCATACCCCAGGTGCGGGCGGACCAGAGTCTTGTAGAGCGGGAGAATTATCGTTTTATCTCTGCAGTTGATCCCCCTTTTAATGCATGCCAATATTCTGTTTGCTTTATTAGCAGCAGCTTGGCATTGCATGCCATTGCTGAGCCTATCACCTACTAGGACCCCCAGGTCCTTTTCCATCCTAGATTCCCCCAGAGGTTCTCCCCCCAGTGTATAGATTACATTCATATTTTTGCCACCCAAATGCATTATTTTACATTTTTCTACATTGAACCTCATTTGCCATGTAGTCGCCCACCCCATTAATTTGTTCAGGTCTTTTTGCAAGATTTCCACATCCTGTGGAGAAGTTATTGCCCTGCTTAGCTTAGTATCGTCTGCAAATACAGAGATTGAACTGTTTATCCCATCCTCCAGGTCGTTTATGAACAAATTAAATAGGATTGGTCCCAGCACAGAACCCTGGGGAACCCCACTACCCACCCCTGACCATTCTGAGTACTCCCCATTTATCACCACCCTCTGAATACGCCCTTGTAGCCAGTTTTCAATCCATGTACTCACCCTATGGTCCATGCCAATGCACCTTATTTTGTACAGTAAACGTTTATGGGGAACTGTGTCAAATGCTTTTGCAAAATCCAGATACACCACGTCTACGGGCCTTCCTTTATCTAGATGGCAACTCACCTCCTCATAGAAGGTTAATAGATTGGTTTGGCAAGAACGATTCTTCATGAATCCATGCTGATTACTGCTAATGATATCATTCTTATTACTAAAATCTTGTATATAGTCCCTTATCATCCCCTCCAAGAGTTTACATACTATTGATGTTAGGCTAACTGGTCTGTAATTCCCAGGGATGTTTTTTGGGCCCTTTTTAAATATTGGTGCTACATTGGCTTTTCTCCAATCAGCTGGTACCATTCCAGTCAATAGACTGTCTGTAAAAATTAGGAACAACGGTCTGGCAATCACCTGACTGAGTTCCCTAAGTACCCTCGGATGCAAGCCATCTGGTCCCGGTGATTTATTAATGTTACGTTTCTCAAGTCTAATTTTAATTCCGTCCTCTGTTAACCATGTAGGTGCTTCCTGTGTTGTGTCATGAGGATAAACACTGCAGTTTTGGTTACTGAAGCCCCCCGATTCACTCGTGAAGACTGAGGAGAAGAATAAATTCAATACCTTTGCCATCTCCCCATCCTTTGTAACCAGATGTCCTTCCTCATTCTTTATGGGGCCAATATGGTCTGTCCTCCCTTTTTTACTGTTTACATACTTAAAGAATTTCTTGGGATTTTTTTTGCTCTCCTCCGCTATGTGTCTTTCATGTTCTATCTTAGCCATCCTAATTGCACCCTTACATTTCTTATTGCATTCTTTATAAATTCTGAATGCTGTGGATGATCCCTCAACCTTGTATTTTTTGAAGGCCTTCTCCTTTGCTTTTATATGCATTTTTACATTGGAGTTAAGCCATCCAGGATGTTTGTTCGCTCTTTTAAATTTATTACCCAATGGGATACATTGGCTAATGCCCTTATTTAATATGCTCTTAAAGCAAACCCATCTCTCCTCCGTATTCTTTGTTCCTAATATTTTATCCCAATTTATGCCTTTTAGCAAGGTTTGTAGTTTAGGGAAGTTGGCTCTTTTGAAATTCAGTGTCTTTGTGTTCCCTTCATGTCTCCTATTTGTGTGATTTATACTGAAACTAATTGACCTGTGATCGCTGTTACCTAAATTGCCCCGTATTTCCACATCTGTTATCAGGTCTGTATTGTTGGTAATCAGTAGATCTAGTAATGTTTTATTTCTAGTTGGTGCGTCTACCATCTGACCCATAAAATTGTCCTGCAAGACACTAAGGAACTGGCGAGCCTTAAATGAATGCGCGGTTCCCTCCGCCCAGTCTATGTCTGGATAATTAAAATCCCCCATTATGATAACACTTCCCATCCTTGCTGCTAATCCAATTTGTGATAGGAGATCCGTCTCCACTTCCTCCCTCAGGTTAGGGGGCCTATAGCATACTCCCAGTATTATTTTCCCCTTAGCTTCATCCCTTTGGAGCTCTACCCATAAAGATTCCACCTCCTCCCTAGCCCCCTCAGTGATGTCATCTCTCACATTCACTTGTACATTATTCTTGATATATAGGCATACCCCTCCCCCTTTTTTACCCTCTCTATCCTTGCGGTATAGGGTATACCCTTGAATGTTTGCCAGCCAATCAAGAGAGCTGTTGAACCAGGTCTCTGAAATTCCCACAAAATCCAAATCCTCCTTGTACAACAGTATCTCTAGTTCACCCATCTTGTCCGCCAGGCTCCTGGCATTGGTGAACATGCCACATAGTTTAGACCGGTCGCATATTGTCCTCGTATTGGGTGTTTCAAGATTGCAACTTGGACTTGCTACTATACTCACCTTGTGTTTTTGTGCTTTGGTTAACCTACCACTAATGCCCCCAATACTACCCTCTGGAATATCTTCCGCGCTGGCTATCACTGTCTTTGGACCCTCCCCCCCATCGCCTAGTTTAAAAACCCCTCTAACTTTTTGGCCATCATCATTCCCAGCAGATCTGCACCCTCCTCATTTAGGTGCAGTCCGTCCCTTCTATAGTACCGGTTACCGACTGAGAAGTCGACCCAGTCCTCCAGGAACCCAAACCCTTCCTTACTACACCAGCTCTTCAGCCACTTGTTTACTTCCCTAATCTCCCTCTGCCTCTCTGGTGTGGCTCGATGTACCGGTAGTATTCCTGAGAACACTACCTTGGAGGTCCTTTTCCTCAATTTAGCTCCTAAGTCCCTAAAATCGTTCTTTAGGACACTCCATCTGCCTCTGACTTTGTCATTGGTGCCAACGTGCACCATGACAGCCGGGTCTTCCCCAGCCCCTCCCAGTAATCTGTCCACAAGATCCGTGATGTGCCGAACCCGAGCGCCCGGTAGACAACATACTGTTCGGCGCTTCAGGTCTTGGTTACAGATTGCCCTCTCTGTCCTTCTAAGAATTGAGTCCCCTACCACCAGAATCTGTCTTTCCTTTCCCTTTGCTGCCCCCCCACTCTCACTGGAGGAGTTCTTCCCCTGGCAGCTAGGAGAGTCCCTCATCTCCAGCAGTGCTGGTCCCTGACTGGTTACACCAATGTCACTCAATGGAGCGTACTTATTGGGATGCTCCAGTCCTGGATCGGCCTCCCTGGCACTTCCCCCTCTACACCCATCTACTCTTTGCTAGTGCCTGCACCTCTTTGTCTCCACCCGCCTCTGTGCTGGCCCCTGCCGGCACCTGCCGTGTACGTTCCTGGCTCACCTTTAGTATGGAGGGACTTCTCAGTGCTGACAGTTGCTTCCCCAGATTCAGAACCTGGGCTTCCAGGGAAACAATGTGCTTACATTTTGCACAGCAGTATTCGCCCTCGATCGGATGATCAAGGAACGCATACATGCGGCAAGATGTACAAAGAGTCGCCTCTCCACACCCGCCGGGCATCGTACCTATTAAATTTGGTGAGGATTTGGGGATTTTACCCTGTCCAAATTACCTAACAACTAGCTTCCTGGCACTAATACTCAAGACAATACACAGGTACACGACAAAACAATACACAGGTACACAATACACAAGTACTAACAATCCACACACACTACTCAGACAACACTCAGATACTCACACTACACAGGTACTATGACCCCTGTTATAACCTCCTGTTTTAAACTCTTGTTTTTAACTCCCACTTAATCCAGCTCCACTTACACCAAGCTCCACAGCTTCAAACTGAGCACGCTCAGACTGAGTCCTACAACAAGTTAAATAGGCACCTGTGAGCAATTAACCACACCCCTTAATTGATAGACTGATGAAACAAGAAAAAAAAAAAAGCTATTTAAAAAGTGACAGCAAAAGGCAAATTAAAAACTAAAAGAAAAAGTCCCCAAAATGCAACCCAGCAAACACCAACAGACAGCAAACACACACCAACAGACAGCAACACACACCAACAGACAGCAAACACACACCAACAGACAGCAAACAAACACCAACAGACAGAAAACAAACACACTTTGTTTTCAAAGTATTTAAAATGGGAGGTGTGTTTTTGGTGTGTTTTTTTTAACTGATCAGAAATGCAGCAAGCAAGATTTTTAACACCACAAAGGAAACGCAAGGGACCAGTGTGAAGACATATACAAATCTTAAAGAGATGCATTTTTCTTGAGCTTTTTTTGCACTAAAGGTGAGACGATAATGGGCGACAATAAATTCATATTCATTTAAATTCATGATATTAATTAAAAAGTAAAAAATATAATACAATTATATACTGTATAAAAATATATACATATATATGTTTTTTAAAACTGTTATTTTCGATTTTGGTTTTGGCCAAGTGCATCCTGAATTTTTGGTTTCAGTTTTAGCACCAAAATTTACATTGGGTGCTCCTCTAGTTGTGTGCTAAGTGAAATAGCTGATATGGTCCAATCATGTTTTTATTTACGAAGAGAAGAATAGATTGATCGCACCCTTGAATCCAAAAGATGCTGTAGAGATTTCTTTATTGTCATGTGCCAGACAAAATTGCAATGATGATCAGTGATGAGCCGGGATTAGCGCCTTGGACCGGGTGTGTCCATTTTTACCTGAAGCAGTGTGTGCACCCTTGTTTTGTTTCATGTTTTTATTTACTCTGATCAGGTCAACAAGAGATCATTTTTATTGGTTGGTCTAGGTTTTTGCTATTTTTACTTTTTCAGTGCTTTTTACATCTCCTTTCTAAATATGTCTGATTTTTTTTTCAATTATTGAGCTAGTAAGAAAGCATAGAAAGTTTATGTGAACCCTTTTCTTGTAAAATAATCAGTTTACTTTAAAATAGAAATGAAAAGCAAAACATTTGTGTATATAATAATATTTTTTTCCCCTTTGTTTTATGTGGTCACATGACCTCTATTCTAAGCTGTATAAGGGGCTTAGAGAAGTGGGGTTAGAGAAACAACAGGACGCTAATCTTTAGTGAGTGGCTGTGCAACAGTGGCGTGTCAGCGCAAATCTTGGCCATTGGAGGACAGAAATACTGTGTTTTCAGCAGCTAGAAAACTGACCACGTTTGGATGGATGTGTTCTCATGTCTATTGTGGTCAGTTTGAAATAGGAAAGCAGGGTGACTGGCAGGATCATCAAGTATTTCACACAAAGGAAGCAAAGCAAAGAGAGCAGGATACTTTTCCATACAAGTACATGCTACAGAAGGCACATATCAGGAATATGAAATGCCGGGGTAACATATTATTTAATGTACTGTATGAAAACCTGGTTCTGTATCAGCACAACACAGTAGACCTGCTTGACTGCTTGTTCTTATCAGATGTTTGCTGTCAGACATATTTGTGCCCTTTGTTGGCTAAGAAGTTATATAATAAATAAAATCATGTACAGTATCTCACAAAAGTGAGTACACCCCTCAAATTTTTGTAAATATTTTATTATATCTTTTCATGTGACAACACTGAAGAAATGACACTTTGCTACAATGTAAAGTAGTGAGTGTACAGCTTGTATAACAGTGTAAATTTGCTGTCTCCTCAAAATAACTCAACACATTAACCATTAACCACAGCCCCAGACCATTTGGCAGCTCAATGACCGGAGGACTTTTTACAATTTGGCATTGCTCTGCTTTAACTGGTAATTGCGCGGTCATGCAATGTTGTACCCAAACAAAATTTGCGTCCTATTTTTTCCCACAAATAGAGCTTTTTTTAATGGTATTTGATTGCCTCTGCGATTATTATTTTTTGAGATATAAACAGAAAAAGACATAATTTTGAAAAAAAAATGATATTTTCTACTTTTTGTTATAAGAAAAAAACAATAAACTCAATTTTAGTCATACATTTAGGCCAAAATGTATTTAGCCACATGTCTTTGGTAAAAAGATGTCAATAAGCGTATACTTATTGGTTTGCGCAAAAGTTATAGCGTCTACAAACTATAGTACATTTTCTGGAATTTACGCAGCTTTTAGTTTATAACTGCCTCATCTCATTTCATGAGGTGCTAAAATGGCAGGGCAGTACAACCCCCCCCCCAAAATGACCCCATTTTGGAAAGTAGACACCTTAAGGAAATTGCTGAGAGGCATGTTGAGCCCATTGAATATTTTATTTTTTGTCCCAAGTGATTGAATAATGACAAAAAAAAAATTTTTTTTACAAAAAGTTGTCACTAAATGATATATTGCTCACACATGCCATGGTTATATGTGGAATTGCACCCCAAAATACATTTTGCTGCTTCTCCTGAGTAGGGGGATACCACATGTGTGGGACTTTTTGGGAGCCTAGTCGCGTACAGGGCCCGAAAACCACGCACCGCCTTCAGGCTTTCTAAAGGCGTAAATTTTTGATTTCACTCCTCACTACCTATCACAGTTTTGAAGACCATAAAATGCCAAGATGGCACAACCCCCCCCAAATGACCCCATTTTGGAAAGTAGACACCCCAAGCTATTTGCTGAGAGGCACGTTGAGTCCATGGAATATTTTATATTTTGCCACAAGTT
Organism: Aquarana catesbeiana; assembly: GCF_042186555.1. Classification (NCBI taxonomy): domain Eukaryota; kingdom Metazoa; phylum Chordata; class Amphibia; order Anura; family Ranidae; genus Aquarana; species Aquarana catesbeiana. The sequence continues at coordinate 201,955,927 of NC_133333.1, read as the reverse complement.
GCGGGAAAATGACAAACTTTTTTTTTTTTTGCACAAAGTTGTCACTAAATGATATATTGCTGAAACATGCCATGGGCATATGTGGAATTACACCCCAAAATACATTCTGCTGCTTCTCCTGAGTACAGAGATACCACATGTGTGGGACTTTTTGGGAGCCTAGCTGTGTACGGGGCCCTGAAAACCAATCACCTCCTTCATGATTTCTAAGGGCATAAATTTTTGATTTCACTCCTCACTACCTATCACAGTTTTGAAAGCCATAAAATACCAAGATAGTACAAACCCCCCCCAAATGACCCCACTTTGGAAAGTAGATACCCCAAGCTATTTGCTGAGAGGCATGGTAAGAATTTTGCAGCTCTCATTTGTTTTTGAAAATGAAGAAAGGAAAGAAAAATGTATTTTCTTTTCTTTTTTCAATTTTCAAAACTTTGTGACAAAAAGCGAGGTCTGCAAAATACTCACCATACCTCTCAGAAAATAGCTTGGGGTGTCTACTTTCCAAAATGGGGTCATTTGGGGGGGGGGGGGGGTTGTGCCATTCCATGGCCTCCGAAACTGTGATAGGCAGTGAGGAGTGAAATCAAAAATTTACACCCTTAGAAAGTCTGAAGGCGATTCTTGGATTTCAGGGGCCCTGTACGCGGCTAGGCTCCCAAAAAGTCTCACACATTTGGTATCCCCGTACTCAGAAGAATCAATAGAATGTATTTTGGGATGTCATTTCACATATGCCATTGGCATGTTTGAGCAATATATCATTTAGTGACAACTTGTGCAAAAGAAAAGATGTCTTTTTCCCACAACTTGTGTCAAAATATAAAATATGCCATGGACTCGACATGCCTCTCAGCAAATAGCTTGGGGTGTCTACTTTCCAAAATGGGGTCATTTGGGGGGTTTTGAACTGTCCTGGCATTTTATGCACAACATTTAGAAGCTTATGTCACACATCAACCACTCTTCTAACCACTTGAAGACAAAGCCCTTTCTGACACTTTTTGTTTACATGAAAAAATAATTTTTTTTTGCAAGAAAATTACTTTGAACCCCCAAACATTATATATTTTTTTTAAAGCAAAGGCCCTACAGATTAAAATGGTGGGTGTTTCATTTTTTTTTTTCACACAGTATTTGCGCAGCAATTTTTCAAACACATTTTTTGGGAAAAAACACACTTTTTTAATTTTAATGCACTAAAACACACTATATGTTTGATGAAATAAAAAAGATGATCTTAGGCCAAATACATGGATACCAGACACGACATGCTTTAAAATTGCGCACAAACGTGCAGCGGCGACAAACTACATACATTTTTAAAAGATTTTAAAGGCCTTTACAAGTTACCACTTTAGATTTACAGAGGAGGTCTACTGCTAAAATTACTGCCCTCGTTCTGACCTTCGCGGTGATACCTCACATGCATGGTGCAATTGCTGTTTACATTTGACGCCAGACCGGCGCTTGCATTCACCTTTGCGCGAGAGCAGGGGGGGACAGGGGTGCTTTTTTTTTTTTTTATTTTGCTATTTTATTTTTAAACTATTTCTTTCATTTTTTTTTTTAATCATTTTTATTGTTATCTCAGGGAATGTAAATATCCCCTATGATAGCAATAGGTAGTGACAGGTACTCTTTTTTGAAAAAAATGGAGTCTATTAGACCCTAGATCTATCCTCTGCCCTCAAAGCAACTGACCACACCAAGATCGGTGTGATGAAATGCTTTCCCAATTTCCCAATGGCGCTGTTTACATCCGGCTCAATCTAAGTCATGAAATGCTCGTAGCTTCCAGTTTCTTAGGCCATAGAGATAATTGGAGCTGTTCTGGTCTCTGATCAGCTCTATGGTCAGCTGGCGGAACCACTGGCTGCATTCTCAGGTTCCCTGTTGGGACAGGAGAGCCAGCGAAAACCATGGAAGACGGTGGGGGGGGAGGGCGACATTCCCTCCCACTGCTTGTAAAAGCAGTCTAGAGGCTAATTAGCCACTAGGATTGCTTTTACATGAAAGCTGACTGCTGGCTGAAAAGAATGATATCAAGATGATATCTAAACCCACAGGCATCATTCTGGTATAACCACTCAAAGTCCAGCAACATACCAGTACGTTGCTGGTCCTTGTTGGGCATATATTGTAATTTTTTTTTCATGCAGCCTGTGGGCTGAACGAAAAAAGAGATTGATCGGTGGGTATGCCCACCATTAGAATACCTCCCTTCATACACCCACTTCTAATGATGGGCATACATGCACCATTTTGTTTTTAACTGTGGTGGTTAAATCACCTCCTACAGCGCTGGAGTCACAGCTTTATGTATCGTGGGAGCAAACGCTGTTGCTGTCAAGATAAATAAATCCGCGCTGCAACTGAATGGCGTACCTGCTAAGCAAATGATGGTTAACAATAAAACAAAGTAACATTACAGTATAACAGTAAGACATACCTAAAATATATATATATATATATGCCGAAGCATGGAGACATCCGCCCCAAAAGGTAGGAGCAAATCCCTCCTCCACCCCTACTGCCCCCATGTTTTGGCATATATGCTCTTTTTTTAACTGTGGTGGTGAAATCACCTCCTACAGCGCTGGAGTCACATCTTTATGTATCGTGGGAGCAAACGCTGTTGCTGTCAAGATAATTAAATCCGCGCTGCAGCTGAATGACGTACCTGCTAAGCAAATGATGGTTAACAATAAAACAAACATTACAGTATAACATACCATACCTGCAAAGCAAATACAATAAAACATAGTAAAAATAAAACAGAGAGAACGATAGATATAGTACAATAGTGAGCGAACAGTAGAGCGGACAGTAGAGAGTGAACATAAGAGAGAGAACAATAGAGAGAGAGAGAAGAAAAATACAACCACAACTATTTTTGGCTTTTTTATTTTTTATTTTTTTGTGTTTTTGTGTGTGTTTTTTTTTTTTTTTTCACTTTTTTTCACTTTAATAAAAACTGTAAAAAAAACTATAAATTGAACGTTGCAGATTAGGGTCTCTCAAAATGTGATGGCCATCACATTTTTCGAGACCCCGAGACCTTGTGTATGTGTGCCTATGACTGTGTGGTGCTGTACCCTATGCTAAAACTCAAGTAGTGTGTGATAGCTTTCGAAACAGTCATCAATTCAAAGACCAGGTTGGTCAGGACAGGAGGGACAATAAAAGCGGGTGTTATGCCTAAATCCGACACAACATCTTCTTTGGGGTGTTCTTTGGGTAGGGGTACCAGAGAGGACATGCGCAAAATGCCTCTCATGCAGCCGGCTTACTGCATTTGCATTGGGAAGTTGGGCCAGAGCACCGTCTGGAAACAGAAGGGCTCTGATGATCTTTTCCTGGAATTTAAGGAAGGATCCTGTTCGTCCTGAAGCTCTGTATAGCACATAAGCGTTCAGCAAAGCCAATTGAAATAAGTATACAGACACTTTTTATACCAGCGTCTGGCCTTACGGGCAATTAGGTATGGTGCCAACAACTGGTCATTGAGGTCCACCCCTCCCATATTGAGGTTATAATCGTGGACACAGAGGGGTTTCTCCACAACACCAGTCGCCTTAGAAATTTGGACTGTCGTGTCTGCGTGAAGGGAGGAAAGAACAAAAACATTCTTATTATCCCTCCACTTCACAGCGAGCAAATTATTACATCTCAAGCAGGCTCTCTCCCCCAGCCTAAGACGGGAATCTACAAGCCGCTAGGGAAAGCCCTGGTGATTAGATCGCACGGTGCCACATGTGCCAATTTGATGATCAAACAAGTGACTAAAAAGTGGCACGCTTGTGTATTAATTGTCCAACAAGTGGTAACCCTTTCTGAATAAGGGTGACATCAAGTCCCACACAATGTCACCAGCGCTCCCTATGTAGTCAGGGCAGTTCTCCGGCTCTACAGAACTATCTATTCCCTCGTAAACCATAAAACTACATGGGTTACAGAGAGAAGGGGGTTGGGGTATAGGTACCCCTGGGACTTTTATGGTGCTTTTCAAAATTTAAATGGATCGATATAGAAAAAAAAATCAAAAAAGAGATTAACACTGTATGCAAAATGCCAAACTGACTGTAAGTAATCTTTTGATTCAAAATCTTTAATAGTTTAAGAATATTACAAAACACCATCTAAAAACAAGCACAATTTTACAATCACGGTCAATCAGTGAAAAATTAATGTTTTAAAAATAGAGACCACTTTGCGATACCAATCTCAACATGTTTCGCTCAACACATGAGCTTCATCAGGAGTTTTTTGGTACAGGTGTGGCATACTATAGGTAAAAAAGAAAGAGAAAGAAACAAAATACAAATCAGATGCTTACAAAACATTTAAAGATGTAGTTTCAGAACAAAAAAATACATTAAGTAATACAAATGGTATATATATATTTGCATACAAACAATGGATGTGTTATATGAAACTCTCAAATTTCTACAGGTCTATGATAATGATAATCTAAACATGGTGAACAGATAATTATGATCATTATATGATGTGTACTTTAGTTTCCAGGCCCACAAAAACAAGATACAGTAATGTGGACATGGGAAAGACATAAAACATAAGGGGTGGGATTTGCTTACCAAGCCCAAATAGGTTTGAAGATGAATAGTAGACAACTAGATTATAAATGTATATAAAGTTCCGTGGCTCAAAATACCAATCAATTGCATGCGTCTCACCCGCCTAGGACCTCCCAAAACCGTTTTTTGGTCCACAGAGGGGCCCAAGTGTAGAGTAACTGAAAATTAGATATTGAAAAGAACAAAAATAATGAATTGTTTCTACATAGTCTACTGCGGGGTAAAGAGGGCAGTTATTATAGGAGCTGAGAAGTTTGAAAATTACCTTATAGGTTGAATCAAGGAGTGAATGTTCAGGGCTAAAATAGCCGTATAAACAAAAACATAAGGGAGAGCAACGCTCCGGTTTCACCACAAGGTGGCACTCCAAGTTGACAACCCCTATGAGTCAGACCAAGAGATCCACATATAGACACTGCCCCAATGAACTACAAAAAACAATACAATAAAACAACCCATTACTATAAGGAGCTTTTTTAGCAGTATCATTGGTTCGGTCATCAACAGGAGATGACCCTCCACTGATGATCAACTTCGCTTACCTGAGAGGTGGGGTGGATGCGTACGGAAGGGGAGAGCGGCATATACCTCCCCTTGCAGCCTCAGAGCCACTGTCAGGAGATAGCGGCTATTAAGCCGTACTATATAGGTCCCTCCATCCCGGTGGCGTCTGACGTCACCACCGGGATGCGGACGCATCGTGAGGCCCTCCCTCAGGTCGCCTGTGACCAATGGACAGTAAGGGGGCGAAGCCGGATACCATCCAGGTTCCGCCCCTCCTAGTCGGACGTACGTGCTTCAGGCACTCATAGCTCCGACAGTGTAGGTGGGCGCATGCGCAGGCCGGGAGCAAACGATGTTAGAGCCCAGCCATCGCGCAGGCGCACTGCAGACGAGGCATAGAGGAAAAGATAATGAACGGCAACAAATTTCAAGTGTCAATCATTGCCTGTCAGGGGCAGGGCAGAAGACAGACAAATCATTGAATGCGTATCAGCCATATTGACTAAGGAAGAAGGAATGGGAAAGAAAATTATATGCACATAGAAAGAGATATTGAAAAGTGGTAAATGTTTCAAAAATACTGAGCAGTTTCCCAAACCTAATAATACTGTGTTCCAACGATTTATAATATGGAATTAATGCCACTGAGAATACAGATGCCATGACTTACAGGATTAATTTAAAAGATAGGATAAAAGATAGAAATTAAATAAAATATATTTAAATAGACAGACTAACTAGGGATAACTTGCTGGTTTGGCCACAGGACCCATGTACCTTGAAAGGAAGTTTGATACCTCTAGGGCCCCCAGGGGGGGGGTGATTGATTATTCACTCCAAACCCTAAGTGCCCGTGGCGTCCGTGCGGACCAAAGCAAAAAAGGGGGAAAAGAGAGGGCCTCAAATGGCGGGAGAGACAGCAATCATTTACATAGTTTTGTCAAAAAACTGAATTTGTTTTAAGAAAATAATAAATTTATATTGGCTTGGGAAGAAAACCCCACTATATATGAAAACAACCAGGAAATAACCACATAGAAAGGACAAAGAATACACAATATATACAAAAAATGTATACTAGAATTGTGTATCATGAAATCTTAACAAGTCTAGATGGAATAAATAAAGGCAGATACATCTGGTGGACTAAAGGAATGGTTTGAAACTGAACGCATCATTGAGGCCTGGAGGTTTTAGGGCGGACAAAGTGTATATCCAACGGGTCTCACGTTGCAAGAGTATCTTATCATAGTCATCCCCCACGCTCCCCTGGGGGGACATGTTCCAACGCAAAAAAATGCATTTTATTACTGTCAAAATTATGGTGCAGGCCCATGTGTCGGCTAATAGGCGTCTCCATTTTCTTTTTTAGAACCAGGGATACATGGTCCCTGATCCTGCAGAAAAAGGGGCGCTTGGTTTTGCCTATATAAAATCCTTGGCATTCACACATCATAATGTATACAATCCCAATGGATTGACAAGTGACGGAGAATCTTGGTTTAAAGTGGCGGCCATTGGGGAGTATAATGCCTCTCGCAGAGTGAATAAATCTACAAAAGGGGCATTTGTGGCAGGGTCTACACCCCTTTCGGGATTCTGTTGTTGATTGTGCACCGGTATCATAATGGCTATGTACCAAAGTATCCCTCAGAGATCTAGATCGCCTAAATGTGATCTCCGGGTAGGATTTTAAATGCTTAGATACTTTTTCATCTCCCATTAAGAGATACCAGTGTTTTTGAATGATCTCACGTACTTGCTTTTGTTGGCCTGAAAATCTGGTGATTAGTCTGACACTAGAATCTGCCTTGTTCGGTCTAGCTTGATGTATAAGTAGGGATCTCTTTTGGTTCTTGGCTTTTAGATAGGCCTTTTTCAAACACTTTTTGCTATAGCCTCGTTGGCTCAAACGAGACTGCAATAATTTCGCTTGGTACTCAAAATCTGATTCAGTGCTGCAATTGCATCTTATCCTGAGATATTGCCCATAAGGTAAATTGTTGATAAGGGGGGCGGGATGTGAGCTTGTGGCATGTAGTACCGAATTACCCACCGAGGGTTTTCGGTACAGGGTGGTTCCAATGTTGCCTTCATCGTCTACTAGTACTTGAACGTCTAGAAAGGTCAACTGATGTTGGCTCATTTCAAACGTGAATTTCAGATTATATTTGTTGACCTTCAGGCTCTCGAGGAAGGCAAGAAGATTAGGTTTACTACCCTGCCAGATAAAGAAAATGTCGTCGATGAATCGCTTCCATATCAGGACATGCTCAAAAAATGCCTGCATATCCTCACTGAAGAATAATTCACGCTCCCACCCCCCCAGATACAGGTTGGCATAGGCTGGGGCACATTTCGTCCCCATAGCCACTCCCTGTATCTGGAGGTAGTGGGAGCCCCCGAACAAAAAAACGTTATTGGACAAAATGAAAAACAAGAGATCCAAGATGAATTGGTTATACACCACCGAGGCATCCGGATCTTCAGATAGGAAGCCCCCCACAACTTCCACCCCCAATTCATGAGGGATAGAGTTGTAGAGGGCTTCTACATCCAGAGCCACTAGCCAAGAACCAGGAGGTATGGCGACACCATCCAGCACACGGAGGAGGTCCCCCGTGTCCTGAAGGTAGGACGTCAGACCCTCCACATGGGGCCTCAGAAAGTCATCCACCAGTTTACTTGCCATCTCCGTAAGGGACCCATTACCCGATACAATGGGTCTGCCTGGAGGCATTGTGGGGTTTTTGTGTATTTTTGGGAGTGCAAACAAAGTTGGAGTCCGTGGCGCGCTTACATTAAGAAATTCATAAGTGTTTTTCGTTATTAGACCTTTGTGATAAGCTGAACCTATCAAATGCTTATATCTGGTGGTTATAAGGGCAAGATGGCTGGGGGAGACTCTCCGGTACCAATGACTGTTCTTGACTATGGCCACAACCATGGCTTCATAGTGGATTTTGTCCATAATGACCAGATTGCCTCCCTTATTAGAAGGTTTGATCACTATGTCCTTGTTATTTTGTAGAAGTTTGAGGGCCTCTAATTGGGAGGCAGTTAAGTTGGATCTAGATATATCCTTCCATTTATTTTGGGAGATTTCATTGGTAACCTGTCTGGTGAACGCCCACACATTGGGGTTACCCTGAAGGGTCGGGAAAGTTCGAGATTTGGGCTTGTATTCCCTAGGTCTAGATGGGAGACATGGCAAGAAGGTAGGTGGGGAGGATGGAGGTGGGGGAGGGGGGGGTCCGTGTTGGCCAGGAGAGAGTCTGCCTCCAATAGATCACTCTCCTCCAGACCACCCTCATCCCACAGCTCCATCAACTCCTCTAGAGCTTTAATATCTGCAATGGTCATATCATGCCAAGCAGGGTCCCCAAGAGACTGGTCATTTGAGAATGAATCAGGCTTGTCAAATATTATTTTAAACATCAACCTTCTAGAAAAAAGATTGATATCTTTAATCAATTCAAATTGGTCGACCCTCTGCGTAGGGCAGAAGGTCAAACCTAATTTGAGAACTGATATTTGTTCAGCTGAAAGAGTATGGGAAGATAGATTTATCACTTCGAAGTTGTCCGCGGCCCTTTCGTCGATGTCTCTAGAGGCCCTGCTTTCTTGGAGTCCGTCACTGGTTGAGAAAATATCGGTGCTGGACGAAAATCCGAATGTGTAGGTGCAGAATTAATGTTACTTACTTGTAGCTTGGGAGACAAGGGAAGAGAGGGAGTGTTCGCAGAAGGGGTGCTCATATACGTTTCCGGGTGACTCGGTGCGTAAGTGGACGAACCTTTGGCTGAATTGGCTCGTGTAACCATTGGGGCCTTTGCGTGTGGAGTGCGCCTTACTGTGCCCGTATTGGTATGGTCCTTTGCGCCCTTTGTTGTCTCCTGACTGTTGGAGCTTCTGGTACTCTGTGCCTGAGAGGAGGAAGCAGAAGAGATGGATGAGTCTGATTCATTGGGTTCACCCCCTTGTTGTTTAAAGCTACGTGTTTGGTAAGTACGTCTCTTCGCTTTGCTATTTCTTTGCCCCCAATGGTAGGCTTGATTATTGTCATAGGCAAGCTTGTCCCTTACAAATTTTTTCTCCTTAGTTTTTAGAATCTCAGTGACATACCCTTCTAGGTCTGTTTTTAGGGTGCCCTCTCGCGTGGGGAAAAGGTCATTGGTGGTGATAGCTTGATTCTCACCATATAATTTTTCAATCTCTCTATCTACCAAACTGAGTTCCTTGGAGTATTCTCCGCAGAGAAGTTCCATCATTTTAAATGAACAGGCCTGTAGGTTTTCTTCCCATTCTTTCCGAAAGTCTATATCTACATTGCCACTGGAGGGAAAGATCTGAATTCTAAGCCCCCACGGAACTATGCGGTCCTCAATATATTTGAGAAAGTACCATTTGTTCCAGAAGACTCGGGATTTCTTCTCGAGCATCCTCTGGAGTCTCGAGAAAAAACGGTCCATGGTTAGGCCACCCATAGAGGCGTTTTGAGACCTATGAATGTGATTCATAAGGCCATCAAAAGCACTCCCACAGTAATTGGTCATTGTTCCCTTGGGCTGATCAAATGTAACCTACCAGATGTGTAGATGTGCAGGCCTATGTAAATGCAAAAAGGGTATCCAAAGAAGTATCCTAATCGCAAAGCATAGATACACAATACATATAGATATCTATATTAACACAAAACAGGGGATATTATATGGTTTTCCAAGTTGCAAATCATAATATAGAGGTAAGACTAATATAGTGCCCTAATGGCAAAAAATGTTCAATAAAAACAGAGTGATAATTGGGGACTGTCGATGGCCTCAAGCGATGGTGGGTGGATAACACCCCAAAGAATACAAGAAATATTGTTAGAGGGCAGGGACAGTTAACCCTTAGCACCGCATCCCTATTAAATAGGTTACAGAGAGAAGGGGGTTGGGGTATAGGTACCCCTGGGACTTCTATGGTGCTTTTCAAAATTTAAATGGATCGATATAGAAAAAAAAATCAAAAAAGAGATTAACACTGTATGCAAAATGCCAAACTGACTGTAAGTAATCTTTTGATTCAAAATCTTTAATAGTTTAAGAATATTACAAAACACCATCTAAAAACAAGCACAATTTTACAATCACGGTCAATCAGTGAAAAATTAATGTTTTAAAAATAGAGACCACTTTGCGATACCAATCTCAACATGTTTCGCTCAACACATGAGCTTCATCAGGAGTTTTTTGGTACAGGTGTGGCATACTATAGGTAAAAAAGAAAGAGAAAGAAACAAAATACAAATCAGATGCTTACAAAACATTTAAAGATGTAGTTTCTTTTTTCCCCCTTTTTTGCTTTGGTCCGCACGGACGCCACGGGCACTTAGGGTTTGGAGTGAATAATCAATCACCCCCCCCCTGGGGGCCCTAGAGGTATCAAACTTCCTTTCAAGGTACATGGGTCCTGTGGCCAAACCAGCAAGTTATCCCTAGTTAGTCTGTCTATTTAAATATATTTTATTTAATTTCTATCTTTGATCCTATCTTTTAAATTAATCCTGTAAGTCATGGCATCTGTATTCTCAGTGGCATTAATTCCATATTATAAATCGTTGGAACACAGTATTATTAGGTTTGGGAAACTGCTCAGTATTTTTGAAACATTTACCACTTTTCAATATCTCTTTCTATGTGCATATAATTTTCTTTCCCATTCCTTCTTCCTTAGTCAATATGGCTGATACGCATTCAATGATTTGTCTGTCTTCTGCCCTGCCCCTGACAGGCAATGATTGACACTTGAAATTTGTTGCCGTTCATTATCTTTTCCTCTATGCCTCGTCTGCAGTGCGCCTGCGCGATGGCTGGGCTCTAACATCGTTTGCTCCCGGCCTGCGCATGCGCCCACCTACACTGTCGGAGCTATGAGTGCCTGAAGCACGTACGTCCGACTAGGAGGGGCGGAACCTGGATGGTATCCGGCTTCGCCCCCTTACTGTCCATTGGTCACAGGCGACCTGAGGGAGGGCCTCACGATGCGTCCGCATCCCGGTGGTGACGTCAGACGCCACCGGGATGGAGGGACCTATATAGTACGGCTTAATAGCCGCTATCTCCTGACAGTGGCTCTGAGGCTGCAAGGGGAGGTATATGCCGCTCTCCCCTTCCGTATGCATCCACCCCACCTCTCAGGTAAGCAAAGCTGATCATCAGTGGAGAATCATCTCCTGTTGATGACCGAACCAATGATACTGCTAAAAAAGCTCCTTATAGTAATGGGCTGTTTTATTGTATTGTTTTTTGTAGTTCATTGGGGCAGTGTCTATACGTGGATCTCTTGGTCTGACTCATAGGGGTTGTCAACTTGGAGTGCCACCTTGTGGTGAAACCGGAGCGTTGCTCTCCCTTATGTTTTTGTTTATACGGCTATTTTAGCCCTGAACATTCACTCCTTGATTCAACCTATAAGGTAATTTTCAAACTTCTCAGCTCCTATAATAACTGCCCTCTTTACCCCGCAGTAGACTATGTAGAAACAATTCATTATTTTTGTTCTTTTCAATATCTAATTTTCAGTTACTCTACACTTGGGCCCCTCTGTGGACCAAAAAACGGTTTTGGGAGGTCCTAGGCGGGTGAGACGCATGCAATTGATTGGTATTTTGAGCCACGGAACTTTATATACATTTATAATCTAGTTGTCTACTATTCATCTTCAAACCTATTTGGGCTTGGTAAGCAAATCTCACCCCTTATGTTTTATGTCTTTCCCATGTCCACATTACTGTATCTTGTTTTTGTGGGCCTGGAAACTAAAGTACACATCATATAATGATCATAATTATCTGTTCACCATGTTTAGATTATCATTATCATAGACCTGTAGAAATTTGAGAGTTTCATATAACACATCCATTGTTTGTATGCAAATATATATATACCATTTGTATTACTTAATGTATTTTTTTGTTCTGAAACTACATCTTTAAATGTTTTGTAAGCATCTGATTTGTATTTTGTTTCTTTCTCTTTCTTTTTTACCTATAGTATGCCACACCTGTACCAAAAAACTCCTGATGAAGCTCATGTGTTGAGCGAAACATGTTGAGATTGGTATCGCAAAGTGGTCTCTATTTTTAAAACATTAATTTTTCACTGATTGACCGTGATTGTAAAATTGTGCTTGTTTTTAGATGGTGTTTTGTAATATTCTTAAACTATTAAAGATTTTGAATCAAAAGATTACTTACAGTCAGTTTGGCATTTTGCATACAGTGTTAATCTCTTTTTTGATTTTTTTTTCTATATCGATCCATTTAAATTTTGAAAAGCACCATAAAAGTCCCAGTGGTACCTATACCCCAACCCCCTTCTCTCTGTAACCTATTTAATAGGGATGCGGTGCTAAGGGTTAACTGTCCCTGCCCTCTAACAATATTTCATAAAACTACATGTATAGCCTGTGGCCCTGTCACAGAGCTTATACATCTTGACCCCGTATCTGGCACGCTTGCTGGGAAGATACTGTTTGAATGACAAGCAGCCAGAAAACTTAATCAGGGACTCATCAATGCAGACAACTTGATGGGGAGTAAACAAAGCTGCAAAACGTTGGTTGAAGTGGTTTAAACTGGGCCGAATTTTGTAGAGCCGATCAAATTCAGGGTCACCCCGAGGATGACAGTGTTCATTGTTGTTGAAATGCATGAACCGCAAAAGATCTGCTTGTATCGTGTCCTGGTCATGGAGGCAGAGAACACGGCATATGGTGAATTGTGTCAGTGGACCAATATGACCGCAATTTTTAGTTACGCCCATGAGGAGGGATAGGCCAAAAAAGGTCTTAAATTTGGAGACTGTAATTGGTCTCTAATCTCTGGCAAGGGTCAGCTGGGGATTAGCGGCGATGAGTTGACCAGAATACAAATTGCTTTGGTCCACAATAGATCTATAGAGATCTTCAGTGAAAAACAGCGAATAAAAATCAAGTGACCTAAAGTCAACTGTTTCCACCTGAATTCCGGGTTGGCCAGTGAATGGGGGAAGTACGGGTGCTACAGAAGTGGTGGGCTCCCAATTAGGATTGACAAATGCAGCAGGAAGGGCACTATGGGCTCGACGGCCCTGTGTTTGTCTTCTTCTTGGTGGCTGCGGGACACTACTTGTGCTTGCCATCTCGCCAGCTTGAACTGCACTTATGGGACTCGCCATGTCACCAAGTGTTACTGCAGTGCTGGATGTACGACCAGGATGTACTAGGCCGCTGGTGCTTGCCAGTTCACCAGAAGGAATAGCAGCGCTAGTACTGGCTCTCTGCTCCACACGAGGGACCTGCGGTTCTTGCACCTCACTGACAGCAGAAGAAGATCGGGGTCTGGTATGCCTGACCTTGGCTGGGACCACAACTCCATAGTCAGAGCTATCTGTCAGGGTGCCGCTGCTGTCTACAGGTTCGTATCCTGAGCCTGAATCTGACAGATGAGTCTCCCTCTTCACTATCTGTCATGCTCAGAAACGTGTAGGCCTCTTCACTACTGTACCTTCGATTTAAATTTACTGGTACAGTAGTGAGACTCACAGGTAAAAAAGCTCCTGACTGTTAGCGACTGATTCAGATGCTACCAAAAAAAACTGTTAGCATTCGCAGGGATCAGGCCTGACTTTGCGAACGCTGCAGTTATGTGTGTTGTGTTTTGTAAGTGACAGTGATCGATCGATACTGTACTTGGGTGGGCTGGGCTGAGGGGCTAAACGCAGGTGCTAGCAGGTATCTGGGCTGATCACACTAACACTGCGTTTTTGGGAACCCTAAACTGTTGGGGACGCTAGTATAGATCTGATCAGATATCGATCCGTTCAGACACTATACAGTGTTACTAAGGGAGGCGTGCATTGGTGTTAGCGGTACTGGCATTAATCTGACGCTGCTTGGGGCGATGCAGACCCTATCTGACGCTAAAACCTAACTTTGATCACGCGCCGGGTAATTAGGGGGTTAAACCTTTATTGGGTATAATATGGCGGGTGCTCTGATGCTATAAAAAAAATCTAGCTAAACTGCGTCACCCGTGACACTTATACTGTGATCACAGGTGACACGGGGTAATCAAGGGGTTAAACCTTTATTGGGGGGGTTAGGGGGGGTCCCTAAACCTATCTGGGCCTAATACTAATTACCCTAACACTGATTAGTTTCACTAATGACACTAGTACAGCGATCAAAAAAAAAATCTGATTGCTGTACTGGGTAGCACAGTGACAGGTGGTGAAGGGGTTAATTGGGGGGGGGTGATTGGGGGGTGATCAGGGGGTGAATTGTGTGCCTATGTGACCTGGTGTCAGTGTAGTGTTAGTGCACTTACTTGGATGTCTTCTCTCCTCTCGGTCTGGAACGAAAAGACTGACACGAGGAGAGATGACATCACTTCCCCTGTCAGTGTTTACAGTTACACAGACAGGGGAAGGATATCATTCGTCAGGACCGATCACCAGGTCCAGGCCAGATTTCATTGGCCTTGGCCTGGGAATTGATCAGTTCCTGATCGAATCCCACGCTGGCCGCGCACCCGCCGTACAATGACGGCGCCTGCCTGTGCCATTCTGCTGCAGTATAACTGCGGCGGACGGTCGGCAAGCAGTTAATGTCTAAACCGGACAGAAGGTGGAGGGGCACAAGCCTCTAACATCCAACAGCTCCGTGATGTCATCATAGAGGAGTGGAAGAGGACTTCAGTGGCAACTTGTGAAGCTCTGGTGAACAATAATGGTGGCATTGGATGCAGGCTAAAGGAAGGGCTGACATGACAGGGCAGCTGAGAAAACCGGCAAGGATAGGGGTTAAAATTAGGGGAGTATACAAGCTAGAGGAAGGGGGGTGGCCAGGTTAGTGTTCCCGGAGGGGGTAGGAAGAGCTAATGTCCTGGGCTCAGTCTCTTGCCACCGGAAGCAGAAGCGGCTGCGTGTCTTCCCTCTCCTCTCAAGCATGGCAAGCATGGAAGATTTTTTACAACAACTACAGGCTGCAGCTGCTTCTCATGGCCCTGCATGGCTCCACAGGCAGATCGCCGCGATTGAGGAGGACACCCAGGTGGCAGGTACATGAGGGGCACAGCGCGCTCAGAGGTCTCGGCCTCCGGAACGCTTTTCACCCCCCTCCTCACCCCGAGCTCAGCGCCATTTTGGGAGCCCACGCACTGTGGACACTCCGGGCTCACCGGCTCTGCCGTCCACTCCAGCAGCCGGTGCTAGCACCGGGAGGAATCCCCAATGCTGGCGGTGACCGTAGTGCGGCTTCTCTGCCGGTCCCACCGGCTCGCCGCGGGAGACAGGAGCGTACGGCCGGCTCCCCTGGGGTGGCCCCTAAAAGGGAGTTGGCTCAGCGAGGGAGAGGTCGCAATGCGGGGACCGGTCAGTCTGTATGAACGATCGGTGTCCCCACTTCCACCCAACAGGAGGGTTGGTCCCTCAGGTCCGGGGGGGTGGAGCCAGTCAGGTACCCATCCAACATGGCGGCTGTCCCCGCCAGGAGAAGTGCAGGAGGCACAGAAGCGAGGTGCGGCTCGGGGGCCGGGACCAGCACTTCCAGACCCGTAGCTGTGGCCTTGTCAGTGGCGGGTTCCGGTTGCAGCGAGCCAGCAAGATGCGACTTTTCCCCGGTCAGAGGGGGAGTTGTCTAGCTCCGATGACGATAGGCCGGTTCGGGCAGCAGCGGTGGATGCCAGATGCGGCTGTGGGACCCCTTCCTGTGCAGCCTGATGAGTCCAATACTAACACTTTATCTTCCTTACAGGTAGTTTTGGGTAGTTTGTTGTTTGGTTTAGGGACAAGTAGCAGCGGGGGCAGGGTACATCCCCTCCCCCACCGGTAGTGCCGAGCGCACATCCTCCTCAGGCAGTAGCCCAAGGGGCTGCAGCGTCAGGAGCCGGGTCCGAGTTGCAACATCTCTTGTCAGGTTTACGCTCGCTGGTCCAACGTTTTGAGGTGGGTTTAGTTGCCCCTTCTCCTGTGGTGGGATGGGTGCCGAGTCTGGCAGGGACAGCTCCTCTGTCCGCTGGGGGGTTCCAGTGCCAGGGACGAGCAGGGGTTCGTCTACAGTGGGGGGAAAGGGGCCAGGGGTTCAATCGGGGTCGGTTGTTGCTGACAAACCAGAGGCGGGTAAGGAATCCAGTAAGGCAGTTGACACTGTACGTTTGGCGGACGCTGCCAAATGTGAAGTGTATGTTTGCTTTGAGGGCCCTTTGGGGGCTCATCTCAAGCCGGAAGTGCGGGAAAGCATATGGAAAGGTGAATACGTGGAGATTTTTTCCTTGCTGCCGCTTGAGAAATTTAATTTGGACAGGGTGAAGCCGGACAAGTCCAAGAAAGAGGAGGAAGAGAAACGTAGGTATCGCCTTATTCCCCGATTCTTCGCCAATTGGCTCCAGGCGTTTGCTATATTAGCAAGTGTGATTGGTGAGAAACAGCCCAAGTGCTGCTCGGCACTTTTTTGCTACCTGGTTGCAATTGGCGAACGGGTTTATGGGGGGCAGGCTTGGCTCTGATATGACAAATAGAGGAAAGCGGTTCACCCATCCTTACGCTAGGACCACAAGGATATTTGCCTGTGGATGAAGCTGATGTCTGTGGCACGGCCTCCTCCTCCGTTATTTCCAGGCAGGGTCGGAGGTGCAGATGCCCAGGGACAGCCGACCCCGAAACTTAAAGGGGTGTGTTGGCAATTTAATGAGGGGGCGTGTAAGTTTGGAAATGGTTGCCGTTTCAAACATGAATGCTCCGGCTGTGGGGGTGGTCACATGCTGTCCCAATGTTTTAAGAGAGGTAAGGGAAGGCCCGGGGATTCTTCAGGAAAGAGGGAGCATGAGGATGCGTCCCTTTCTAAATAGATATCCAGATCGAGTGGCTGGCCGGTTGTTGGAGTTGGGTTTTTCAGAAGGGTTTTGTATTCCATGTTCGTTGCAAAGCATTCCTCCTGTGGCCGGGAATTTGCAGTCAGCTTTTGAACACCCTGGGGTGGTCGCCGAGAAGCTAGCCAAAGATGTAGCGTTGGGCCGTATGTGCGGCCCTTTCCCATCCCTCCCTAGGGCAGACCTGGTGGTTTCGCCCTTGGGGGTGGTACCCAAGAAGGAACCGGGAAAATTTCTATTGATTCACCACTTGTCTTTTCCGAAGGGGGGGTCGGTTAACGATGCCATTGATCCTGACGCATGTTCGGTATCATATACACCGTTTGACCCGGCAGTCAGTTGGGTACAACATTACGGCCGTGGGGCCCTCATGGCAAAGACTGATGCTGAGGCGGCTTTCAGTTGCTTCTGGTTTACCCGGACAGTTTTTACCTTTTGTGGTGCCAGTGGAGGGAGGAATATTATGTAGACCGGTGCTTGCCAATGGGCTGTTCTATCTCATGCTCACTGTTTGAGATGTTCAGTTAATTCGTGGAATGGGTGGTACGTGATGTGTCGGGAGTCAATTCCATCATACATTACCTCGACGATTTTTTGTGTGTAGGCCCCCTTTGTCCAAGGTGTGTGGGAATTTGCTGGCTACACTTCAGTATATCTCGGAGCGTTTTGGCATACCATTGGCACCAGAAAAAACGGTTGGTCAGGTGACTGAACTCAGTTTCCTAGGTATCATAATTGATTCACGGGCCATGAATCAACCTTATGCTAAGGTTTGGCAGGAATGGTGTGGGTTGCTGGGATGGGTGGACGGTGGAGCTGGAGAAGGGAGAGTTACAGCCTTGTTGTACTTCATTGGGCTGAATTATGAGAAAGGAGTGTCTGCCTCTGCTATGGATCGCAAAATGGGTGGGTTAGCATTCTGGTTTAAAATAATGGGGGAGGGGGGTGCCACAAGAGAGTTCATGGTTAGGCAGGCATTGAAGGGGTATAGGAGAGGGGCCAAAAGAAGAGACAGCAGACGCCCAGTCACTTTGTCAATACTGGAGCAGTTGCTTGTAGAGGTGAGTAGCGTGTGTAATACTGGCTATGAAGCCATTTTGTTTAAAGTTGCATTCATTTTTATTAATTTTGGCTTTTTATGGGGCGTTCCGGTTAGGTGAGCTGGTTAGCCCTTCAAGGAATGCAAAAGGGGGTATTTAGTTTAGAGATGTTCAATGTGGTAGTGCATCTGTAGCTCTTTTCCTTCGCAGGTCCAAAAAAGACCAGGTGGGCAAGGGTAAGTATGTGCATGTTTGTGGTATCCCTGGTGGGGTGTCATGTCCAGTTACAGCTGTACGGGAGTTTTTGGGTATCCGCCCGGAAAGTGAGGGATCCTTTTTGGTTCACCGGGATGGGTCTTCATTATCTCGGTACCAGTTCATTTCAGTGTTTTGCCATTGTTTAGTGTCGGTAGGTTATGACCCTTCCACTAATGCTTCTCACTCCTTCCGCATTGGGGCTGCCACTGAGGCAGCCAGATGGGGTTTGGACAGTTCTGTCATTAAGCGTATAGGTCGGTGGGAATAGGATCGGTTTAAGCTTTATATACGCCCTCATTTGGTTTAGAAAAGTAAGTTAGCCATGTTGGGTTTGGCTGTAGGTTCTATATACTGCAATTTTTTATTTCAGATGCCGGTGTTGGTCTCGTATGGATTATGGGACATTCAATTGTTTTTTGGGGGGCACAAAGGGCGGATGTACGCCCGAACGGCCGCCAGTTAGGAGTACCAAGAGAGGTTGCTATGGTGCAGTGGATCGGAGTTCCTGGCATGCTGTGGAGCGGCGTGCTACCGTAAATCCACAAGTATGCTCGATTAGATCGCGCCCCTGATATGTTAGTCTTACATGTCGGGGGTAATGACTTGGGGGGTGAGATCCATGCAGCACCTGATCAGGGATATAAAATTTTATGTTCTCAGGATCCGCACTGATTTTCCTCGTACTATGGTGGTATGGTCAGATATTGTGTGCCGTATATCCTGGCGGTTTGCCAGGTCAATAGAGAAGATCAATAAAACCCGGATCAAGGTTAATAAGGAGGTGGGAAGATTCATTGTACGCAATGGAGGATTAGTGGTTCGCCATCGGGACCTGGAGGTGGAAACTTACGGCGGGCATTGATTTGTGTGGGGCGTCCACCGGTTAAAGTTTCACACCTGTGGGCTGGTTGGGGATCTTTGGAGGCATTAGGAATTAAGAATAATGCGGCTGAAGTGGGGAACCATCTCGGTATAGTATCCTTGGTTGATGCCAGTTAACTGAGGTTTAACTGGCATCGGGAGATGGGTATCAGCATGTAAGGTTGAGTGCTGTTGTCTGAGTCGGAGCGGCCGCGACTGACAGCCTGGTGTGGACACGCTGATACGGTCAAATGTGGTTAGTGCCTCCAAGGATCCCTAACACTGGTTTAAAATGTATCTGAAGGAATATTGTGTTTTTTCGTAATAAAAAAGTTATGGTTGAAATGTTTAATAAAATGGCCGAGATGGCCAATTTACTCCAAAATAGGTGTGGTCTGGTTACTTTATAGGTTAAGTTGTGGGGTTGGGTATTTAAGAGGTAAAGACAGGTTTGCATAGGCTATACCATAGTCAAGACACTAATGGCCGTGTGTTGAGTTATTTTGAGGGGACAACAAATTTACACTGTTATACAAGCTGTACATTCACTACTTTACATTATAGCAAAGTGTCATTTCTTCAGTGTTGTCACATGAAAAGATATAATAAAATATTTACAAAAATGTGAGGGGTGTACTCACTTTTGTGAGATACTGTATATATATAGCCAAACTATCCATAATGGCATTGCAAAACAAATACCTAGGAAATATTTGGTTTGAAAAATATTAGGACGTAGATAAACATGCATAGACTGGCACATGTGTGTTGTATGCTGTTTGCCAAGCTTGCAAATGGTATCTCCAAGTCCAAGTCAATTTGCATAGGAACATTTAGTGCTATTAATCATCCAATAGAAAACCGACATGTAATCAAGTCATGCGCAGAGTGCAAAAAGCTGCTTAACAATAGTCTGGTTTGGTTTTTTGCCAACAATGTTTTTTTCTTAATCTGCCACCCTGATTGTGGCAGCAGATGGAGTTTATAATAAGATTAGCAATAGTGGCACTGTATTATTTATATTGGACAGTTTGGACCATTTCTAATTAAATGAGGCTAGTAAGACTACAGA
The DNA here is from genome assembly GCF_042186555.1 of Aquarana catesbeiana. Taxonomy (NCBI): domain Eukaryota; kingdom Metazoa; phylum Chordata; class Amphibia; order Anura; family Ranidae; genus Aquarana; species Aquarana catesbeiana. Next base: position 201,935,698 of record NC_133333.1, on the reverse strand, counting down.
CATATATGTCTGGGTGGTGTTAAAGGTACAGTATAGGGGAGGAAAGCGAGCAATCTTTAATGATTCGATCGGCTTCCTAACCTCTCATCCGGGAAAGAAAACGTTTTTGCCTAAGCAATTGTACGTTGGTGAATTTAAATGTACTCTTTTGTCTGTAACAGCTGAGCACTCAGCTGTCAGAGAAACGTTACATGTCTTCTTTTCTGTTTTATATCTCACTTCTTTCAATGTAGCTGCACCAGTATTGTAAACTTTCATTTTAGTCTTGGTTAGCCACTTGACCTCCGGAAGATTTACCCCCTTTCATGACCAGGCCACTTTTTGCGATACGGCACTGCATTGCTTTAACTGACAATTGCGCCTTGCAACGCTGTACCCAAATACAATTTGTGCCTTTTTGTCCCCCTAATAGAGCTTTCTTTTGCTGTTATTTGATCACTATAAACAAAATATGACTGACAATTTTGGGGAAAAAAAAAGATTTTTTTACTTTCTGCTATGAAGCATAACCAATAAAAGAATTTAAAAAAATCTAATTTCCTAATAAATTTAGGCCAATATGTATTCTACTACATGTTTTTGGTAAAAAAAATCCCAATAAGTGTATATTGATTGGTTTACACGAATGTTATAACATCTGCAAACTATACAATATACAGTATTTATGGAAGTTTTAATTATCTATTTATTTTATACTAGTAATTGCGTCGATCAGCGACTTATAGTGGGACTGCGATATTGCGGCTGACAATCGGACACTAATTGACACTTTTGACACATTCCAGGAACCAGAGACACTAATACAGTGATCAGTGCTAAAAAATATACGCCGTCACTGTACTAATACACTGACTGGGAAGCGGTTAAACATCTAGAGCAGTGATGGCGAACCTTGGCACCCCAGATGTTTTGGAACTACATTTCCCATGATGCTCATGCACTCTGCAGTGTAGTGTAGTGTATCTACTGTACCTTGTTTACATAGGCAAATCCCTGTTCTGTGTTGTTTAACAATGGTCAGCGGGTGCTGCAAGACATCCAGTGCTTGGCACCCACCGATTGGTTCTGCTGTGAAGGATTACAGCGGAAGTGGCCCGCTCACACCTACATATATATATATATATATATATATATATATATATATATATATATATAGACATATCTACAGTATATATATATATATATATATATATTTATGGTCGGAGCCCTATGTCCGGTATGGACATAGATAACACTTATAATAAAGATAAGACTTACCATCGGAAATAGACCTGGAAGTGTGGACTTACCATATGAAATGGACCTGAAAGTGTGCCTTGGTCTAATGGCCGGTATGCCAAAATAAGGGGGCATACCCTGGTTTTAAGAAATGATTATTCTGTAGAGAGAAATGAGATGAAATGAATGAAATGAAATGAATGCCTTGAAATGGGGATGGGAGGGTGGGTATCGCGCACAGGAAACCGACAAGCACCACAGGTGAGCGGGCTGCTTAAATACCCACCGGGCTCCTCCCATAAATTCAGGCCACCATACTGGCCTTCCTACTTATGGTCGGAGCCCTATGTCCGGTATGGACATAGATAACACTTATAATAAAGATAAGACTTACCATCGGAAATAGACCTGGAAGTGTGGACTTACCATATGAAATGGACCTGAAAGTGTGCCTTGGTCTAATGGCCGGTATGCCAAAATAAGGGGGCAAAAACATTCAGGTAGGGGTATAATATATAATTGGTTTTCAGGTATTCATTGAGCCAATTTGGAGAATGCCTGTGCCATCTCTACTTGAGGATTGGGTATATACCGGGCGACGCAGGCTGATTTCCATCTGCCTAGTCTTTTGATGATGTGGTCTGGAACCCCCTGGCGGGTTGCTGCGGAGGCTGCTCCGATGCGGAAGGAGTGTCCGGAGTACTGACTGGGTTTAAGGTGAAGATTGCGGAGAAGTATCCTTATGTGTTTTACAAAGTGACATGCGTTTAAGGGTTTAACTGGGAATGGTAGAAGAGGACTGGTGTCCGATTGTTCAGGCAGGAGTGCGAGGAGACGGTTAAGTACGGTGACTGGACACCAGCTGTTATTGGTTCTGTAGAGGTGAAATGTCCACTCCAGACCCTGTTTCCTGGGTTTAAGAAACCTCGAGGTGAAGGATGAAATGGTCTTGGTGGCGAAGCAAGTGCCGTCTGCGTAATACTTGGTCTGTGGGGTGGTTATAGGTGAACCCGTAGTAAGCCAACTATATGGCTGCTTGTAGGACCGTGCTGGGCAGCAGACCGAATGGCGAAGTAGCCAGAATAGTCGACATATCCCTGAAGATGGGCCCCGTAATGGGTAAGCGCTTAGTACTGGTCACTGGTTGTTGTTTCTGGATGCCCCTTAGGATGGCTCGTATAGCGTGTGATGAGAACAGTGAAGATTTTGTGGGGTCTTCCAGGGTCACGAAATGTTGTATGCCGGCTAGGTATAGCCGAACGGTATTGTAAGATAAGGCCAGCTGAGTGTGGCAGTATGAAATGAAGGCCAGTACCTGTTTGACATCTATTGGTCCTTTACGGCAGGATGTGAGAAATGTATTGAACGCCTTTCAAGCTGTCTGGTAGGCTTTGAGTGTGTTATGAGAGAGTGAGTGATTGATGAGCTGCGTTGCTCCTTGTAAATGTTAAACTAGTCCAGGGTCAGTTGTGACCAGGCAGGGTTAGGGGCCGACACTGGATCGGCTCCGGGAACCTGTTTGAAAAGGAGGTGTAGTTAGAACGTGACAGTGCGTCAGCAGCTAATTGCGTCTGCCTGGAATAAATGCACAGCGTATGTTAAACTGATGCTGTAAGAACAGTTGTACCAATCTGCGCAGGAAGGACATGACTGCTGGGGAATTGGACCTGCCTTTGTTGATGTCTGCCGTGGCCTGATTGTCGATGGTGAAGACTACGGTTTGCCCTGTCCAATGGTGACCCCAGAGTTGTGCAGCTGCCACCATGGGATAGAGTTCGAGGAGGGAAGATGTTTTGAATAAAGCCGGGTATCAACAGTATCTGTTGAGGCCAGGGTCCTGAAAACCAATGATGGCCAAAAATTGCAGCAAAACCTGTGGTGGCTGCAGCGTCTGTCACCACCTGGGGTGACAGGGCTGAAACCATGGGTATAATTAGGGATATGCCATTCCGGGAGGACGGAATTCGTCCCACATAGATAGGTCCGCTATTGCTGCGGAGTCTAGATTTAAGATCTGATCGGGGTCTTGTGTTTCTGGCAGGAATCTCGGCAGGCGTGACACGAAGGTGCGGCCTTGTGGAATAATTCGTATGGCGAAATTCAGCATTGCCCGGAGAGATTGCAACTGCTTCTTGGTACACCCCTTGGTGTGGGTGAATTTGTGAAGGACCGCCTTAATGCGGGTTAGTTTGTCGAGGGGGAGACTGGCTTGCATAGCGCAGGTGTCTAAGTTGGCCCCGAGAAAGGTGATGTTATGTGCTGGGCCTTCTACTTTGTGCTCGGTGATGGGAAGATTGGGTTTTCCGAATATCGCTCTGAGTTTGTCGAGGTCTCCTGGGGGCTTGCTGGGAGGTTCTATTAGTAGGAAGTCGTCCAGGTAATGGATGACTTTTGTCACTGAGCCTTGTGTAACAGTATCCAAGCAAGAGACTGAGCGAATGTGTCGAAGAGCCAAGGGCTGCTCTTCGAACCGAACGTCAGTTTTGTGGCCAAATAATATGCCTCCTTCCACTTGATGCCATGCCAGCACCAAAGGGATGGATGGATAGGCAGGAGCTTAAAGGCATCCGAGATGTCGGTTTTGGAAAGCCAGGCACCTGTACCTGCTTTGATGACTGCTTGTATCGGCATGTCTACGGAGGAATATTTTAGGGAGAATTCTTCGGAGGGAATCAGGGACTTGAGACTGGGGATGTGGGAAGAATGAGGCGCAGACAGGAGGTACCCCAAACGTAATTTATTTGTGAATTTGCCCTTGACAAGCCCCAAATAGGGCTGACTCTCCAAGTGCTGAAAGGGGGCTGAGTGAAAGGCCTATAATGTACTCTCGGTCTAATTCTGTTTGTAAGAGCCGATCTATGGTTTGTTCGTCGATGGCTGCTGAACGAATATTCCCACATTCGTACGTACTGTGAGGTAGTGAAATGAGGCCTGTGTGAAAGCCGACAGAGGGGCCGTGAAGTCTTCGCTGCCGGCCTGTGACATGATTTGATCTGATGAGAATATCCTGTTTTTAAACTCGTATTTTTTTTTTTTTTTTTTGTGAGAATGAAATGATTCGAAATGTTTGCCTTGATGTTTGAAATGACTGAACTGCATGACAAAGGTCCGGCCTGGACGTGTCGTGACTGATGCGTCCGTGAACCGGGCTCTGGAGCATGTACTGAAATGAGGCAATAGAAGAAACATTGGTGCACACCGGGACGAATCGGTGCTTGTTTGATGCATCTGGATTCGAATCGGAGCGCAGCATGAAATGAAATGAGAGAAATGTTTACCTTGACCGAGGCTTGAATTGGCTGTGCCGTGTTTTGCGACTGGCAACCGACCGAGCTCTGGTATAGGTATGGATTTTTTTTTTTTTTTTTTTTTTTTTTGAGGAAAATGAAAAGGTGACAATTCGTGAAGGGATTGCTAAGTAACTTGAAGCAATGATTTGTATGATGCTTGCAATCTTGTGACAATGAAATGATTCGAAATGTTTACTTTGATTGTGAAATGAATGAACTGCATGACAGAGGTGCGGCCTGGTCGTGTCACGATTTGTTCGACCGTGAACCGGGCTCTGGAGCATGTATTGAAATGGGGCAACTGAAAATATTGGTGCTCCTGGGACGAATCGGTGCTTGTTTGATGCATCTGGATTCGAATAGGAGTGCAGTATTAAATGAAATGAGAGAAATGATTGTTTTGACCGCGGCTCGAATTGGTTGTGCCGTGTTAGCGACTGGCAACTAACCGAGCTCTGGTATAGGTATGAAATGCGATCGGAACCAGTGATGCATGCCGTGACGAATCGGTGCACCTCAGATGCGACTGGTTTCGAAACGGTGATGCGTTGTGGGAGTGAAATGGTGGAAATTGCATGACAGAGATGTGGATCAATCCCCCGATGTCTGCGATTAGCTATGATCTGGACTCTGGAGCATGTGTCAGAAATGTGGCCAATCCTGGGCACGCCGAGACGAATCGGTGCATTTTCGTGCGACTGATTTCATGTCGGAATGTGATACGTGGAAATGAAATGATAACCATGACAGAGGTACAAATGACTGATAACGTAACTCTGGAGCATGTATAGAAATGAGGCCAATCCTGGGGCACGCCGGGATGAATCGGTGCATTTCATGCGACTGAATTCATGTCGGAATGTGATACATGAAAATGAAATGATAACCATGACAGAGGTACGAATGACTGATAAAACGTAACTCTGGAGCATGTATAGAAATGAGGCCAATCCTGGGGCACGCCGAGACGAATTGGTGCATTTTTCATGCGACTGAATTCATGTCGGGACGTGATACATGGAAATGAAATGATAACCATGACAGAGGTACAATTGACTGATAAACGTAACTCTGGAGCATGTATAGAAATGAGGCCAATCCTGGGGCACGCCGAGACGAATCGGTGCATTTTTCATGCGACTGAATTCATGTCGGGACGTGATACATGGAAATGAAATGATAACCATGACAGAGGTACAATTGACTGATAAACGTAACTCTGGAGCATGTATAGAAATGAGGCCAATCCTGGGGCACGCCGAGACGAATCGGTGCATTTTTCATGCGACTGAATTCATGTCGGGACGTGATACATGGAAATGAAATGATGACCATGACAGAGGTACAATTGACTGACAATAACGTAACTCTGGAGCATGTATAGAAATGAGGCCAGTCCTGGGGCACGCCGAGACGAATCGGTGCATTACCATGCGACTGGATTCATGTCGGAACGTGATACGTGGAAATGAAATGATAACCATGACAGAGGTATGAATGACTGAAAAACGTAACTCTGGAGCATGTATAGAAATGAGGCCAATCCTGGGGCACGCCGAGACGAATCGGTGCATTGCCATGCGACTGGATTCATGTCAGAACGTGATACGTGGAAATGAAATGATAACCATGACAGAGGTACGAATGACTGACAAACGTAACTCTGGAGCATGTATAGAAATGAGGCCAATCCTGGGGCACGCCGGGACGAATCGGTGCATTACCATGCGACTGGATTCATGTCGGAACGTGATAGGTGAAAAATGAAATGATAACCATGACAGAGGTATGAATGACTGAAAACGTAACTCTGGAGCATGTATAGAAATGAGGCCAGTCCTGGGGCACGCCGAGACGAATCGGTGCATTACCATGCGACTGGATTCATGTCGGAACGTGATAGGTGAAAAATGAAATGATAACCATGACAGAGATATGAATGACTGAAAACGTAACTCTGGAGCATGTATAGAAATGAGGCCAGTCCTGGGGCACGCCGAGACGAATCGGTGCATTACCATGCGACTGGATTCATGCCGGAACGTGATACGTGGGAATGAAATGATAACCATGTCAGAGGTACTAATGACAGACCATAACGTAACTCTGGAGCATGTATAGAAATGAGGCCAAATAACTGGGGCACACCGGAACGAATCGGTGCATCTTTTTGATGCGACTGGATTCGAATCGGAGCGCGGTAGGTGACTGAAATGAGAAATGTTTGAAATGATTTGAAATGTCAGAAATGAGTTCTAGAATGTTTCAGAAATGAGAAATGATTGGTATCGAACTGACTTGATCCGATAACTTGCAAATTGCGACTTGCTATGGCTGTTTACTGATGCATATTTTTAACACCGACATGCTAGAAATGAAGCGACGCCTGCGTCGCGGTGCTGTCGAAATGGTAACATATCGAAAGTACGAGCGATACACATTACAATAGTGAAGTGCGAGTAACGAAATTTGAAAGTACGGTTTAGTGACATGACATGAAACGAAAAATTCGATATACATTGCAGTTTATGAAAAGCGAGTGAAACGAAATTTTTGAAATTACGGTTTAGTGACCTGATATGAAAACGAAAAAGTCCGACGGGACCTTACCTGCGACAGCCAAGCCAGCCGCGTGGTACAAACTACGAACGAAAAACGCAGATTTCGAAAGTTTTGAGAACGGTATCGAATCCGGAATTTTGCGAGGCAAAAACTTGCGGACGCTGGTATATCGAATAGTCGGCCTAGTGACGTATATCGCGCACAGGAAACCGACAAGCACCACAGGTGAGCGGGCTGCTTAAATACCCACCGGGCTCCTCCCATAAATTCAGGCCACCATACTGGCCTTCCTACATATATATATATATATATATATATATAATGATGATTCTGTGTGCAGGTGCCGCCCTGTAGCAGTAAAACTGCTATAGGGTGGTCAGCAAGTGGTTAAACACAGGTCAAGTTTTAGAACTTGTAAATCTTATGTTTAGGTACTGTATGTCTTAGAATGATTATGTCTAGGAAGGGTAGAAATAACTGAGAATTTATGGCAGACTTCTATAAAGCAGTATAAGGAGCAATGTTGATGGGCATAATGCAGTAATCTGGCCCAGTAACCAGATCCCATTTGTTGTCTTAGTTATGGTCAGATCAGTAAATGGCTAAGAAATTATTGTAGGGGGCTAAGAGTATACAACTGCTCCTGGACCCATGTGGTCTGGGGCCAAGCTACAGTATCTTTTATTTACTAGCTTATGCTTATTTTTTTCTCTCAAATAAGAAGTATTGTGTTTTCACTGTTAATTGCTGTCCAGAAGTCTTGTAAGGATGGAAGTCTTGTAAGGATGGAAAGATGCCATGTTTCCCAATAAAATATGAAACAAACACAAGAGTGCGCCTCCAGCTAGGTGTATAGATTTAATAAAAAGAATTAAAGACAATAAAAATGCACTCACTAATTTAAAATGGATCAAGGCTTGCCATAAACCCATATAAATCTCATTAGGATAACCACGAGGCTGCAGAGCTCAGCAGGCAAGCAGCCGGCTAAAGCAAAGTTCGGCCAGGAAGCTGTTGGTGGAAGTACAAATGTCGGGCATCAGGCTGGAACATATGCAGCAGCTGTTTCCGGGTGTAGCAAGATGGTGGCGACTCCAATCAGCACCTCTGTCGGCTGGGTGATGGCGGCAGGAAGTGGAGGGGGGGTGGCTACATGTTTCAGGGCAACAGGACAGCTCCTTTATTAAACTATAGGAAAAATATCATAGCATATCATATACCATAGCATATTCAGGTAGAATAAAGGTTTTTGTATGCTATATCAAAAACTGTTGTGGATTCTAGATACAACTATGGTTAAAGAAGAATTCCCTGGACCAATTTAACTATGTGTAGCACCCTCTGGTACCTCCCCCTAGATCTGGAAGCTTGGAGAAGCTTCTGGAAGTTAGTGGGCAGAGGCCGGGAGGTCCAGATCTGCATACTTGAGGGAATCTGGCCAATCCCCAGGCAGAAGGCCTGGCAGGGTGGCTGGGTCAGCCCTTAAATATGGTGGAGCCTGGCCAGCAGGGGAGTCAGGTGGAAGATGGAGTGCTGTGGTTGCTGTTGTGTGGGTTGGGAGGGGATGATCACTAAAGGCAAGCCTAGGAAAATTTGTCAAGGTTATCTGGCAATCCTAAGGCCTCATGCACACAGGGCGTTATTACTGCTGCTTTTAGCAGTGTCAGGCATTTTATTTTACAGCTTCGAAATGCTTCTCCGTGTTATTCTGTGTGTCCATGCACATATAGGCTTTTAGGAGCTTTTAGTGGCATAGGCATTTAGAAGCTGTAAAAAAAAAACCCAGGCCCAGCACGTTCTGAAGCAGCAGCGGTTTGGCAGAAAAAACACTGACAGCTCCTGAAAGCTACTAAATGCTTTTGAACTCTGCTAAATGGTGTCCAGTCGTTTTTTATTTTATTATTTATTTATTTTTTATGCGGAGGCCGTTGGCTTCCTTAACAAGGAAGTCCTTAACAATGGATCAGTCATCAGCTGTCAACAGGCTTCTCTGCTGACAACTGAATGAAAAAAAAACATTGCCTGCAATACAAAAATGTGAAAAAATGGTGTGGGAGTCACCCCCCAATCTATAGCAGGCTCTTTGGGTCTGGTATGGATTTTAAGGGGAACCCCACGCCAAAATCTTTTTTAAAAATGGCGTGAGGTCCCACCCAAGATCCATATCGGACCCTTATCCGAGTATGCAGCCTGGCCTGCCAGGAAAGGGAGGCGGAATGAGCGAGCGCCCCCCCCTGAACCATACCAGACCACATGCCCTCAACATTGGTGGGAAGGTGCTTTGGGGTGGGGAGCAGAGCACCTTATCCCCATGTTGATGGAGACAAGGGCCTCTTTCCCACAGAAGGGAGCCTCCAGATCCTGTCCCCCTCCCATGTGTATGAGTATGGGGTACATTGTACCCTTAAGCCCCATACACACTATCAGATTTTCTGGTGAATTTTCCCTTCAGATTTACCAAAACCATATAATATGAGGTCAAATCTTAGGAGTTTCAATGTGTATGCAATCAGGCAGGCCCTTGCACTACATGGTTTTGGTAAATCTGAAGACAAAAATCAGCAGAAAATCTGATAGTGTGTATGGGGCTTTAGTCATTCCCCCCAGAAAAATGTCAAAAATAAATGAAAACACACGCACAGTTTTTGACAATTCCTTTATTAAAAATTAAAAAAAAACATTGTCCCCCGATGTAGATCCATCGTCAACCACGACACCCGCCACACCGCTGTCTGTCTGCTCCTCCACTTCTGACAGTTCTTAAATAGGTAAGGGGTGGAGCCACCTGGCAACATCACCTGGTGGCACCGCCCCCCTGTGATGTCACCGATAAATGCATGCTGGGGAAGCCCGCTGACAGCTGATTGTTGTTAAGGATGTGGCGGCCAGCTTCCCCGCCCATTTCTTAACAACCAGCTATTCAATGGTTGTTAAGGACGCCGGCAGCCCCCTTAGCACTGCAGCTTTTTTTGTCCGTCTTATTTAAAGTAGTTTTTTGCTTTCTAGTGTGCATGAGGACTAATGATAATCTGCCATTTAACTTTGACTAGCAGAATCACTGTTCAGTGCTAAAACTTGTGATGTCAGGTTTCTATAGGTCTTGGCCTTTCTAAATGCTAAAACTAGACCTTTGCCTTTAAAAATATTTTTTTTTGGGGCGTGGCTGGTGTTCGGACAAAATGGACGCGTAAGAAACAGGCTCCACTCACCAGAGGATTACCTCAGCGTCTCTCTGCCTTCCCGAGACCTGCACAGCTCCCTAAAATGATGCCCACACTGAGGAACAAAACAGAATCAAAGACAAAATAGCAGACATCGAGGACAGAAGCCACAGAAATAATATAAAAATCTGCGGCATACCAGAGTCAATTCCTCCATTGGAGTTACCCTCGTATGTTAGAAACCTGATTAAAGCATTCCTACCAGATCTGAAAAATATAGAGCTGGTCATCGATCGAGTTCACAAACTCCCCAAACCCCCGTTCTTGCCTAACACTGCACCTAGAGATGTAATCCTCCGAATACATTTTTACCACGTTAAGGAGCAACTCATGCACAAAGCAAGAGCTTTAGGCAGCCTTCCAGATCCTAATACCTCGTTACAACTGTTTGTTAACCTCTCCTAACACACTCTGCGATGGTGCAGACAGCTTAATGCAATCACAAAAGCCCTACGCAATCACCTCATCCAATACCAGTGGGCTACCCCGGCCAAACTACTAATAATACACAAGGGTTCCAAGCATAGTGTTTCCTCTCTCCAGGAAGGACTACGCCTACTATCCGAATGGAACATTATTCCTGCCAACGCTACTATCGCTCCTATGGAACACAGCAGTGAACTGGAGCACCCTGCTGCACCACTTCCTCAATGCAGCACCCAAATGCGACCACAGCTATAAACCGTCGCGGGAAAACCCCTCCAAATGGAGAATTCACTGGTGAATGGCCTAAATCGACCTTGAACTCTATACCCCATTATTACTCTTCTTGATACATGTTGTCCCATTTGTAAGGGACAAGGATCTAGGACCAAGAACCTTACGTTGTTCAGTTTTACCTTTTCTGTTCCTATTGCATCTATTAAGTTCTCACCACCTGGTTGCATATAGCTAGTACCTTCCTGCAGACTTTTTCTCCTTTCTTATTTTTTTTTATTGCTTTACAGCACTCTGTGTCTACTGATGATCTTTGTCAACATATCATAATGTATGACAATCAATGTCTCATTTTCTTTTTTCTTGATAAAACTCAATAAAAACTATTGAAATAAAATAAAAAAAATAGTTTCTTTCCATACAAGTGTGAATGTCATGTTTATGTTTTTCACTTCATTAGGTGATTATTAACCTCTTTAGCTACAATGAAAATATTGATAGTGATCATTGTTAATTGAGAATGTCTGTTTTTTGGTGCCTGGAATCCAGAGCTGGTAGTGAATATAGTAAGATATGATACAAATAATGATGCAGCGCAACTAAAACAGTGTCTCTTAAAGCGTTTGTAAACCCCCCAAAAATATATATTGATCCTGTTTCTTTAAAGCATCTTATACAGCACAGTGCTGTGTAATTTTTCCCCCTGTATCACCCAAAAAATACTGGGTGATCCTGCCAGCTTCTGCCCACCCCCCTGGACGCTGACCACGATATTCAGGGCTGCTGAGCCTTGACACCGTGGTCAGAGTATCTGCCTCCATCAGCCTCAGCCCTGCTCTCCTGTGTCTTTGTCCTCCTCCCCCTCCCCTCCCTGCCTGTCTGCTCCTCGATCCTCCCCTCCTGCTCTAAAAAGAACAGCATTTTTCTTCTATAGTTCCCACTGATATACAGTATCTCACAAAAGTGAGTACACCCCTCACATTTTTGTAAATATTTTATTATATCTTTTCATGTGACAACACTGAAGAAATTACACTTTGCTGCAATGTAAAAGTAGTGAATGTACAGCTTGTATAACAATGTAAATTTGCTGTCCCCTCAAAATAACTCAACACACAGCCATTAATGGCAAGAAAAGTGAGTACACCCCTAAGTGAAAATGTCCAAATTGGAGATAAAGTGTCAATATTTTGTGTGGCCACCATTATTTTCCAGCACTGCCTTAACCCTCTTGGGCATGGAGTTCACCAGAGCTTCATGGGTTGCCACTGGAGTCCTCTTCCACTCCTCCATGATGACATCACGGAGCTGGTGGATGTTAGAGACCTTGCGCTCCTCCACCTTTCGTTTGAGGATGCCCCACAGATGCTCAATAGGGTTTAGATCTAGAGACATGCTTGGCCAGTCCATCACCTTTACCCTCAGCTTCTTTAGCAAGGCAATGGTCATCTTGGAGGTGTGTTTGGGGTCGTTATCTTGTTGGAATACTGCCCTGCGGCACCATGCTTGACTGTAAGGCAAGACACACTTGTCTTTGTACTCCTCACCTGGTTGCCGCCACACACGATTGACACCATCTGAACCAAATAAGTTTATCTTGGTCTCATCAGACTACAGGACATGGTTCCAGTAATCCATGTTCTTAGTCTGCTTGTCTTCAGCAAACTGTTTGTGGGCTTTCTTGTGCATCATCTTTAGAAAAAGCTTCTTCCTGGGACAACAGCCGTGCAGACCAATTTGATGCAGTGTGCGGTGTATGGTCTGAGCACTGACAGGCTAACCCCCCACCCCTTCAACCTCTGCAGCAATGCTGGCAGCACTGATATGTCTATTTCCCAAAGACAACCTCTGGATATGATGCTGAGCACGTGCACTCAACTTCTTTGGCCGACTATGACGAGGCCTGTTCTGAGTGGAACCTGTCCTGTTAAACTGCTATTCTTGGCCACCATGCTGCAGCTCAGTTGCAGGGTCTTGGCAATCTTCTTATAGCCTAGGCCATCTTTATGTAGAGCAACAATTCTTTTTTTCAGATCCTCAGCGAGCCAGGCATGAGGTGCCATGTTGAACTTTCAGTAACCAGTACGAGAGAGTGAGAGTAACACACCTGCTCCCTATTCACACCCAAGACCTTGTAACACTAACAAGTCACATGACACCGGGGAGGGAAAATGGCTATTTGGGCCCAATTTGGATATTTCCACTTAGGGGTGTACTCACTTTTGTTGCCAGCGGTTTAGACATTAGTGGCTGTGAGTTATTTTGAGGTTACAGCAAATTTACACCATTATACAAGCTGTACACTCACTACTTTACATTGTAGCAAATTGTCATTTCTTCAGTGTTGCCACATGAAAAGATATAATAACATATTTACATAAATGTGAGGGGTGTACTCGCTTTTGTGTGATACTGTATAGCATTAAGCACCCCAGTGCATGTCATTTATAAAAATATGCGGTATAACTGCTTACTTCAGAGCACCGTTCGGTGCTCATGTGACTGCCCGCCTGTCTTCTCCCCTCCTCTCCTTTTCCCGGCTGACGTCAGCGGGGGGGGGTATCCCAACACTTCCCCCTGCAGCTATCGCATCGGGAGAGGAGACCAGCTGGCAGTCAGCTGAGCGCCAAACGACGCTCTGAAGTAAGGTATTATACCGCATATTTTTAAAATGACATCCACTGGGGAGCTTAGTGTTATATATCAGCAGGAACTATAGAAGAAAATGTTGTATCTTGACAAACACTTTAAATAAATGTGTTCCAAATGATTAAAGTGGTTGTAAAGCCACTTTGTAAAGTACACGTAATCCCCTCCATTAGAAAATGTCCCATGCCCCGGTGTATGTTCTTTGTAAAAAATATGCCCGTTTCTACCTGATCTCAGAGCACCACTCGGTGCTCACAAGACTCACTCATAGCTGCTCCCTCTCCCGATGTGACAGCTACAGCCGAGAATCCCCTGCTGATGTCAGTCGGGAGGAGGGGAGGAGAGGTGGAGAGAGGTCGCCAGTCACGTGAGCGCTGAGCGGCACTATAAATAAGCCCAGGTTCACACTGACAGCGTGATTGAAATTTAATTTCTGCATGTCAGTCCCGACTTCGGGAGTGATTTCAGAGACATCTGTGCGGGTTGCTGCACAGATGTCTATATAACTCGCACCACGAAGTCGCCAAAAGTAGTACAGAAACTATTTTTGAGAATATTGGTGCGGCACCGCAAAGTCGGCGTTAGAACGGTGCCATTGCCGGCAATACCCGTCGATCTGGCATGCGATTTGACATGTCAAGTCGCATGCCAAATTGCTTCAATGTGAACCTAGGCTAAATTAAGCATTTTTTTTAATAAGGCACATATACAGGGCACTTAGAATTATGGAAGATGGAATTGCCTGATAATTATTTCAGCAGACCACGGTGTCAGGGCTCAGCAGTCATAATAAACTGTAGTCAGTTTACAGGGGGAGGGCAGAACCAAGGAGGAACAGCCAGGTATTTCAGGTGATACAGGTGGCCAAATTACACAGCACAAGCACTGTGCTGCATAACATGCTTTAAAGAAACAGGATCCAATTATTATTTTTTTTTAAAACAAACACTTCAAACAAAAAAGTCCTTAAATATGTATATGTGGCCAACCTCAAGTGAATTCCAGAAATCCCAGGGTGATCCTCTTCAAGGGATCACCCACATGTCACATGTATAACACCCAGTAAACCATATGCGCTCACCTCCTGGGCTGGACCTTAATCAATAGTCGAGGTCAAATGCACTTTTGCCCCTCTACTCTAGGGCTATACTCCAACTGGCTCCTGGCTCCCAGTAACAATCACAGGCACGACACATGGGCTGGAGCTTCTGTTCAACCTCTTCCTCTCCGTGTGACATGTGCTCATGCAAAGGGAATAAGACGAATAGTGCTCCAAACATTTTAAAACAATTTATTAAAATCTAAAATGGGATACTCACAAACAAATGCACTCTCTGTGCCATGTTCTGCATATAGTATAAAAGTAAACTGCATGGTCTCCACACTGCCCAGTGGTGGCATCAAATGTGCTGACTTGACTCCATTCCTATATGCGTTACACCTCCAAAGGCTTCCTCAGAAGGACCTAATAGATTTGTGAGCACGTTGATTTGCTTGTGATTTATGTACATTAGGTTTAGATGTCACAGACAGTTTATGGTATTTTGTGACTGTGCTGATTGTCTTTCACTTTCCCAAATATAGTAATATGGTAGCTTCATAGTGTTTCACAAAATAAGGTATACCATACACTAGTGTACTCCCACCCCCCCCAAAAAAAAACCAACAAAGGGGCTAAGTGCAATATTAGTAGGTATTTAATGGGCTAAAATAAAAATCCATGTTGACCGGCTACATTACATCCATTATGGTTGCAGATAAGCTGCTTGTGAGTTTGCATTTGGCTGTTTATTTTATCCCAATAAATATCTATTAATATTGCACTTAGTTGGCACCTCCTTGTATTTTTTTTCTTTCTTGTGTTTCCAGAGATTGGGTCCTGTCTCAGGTGGAGCTGCCTACTGAAGCAATAATAATAATTTATGGAATTTTATGAACTTGAACTCAAGATATAAAACAGTGGATCTGTGCACTCTTGAATAATTTTGGACTCCCCCCTGTTGGGGCTATATGTGGACAGTGTCTCCATATTCCTTTCTTGCGCCATAAACACACTTGTTTTTTGACTAATGCATCCCCTAATGTTTAAAGCTGATCTCCAGTCAAAGAAAAATTACTCCACTCACCCCTAATAAATTGCTGTTTTTATTTGTTTTTTATCGAACTAAAAGCCCTATTTACTGACCTGGAACCACAGTCCCAAGCCTTCTTCCTTCTGGTCTCTAGGGTGGCAAAGGCCATGTTGCTTTCTGGTGACATGGCCACTGCTCCTTGGCTGCCAGAAGTGTCTATCACAAGGCCCTCTTAGGATCCTCTAGTTTTAATCATGATTTAATCATGATGTCACAAATAGAGGGGTGGCAACAGGACCAGTCTTCTGGCCTAGAAAGCAACTTCTGAACACTTTTTTTTTTTTACTGTAAATTATGAATAATTGGAGGAGGTTGGCAGGGAGCTTTTTTTTCCAGAGTTGGCCCCTTTTCCTGAACACTTACCACCTAAACCCTATTAAAAAGCACTTACCATTCAGCCTTGTATAGGTCAGCTGGAGAAACCACTGAAAATGTTAGGGGACAAAATCCATCCCCTCCTGGAATGTCGAATTCTGAACAGTCTTCAGGCAAGTATTTACTATCTTTTTGCTGGTAAGGCCTCATGCACACTGGACATTTTGCTAACTCTCCTAGACTCCTTGCCGCTTGGCAGCAACCTTTTGGCAGAAATAAAAACGCTTAATGCTTGTAAACTCATGTAACATATTTAGGCACGTTTGAGTGTGTCAAGCGCTTGGGCATTAATTAATTAAATTATTATTCTGTCCATTGAAATAAATGAAAGCTCAAGCGCTAAACACGATTAGTGCTTGGGTATATTTAGACGCATTTAGGCCAAAACTCTGCTGGTCGTAGATGCATTGGCTGTGGGGTTTTTTTCTGCCTCTAAACTCCTCTAAAAGCCTATGTGTGCATGCACAAATAAGGGGCATTTAGATGCATAAAAACATGCCAAACACCCCTCAGGAGCAGCAGAAAAAACATCCACTGTCCATGAGGCCTAGAAGTTTGATTTTAGGGACAAACACTATATTGCCAAAAGTATTGAGCCACCAGCCTTTACACACACATGAACTTTAATGGCATCTCCGTCTTAGTTTGTAGGGTTCAGTATTGAGTTGGCCCAACCTTTGCAGCTATAACAGCTTCAACTCTTATGGAAAGGCTGTCCATAAAGTTTAGGCATGTGTCTATGGGAATGTTTGATCATTCTTCCAGAAGCTCATTTATGAGTTCAAGCACTGATGTTGGACGAGAAAGCCTGGCTCGCAGTCTCCACTCTAATTCATCCCAAAGGTTCTATCAAGTTGAGGTCAGGACTCTATGCAGGCCACCCCAAACTCGCTCATCCAAGTCTTTATGAACTTTGTTTGTGCACCAGTGCGCAGTCATGTTGGAACAGAAAGGGTCCATCCCCAAACCATTCCCACTAAGTTGGGAGCATGAAATTGTCCAAAATGTCTTGGTATGCTGATGCCTTAAGGGTTCCCTTTACTGGAACTAAGGGACCAAGCCCAATCCCTGAAAGTCAAACCTACACCATAATCTCCCCCTCCACCGAATGATTTGGAGGGGTGGCCCAATACTTTTGGAAATATGGTGTGGATGAGCGAGTTTGGGGTGGAGGAACTTGACTGGCCTGCACAGAGTCTTGACCTCCATCCGACAGAACACCTTTGGGATGAATTAGAGTGGAGACAAATGCCAAATTGCATGCCAAATCAGTGGCTATTGGCGGCAATGGCACCGTTCCAATCAGTGCAACGCCGGCTTTGTGGCGCCGCACCAATTTACAAAAGTAGTTTCTGTACTACTTTTGGCGACTTCAGGGTGCGATTTGTATAGATACCTGTGCAGGAACCCACACAGATGTCTCTGAAATCGCCCCCCGAAGTCGGGACTGACAAATCATGCGAGTTCAGCGGAATTCGCACAATTTCAATCCCGCTGTCAGTGTGAACCTGGGCTAAAAAGTTGTTTTTTAGTACTGTCATCACTAGTAACGTCTGAATAGAATTCATCACTAGCAAAACACATTTAGCGCCTAATAGCAGTGTTTTTTTTTATTTAGAATACAAAATATTTGTGCAGTTTAGGGCAGTGCATGTCTTTTGATAATTCAGTTTTCTACAATTCTAGAATCCTATGGAGTGCTTCATCTTTGGTGAAATACTTGCACAGAGTGTTTCATATCTAAAAAGATTCTGCCAGAAAGGTATGTGTCGGCGGGGGTGGGGGGGGGGGTGGTGTACATTTGTATTTTAATAGTAATGGCAGTGAGTGCCATTTAATTTAATGGCAGTGAGCATGTTTTAATTATAGTTAGAAATCAACGACTCATCCTTGGTTCAGTTCACAACAGTTTCTCAAATCTTGCTCAAATTTTGTAAACTTTGCAGTGAATTCTATTGCATTCTTGTTATTTAATTCTGCCATTTTTATTGCAAGCTATAGTCAAACAATAGGCATGGGAGGCTATGGACTACCATGTGTGACATGGACCTAATTAAACAGTGCATACCACTCAGTTTAGATAATTTCAGCCAATGCACTAGAATGGCCTGTGTCACTATCTACAAAACAAAGGCAGGTAAGGATGTCACAATAACATATTCTAAAATCACACTGCAAAGTATACAGATCACCTACTTTGTTTTTTCTCAATAAAACTGCAGTTTCTCATCACACGTTGTGTTTTGTTCACTCAGCTGGCAGCTAGGTAACAGCGGAACCTTTAATCTAGCAAGTTATGTGCAGTATTATGTCCTTGCAAACCTATTTAGAGTGATTCAAAAAAGTATGTTTTGGCTTAACGCATTAGCAAGATTAAAAAAATAGGTTTTGAAAGCTTCAAATGCTTTGATAGCCTTCTACTATGTTAAGAGTGTATGTGAGCACTATTCCAATGTCCATTTGGCAGGAACAGGGTTAAGATCCCTTTCCTCTCCTGAGAAGAACAATTATACAGATATGCCTGGTATCACTGCAAGGCTCACTTCACTTCCAGGCTGGTACACGGTGAGTGGATATAATTATAGGTGCCCACATTGCGTTTGTGATAACCAACCATTTGGGCAGTCCCATAGGGAAATCATTGCCTCCACAAACTCATTTCCAGCACATCCATATTCTCTCGTCTGGCTGAGCTCTTGTCCATCTGTTTCTATGGCCCCATGCCCGCTCAGCAAGTCATTCACATCATTGCCCTAGGGCACCAATGCCACTTAACAATGGCTGTAGATAGCCAGCCTCATTTGCACTGCTAATGCCATGCCGTTTCCAAGAGGCAGTCCTGCCCGTGCCAAAACAGGCAGCTGGCACTGTGTGTTCCTTTCCTATAGAAACAACCATTCAAGAGCCATAAACCTGCTCCCTATTTGTCGTCTGATTCCTTAATGAGCGTTTTACTCATGAAAAAGTACCTTACCAAGATGGATGATTCCCCACTGTGACTATAATAGCTATTCCAGTAAATATTTTTTAAGGGAAAGATTGCAGCCTTACGACGAGGTGACTGGGTGCCTCGGCAGAATGGCTTTTGGCACCGGTATCCATACTGCAAATTGTGTTTGAACTAAAGGCACATAAAGACAGGCAGCCTAGCCTAAAAGGGGTGTTCTCTTGTATGAATGGAGTGACACACTAAACAGGCGATCGGCTAACATTAACCAAGTGTTCCATTTACTCTTCTTGTTATGTATATTATTTTAGTACGAAATATATGTGTATATATATATATATATATATATATATATATATATATATATATACAGTGGTACAGTGGGGACGGAAAGTATTCAGACCCCCTTACATTTTTCACTCTTTGTTATATTGCAGTCATTTGTTAAAATAATTTAAGTTAATTTTTTTTTCTCATTAATGTACACACAGCACCCCATATTGACAGAAAAACACAGAATTGTTGACATTTTTGCAGATTTATTAAAAAAGAAAAACTGAAATATCACATGGTCCTAAGTATTCAGAACCTTTGCTGTGACACTCATATATTTAACTCGGGTGCTGTCCATTTCTTCTGATCATCCTTGAGATGGTTCTACACCTTCAATCAAGTCCAGCTTCGTTTGATTATGCTGATTGGACTTGATTAGGAAAGCCACACACCTGTCTGTATAAGACCTTACAGCTCACAGTGCATGTCAGAGCAAATGAGAATCATGAGGTCAAAGGAACTGCCTGAAGAGCTCAGTGCCAGAATTGTGGCAAGGCACAGATCAGCCAAGGTTACAAAAAAATTTCTGCTGCACTTAAGTTTCCTAAGAGCACAGTGGCCTCTATAATCCTTAAATGGAAGACGTTTGGGATAACCAGAACCCTTCCTAGAGATGGCAGTCTGGCCAAACTGAGCTATCGGGGGAGAAGAGCCTTTGTGAGAGAGGTAAAGAAGAACCCAAAGATCACTATGGCTAAGCTCCAGAGATGCAGTCAGGAGATGGGAGAAAGTTGTAGAAGGTCAACCATCACTGCAGCCCTCCACCAGTCAGGGCTTTATGGCAGAGTGGCCCGACGGAAGCCTCTCCTCAGTGCAAGACACGTGAAAGGCCGCATGGAGTTTGTTAAAAAACACCCGAAGGACTCCAAGATGGTGAGAAATAAGATTCTCTGGTCTGATGAGACCAAGATAGAACTTTTTGGCCTTAATTCTAAGTGGTAATTGTGTAGAAAACCAAGCACTGCTCATCACGTGTTCAATACAGTCCCAACAGTGAAGCATGGTGGTGGCAGCATCATGCTGTGGGGGTGTTTTTCAACGACAGGACGACTGGTTGCAATCGAGCGAAAGATCAATACGGCCAAGTACAGAGATATCCTGGATGAAAACCTTCTCCAGAGTGCTCAAGACCTCAAACTGGGCCGAAGGTTTCCCTTCCAACAAGACAATGACCCTAAGCACACAGCTAAAATAACGAAGGAGTGGCTTCACAACAACTCCGTGACTGTTCTTGAATGGCCCAGTCAGAGCCCTGACTTAAACCCAATTGAACATCTCTGGAGAGACCCAAAAATGGCTGTCCACCAACGTTTACCATCCAACCTGACA
The DNA here is from genome assembly GCF_042186555.1 of Aquarana catesbeiana. Classification (NCBI taxonomy): domain Eukaryota; kingdom Metazoa; phylum Chordata; class Amphibia; order Anura; family Ranidae; genus Aquarana; species Aquarana catesbeiana. The sequence goes on along the minus strand of NC_133333.1, from coordinate 201,914,985 downwards.
GAACTGGAGAGGATCTGAAAGGATGAATGGCAGAGGATCCCCAAATCCAGGTGTGAAAAACGTGTTGCATCTTTCCCAAAAAGACTCATGGCTTTATTAGATCAAAAGGGTGCTTCTACTAAATACTGAGCAAAGGGTCTGAATACTTAGGACCATGTGATATTTCAGTTTTTCTTTTTTAATAAATCTGCAAAAATGTCAACAATTCTGTGTTTTTCTGTCAATATGGAGTGCTGTGTGTAGATTAATGTGGAAAAAAATGAACTTAAATGATTTTAGCAAATGGCTGCAATATAACAGAGTGAAAAATTTAAGGGGGTCTGAATACTTTCCGTCCCCACTGTATATATATAGAGATATATATATATATATATATATATATATATATATATATATATATATATATATATATATATATATATCTCTATATATAGATATATATAGATATATATATATATTTCTATATATACACATGCATGTGTGTTTGAGCTTTGGTGTGCACACCCTAATACATTAGACTGCGTACACTCATGCCTGTAAGGTAGGTCTATGACTGTGCAGTCATATCTGGATTAGTGAGAATTTCTGAGCCACCATTTTTTGGCATCATCTGTGGTTACCTCCTGACATATGACTAAACTCCGGGTGCTGCCTAAAAGTCACCCATGCCATCTCTAGTGTCTGAAACATGAGGCTGGTTAGAGTTATGCCGCGTACACACGAGCGGACTTTTAGACCGGACTGGTCCGGCGGTCTATCCGACGGACTTTCGGCAGACTTCCAACGGACTTTCCGAACAAACGGACTTGCCTACACACGATCACCAAAAGTCCGACGGATTTGTACGTGATGACGTAAGACCGGACTAAAATAAGGAAGTTGATAGCCAGTAGCCAATAGTTGCCCTAGCGTCGGTTTTCGTCCGTCGGACTAGCATACAGACGAGCGGACTTTTCGATAGGAACTGGGTCCGGCGGAGTTCCGACGTAAAGATTTGAAACATTTTCGAAATCTAAAGTCCGTCAGATTTTCGACCGAAAAAGTCCGCTGCAGGTCCAATGAAGCCCACACAAAGTCGAATTGTCCGCCGAACTTGGTCCGTCGGACCAGTCCAGTCGAAAAGTCCGCTTGTGTGTACGCGGCATTAGTTTAAAAACTCTGGCTATCCTCATGCTAATCATGGCTGCTGATCCATGATAGCGTGTAAATAATCGCTCCAATTGATCCAATTAGACTAAATATTATACACGGATTTAGGTTATTTTCACCAAAGAAATGTATCAGAATATGCTTTAGCCTAAATTTATGAAGAACATTTATTTATTTCCAAATTTTTTGACAGAAACAAAGAAAAACACTTTTTTTTTTAAAACTCTGAGCCCCCGTTCACACCTATGTGAATTAGATGCGTCTTACACCGCATCCAATTCGCAGGACATTTTAAAATACATTCATTTGAATGTATCTGGTTCACATATGTGCGTTGCATTCGCACTGCGCATTGCACAAAAAACGTGTGCGTTTTTTGGGCATTCCGGTGCGAACTACAAGCCTATTATCTCCTATGGGAACGCATCTGATTCGCAGATGCATTGCGTTCTGAACAAGGATTTTCTCCTTCTCCTCACTACACCTCCCCCTCCCTCCCCCTCTCCCTGCTCACTGATCCGCAGCTGAAACGCAGATGAACCTTTGAACAGCAGATTTTTATCTTCCCAGTGAAACCTGAGCTTCAATTCACACCGCACATGTGTGAACCCAGGCTCAGTCTTTTTTCATTTATTTAGCAAAAAATAAAAAACCCAGTGGTGATTAAATATGACCAAAAGAAAGCTCTAGTTGTGTGAACAAAATGATAAAAATGTAATTTTGGTACAGTGTTGCATGACTGCGCAATGATCATTCAAGGTGTGACAGCACTGAAAATTGGACTGGGCAGAAAGGGGGTAAAAGCGTTTAAAAGAGCTTAAAGTGTAAGTAAACCCTCCTATCGTTTTCAGCCAAGGAAGCTGCCATCTTTTCCTCTGTTTAATCTACAACTGCCATGATGCTGCACATGTGATCAGTTATGACACCATTGGATGGCTTGACAGTTTGGTTGAGAGCACAAACAATGGGAGTGTTACATTTCCGGCACATGCCGGAAATGAAACAGTTTTATGGATGGGTTTACTTCCGCTTTAAGCAACTGTCTGGGAGGAGGGATCGGGGGTGTGGCTTGCTCCGGTGCTGTGTGTTTGAATGGATGCACATAGCCCCAGCTGGGAGAATACACTCCCAGGTGTCTCCTTAGCAGCCAGCTAGTTAAAGGAGACGACTGTAAACAGGGAGGTGAGGACAGCAGTTTGGGGACTGGATAGGAAACAAAGAAAGGCACATTTTCAAGGAAGCAGACTATACATATTACATACTCTTATAAAAAAATAAAGGGTTTAGTATCACTTTCAGGGCCATTTGGGCCTGGTTGTATAGATGGGTTTGTTCAGGTGTAGTGTACTAGTGTACATCAACAGTATAACATGTAGATTTGTTGGAAAAGACTGGATAGATCCATAGGGCTCATTGGCAGTGTATGACCAAATCTTCTATTTCTTCACAACCATTTTTCAGTGTGAGTAAAGAGACAAGCATAGGCTATCTCCCAGCCCCCCAGGGATGACGGCATGATCTGCACTATGTACTGGATGTGCATTTGGGCTGAAAGGAAAGTTTTTCAAATGTACCTATCTAACACCTGTAACTATCATGTGTCAATCCAAAAGATAAGGTCATGTTTTACCGTATTGTTCAATTTATAATCTGTGTGTACTACACAAACTGCTTCCTGCCTTATAAATATCTGCCTGGACAGTGCCAGCCTTGGAATAAAAACCATCACTGGCATATAAAGCAACTCAGCCCATATTAGCCTATGTGTCTTAACCTTGGTACAGCTGAACGGAAGGCTAACAGCTTAATACATGGTTGAAATATGATAATGTGAATTGTTTTATCTGCCAAGAAATTCTGATCTAGCCATCTCTGCCAGACAGCCCAGCTGACCTTAGTTTCTCTACTGCAATTAAGCAATACATCTTGGTCAAGGACCTTCCCCTAGCTGTTGATTGGATAATGAAGTAATAGTATGGCGGGAGCACTGTTCAAAGCAATGCAATCCTGACTGGCTCTCAGTGCTATTAGTATGAATGCTGCCGTGTAGAGGATTACATGAAGCTAATATTAAAACACTATTAATAATCAATAGAGTGCTAAAAAAATATGTAACAAAGTCTGCTGCTAAAAAGGAGAAAACTCCTTCTTAGCCCATGCATTGTACAGATATTGCAGAGGGTAAATGGTAAAGGTAAAATATTGCAGACGGTAGACGCTAAAGGTAAAATAAAGGGGGGCCACACAAAATAACAGACATACTATATGAAAGGAGCCCTTATTGAAATTTAGATTCCCGAAGCTCAAACTAGTTTTAGGTAATAGAGTAAAGTTCAACCAAACAATAAAAAGCGTGCTATCCTTTTGCTAGGTATAAGTTAATAAATCACATAAGAGACAAAATAAAAGTGCATTAAACATATGATGAACTCATCCTAAATTGACATATCTGTGCAAATAAAGTCCATACAAAATGTGCAAACACTGTGCAAAAAAATGTAATATGAAAAAATATATATACATATCTATGGAGATATACAGTATCTCACAAAAGTGAGTACACCACTCACATTTTTGTAAACATTTTATTATATCTTTTCATGTGACAGCACTGAAGAAATTACACTTTGCTACAATGTAAAGTAGCAAGTGTACAGCTTGTACAACTGTGTAAATTTGCTGTTCCCTCAAAATAAATCAACACACAGCTTTTAATGGCTAAACCACTGGCATCAAAAGTCAGTATAAATTGGGCCCAAAGTGTCAATATTTTGTGTGGCCACCATTATTTCTCAGCACTGCCGTAACCCTCTTGGGCATGGAGTTCACCAGATCTTCACGGGTTGCCACTAGAGTCCTCCTCCACTCCTTCATGATGACATCATGGAGCTGGTGGAAGTTAGAGACCTTGCGCTCTTCCACCTTCTGTTTGAGGATGCCCCACAGATGCTCAATAGAGTTTAGGTCTGGAGACATGCTTGGCCAGTCCATCACCTTTACCCTCAGCTTCTTTAGCAAGGCAGTGGTCATCTTGGAGGTGTGTTTGGGGTCGTTATGTTGGAATACTGCCCTGTGGCCCAGTCTCCAAAGGGAGGGGATCATGCTCTGCTTCAGTATGTCACAGTACATGTTGGCATTCATGGTTTCCTCAATGAACTGTAACTCCCCAGTGCCGGCAGCACTCATGCAGCCCCTGACCATGACACTCCCACCACCATGCTTGACTGTAGGCAAGACACACTTGTCTTTGTACTCCTCACCTGGCTGTTGCCACACACGCTTGACATCATCTGAACCAAAGAAGTTTATCTTGGTCTCATCAGACCACAGGACATGGTTCCAGTAATCCACATCCTTAGTCTGCTTGTCTTCAGCAAACTGTTTGCGGGCTTTCTTGAGAATCATCTATAGAAGAGGCTTCCTTCTGGGACAACACCCATGCAGACCAATTTGATGCAGTGTGCGGCGTATGGTCTGAGCACTGACAAGCTGACCCCCCCATCCTTTCAACCACTGCAGCAATGCTGGCAGCACTCATACGTCTATTTCCCAAAGACAACCTCTGGATATGATGCTGAGCATGTGAACTCAACTTCTTTGGTCGACCATGGCGAGGGCTGTTCTGAGTGGAACCTGTCCTGTTAAACCTCTGTATGGTCTAGGTCACCATGCTGCAGCTCAATTTCAGGGTCCGTGCAATCTTCTTATAGCCTAGGCCAGTGGTGGTGAACCTTGGCACCCCAGATGTTTTGAAACTACATTTCCCATGATGCTCATGCACTCTGCAGTGTAGTTGAGCATCATGGGAAATGTAGTTCCAAAACATCTGGGGTGCCAAGGTTCGACATCACTGGCTTAGGCCATCTTTATGTAGAGCAACAATTCTTTTTTTTTCAGATCCTCAGAGATTTCTTTGCCATGAGGTGCCATGTTGAACTTCCAGTGACCAGTATGAGAGAGTGAGAGCAATAACACCAAATTTAATACACCTCTTCCCCATTCACAGGTAAGACCTTGCAACACTAATGAGTCACATGACACCGGGTAGGGAAAATGGCTAATTGGGTCCAATTTGGACATTTTCACGTAGGGGTGTACTCACTTTTGTTGCCAGCGGTTTAGACATTAATGGCTGTGTGTTGAGTTATTTTGAGGGGACAGCAAATTTACACTGTTATACAAGCTGTACACTCACTACTTTATATTGTAGCAAAGTGTTATTTCTTCAGTATTGTCACATGAAAAGATACAATAAAATATTTACAAAAAATGTGAGGGGTGTACTCACTTTTGTGAGATACTGTATACACTGTATATATGCAATATATATATATATATATATATATATATATATATATATATATATATTTATGTTACAGACTGTATAAAAGGGAATAGGATTTTTCCATTCATAAACCATCTACCGGTAATTCTTGTTATACTTCTCCAATAAAGCATTTTAATGGCAGCCTCTCTCTGCACTGTTTACTAGTAATTATAAAGTAAGTCGTATAAGGTTTACTGTACAGTATGTGTTCTATCGAGAGAAATCTCTATAATACGGCACTTTATTTCTAATCCGCATTGTTTTGTATCTGAACTACGCAGGACTATTTCAAAGCTTTCTCCTTTGGATTAGTGTGGAGAGTTTCAATTCTTGGGTGGTAAACTACTCTTTGCAACAAGGTAGTATATTGTTATACACAATGGAAAATTATGTTATATTATAGTTTGTGATATCCTTGTTTAAACCTTATATATTTCAAACATGGGTAATGTTGGGTTGTTCTTGGGGGCGTTTGTATTTTGAGTTTCCATTTGTAGCTCCCTCATGGATCTGATTCCTTCCTTCTCTTGGCACACCTTGGGACACTCTAGGTTCATTCTATAATACTATTTCATATAGGTAGTATCATCAGCAAGAGGGGCAGGCGCACAACCAAAGAAGGGTAGTGGCATTGTGGGACCAGGTATCAATACTGGAACTGGCAAGGAGAAAGCCTGCTGGACAATTGATTAGGGTAAGCAGTACTCTCTATTAGATTCCCTCCAAGCTTAAGCCAGCCAATAGACAAGGTGCTTTTCTTTCTTGCCACCACAGCCATTGTGTTGTCCTGGCGGGGGGGGGGGGGGGGGCAGGGGAAGCTGTCACTCCCGGGAGAACACAGTGATTACAGCTAGCAGCTATAATAGCCTCTGGCAATAATTACATGTAAAATCTGACAGGCTGGTTGTACCCAAGTTGATTGATCAATCAGCTTGGGTACATTCAGACTTCCCATACATGGTTTGAATCTCATCCAGGCCCTGCTGGCCTCCCTATGGCCAGCTTAAACAGGCATCGGATACTTTGTAAAGGAGGTGGGGCACCCAAATGCCATTCTGGCAATACTTTGATTCTATTTAAAAAAATAAAAATAATTCATTTACGTTACGTTTATGTTTTGTTAAACTGTAGATCTGCTGTGAACTACATGTCCCTGCAACATTTTTAAGATTCAACAGATCTGCTATTACATAATAAAAATGTGCACACCCAAATATAACAAGTTTCAGGGATAATGGCTGCAAATCATGAATAGGAACTTGGATAGTAGAACTTGAATATACTTTTCAGAGTATATTAGAATGCTAAAATGAGCACATCACATTGCATTGTGGTAGTCACAAATATATATGTAAATAAACATAAAGCCCATTTTTTTTCCACTCAATGATTTCTCCCAGGCAATGCTGAGCAGCTAACAGTTAAATTAGACCCCCTACTGTACAGAACATCCTCAAGTGCACTAACACTCCAGCTTTTAGCACTATCAGCCGCCATTAGTACCCTCTCAGCATTCGATGAGCATCTGCATGTAAATATCAACACTCTACTTCCAAACATGTCCTTTGAAATCTTTAAGAGAAGCTTATGTAGCCTGAAAATTAAAACTAACCATTGTGAAAGGATCTGTCCATTCCATCAGAAGCAATTAGACTCTTGGAAGACTGTTTTTACATCTAGCATGCACATCCACTGGACAGAGAATGTTGGATGACCTCCCCGTAGAAATCTACCCTTGACAATGGCTTCCATTTGCTTAAAGCTGAAATCTTGGTAAAGAGCTAGATACGCAGACAAAATATACAGCAGGGAGGTGTTTTACTTTCCAAAGGATTAGCATTTCTGCCTATTTAGTCCTGAGATTTACACCGGCCACACTGTGAAGTTATGTCTGGCAGGGCAGGAGACCTGTTTTATCTCTACTGCAGTTAAGTATTGCTTAAAGTGGTTGTAAACCCTTACATCTATTGGGTAAACTCACTGGCCTCAGGTGATACACAGCAATGAAAGAAATCCTCCTACATAAGTTGTACTTGTATATCTGCAGCCCTCTCTCCTCCATATCCATTCAAAGTCCAAAATTTACACAGCCTGTCTGAGCCTCCAGAAAACTGGGGGCAGAGAGCTGAAGTTACACTCTTCAGAGCTCAGTGAGGAGAGCTCTGAGAGCTGATTGGAAAGAAGGGACACACCCCCCTTTACACAGCACACAGGGACAGAGATGAGGCTGTCACTCACATGCTATGTGCTGGAGATCCTTACCCTGTCACTTTTTTTTTTTTTTTTTTTTTTTTTGGGGGGTTCAGGAAAACTTGTCAAAAGTGACTCATGCTGATTGCAGAGGAATGAAGCAGCAGACAGAAATGTCACTAAGTGCTCATAACTGAGACAAGCACACACTATAGAGCAGCGATGGCGAACCTATGACACGTGTGCCACAGCTGCCTGTTCCAGGTGTGTGGGACAGCTTATCTAGGAGGTTAAGCCATTGCATGTTGATTTGAATAAAGTGTTTAACATTGGGCCTGTGGTGTCAGGGGACAGGAGAGAGAGGCCTGACACAAAGAGAGTCATTCTTCTGCTTTTCTCTTGCCTGGACTCATACAGCCAACCTGAGTAAAGGTAGCCAATCCAATTTAAAGTGTCATATTGTGCTTTATTTACCATTTAAGTGTGGCTCTGCTCTTGGGGACATTCTCAGGTTTGGAATCCCCTGAAAGCAGCTTGAATATAGGATTGAGAGCTATATTGCTCTTAAATCTCAGTTATTGCTTTCTAGTTGAATACTTGAATATATACTGTTACTGTCTGGTATTCTTCCACAGAAATATTGCAGTAAAGACAATTTCTGTGTTTTATGATAACATCTATGTTTCTCATTGGTCATTGCACTATTGCCAGGTGTGCCAGAGGGGGCTGAGGCTGTTATTAGGGTTGAGAGGCAGAGTAACGGACTTAAACAAAAGTAGCTCCTTTGGGGGTATCGTTACACGTGAGGACTCATCCAGGATAATACCACTACTCTGCAATTTACTCAAGACAGCACCCTTACAAGTGCCAAGATGGACCCTGCTGCTGCGACACAGTGGTGTCGTGAAGAAGGCACCACCCCAGAGTCAAGCTTAGTGATTGAGCTCCCTGGGGAGACCTAGACTGAAGAGCAGATCAGCCAAGAGGTGAAAACATTGATTCCAGACATTTTCCAAGGAACCAGTGTGCAGTTGGCTAACAAGACTGAGGCACCTTTAATTCAGCCAAGCATACGAGACATGTCTTCAGCAAGTTCTAGTCAAGCCATGAAAGCAGAAGTCCATTCCACGACACCCCCTGGCCACAATTGGACCAGAGTTCTTCACTGTCTTGGGAGAATTTGTGTCAAAGTGCCAGAGGGATACTACAACGTACTCTGAAAGTGGGTACCAGAAACTCAGGACCTTCTCTGGGAGACATCCAGTGCCTACAGGGGATCACAAATTTAAAGAGTGGCTGGACCAGGCCACACAAGCCCTGGATGAATGGGACATTCCTCAGACCCACAAGAAACAGAGAACCAAAGAGAGTATAAGAGGGCCTGCCTCACAAGCTATCTGCAATATGAAGCTCAGTAAGAAAGATTGCATCGTTCAAGACTACCTGAACATTCTGCAGGATGTGTATGGGTGCACTGAAAAGGCTTCTGACCTCAGTACCAGTTTGTACATACTTACCAGAGCGCAGGGGAAAAGTTATCCAATTATGTGAGGTGTTTGGATAAGATACTGCATCAAATCCTACTGAAGAAGGGTTTGGATCCACGGGAAGTAGATGAGGTCCGTGCACAGCAAGTCTTGCAGGGTGCCCAGCCTTTGGACCCCATCACCATCCTGCTGAGATCCAGGCAAGATGGTGGCATCCTGAAGTATCCAGATCTAATCAGGATAGTGCGGAAAGAAGAGGCCATGCTGAAGAACAAGAAGAAGAGTCAAAAGTCAGAATTGGTTGTCAGGGGTCAGAGTGGCCAGTGCAGCTGGTGACAACTCTGAGGTCTAACTTCTCAAGACTCAGATGTCACAGCTAAGATGGATGATGACCGAACCGTTGAATCTCAAGTCCGAGATAGCCGCACTAAAGATGCAGGTATCCCAGATGATGGAAGTGCTGAACCGGCTGGCAGAAAATCATACTGAGTTGTCCAGCAAGGGTGTTACGGAGCAGAATGTACCCCCAGACTCACCTATTGCGTCTGGCCAGAGGACAACGAATCAAGACGTCTGTCTAAACTGTGGAGGTGTAGGTCACTATCACCAACTATGCCGTAGTCCACCAAGGAGGAGAGGAGACTGGTGTGGACCTCAGAGAATTGACCCAAGAATGGAGAGAAGACCTGGGCCTTCAAGAAGAACTTTCCTTGAATCTGCAAGGGAACAATGGAGGACACCTGCAGTCTATGCTGTCTCCCTGAGAAATGACTATCGGCTCTCAGAATGTCATCGGAAGTGGCATTTTAAGCTCCATGAGAAAAGAGAAGTACAAGTCCGGTCAAGCAAGCTTACACCAAACCTCCTGCCAAGTTAGTAGGCCCTTTGTCTGTAGTGCCTGTTTTGGTGGAAGGAATCTATACAAGAGCCCTTCTTGATTCAGGAGCTCAGGTGACTTTGCTGACCAGAGACTTTTACAAGAGGTATTTTTTGTACATACCCCTTCGAAAGTTGGAAGATATAGAGGTCCAGGGTATTCAAATAATAGATTATCCTTGTTAAGGATATCTGAGGATCAAGTTGTCGTTTGATCCATTGAGGGCTGGGAAGCTTCAGAACTTTGACACACTGGCTATTATGTGTCCTCAGTTGCCAGGGTCCACAGGAAGTCCGCTAATCATAGGGGCCAACACAGATCTGGTGAAGCGGCTGTTAGCCCCTTTTGTCCCCAGATTTGATCTCTTACCCTCACTGCCAGAAGGAGGGCCAGAAGTGTCTTCCTCTTCCACAGTGGACGAAGAAGGATCCATAGCAGACATGAAAGAAACTAATCTGCAGGAGACAGAAGTAGTTAAACAGGAAGAGGAGGCTAGTGAGCCTACCATGCCTGTGCCAGTGGAACAAAGAAAGCAAAGAGTTAAACATCCTCTCAAGATACCGACCTGTGATGGGTTGGGCAAGAGAGTTATCCTCACCCCTCAAGGGACTCTTGTAGAGCCTGACCCTCTCATCACAGATTTGGTGAAAGGCAACCTTAACTCACCCCCTGGCACATCTAGCTGGGCCATTCCAATTAAGGTGGCCGGTAGGCAGGACAACCTTCCTTCTTATGCTCATTGGTGGGAGGCAGTGTTGTCAGCCTACCAGATTGAAATTTACTGACATGACACTCAAAATTTCCTGGCACAGCCAAGAATAGGCTATTGTCTCTATAGCTACAGTAAACAATTAAGAGAGGGTCTCTCAAACTGAAAGAATGACTGTTAGTCGGTTGTTATGGAAACAAGTTTGTAACTATTAACTTTTGACAACAAACTTGTACAAATAAAAAGGGGTGAGTAGAGACTGGGACACACATCATCATGCTGTAAGATCAGAAGCCACTCATGATAGAAGAAAAGTGCCTGATTTCCAGAAGAATCGTTGCTAATGGAGATCACGAACATACAGTAACAGTAGATAAGTAACCTTTAAGTGTATTTGTACTGTTATAGACCATAGGCTGTTCATTTTCTAGGCATTTTGCTTGTTATAGATATCTGTCAGTCTTGTATTGTATTCCTAATATTGTAATAGTTTTGTATGTACTGCATCTTTGTATAGTAAAAGCACATTTACACACTGCAGAAGTCTCAGCTTCCTTGCTTATACCACAGAGTAACCTGACTAGATAGACGCAAGCAAAACACTAGAGGAGAATTCAGTCAGCACGAGGTGGAGGAAGAGATCAGACCTGAAGGAGAGATGCTGTCTCTCAGGTGATTTTACCACGCAATTCAGGCCTCCGCCGCCAGTTGGGACATCCAGCCTGAGAGAGGGGGATCCCAGGTGCACATCCAGGCGCACCTGCGCGACGGTGAAGTGTTCCAGTGTGAGGTGACCAGTCGGGTCGCTAGGAGAGCCTTCCTGTTCCAGGACTTTCGGTTGGGCCTTGATCGCAGGATTGGGTGAGGGGACTTTTTGCCCATTTTCAGGAAACTGGGACACTGCCCCACAGAAGGAGTTAAATAAACACTGTATACAGACATAATTGCTGTTAGTCATCTTGCTGACACTTGTAGTACCACAGGGATAAAGAATAAGTCCACGCATTTCTGGGGATGCTGTATACAGACATCATTGTCCTCTCACCTTGCTGAGAAAGATCCTGCCTGCTTCACTTGATAATCTGGGCCAGTTGTGTTGTTTGGTCCTGCTATTCAGGAATTTAAGTGCACCAATGAAAGTGGCTAGCTGAAGACACAAAGTTTTATCTTTTCTTCAAAAGGACTGAAGCTACTAGTGCCATACGGATCCGCACACACGTATTCAGGGCTCTGTATGTGCAGTGGGTGTGTGTGGGACAGTTTTTTTAGGAAGCTAAGCCATTGCATGTTGATTTGAATAAAGTGTTTAAAGTTGGGCCTGTGGTGTCATTGGTCATTGCACTTACACTATTGCCAGGTGTGCCAGAGGGGGCTGAGGCTGTTATTAGGATGGGGAGGTAGAGTAACGGAAATGAACAAACAAAAGCAGCTCCTTCGGGGGTATTGCTACAGTTACATTAGTCTGGGTTCAGCTTTAATCAGCAGAGATCCAAAAATGACATCTACATTTGACCTCTCTGGGCCACATTGGAAGAAGAGCAATTTTATTGGGTCACACATAAAATACATCAATAATAAGGATAGCTTATAAGTAGAAAAAGGCAGGCAGATCACGAGTTAATGATCACTGACATCATAGGTGTGCGCAGCCTATTGCATTAGGGTGTGCACCCCAAAGCTGCGTGTGTGTGCTTGTGTGTATATATATATATATAGCTCCCAACTGTCTGATTTCGAGGGACTGTCCCTGATTTGGAGCAATGTCCCTCTGTCCTTCATAACTCCTCATTTGTTCCTAATTTTGGTCTGATCTATATAGTTGTATATAAAATTCACTTTTTATCTTTCAAAACGTGTTTCCCAGTGCTAAACCTTTCATCCAACAAATTCTAAATTGCTGCATATGTACATTTTAAAAGCCAATATAAAGGAAGAGTAGTGGTAAAAAAAAGCCCTTGTCGATTTAATTAACCTTTTTTTTGGGGTTAATTCTCCTTTAAGGGGGTGTGGCAGGGGGCGTGTCCTATGCCTGCATACGTTTGGTAGTAGGTGTCCCTCATTCCCATCTCAAAATGTTGGGATGTGTATATATATATATATATATATATATATATATATATATATATATATATATATATATATATATATACACACAGACATGGACGGTGTCAGTAGAGTAGAGGTTGGTGTCAGCAAGACAGTAGATGGGGTCAGTCAGTAGGGCACAGATTGGTGTCAGTAGGGCAGTGGATGGTGTCAGTAGTTATTTATTTGAATGATTTTATTTTTTTATTATTTTTTACAATATTTTTTTTTTTTTGGCAGCTTCGTTGGGGGGGATTTAGTGAAATATCAGCACCAGACCGTAGGGGGAATCTGCCTTACACAGGGTGATTAGGGTGTGCCCTGGCACATCCGGCACACCCCCTGCGCACGCCTATGACTGATATAGATAATTTACCTATCTGAGTAATAAAACATTTTTTTATTATAAAATTAAAAGTGAGCAACATAAAACTAGAGCGATATTTGACACTATGTTGACAAAACTAACGCATCGATATTTGCCTAGTCGGATGGAGTAGCAATTCTCAATGAATTCTAAAGGTGCTCATCAGATATTTTGGTTCTAATTTTGCCCTGTGTGCTTCATCCTTGAAAACAGTTGCTCACATAGGCGCTGCCAAAAAATGATGACATATATAAGGAGTGATTTTGGAGAAGTGGGAGATTTTTCTTTTGCAAAGACAAAACTTATAAAAGTCCAGTAAAGAGGCACTGTCAAGTTTTTCTTTGGCCACATGTGTTCGCTAAGTGTAAATGCATTTTTACAAAAAATAAATCAACATTTTTAAAACATAAGTACAGCCAAAACACATTTGGTAGTACTTCTCCTGGGGATCATAGGAGTGTAGTCCGTTCTGCACTCCCGTGACCCATTTTCAGCCAACAGTGGGCTAAATCCTGCTGTTGGCTGATGTCACAGAGCCGGTCCAAGCTGGGGAAAGATTGTGACCATATGGTTGGGATCCACCCAGGAGCCTGGAATGCAGTGGAGGCTGGTGCTCAAAATTTGTGTGTGTGTGTGTGGGGGGGGGGGGAGTGGCGGAGGGCGGCACAAACTAACAGCACCCCCTCACCCCCCCCCCCAGTGGGAAATGTACGGCGGCAATCAAAACCCACCAGAGCCCCCTAAAACTCCCTGGCCAATAGGGGCTTCCTGACTGGCTGGAAGGAGAATGAGGAAGACAATAACGAATATTTATAACTCTTTTTTGAAGCCTATTAGAGCCTCTGGCTCTGATCACGTGCATAAAAAAAACCCCAAAAAACATTGGAATCCATGCGTTCGGCACCCTTTATGTAGGGAGCCGGAAACATTGATGGGGGCAGTGCCCCTGCACCCCTAATGGAGCGGCTGCCACTGCTCCTGTCCCCTCCACAATTCAACGCTCCTGGGGGGGGGGGGAGCAGAGAGCCAGTGACTGACAGTCTCCGGCTCTCTGCTCATGGAGCACTAAGAACTCAGCGATCAGCTGTGTTTGATAGCTCAGTTCCCAGTCTTAGAGCTGGCAGGGGACATTTCCAGAATCAGACCAATGCTGCATCCACCTAGGTAAGTATGATTTAAAAAAAACAAACAAAAAAACCAAAAACCGTATCTTTTAAGTAAGTTTACGTATTTGTGTTAGGCCACATTCATAGCCATCTTGGGCCACATACGGCCCTTGGGCTGCAGTTTGGACCCCCCCTGCTTTACATTCACTTCTCGTCTGCTGTGATTGTTTTCTTACACACAATCAGATCATCTTACAAGGACAGATCTGCTTGCACTGTGTGAAAATTTGACTCTTTTTACTGGTAGCTGAAACATCAAAGTTCTCAAGCTCACCCTAAGGAAACTTCTAATAAGCCTCCATAGAATAATTGCCAGTTGTACACTGCTAAGAACAAAGCACTGAGCTTGGACAGGAAGACATAAATGAAAATGGAGTTTTTAGTGGAGCATTTCTAAGCCTCAAGAGGGCTACAGTTGAGAAATTTTAGAGAAATTGTCTGTTGTTAAATTCCACAGGTATTTTAATTTTCACAGTTCAATGATTTCCTCAAACACCCCAGGGATTCATATCAAGATTGTGCGCTGTTTTGTTGCTTATTCCATGGAGGAGTTGTAGACAGAGACACCATTAAAAAAGCCTGCACGTGTGTTTATATAGTCTATTATGAAGGCTGGGGGGGGCTGACCATACCGAATCAAGTGGCTGGTCTATTACCAGAAATACCATTGCTCCCAAAGCGGGCAACAAACTCAACATTTACTGAATCTTTTGCATCCTAGTCCTTCACTCTTAGCACAGTGATGCATATGATGACATTACTGTTCATCTGGAGATGTAATGTTATTACAGTATGTGTCTGTGCAGAGACGTTCCTCTTGTTCTGGTGTTTGCACAAACAAAGAGGTAAGTGATGTGGCAGTCTCTAGCCAATAAAAGTATCTCTAAAGCTGAACGGGTAAACATATTAAAAAGATACATATAAGGAAGCTATTTTACATCCCAAAAGAGTTGTATTTCTGTCCATACAGTCCTGAAACTTACACAGCTCTGCCATACAGCACAACCCTGTCTGGCCTGATTTTTCTCTGCAGCTTACTATGGACCCTTTAGCACTAACCACTTGATCAACACTATTTTAGGCACACAGAAAACATGTGTACCTTCCATTCAAGTTCCCACACAGCAGCTCAGTGGCTGTCGCCTGGTCCCACTCCTGTGCTAACATCTTCTCCACAATGTTTTCTGCTCTTCTCCCCAGCTTCTTCCAGTTGCCGGGTCTTTGGATATCTTGATTGGAGGGCCAGGAATGACGAAACTCACACTCTTGCACGGGAGTTCATTTATTCCATGCTGAGGCATGCCAAGTATGTACTCTGAGCTGCGCATCAAGTTCATCGCACTGTCTCTGTTATGGCATGTCTCCCAAATGGCAATTTCTCTTATATACTTTAATGCAGCATAAAAACAGCAAAAATTATACTCACAAACGAGCTTAAAAAAAAGCTTTAAAAGGGCGCAAAAGCACTGTTCTGTGGATCGACACACCAGGACCTGTTGCCGAGAGGGTCAGACCGGTGCAAATGGCCAATGGCTAACGTGTTTCGGGGGAGCACCCCTTTCTTCAGAGCCTAGGCGGGCAATGGTTGGTCTCTCGAAATTCCCCCTCTATAAATGTGTATATGTATGCATATATCTGTCACACAGTGACCTCTGACACTTGTGGAAGGGGAAATGACGCCGCGATCGGCCGGAAGTTGCGGGTGGAACGCAGGAACGCCCGCACTTCCTGGTCCTTCGGACGGCGTGTGTTCATGCAGTACTATTATGGGTCCTGGGAGCCGGAGAAGCCCCGCATTATCCATCCCAGTTTATCTATGGTATGGGGACACTGTTCGAGCTGCATGCAGGACTTGAGGTAATTGTGTCTGGCGCGCCCCCCCCCTTTTCCCCCCCCTGGGGTGGTCGTCCAGAGTGGCTGCACCCTGTGTTATGTGGTCTATGCTGAGAGTGATATTGATCTGTTGGCTCGGTTTATATAGCAGATAATATAGAGGGATGCTTGTTTTCCACTATCTGGCTACAAATGGGGATCGTACTCAGAGGGATGGGTCTTGGGAGGGTTAACCTGAATGGGTGGGTGGTGCCTATTATTTGTGGGAGGGGGCGTTGCCACCAATTGGGTGTGACAGATATATGCATACATATACACATTTATAGAGGGGGAATTTCGAGAGACCAACCATTGCCCGCCTAGGCTCTGAAGAAAGGGGTGCTCCCCCAAAACGCGTTAGCCATTGGCCATTTGCACCGGTCTGACCCTCTCTGCAACAGGTCCTGGTGTGTTGATCCACAGAACAGCGCTTTTGCGCCCTTTTAAAGCTGTTTTTTTAAGCTCGTTTGTGAGTATAATTTTTGCTGTTTTTATGCTGCATTAAAGTTTATCAGTGGTAATGCACTAGGTTGGTGCGCCCTCTTTCTTTTCTGTTTTTTTCTAGCTTGAATACCCATTGTTCAAACGAGGGCTGCAAGACGCTAGGCATTACCTTTTTAGGTGGCTGCACCACATGTCTAGTTCATGGACACCTGAGCGCAGGAGAGATCTTTTTTGAATTTCTCTTATATGGCAGTGTTGTGGTTGTTTAAAAAAAAAACTGCCAGCAGGCAGGTTCATATTGCAGAAGAGACATGCAATGTCTCTGCTATAATAAAATAATCCTACCTGCCTGCCTGCAGTTTTTCTTAGATTGTACACTGAGCTGCGCATGTACTGTGCTGGGATGACAGAACTACTGCACAAGTTATATCATCCCACGCCAGCCAATCAAGATGGCTGAAAACCTGCACCCAGATAAAGCCAGGGGGAAGATGCTGCCGCCTACTAGGGACCTCACTAGTGTTGGACTGTTGGAGCTAAGGTAAGTCTTGCAAACTTAAAGTGGTTGTATACCCCCCAATTGTGACTTTTACCTATAGGTAAGCCTAGAATAAGGCTTACCTATATGTAGCGCTGGTAGATTTCTAATCTACCCCTTATATGTAAATTTAGTGGGTCGTCTGTTCTGTACATAGTTCAAATTTAATCTATGGCTAAATTAGCCTCTGCTCCAGCATTGGCCGTGTTGCTTGCAGTTCCACACTGTTGCCTGTAGGTGTCGTTGTCACCATAGGTCAGTGTTGAAAAGCAACAAGCTGAAGTATATTGAGTGCTCTTCTTTCTCAGAGGTAACTCGGCAGAGGTGGTCCACTGCCATGCATTCTGGGAGAGAGTACTTAAGGGCAGACACCATTTTTCTTTCTCTTTCACCTGCTGGCCCTCCTGGCCTAAAGGTATGTGACAGGGAGTTCTACCTTGTGGCCCTCCAGGGTGGAGGGCTGCGACTCTGAAGCTGTGCAAGTAGGCCCAGAAGCCTGACTGGGGCCTACTGCTGCGGGGATGGTCCTGTGCTGTCTGTCCTGCGGGAAGAAGCCGGACAATTGAGAAGACCCAGGGGAGGACCCGTCTTTGGAGAGGACCGTGCAGAATGCTGGTGTCTCAAGAGGGGCCTGGTGACTCAATTGGAGGACGCATCTTAACCTAAGCTATCGCACAAGTACTGCCGGGTTGGCTTAACCGCTAGCCTACCGCCCACCGTCATATGACGGCCGGACGGTAAGCCTATTGTTCTGAGTGGACGTCATATGACGTCCACCGTTTAAACAGGGCATGCGCGCGATCGTGAGCGCGCAGCCCTGTACTGTCGGTGGCGGCGTGTCACCGAGACACCGCTCGTCACCGACAGGGGTGAACAGCCACTGCGCATGGCTGTTTACCACGTGATCGGCCGTGATGAAGTCACGGCCGATCACTAATGGTACATCCCGCATTGCACGGCGCATGCGCGCGATCGTGAGCGCGCTGCGCGTGCACGTCGGTGGCGGCGTGTTCCCCGGGAACACTGCTCGTCACCGACGATAGTTTACATCCATTGGCCAGTACTGTGTACCATGTGATCGGCTGTGATCCATTCACAGCCGATCACTAAGTGTAAACAAAGACCTGTCACTAGCTGTTACTAGCCCTTCTCTCCTCACACACCGTTTCCAGTGTGAGGAGAGAAGAGCCAGGAGCAGTGAGTTACAGATCTTTGTATTTGTAGTGTCTGCACCAACACCACTTCTGTCCCATCGCCCCCCCCAATTGTCATCTGTCACCCAACAGTCACCCCATAAAAAGTGCACCTGTCACATAGAGACTGCCTTTAGTGACCATCAGCGGTGCCCTGTCACCCACCAGTGACCGTGCCCTGTCACCCGTCACCCATCAGTGACCTGCCCTGTCACCCGTCACCCATCAGTGACCTGCCCTGTCATCCGTCACCCATCAGTGACCTGCCCTGTCACCCGTCACCCATCAGTGACCTGCCCTGTCATCCGTCACCCATCAGTGACCTGCCCTGTCACCCGTCACCCACCAGTGACCGTGCCCTGTCACCCGTCACCCACCAGTGACCATCAGCGGTGCACCCGTCACCCATCAGTGACGTCGCCTGTCAACAATCTGTGACTGTCACTGTCCGTGGCCTGTCACCCATCAGTGACTGTACCCTGTCACCCATCAGTGACCATCAGCGGTGCACCTGTCACCCATCAGTGACCGTCGCCTGTCAACTATCTGTGACCATCGCCCATCACACCATCACCTCTCAGTGAACGTCACCTGCCACCCATCGCACAGCCCATCAGTGACCGTCACCTGCCACCCATCTGTCACCTGTCGCACAGCTACCCGCCACACAGCCATGTCCAAAAGAGGATATACAAGTGAGGAGGCGTTCCAGATCCTCTCTATGACTGATGAGAGCACCGGGGAGCTCTCATCAGAGTCCCATTCTGATTCCGAATCAAGTTCGGCATTTGAGCCGATCGAGAGTAGCAATGGTTCGGATGAAGAATGGGTCCCTGCTAAAAGGGCACGACACTCTGGAACCCAGGAAGTCGCCAGCAACCGGGATTATATTCCCAGTACCAGCTCTGCTACCAGAAATAGGCCCCAGGAAGAAAGGCCCAGTACCAGTGCTGCCGCCAGCAATAGGCCCCAGGAACAAAGGCCCAGTACCAGTGCTGCCACCAGAGATGGGCCCCGCGCACAAATGCCCAGTACCAGTGCTGCCACCAGAGATAGGCCCCTCGCACAAATGCCCAGTACCAGTGCTGCCACATCACACCTGAGTTCCAGCACAGGAAATTCAACTCCCCCAACTACTGGAGTGTCACGTCCCCCAAGAGCCAGGGCCGCTACCTATATGCCAGATGGTCTTGCCAACCCAACATGGCTGCCTTCCAACTCGGGATCACCAAATATTCCCCCTTTCACAGCACAGCCAGGTGTGCAGGCCAACACCCAAAATTTTACAGAGATCAATTTTTTTCACCTGTTTTTGCCCGACACTTTGCTGCAGTTCATTGTCGACCAGACAAATTTGTATGCCCAGCAGTATATTGCCAGCAACCCCCAATCATCTTATGCCCGTCCGTTTGAGTGGAGAGATTTGAATATGGAGGAGTTCAAATTGTTTTTGGGCCTCACCCTAAATATGGGGCTTACAAAAAAAAATGAAGGACATACCTACTGGTCCACCCACCCCATACACCATATGCCCATGTATTCTGCCGCTATGTCCAGGTCCCGATATGAGATGATTATGAGATTCTTTCATTTTAACGACAACACCCAGTGCCCTCCCCGCAATCATCCAAATTCCGATAAGCTGTACAAGATTCGCCCACTAATAAATTCATTTTCCCAACGATTTGCAGAACTTTATGTCCCCGAGAAGATTATATGTGTGGATGAGTCCCTGGTACCATTTTCAGGCCGGCTAGGAATAAAACAGTATATTCCTACCAAAAAAGCCAAATATGGAGTCAAATTTTACAAGCTGTGTGAGAGAGCCACGGGATATCTATATGCATTCCGCATATATGAGGGAAGAGATTCCCAGCTCCAGCCCCCTGAGTACCCGGCCTACATGGGCACAACTGGAAAAATTGTATGGGACCTGGCTTACCCACTTCTAAAAAAAGGCTATCATATATACCTGGACAACTTTTATACCAGCCTGCCCCTTTTCAGACACCTTTATATTGAAAAAACCCTGGCCTGCGGAACTTCAAGAAAAAATAGGAAGGGCTTCCCACAATCCATTGTGAACAAAAGGCTGAAAAAGGGGGAAAGAGCAACACTGAGATGTAATGAAGTGCTGGCCTTGAGGTGGAAGGATAACAGGAACGTGCACATGATGTCCACCATTCATGATGACACTGCAGTTGTAGTTCAGCGAAGACGAGGTCCCATTGAAAAACCGACATGTGTCCAAGACTATAATCTCTACATGGGGGGGTGGATTTCAATGACCAAATGATTCAGCCCTATTTGTCAATAAGGAGGTCCCGATTCTGGTATAAGAAGGTAGCAATATATCTAATCCATTTGGCCATTTACAATTCCTACATAATCTACACAAAATCCACAGAAAGCCCCGCCTCCTTCCTAAAATTCATAGAAGAAGTAGTCACGTCCCTCATCTATCCACAAAGACCCCTCCCAGAATTACCTCGTTCTGATGCTGTTAGCCGACTTCATGAACGCCACTTCCAGTACAACATTCCACCATCGGAAACAGGCTGAAGACGGCAAAAAAAATGTCGTGTGTGCAGCAGAAGAGGTTTTCGAAAAGATACAAGCTACTATTGTCCCCAGTGTCCCTCCCAACCTGGCCTTTGCATTGGTGAATGCTTCGAACTGTATCATACATCCCCAAGTTATTAGCCCATATTTTCCCCATTTTCGCTGATCATTTTCCATGCTTCCCCAAAATAACCATGCCACTGCCTTCAATGTGAACTGACCCTGGCCTGCTTTTTGACTATGCCTCTGCCTACCGTTTGGACTGCTTCCACATGAACTGACCCTGGCCTGTTTTGACTATGCCTCTGCCCACCGTTTGGACTGCTTGCTCGTGAACTGACCCTGGCCTGTTTTGTGACTACTCTTCTGCCTACCGCTTGGACTGCTTGCACGTTAACTGACCCTGGCTTGTTTTATGGACTATGCTTTTGCCTACCACTTGGACTGATCTGTTGCCCTGCTACTATAGTACACAGGGGTCTCACATATGTGAGGGGCTCCAGAAAAGTTTTTCCGGATGGAGATAACAATTTTTTTTGTTTTCTCCCGGTTTTGTAATTTCCGGATTAGGGTCTGGAGTCCGGAGGCTTCATAGAGATTTGGGTGGGTCGAAGCCTCTACCCCTGTGCCCCTGTGCACAGGTCTTACCCGATTGCGGCCCTCAGCCTTCTGCTGACTTACTGCCATCATGCCTTTGCCTGCCGCATGAACGGACCACACATCTGCCTGCTACCTGGACTATGCAAATAATTCGCTGTAGCAAGAGGCAGTATGTTTATGAAGGGCTGGAGAGCGGTACAATAATGTGTGTCTGCAGGTAACAGTGTACCAGGACCAATATTATGGCTGTGCTGGCTGTCTCTGCCTGGACAATTCCTATGGACTGTGCTGTGCCGACTATAGACAATATTCCTGCCTGCTGCCTGGATAGTTATTGCTGTCGCTAAGCACATCCCTGACTGCTGCCTGGACCAGTGCTCTCTTCTGTGGACACTACTAAAAGCACAGGTAATACTTTTTTTTTAATCCTTTCCGCAATAGAATTTATTTTGGATTGTAATTCTTGGTATGTACATGCTATGTGTTAGAAATATGAAGGGCCTTCAAAAATGATAGGTTGCCAGGAAATTATCTATGTAATGTATGCTCCTAGAACGCCTGATGGTGCTACTTGGATGTTGGGCCACTGTATGTGGCCAAGCTGTGTAAGTCTCACACATGTGGTATCCCCATACTCAGGGGGAGTAGCAGAATGTATTTTGGGGTGTCATTTTTGCTATGTGTTGGAAATATCTTATAAAATGGACAACTTTGTGTAAAAAAAATGCGTTTTTATTTTTTTTCCACATTTTCCAAAAACTTCTGGAAAAAAAATAACCGTTCAAAAGACTCATTATGCCTCATAGATTATACGTTGGGGTGTTTGCTTTCCAAAATGGGGTCATTTTGTTGGCAATTCCTTTGTCCTGGTGCTCCAGGGCCTTCAAAAGTGTAATAGGTGGTTGAGAAATGAGATGTGCAATTTATGCTCGTAGATCGCCTGATGGTGCTACTTCAATGTTGGGCCTTTGTATGTGGCCAGGCTGTGTAAAAGTCCCACACATGTGGTATCGCCATACTCAGGAGGAGTAGCAGAATGTATTTTGGGGTGTCATTTTTGCTATGTATTTGCTATGTGTTGGAAATATCTTATAAATGGACAACTTTGTGTAAAAAAAAATGCGTTTTCATTTTTTTTCCACATTTTCCAAAAACATCTGGTAAAAAAATAACCGTTCAAAAGACTCATTATGCCTCATAGATTATACATTGGGGTATTTGCTTTCCAAAATGGGGTCATTTTGTGGGCAATTCCTTTGTCCTGGTGCTCCAGGGCCTTCAAAATTGTAATAGGTGGTTGAGAAATGAGATGTGCAATTTATGCTCGTAGATCGCCTGATGGTGCTACTTCAATGTTGGGCCTTTGTATGTGGCCAGGCTGTGTAAAAGTCCCGCACATGTGGTATCGCCATACTCAGGAGGAGTAGCAGAATGTATTTTGGGGTGTCATTTTTGCTATGTATTTGCTATGTGTTGGAAATATCTTATAAATGGACAACTTTGTGTAAAAAAAATGCGTTTTCATTTTTTTTCCACATTTTCCAAAAACACCTGGTAAAAAAATAACCATTCAAAAGACTCATTATGCCTCATAGATTATACATTGGGGTGTTTGCTTTCCAAAATGGGGTCATTTTGTGGGCAATTCCTTTGTCCTGGTGCTCCAGGGCCTTCAAAAGTGTAATAGGTGGTTGAGAAATGAGATGTGCAATTTATGCTCGTAGATCGCCTGATGGTGCGACTTCAATGTTGGGCCTTTGTATGTGGCCAGGCTGTGTAAAAGTCCCACACATGTGGTATCGCCATACTCAGGAGGAGTAGCAGAATGTATTTTGGGGTGTCATTTTTGCTATGTATTTGCTATGTGTTGGAAATATCTTATAAATGGACAACTTTGTGTAAAAAAAATGCGTTTTCATTTTTTTTCCACATTTTCCAAAAACATCTGGTAAAAAAATAACCGTTCAAAAGACTCATTATGCCTCATAGATTATACATTGGGGTGTTTGCTTTCCAAAATGGGGTCATTTTGTGGGCAATTCCTTTGTCCTGGTGCTCCAGGGCCTTCAAAAGTGTAATAGGTGGTTGAGAAATGAGATGTGCAATTTATGCTCGTTGATCGCCTGATGGTGCGACTTCAATGTTGGGCCTTTGTATGTGGCCAGGCTGTGTAAAAGTCCCACACATGTGGTATCGCCATACTCAGGAGGAGTAGCAGAATGTATTTTGGGGTGTCATTTTTGCTATGTATTTGCTATGTGTTGGAAATATCTTATAAATGGACAACTTTGTGTAAAAAAAAAATGCGTTTTCATTTTTTTTCCACATTTTCCAAAAACATCTGGTAAAAAAATAACCGTTCAAAAGACTCATTATGCCTCATAGATTATACATTGGGGTGTTTGCTTTCCAAAATGGGGTCATTTTGTGGGCAATTCCTTTGTCCTGGTGCTCCAGGGCCTTCAAAAGTGTAATAGGTGGTTGAGAAATGAGATGTGCAATTTATGCTCGTAGATCGCCTGATGGTGCTACTTCAATGTTGGGCCTTTGTATGTGGCCAGGCTGTGTAAAAGTCCCACACTTGTGGTATCGCCATACTCAGGAGGAGTAGCAGAATGTATTTTGGGGTGTAATTTGTTGTATGCATATGCTCTGTGAGAGAAATAACCAGTTAATATGAAAATTTTGAAAAAAAAAAAAAAAAAAATCTTCCTTTTGCAAAGAATTGTGGGAAAAAATTACACCTTAAAAAACTCACCATGCTACTTACTTAATACCTTGGAATGTCTACTTTATAAAAAGGGGTCATTTGGGGGGTATTTGTACTTTTCTCACTTGTTAGTACCTCAAGAAATGAGATTCACCTGATGTACTGAAGGCCTGATCAGATGTTTTCAATTTTCAGTGATTGGCACCATAGTTTGTAGACTCTATAACTTTCACAAAGACCAAATAATATACACTAATTTGGGTTATTTTTACCAAAGATATATAGCAGTATAAATTGTGGCCAAAATTTATAAAGAAAAATTACTAATTTGCTAAATTTTATGACAAAAACAAAGAAAAAGGCAATTTTTCACAAAATTTACGGTCTTTTTTTATTTATAGCACAAAAAATAAAAAACCCATTAGTGATTAAATACCACCAAAAGAAAGCTCTATTTGTGTGAAAAAAAGGACACAAATTTCATTTGGGTACAGTGTTGCATGACTGAGTAATAGTCATTCAAAGTGTGAGAGCACCAAAAGCTGAAAATTGGTCTGGGCAGGAAGGGGGTTTAAGTGCCCTGTATTGAGGTGGTTAAAGGTTCTGGTACTGTGTTGCAGTTCATCTAAAGCTACTACTACGTCCTGTGGCAGAGGATCGTACAGTAAAATTGTTCTTTTCAAGTCTGTGGCAGAGACTTTTTGTTCATGCTATGCTCCGGCTGCTAGGTCAGTGAGAGAGACCTATCCGGGTGGGCAACGATTTAATCCTGGATTGAAGGTATATTCATCACCAAGATTTCAAATTCCTCAGTGTCCTAAAGAAAAGGTATTTGAACTTCCCTGCAACTCTTCTTCTACCGCTTTCCTGCTACTTCTTCAAGTTACTTCCTAAGTGACGGGTGCCTACATTGTCAGATACAAAGCTCAACATGGACTCTAAGTTCTGGTATTGGTGAAACTACGGGTAAAGAGGTGACGGTAACAGCCGCATATAAATCAGCAGCTCCTTTGGGGGTTAGTGCTACATATAGGTAATGGAAATATCTCCTAAACGTGCGCCGTTTAGGAGATATTTACCTTGTAGTGTGCCGATGATGTCATCAGCGAATGCATTGTGAAGAAACGGACCTCTGTGCTGTTTCCTCCCGAGCATGTGCCGTGACTGGCAGCTCCAGAGCGCATGCGCAGGAGGGTCATCACGCGACTCCAATCAGTCACACAGCCCCGGAAGAAAAAGGGGCGAAGATAGATGCCTCCTGCAGCGGGGACAGTGCGGGCTTCATTTGCAGGTAAGTGCCACATAATGGGCTAATTTGCGAGGCATACTAGCTCATTATGCTTTTACTTTGCAGGGTTTGAAGGAAACAAAAGAGGAAGTAAAACCCATCAGGGTTTACTTCCTCTTTAATTCTGCTCTTAGGCCCAGTTCACACCACAATTTCTGCATTACGAATGCATTTCTGCATGCGCATTTTTAATGTGTTTTTTGATGCTTTCTGATGCATCTTCTCCCTTCTTTTTTTTTCTATATCTCAGTTGAGGACGTGTGCATCCCTGTGCATTTTTGACACATTTTGTTGCATTCCAGATGCATTCCATACAGGAAAAATGTAACATGTTCTACTTTTGTTGAATGCACTGAAATGCACTAGTGTGTGCTAGGGCCATTGGAATCCATATTAAACACTGTCCATGGATTTTTGATGCAGGATAGAAACACACTGGACTGCATCTGGTGCAGTGTTGCCAACCTCATGCAGCATTTTTTTACTGACAAAACATGTAAAATGTACTTACGGAGCATATTTTTTACAGAAAACCTGAAAAACGACTGATATTAAAACAGTTTAAACACAATATGGAAACACTGACAATACCCCTAAAAAGTAATTTGCCTGGTTCAGACTTAAAAACTCAATACAGCATGACAAATTATCAGCCCCTGATATTTACAGACAGTTGTAAATAATCACTGATTTTTACAAACTGTCAGTAAATTTACTGACGGTTGGCAACCCTGATCTGGTGTGAACCAACCTTTAGGGCTGGTTCATACCAGATGCAGTCCAGTGCATTTTTAATCTGCTTCAAAAACACATGCATAGTGTTTTCCACATATTCAAATGGCCCTAGTTCACACCAGTGCAGTGCATTTCAGTGCAGTCGACAAAAGTAGACCAATAATGACATAATGTCTCAATAGCATACTGTAAGTGTAATAGCCTGGTATAGGTATAAAAGATAAATGGGGAATGCTTCAAGCCTTGCTGCCCTCTAGGACTGGGGATGCCTGGAAGCCACTACAAAAAACAAACAAAAGAGGGCGCACAAGCCTAGTGCATAATACCACCGCATTTATTTTAGATCAACAAGAGTAATACTCACAAACATGTAAATTAAAATCGCTCATCGAGCTTCTCTTCTATAGCCCAGTAGTTCTAGACTTGGCACACTCCATAGTGCAGAGGGACCTCACCGGGATCCTTAATGGTTAACGCGTTTAGAAGGAATCCTCTTCTTCATCGGAGTGAAATGCGTTGGCAATTAAGGATCCCGGTGAGGTCCCGCTGCACTCTGGAGTGTGCCTAGGACCACTGAGCTATAGATGAGTAGCTTGATGAATGATTTTAATTCACATTCTTGTTGATCTTAATATAAATGCGGTGGGATAATGCACTAGGCTGGTGCGCTGTCTTTTGTTGTTTTTTTTTTATAAAAGTAGACCTTGCTACATTTTTTCTATAAAGAACGCATCTGGAACGCAGAAAAATGAATGTAAATGAACAGAACACATGTAAACGCACCAGAATGCATTGGAACGCACATTGTCCTAAATTAAGATAAAGATCCTTCAAGTTTCAAATAAAAAAAAGGAAAAAACACACTGGAATGCATTAAAAGCCAAAAATGCATGAAAAATATGTGCAATACAGAACGCAGAAATTGTTATCTGCACCAGTCCTTATGCCGCGTACACAAGAGCGGACTTTTCAGCATCAAAGGTCCGACGGTATTTCCAACGGACTTTCAAAGGCGTTACAACGGACTTTCGAACAGCCGGACTTGCCCACACATGAACGGACTAAAGTCCGTTCGAAAGTCCCTTGGTTTGAATGTGATGACGTACGAAGGGACTAGAATAAGGAAGTTCATAGCCAGTAGCCAATACCAAAGCCAAAGTCTGCTGAAGGTCCGATGAAGCCCACACACGGTCGGATTGTCCGACGGATTTGTTCCGTCGGACCAGTCCGGTCGAAAAGTCCGGTCGTGTGTACACGTCTTTAAAGTCACTCAGTTACATCAGTTTGTCTAACTGGATGGTCTCTAAAAACATGGCAGTCTCTATCGTAGCATGGCATCCTCTATTGTAACAGAAATTCTGCGAACCTACACTGAAAAAACTAGGGGTGTCACTCGAAGTTCCAGTCCGGAGACTCACGCTGTGGGTGCAGGCTGGGAAGAGTTTGTCCTGGCTCAATTCATACAGTATAAGGGAAGGAAACAACCCCAAGTGGCGCACACCATCAGGACCCAAAAGTCACTATAGTAGAAGCAGCCTTAGCCGGGCTCCGTCCAAGCCATGTCCCTATGCATTTCGCCCCAGGGCAAGGCTTGGGCAGAGCTGGGCTGAGGTTATTTTTACTATAGTGACTGTCGGGTCCTGATGGTGTGCGCCACTTGGGGTTGATTCCTTCCTTTATACTGCATAACAGACTTTCTGCTTTCTTACCAAAGAATTAAAAGCTGCCACACAACCAGAGAAAAGAGCAGGTTAAGGCGTATACAGGAAAACTACTAGATCAGGCCTGTCTATTGTGTTGCTTTTCAGCCTGTTACTTCATAATAATGACACTCAGGTAGTATATGAATGACCATCAAGAGCCATTGGCGTCACCTCTACAGTGTTTTGTTTCATTCTTGAGGTGGGCAGCTAAGCAACTTAGGAAATTTTGGCCACATGTGGAAAATAGATATTAGGCATTTGACAGCAGAACTCAAAAAATATAAACTACTTTCTGTACTGTAGGGTGAAACAGTGGGTTGGGGGCCATGATCCCTTAGTCATTTGCCTATTCCCATATCACTTACTATGTTAAGTTAAACAAAGCAGCATTGCACATTGAAGCTCATGAATCAAAAAAGTCCAAGACATATGCTTTTATCCTAAACCAATGTTCATGAGAAGGCATCCAATGTGTCCTCCAGCAGCTTCTAATGACTTCAGTGAGTTTCAAATTCTAAATTCAACTGATCCATATAGAAAAGAAAACCAACAAGATCCCCCACTGATAAAATAAGTATACTGCAATTTCTGCCTATAGATAAGAAAGGTTAAATTTTACCCATAGGCTTTGACCAAAAAACGAAAACAGTTTGCTTGCTTTCTTTGGGCAGGTGTGAATAATCAGTTACATTATCCTTCCTACATCTCAGGGGAATATTTTCTACTGCTGAGTAAATAACTACATAGAAACACTACCTTACTTTTAAAACTCAAGGCAATTATTAAATGCTGAGCTGAAATATGGGCCTTTGGATTTTTTTTAGAAATTTCCTGGGAGATTAATTCTAGGGGCTGTTTCTTTGCGGTTTCACTACAAATCTTCAATAAACCTTAACCTCTTCGTTCCTACAGAGAGTAACTGATTCTCTAGTAATGTATTGACGACTGCATATTAATCAAAACAGACTGCGTGCCAATTAACATGCGAGCGATCGCAACCTGCTGTTTTGGTGTGACAAATAATAAGATACTCTTGTGTGCCAAAAGGGACCATGGTGCATGTTCCTTATAATAAAAAGTTCCCTTTTAGGAAATGTAACACTGTTCAGTAAACATGTACAAAGATGCCTGTGCCAAAATGTTCCAGACTTCCTGCAGTAAGGACATCATGGTCTATTTGAGTTCTGTGTTTGCATGACCTGAATTGGTTATCCTGAATGGTAATTTGTTGACTTGCTTAACATCAAATGTATGGTGGGCGCACTTAACAAGTAGGCAAGGGCACAAGTTATTTAAAGCAGATTGCCTGCGTGTAGCCATTGAGGAAGAACACCTGAATGTCATTAAGAGGACAGACGCAGTAGGTCTCGACTGGCAAAGATTTCATGTCGTGTGATGTTGGCAACATACTGCCTCCTTTTCTGGCAGTCAAAGAGTGAGGAGTGTACGCTCCTGTGTATGTATATGCTTTCTTTTATGCTTTTATCTTTTGTCTTTATCTCTTTTTTTTTCAATATCTCTCTGTCTAATTATATAGTAATAATATATATATATATATATATATATATATATATATATATATATATATAAGATATTGAAATTAAAAGAGAAGTATGGGTTTATTTTTTTTTTTTTTTAGAATCATACTTACCTCGGTGGATGCAGCAACAGTCTGTTGCTGCATCTGTTCCCCGACGCGTGTGCACTGAGAACCGGACGATCGAACATCAATGATGGCTCGGTTCTGAACAGTTCCCAGAGCAGAGAGCTGAAGACTGTCAGTCACAGCTCTCTGCTCTTCCTCCTCTTCGCTCATTGGAGCGCTGAGCTGTGGAGGGGCGGGGGCTCAGTCTCTTAGCAGCTCACTGAGAGGCTGAGGGGGGTGTCAGTCCAGACACCTGGCGGATCCAGACTCCCATTGTAGGGATGACGTGGTGCCTGGACTGATATCTGTGACGTCAGCAGAGAGCGCACTTTAGTCCACTCTCTGCTGAAAATGGGTCACAGAAGTGCAAAACGTATTGCACTTCTGTGATCCATAGGAGAAGTCCAGACAAACAAGCTTTGGCTATACTTCTCCTTTAAGTTAGATTCTCATTCCTTGCATATTTTTCTCCCTGGCAAAAATGAATATATACCATAAAATGTTAAGGGGTGACCAAAGGCACCACATCTTTAAAAAATCGTATACATATTTAAAGCCTTAAAGCGTTTGTAACCCTAAAAAAAAAAAAAAAAAAAAGGATCCTGTTTCTTTAAAGCATGTTAAACAGCACAGTGCCTGTCCTGTCTTAACTGTCCCTATGGAAGCTGTAAAAAAACCTGAATGATCCTGCCATTTTCTGCCCTCCCCCCTGTAAATCGACCATGGTTTATCATGGCGTGTGACATCAGCAAATAGGGAGAAACACAACGCGTTTCAGAGCATGCGTGAAGTCCGTGAGGTGCATGCGCGCTCCTTTCTCAAGTGTAGGAACAGGGAAGGGGAAGGACGGCACTTAAATACTCCATCTACTAGATGCCCCCTCCCCTCTCTGTCTGTCAGCTAGTGACGATGACCACCCCCCACCCCTCCTGCTGCTGAAATTACAGTGTAAATTACATGCATGTTAGAAAGCATCCTATGCTGCAGTGTCTGTGCTTTGTAAAAAAAATATGCCCATTTCTACCTGAATTCACAGCACCACTCAGCGCTCATGTGACTCTTTGCTGCTCCCGTCCTCCCCGGCTGAAGTCTCGGCCCTATCCTCCTCTCCTCCTCTCCTCCCCTCCTTCCGACTGATGTCAGTCGGGGATTCTTGGCCCCTCCCGCTCTAGCTGTGAGATCAGGAGAGGGAGCAGCAAGGAGTCACGTGAGCGCCGATCGGCGCTGTGAATTCAAGTAGAAATGGGCATATTTTTTACAAAGTGCATAACCTGCAGCTTAGGATGCTTTTTTACAGAGGGGATTGCATATAATTTACTAAGTGGCTTAACAACCACTTTAATCAAGGTGGGACTTTTAAAGTGGAATTCCAGGTTAGAACTATTTATTATTATTTGTTACAGGTACTTATATAGCACTGTCAATTTAAGCATCACTTAGATATATATTGCTTCGACCACAGCTGACAGTTTTTTTGTTTTTGTTTTTTCATTTTAAGTGTGTACCAGGCTTAACTCATATTCATACATACTAGGGGCCAATTTAGACATGAGCCAATTGGCCTACCAGCATGTAGAGTATGGGAAGAAACTGACACAGGTAAAGAGAGAACATGTAAACTCCAGGCAGGAAGTGTTGTAGTTGGGATTTGAACCGCCTACTCTACTGCTGATAGGCGGAAATGCTAACCAATTAACCAATGAATGACCTAATCTGTTTCCACAACCCTTTTAACTTAACTACCCTCTAGAAGAAAGATGCATATACTTTCCTATTTTCAGGCCACTCTGGTCCAGTCATGTGATCAGCTCCCTTCTGTCAACTAGCAGTGGTGGGGAGGGGAGCACCAACAACGGATGACCCATAGTAACATGTGAGTGACATCACCACTCAGGCATTCCAGCCATTGTTGGAGCCCTCTCTACTTGTCCCTGTAGCTGAGGCAGGAGAGATCATGAGATGGACTGGAGCAGCCTGAGAATAGATAAGTATGTGCATCCTTCTTCTACAGGGATGTTAATATAGGTGTTATAAAGTGACTGGGAGCATACTTAAAGTGGTTCTAAAGGCTGAAGGTTTATTATCTTCATGCATTCTATGCATGAAGTTAAAAATCTTCAGTGTACAGCTCCCCCTCAGTCCCCCCCCCCCCCTATACTCCCTGAGCCCAATCAAGTGATGGGTTTGAGAGAAGAAGCTCTCCCAGGTTTCTGCCTCCTCAGTGGCTGAGACACAGCAGCGGGAACCAATGGCTGGGCTGAGGTGTGCTCTGTGTGTCTCATAGACACACAGAGGTGACTCCAGAGCGAGCATGCACAAGTGCCCTTAGAGCAAGCAGATTGCTATGGGGGCACTCAGCAGGGAGGAGAGGCCAGAAGCACCAGAGGGGGACCAGAGAAGAGGATCGGGGCTGCTCTGTACAAAACTGTTACACATTAGTAAAAAAAAAAAGGGAACCTTTACAAACCCTTTACGATTAGATCGTTTTATCCCAGAGTTCAACTTTAAGGTTCCAAATATGAGTCAACGAGCATATAATAAAACACATATAATTAACATATAATTGTATGTAGTTGTTGTAAAAAGGCAATTTCCTGCAAATAACATGCCACAACTTTAATTTGTCAATGGCCTTAAACAAAGGGATGCCACAAGGTTAGAGGGAAGATTTTTTAAACGTTAAGAGGTACCATCATCCTTCCAATGTTTAAAGCAATAATGATTGAAAGAGAAGACAGGTAGGACCCCTCCAATTGGGTCCTATCTCTTCCAGAGGAAGGGGGTGTTAGGACTATTGCGGTACCAAAGAGGTGTAGACAAAAATATATAAAAATTTGAGTTTATTGAAAATTAAGACATTAAAAAGTCCATATAAGGACACCATAATAATTAAACAAATGACATATTACAAAAATGTTAACAGCAATGTTGACAGAAAGGTTATGATGTAATGCCCACAAAGGTTAATGAAGGCAGATATATTTTGTACTTGCGGACGTGACCTCTACAGTTTCGCAGTCAAGCCGCTTCTTCAGGAGGCGTCCTAGTACAATTTCTACATAGTAAAGAAATCAACATTACAAAAACAGCTGAACATTTAAAGGTAAGACAGCAATGTAATAACCATATAAGACAGTTGATATTGGAGAAAACAATCACAAGTTTTGGTTGCACTCACCAACCTTAGCCCCAAGGGCTGGAGCGGCACTGAGACGCCCTCGGCGGGCGTTCCCCCGGGTGCGGGCAAGGGGGACACTTTTGGAAAGTACTAGTATAAAATAGGAAATGGGGAACGCCCGCCGAGGGTGTCTCAGTGTCGCTCCAGCCCTTGGGGCTAAGGTTGGTGAGTGCAACATAAACTTGTGATTGTTTTCTCCAATATCAACTGTCTTATATGGTTATTACATTGCTGTCTTACCTTTAAATGTTCAGCTGTTTTTGTAATGTTGATTTCTTTACCCTGTAGAAATTGTACTAGGACGCCTCCTGAAGAAGAGGCTTGACCGCGAAACTGTAGAGGTCACGTTCGCAAGTACAAAATATATCTGCCTTCATTAACCTTTGTGGGCATTACATCATAACCTTTCTGTCAACATTGCTGTTAACATTTTTGTAATATGTCATTTGTTTAATTATTATGGTGTCCTTATATGGACTTTTTAATTTCTTAATTTTCAATAAACTAACAAATTTTTATATATTTTTGTCTACACCTCTTTGGTACCGCAATAGTCCTAACACCCCCTTCCTCTGGAAGAGATAGGACCCAATTGGAGGGGTCCTACCTGTCTTCTCTTTCAATCATTATTGCTTTGTCAATGGCCTTAACATGCAGGACTACTGTATTTCTCATCTTGCCCTTCAGCCACTACTTCTACATGTGGATAAACCTACAAACGCTACCTATGTGCTCTACATCACAAAATATACAAGTGTCACTAACAGAGTCTGCTTTGTGTGCAATAAACATAAGCGGTGACTCTATTCTCAATGCATTTTGCTATCTGCTTCCTCGGAAGATTGAGGCAATCCGAGTCACAACATATAGGAAATATAAGAATAATCCATATATGTCTTAATAATCCACAACCATATACAATAAATAAATTTGACACTTACATGAAGTCACAAAGAAAATAATGTAGCTGTCACGTACCTGGTGGAGATCGAGTTGGAGAGGAGGCTTCTTTTGCATGTAGTGGTCAGTGCCAGCTGTTGGTTGCAGAATACAGATGACTGTGGACCACCAGGCAAGGACAAAAGGCCAGAACATGGTGTCACTTAATCAGCAGACAGGAGTGAAGCCACTATATTCAGGATACCAGCCAGGGTCAGTTCACACCCAAGAAAAATCAAGTACCAAGAGTCAGGGTACAATACGAGGTCACAACAGGTTGGCACTAGGCAGGAATCCAAAGATGGTCAGAGGCAAGCTAAGTTGTGCAGGGGAAGGCAGATATAGCAGGTCAGGACACAGGTAAAGCAGAAACTAGCTAAACACCACTCATCAATCTGTTCAGATCCCATTCTAGCTTATATAACATTTTTGTTGCAGTGCCAGTACTGAGTAGGCACATGTGCCTATGCACGTGCTGCTAAGTGTATATACTAATACAGTGCCTTGAAATTTTCCACATTTTGTCATGTTACAAACAAAAACGTACATGTTTTTTATTGGGATTTTATGTGCTAGACCAACACAAAGTGGCACAAGTGGCAATTTTTTTACAAATAAGTATGTGAAAAGTGTGGCATGCATTTGTATTCAGCCCCCCTGAGTCAATACTTTGTAGAACCACCTTTCACTGCAATTACAGCTGCAAGTCTTTTTGGGGATGATTCTACCAGCTTTGCATATCTAAAGAGTGACATTTTTGTCCATTCTTCTTTGTAAAATAGCTCAAGCTCTGTCAGATTGGATGGAGAGCGTCTGTGAACAGCAATTTTCAAGTCTGGCCACAGATTCTCAATTGGATTTAGGTCTGGACTTTGACTGGGCCATTCTTACACATGAATATGCTTTAATCTAAACCATTCCATTGTAGCTCTGGCTGTATGTTTAGGGTCGTTGTCCTGCTGGAAGGTGAACCTCTGCCCCAGTCTCAAGTCTTTTGCAGACTCTAACAGGTTTTCTTCTAAGATTGACCTGTATTTGGCTCCATCCATCTTCCCATCAACTCTGACCAGCTTCCCTGTCCCTGCTGAAGAAAAGCATCCCCACAACATGATTCTGCAGTGTTAGTTTTCCGCCACACATAGCGTTTTGCTTTTAGGCCAAAAAGTTCAATTTTGGCCTCATCTGACCAGAACACCTTCTTCCACATGTTTGCTGTGTCCCCCACATGGCTTCTCACAGACTGCAAACGGGACTTCTTATGGCTTTCTTTAAACAATGGCTTTCTTCTTGCCACTCTTCCATAAAGGACAGATTTGTGGAGTCCACGACTAATAAATGTCCTGTGGACAGATTCTTCCACCTGAGCTGAGGATCTCTGCAGCTCCTCCAGAGTTACCATGGGCCTCTTGGCTGCTTCTCTGATTAATGCTCTACTTGCCTGGCCTGTGGACGGCCATGTCTTGGTAGGTTTGCAGTTGTGCCATACTCTTTCCATTTTCGGATGATGGATTGAACAGTGCTCCGTGAGACGTTCAAAGCTTGGGATATTTTTTTTATAAGATAATCCTGCTTTAAACTTCTCCACAACTTTATCCCTAACCTGTCTGGTGTGTTTTTTGACCTTCGTGATGCTGTTTGTTCACTAAGGTTCTCTAACAAACCTCTGAGGGCTTCACAGAACAGCTGTATTTATACTGAGATTAAATTACACACATGTGATTAATTAGGGGACTTCTGAAGGCAATTGGTTCCACTAAATTTTAGTTAGGGGTATCAGGGTAAAGATGGCAGAATTCAAATGCACGCCACACTTTTCAGATAATTATTTGTTTAAAAAAATTGATTGAAAACCATTTATAATTCTTCTTCCACTTCACAGTTATGTGCCACTTTGTGTTGGTCTATGACATAAAATCCCAATAAAAAACATTTACGTTTTTGGTTGTAACGTGACAAAATGTGGAAAATTTCAAGGAGTACGAATCCTTTTTAAGGCACTGTACATTTGCCCGTACATGCTAATAATGAAATAGTCTTCTTGTTCTGAATACGTACTGTACTTTTCTCACAGTAGCCCAGTGGGACCAAAGCGTTGTATATAGTATTTGTATATAAACCTATAACACAAATGGCAATTTTGCACACAAAATACTTTGTAAAACATTCCTTACATTTGTTGAGTAGAATTATAATCACATATATTTGGACCTTGGTGATGTCAACCTAGGACACAATAACAAGACATTTGTATTCATCATGGATCTTGTGCGTAAATGGTCTGGAAGTAGTGAAAATTAATTTCACCTGTGGCATCCAAACAAATCCACTCATCTGTTCATTCCTACATCACTGGGAACATGTACAGGAGAATTCAATATGCTACTATAAGAAAGTATCAAGTTATTATTCTTTCAGGCATTTCTATGGAAAATGTCTAATAATCTTAAATGGTAACTACAATGGTTTGGGGTCAAGTTTTATTTTTTCTACAGTTTTATGGTTGATACGTTTTTAAAGTGGATGTTTGACTGCTCCCCTCCCCCCCCCCCCTTTTTTTTTTTTTACGCTTAACGGTTGGTCGTTGTGTGCACATTTCTGGTAGTCACCCACTCAGAGGATCCAGCGTTGTCCTGCTGAGATCCTCCTGTCTTCTGACATCTAATGTCGCTATCTAGCTTGTGACATCATTAAGAGGCCCTCAGACTTTTCTGGGTGCTAGGCGCGCCTCCTCCTTTCTGAATGAAGGGCTATGCCTCCTGGGGTATGTGATGTGCATATACCAGGAGTCACAATGAGCACTGTGCACATCATTCACCTAGGCGAGTTACATGCATGGAGGTGGGGGCATGCATTTTCATTAAAAAAAAAGCGAAATAAACAAAACAAAGAAAAAGAACAGTGGTATTCATTTAGTGGAGGGGAGAAGGGATGGATTGTAGGGAAGTTCACTGAGCTGGGGAAGATCCGCTTTAAATTTCTTTTATCCGCTTTACAATTACAGGTAAACATTGCATAGTAGAAATGTGAAGATGCACTTTACTGTTTTGATTAGCTTCAAAATAACTTTATTGATCCAGCAATAATAAAGACAGTCCACCTACGCCTGGCAGGATCAATAAAGTTGCTTCTAAGCTATTTAAAGCTGTGGCCTCACATTTGTAATACACAAGTTTGTTTGGGAAGTGACGAATCCTGGAGGCAGTGTGCACCCTTGGCTGAGGTGGCTATCATGGACCTAGGAGTGGTACCATGGTTACTTACAAGTAAATATTACTACCTTCTCCTGTATGTCACTGGAAATATAACCCAGAGAGTTTGAGTTGTTACCATAAGAAGGTATAAAGCTCTTTCAAACAATTCTTTGCAATAGGTACAGTAATCTTAAATGGAAACAACAATGGTTTTGGATCAATTACATTTTTTGTATATGTAGCAGTATCTCTAACCTCTTCCAGTCTAATGCCCCGTACACACGGTCGGATTTTCCGACGGAAAATGTGAGATAGGACCTTGTTGTCGGAAATTCCGACCGTGTGTGGGCTTCATCACACATTTTCCATCGGATTTTCCGACACACAAAGTTTGACAGCAGGATATAAAATTTTCCGACAACAAAATCCGTTGTCGGAAATTCCGATCGTGTGTAAACAAATCCGACGGACAAAGTGCCACGCATGCTCAGAATAAATAAAGAGATGAAAGCTATTGGCCACTGCCCCGTTTATAGTCCCAACGTACGTGTTTTACGTCACCGCGTTTAGAACGATCGGATTTTCCGACAACTTTGTGTGACCGTGTGTATGCAAGACAAGTTTGAGCCAACATCCGTCGGAAAAAATCCTAGGATTTTGTTGTCGGAATGTCCGAACAAAGTCCGACCGTGTGTACGGGGCATAATGAGAACCTTTGAATCCACAGACCTCTGACATCCTTCAATATGTAGTGGGTTGTGATGCATAGTGGGTGCAAAGGTGGTAAAAGTCATTGGGCGCCAGACACTTCTTGGATGCAAAAGAGGTTTTTATTTCTTTTAAAAGTCCTTTTATATTTTTCAAGGGAAAGAGGGTTGGGGCCAGTATACTCTTAGTTGCAATTGGGTCCCTGACTTGATCACCGCCTGAAGTTTCCTGATTCTCCACTGTGCCCGTTCGGTGAGAATACTGCTCCGGTACTTGCTTCAGTTACTCACTGTGGTCCCTGGTAAAGGTGGTTGGCCCCTTAGTGGCGACAGCTTCTCTTCTACCTCTGACCATGACAGGTTCTCCAGCTGGCAGAACCGTCACTTTTGGTTGAACTGCAAGCCGCAGTCCCAACCCTGCGCTGCCCTCTTACTTCTGGGTAGGCCCCCACAGATGCCCCCAGGATAGGCCCAATCTCCAGCCTAGCAGCCCGGGGCAGACGACACATGTCCACCCAGACGGGTGGCACAAAACACAGATCACTTGACCTCTCCCAAATATATAGGTTCTCCCAGCAGGCCAAGGGATTCAAGAAAACTCCTGCCCATTGGCTGAGATACCCCATATACCCATAACCTCACCTTGGGTTGCCCTCCCCATATCTAGTACCACCAAGTTCCTTGCCATCTATTGGTAGAAGAGAAAAGAGCAACAAGGCCAAACTTAGGGAGAAATCAATAGATCTCTATCAATCGACCAAGATGACTACTCTTGGCAAATAAATTTGTGAGGAGCTCCCGGACTAAACCTCAGGTTGCTACATATAGTTTGTATGGTTTATAAGTTTAGCTGTTTTTATTCTTTATTCCACTGAAAATATGAAAAGAGAGAATTTGATTGGCCACTATAGGAAAATATAAGTTAGGCTTCTGGAAGTTGACCTGATTTCCCAACAAATAAAATTCAAAATATTAAAGTGGATGTAAACCCCAGTCATGAAATATGACCTGGGCACATATATCTGTAGAGTTTACTTATCGCTCTCCAAAGCCCTAAGCGCCGTTTCTCTGTGGTGCTCCATTCCTCTGTTATCAGCAGAGTCACGCCTGAGAAACTCTTCGACACAGGAGATAAAAGCAGCTAGAAATTTGTGTCAAGGAGGGAACTTAGAGACAGATAAGCAGAGAGCTGGTCTATTCACAGCACAGCTCTGCAAGTTTCTTCATTCCTCTGCCTATGTGGAGTGGGGGTGTGCCTTTTCCTCCAATCACAGTGTAAGCCCAGACTCCACACCCATTGCTGAAACTGGAAGAAACATTTGTAACATGATGTGCACTTTCTAAAGAATGTAAAAAGCTGAAGACAGCAGATAAACAAGTAAAACTTATGTAGGGATATTTTTTTCATATCTGTGTTTCATCTGAGGCTGTACACTGGGTATAGGAGAGGGTGTATACATGCACTTTAAGGAAAACTTACAAAGCCATAAACAACTTTGGCCCAGCTACAGCAACAACTTTATCTCAAACGAAAATGCCCCTTTTTCTCCTCCCAAAACCTCCTGCTCTATAGCTCACTCATCCCCTCTTCCCATGCTCATCACTAGGACTTCTCCAGAGCCTATCCAATTCTCTGGAACTCTCTTCCCCAACCTTAATGACCATCTTCTACTCTGTATGCCTGTAGGTGGTCCCTGAAAACTCCCCTTTTCAGGGAAGTCTATCCTTCAAGCCTATCCTGCCTGTAGCTAACAATTGAATTTTACTTTATCAAACAACTGCCCACACACTCTTTTGTATCATTTGCCCTTCAAGTGTATGTTACTCAAACATTTCATATTTCAGATATGTGTCTGTGTTATCATGTACTTGTAGTAAAACTGTATCCTGTTCTCTTTGCATTGCTTCCTTTTTGTGATCCTGCCAGATCCCCCTCTTTTCTATTTTAAACTGCTAATACCAAGGCATGGAAGCACATCCATCCCAATGTGGTCAGTTTTCTTCTTTGCTTTCTTTCTTTGGGTATTTACCCTCCAAAAGAAAAGGAGAATAGCAGTGGAGGAAGCAGAAGAACAAACGGGGCTTGCAGAATAATTATTACAAGAGTGGCAGTCCTTTGAGATGTTCTTCTGTCGGCTATCATTGGGGCCCTTTAAGAGCATGTTTGCACTTAACAACAGTCCCAGCTAACCTGCATGCAGTATAGATACAGTATAGGTATGGTATAGTCCTGACACAGGTGCAAGGTAGATGTGGTAATGGTTCAGTATAATGTGGTATAGGTGCAATCTATGTTTGGAATAAGTGCAATATAGAGTGCAATATAGATACGGTATGGATAGGGAACACTTAGTGTCCTGCTCTCAGCAGATAAGTCCCTGCTAGCAGTATCAGCTATGGGCGAATAACCCTCTCACCAGTCCTCGGGATGCTGCAGTGACCTCTTGCTCTAGAAGGGGTCTCTCTGTGAAAGCCTTCAATGATCAGCGGTGGGAAGCAGAAAGTGAGTGGACGCGCCAGTCTCCCTGCTGCAGTGGTGTGGGTGCTGTGATGTGGTCAGTGCTGCACTGCCCCCAGGTGTCCTTACTCCCAGTCTTAGGCTTGGATCTCCTTTGGTAGGGTCTCCAGCTGGCAGGCAAATATCCAGACAGAGGTGTTCTCCCTTTGACTCCCTCAGTGCCAAGAGGAAGAACTTTCCTGGGCAGTTTAACAAAAATCATCTCTCCACTCATATGCATATATTGGGATCTGTAGTGTAACCATTATAATGTAGCCATTATATGGCTGCTGTCTCAAACTACAACTCCTAGCGCTTTCAGTGATCTGAATAGAAGTCTATGGGCTTGATTGGCTTTAGCTCTCCACCTACTACAGTACCTGTATGGTGCAGCATAACATCAGTATCTCAGTAGAAGGAGAGAAGGATAAAAGGGTTTGTTTACTAAAACTGGAGAGTGCAAAATCTTGTGCAGCTCTACATACAGTAGAAACCAATCAGATTCTAACTTCAGCTTTTTTAATTGAGCTTTGACGAACAAAACCTCAAATCTGATTGGTTTCTATGCACAGCTGCACCAGATTTTGCAGTCTGCAAGTTCAGTAAATCAACCCCACTGTATCCTTCTCCATTGCTATAGCTCAGCACCTGGCTACAGACAGACAGACCCAACTAGATATCTCAGTGGCAGATCGTAGTTTTTAAAG
The DNA here is from genome assembly GCF_042186555.1 of Aquarana catesbeiana. NCBI lineage: Eukaryota > Metazoa > Chordata > Amphibia > Anura > Ranidae > Aquarana > Aquarana catesbeiana. Next base: position 201,874,119 of record NC_133333.1, on the reverse strand, counting down.
GACAATCAGTTTTGCAAACACAATCTTTCTTTAATCAGGGCAGCATGTTTATGAAGTTCTGCAGAGTGCGCTATAGATTAATAGATTACAAAGGCAGGCTCCATGCCTGCATTCCTGCAGTATTATACCCAAGAATCAAACATTTATTGTATTTCAGCTTACCAATTCTTAGATGTGGCTGCATTAATTTTTCTTTTTAGGCTTTCTTTTATTTTTACCTGGTGATCTGGCCAGTAAATCTGTTGTTTTTCAACAAAACAAGCTGTCCTGCAGATGTACTGTAGCTGTTAGAGGATTTAAGCGGAGTTCCACCAAAAAGTGGAACTTCTGCTCATTTGTCTCCTCTCCCTCTCCGGTGCCACAATTGCCACCTTTCAGGGGAGAGGGGGGACAGGTATCCTGTTCTCACTTCCTGGAGTCCAGGCCACGGCCCGTGACATAACCGTGGGGCTCTCTCCTTCTCCCTCCTCCCCTCCCTGTCGCCGGGCCAGTAGGAGAGAGGAGCGGGGCTTCGCGCATGCGTAGTAGGGTTCCCGGCGTGAAGCCATAAGGCTACACTGCTGGGTTCCCTCACCCGCAATGGCGGCGGCAGCACCCGACGGTGCTGACTCCAGGACAGGTAAGTGTCCTATTGTTAAAAGCCAGCAGCTGCAGTATGTGTAGCTGCTGGCTTTATTTTTTTATTTTTTGGGTGGAACACCGCTTTAAGGCAAACCATCTACCACTGACATAGGTTCTTACAATGATCAGCTTAAATTAATTTATGTTAAACCTTCATCCCAAAAAAAAAAAAAAAAAAACTGTTGCTGTAACTGTTTGTAAAGTGTTAGCTGGAGTTTCCCTTCAAGGAGTTAGTGTAATTAAATCTGCTAGTACATATGTACATATAACACTACCCTCCACCCAGACTGACAATGCTGCTGTCCAAAGGTGCCCGCTGTGCTCCTTCATCTAGAGCATAGGCATTCTAATGCCACGTACACACGAGCGGATTTTCCGTCGGAAAAACTTGGATGGTTTTTCCGACGGAATTCCGCTCAAGCTTGGCCGTACACACACGGTCACACAAAAGTTCTCTGAACTTTCGACCGCCAAGAACACGGTGATGTACAACACGACGACAAGCCGAGAAAATGAAGTTCAATGCTTCCGAGCATGCATCGAATTGTTTCCGAGCATGCGTAGGAATTTTGCGCATCGGAATTTGTACAGGTGATCGAAATTTCCAATCTGCACTTTTTCTGACCGAAAAATAGAGAACCTGCTCTCAATCTTTTGCTGGCAGGAATTCCGACCAGCAAAAGTCCGATGGAGCACACACACGGTTGGAATTTCCTACCAAAAGCTCACATCGGACTTTTGCTGGGGGCAGGGCCGTTTTATCCACTGGGCACGCTGGGCAGTTGCCCGGGGGCCCCACTTGTCTGGAGGGCCCCATCCAGGGCCGATCCTCGCGCTGCAATCTGCTGCTTTAGTTGACTGACTACACTGGTTGCTCTTGCTAGAATCGCCAGCCACCCAGCGTCTAGCTAGCAACCAGTGACGTAAGTCAGAGGCCGCGGCCGCCCCAGCATTCATAGTTCGCCGTGGCCGCCCCAGCTGCTAGTGAACGAGCTCCGCCCACCTCTGCCATGTTCTTCAGACAGCGTGGAGAGGGAGCGGAGCAGAAAGACGGCCCTTGATAGCTGGCGCTGCCTTGCTTCTGTGAGTGACACACTGTACTGCACCAGGCTGGCGGCCTCAAGTAAGTCTAACACTGTCTACCTAAGTAAGTTCAAGTTGTGCATCAAACACAGCCACTGTCTGTGTCCCTCAAAAGCTGCCACTGTGCCAAAACACAGCCACTGTGCCCATCAAAGCTGCCACTGTGCCCATCAAAGCTGCCACTGTGCCCATCAAAAGCTGCCACTGTGCCCATTAAACGCAGCCACTGTGCCCATCAAACTCATGTTATATTGTCCAAACTTTGTGTTAATGTTTAAACACTGATTTTGTTGGAAGTACCAAGAAATATAGCCTTATTGATAATTTGCATAATTGATAATTTATTCTCGTGTGTGATTGTGTAGACAGGGCCCCAGTGCACTGTATTGCCCGGGGGCCTATAATGCTCTTAAGATGGCCCTGGCTGGGGGAATCTCCGATCGTGTCTATGGGGCATTATACAGGAGGTGTGTTACTGGCCAGTGTATGGTCAGAGAGGTAATTTAGTGGGATTTTATGGGCGCCAAGAAAAATAAGTTTAAAAAGACATCAAGGTAAAAATACAAATAACATTTTATTGAACAACGTTTAAAAATGTATGCTGGCTAAGCATAGTATAGAGCCAACAGTGATACACATGAACGTAAAAAGTAACAGGTCACTCAGCACTATGGTCCCGACATGTTTCGCCCGTTGGGGCTTCCTCAGGGGATATGCGTTGGGTGACCAAGCTGGATAATATCACTGAATGGAATGAAATATACACATAGAAGCCATCAACACATCAGCCAAAAAGCTATAATTGGAAAGAAAAGAGAGATATTAGCGATTGTCCAGCTGAAATATTCAAATGCCACCTAAAGATAGTTACCTGCTGTATAAAAAAACAGACATGGGAGGACGGACACTGCGCTGTATTGTGAAAAATAACCTAGGTGGGCCCAGATAGGGGCCGTGGAACCAGTGTCTGTGACATGAAAGAAAAATTGAAGATAGAATAATAATGGGAAAGGTGGGAAAGGAGGGGAGGGAGGGGGGAAAAAAGGGAGGGGAAGGATAGAGGGGGAGGGGAGGGGGGGAAAAGAGGAAGAAGGGAGAGGAAAGAACAGGATAGAAGGGGAGGGAGGGAGAAAGAGAGGGAGGGAGAAAGAGAGGGAGGGAGGGAGAGAGAAAGGGAGGGAGGGAGGGAGGGAGAGAGAAAGGGAGGGAGGGAGGGAGAAAGAGAGAAAGAGGCAGAGAGGAAATCAAAAATGGGAAAGGATGAGGCGTGTGGGGGAGAAGAAGAAAAAAGAAGAGTAGGGAGAGGAGGTAGAGTGATTGAAAGAAAGAAAAAAACGTGGGTGAGTGTGAGAAAAAGTGAGGCACGAAATGTGCATTGACTCAACCAGAAGGTGATGTGGATGTGAGTGGGTGAAGGGTAAAAATGGGATGATTAAGATTGAATGGATCAAGGGGAAAAGAAATTATATACTTACATAAGACTAGTTAGATCTAAAGGGAAGCAAGGGCTGCCAAACGGGAATGTTGGTCTGATTGAGGAAAATATAAGGGCCATAATGAACATCAACATTGGTTATTGCTAATTATAGGGATGTAAATTGGGAAAAAAACAAAACACAGCGGTGCCATAGTAAAATTAATTTAGAAGGAGAGACTTTGCCATTACTATTAAGAGAACATATGTATTGGTTAACCATATAGGCAATAACCATCATCCTGTATACTGATCGTCCATGTCCACTTTAAAGACAAAAAGTGGGGAGAAATATTTCTTCCAAGGACGGTAACAGGTGTATAGATTGAGGGGATAATTAACACAAACCGGCAATACAAACAGAGGGACAAAGAGGTAATTGGTGTGAAAAAACAAAATTTTAGATCAAAGAGCAGCAATAAAAGGGTAATTGAGATGTACCTTATACACAAAGCAACGCTGGGATGGCAGCCCGCCCGTCATCTGCGTGCAGGGTAGATAGAAGAGGTTTAAATATAGAAGTGTGGCGGTCAAGTGAGGAGGCGTGTTACTTACCAGATCACCAGGTGAAAACAGAAGGAAAAAAGCCTTAAAAAAACTAATGCAACCACCACATCTAATGATTGGTAAGCTGCAATATAATACCTTTTTGGTTTTGGCTTTATTACCTCTTTAACCTAGCAACTTGATGTGAGTGGGGAGAGGAAGAACTAAATTGCACAAGTGGACACTGCCAGTGCTGTTTATTTTGGTGGGTAAAAGTGCAGTAGGGACAGATTTTATAAAATTACAACTTGGATTCATTGCTGTCATCTCAAGCCTATACCACCATGCCGGTGATTTCCCAAATGGAATCTAGAAAATGATTGAACGATTGAACCCATGGTATGGATAAAATATCTTAATATGTAAAACGTCGGCGGGGGGGCTCACCATGGCTGAAGCCCCGAGTGGGTCCCCAAAAAGCCCCGAGTCTCGAGTGGGCGCTGTTCTATTTATAGCTCCGAGCGCCGCTGTGCGGGGACCGATCTTATCCCGAGCGCCGCCGAGTGCAGCTGAGTCACATAGCAGGTCCCGCCTTCTGGACCCTTCAGCGCTGATGGACGTCCCACTGGCCCAATGGTGGGACCACGGGACGTATGACGTCCATCATAGGCGCTGCAGGCTCCAGAAGGCGGGAATTACAATGCAGCCGTCGCATGAGATCCCCGCTCGGCGCTTGGCTCTCCTATCCTCTCCTCCGGCTGCCTGCTGTGAAGATGAGCGCACCGCACACCATGGCTGAGCTGCTGTTGCAGGACACATGAAATCTTCTGGTCAGGTAGGTCAGTGTGTGTCACTACTGTCAGTGTAGGTAGGTCAGTGTATGTCAGGTAGGTAGGTCAGTGTATGTTAGGTAGGTCAGTCAGTGTATGTATGTAAAGTAGGTAGGTCAGTGTATGTATGTCAGGTAGGTCAGTGTATGTCAGGTAGGTAGGTCAGTGTATGTATGCCAAGTAGGTCAGTGCATGTCAGGTAGGTAGGTCAGTGCATGTATGTCAGTGTATGTCAGGTAGGTCAGTGTATGTCAGGTAGATAGGTCTGTGTATGTCAGGTAGGTAGGTCTGTGTATGTCAGGTAGGTAGGTCAGTATATGTATGTCAGGTAGGTCAGTGGGTGTCAGGTAGGTAGGTCAGTACGTGTATGTCAGTGTATGTCAGGTAGGTCAGTGCGTGTCAGGTAGGTAGGTCAATGTATGTCAGGTAGGTAGGTCAGTGTATGTCAGGTAGGTAGGTCAGTGTGGCAGGCAGGTGAGTTTAGTGGTCAGCACTGATGGGCACTGGTAAGCCAGGGAACAACCAGCAAGTGAGCTTACCCTCTGCCACACAACCACACAACCCCACCGCCCAGCCAAATGAACCCACGCTGCTGCCGCCGCAGTAACCCCCCCCCCCGTCCCCATGTCGGCCTTGGACTTCGGGCTGAAGCCCCTGGTCTTTTTGCCACCTAGCAACGCCCCTGGTAAAACACCATAATACAACTATTTCCACTGTCCCCATTAGGGTATGGAATCCTTATTCCCACTATTCAACGATGGCCATCAGTAGGGAGTATCAAACCTGTTCATTGAGTCACCTAGATGTTGAGATGATGGGTGGAAACATGTAATGAGAAACACAGACTGGCTATAGATGGATCAGATTTTTTCAAGCAGCCAGCAGGCTGATAGAAGGAAAAACAAATGGCTTTCCTAGTACACACAAGCAGGGTGGAGGGAGGAATCCTCCCTGCTGTGCTATTGTATTCTGACAGCAGGCACTCCGGCGCTTTCAGAACACACAGATCAGTACTGCAGTCGTTTGACGTTTCTGAAAGCAGACACCCTATAGAATAAAATAGTGGTAGTTTCACTTTTTTATGTCACTTGGTATTACCACAAATGTCTAGGAAATGCAAAATTTTTGTCAAAAACACACTAAAGTGAATTTTAGGGCAAACAAAAGCAATAAACTACCCAAATGTTTGGTAAAATATAAAAGACGAGGTTGCACTGAGTGAATAGATACCCAACACGTCAAACCTTAAATTTGTGTGCGCTTGTGAAATGGCAACAAACTTCAGTATATTCTATAGGCAACACTTCAAAAGCCCCCTATAGGTCATCAGTTTAGTGCTATGGAGAAGGTCTGGTACTAGAATTATTGCTCTCACTCCGACATGCGCAGCGATATGTAACATGTGTATCTCTATCGACATTTTCACGCGTAGGCACCCCCAACACATGCCTTTATGTTAATACATGCGTATATTGGGGGGGCTCACAATTTTTTGGGGGAGTGATTTTATGTGCTTGGGTGAAACTTTATTTATTTTTGCAAAAAAACAAACAAACTTTGCATGTCTCCTCTGGGCTCCACTGAATGTTTTGCAATGAATATTACATTTCAAAACATTGCTTTCCTGGCTGAGCTAGCCGAGGACACTGAGAGGCCGACCCAGAAGTGACATCATAGACATCACGTTCTTGGTCACAGCAAGAAGGGGAGAAGAGCAGACGTGTTCCCCTCCACCTGCCGTGTCAGTCGCAGGCCCGCAGATAGGCAAGCGGAGCCCAGGGCATGGAAGGAAGGATTAAAGGACGGATAGATAGATAGATAGATAGATAGATAGATAGATAGATAGATAGATAGATAGATAGATAGATAGATAGATAGATAGATAGATAGATAGAAGGATTAAAGGACGGATAGATAGATAGATAGATAGATAGATAGATAGATAGATAGATAGATAGATAGATAGATAGATAGATAGATAGATAGATAGATAGATAGATAGATAGATAGATAGATAGATAGATAGATAGAAGGATTAAAGGAGGGATAGATAGATAGATAGATAGATAGATAGATAGATAGATAGATAGATAGATAGATAGATAGATAGATAGATAGATAGATAGATAGATAGATAGATAGATAGATAGATAGATAGATAGATAGATAGATAGATAGATAGATAGATAGATAGATAGATAGATAGAAGGATTAAAGGAGGGATAGATAGATAGATAGATAGATAGATAGATAGATAGATAGATAGATAGATAGATAGATAGATAGATAGATAGATAGATAGATAGATAGATAGATAGATAGATAGATAGATAGATAGATAGATAGATAGATAGATAGATAGATAGATAGAAGGATTAAAGGAGGGATAGATAGATGGATAGATAGATAGATAGATAGATAGATAGATAGATAGATAGATAGATAGATAGATAGATAGATAGATAGATAGATAGATAGATAGATAGATAGATAGATAGATAGATAGATAGATAAAGCAATCCATATAAATATGCAGTACCATTATCAGAAAGCTACATTCCTACAGATGATTTGTATAAAAAATGTGTTTAATATTCCTTAGGTACAAATAACTCTAATAATACTCTAACAGAGAGAAGCATTTACAAGCATAACATGCTTCAAGGAGGACACAGAATCAAAGGTTTTTTTTCGATGAACGAATCATCCTGATTGAAAGGCACAGAGAGGATTAAATGCTGTGTATAAATACACTTTACTATCACAGTAGGCTGTGCGTTAAGAGGAAGTGACTGGAATATTTTTTTTTTATGGTGATGCAGATCAAGTGAAAAGACAGAGAATAAATAAAAAGGAAAGATAATTATTTGATGGAGTTCTTTTCGGATGTGCCCCAGCAGGGAAGGGACTAGATGCTTAGTACTGCAGACTGCCAAAGCATTAAAAGAAGCCGTAAATTGTCACAAGAAAAAATTGAAGCCAGGAGATTGAAGAGATTCAGGCACTAGTCATGTTATTTCCATTTGACTACGCGTTTCAGATTTTTTCTTTTTACATACTAAAGAAATCACTGCAGTGTGAAATGCAGCAGTATTTCACAAAGATATCCAATTTCTTTTTTTATGTGGTGACTGCCTTGGTCCAGTGTCAAATAATTGGGCTATTTGTAGAGACGGATGAAAGATCTCAGTTAACTGCATCTACAAAAGGCTTAAAATGTGACAGCAAGACATGCTTACATTATTATGTGATTATTTGAGTGTCAAACAATGTAGTTCTAAACACCATGGGTCCTTTATATGTCGTACCCACAATCTAAAACTGTTTCTTTTAAGCCTTATATTTCACAAGACCCCTCGATAAGTTGCAATTTTTCTGTAATACTCCTGAAGCCACCAACAATGTTTCCCATAATTCCCTATTACAGGATCATATACAAATCTGACTTGAGATAATCTCTTGTAAATCATATTATTCTTTCAATATTTTAAGAAGGTAATTTGTTTGAATACAACGGCTGTAACATAATTATTCCAATATGTTTAATAGCTGAACCACTGGTAAAGCCTTTCACTGTTCAAATTAATATTTACTAGGCAAAACTCCCCCGACCCCAGTCACCCATCTTCTTCCCAAGTGTACTTTACATTTTTTTTATACTTATCATTTTCCGGTGTCTTCAGTTTGGTTACAGTAGATGCTGGGTCCTCTTCCTATTTGCCTTTTCTCTGCTACGATTAGGCAGAGAACAACACTGACATTATGACGTCAGCAGCTCTCTCTCCATTGTTGCACTGAGTGCAGCGTGCAGGGTTCATGACGCCCTGCACTATCTGGATGTCTTCAGTATTCTGGGTTGAATGGCACTGGGGGTCTTTTAACCCGGAACTCTGAGGACATCTAGTGGTGGAAAGGAATTCCTGCAGGAACAGTGCCAAATAAGAAGTGAGCATTACAGGAAGAGCTGCTTTACATATTCTGATGCTGTTGGGGGACTATTGAAAAATAAAATCAAATGATCCTGGAGTTGGGCTTTAAAGGGGAAGTCCACCCTAACACTAAAATCTCTACATCTACAGGCATCCACGATGTAAGACTAACGTATCTAGCCCTGTAAAGAAGTGTAGCGCTGGTAGATTTTTCAATCTACCGCTTATAGGTAAATTTAGTGGGTCATCTGTTCTGTACATAGTTCAGATTCAAACTAATGTTAGATTAGCCTCTGTTCCAGCTTGGCTGTGTTGCGTGCAGTTCCACAGTGTGCCTGTGGGTGTCGTCATCATAGGTCAGTGTTGGAAAGCAACAAGCTGAAGTGCTCTTCTGTCCCGGAGATAACTCGGTGGAGGTGGTCCTCCGAGTTGCATTCTGGGAGAGGGTATTTATGGGACAGACGCCATGTTTCGGGGGGTCTTTTTGCCTTGTGGCCCTCCTGGCCTAGAGGTATGTGTCAGTGAGTTCTATATTGTAGCCCTCCGGCCTGGAGGGTTGCATTGCTGTAGCCGTGCGGGTAGACCCAGAAGCCTGTCTGGGGCCCGCTATAGCTGGGATGGTCCTGTGCTGTCTGTCCTGCGGGAAGAAGCCGGACAATCGGGAAGATCCAGGGGAGGACCCATCTTGGAAGAGACCACACAAGGCTGGTCTTAAGAAGGGCCTGGTAACTCGATTGGAGGACATATCCTAAACTACCCAGCGCACAAGTACTGCTGGGTTGGCTTAAAGGTTCTGGTACTGTGTTTTCTGTTCATGGAAAACTACTACATCCTGTGGCAGAGGATCATGTGAGTTTGTTTCATTCAAGTCTGTGGCAGAGACTTTTTGTTCGTGCTGCCTTCCGGCTGCTAGGTTAGTGAGGGAGAAACCTATCCGGGCTGGCAGAAATTTAATCCTAAGCTGAGGATACATTCATTCTAAAGATTTAAATTCCTTGATGCTACACCAAGAAAAGGTATTTGAACTTCCCTGCATCTCTCCTTCTACCTCTTTCCTGCTACTTCTTCCAATTATCGCCCATTAAAGCATTGGAAAAGTACTCAAGTGACTGGTGCCTACATTGTCTTATAGTAAGCTCAACGGGGACCCCTAGACCCGGTATTGGTGAAATTACAGGTAACAAGGTGATGGTAACAGCCCGCTTTAAATCAGCAGCTCCACCATGAGTTAGTGCTACAGAAGGAATCACTATACATACCTTTTCTGAAGCCGTTCCGGTCACGCTGAGCTGTCAGCGGTGGCTTCACTGTGGAGGTGGGTGCAGAAGAAGCAGCCGACAACTGAAGCCTCATAGTAAGTGTTGGGCATGAACGTTTTGAAAGACCTGGACTTACTCTACCTGTTGGCTAAACATGAAAATTCGAGCCAGGAGCGTAGGGCAGCCAAGAAGCAACCAGAGCAAGTGGGGTGGTCTGCACACCCCACAATAAAAAATGACTCTTGGCACCTCTTCAAGAGGTGGTCTGGCCACTCCCTGTTGGGGCCCACAAGAAGCTACAGGGGGCCACTGTTATAGTGGAACCTCACAAGGACTCCATGATGTCAGGGGAGTGGCTGCTGGGCCATACCTTGTCAAGGGTCAACCCACCACAACCCTATAGAGGTATTCTTGATGAAAGCAAGAATTGGCCTTGTTGTAAAAAACTGCAATGATATGCACCTGTCAAACAGGTGCAGAAAAATTACTGTTTGGGTGTCGGGGCACCTTCCCACCGTAACTCTACAGAGGTGCTCTTGATGAAGGCAAAAAAAAAATTGCAATGATATGCACCTGTCAAACAGGTGCTGAAAAAATGGTCTTTGGGTGTTATTTGTGCCCATGAAACCTTATACCAAAGACATTCTTCCAGATGAAATGATTGAACACCCTCAAAGCTAAAAAGACTTAATCAGCATCAGGGGCTTCATAGCTCTTAATCCAGGACTGATTCATTTTTATAAAAGTAAGCGGTCCACGGAGTCTGTGGACAGATGCGTTCTTTGATCAGTAACGAAACCTACTGCAGCACTGAATGCCCGTTCTGAAAGCACGCAGTACAGTACAGTAAGTCAGCGGATCGTCAGCTGGAAAGCTCTCCATCTCTGTTTTGGCCCCGAGGTAATCGTCCACCATGTGATGCAGACGCTGCCAATGGGATGTGGAAGCTGACAGCCCTGGGCGGCGAGGACTAAAAAAATTCTGAAATGCCTCACTTAGGCAGACGCCTTCTCCAACGCTCCTCTCCTGACCAACAGAAGACTCAAAACGACATTTTCCACGACACTGTAACCTACTGGAGTCAGGGAAAATGTTCAGTAAAATCCTCTTTAACGTGTCCTCAAGAGATTTTACCTTCTGCGCTCTCTGTGGGAACGGGAGGAGTTCTGAGACCTTCCCCTTATAACGGTGGTCAAAGAGGGTTGCCAACCAGTAATCATCCTTCTCTTTTATGCCACATATTCTTGGGTCCTTTCGCAGGCTTTGAAGCATGAGGTTGCCCATGCGCCTCAACAGCACCTGAAACTTCCACCTCCCAGCCATGTACTACTCTCAAGGGTCCTGGGGTTGGAAAGCCATCGCTTACAGATTAACGCATGTCGTCCTCTTATTCGAAGCCTATGAAAGTGCAAGAATCCTCCTCCTCATCCACCTCCCCTTTCTCCTCCTGTGTGACATAGGAATGATGGTGCCTGGATAAAGTGGACCTTGAGAGAAAAGGAAGTCCTCCTCTTCCTCCTGCTTCTCTATCTCCAGTGCCCTGTACATAATGCCACGCAGAGTCTGCTCCAGCAGGAACACAACAGGGATTGTGTCACTGATGCATGCACTCTCATGGCTCACCATCTTTGTGGCCTCCTCAAATGGAGACAATACAGTGCATGCATCCTTAATGATCAGCCATTGGCGTGGGGAAAAAAAGGCGAGATGGCCTGAGCCTGTCGTTGTGCTGTATTCGCATAGGTACTCGTTTATGGCCATCTGCTGCATGTATAACCACTGCAGCAATGACAAAGTCAAGTTCCACCTGGTAGGCATGTCACAAATCAGGCGGTTTACGGGCAGGTGGATTTCCCGCTGAATTTCAGCCAACCAAGCACTGGCTGTATATGACCACCTGAAATGACTACAGACTCTTCTGGACAGCTTTAGCACATGTTGCAACCCTGGGTACGTATATAGGAAACGCTGCACCACCAAATTGAGGACATGTGCCAGGCATGGCACATGTGTCAACTTTCCCTGTCTAAGGGCGGACAGGAGGTTTGAGCCATTATCACACACCACCATTCCTGGCTCCAGCTGGCATGGTGTGAACCACCTCTGGGCCTGTCCCTGCAGAGCTGCAAGAATCTCTGCTCCGGAGTGGTTCCTGTTCCCTAAACACACCAGCTGAATCACTGCATGGCACCTATTAGCCTCACTCTGGGAATAGCCCTTTGAACACTTAGGGGGTACCTGATGTTCATAGGACAATTCTGCAGAGGAGGGCATGGAGGTGGTGGAGGAGGAGGAGGGGGTAGAGCTCACAGGTCTGGCATCATCACCACCAGCTGTATGGAGATGTGAGAGCACAACAAGCTGCAGCACCGAGTCCCGTCCTGCACCCTTTCGAGTTGCAAGCAGCGTTACCCAGTGTGCTGTGAACAATGTCGATGCTTCCTAGACCACATGTCAGCAGTAAGGTGGATTTTACAGCTCACTGCCTTGCCTAATGATACCAGAACATTCCCTTCAAAGGGATGGTAGAGAGATGGAACAGCCTTACGTGAAAAGTAGTAGCGACTGGGAACCTACCATTGTGGTACAGCACATTGTGCAAATTCACAGAAGGGGCCAGAATCCACCAGGCTGAAAGGCAGAGGCTGGAGAGCCAACAGCTTTGACAAGCCTGCATTTAGACGCTGGGTATGTGGGTGGCAGGGACTGTATTTTTTTTTCCGCTGCAGCAGATGGGGCAGAGAAATTTGCCGGCTACAGTCTACAGCTGGTGGTGTGCTGCTGGCAGATGTGCTGCTAGGACCTGGGACACCCTGTGCTGTACCATCATCCCTGTCAGTGGAGGCTGCTGAGAGGTAATGGCTCGGTATAGCAGGGGCAGACTGAAGTGGTTAAGGAGGAGGGGGTCAGATTTGTGCCCCTTTTGTGTGGCTTTTAGGTGCTCTTGCCAACGGGATGAGTGGTTGGATGATAAATGCTTTGTTAAGCATGTGGTACCCAAATGGTAGGTGTTTTTGCCACGTTTGATGTGCCTGAGACACAGTTTGCAGATAGCAACAGTGCGATCTGCTGTAAATGTGCTGAAAAAGGCCCAAACAGCTCAGATTTGGGGGAGTGAGCTGGGAGATAACAGCTGCAGACTGTGATGGAATAGGGTGGCTGCTAACTACTCTTTCTTGATGTTGGCCTCCTTGGGGTTGTGCCGCCTCACCTTCAGTTTCCTCCTCTGCTCTATCTGGCACCCAAGTTACATCAGTGACCTCATCATCATCATCATCATCTCCATCTCCTTCATTTTCATCATTACCACTGGAGACAACTTGGAGAACATGAATGCCAATTTGTCTACCAGTGTTCCTCCCTCTCTCTAGGCTCACGTTCGTGTCATCCTCAATCTAAGAACCAACATCTGTATCCAGTAATGGCTGGGCATCATCAAGGAGCAAGTGGTTGACGCTGTGGTCAAATAACTCAGCTGACTCCTCAATGGCTGATTTTGGGGCTATGGCAGGAATAGATGCGGACAAGGAGGCAGGTTTATCCACTCTGGCAACTGCAGGGGACTGCACGCTTGTCTCTGCTTGTGTGACAGAGGTTGAGGAGAATGAGGAAGGTTTAGTAAGCCAGTCCACCACCTCCTCTGCATGCTGTGGCTGGATAGCACGGGCAAACTCACTAAACAGAGGAAATGATGCCCTGCCTAAGGACTGACCACCACTTCCACCTTTGCCTGTGGACACATTTGTTGCTGTCCCCCTTACAGTGCCAAGGGAATGTCTGCCTCTCCTTGTTGTCCTCCCAGACATTATTGGGAGGGAGGGGGCGGTGCTTATAAGCAAATGTAAAGAAGAAGTTGATATCTATATGTAGATGCACTTTAATCGATGTAATAAGATGTGTTTGGTGAACTTTAATTTAAGTACCCACACTACACAGACACACTCCACGGATACACTATAATATACTGCAATATAATGCTCCAAACATACAGTGACGCACAGAACTATATGGCGTTAAACTGGCAGTAACACACAAAACTATATGGCGTTAAACTGGTAGTAACGCACACAGAACTATATGGCGGTAAACAGGCAGTAATGCACACAGCATTATATGGCGTTAAACTGGCAGTAACGCTCACAGAACTATATGGCGTTAAACTGGCAGTAACACACACAGAAGTAAATGGCATTAAACTGGCAGTAACGAACAAAACTATATAGCGTTAAACTGGCAGTAACGCGCCCAGAACTATATAGCGTTAAACTGGCAGTAACGCACACAAAAGTAAATGGCTTTAAACTGGCAGTAACGCACAAAACTATATGGCGTTAAACTGGCAGTAACGCACACAAAACTATATGGCGTTAAACTGGCAGTAACGCACTCAGAACTATATGGCGTTAAACTGGCAGTAACGCACACAGAACTATATGACATTAAACTGGCAGTAACACACACACAGAAGTAAATGGCATTAAACTGGCAGTAACACGCACAGAACTATTTGACGTTAAACTGGCAGTAACACACACAGAAGTAAATGGCGTTAAACTGGCAGTAACGGACAAAACTATATGGCGTTAAACTGGCAGTAATGCACACAGAACTATATGGCGTTAAACTGGCAGTAACACACACAGAAGTAAATGGCGTTAAACTGGCAGTAACACACAAAACTATATGACGTTAAACTAGCAGTAACGCACATAGAACTATATGCTGTTAAACTGGCAGTAACGTGCACAAAACTATATGGCATTAAACTGGCAGTAACGTGCACAAAACTATATGGCGTTAAACTGGCAGTAACACACAGAACTATATGGCGTTAAACTGTCAGTAACGCACACAGAACTATATAGCATTAAACTAGCAATAACACACACAGAAGTAAATGCCGTTAAACTGGCAGTAACGCAATCAAATAGACGTGTTTAACCGTCACTGCACTGATGCTATAAACTGTCCCTACTCTAGTTATACACTAATATAAAGATTACTGACACGGTCTCACTACACTACACTGAAATTATCTGGGCTGTCCCTACTATACACTAATGTAGTATGAATGACACAGTCTCACTACACTACAGTGAAACTATCTGAGCTGTCCCTACTCTAGCTGCACACTATGCAAAGCTAAATGATGGTCATCCTCACTACACTCACACTATTCCTAGACTGACTGACACTAAACTAATAATCTACACTGACAATTGAAGAAAAATAGCACAGTATAGCACACTAACTAACTAATAGCACTGAACAGAGCCCTATTCTATCTCTCTCCACGCCAAAATTACACTGAAAATGGCTGCCATTGAAAGAATACATTTACTGTGGAGGGGGGATGAGCCATGATTGGATAAAGGTATGATGATAGTGTCCAATCATGACACTGACAGTGCTCTGTGCCCTGATTGGCTGAAGGTTTCACTGCTTCAGCCAATCAGGGTTTGCAATGCATTGTTCAGCGGCGCAATGCATTATGGTTGGTTTGGGGGACCGAACAAACGGTCGAATGACGCGTTTGTTCAGCTATTCGCCGAACGTCTAAACAACGAAAGTTCGGCCCGAACTTATGCTCGGGCCGAACCGTTCACCCATCCCTACCTAGTTTTCTCCATTTTAGATCTGTCTAGTGACTACTGGCAAGACTTGGTGCCTGACCAGGACTGGAAAAAGATCACTTCCATCACAGCCCTGGGACTGAGTTTGTATGCATGCCCTTCAGCCTAAGCAATGTCTCCTTTCAGCACCTAAAATAAAGATGTCCTGGAGACTTCAGTTTCGAGAATGTGTTAGTTTATCTCCATGATATTATTATCTTCTCCAGGACATTCAAAGAGTACGTAAAATACCGGGACCGGTGTTCTCCCAATTGGTACAATATGGACTAAAGTGTAAACCCAGAAAGTTCCAAATGATGAGGTAAAAAATACAGTACTTGGGGAACATTGTTGAGGTCAGGGGTGTTTGCAGACCCAGCCAAGGTACAAGTTGTCCAGGACTGGCATCCTCCAAAAACTATCACTGAACTGTCCTCCATCTTAGGACTAGTAGGGCTACTGCTGGCCAGGGCCACTGATAGGGGGAAACACTGGTCCTTTTGTAGGGGGCCCAAGCACACAGGGGGGCCCCCACACAGGGATGGGGATTAGTGATGGATGACAATTGCAAAACCCTCTCCCTGCTGCCAGCTTTTATCTGCTAAGAAAGAGACAGTCGTCCTTCACTAATCCCCCTCCCTGTGCGCCCCCCCAGTTGGCTCTAAAGTTAGCTCTGCTCCTGAGTTTGTTTGTTTCTCTCTTTCTCTGTCTCTCTGATCTCATCTTCATTTTTATTTATTAACTCAGTTTTATCTTTTAGATTTAGCAGGAATTCTGTGAGTTATGTTGTATTTGTTTCTGCTAATAATGATTTCATTGTATTTTTAGCAAAATACAGCTTTCTTTTTTTTTGGGGGGGGGGGGGGGGGGGGTCGGTTAGTCTATATGGGGCCCTGCAACTTCTATCAGCAGCCCTGCTATGGGTGATTCATCTCAGCTGTATTTACAAGAACACAACACAACATGATACATGGCAAAAGCAATAATAAATGCGGATGAGCATCCCTCCATATGATCCAGCTCAAATCCAGCTTCAAACACCGCTTTCCAGATCCTTCAACAATGCTTTTGTTAAAATCAAGAACAATTCAGTACTGTCCGAGATACTCTCTTGAGTTAAATTTTAATTATAAAATTTAACCTTTAAGTCTTTTATGTTCATTCCCACAACGTGTTAAAATAAAATGTTGAAACAGAAGAAAGCTGGCAAGCAAAAGATGCTTCTAAATTGGTACTTTTCAGCATTTCACTGAATGGTACTAGATGTCAGCAGGTGTTCTTTAACCTTTCACCTTTAACAATAATCAAAAAGAATCAATATAAGGATACTTATATAAGCCACATTATTTAGTTCAAAGGGGGCTGAATAAGACAATAGATCTTTGTAAGACCTCCTCACAGAAGCTCTTTAGGGAGCAATGAAAGTGGACCTTTCCTGTGAATGTAGCAAGCATAAAAAGATGGTCTTGGTGAGGAAAAATTTAGATATGGTAAGCTATTAGCCAGGAGATAAGTAAGATTGATGTTTAGTTACCTTGTATAATGTCATTGTCTAGATACAATGCTGTTTCGTTCTTTCACCATAAATACAAAAAATGTGTGTTTTCCAGTTCACATTCTATTAACCTTTAAGTGGTTTAGAGTGCAGCATACTACTGATGGCTTTAAATCATAATAATAAAAGGTAAGCAGCTTTATTTAGTACTGCAGCACAAAGAACCATGCTATATAAGTACAGAATATAGAAGCAGACACATTGTCTGGACAGGTTGTGTCACTTGTGTACTAGAGCTCTAAGCAACAATAGGGCTCACCGGGTCAAACTTTTTAGAATACAGAAAGAGAAATGGATTTCAGCATTGCTTTATGGATTCCATTTTTTTATTTAGTAAAGAAAATACAGTAAACATTTTTGCTATTCATCTGAATGTAGGTAGAGTTCTCCAGTTTTCATGGAATCATGCTAATCATGAATTATAATTGACTAACTCCCAGGTTTGGTGATTGAAGTTCAAGCAGTTCAAGTTCAATTTAATAAAAAGACAAATGAAAAATTTGTGAATTATTGGTTCTCCTGATTTGACCATCTCGCGTATTGGACCCCCCCCCCCCCCCCAACATACAACATACACAAATCCGAAGGGAGGCATTGATCCTTTATCACTCAGAGAAGATACAAAGCCAGCACACATGAATATACTACTGCATCCCATTGGTGGGATGATTGGAAGTAATGCAAGAAGTCACCACAAACTTTCTACATCATTTCCTTATAAGATATCACAAGCATAGGAACTGGAAGTGTGTTGGGCAGTGGAAGCAAAATGGGAAGAACTGAGTTTAAAAAGCAGTCTATCTATCTATCTATCTATCTATCTATCTATCTATCTATCTATCTATCTATCTATCTATCTATCTATCTATCTATCTATCTATCTATCTATCTATCTATCTATCTATCTATCTATCTATCTATCTCCCTGTCCTTAATGACTGATGGCAGAATTGGTGCTTTTTTACAGAATTGCATTTAATTTTTTTAACATAGGTTTCTATGGAACACGTTCACATCAATGCATTTTTGTGCCTCTGCATCCAAAATGCAAGTGCTGTGTTTTTACCACAATTTTACCACGATTTTTCTACAATTTGCATTTTGCGATTTGTGTGAGGGTTTTTTTTTACATTCACTGCATATAGCTGGTTGCTAAGGAGTGGGCTGGGAAGCCATCCACCGTGTCCTTAACAACCGATGAGTCATCAGATGTGAGTGGGCAGATTCGATGTGGTATGGATTTGGAGGGGACACCCTCCGTGCCAAAAATTAAAAAAAAAATTATATTGGGCCCCCCCCAAAATCCATACCAGACCCTTATCTGAGCATGCAGCCCGGCAGGTCAGGAAAGGGAGGGGACAAGTAAGTGCCCCTGGCCTTCCGGAACCATACCAGTCCGCAAGCTCTCAACATGGGGGGTGCTGTGGGGCAGGGGGGCTATAGTAAAATCCCAAAACAGATTCTATGCTCTCCTCAGTCTATTCGGAATGGGAAATAAATGGATTCCTCAAGCTTTATTTGTACGCTCTAAATGGATCACAGGGTCAGAGTGGTCAGATCGCCTGTATGGCAAATTAGGATTTGGCATCCATGCCAAGCTCATGTTTGGAAAGTGCAGCCTGTGGTGAGTGGACTGCCTCTTATTCCTTATGACCAACACTCAGTGTTGGCTGGTGGGTTTGTTTTATTGGGGGGGGGCGGCGAACAACCACTCCCCCCAGTTAGTCTTTAACCTATCTAGGTTGCGGGTGGGCGGCAGGTGGGTGGCGTGCTTCTATGGGCAACGGGCGGGTTGCAGGCTCCTAGAGGCGGCGGGCAACGGCTCCTGTGTCCTCTCCTCCTCTTCTGCATCATGGGCCTACCGCCATGGGGCTCCTCCCTCCTTCTCCTAGGCGTCCAATAGGATCACCTGTCCTTTCAGCCAATTGGGTGACAGGTCTCAAGACCCACTTCCTGATTGGCCGGGAGGAGGATCAGTGTGGCGATAGCGAATATTCATTCGCTATTGTCACACAACTGGGTGGGATCAAGGCGCAGTGCTCTGCGCCCTGAGCCCACCCTTTTTTGAAGCCTAATAGAGCCTCTAGCTCTAATCACGTGCTTCAAAAAACACAACCCCGCCATTGGAATCCATGTATCTGGTGCCCTGCTTGTAGATCAGGGGGCCGGACGCATTGGATGGGGGGGTGGCACCCGTGTGCCCCTAATGGACAGGCTGCTGCTGCCTACACTATATTACCAAAAGTATTGGGATGCCTGCCTTTACACGCACACAAACTTTAATGGCATCCCAGTCTTAGTCCGTAGGGTTCAATATTAAGTTGGCCCACCCTTTGCAGATACAACTCTTCTGGGAATGCTGTCCGCAAGGTTTAGGAGTGTGTCTATGGGAATGTTTGACCATTCTTCCAGAAGTGCATTTGTGAGGTCAGGCACTGACATTGGACGATAAGCCCTGGCTTGCAGTCTCCGCTCTAACACATCCCAAAGGTGTTCTATTGGGATGAGGTCTTTATGGACCTTGCTTTGTGCACTGGTGTGCAGTCATGTTGGAACAGGAAGGGGCCATCCCCAAACTGTTCCCACAAAGTTGGGTTCATGTAATTGTCCAAAATGTCTTGGTATGCTGACACTTTAAGAGTTCCCTTCACTTGAACTCCACACCATGATCCCCCCTCCACTAAATGATTTAGACCAGTGCACAAAGCAAGGTCCATAAAGACATGGATGAGCAAGTTTGGTGGTGGAGGAACTTGACTGGCCTGCGCAGAGTCCTGACCTTAACCAATAGAACACCTTTGGAATGAATTAGAGGGGAGACTGCGAGCCAGCCCTTCTCGTCCACATCAGTGCCTGACCTCACAAATGCTGTTATAGCTGCAAAGGGTGGGCCAACTCAATATTGAACCCCCATAAGACTGGAATGCCATTAAAGGTCATGTGCCTGTAAAGGCAGGTGTCCCAATACTTTTGGTATTATAGTGTAGTTTTCTAAAGGCTCTGCTCATCCTTGCCTATCACCAGTGTCTGCTTATTTTGAGAGCTATGAAGCACCAGAATTAGCAATGGCTCCTTTATACCAGCCCCATTGGGTGCTGTTGGGTAGCATTGCCTAATGCAGTCTCAACAAATAGACAAGACAGTTTGCCTCAAATTATACTGCTTTAGTTCACGCTACACTGAAAAATTAGGACAGGTTGCATTTTTATGCCGCGTGTGGCATTGCACCCCACTAAGCTGTATCACTACACATTCCACTGCATAGAGTTGAATGAAATGTCATTTTGTTGTAACAATGCAGCACACTACGCCCCTACCCAGTCCACGCAAGCTGGATTGCATTATACAGAGCATATTGTGTGCTCACTGGCGTGAATAGGCTCTAAATACTGCTCCAACTTGCATAAAAGAATCTGTTTATTCTTTGAAGTGCCCAGGGAGTTGTGGTACCTATGTTATCAGTAAAAGTGCATTTCTTTGAAAAAAGTTTAACAAAACCATGTATTTTCCCTATTGATCTTTTTTGTAATTTTAAGACTTTTATTTCGTACAACAGCAGAATAATAATAAATAATAAAGTTTCTGTGTGCTTTCTAAATATGGAAGTCATAATCAGGGGGCTACAGCCGTCACAACTGTAAGGGGCCCCGGGGCCCGCCCAGGCCAGTAGAAGGCAGGATGGGTGAAGGGGAGCCGTGCTGTGCATTACAGAATCGATCTCGGCTCATTCTGCATTCTGTGGCATTGAGCTCAGACATCAAGCTCTTTACTGCTACCTCTGGCTACTATGTGCATGTGCACCCCTCGTGTACTGTGCTTCTCTGTGCCAGCAACATGTCAGCTTTGTTAAAAGAGCTGGGACCAGGTAGGAAGACAAGTAGGGGCTGTGAAGGAAATGGAGGAGGGCGTTTTGTGTACAGGGAGGGGCCAGAACCTTGTGTGTTTACAGGTTTGTGTAGATGTGGGGCTGCAATATATACCGGCATGTGGTTGGGGGGGTGCTTTCATATATACAGGTGTGTGTGTGGGGGGGGGCTTACATATATACAGGTGTGAGGGAGGCTGACATATATACAGGATTGAGTGTGTACAGGTGAGGTGGCCGGTGTGCAGATTCTGTAGGATGGCCTGTGGGCAAGCCCTGGGTAATGTTGGTGGTCAGGCTCGGGGGGGAGGGGGGGCCCAGCAATAAAGCTGTGTAAGGGGCCCAAAAATTTCTGATGGCTGCCCTGGTCATAATCAAAACTATTACAGTGATACATATAAGAAAAAAGGTATAGGCATAAAGTAAAGTATGAGGTCAATCCTCAATCAATTGCCTGAGTAACAAGATGACTATAAGACTCCTTTCACACTGAGGTGCTTTACAGGTGCTATAGCGCTAGAAATAGTGCCTGCAAAGCACCTGTAAAGCGCCTCTCCTGTCACTCCAATGTGAAAGCCCTAGTGCTTTCACACTGGAGCGGTGCACTGGCAGGATGTAAAAAAAAGTCCTGCTAGTAGATTCTTTGAGGCTCTTTAAGAGCGGTGTATACTGTTGTAGAAATTTGGCTGTATGCTATACGCACAGCCATATCTTCTGTGCTCATATAAGCACACATTTTTGTCTAATTATATAATGTACCTTTTTTATCTTATGTCTCCCCTGGTTCCCCATTCCCCAGTAAACAGACATTACCACGTTCTTACGTCCTCATCTCACACGATCCTGCCAGTAACCCAACTTGCTTCCACACCAACTAACCCACCTGATTCTGCCAAACCTCTGCCTGCTACCCAGTCTGACGTTCCAGTGCCTGCTACCCAGTCTGACGTTCCAGTGCCTGCTACCCAGCCTGACGTTCCAGTGCCTGCTACCCAGCCTGACGTTCCAGTGCCTGCTACCCAGCCTGACGTTCCAGTGCCTGCTACCCAGCCTGACGTTCCAGTGCCTGCTACCCAGCCTGACGGTCCAGTGCCTGCTACCCAGCCTGACGGTCCAGTGCCTGCTACCCAGCCTGACGGTCCAGTGCCTGCTACCCAGCCTGACGGTCCAGTGCCTGCTACCCAGCCTGACGGTCCAGTGCCTGCTGACCGGTCTGATGACCTTGTGTACATGTTCCAGCCTAAAGTTTTGCTACCAGTGTTCCAGTCTGACGCTTCAGTGACTACTGTCCAGTCTGATGTACCTATTGTTCAGCCTGGTATGCCAGCACCTGCTGTTCTGCCCGATGTGCCAGCGCCTGTGTCTGCTGCCCAGTCTAAAATTCCATACCGCTGCCTGGTCTGATGTCTCGGTGCCGGCTTTTCAGTCCGCTTACCAGCCTGATGTGCCAGTGTCTGCTACTCAGCCAGTTGTGCCAATGCCTGTGTCCGCTGCCCAGTTTGAGGTCCCAGTGCCTGCTGCTCAGCCCGAAATCCCAGTGTCCATGTTCCAGTCTGACGCTCCAGCAACTACTGACCAGTCCGATGTACCTGTTCAGCCTGTTGCGCCAGTACCTGCTGTTCTGCCTGATGTGCCAGCGCCTGTCTTTGCTGTCCAGCCTGAAGTTCCAGCACCTGCTGCCCGGTCTGATGTCTCGGTACCCACTTTCCAGCCTGATGTGCCCACTGTTCAGCCTGATGAGCCTGCTTTCCGGTCTGATGTGCCCATCCTCCAGCCTGATATCCTGGTACCTGTCTTCCAGCCTGATGTCGTAATGTTGGTATCTCAGCCTGAGGTTTCGGTGCCCGTGTCTCAGCCTGAAGTTTCGGTGCCCGTGTTTCAGCCTGGAGTTTCGGTGCCTGTGTCTCAGCCTGCTGAATCGGCGCCCGTTACCCAGTCTGTTGAATCGGTGCCCGTTACCCGGTCTGCTGAACTGGTGCCCGTTACCCAGTCTGCTAAACCAAAGTCCGTCACTTTGCCTGTCAAGCCAGTATCTGTTATCCGGCTTGCCGAACCAGTGCCCGGTGTCCAGCTCGCTGAGTCGGGGCCTGTTACCCAGCCCACTGGGCCGGGGTCCGTTACCCAGCTTGCTGAGCCGGTGCCTGTAATCTGGCCTGCCCTTACGGTGCTCGCTGTTCGGCCTAATGTTCCAGAGCCTGCTGCCCAGCTCGATGACCTGGAGCCTGCTGCCCAGCTCGATGACCCGGAGCCTGCTGCCCAGCTCGATGACCCGGAGCCTGCTGCCCAGCTCGATGACCCGGAGCCTGCTGCCCAGCTTGGTTTGTTCCTGTCTGCTGCCCAGCTTGGTTTGTTCCTGTCTGCTGCCCAGCTCGATGACCCGGAGCCTGCAGCCCAGCTCGATGACCCGGAGCCTGCTGCCCAGCTCGATGACCCGGAGCCTGCTGCCCAGCTCGATGACCCGGAGCCTGCTGCCCAGTTCGATGACCCGGAGCCTGCTGCCCAGCTCGATGACCCGGAGCCGGCTGCCCAGCTTGGTTTGTTCCTGTCTGCTGCCCAGCTCGGTTTGTTCCTGTCTGCTGCCCAGCTCGGTTTGTTCCTGTCTGCTACCCAGCTCGGTTTGTTCCTGTCTGCTGCCCAGCTCGGTTTGTTCCTGTCTGCTGCCCAGCTCGGTTTGTTCCTGTCTGCTGCCCAGCTCGGTTTGTTCCTGTCTGCTGCCCAGCTCGGTTTGTTCCTGTCTGCTGCCCAGCTCGGTTTGTTCCTGTCTGCTGCCCAGCTCGGTTTGTTCCTGTCTGCTGCCCAGCTCGGTTTGTTCCTGTCTGCTGCCCAGCTTGGTTTGTTCCTGTCTGCTGCCCAGCTTGGTTTGTTCCTGTCCGCTGCCCAGCTCAATGACTCTGATGTGCCAGCTGTCTGCCTGGATGGGCCTGATGACCAGCCTTCTTCCACCATTCTGCCTGATGCCATAGACTATGGACAATTAAGACTAGTTGGAGCGTCCGGAGGCCGTTCCTTTAAGGGGGGGTACTGTCAGGAAAGGATTCATCCGCTGGTAAGATATATCATTTGGCATGCAGTACTGGGGTCCACCAGCAGGTGTCTCCTGGCAGTGTTGAACTGTCGGGAGAATATTTCCCTGCTGGTGTCATTTCATCTTTTGGCCGCAGTACTGACGTCCACCAGCGGATGGATCCTGGCAGTATGGAGCAGACAACACTCCCTGCGCTCAGGTGTGACTTAAAGTCAATTACCACAGCTTTATAAATACCCAGCAAGCCCTCATAGGCTTGCCTTGGTATCTCTCTCCCTGCATTCTGACCTTGCTGCCTGTTATTTTGACCTTGAGCCTGCATCTGCCTTGTCCTGACCTGACCTGACCTGATCTGATCCAATCCCTATCCTGAGCCCTTCCTGGTCCTGTCCCTTCTGTTCCTGGTTACCTTGGATCCCTGCCCTGTATCCCATCCATCCATCCTCTCCCTGTCCTGTTTGGTTTCCCGTCCTTGCCCATCTGCTGACCTCCCTGTGTATGACCTTGGCCTGGCTTTGTTTACGATTCTGGTATCTCCATTTACTTGTATATATTGTTGTTTGTAGTGGGTTTGTTGTGTTGGTTTTGCACTGTTTATATTCCTTTTTCTTGTCACTTATTTAATAAACACCATTATTTCACTTACATGTGTTCTGGTCTCCTCTGTGCAGTCCACACGGTCTGGTCAAATAGATCCTCTGACAGATACAAAATAAATGAATTTATACAATATACAATAACCAATGAATGATGATTACAATTCCGCTGATAGGAATCCTTATTATTATTATTTCCAGAGAACAATGCATACCTGGATTATTCTACTGTCTTTGTGGATGAGAGATCGGCAGGTGTGCACTCATAGGGCCATAAATATGTTGATCAGGCACACAGGGGCAACACAAGCGCACACTTGTTAAACTGATAATGTCTTTGCAGAGCGAACACACGCCCACCAGACGATCGTTCTGTGCATCGCACAAGGGGCCCTTAGCTGGCGGACATGTCCCCACTCCGCAAACGCTTCTCTACAGCCCTAAAGAGCTTTTCACTACCAAATGGATCTCAACCAGTGTCAGTCTGCCTCAGTCAGCACTTTAGAGAGACCCGCGGGAGTGCTAACACTGGGAGACTCTTATGACAATGCATTCAAATTAAAATTAAGATTAAAATCTTATGAAATTTCCACAACAGTCCCTCCTCTTGTCATATGATCCCATGTGTCCCTCGATGAATCCTGATCTTCTTCTTAGTTCATAAAAAGGAAAACACGGCTTGACATGTAGACTTTGTTCTTCAGGAGAGACGACATGGTGAGCTGTAGTAATCGCCGGTCAGTCTGGGATCCTCTGTGTCTTGTACGTGGGTTGGGCTTCGGGGCGTCTCATCGAGGAAGATATGGTTATCTGCTCGGGCTCTGGTCACGCATCCAGTCAGGCAACAGGAGCACCTCATCACGACATATAGAAGGAGTAGAAACAAAATTACAGGAGTTTCCCCAGCACACATGAACCTCTTGCATTAACTCTTTTAACTTGTAGCACTTTGAGATCTTTATGATGAAAAGGGCACTATAAATAAAATGTATTATTATTATTATTATTATTATTAGGGGAATTACCTTATAAGCTGTAGATCCGCATTAATACCAAGCTAAAGTTGAAGAACACTTGTGTGTTACCTAAATATCCCGATACTGAAGCTGGCAAAAACCAGAGCTATTGTTAAAATTATAATTCATTTTACCCTCTAGAAATGTATTGTTAAATTCCATTGACACGTGTCTGGAGTCTTTACTAATTTGTCAAAATTCCTAATACCAATATTAACATCATAAATAGCATGTACCGCTGTCATCGATGGGGCACTAGTAGACCCAGCCATGTGTCCTGTTCGCTTTCTTAGCTAGTTGGGATGCTTTTCATCGTTACCCTTGCTAAAATTTACTAAACAAAAAAAATAAATAAACGAAGATACTCCTCAATTCTTTGGTGTGGTTGAGCCGCTTCTTGCAGTGGCTGGCGTGGTCTCATCCCTCAAGCTTCTTTACAATGACCGGGTCACCTGGTTGGAAAGAATGTAAACTGGTTATTGCGTCAGGGTCCAGGAGGGACTCGTGAACCCTGTGGTGGACCTTTTGAAGTTCATGTTACAGTGATTGCACCTAGCCTATCAGCTGAGAATGTAAGTGACAGCTAATGAGGAAAGTACAACTCTGGTTTTGGTTGACCTCCAAACAAACCTCATATGACAATTACCCAGACATCGGGACTGTTGTCACTGCATATCCTGTGCATGGCTTACCATCTGAGTTGTAATACCTGGAATCAGTGACAAAAAGGTTCTTAGCATCTGGGATGGGAACGTCCTTCGCCAGACTGCTGCTTGCTGATTCAAATTCCATCAAAGAAAGACAGTCTTGGTACAAACTTGGTTAGAATTACAAAGGTTAGCATTATTAGTTTGAAAAACTGTCATTCTCACCACTCTCATCCCCCCCTTTTTCCTCCTCATTACAAACTGGAGGAAGACACTAGAATGGTGCAGAAAAAAAACAATGAAACAGTGAAATAGCCTATGATACTTTTACCTTCTTATACACCTGCTTTCTATGTACATACACCTTCAGAAACTCCTTGGACCTGAAAAGATACTTATAAACAAAGGTTATCACTCTATCCTTCATATTTAACATGCAAAGAATGGTAAACAATACAACATTCATGTACAGTGGTAAATTGTCACTTGACATTCCTCAAAACCGATAATAACTAAACCCTCTGTTACCTTACTTTCACGTTCTTACCAAAAAAACAACACCTGCGACATATAAGTGGGCTGTCGCGGTAGGTTCAAACATTGAGAAGACCAAAACATGAGACGAACATTAAGATACAAATGTGGGGGAGATATTTCATAGTTCCCCAAAAAATGAAAAAACAAAAACGACCAGCTGGAATGCTGCCTTCACTCTTTTAGCGATAGAAAAAAATACAATGGGAAAAACACGAGAGCAGCTTGAAATATTTGCATGGACCAGCCACACAAAAGTCCAAAAACAGGCCTGAGAATTTTTAATCACACAAACGTTTGTAATACACATCCATCAACTCACTCATCATTACAGATTTCTGAAGCCACAGCTGAACTACATCCAAGGTATTTTTATTCTGGGGTCTCGTACCTCCAGACATCAAAAGTACCTTCCAAAGGAATACACCTTACTGTACCCTCTGACCATATATGCCAAACTTTAAGGGGTCTCATGTCCGGAGCCCCAAACCCAGATTTCATGCACTATGCAGCTGTCTGACTGGTGTCACCCTCGTACTAACTTTCGGAGCAGTACTGCCTAGTGACAATTTTTACAGTACTGGCACCCGGTGTATTCCGATTATCATACACGGCCTCCCGGTATGCTAGCGTACTACTCCTCACATTTAAAATGTGTTGTCAGAAAAAACTACAAAGCCCAATGAAATCCTCCACTATTTAAAACAATATTATGGCTTCTATCTGTATCTAGATATTACAACAATAACTTGGATGCCTCCGGTTTGCTCTCTACCCAAAACTGTATTACAGTATAAAAATTTCACAAAACAACTGGAATTAAATTTAATGCAGTTGTTGATCCCGCCAAAATAATGTGTTGGTAGAGAGAGTTGGTTACATTGGTGATGGCAGAAACATCAGAGGAAACTGCAACAGATCCAGTGTTGGTGGACCCAGCCTGCCTCAGCAGAGTTAGCCCAAAAAGAGCCTCTTCCGCTTCCAGCATTGGATCACCAGTCACTGCTATCCCCTGGGGCCAGGTGTATATAATGCGGTTCTTCCGGACTGAAACCGCTTTCTGTATACCCTCCCGGTTTACCATAATAGACTTCTGAAGCCACAGCTGAACTACATCTAATATATATATCCTTTATGTTGTGTTGTATGCTGTCTTTTCAGCGATGTGTCATTGTGCCTATGTATGTTTATTCTTTCTTTGGCATTCGTTTTAGCTCCGCCCCTTGATTGACTATAAAATGTTATTGCTTAGCATCCATACCCTATGCTTGACAAAGGAGTGCCGCTATTCTCTCCATTGATAGCGAGGTGACTGGGAAACACGTCGCACAGTAGTGACGTCACTGTCCGGCGCCACCGTGTTTGCCTTCCAAGCCTCGTTCTAGCTCCGATCACACAGCCGTGTAATCCTTCCATCACGGACGCCGTACGAGGTGCTGTTGATACCGCAGCACAGCTGAAGACTGGCTCTGGCGACCTCACCACCCCTTTCCTGGAACCCACACCATTTTCTGAAGGCTTCATTGCGATTTCTTCCTTTTTTGGTGTGCCACCTGGACTACTAAAAGAGCTTGCTGCAGCCAATCCCCGTTGGACGAGATATGATGCTAGCACATATGTACTTGCTGCTACCTGTAGTCCTCCTCTCTCTCTCTAGCCCGGAGATGTACCTGAATTCAACATTTCAGTCCTACATGTGAGTGGATAATGCTTTTTATCATTAAATTGTTTTTGATACATACTCAGTGGCGCCCCTTTTCCTTGTTTTCGAACTACATCTAAGGTCTTTGCTGCCCAGAGCCTGGGTTCAAACTCAGTTATGAATTTCTCCCATCTCCAGGCATCAAATGTCCCCTCTAGAGGGATATCCCAAGTGGTATCCTTGGACCAACTATGCCATTGCTTTAGAGGTTTCATGACTTTTGCCCCAAAGCTGTGGGAAGCCTCCAATGATGCATGCATTTTCTTAGCCCCCAAGTGCATAACTTTACATTTCTCACCATTAAACCTCATCTGCCACATAGTTGCCCAATTAGACAGTGCATTAAGGTCGGCTTGTAAATTGGAGACTTCCTGTAAGGAGTTATTCCACTGCATAGCTTGGTGTCATCTGCAAAGACAGAAATGTTACTTTTGATCCCAGACCCAATATCATTTATAAAGGTATTAAAAAGTAAGGGTCCCAGCACTGAACCTTACTTACCTCTTCATAAAAAGAAATCAGGTTTGTCTGACAACTTCTGTCTTTCATGAATCCATGCTGTCTGTTGCTTAAAATGTTTTTTTCCAGCATGATTTCGTCTATGTGGTATTTTATTAAACGCTCCAGTATCTTCCCGACTATAGAAGTTAAACTAACAGGTCTATAGTTACTTGGTAAAGACTTTGATCCCTTTTTAAATATATGCACCACGTTCGCCCTGCGCCAATCCAGTGGTACTATTCCCGTCATTAATGAGTCCCTAAAAATTAGATACATTGGTTTTGAAATTACAGAGCTCAATTCTTTTAGGATCCAAGGGTGGATGCCATCAGGTCCAGGTGCTTTATCCATCTTTATTCTGTCTAAATATTTCTGGACCATATCACTTTTGAGCCATTGTGGATCATTTGGGGCTTTGTCAATACCACCCCCATTATGGACATGAGCTCCCCCATGCTCTTTTGTATACACAGAGCTGAAAAAGTATTTAATACATTAGCCTTCTCTTTGTCCCCAGTCACCCACTGTAGATTATTTTGTAAAGGGCCTACATGCTCAGACCTGACCTTTTTACTATTAATATATTTGATAAATTTTTGGGGGTTTGTCCTACTATCTTTTGCAGATGTGTCGTTCATTTAGAATTTTTGCATCCATGATTTCCTTTTTACATATTCTGTTAAATTCTTTGTAACATTCAAACGAAACTGGTGTTCCTTCATTTTTATATTTTTTAAAAGCTCTTTTCTTATTGTTTATAGCTTTTTTAACTTTGACTGTGAGCCACATAGGTTTTATTTTTAGCCTTTTAAACTTATTGCCCATGGGAGTATACTTTGCAGTGAGGTCCCAAACAGTCTTTTTGAATTATTCCCATTTCTGCTCCGTGTTTATCGATGCCAATATTCCCTCCCAGTCTAAATCCTGGAGAGCAGCCTTCATCCTTGGAAAATTTGCTCTCTTGAAGTTAAGTGTTTTTATCTTTCCCGTATATATTTCTTCTTTACAGTTAACATCAAATGAAATCATGTTATGATCACTGCTACCCAGGTGTTCCTTTATCTGAACATTAGTAATAAGCTCTGCATGGTTTGAGATTACCCCGTACACACTAATGCCCCGTACACACGGTCGGACTTTGTTCGGACATTCCGACAACAAAATCCTAGGATTTTTTCCGACGGATGTTGGCTCAAACTTGTTTTGCGTACACACGGTCGCACAAAGTTGTCGGAATTTCCGATCGCCAAGAACGCGGTGACGTACACCACGTACGACGAGACTAGAAAAGACCGGTTCAGAACCAAGCGTGGCACCCTTTGGGCTCCTTTTGCTAATCTCGTGTTAGTAAAAGTTTGGTGAGAGACGATTCGCGCTTTTTCAGACTCGTGGCTTTCAGATCGTTTTCTGCCGTTCAGTTTGTGCTTGTGGGTTTGTATCTGCTCTTCAGTGCGTGCAGTCAGTTCGTATCGGAGTTTTCTGTGTGATCTTGCCCGCTCGTTGCTGTTTTTCAGGTCGCTCTTCACAGGCCTTGCTGTTCTTCAGTGCGTTCTGTTACTTCGTTCTGAGCAGCCGACCGTTTTCTAGCCATGTTTCGTATGCGTACTCCTCGTAGAGTTCGTGCTGTGCGGGGGCTTGGTGTTGGGGTCCTGACCTTGACACAAGTCCAGTCCATGAACAGGGTGGGGAGGAGTTCATGGACCAAGAATTGGTTGCTCCAGCGTGACCAGTTCTGTCATATGCCTTTGCTCCGTGAGATCCGTGAGAATAATCCTGATGATTTCAGGAACTTTCTCAGGATGACGGACCCCGTATTTCACCGTCTGTTGGCTTCGCTGACCCCCTATATCAGCAGGCAGGATACCTGCATGAGGCAAGCCATCACTCCGGAGCAGAGGTTGGTCGCTACCTTGCGGTATTTGGCCGCAGGGAGAAGTCTGCAGGACTTGAAGTTCTCGACAGGCATCTCCCCCCAGGCTCTGGGGATCATTATCCCAGAGACCTGTTCTGCCATCATCCAGGTCCTGCAGAAGGAGTATATGAAGGTAAGATTTTTATCCTTTATTATCACATTTTATTGTATTGAATGTTTGATAATATATTGTATTTCTTCCCTCATTCCCTAATTACCATGATTGTAATATGCTGTGAATGTCCCCTTTGTTCTCATGCATGCTGGATTTTTAGGTAATTATTATTTTAGGTCCTTCATACATATTTGCCCTTCACTAACCTCCCCAGCATGGTCTTTCCTGGCCTATATTCACCTCATGTAGTCACTTAACAATGTATTTTATCAGCTCCATAGTAGTGCTTTACCCCAAACACCCCCTAAAATGTTTGGAAATGTTATTTTTGATTTAAATTCAGGCAGAGTGCCAGAGGCTTTTTTTTGTGGTGTCCCCAAATTTTTTTTAACCCTCCCCCCCCAACTGCTAAGTCAGCTGATCCCAATTCTCTATCCTCAATCATCTATCTGCTGACTTTGCCAAACCCATACACACTATACCCACCTCTTTACTGGTCAGATTTATGGATGAATTCCCCAAAGCATGTAGTGCAAGGGCCTGCCTGTATACTTTCCAATGGTACTGTTTAAAGTTTTTGTATCGTATTATTATCTTGATAGGTAATAGCAGAATGTTCAAATGTCCTCAAATGTGTACAGTGTGTATTTATATCTTTGTATTATGACACTTCTTACCTGTCCAGTGGTCTGCCAATAGTGTAACTAAGGAGGGGCTGTTCCAAGTAATACCCTGTATTAGGGCATTCATCTCTCAATGAAGTGAAGAGGGTTACCTGTCCAAGAGTTCCCCCCCCCTATAATGTTAGAAATGGCCCATGAGAGGGGGGGAGGGGGAATATGATAGGTGTACCTTATACTTTGTTGTTGTTAAATTCCCCTTAGTAAATGCTATCTGGAGGTTGCCCCATAATGTTTGTGTCTAATCTGCTTGCCATGTTTCTGTGAAAAAATAGTAATGTTTATTTTTTTTTCCTCAACAGTTTCCTTCAACGCCACAGGAATGGCAGACTGTGGCCTCCCACTTTGCCCAGCGGTGGGACTTTCCTAACTGCGGAGGGGCAATTGATGGGAAACACGTCCACATCGTCCCACCACCCAACTCGGGGTCGTACTATTATAATTACAAGGGGTTTAATAGTATAGTGATGTTGGCGGTGGTGTCGGCTAATTACGAGTTCTTGTATGTGGACGTGGGGAAGAATGGCCGGATGTCCGATGGTGGAGTGATCGCCCAGACGGAGTTCTACAGGCGTCTCCAGAATGGCAGCTTGGACTTGCCACCTCCAGAGGACAATGTTGAAGGTCTCCCATTTGTGTTTGTTGCTGATGAAGCATTTGCGCTGGGGGACCACCTGATGCGGCCATTCCCGATGAGGACCCTCACCCCGGAACAGAGGGTTTTTAATTACTGGCTGGCCAGAGCCCGAAGAGTGGTGGAGAACACATTTGGAATCCTGGCCAGCCGGTTCCGATTATTTCTGACACCCATCCATATGGCGGAGTATAAACTGAACCATATAATACTTGCCTGCTGTGTTCTCCATAATTTTTTAAGAAAACATTCAGCCAACTATGCTGGCTCAGTTGGGCCTGAGGCCGGAATCCCTAATCCATCAACACTGACGGCGCTTGAACGTGGCCGTCCTGGCTTGCCCTCCCTGAATGCCCGTGATGTCCGGTTACGCTACCTGGAGTTCTTTGTGGGTAGGGGGGCTATCAATATGCCAGACAATCTGTGACACCTTTTTCAAATAAAAAACAACCAAAAGAAATTCTTTGTGGACATTTACTGCTTGTGTTTGTTTTAGCTGACCCTGACAGAAATGTGTTGAGTGCAGAAAATGTCGTGATTGGGTAACCTTATAAAAAACAGTGTTGGCTGGTACTTCCTAAATGCAAAAACACATTTCACTACAAGTGCACTTGCAACTGCACTGAACCTGCACTTGTAGTGCAAAGAGGATTTGCCCTTAGGAAATAACCCCCATTTTTGCATAAAACAGCAATTACATCACCCCAAAAGTGTTGTAGTGTTGAGACAATAATCCACACATTCTTGAGTAAGGCACTTTTTTATACCTGCACAATCACATGTGCATTTCCCAAAGGTTTTTAAAACAAACCGACATGTTTGTTGTATAACAATGTTTGCAGTAGCATTATCAAAAATCGAAATATCCATTTCAGATAAAACAGGCCTGTGTAAAACCAACAAGAAAGCCAAAAAACTTGAACTTACAAAGTTCACATATGGTAAAACCTGAAGGCTATATCAGACATGAGTATTTATGAACTGTGTTTGATATAGCGTTCAGATGGGGGGAAATCACCCCTGGAAAAGCCAAATTTGGAAGATGCACACCAATTTACGAATGTCAACATGTGCTATCTGCCATCAGGGGGGATCAAGGGACGTGTTTTGGGGGAGCAAGCCCTTCCTCAACGCTACTTTATAATTGAGGAAGGGGTTGCACCCCCAAAACGCGTCCATTGATCTCCCGTGATGGCAGATAGCACATGTTGGCACACTGTGTGCATCCTCCAAATTTGGCTTTTCTAAACATTGAAAAAATTTTGGTACGAGAAAACAGGTGATTTTGTGGGGTTTAAATTCGCCCCAAAACATCAATGATGTTATTATTTTTTTTAATAACATCACTGATTTGTTGCTGGATGTTTTGCAATTGGAGATTACACCCCATGATCTCCCCGATCAGTATCTGGGCACTTTCAGATGTAAAGCGTTCTGGATCACGATCACCTAAAAAGAGATAAAGAACAAAAAAAAAGGTCTCAAAAATCTGCCACCATCCATCTCTTTTACCTGAGTCTGTGGTCGCAGACACTCACCTGTTGTGGTGCCAATCTCCACCACGTCTTCTTCTTCCTCCTGCTCTTCTTCTTGGGTTGGTATTTCCCCTTCTTCCAGAGGGGGGGGTCTCTGGTCTCCTGGGATGAGGGGTGTCCGAGTCTTTTCTCCCCTATGTAAAACAAAAATGGTATAATTAGCACACAGATATTTGATGGCAGAACTAGAAATAGGAAACATTGCTCGGAAGTGGGGTACAATTGTCTATTTTAGCAGAGTTCCAAGATGTATATTTTTTATTGCCCTTTGTCAAGCTGCAATACTTTACCTGTTTGGTACAAGCTTCACAGATGTAGCCCCCCCTATAGTATACACTGGAGCACCTGTGTGCCCCCCCCCCTAATAAAAATGGTGTTCTTGTGTCCCACACTAGTGCTCCAGTGTCCAGATGTGAAAACAGCTGCTCAGTGTCCTCTCCTTACACACAATCTAGTTTGCATTTCATTCTAGTAACAAACCCATCTACACAAACAAATATTTGGCATCCAAGTAGGCCCCCAAAAATGTGTGAAAATGCATATGGCCTAAACAATGGTGTTCTAGAGGCCGAAAGAAAAATGTTTGATACGAACGAAATAATGTGCCCATGAACATTAAAGTTGACCTTTTTAAACGTTACAACTAATAAAAGCATATGGAGCAGAACGAACGTAATAAAGACAGAAAGAATAGGAACACAGCACAACTACTTACTTTTTTGCAGCACTCTCCGGATCTTTCGGTACTGCTCTGGCTCTCTCAACTTCAGGTCCGACCACCGCTTCCTGAGCTGATCTTTAGACCTTCGTACCCCGAAATTCCGCTCTAGACTCCTGACCACTTTCGCCATGATCTTGGCCTTTCGGATGTTCGGGTTGGGGTAAGGCCCATATTTTCCGTCATAGTCGGACTTCCTCATGATGTCGACCATCTCCAACATCTCCCCAAACGACATATTTGTGGCCTTAAAACGTCTCCTTCTGGATCGGGACGTGCCTGGATCCGCCCTTTCCTCCTCCTCCTCCTCGTTGCTACAATTAGCCCGCACCTGCTGTATGTCCGCCATCATGCTCTTCCCCCACTGCGCCGAACGAAAAGGGGCGGGGAATACACTAGAAAGAACGTCAGGGGCGGGCGGAGTTACACGCATGCGCAGTGTGTATAAAGCGTAACACGCGTGCGTATTACGTTTGATCTGTGAGCGGAGGAAGGAGCATTGGACGCGCCGATCGTAAGAACGAAGGTAAGAGACAAACTTGTGCCTATACTGCTTCTAGATTGAAGCCTATATTGTAACAAGATTAGGAGAGTTTTGTGTGACATTAGGCTTTGTCTTGTGTTGTGTCTTGCAGTGAACATGGATATCTTAATGAAAGATAATGACTTAATTCCAGTATTCATAGAGATGCTAAGGGAGCTGCCCTGTCTGTGGGAGATTAAACACCCCCATTACAAGAACCAAGCAAAGAGGAAGGCAGCACTGGAGCAATTGTGTGATATTGTGAAGCAGGTGATCCCCACGGCAGACATCACTTATTTAAAGATTTTCATTGGTGGCCTGAGGAGCACATATCTGAGGGAGCGCAATAAAGTCCTTGATTCGCAGAGATCCGGAGCAGCAGGTGACATCTATGTCCCCAGGATGTTGTACTACGACAGGCTGCACTTTCTGGCAGGCCAGACTGAACCCAGGCCATCCCTCTCCAGTCTTCCTTCCACGCTTCCTTCCCCCCCAGCTGAGGCTTCTGACGCCCAACCTGGGCCTTCCAGGCCACATGTGGAGGAGCCCAGATTGAGCCAGGTATAGCATTCCTCTAAATATTTCTGCTTGTCCAATCAATGATGTGAACTATATGTTAGTTGGGAGTACTAATTAAGGATTGTGATTGATGATGCAAAACATTACAACCATGTCCCTTTTTCATACACAGGGAAGTCTCAGCCAGGAGGTGGCCGAGCCGGCTGGCTGATATCAAGGTCCCTCCACCCCCCCTGAAAACAGAAAGTGGCAGTAGGACGAGTACCCTAGAGGAGGCGGCTATCAGATTCTTTTGGAGGGCTACAGAGGTCCTGGGAGCACCACACACCAGGCAGGAGAACATTGCTGCATTCATAGCCTATAAAATGCAGAGGATGGAGGAGGGCCAAAAAGCCATGTGTGAGGCCCTCATATCAGAGGCTCTGGAGAAAGGTGTGAGGGGCCAAATTACACCTCACACACAGCTTTGGGATGGTCCTCCTCCTCCTCCTGCAGGTCCTACTCCTCCTCCAGGTCCTACTCCTCCTCCTGCCACATCTCCAACTGCACAGCCACAGCCGGGAATGAAGTGTGAAAGGAAGACCAGACAGTGAGGACCCTGGATCCAGTCTGTTGGGCAAAAAAATGCAGCCTCTTGTGGTACCACAGCCTGCGGACACACATGTCATCTGCTGCTATCCAAGTCTCTGTGAATCCCGGACCAGACTGCCCTCCCTTACATATGGACTCCTCAGGCCACCAATTTTGATGTTGAAGAATTGATGTCTGCCGTGGGGGTCCCAGGCTTCGCTAATTTCTCTTGTTGATCCAGTGTTGCCTTCCTCTTTGTTTGGTTCTGATCCCTTAATAAAGGATTTTTGTTTTGAATTATACTCTCCTATGTGTTTTACTTCAAAAAGGACAGTTTGTTTGTGAGGATTCAGGTACATTTCAAATATACAATGTGAAATGAACAAAGGACACCAACAACAAACAATCTCCTTGAGATTAAATAATAAAAGATATCAATGGTGTTGGGGTAACGTGACACACAAAACACACCCAAAAATATTCTGGAGTAAAAATAAAAATAACATTGAACAAAGATCAGCCTTGGAAAAAATCCAAACATTAAAGAAAAAAAAAGGCTTAAAATCCAAAATAAAAAAAAAATAAAAAATATCAAACTGTCAGATGTGACAACTAATAACAATATATTCAGGGAATCCCACTAAAAAAACACAAATAAAAGTTTGTGAGAAGTGTGTGTGAATATGAGCAGCAAAACTACTTAATTCTTGTCACATTATAAAGAAGAAGAGAGTGCGCTGTATTAAACCATTTTTAACATTGCAGCGTGACGAAAGTGCTGTATCCATTGCGAACGCTAAGTTTACCAGAACGAGCTGTCCCGTGTTGGAATTTCTTCTGAGCATGCGTGGCACTTTGTGCGTCGGAACAGGCCACACATGGTCGGAATTGACGCGATCGGATTTTGTTGTCGGAAAATTTTATCTCCTGCTGTCCAACTTTGTGTGTCGGAAAATCCGATGGAAAATGTCCGATGGCGCCCACACACGGTCGGAATTTCCGACAACACGCTCTGATCGGACATTGTCCATCGGAAAATCCGACCGTGTGTATGGGGCATAACAGAGCTTCATTCCTAGTTGGAGCTTCAATAAACGGGACCATAAAATTGTCCTGTAATAGGTTTGTACATTTTTGCCCTTTAACTGTCCCATCAGTGCCATTACTCCAGTCAATTTCTTGGTAGTTAAAATCCCCCATTATTATCACCCCAGCCCTTGCAGTCCTTTCTATCTGTGCAAGGAGCTGAGTCTCCACCTCCTTGTTAACATTGGGTGGTCTATAACAAACTCCAATGATTAACTTTGAACTACCATGTCCCCTTTATACTTGCTTTGAGATCACTTCTCACATAGAGACAGACCCCGCCAGCTTTCCTTTTTACCCTGTCTCTCTGAAAGAGTGCATAGCCAGGAATATTAATAGCCCAGTCATATGAGGATTGAAGCCAAATTTCAGCAATACCGATTACATCATAGCTCTCCTCATGCACCATACTTCCAACTCACCTATTTGCTTTGCAGACTTCTGGCATTGATGAACAAACACTTTAATGCATTATTACATTTTGCTCTGGTTTTAGCAGGATGGAAAAACTGTAGTCTATTATGCGATCTCCACCTATATCACAAAGGGAGCTCAGTGCCTACATGGGGGTATAGTGTCAACCATGGTGAGCCCTGCAGCACACATGAGTGTCTCTAACTGAAAAAAACATTACTGTTTATGTCGGCACACGCAACAGTAGTGGCTAATAGGAATTAAAATAGGCAACTGAGATGTTCCTTGCAATAATTGATAGAAACGGTGAATAATCAGAAGGAGACTCGGGGTCCGAGAACATGCAGAGGCTCCAGCGCTCGAGTGCCATGAGCCAAAGGATTAGTAGAGTGATCCATACACAATTTAGGATGCAAAGAAAAGCACAGTTCTGCTTTAATGATCTTTTTTTGTGTTTCAGTTGAATGCAACCTACACTCTCATCAAAGATTAATGAAAATCAGTGAAATATCTTTATATATAATTTGTTATTCTTTTATAAATAACTAATTGACGTTATGGGTGTCCATTACCGCTGAGGAAGTCCTGCTGGATGATACACGTGCGGGAGTATCCCTGGACATCGATGCAGCCACCTTATCATTTTTGCTGTTACCATTCACTGTATACCTGTTATCCTAGCACTAGGTCTAGTGCCGCATATGTGAGTACCTGTCTTTTATAACAAAGGATCTAGTTCTAGCCATACAGAGAGCACTATATCATTTTTTTGCATTTCATGTGGCCACGGGAGATAAACATTTTAAGCTACGGAGCGAAAGAGGTGCCTGGCCTTCCATCCAAAAGTTTAACCTTAACCACCATTGGTGGCGAATGCCTGTGTGACCTTCCTGTTAGCTCAGGGGTCCATTCTGTAAGGTGAGCGGTTTGGCTGGCAAGTGGTGTGAGCACAGATTAAGGAGCACTTCAGAATTTGCATGAAGCACCCTTTACCATCGTTGATGTCTCCGGCTTTCCAATTACATTTGTGTGTTTTCCTCACATGATTTATATGGACTTTTATTATTTATAGTTGTTAGATTTTTTTTAGCGCTGCACTGTCTGTTATAGTTAAGCTTAAAAGGGTTTATATATTTGCCTTTAGTGTTCAGCGGCTTTTAGCTGTTATTAGGTTTTGCGCTGATTGTTTGTTTTTGATTGTCCAAGTTTTCTCCTTTAACATCACATTCTATGTATTTAATGTTTGCTAATGTATTGTATTTCTTTCATTATTCCATAGTTACCATGACTGTAATATGCTGTGAATGTCCCCTTTGTTCTCTGCATGCTGGAAGTTTTTAAAGTTCTTTTTTGTCCTTCATGCATATTTGCCTTCACTAACCTCCCCAGCATGCTATCCTGGGCCCATACACACCTAGCCTAGTCACTTAACAATGTATTTTGGCAGCTCCATTGTAGTGCTTTACCCTAAACACCCCCTAAAATGTGTACAAATGTGATTTTTGTCCTTAAATTCAGGCAGAGTGCAAGAGGCTTTTTTGGGGGGTCCCAAACTCATTAGGAACCCTCCCTTCCCCAACCGCTAAGTCAACCGATACCAATCCTCTATCTGCTGACTTTGCCAAACCCATACA
Source organism: Aquarana catesbeiana (assembly GCF_042186555.1). Taxonomy (NCBI): domain Eukaryota; kingdom Metazoa; phylum Chordata; class Amphibia; order Anura; family Ranidae; genus Aquarana; species Aquarana catesbeiana. Next base: position 201,835,044 of record NC_133333.1, on the reverse strand, counting down.
CGCTATACCTACCTCTTTTGTGGCCAGATTTATGGATGAATTCACCAAAGCATGTAGTGCAAGGGCCTTCCTGAATACTTTCAAATGGTACTGTTTCAAATTTTGTTCTCCTATTATGTTGATAGGTAATTGCAGAATGTAAAATTGTGCTTCAATTTGGACAGTGTGTATTTATATTTTTGTATCATGACACTTCTTACCTGTCCAGTGGGCTGCCAATAGTGTAAGTAAGGAGGGCCTGGCCAAAGTAGCACACATTATGTATGCATTCAGCTCTCAATGAAGTGGAGAGGGTAACCTGTCCAAAACATCTCCCCCCCCCCCCCAAATTTTAAAATGGGCCATCAGAGGGGGTGAGGAATCTGATAAGTGGACCTTATATTTTTGTCTTTAAATACTCCTTAAAATAAATGTTATACTGATGTTGGCCAAGAATTTTTGTGTCTAATCTGCTTGCAATGTTATGTGCAAAAGTACTCATTTTTTTTCTTGTTTGACACCAGTTTCCTTCAATGCCACAAGAATGGCAGATTGTGGCATCCCACTTTGCCCAGCAGTGGAACTTTCCCAACTGTGGAAGGGCAATTGATGGGAAACACATCTACATCATGCCACCCTCCAACTCGGGGTCATACTATTACAGCTATAAGGGGTTTAATAGTATAGTGATGTTGGCAGTGGTGTTGGCGACATATGATTTTCTCTATGTGGACATGGGGAGGAATGGCCAGATGACGGATGGTGGAGTCATCGCCCAGACTGAGTTCTACAGACAGCTCCAGAGTGGTGGCTTGGGATTGCCACCTGTAGAAGACAACGTGGCTGGTCTACCGTTCGTCTTTGTCACTGATGAAGCATTTGGGCTTGGTGAACACCTGATGCGGCCATTCCCCATGAGGACCCTCACCCTGGACCAGAGGGTTTTTAACTACCGGCTTGCCAGAAGAGTGGTGGAGAATGCTTTCGGCATAATGGCCAGCTAGTTCTGCCTATTCCTGACGCCAATTCACATTGCGGAATACAAAATAAACCATATCGTACTTGCATGCTGCATTATGCACAACTTTCTAAGAAGAAATGCTTCGAGCTATGTGGCCTCAGTTGGGCCTGAGAAAGGTTTGCCAGATCATTCAACCCTGACGGCGCTTGAAGCTGGCTGTCCTGGTTTGCCCCCCCAAAGCGCCCGTGAAGTCCATCAAAAATATCTGGAATACTTTGCGGGTGGGGGGGCAATTGATATGCCAGCAAATGTTTGAGAAACATTAAAAAATTTTTTTTTAAACTGAAATAATATTTCATTTGATTTACTGCTTGTGTTTCTTTTAGCTGTCTCCTAGGATCTCCAATGGGCTTTTCTTTTTTGGCCATTTTCTTCAATAGTGCAAACAGAATTTATTTGATACTTGAGGTGAAAATCTCTTCTTCAGCTAACTATTATGTTGTGGGTCTGCTACACACACACCTTGTTTTTGTTTTAATGTATGTAATGCATTGATGCTAAAAAAAAACATAATTTTCAGCACCATGAATTATTAATTGTTTTGAGTCCCAAAAATGGCCTGATTGTGGCAAATTTTAGAGCACTGTGGGGGTTATTTTCTAAAGGTAAATCAACTTTGCACTACTGAAACTGCACTGAAACTGCACTAAAAGTGCACTTGTAGTGCAAAGTGGAGTTGCCTTTAGTAAATAACCCCCATTGTCACTGTAAACACCAACTTACTCCAAAAACTGGTATTGAGCATTGAAAGAAGAAGCCACATATTGTTGAGTATAAAACATTTTACTCAAAGCACATTCACATGTGCGTTAGCAAAAGGGTTTTTGAACAAACCAACATATTTGTTGTATAACATTTTTAGGTTTGACAGTACAAATAGCCCTTTTTGGGTTAAACAGGCATGTTTAAAACCATAAGCCCGGGTTCACACCTATGCGAATTAGATGCGGCTTACACCGCATCTAATTCGCAGGACATTTTAAAATACATTCATATGAATGCATCTGGTTCACATATGTGCTTTGCATTCGCACTGCGCATTGCACAAAAAAGTGTGCGTTTTTTGGGCATTGCGGTGCGAACTACAAGCCTATTATCTCCTATGGGAACGCATCTGATTCGCAGATGCATTGCGTTCTGAACAAGGAATTTCTACTTCTCCTCACTACACCTCCCCCTCTCCCCCCTCCTCCCTCCCCCTCTCCCTGCTCTCTAATCCTGAGCAAAATGCAATGAATCCTTTGAACAGGAGATTTTTATCTCACCAGTGAAACCTGAGCTTCAATTCGCACCGCACAAGTGTGAAACAGGGCTGAAACATACACAACTCAGGAACTTACAAAGTTCAACTTTGACGAAGTGAAGGCAATATCAGACATTAGTATGTCCAAACTTTGTTGATATTGCCTTCATCAGATGGGGTGATGTCACCCCTGTGAAAGCCAAATTTTGAAAATGCACACAAATTGCAAGTCAAAACGTGGGTTTCCCTCCTGATCCCATGCCTAATGTCAACATGTGCTAGCTCCCATCATGGGGGATCAATGGACGTGTTTCGGGGTGCAACCCCTTCCTCTCATCTACTTTAGTTGCAAGGAAGGGGTTGCACCCACAAAAAGCGTACATTGATATCCCGTGATGGCAGATAGCACATGTTGACACACTGTGTGCATCTTCAAAATTTGGCTTTTAAAATACTTTAAAACTTGATTTAAAAGAAAAATTTACACAATAAAATGGTACAATTTTTGCATGTTTTAGATTCTGCCTAAAACATCAATGATGTTCTTCATTTTTTTTTTAACATAATTGATGTTTTCCTTTATAAGTTCTAAATCATGATTGCACACCATGATCTCCCCGATGAGGACGTGTGCACTTGCACTGGTGAAATGAGATTCTTCTTCCACAACATCCACATCACCTAAAAATAAAAAACACACCATGTATTATAAATATGCAGGCATACATCTATTACCTGAAGCTGTGGTCTCAGACACTCACCTGTTGTGGTCACTATTTTGCCCACTTCATAAACTTCTCCTTCCTCCACATCCTGAGATTGTGGTGTGGTGACTTCCCCTTCTTTATGAGGTTGGGGGTCCCTGGTGTCCTCTGATGTCCTGAGTCTTTTCTCCCCTATGTGAATTAAAAATAGGTATACTTAGCACACAGATATTTGAGGACAGAATTAGGACTATGGAACATTGCTTGGAAGTGACGTACAATTGTCTGTTTTGGCAGAGTTCCAAGCTGAAGACATTCTTTTTTCCCTTTCTTAAGCTAGAATACTTACCTGTTTTGTGCAAGTTTCACACATGGAGACACCCCACTGAAGCACCTGTATGGGACACCCTAAAAAGGCTGTTCTGGTGTCCCCATATCCAGATGTGTAAACAGCTGCTGTGTCCACTCCTTACACTGAATCAAGTTCACATTTCATTCTAGTTACAAACCCATCTAGACAACAAACTTCTTTTAATACAAATAGGCATGAACAAATGTAGTTAACCTGCATCTGCCAAAAACATTGTATTAGTGAGCGAGTGAACAATATTTACTACAAACGATTACTGTGCCCACGAACCTGAAACTTGCCATTTTAAACTGTACAACAGTAAGGAAAAGCACATGGAGCAGCACGAATATAATAATAATAATAGGAACACACAACAAAATACTTACTTTTTTGCAGCACTCTCTTGATTCTTCTGTACTGATCCTGCTCCCTCAATTTGAGGTCTGACCATCGTTTCCTCACTTGATCCTTGGATCGCCATACCCCAAAATTTTTCTGCAGACTTTTCACAACTTTAGCAGTGATCTTGGTATTTCTCCCATTTGGGTTTGGGTAAGGTCCATGCTTCCCATCATAGTCGGCCCTCTTCAGGATGTCCACCATCTCTACAAAGATGATCCACAAATCTCCTGGATTGGGACGTTTGTGGCTCTGTGCTTTTGTTGTCCTCGTTGCTGTTCTCTTCTGCATGCACTTGCTCTTTCTTCACCATGTGCTCTCCCACTGCGCCAAAAGAGAAGGGGCGGGGAATATACAAGAAAGAAGGTCAGGGACGGGTAGAGTCTCACGCATGCGCAGTGTATATAAGTGTAACACGCGTGCGTCATAGGTATGATCTGTGAGCAGAGGACGGAGTAGCGTAAGCACCGATTGTGCTAACAAGGGTACCATTTTAACTTGGGGCATCAGTGGTCTATACTGCTTATAGATTGAGGCCTATATTGGGACAAGATTAGGAGAGTTTAGCCTGACATTAGGGTTTGTCTTGTGTTGTTTCTTGCAGATAAAATGGATAGATTCAATGATCATGACTTCCTTCCCAACTTTATTGATAAATACAGGGAGCTGCCCTGTCTGTGGTAGGTGAAACACCCTTTTTATAATAATAAAATAAAGAGGAAGGCAGCGCTGGATGAATTGCTAGAATTGGTGAAGCCGGTGATTCCCACGGCAACCATCCCCTATTTGAAGTGCAAAATTGGTGGTCTGAGGAACACATATAATAAGTAGTGCAAATAGGTCCAGAATTCCATGAGATCAGGAGCAGCAGCAGATGACATTTATGTCCCCAGGCTCTGGTACTACGACAGACTGCTGTTTTTGTCAGACCAAACTGAAATCAGGCCATCACTCTCACCCCTTCCTTCCACTCTTCCTGTCACTCTTTCTTCTACATCAGATCAGGCGTACAACCAGGGCCTTCCACCCAGGAAGATGTGGAGGAGCCCAGCTTGAGCCAGGTATATCATTGTTTAACATATTTCTTGTCCAAAAATTGAATGATGTTAACTAGATGTCTTTTCTATTTGTTAACATTCAATTTGCAACAGTCATGGGCTCTAAATTGTGTGTGATTGATGACCAAAAAACTAAAACTATGTCCCATTTTCATACACAGGAAGGTCTCAGCCAGGAGGAGGCCGTGGAAAGTCTCAGTCAGGAGGAGGCCGTGGAAAGTAACAGCCAGGATGAGGCCGTGGAAAGTCTCAGCCAGGAGGAGGCGGGGGTAAGTGGCAGCCAGGAGGTGGCTGTGCCCAGTAGCCTGACTGAATCCCAGGTTCCTCCACTCCGCCTTCCAACAAAAAGTACCAGGAAGGGGAGGAACATGGAGGAGTCAGCGCTTTCTTTGATTGAAGGCTACTGCGGCCCTCAGAACCACCCCTAATGTTCAAGAGGCCTATGCCTGCATGGTAGCCAGCAAAATGCAGGAAATGGATTTGGGCCAACGCCTCATTTGTGAGGAAGTGATCTATCTGTCCCTAAATAAGGGGTTAAGGGGCGAACGCACAAGCAAAATCCACCTGTGTGAGTTGGACCATCCTCCTCCTCCACCTCCTGCCACAACTCCAACACCAGAGCCTGTAAGTAAGCGTGGAAGCAAGATTGGAAGCAAGCATGTAAGGAAGACAAGAAAGTGATGGCCTGGGTTCAGTCTGGTCTGACAAAAGATGCAGGCTGTGGTAAGACCACAGCCTCAGGACATATATGTCATCTGCTGCTGCTCCTGATCTCTTGGAGTCCTGGATCGGATTGTGCTCCCTATTAAATGGACTCCTAAGGCTACAATTTTGCCCGTCAAATAGTTGATGTGTGCCCTGGGGTACAAAGGCTTTGCCAATTTCACCAGTTTATCCAGAATTGCCTTCCTCTTTATTTTGTTATGACCCCTAATAAATGTCTATTTTTTTAGCACAAATACTTGGCTATGTGTTATAGTTCAAAAAGGACAGTTTGTTTGTGAGTAGGCAGGTACATTTCAAAAATACAATGTCAAATTAACAAGGGACACCAACACCAACCAATCTCCTTGAGGTTAAAAAATACAAGATAATAATGGTGTTGTGGTAACTTGACACACAAAACGAGAAAAAATATTATGGAGATCACTAAAAAAAAAAATCAGGAGATCTTGCCAAAAAAAAAGTAGATCACTATAAAAAAAAATATAAACATTATTATAGAGAAAAAAAAAGATTATTCAGGAGATCACAAGAAATTATAACAAATCAGTTTGTCAGAACTCTGTGTGAATATCAGCAGCAAAATAACTTAATCATTCTAGCATTATAAAGAAGAGAATGCGCTGCATTAAAAGATTAAAAACTTTGCAGAGTGATGAATGTGCTATCTCCATTACGAACGCTAGTTTTACTAGACAGAGCACTTCCGTCTCAAAATTGGTTCAGAGCATGCGTGGAATTTTGTGCGTCGGAATTGTCTACACATGCTCGGTATTTATGACAACGGATTTTGCTGTCGGAAAGTTCGAGAGCCAGCTCTCAAATTTTTGTTGTCGAAAATTCCGACAGAAAATGTCCGATGGAGTCTACACAAGGTCGGAATATCCGACAACAAGCTCACATCGAACATTTGTTGTCGGAAATTCCGATCGTGTGTACGCGGCATTACAGTCTCTAAATGTGGTCAGTGCGTCTACTTTTATGCTCCTAATATCAATGTGCTACTATAATGATTCCTGCAGAGGGCGCAGTTGTTTTCAAAACATGGAATATCAGCTTCCAGTGCATGCTGAGACATTGTTCTTTCTCAGAACATCCTATGTAGAACAGTTATTCATATTATGCATAATAAATGCTGCAGTAAGAAACAGCAGGTTAGCAATGCTATAGTAACAAACATATGTTGCCAAGATCACAAGGAGAGATGAAATAAAATATATCCGTTATTTACCTCCCTAAAAAAGCTAAAATGTAAATGCCTTCCCTGAATAAGTGCTGATTAAATTATGCAGTGCTAGTAATTACGGTATGTGTCATAGAGGTTCAATAAATATAGTAAATTATTATATTGCAAAATCATTTGGTTTTATCTAATCAATGCAATTACTAACCTTTATTATTTTATAATATTTTAGATTTCAGCTATGCTGTTAATATTGTGTTTATGTACGGTACTTATATATTTATGTTATGTCATTTTTTTAATCTACAATGTCATTTTTAGAAATGTGGCCCAACAACTCTTCCTAACACTAAGAAAAACAAAACTATGTGAATGGAAATATGGAAATGTGAATGAACCCTATGGGAACCAGCTCTCCTTTACATTATTACTCCACTGATTTTGCCCTGATGATATTTTTTTCACTTTTTGACCCCCTATGGGCTCGTCTAAACTAGCGGCAGCCTTGACAGCCTCTCTGAAAAGTGAACCAAGATGAATTGGTTTTCAGAGGGTGGCTGACAGGTGGCAAACAAGTGTTTTAACCCTGAAAGAGCCACACCATCGAGCACCAATCGCATGCATTACATGCGTTTGCATTGCGGTCCCATTCACTTGGATGGGTCGCATTCAGTGGTTGTACCACACGCTAAATGCAACAAATGTTTCTGCAGCTGCAAAAGAAAGTATTGTGGCATGTGTATACAACACTGCCCAGCCGCCATTGCAGCTTAAAGTGGAACTTCACCCAAAAGGGGAAGCTCTTCTTTTATGCCTCCTCCCCCCTTCTCTTCAACTTTTGGTACATTACATTTTTTTTAGGCGAGCGGGTACAAAGCATAGGTATTTCTAGCGGAAGTTCGCCCCTTCTCTGCCCGCAGCCTCTTGCGACACATCACAGGAATGCTGCAGGACCATCATGTCATCAAGCGCAGCACGGCTCACACAAGGCAGCAGGAAGCCTGCTGTGTAGCCGCAAGGAGTCGCAGTCGGCTTCTCACATTAATGATACCAGGCACCTGAAGACCAGTGAAGAACCAGGTGAAGATGGCGCTGGATTTTTGGACAGGTAAATGTCCTTTTTTTACAAGTCAGCAGCTACAGTATTTGCTGTTGGCTTTTAATTTTTTGTTTCTAGGGTGAAGATCCTCTTTGAGATGGGCGGTTGAGGGATGGTAAAACAGCAGCTCAACCACCTATTTTTACCATCTTTGCCTGTGTGAATGAGTCATTTGTGGAATGTGCTACATCTATTGACATCTATTAGGAGTGTACACTATATTGTCAAAAGTATTGGGACACCTGCCTTTACACGCACATGACCTGGTATGGCAACCCAGTCTTATAGGGCGTACACACGGTCGGACTTTGTTCGGACATTCCGACAACAAAATCCTAGGATTTTTTCTGATGGATGTTGGCTCAAACTTGTTTTGTCTACACACGGTCGCACAAAGTTGTCGGAAAATCCGATCGTTCTAAACGCGGTGACGTAAAACACGTACGTCGGGACTATAAACGGGGCAGTGGCCAATAGCTTTCATCTCTTTATTTATTCTGAGCATGCGTGGCACTTTGTCCATCGGATTTGTGTACACACGATCGGAATTTCCGACAACGGATTTTGTTGTCGGAAAATTTTATCTCCTGCTCTCCAACTTTGTGTGTCGGAAAATCCGATGGAAAATGTCTGATGGAGCCCACACACGGTCGGAATTTCCGACAACACGCTCCGATCGGACATTTTCCATCGGAAAATCCGACCGTGTGTACGGGGCATTAGTCTGTAGGGTTCAATATTGCGTTGGCCCGCCCTGTGCAGCTATAACAGCTTCAACTCTTCTGGGAAGGCTGTCCACAAGGTTTAGGAGTGTGTCTATGGGAATGTTTGACCATTCTTCTAGAAGCGCATTTGTGAGGTCAGGCACTGATGTTGGATTAGAAGGCCTGGCTCGCAGTCTCTGTTCTAATTCATCCCAAAAGTGTTCTGTCGGTTTGAGGTCAGGACTCTGAGCAGGCCAGTCAAGTTCCTCCACCCCAAACTCGCTCATCCATGTTTTTTATGGACCTTGCTTTGTGCACTGCTGCGCAGTCAATTTGGAATAGGAAGGAGCCATCCCCAAACTGTTCTCACAAAGTTGGGAGCATGAAATTTTCCAAAATGTTCCCTTCACTGCAACTAAGGGGCCAAGCCCACCCCTGAAAAACACCCCCACACCATAATGCCCCCTCCACCAAATGATTTTGACTAGTGCACAAAGAAAGTTTAAACGCCAATCCCAATGACCCACCAATACAAAAACATTGACCCACGTCAGCAATTTTCTTCCAGCACACTCTTCTCCCAACTGACAGATCCCAAGCTGGCATCCAAAGAGGTAGGGATGGTAGCTGATGCCATTGATTAAATATGTGCTATGTATCAAAGCCAGTGCTGTCTTAAAAATGCGATTCCCTGTGTAGTCAATTTGAGATTGACTAAATATGGCCTGCAGGCATTGGTTGTTAGGTTGTAGGAGGCCACTGGTGTCTTAGAAACCAATAGGGACCCTGAGCAGGAAGCTGTCCCATTTAGTGATGGTATAATACTGTCACTAAATAAATGGCTCCCTTCACAAGCCAAAAGCCAAAAGCTAAACCCAAGGTGGGCAGGCAAGCAGTGGATTCTATGTCACCGTGACCTCCAACCACCTTCTTAAAGAGGAGTTCCACCCAAAAGGGGAAGCTCCGTTTGTTTGCCCCCTCTGCTGCCACATTTGGCACCATTCATGGGGGGGGGGGGAGGGTACCTGGTTTTGACAGGTAATTGCTCCCACTTCCAGCTGACTTCACTGCAGCAACCTCAGCTGTAAGTTTGCCCCCCCTCCTCCTTCCTTTGCCACCAGGCCATTCACAGTGCAATAGGGCACCAGCTGTGAAACCGCAAGGCTTCACTGTCAGTTTCCCTTAGCTGAGATAGTGGCGGCAGCACCTGAGAGACGATTATAAAATTGACTTGGGTGAAGACACCGCTGGATTCGTGGACAGGTAAGTGTCCTAATATTAAAAGTCAGCAGCTACAGTTTGTAGCTGCTGACTTTTAACTTTTTTTCCAAAAGAGCCTGGAGCTTTACTTTAATAGACATTAGCACAGTTACTCACAGCATCCAGGGCTACCAGGTTCCTTTCAATAAGGTAGTATGTTATACCATACTAACGGGAAGAAGATTTTTTTTGGGACTTTATATGAGGCAATGATGTGGTCATTAGCCTCCATCCCTATTTAATGTACATAAAGCAAAAAGAATGGAACTTTACATGAAGTATGTGAGGGATAAGGTTATATATTAAATTATTGTAATTAACATATCTATGATATATAATATATTATTTTTTGGCACATTATTAATTATTGGTAATTATATTTTATATTCAGTAAAACTCATATATATATATATATATATATATATATATATATATATATATATATATATATATATATATATATATATACATAAATATGTACCTGCACAGTTGGAAATTACTCTAATCCCTAACATTAAAGAGGACTGAGAAAATATACTAAAATAAAAACTTTATTATACATAGATGGATGCACAATTCAGAACAGTCCATAAAAAATGAGCAAACACATAATGAATAATGGATCCAAGGTCTTTAGACTAGGGACAATTAGTACAATAGATAATATGCTGATGTAACACATGATTGAAACACGACATCTGTTGGCTCAACACGTTTCGTGATTTAGCGTCACTTGTCAGGAGCAAGCGTGTAATGTGTCTCTGCAATGACATAGATACATTTCTAATTGATCCAGTATATTCACAGATAATCAAGCAGAAAAAAAGGTGGGGGGTTAGAACCCCATCTGGTAATTACAGGGTTTCCATGTACTGATGGTATGGTACTGTGGTTCATGCGTCCCCCCATGTACGGGAAATGTCTCCTCCAGGAGCTGAGATGGCGTGCTCCGCAATGGACAAAAGACACAGGCCCCAGCCAGGACAGACAAGCACCAGGCAGTGAATGATGTGTAGGCATGATACCAATGACAAACTGTGAACTGTGAATAATCAATAATGTGCCAAAAAAATAATATTTTATATATCATAGATATGTTCATTACAATAATTTAATATATAACCTCATCCCTCACGTACTTCATGTAAAGTCCCATTCTTTTTGGGCTATGTTATATCTAATGGGTTATTTACTAAGGCTAAAGAGAGCACAATCAGGCTCACTTCTGCATAGAAATCAGCTTCCAGGTTTTATTGCCAAAGCTTAATTGAACAAGCTGAGGTTAAAAGCTGATTGGTTTCTATGCAGAAGTGAGCTTGATTTTGCACTCTCCAGCTTTAGTAAATAAACCCCCATGTTTACATGTCCTATTTCCCCCCATATTCCAAAAGTCTGCTGAGCCTAATCGGCTTCTGATTAATCTGGTTAGAGATGTGTGTGTGTGTACATATAGGGGTTGATTTACTAAAACTGGGGAGTGCAAAATCTGGTGCAGCTGTGCATAGTAACCAATCAGCTTCCAGGTTTGTTTGTCAAACCTTAATTTAACAAGCTGAAGTTAAACGCTGATTGGCTACAATGCACAACTGCACCAGATTTGCACTCTCCGGTTTTAGTAAATCAAACCCATAAGTTTCACTGAAACAATGGCTGATGTGAAAAGCATGTAATGTGCTCATATTACATATAGTCATACACAATAACTGTATGACATCCTTGTAGTCCCTTGATATATGTCTGGTATGCCAATGGCTTATGCATACATCTCCCAACCATAGTTTAAAAACAGCTAAACTAGCAAACTAGTAAGCTTTTGCCTTTGAATGAGGGTTTTAAAAAGAACTCTAATTTAATGACAATTGTGCACAAATTCCGAAAGCCTCAAGAGATACTATTTGCAGCAGAACTGACACAAGGTCACCTTAGGGCTGTTGAGAGCTGTTGATATGTCACATATGGTTATAATGACAATTATCCTGCATGAGTCAGGTCACAGATAGGTTAAAGGGTTAACCATATAGCCACAAGGCATTTTATCCAATGAAAAAAAAGTCTCTGTTTCTCCCACCCTGCATACAACATCTGTTAGCATACTGTTTTCTGCACCCTGCCAAAAACCCTGAATTCATTTAAAATAAATAGCCAGTAATTTTGTTAGAGGGAATGATGGACAGAAGGAAGACTGCGTGTGTTGGGGCATCCTATTCATTTTCATTTCTGTTCTACCTGGGTTTGTGACTGCGGATACTGCAACAGAAACCTGCGAAGCTATCAGAAATTACAGTTCCTTCCTGACCCTCACTCACTCACTCACAAGCTAACAATAGAAAAAAAAAAACACTTAGCCCACCCAGCCTGACCATTTTATTTCCTGGCTTGAAAGCCACTATTCAATATTCGAGAATTCTTATGTATATAGGGGAAACTTCCAGATTAGCATCACTAAAAGAGTGTGCCACATTTTACTGAATACCAGTTATGGTCTGAGGTTTATATGGGTCATACCCTACCAAATATACCATTATATGGAAAATTGTGTCACATTCGTTATCTGCTGTTTGCATCTGATTCCTGTATGAATTGTTTTTATAGAGCAGCAAGTCAGTTAACCAGCAGATCCAAAACCACCTTTCATGTAAAATGCCTGGGTATATGAGATTTTAAAGTCAACTTGGGTATATACAAAGCAACAGGATCACTTTAATTCCCTCTCTTTCCCCAGCAGCATAAACTTTTCCTAAGCTCTCCCACTGCTCCGAACATTGTGGTTGCGGAGTTTGTGATTCACTGGGCTAGTCATTAGTGGTATTTAATGTCAAATGTTTTAGCTAGAATTTGACCATAAATTTGCTCTCCAGGTGATGTCCCTGTACACTGATTGCAGGCTTGCTTGTAGTACTGCCTTTCTGTCAGTGGATGGTGCACCTACACTTCTAAAAACAGGTTGCTTGGCCCAGAAGATGCTCTTTGGATACACCATACTATGGACGACCTCCCATGAGGAATACAAAGATTTTGTTATTTATTTATTACGGTTACTTATATAGTCTCGTCAGTTTACGCAGAGCTTTACATATACAGTATTTTGTACACATCAGTCCCTGTCCTCAAGGAGCTTACAATCTAAGGTCCCTAACTCATAGTCATACATACACATACTAAGGCCAATTTAGACAGGAGCCAATTAATCTACCAACAGGTCTTTGCAGTGATTGAGGAAACTGGAATACCTGGAGGAAAACCACAGGTAGAACATGCAAACTCCATGCAGGTAGTACCATGGTTGGGATTCGAACCAACGATCCTAGTGCCATGTGAAGAGTCAAACTAAAAATAGAAAGGTAGGGTAACAGTTGTCCTGGCATAAAATAACATAATACCAAGAACCTCAAATAGGCACTTCTAGTAAAACCATTTATTAGGGCTTGTACACTTGTGTGTTTGTAGGCAGGTTGCTTACAGGTGTGTTTTTTTTTACAGCTAGTGAGTAGGGATGAGCTTCGTGTTCGAATCGAACGCATGTTCCACTCGAACATTGCCTGTTCGGTCATTCGCCGAATTCCGAACGATATGGGCCGTTTGCGCCAAATTCGAGTGGCGCGTCACAGCCCATAATTCACTGCGGCATCGCAGTGCATTGCCGGCTGATGATTGGCCAAGCATGCACTATAACCCGCATGCTTGGCCAATCACAGCGCCGTCTGTACAGAGAGCCGTAATTGGCCAAAGCCAGGGTGGCTCTGGCCAATTATGGCTCAGGGGGTTTAGTACACGCCCCACACTATATAAGGCCCCCTGCACGGCGGCCCTGTGTAGTGGGTTCCGGCATTGAGAGAGATAGATAGAGAGACAGTGTCATCTGATTTAAGTAAGATAGAGTAGGCAGGCGAGTCAGTTAGCTACACTTACAGTGAATTGTGTGTATATATACATCCTAGGTGTTGTGTATATATATATATATATATATACACACTGTATTTAGTTTAGCTAGATCCGTTCCTGTTATTCTCTTCCTACTACTGACAGGCAGGCAGGTGTTTTTACAGTATTTACAGCTACCTGAAGAAAATTGCTGGTGTTCTTCTGATCCTATTAGTCCTATTAGCTACAGTATTTACAGTTAGTGTAGTGCGTCCTCTGCACAGTGTGCACCTAAAGCTACCTGAAGAAAATTAGGGGTGTTCTTCTGATCCTATTAGTACAGTACCACAGGCAGCTGTAGTATTTACAAGTTAGTGTAGTGCGTCCTCTGCACGGTGTGCACCTAAAGCTACCTGAAGAAAATTAGGGGTGTTCTTCTGATCCTATTAGTACAGTACCACAGGCAGCTGTAGTATTTACAAGTTAGTGTAATGCGTCCTCTGCACAGTGTGCATCTAAAGCTACCTGAAGAAAATTAGTGGTGGTCTTCTGATCCTATTAGTACAGTACCGCAAGCAGCTGCAGTATTTACAAGTTAGTTTAGTGCGTCCTCTGCACAGTGTGAACCTAAAGCTACCTAAACAAAATTAGGGGTGTTCTTCTGATCCTAATAGTACAGTACCGCAGGCAACTGCAGTATTTACAAGTTAGTGTAGTGCGTTCTCTGCACAGTGTGCACCTAAAGCTACCTGAAGAAAATTAGTGGTATTTTTCTGATCGTATTTGTACATTACCACAGGCAGCTGTAGTATTTACAAGTTAGTGTAGTGCGTCCTATGCACAGTGTGCACCTAAAGCTACCTGAAGAAAATTAGTGGTGTTCTTCTGATCCTATTAGTACAGTACCGCAGGCAGCTGCAGTATTTACAAGTTAGTGTAGTGCGTCCATTGCACAGTGTGCACCTAAAGCTACCTGAAGAAAATTAGTGGTGTTCTTCTGATCCTATTAATACCACAGGCAGGCAGTTACAGTATTTACAGTTAGTGTAGTGTGTCCTCTGCACAGTGTGCACCTAAAGCTACCGGGAGACAATTGCTGTTGTTCTGCTCCTAGTAATATCACAGGCAGGCAGCTACAGTATTTACAGTTAGTGTATTGCGTCCTCTGCACAGTGTGCACCTAAAGGTACCTAGAGACAATTGCTGTTGTTCTGCTCCTATTAATACCATAGGCAGGCAGCTACAGTATTTACAGTTAGTGTACTGTGTCCTCTGCACAGTGTGCACCTAAAGCTACCTGAAGAAAATTAGTGGTGTCCTTCTGATCCTATTAATACCACAGGCAGGCAGCTACAGTATTTACCGTTAGTGTAGTGCGTCCTCTGCACAGTGTGCACCTAAAGCTACCTGGAGACAATTGCTGTTGTTCTGCTCCTATTATTACCACAGGCAGGCAGCTACAGTATTTACAGTTAGTGCACTGTGTCCTCTGCACAGTGTGCACCTAAAGCTACCTGAAGAAAATTAGTGGTGTTCTTCTGATCTTATTAATACCACAGGCAGGCAGCTACAGTATTTACAGTTAGTGTAGTGCGTCCTCTGCACAGTGTGCACCTAATGCTACCTGGAGACAATTGCTGTTGTTCTGCTCCTATTAATACCATAGGCAGGCAGCTACAGTATTTACAAGTTAGTGTAGTGCGTCCTCTGCACGGTGTGCACCTAAAGCTACCTGAAGAAAATTAGTGGTGTTTTTCTGATCCTATTTGTACATTACCACAGGCAGCTGCAGTATTTACAATTTAGTGTAGTGCGTCCCCTGCACAGTGTGCACCTAAAGCTACCTGAAGAAAATTAGTGGTGTTTTTCTGATCCTATTTGTACATTACCACAGGCAGCTGTAGTATATACAAGTTAGTGTAGTGCGTCCTATGCACAGTGTGCACCTAAAGCTACCTGAAGAAAATTAGTGGTGTTCTTTTGATCCTATTAGTACAGTACCGCAGGCAGCTGCAGTATTTACAATTTAGTGTAGTGCGTCCCCTGCACAGTGTGCACCTAAAGCTACCTGAATAAAATTAGTGGTGTTCTTCTGATCCTATTAATACCACAGGCAGGCAGTTACCATATTTACAGTTAGTGTAGTGTGTCCTCTGCACAGTGTGCACCTAAAGCTACCTGGAGACAATTGCTGTTGTTCTGCTCCTAGTAATACCACAGGCAGGCAGCTACAGTATTTACAGTTAGTGTATTGCGTCCTCTGCACAGTGTGCACCTAAAGGTATCTGGAGACAATTGCTGTTGTTCTGCTCCTATTAATAATACCATAGGCAGGCAGCTACAGTATTTACAGTTAGTGCACTGTGTCCTCTGCACAGTGTGCACCTAAAGCTACCTGAAGAAAATTAGTGGTGTTCTTCTGATCCTATTAATACCACAGGCAGCTACAGTATTTACAGTTAGTGTAGTGCGTCCTCTGCACAGTGTGCACCTAAAGCTACCTGGAGACAATTGCTGTTGTTCTGCTCCTATTAATACCATAGGCAGGCAGCTACAGTATTTACAAGTTAGTGTAGTGCGTCCTCTGCACGGTGTGCACCTAAAGCTACCTGAAGAAAATTAGGGGTGTTCTTCTGATCCTATTAGTACAGTACCACAGGCAGCTGTAGTATTCACAAGTTAGTGTAATGCGTCCTCTGCACAGTGTGCATCTAAAGCTACCTGAAGAAAATTAGTGGTGTTCTTCTGATCCTATTAGTACAGTACTGCAAGCAGCTGCAGTATTTACAAGTTAGTTTAGTGCGTCCTCTGCACAATGTGCACCTAAAGCTACCTAAACAAAATTAGGGGTGTTCTTCTGATCCTAATAGTACAGTACCTCAGGCAACTGCAGTATTTACAAGTTAGTGTAGTGCGTTCTCTGCACAGTGTGCACCTAAAGCTACCTGAAGAAAATTAGTGGTGTTTTTCTGATCCTATTTGTACATTACCACAGGCAGCTGTAGTATTTACAAGTTAGTGTAGTGCGTCCTATGCACAGTGTGCACCCAAAGCTACCTGAAGAAAATTAGTGGTGTTCTTCTGATCCTATTAATAGCACAGGCAGGCAGCTACAGTATTTACCGTTAGTGTAGTGCGTCCTCTGCACAGTGTGCACCTAAAGCTACCTGAAGAAAATTAGTGGTGTTCATCTGATCCTATTAGTACAGTACCGCAGGCAGCTGCAGTATTTACAATTTAGTGTAGTGCGTCGCCTGCACAGTGTGCACCTAAAGCTACCTGAATAAAATTAGTGGTGTTCTTCTGATCCTATTAATACCACAGGCAGGCAGTTACAGTATTTACAGTTAGCGTAGTGTGTCCTCTGCACAGTGTGCACCTAAAGCTACCTGAAGAAAATTAGTTGTGTTCTTCTGATCCTATTAATAGCACAGGCAGGCAGCTACAGTATTTACCGTTAGTGTAGTGCGTCCTCTGCACAGTGTGCACCTAAAGCTACCTGGAGACAATTGCTGTTGTTCTGCTCCTATTATTACCACAGGCAGGCAGCTACAGTATTTACAGTTAGTGCACTGTGTCCTCTGCACAGTGTGCACCTAAAGCTACCTGAATAAAATTAGTGGTGTTCTTCTGATCCTATTAATAGCACAGGCAGGCAGCTACAGTATTTACCGTTAGTGTAGTGCGTCCTCTGCACAGTGTGCACCTAAAGCTACCTGGAGACAATTGCTGTTGTTCTGCTCCTATTATTACCACAGGCAGGCAGCTACAGTATTGACAGTTAGTGCACTGTGTCCTCTGCACAGTGTGCACCTAAAGCTACCTGGAGAAAATTGGTGGTGTTCTTCTGATCCTATTAATACCACAGGCAGGCAGCTACAGTATTTACCGTTAGTGTAGTGCATCCTCTGCACAGTGTGCACCTAAACCTACCTGGAGACAATTGCTGTTGTTCTGCTCCAATTAATACCATAGGCAGGCAGCTACAGTATTTACAGTTAGTGTACTGTGTCCTCTGCACAGTGTGCACCTAAAGCTACCTGAAGAAAATTAGTGGTGTTCTTCTGATCCTATTAATACCACAGGCAGGCAGCTACAGTATTTACAGTTAGTTTAGTGCGTCCTCTGCACAGTGTGCACCTAAAGCTACCTGGAGACAATTGCTGTTGTTCTGCTCCTATTAATACCGCAGGCAGGCAGCTACAGTATTTACAGTTAGTGCACTGTGTCCGCTGCACAGTGTGCACCTAAAGCTACCTGAAAAAAATTGGTGGTGTTCTTCTGATCCTATTAATACCACAGACAGGCATCTACAGTATTTACAGTTAGTGTACTGCGTCCTCTACACAGTGTGCACCTAAAGCAACCTGAAGAAAATTGCTGTTGTTCTGCTCCTATTAATACCACAGGCAGGCAGCTACAGTATTTACAGTTAGTGTACTGTGTCCTATGCACAGTGTGCACCTAAAGCTACCTGAAGACAATTGTTCTTATACTAATAATACTACAGGCAGGCAGTTGATTCTGCTAGCTGCAGTATCAGTATATATATGCATCCTAGCTTTGTGCAGCTACATCTGTGATGATGGTACCCAGCTAGAGGAAGGCAGTAACGTTAGCCCAGAGAGAGGGGGTGCCCAAGAAGGACAGCAATCTGGCAGTCATGTTCCTCCAGCTGCAGCATACTGCCAGCTTTGCTCCAGTGATGAGGAGGGAGGGGATGATGAGGTCGCTGACTCCACGTGGGTGCCTGATAGGAGAGAGGAGGAGGAGGAGGAGGAGGCACATCACCAACAAGGCAGGATGCCCTCCAGGGGCCAGCTTAAGGGCAGCACACCGACTGCATCACACCGCAGAGCTCCGCATGTGCAGGGCGCTGCTGTCTCTTCTTTGGTGTGGGCCTTTTTTGAGACGAGTGCATCAGATCCCACTGCTGCTATTTGCAACATATGTCTCAAGCATATCTCTCATGGCCAAAACATCTCCCGCTTGGGCACCACATGCTTGACCAGACATATGTTGACCTGCCATGTAGTTCATTGGCAAGCGTACCTAAAAGACCCACACCAAAGAACAAAGAGGACCTCTCCTTGCTCCTCATCAGCTCCAACCCCACTATACCTTCAGTCCTCTCTGAGACCTGCACTGAGAGGAATGAAGGTGTAGAATTAGGTGTTTCACAGCCAAGTACTTGGGGGAAATCTGCTATCGGTATACCGACGTCAGATTGTACCAGGCAAATTTCCCTGCCCCAGCTGTTGCACCGCCGAAAGAAGTTCGCTCCCAGCCATCCACATGCCCAGCGGTTGAATGCTAGCTTGGATAAATTGCTAGCACTTCAACTGCTGCCTTTTCAGTTGTAGACTCTGCCCCCTTCAGTGAGTTTTTGGAATGTACGGTTCCTCAGTGGCAGGTTCCCAAACGCCACTTTTTCTCACGGAACCGATTCCGACTCTCTACTGGCATGTGGAAGGCAATGTCTTGGCCTCGCTGGACAGGGCGATCAGTGGTAAGGTGCATATTACCGCTGACTCATGGTCCAGCAGGCATGGACAGGGACATTACCTATCTTTCACCGCGCACTGGGTGACTCTTCTGGCAGCTGGGAAGGATGCAGGACAAGGTGCAGTAGTGCTGGAGGTTGTTCTGCCACCACGCCTCCAAAATACTACTAGTGATTCTGCCACACCTCTCTCCTCCACCCCCTCCTCTTCTTCCTCCATGGCCTCTTCCTGTGCTGATTTGACTTCGGAACCAGCGGTGCTCCGTAGGCGTTTAAGGGGCTACGCAAGCACGCAGGCCAAAAGATGCCATGCGGTGCTTGAGCTGGTGTGCTTGGAGGACAGGAGCCACACTGGGGCAGAAATTCTGTCAGCTCTACAGGGGCAGGTTCAGAGGTGGTTTATGCCATGCCAGCTTAAGGCAGGCATGGTGGTTTGCGACAATGGCAACAACCTCCTTTCCGCCCTCCGACAGAGACAACTGACCCATGTGCCCTGTTTAGCTCACGTCCTTAACTTGGTGGTGCAGCGGTTTTGTGCAGGTACCCGGGCTTACAGGATGTCCTGAGGCAGGCCAGGAAAGTCTGTGTGCATTTTTGCAGGTCATATAATGCCAGTGCTCAGCTGGCTGACCTCCAAAAGGAATTTAACCTGCCCAAGAACCGCCTAATCTGTGACATGCCCACCAGGTGGAACTCAAAGTTGGCCATGCTGCAGCGGCTGCACAAGCAGCAGAGGGCCATCAATGAGTATCTGTGAGACTATGGCACCAGGACAGTGTCAGGGGAGCTTGTTTTTTTTCCCCACGCCAGTGGGCCATGATCAGGGATGCATGAACTGTCCTGTCACCATTTGAGGAGGCCACGAGGATGGTGAGCAGTGACAGTGCATGCATTGGTGACACTGTCCCCCTTGTCCACCTGTTGGAGCACACGCTGCGTGGAATAATGGACAGGGCACTTGATGCAGAACAGAGGCAGGAAGAGGAGGTCTTCCTTAGCTCTCAAGGCCCCCTTTATCCAGACAGTGTTCCTGCGTGCCCACCGATCACACAGGAAGGGGACAAGGAGGAGGAGGAAGAGGAGGATTGTGTCAGCATGGAGGTGGAGCCTTAGTCGTCCTTAGTGACCCAGAGGACTCTGGACCGAATGCCTCAGCAAACCTACACTGCATGGCCTCCCTGATCCTGCAGAGCCTGCGGAAGGATCCTCATATTCGTGGTATCAAGGAGAGCGATCAATACTGGCTGGCAGCCCTCTTTGATCCACATTACAAGGATAAGGTTGCGGACCTTATCTTGCCGTTGCAGAGGGAGCAGTGGATGAAACATCTTCGAGAGGCCTTGCAGAAAGGTCTGTGCAATGCATTCCCAGAGACTGGGAGGTTACAAACTCCTGTTCCTGGACAACGTGCTGCTGAGGCTTCGGTCAGTCAAAGAAGGAGCGGTGGAGAAGGTGGCCGTCTGACCGATGCGTTCAGACAATTTTTTAGTCCGCAGCCCCAAGGTATGATCAGTTCCAGCAATCATCGCCAGCGTCTGTTTTACATGGTGCAGGAAAAACCTAGGGGCAAGATCTGACTTGGACACCTTTCCCAACGAAAATCCTCTGGGTTACTGGGTCTTGAGGATGGATCACTAGCCAGAGCTTGCACAGTATGCAATTGAGCTACTGGCCTGTCCTGCATCCAGCGTTCTTCCGGAATGCACATTCAGTGCTGCTGGAGGTTTTGTAACCGATCACAGGGTGCGCCTGTCCACCGACTCGGTCGATCGACTGACCTTCATAAAAATGAATCAGTCTTGGATCACCACCAGCTACCAAGCACCTGATGCTGATGTAACCGAATAATTTTTTTTGAAATGTCAGATCCCTTCAAGACTGCCTATGCTGATGCTGAGTGACTATCCTGTTATGCTGTGTGACTATCCTCTTCCTCCTCAATGATCATGCTGATAGCTTGTAAGAATATTTTTGCTTCTGGGCGCCGCCACCAGTGGCTAAGGCCCAATTTTACAGCCCCTGTTTAACAGGGGCATGTAATTACAATTTTTGATGCAATATTTTGCAAGGAGGGTTCGTTGCTGCACTCAACTAGAGTATTTGTGAGGGGTTGCAGTGTTATGGCATCAGCACCAGTGCCTAAAGCCCAATTTTTCAGCCCCTGTTTAACAGGGGCATGTAATTACAATTTTTGATGCAATATTTTACAGGAGGGCTCATTCCTGCGCTCCAACTAGAGTATCTGTGAGGGGTTGCAGTGTTGTGGCAACAGTGCCTAAGGCCCAATTTTTCTGCCCCTGTTCAACAGGGACATGTAATTACAATTCTTGATCTAATATTTCACAGCAGGGCCCGTTTCTGCGCCCACCATGAGTAACTGTGAGGACTTACAGTGTTGTGGCACCAGCACCACCACCACCACCAAAGGCCCAATTTTTCTCCCCCTGTTCAACAGGTGCATGTAATTACAATTCTTGATCTAATATTTCACAGCAGGGCCCGTTCCAGCTCCCACCAAGAGTAACCGTGAGGACTTACAGTGTTGTGGCAACACCACCACCACCACCAAAGGCCCAATTTTTCTGCCCCTGTTCAACAGGTGCATGTAATTACAATTCTTGATCTAATATTTCACAGCAGGGCCCGTTACTGTGCCCACCAAGAGTAACTGTGGGGGCTTACAGTGTTGTGGCAACACCACCACCACCACCAAAGGCCCAATTTTTCTGACCCTGTTCAACAGGGGCATGTAATTACAATTCTTGATCTAATATTTCACAGCAGAGCCCGTTCCTGCGCCCACCAAGAGTAACTGTGAGGGCTTACAGTGTTGTGGCAACACCAACACCTAAGGCCCCAATTTCTGCAGAGTATATAGGGCAGGCCCCTACTTTCAAACATCCAACTTACAAACGACTCCTACTTGCAAACGGAAGGAGACAACAGGAAGTGAGATGAAATCTACCCCTAGGAAGGGAAATTCTCTCCTGTAAGAGTTAATATGGGAAAAACGTGTCTCCTTTCCACTGATGCTTTATCACCAATCCTTGTTTCACTAAAAACCCCAAATTGTCAAAAAACATTTGTCATTGGGACAGAAAGTGAGGTAAAATCTTCTGAAGAGGTGCACAGACAGCAAAACAAATGTCACAGGGGTGATAACCCTTCCCGTGTTTTCCAAAAAGCTTAAAATAGATTTTTTTGCTGGAGCTAAACACATTAAAAATGTGCCAGTTCAAAATTACAAACAGATTCTACTTAACAACAAACCTACAGTATACAGTCTTGTTTGCACCACCTGTATACTGCTGTTCAGATTATATAGGGCCTGGTGGCCCCACACCTTTCCTTTTTTTAATTTGGGTGCGGGGCTCCCCTTAATATCCATACAAGACCCAAAGGGCCTGGTAATGGACTGGTGGGTACCCATGCCGTTTGGGGCCCATTACAACTCAAGCCACAACCAACTCGGGACACTAGGAGGGGATTGCTGCGCCCAGTAGTCGTTTGGAAACACCAGGAAGATCGGATCACTGGCAAGCTTGTTTCAAATCTTTCCGACGGACTTGAGTCTGATCGAAAAATCCGTTCTTCTGTATGCTATTCCGACGGACAAAAAAGGACGCAAGAGCAGCTATTGGCTACTGGCTATGAACTTCCTTATTCTAGTCCGGTCGTACGTCATCACGTTCGAAATGATCGGACTTTGGTGTGATCATGTGTAGGCAAGTCTGTTTCGTTGGAACTCTGTTGGAACTCCGTCGAAAAGTCCTTTGGAGTTCAGTCCCACGAAAAGTCCAGTCATGTGTACACGGCATAAGGGTTAACTCAGCAAGACAAATGGAAGGAGGAAAGCAGTAGCTATAGGTAACCAGTGAAGTGTATAGCAGCCGGTTATGAAGCATGGTACTTGGCCAAGGTGACAGGTCCTCTGGTAGCAAGTGGGTCATTGTTCTGTCTCCCTCCTTAGTGGTTGGTTCCTTTAAAAGCAACAGGGCCTGAAACCAAGGTACGGAGACCTTGTGTGCCTGGTCGCATTGTACAAGAGACAAGAAGTTGAATAAAAGCATGCATGAGGTCTGTGCTAGGTGCTCGGCAGGACCCCATTCTGTCACTGGGAGTGAGGTGGTAGAGGTATGCCGGACGGGTGGAGAGAGCATAGGCTCAGCAATGTCCCTCCTAAATGCAACATGCATCAAGCAAGGGTGTGTAGTAACACGAGACAGAATGTTTCACAGAGGAACTCTTCTACAGGAACTTCTACTGCACACAGCATATGGCCTATCTCTAAGTCGGGAAACTGCCATAATGTTTGACTTGCACATGAACATGGTCCATGCCTAGTACCGGGTGTGCATGGCGAAGGGTACCCCCCAGTGCTGGATGAGTAGGCCCTGCCCACACGTTGACATGGAATTTAAGTTCTCTCAGCCTCCAACTACATGTAACGCACTCCCTAAGGAGCTGCAAATAACTGGGATCCCCCACCCTGCACAACCAGGCACACCGAATTTCCACAGGCACTCCAGAGTCAGAGAACAGTCTGACTTTGTTTTTTTTTGTTTTATTGAGGATAATAACTTGAATAGGGATGGGAGGTTATGGGATGCCCATTTTACTTCAATGGCAACTTCAAGGACAACTTTTTCTATATACAGTCTCTATATACAGCTCCTCTTCTTCCTCCAGCACTTACTTACTTACAGAACCCAGCTGGTACACTGTGTATGTCTGACAATCACTCAGTCAGATTGAAGCAATAGCCCATTATAGGCAGAAACCCGAGGCCGCTTGGTTGTGTAGCAAAAGTTCAGTGTTAAGCTTACATTCCTTCTGTGGCTACTGATCCCAGCACCACCTCTTCAGAAACTGCCAACCCACCTGGTTGCAGCTGCCCCTTTCCCTAACCCTCCAGGCTAACTTCTCCCCACAGTTCTCTAGACTGACACTCACCAGCCCAACCGGCTGATTCTCAGGAGATCTCCCAGATGTGCTGACCTGCTCCCGCTGTCCTCTCTCCTTGCTCCCGTGCCTCCAGGAAGGGTTTTCTCTCTGTGTTTTAGGGGGACTATTCCAGCACCCAAGCCCCAGGCCCAAGGTCACCCCCTCCCCCCTAGACTAAGGGGCACCGACAGCCTCTTCAGCACTGCATCTCCATCTTTCACCCGACTGCTCCTGCTGGCATGGCTCATGTCTATTTATGAGGTAAGCTATGCCCCCTGCCAGGCCAAAGTCGGGGATTAGCTGAGGCCTCATAAATATGCATGGTAGCCCCTCTTTACTCCCACCTTCCAGCTCTGGAAGTTTCTACAAACTTCCAGACTGTCAGGGCTGGGCTCAGCCCTTCCTTCTCTGAGCTGGCTGCTCAGCTGTCAGCTAACTGCCAGCTCCTATCGCTCCACAGTTACTCAGCTGTTGATGATATCCTGCTCATCAGTCCTGCCTACTTAAGCCATCCAGTCAAGAGGATCTCTGCCTTCCCTTGGTCAACATCACAGAAATTATCTCCTGTGATCCTGTTCAAGATTTGCTTTTGCTGACATCCCTTCTGGCTCCAGATCCTGCTTGCTGTTCCACTACATTGATCCCTGACTTCTGGCTTGGCTGACTATCCGTTCTGGTTACTGAACTTTGGCTATGTTTTGACTACGTCTGTTCTTTTTACTTTTATTATTAAACAAGTGTGATTTAACTGTACTTCTGTCTCGGCCTGATTTCATGGTTTCTGACAGTAGGCGAAGGCCATGAATTCAGAAGATGCAGTCAATCCACTTGTTGGTAATATTTTTTCCAGATTGGATGAACTGGATCACTACATGGATCAGTTTGCCATGGCGTTACCAATGCTCCTGAGTCACACAGCTCACCTGGAATCTCCCAATGTGGCCACCCCGGTACAAACTATGTTGCAGGCCGACCCTGCTGCTGCTCCAGTCTCTGTGCAGACACCCACCTCGAGTATTACCTCTATAAGAGGTATGTCTGGTTCCGCTCCACTTCCCCAGCGATTTGGGGGCGATCCAGTCCATTGCAGAGGGTTTCTCAACCAGGTTGAGATATACTTTGGGATGCTGCCCCAGGCGTTTCCCATGGACAGAAGCAAAGTAGGTTTCATGATATCTTTGCTTTCTGAGAGAGCCTTGGCCTAGGCAAACCCTCTATGGGAGACATAAAAACCTGTTGTCTTGAGCTACCCTGAGTTTGTGGCTTCATTTAAAAGGGTATTTGACATTCCCGCACCACCGCTTCTGCTGCCAAGTGCCTCATGTCCATCGAAAAGAGTACGACAACTGTTGCCGACTACGCCATTGAATTCCATACTCTGGCAGCAGAGGTTGTGTGGAACAATGAGGCCCTCGTGGCTGCTTTCTCTCATGGTCTCTCGGATACCATCAAGAATGAGATAGCAGCCCGAGATATACCCACTGAGCTGGAGAAGTTGATCAACTTTGCCATCCTCATTGACTCCAGACTCACAGAAAGACTCTCTTTTAAGGAGTGCTTGCGGAAGCCTCCTGTACGTTTGTCTCTGAGCTTTGCAGTCCCACTCATGCATCCCTCACCTCCCATGCTTCCTGGTCTTGAGTTATGCCTCCTGGTACCGAGTTGGTCAGTGAAAGTGAACCCATACACTTGGGTTTCACATGTCTCTCTGTGGATGAGAGAACCTTTAGGAGGAGGGAGAGATTGTGCCTTTATTGTGGCCAGGCAGGTCACTTTTTGAAGTCTTGTCCTACCCGTCCAGGTAACGCCCGAACCTTGAGGTCCGGTCACGGACAGACCTTAGGTGCGTTGTTTCATCCACAGTTATCCAGAAGGATAAGCCCCTGTTTTGGTCACCCTTTCTTGGGCTGAGTCGTCCGTCGAGCTGCAGGCTCTAATCGACTCTGGGGCTGCAGGCCTGTTCATTGATGTTGCCTTTGTATCAAAGCACTGGATTCCGCTGCAGCTATGTGATACTCCACTTGCCATTGAGGCTCTTGACAGAAGACCTCTACAGCCTGCCCATGTGACTCATGAGATGGTTCCATTGTCCATGGCCATAGGGGCTCTTCACCATGAGATAATCCAATTCCAAGTCATTTCCTCACCTAAGTTTCTGCTGGTTATTGGTTATCCTTGGTTACAGAGGCACAACCCCTCTTTTGATTGGCTCCATGCTGAGGTTCTCTCCTGGTCACCACAATGCAGTGAGACATGCTTCCAGAAGGTAGCCAAGGTCCTGTGCACCTCTTCACTCTCCTCCCTGCCGGAGGAGTACCGCGATTTTAGAGATGTCTTTGACAAAGGTCAAGCCAGTAGTTTGCCTCCACACCGGCCGTATGATTGCTCAATTGACCTTGGGCCATACCCCCTTGTGGCTGGGTTTACCCTTTGTCGGTCTTAGAGGATAAGGCCATGGAGGAGTATGTTGCAGACGCACTTTCTCGAGGTTTCATCCGCGAATCCTCGTCTCCTGCTGGTGCTGGTTTCTTCTTTGTGAAGAAGAAGAGTGGTGAACTGAGACCTTGTGTTGATTATAGGTGTCTCAATCGTTTCACGATTAAGAATGCCTATCCAATCCTGTTGATTACGGAGTTATTAGACCACGTCAAGGGAGCAGCGGTTTTCATGAAGCTTGATTTGAGAGGGGCATACAATCTCATGAGCATTAAGGAGGGCGACGAGTGGAAAACTGCGTTTAACAGGCCATTATGAGTACCTAGTAATGCCTTTTGGCCTTTATAACGCCCGGCAGTTTTCCAGGAATATATTAAAGTGGGGTTCCACCCAAAAACCCAAAAATACCTGAAAAATTCTAAATTCTAATTTTTTTTTTTTTACTTACCTCTAAATGCCTGTTGCTAGGTGGTCCCTCGTAGTCTGCCTCTTCCTTTGCCTGGGCTGGTGACATCACTTCCCCCTCGGCACAGGAAGGGCTCGGCTCTGCTCCCTCCCTCCTGTCAATCATCTGGGACCCATTACAGGTCCCAGGTGATTGAGCGGCCAATCACGGCGCGCAGCGCCGTTCGCGCATGCGCAGTGGGTGCCAGGCTGTGAAGCCACAGCCCGGCGCCCACAGTTGAAATGCCGGTGCAGACGAGCGGAGGGGGGGACGAGCGGGGCTTCGATCCCCCGCATCTCTGGACCCAGGGACAGGTAAGTGTCCAATTAAAAGTCAGCAGCTGCAGTATTTGTAGCTGCTGACTTAATTTTTTTTTTTTTTTAATGGAGCCCCTGGGTGGAACTCCTCTTTAACGATGTCTTCCGAGATTTGTTGCAGTTATGTGTGGTGGTTTATCTCGATGATATCCTCAAATTTTCCAAGTCCCTGGAGAGCCACCACACAGATGTCTGTCTTGTGCTTCAGAAACTAAGAGAGCACAATCTCTATTGTAAACTGGAGAAGTGCGAGTTCCATTGTAAGCAGGTTAAATTCCTGGGTTATGTTATTTCCACTGTTGGTTTTTAGATGAACCCAGAGAAACTTTCAGCAGTTCTACAGTGGCCCCCGACCCATGGGTTTACGTCCTCTGCAGAGTTTCTTGGGCTTTGCCAACTATTATTGGAAGTTTATTCGTAACTTCTCGTCTCTGGTCAAGCCCTTGACAGATATGACCAGAGAGGACGGTAACCCACAGAGTTGGTCTCTGGAGTCCATTAAGGACTTTGAGAATCTCAAGGTTGCCTTTGTCTCTGCTCCTGTGTTGGCACATCCTGAACCTACATTACCTTTTGTCCTTGAGGTTGATGCTTCTGAGACTGGTGTTGGCGCCCTTCTGTCTCAACGTCCTACCTCTGAGAGCGCTATGCATCCTTGTGGCTACTTTTCCAAGAAGTTGTCACCTGCGGAGTGCAATTACAAGATTGGTGACAGAGAGCTGTTGTCGATCTTTTTAGGCTTGAAAGAATAGAGACATCTCCTCGAAGGGACCACTGTGCCGGTTCTCATTCTTACTGACCATAAGAATCTCACATTCTTGTCTGAGGCTAAATGCCTCTCTCCCAGAAGGGTGCAATGGGCTCTTTTCTTGTCAAGTTTCAATTACATTGTCTCATTCTTACCCGGTTCTAAGAATGTAAGGGCTGACGCCTTGTCATGACAATTTTCCTTCACTTCCAAGTTGTAGTCGGTTTCTGGTGATTCGTCCTGATTGTATTCTAGCTACAGTTCGCACCAGTCTCACTTCTCCTTTGGGTGACAAAATTCTTGCTGCTCAGGTCCATGCTCCTCCTGAGAAACCTTGTGACCGCTGCTTTGTCCCAGAGAGTCTCCGTACTGCCATGCTCCAGACTTACCATTCTCCCAAGGCTGCTGGCCACCCTGGGAAAAATCAACTCTTTTGGGCCATTTCCCAATAATTTTGGTTGGCCTGGTCTACGTGCTGATGCAACCGTCTTCATAGCTGCCTGTACCGTGTGTGTGCAGAGTAAGACTCCACGACACGTTCCAGTGGGCCTCCTACAACCCATACCCAATGGAGAGAGGCCCTGGACCCGCCTGTCTATGGATTTCATTGTGAGGTTACGAAACTCCCAGGGCAACACAGTTATCCGTATATTGGTTGACTGGTTCTCAAAGATGTGTAATTGTATTCCACTTAAGAAGTTGCGCACTTCTAAGGAACTGTCTTCCATTTTTGCTTGGGAGATCTTTCGCTTACATGGGCTACCCAAGGTGATTGTCTCGGACAGGGGTAGTCAGTTTGTGTCCCGGTTCTGGCAAGCCTTTTGTGCACAGTCAGGAATTCAGCTTGCTTTCTCCTCTGCGTATCACCCGTAGTCTAATGGGGCCACAGAACGAGCCAATCAGTCCTTGGAGCAACTCCTACGTTCATCCATAACAAGTTCACTCACAAGAGTGCCTTGAATTCTGCTTCCCGATTTTCCATGTTTATGGGAAATTATGGTTTCCAACCTTCCATGTTGCCTGACTCGTTTGTTCCGCAGAGTATTCCTGCGTTAGAGGAGCATCTCCGTGGTCTTCGTTCCACTTGGGCACAAGTCTTTCGACATGCTAATGATAGGTACAGACTCCATGGTGACCGCAAACGCCTGCCTGCGCCTTCCTATCAGGTTGGGGACAGGGTCTGGCTGTCATCACACAACCTCAGACTTTGTGTTCTCTCACTGAAGTTCGCACCTTGGTTTATTGGGCCTTTCCGTATTATTCGCAGGATTAACCCAGTGGTTTACGCATTAGAACTTCCTTCTAATATGCATATTTCGAATGTATTTCATGTTTCCTTATTAAAACCTTTGGTCTGCAACCGCTTTACCACTTCAGTGCCACGTCCTGACCCTGTAGAGGTTGAGAACCATGAGGAGTATGAAGTACAGTCCATTGTTGACTCCTGTAGGTTCCATGGGCGCATACAGTACCTTGATCATTGGAATGGGTACGGTCCGGAGGAAGGTTCTTGGGTCTCATCCTCAGGCATACATGCCGCTGTCCACCTCCATGATTTCCATAGATGTTTTCCCCTCAAGCCTGGTGGTCCTCCGAGGGGGGGGGGGTCGTTGAGGAGAGGTTCTGTCAGGGCTGGGCTCAGCCCTTCCTTCTCTGAACTGGCCACTCAGCTGTCAGCGAATTGGCAGCTCCTATGTCTCCACAGTGACTCGGTTAAATTGATGATAGGCAACTCCTATCCTCATATTGATTAGTGGTTCCAAATTAATAATAACTACTGCAGTAGGGAACAGACACAAAAGATACGCTCAGCATCTTTCCAAATAACTATTACGATTACGTAGGTATCACATTAATATTACAATTGTACATTTATGGTAACAAGGGGCGTTACATAGGCAGGCTAATTCTAATCAGGACTCGGAAGAATGTAAACATGTACTGAAAACATTATTAGTGTTGTGTGCACAGTGAGGGCAGTGTGCAATACATACAAAATAGAATACAATTATATACAGAACTTACAAATTTCCATTATAGTCTCCTCTCTTTTGGTCAATATTTTGATCACTAACCATACCTGCTATCACCTTTAACCTGGAACCTCCACACGCTTAGGTGAAGGTAGTCCTGGCCAAAGAGGCAAAAAACTCCATTGTGGAGAAAATAATAGCTGAGCAACTTTTTCATTACAAAATGACTTTTCATTGTGAAAAACAAATGATTGATAAGACATATTTACAGAGTACTGGATGTACACTCCTGTGGCCAGAATGGCCTTCTAGCTGAATTGTTGGCATGCTGACTTAGCATATGTAAACACAGACAATTCTACATAAAATGGAAGACAAACAAAAGACAAATATGACTTCAACATGGCTAAACTACTTTTCAAATATATATATCCCCTACAATTAAAGTAATTGAATCAAAAAGTACCCTAGACTGTGATCACAAGAGGGAAACAAATCAAACACAGAGATTTCTTTAATTAAGTCATTTTTGCAGTGTCTGGTGTGGATCCAGGTGACTTTTCCTTCAAGTTTTGCAAAAACTGTACATGAAATAGATGCTGTATTGAGTCTCCAAACATTTCCTTATATATAAATGTCTCTTAACAATCCACAAGTCACCTGACTTTAGTTTTAGATCCTTCCAAACTTTTAGGATCTGGAATTGGGGAGAAAACACATAAATGAGTTTGTCAAAAAACCCTAAAAGTTCAGCAACGTTCTCTGTGAGATCTGAATGGAGGACTTCAGCTGCTGAGACAAAATATAAGCAAGTGAGTAACACATTCCCAAACCAAATCCCATAGGGAGAGAGTCCAACATCCCCCTTAGGGGATTGATAAAATATAAGAAAACATTCAGGCAAAAGTTTTCTAGTTTCTTACTCTACTTTATCGGCTACATTGTAGACAGTAGGGGGTGTAAAAATAAAACCTCAAAACTTCTAGTAAGGACTCCTATAAAAATGATTTCCTCTGTTACTCTCTGTTCTTTCTGCACTCTATATTTACAAACTACTTCTGATAACACTTTTTACTGTGGCCTTTGCAGTAGCATTTGCCACTGGACATCCAAAAAATATGTGCATACAGACAAAATGCATACTCGTAAGATCCTGACTTGGGCATCTGGATATATCTTTTTGTAATCTCTGGAAGGGATGTTCAGCTTTTGGTAACACCTTTGGTAACAGGTAAAACAAGAAGTGGTATGTTATAAAAACAACTGTGGTGAACCCTGGCTCTATCCCACACTCATTTACTAAGGCAGCCATAACTGCTTGTGACTGATGACACAGTCCATGTGTCAAGCTGGAGGGAAAAGAGTGACTGGCAGACATAAATGATCACCTTTTCCAAAGTCCTGTTTCATAAGAAGTTGCCCCCTGTGGACCTCTTGTTCTTCTCGTTCTGGGGTCCTTAAAGTTGAATTATTAATCCCAGCTATACTGGGCCAGAACTAGGGTGGAATCTGTGAGTTGCACAGACCCATCAAGTGTCCGGGGCTGTAAATGCAGCATCCTTAGTCGCCTGGTCTGCTTCCATGTGTGAGTTTTAATGTTAGTATGGCTACCTCAGCAAGAACCTGGAAGGCTTAAAACAGCCAGCCAATCAAATTAACTTGGCATACTTGATTAGTTTACCTGCCGAAGTAAAAACAAACTTCTGGCCCTTCAAATGGAACCAAAAGCTCTCTATATCTCGATTATCTATATAAATATACACTCTTTTTCTAGTTTACAGGCTTTGCTAAAACGTG
Source organism: Aquarana catesbeiana (assembly GCF_042186555.1). NCBI lineage: Eukaryota > Metazoa > Chordata > Amphibia > Anura > Ranidae > Aquarana > Aquarana catesbeiana. The sequence goes on along the minus strand of NC_133333.1, from coordinate 201,803,295 downwards.
GAGCTCTGCTTCTTGAGCTGGGGAAAAAAGATCCAATGATTTTGAATACAGAGTATCCTTCTGGGTGATAAACTGCATCCTCAAATCTACAAAAAATTTAATATCTGGGTCTTCAGGGAGTGTGTCCTGCACTGGGCTCACAGCAGCTGATTCCTACACCATCAATTTAACACATGTGGTTTTTCCTTTCTTTTGAATAAATGTACGCGTTTTTCATTGTTAGATTTGTACATAAACAAACTCATATTTTAAACCTTTCATTAGAGAAACATTTAGTTAGCTGTATATTTGCTGTGCAGAATGTCGGACCATTAAAAATTAGATGTTTGACCAAAACAATATCTAACTTTGTCTAATAGCACCTTTGCATAAAGCTACAGCTCTGATATATCGGGGTGAACCCTTCATTACTGGGTCCAGCTTGCATAAATATATTACAATGGTTTGGTTTGTTCTCTATCACGCTGTTTGTGTAAGAACTCCAGTTTCATGTTTCAAAAGACAACTTTTTCCTGGCAATATTATAACAATACCCTGCGGTCATGGAGAGATGTCCATAAATACAAAATATTCTTCTGCTTATACCACTGTACTTACACGGAAAAGGGGCACATCATTTCACAATCCACACATTCTGCTTTGGATTTCAAAAATAAAAATAAATAAAAACAAAAGGACCAATCTGTATGATGGACCAGAAAGCATCAAAAACTATAAAAAAAAGTTTCAATATATCTATATTATTAATAAAATTGTTAAACTCATATTAGAAATTAATACTCATTATTACTTAATTTTACTTAATTTCCCTTATTTAAATGCACTGTTTCCACTATCAAAGGATATTCAATTTGTGTAATACACGGTTAAATGTAACCTTCATTTTACCATGTCTGGAAAACAGATTAAAAAAATAATTGTGATCACATTGTTTACCATTAGATTTGTTAACCCGGCACATTTTGTTATAAATGTTTTGTCTAAAAAACTGGAATTGGCATGGTGTCCTTCCAGCTTATCACTGACCTCTCAGGGACATTCTTTCAGGAGAGCACAAAGGAGGGGGTCACATCTGCATACATGACACACACAAGGGATAGAACTAAAGCTCCCAGCATTCACACACATACACCAATATCTCTCTAAAATCGCTTACATTTTTCCCATTTGTACACAACACATGCATATCATTCTCTCACTTTCTTTTAACTCTTTAATATTTCCCTGCCTAAATTCTGCTTTCCTTATTTTGTTCAGATATCTTTTATATCTAGCTTCTATGATTCTATGATCAGACGGGCAGCCACAGTGCTCATCCCATCTTCCCTCTCTGACCACATATTAAGTATTCTGTTTTAATTCTCATTTCTCTGTTTCTGACTCTAATAGTTGTAGTGCCTGACCCCAAATTCATCCCACAACTTAACATGAAAATGTCCCTTTCTGTCTAGTGTTATTGTCACCCTTCATCCATCCTGCTCACATAGCGGTTTCTCTAGCTGTTTACTCTGCATGATTCTTAGTCCCTGTGGACCTTGGTGGTAACCCAGTTACCCATTGTGGATTCCTGTCCACTTTAACCATTAATCTAGGGGCTCAGTATAGGCGGAACCGCACCTTCGGTTCATATATAGAGCTCCTCTTGCGCTGGGCATTTTTGAGGGTCTCTTACCCTTAATTCCCTTACTTAATTCAATGCCCATAATGACTGGCCAGTCTTCTCTACGTGTGCCTATACCCTCTTGCCTCTAAACTACTTCATCTAGCAGATGTACTATATATACCTGTGAACAGTACTATTCTTCCCTTTCTTATCTATAACACTCCGATGGACAGTAGACAGTGACAACATAACATATAACTACCAATCAATACAGTTCGATTAATGGGAGTAAAATAGTCACCCTTTGTCCCAAAAATGCCTTACCGATCAAGGAAGTCTGATAACTCAAATGTAAGCAAAAGGCATATCTCAGCCGGTTGATTATCAGAAATTCCCAGATCATCTCAAGCTCCTCGTTTCGGATTTTCAGGGTCACCTGGAAACCCCTCCTGGCTGGCTCGCCATGCTGACTCGGTTAAATTGATGATAGGCAACTCCTATCCTCATATTGATTAGTGGTTCCCAATTAATAATAACTACTGCAGTAGGGAACAGACACAAAAGATACGCTCAGCATCTTTCCAAATAACTGTTCTGTTTTATTATGACGCATTTGAAGGTTTTATATTCACATGATTACGTAGGTATCACATTAATATTACAATTGTACGTTTATGGTAACAAGGGGCGTTACATAGGCAGGCTAATTCTAATCAGGACTCGGAAGAATGTAAACATGCACTGAAAACATTATTAGTGCTGTGTGCACAGTGAGGGCAGTGTGCAATACATACAAAATAGAATACAAATTATATACAGAACTTACAAATTTCCATTACAACAGTTACTCAGCTGTTGATGATATCCTGCTCGTCAGTCCTGCCTACTTAAGCCGTCCAGTCCAGAGGTTCTCTAACTTTGCTTTGGTCAACATCACAAAAATTATCTTCTGCGATCCTGTTCAAGACTTGCTTTGCTGACATCCCTTCTGGCTCCAGATCCTGCTTGCTGTTCCACTACATTGATCCCTGACTTCTGGCTTTGCTGACTATCCGTTCCATTTACTGAACTTTGGCTATGTTTTGCCTTTGTTTGTTCTTTTTACTTTTATTATTAAACATGTGTGATTTAACTGTACTTCTGTCAGGAACATGGCCATCACAGAACTGGCAATGTTGCCCAGAACCTACATGGACGCTCACAGAGGGTTCTGAGACGTGCACGAGCGTGCGTCGCACACCAGCACACACTGGCGCGCATCGGCGCACACGCAATACTGCATGTGCGCGATGGCGCGCAAGTGCCGTGACAGACGCTGGCGCCAACGGCCCTATGTAAGCCAGCCTGGGACTACAGGACATTGCTGGATTATCTCCTCAGCTTCCCTGTGTGCCTTGACCCTGCTTCCTGATTGTGATTGACCCAGCTTGCCTTGACCTCGCTCCTTGATCTCCCAGTTTGACCCTTGACCTGCTTCTGAACCCTGCCTCTGTTTCCTGATTACCCGGCTTGACCTTCGGCTTGTACCTGGACCCTGCTTGTTCCTGTCTTCCGTGTTTGACCTTGGCTCATCCCCGTTTATGCTCTGGACTGACTTATCCATGTATGACCTCTGGCCTGGCTCCCGGTTTCTCCATTTACCAGAACACAGCAAGTTCAGCTCTGCCTGCTCCAATCATCCCTCAGTGGCAAAGTCCATCTGACCGTAAACAAGCACCTAGCCAACCGTGCTTCTTTGGACACCGCGCTCCCTGTTCCCAACTCCAGGGGCGCGCTGCACTTAGCCACAAGGGGAGCCCTCTTAGCATCTCGATCTCCATACCTGAACTGACAACTTCTGTCTTGGCCTGATTTCATGGTTTCTGACACAGACCAGGGGGAAGTTAAGAGAGAACTGCCAGATGAGTCATTCAGCCCCTGAGTCACTGAACCCTGACCCAGGTTCACAACCCAAGCCTGGCCCTTAGCCAAGCTAAACATTTCCTACACTATTTATAGCACACACTAGAGGGTGCTACACCTATTACTCAGCTTATAGCGCTCATTGAGCTCAAACAGCGTGCCTGTAATGTACAGAAGCTTTTGGATATTTTTTTGTAACAATTAGGGTATGCCAAATTTACTGAACAACAATTATGGTTTGAGATTTATATGGGTCATACTCTACACAATTAAATAATCACTTGTTTATCTTCTGCTTGCATATAATTCCTGGATGAATTGGTTTAGAGAACAGACAAGCCAACTAACCAGTAGACCAAAACCACAGGGGTTCATGTAAAATATCTGTGTATATGAGCTCCTAAAGTAAACCTGGACAAGAACATAGAAAAAACTTTATTTTCTCAACTTGGATTCACTTTGTTACTAAATGCTCAACTTCCAGGAACAAACCTTCCCACCATACCTCTGTCCAATTAGTGTACTCATATTGGCCCATGAGCAGCTTGCACTGGACAGACCAGTGGCGGGTGAGCAGTGCTCCAGAATGGGCTTAGCCAAAAAGTTGAGGATGTTGAGCCATTAGTAACAAAACAAAATGAATATCAAATAGGAATCAAGCAGAGATATTTCTATGTAACAAGGGTGGTAATAGCCACTCTGCAGAGTCTGCTTTTAGACAGGAATTTTATTTTCAAATTTTAAAATAGCTAACAGGTTCACTTAGTGCTTACTGCCAAATTTAACACAGCAAAAGTGGACATGACTGAGTTTTACCACCTTGCATTGCATTGTATACTCTTGTATTTTTAAATCATGCTGTTCTCAGTGGTGCTTCAACCAGTATAATAAAAAGTCTCCCTCGGTTACCATTAGCACCGCTAAAAGCCAGCATGGTTTGAGTGTTGTTAAAGCATTTACTGCATGCACCCCATTCTTATTTTTCTTTGAAAATTAAAAATAAGTTCTATCGGCATCATTCATGCTAAATGTCTGCTTTACCCCAATAAATTTTAAAGTCTTCTCCTGTGTAGTCTGTGTCCCGCGCCTCCTGACACATGCTGTAATAACCCTTTCGCTGCCAAAGCCATTTTTGTTTTTTTTTTTGTTTTTTTTGCACACATGCTAACATTTTAGGCCTGATGATTAGTTAAAACCCCAAACATGATATATTTTCTGAAAGCAGATAATAGCACATGATATTTGCACTATGGTTTATTAAACGTATATATTCAGTAACAAATACACAAACATTTATTTTAATGTACACAAACACAATATATTACCCAATGCAGTAAAATATAAAAGATGAGGTTGCACTGAGTAAATAGATACCAAACATGTCAAGCCTTATTATTGCATGTGCCCGTGATTATGCTTTACTTTAATTTTCTAAACTTTTTTTTTTTACTTAACATTATTGCTATCGCATAGAGGACTGACAAGCTCCATGTGTGATAGCCAATTAATGGAGACAGGTCCTCTTTAGTAGGACATCAGGGGTCTATTAAACCTTAATGTCACCTCTGCACCTCACTGCAGCTAATTAAGCACAGAGTGTCCTTCCCCAGTCACAGTTGGCAGGAAATGACAGCTCTGAACCTGGAAGTGATAAAATGCTTGTTGCTTCAGGGTTCATTCACTGAAGGGAGATTCAGCAAATGGATATTCATTGATCTCCAACCACCCTACCTGGTGACACCTACTATGGCTGTCCTAGACCCTCCAGGACAGTGGAGCCCAAAATTCATGGTAGGAAGAAGGGTCGTGTTGGAGGGGTGGTGCTTAACGGTGTTTGTAAAAGTGATCAGGGGCTGTAGCTGCCCAAATGACCTTCATCAGAAATCTGACAGTCAGCTTGACAAATTTACACACACTCTTCACTGCTATAACATTTGAAAGTGTATGTAACAACCTCTGGTGCCTTTGGATACTGGCAAGCAAAAAAAAGTATTTAGCCAGCTAATAAATAACCCCTCTCATTCCCAAAATGTTTAGTTTTTTTTGCCTGGGTCCTAAGAAGATGAATATCTTTTCTCCACTGAGATACATTTTCCACCTTTCTTTTTGTTTTACTAGCTTTGTTTTTTTGTCCAGATATTTTAGCTTCAAGCGAGGCTGCATATGCATTTTGCTGAGCTAGGCTTGATATGCAGCTTTGCAGATAAGCTAATGCAGATCGGCTAATCCTTGTCTCGGGGGCTGTACCTGGATCCCGCTAAACCAAAGATTATGGGGCTAGCCTGGCGTGAAACCCTTGGGCAAATGGGCTTAGCCCAGGGCTCTATGCAGTCTTTTGGGTACTGTGTTAGCTAGCTGCAGAGGGCATTCCAGTTACAAAGCTGTGGCACTGCTTATTGTGTAGCCATTCTTTCTGGGCTTTTATCAGTAGGCTCCCAAGAGCTGAGAAGATTGGGAACTATTACAATTGAGTTTCTTTTACTGTTGCAATCACATCCCTATCTGTCAGTCTCTGCAGAAAATTTTAATACACTGAGAAATTGTTGCTGCATAATTAACTGAAGTTCCCTGCTCTGTTCCCATCCTTTTATCTGCAGAATGAGGTAGCAACTTGCCACAATAATAAAGAAAACAGGATTTTTTTTTTGTTCTTACTATAAAATCCATTTCTTGAAGTTCATTATTGTACACAGGTCCCACCTCTCTGTTTTTGTGATCTACTCCTAAGTACTGCTTTTCTACAAAAATGAAGCATGCTGGGAGGGGTTATATCTTGTTTTCCAGTGTCCAAAGCATCCTGGAGGAGGCAATATAACACACCTGTATTAGGATAACTACTGATCCTGTGTCCCTTAATGAACTTTAAGAAACTTATTTTAAGTAAATACAAAAATCTATTTTTTTTAATGCACACAGTGTAAGTACAGAATTTGACCTGATACCAGTATCTGCCAGTCCCTGTACAGGAGGGCTGGAGTGTAAGTATATATGCTGACAAGAAACATGCTGATAGGAAGAGATAGCAGAGTGACATAGCAATGAGCCCATTATTGTACTTCTTTTTTCACTGTCTAGTAGGGATGAGCTTCGAGTTCGAGTCGAACTCATGTTCGACTCGAACATTAGCTGTTCGCAAGTTCGCCGAACACCGAACAATTTGGGGTGTTCGCGGCAAATTCGAATGCCGCGGAACACCCTTTAAAAGTCTATGGGAGAAATCAAAAGTGCTAATTTTAAAGGCTTATATGCAAGTTATTGTCATAAAAAGTGTTTGGGGACCCGGGTCCTGCCCCAGGGGACATGTATCAATGCAAAAAAAAGTTTTAAAAACGGACGTTTTTTCAGGAGCAGTGATTTTAATAATGCTTAAAGTCAAACAATAAAAGTGTAATATCCCTTTAAATTTCGTACCTGGGGGGTGTCTATAGTATGCCTGTAAAGGGGCGCATGTTTCCCGTGTTTAGAACAGTCTGACAGCAAAATGACATTTGGAAGGAAAAAACACATTTAAAACTACCCGCGGCTATTGCATTGCCGACAATACACATAGAAGTTCATTGATAAAAACGGCATGGGAATTCCCCCCAGGGAAACCCCGAACCAAAATTAAAAAAAAAAAAAATGACGTGGGGGGGTCCCCCTAAATTCCATACCAGGCCCTTCAGGTCTGGTATGGATATTAAGGGGAACCCCGGCCAAAATTAAAAAAAAAAAAATGACGTGGGGTTCCCCCTAAATTCCATACCAGACCCTTCAGGTCTGGTATGGATTTTAAGGGAAACCCGCGCCAAAAAAAAAAAAAAAAACGGCGTGGGGTTCCCCCAAAAATCCATACCAGACCCTTATCCGAGCACGCAACCTGGCAGGCCGCAGGAAAAGAGGGGGGGACGAGAGTGCGGCCCCCCCCCTCCTGAACCGTACCAGGCCACATGCCCTCAACATTGGGAGGGTGCTTTGGGGTAGCCCCCCAAAACACCTTGTCCCCATGTTGATGAGGACAAGGGCCTCATCCCCACAACCGTGGCCGGTGGTTGTGGGGGTCTGCGGGCGGGGGGCTTATCGGAATCTGGAAGCCCCCTTTAACAAGGGGACCCCCAGATCCCGGCCCCCCCCTGTGTGAAATGGTAAGGGGGTACTTACCCCTACCATTTCACTAAAAAACTGTCAAAATAGTTAAAAATGACAAGAGACAGTTTTTGACAATTCCTTTATTTAAATGCTTCTTCTATCTTCCTTCATCTTCTTCTGGTTCTTCTGGCTCTTCTGGTTCTTCCTCCGGCGTTCTCGTCCAGCATCTTCTCCGCGGCGTCTTCTATCTTCTTCTCCTCGGGCCGCTCCGCACCCATGGCATGAGGGGAGGCTCCCGCTCTTCTCTTCATCTTCTTCTTCATCCTCTTCTCTTCTTCATCTTCTTCATCTTCATCTTCTCTTCTTTTCTTCTGCGGGCCGCTCCGCATCCATGCATGGAGGGAGGCTCCCGCTGTGTGACGGCGTCTCCTCGTCTGACGGTTCTTAAATAACGGGGGGCGGGGCCACCCGGTGACCCCGCCCCCCTCTGACGCACGGGACATGACGGGACTTCCCTGTGGCATTCCCCGTGACGTCACAGGGAAGTCCCGTCAAGTCACCGTGCGTCAGAGGGGGGCGGGGTCACCGGGTGGCCCCGCCCCCCGTTATTTAAGAACCGTCAGACGAGGAGACGCCGTCACACAGCGGGAGCCTCCCTCCATGCATGGATGCGGAGCGGCCCGCAGAAGAAAAGAAGAGAAGATGAAGATGAAGAAGATGAAGAAGAGAAGAGGATGAAGAAGAAGATGAAGAGAAGAGCGGGAGCCTCCCCTCATTCCATGGGTGCGGAGCGGCCCGAGGAGAAGAAGATAGAAGACGCCGCGGAGAAGATGCTGGACCAGAACGCCGGAGGAAGAACCAGAAGAGTCAGAAGAACCAGAAGAAGAAGAAGATGAAGGAAGATAGAAGAAAGAAGAAGTATTTAAATAAAGGAATTGTCAAAAACTGTCTCTTGTCATTTTTAACTATTTTGACAGTTTTTTAGTGAAATGGTAGGGGTAAGTACCCCCTTACCATTTCACACAGGGGGGGGGCCGGGATCTGGGGGTCCCCTTGTTAAAGGGGGCTTCCAGATTCCGATAAGCCCCCCGCCCGCAGACCCCCACAACCACCGGCCACGGTTGTGGGGATGAGGCCCTTGTCCTCATCAACACGGGGACAAGGTGTTTTGGGGGGCTACCCCAAAGCACCCTCCCAATGTTGAGGGCATGTGGCCTGGTACGGTTCAGGAGGGGGGGGGGCCGCACTCTCGTCCCCCCCTCTTTTCCTGCGGCCTGCCAGGTTGCGTGCTCGGATAAGGGTCTGGTATGGATTTTTGGGGGAACCCCACGCCGTTTTTTTTTGTTTTTTTTGGCGCGGGGTTCCCCTTAAAATCCATACCAGACCTGAAGGGTCTGGTATGGAATTTAGGGGGAACCCCACGTCATTTTTTTTTTTAATTTTGGCCGGGGTTCCCCTTAATATCCATACCAGACCTGAAGGGCCTGGTATGGAATTTAGGGGGACCCCCCCACGTCATTTTTTTTTTTTTTAATTTTGGTTCGGGGTTTCCCTGGGGGGAATTCCCATGCCGTTTTTATCAATGAACTTCTATGTGTATTGTCGGCAATGCAATAGCCGCGGGTAGTTTTAAATGTGTTTTTTCCTTCCAAATGTCATTTTGCTGTCAGACTGTTCTAAACACAGGAAACATGCGCCCCTTTACAGGCATACTATAGACACCCCCCAGGTACGAAATTTAAAGGGATATTACACTTTTATTGTTTGACTTTAAGCATTATTAAAATCACTGCTCCTGAAAAAACGGCCGTTTTTAAAACTTTTTTTTGCATTGATCCATGTCCCCTGGGGCAGGACCCAGGTCCCCAAACACTTTTTATGACAATAACTTGCATATAAGCCTTTAAAATTAGCACTTTTGATTATTCATGTTCGTGTCCCATAGACTTTAACGGTGTTCGCGTGTTCGAGCAAACTTTTTTCCTGTTCGCATGTTCTGGTGCGAACCGAACAGGGGGGTGTTCGGCTCATCCCTACTGTCTAGTCACAGACTGTCGTAGTAGCTGGCTGGTGATGCCCACTCTGTAGGTGGGTAGAGCTGGTAGTCCCAATCCTCAGAATAGGATGCAGAAGCAGTTTGGCACCAGAGCGAGAGATGAAAGCAGAACCAGGAGAGAAGCAGCAGTCAGCAGCAACTGGGCAGCGAGGAACTGAATCATCAGGCAAAGTAAGTCATACATGGGTAAGTAGGTACAGCAGATCATGTCTCGGGAACACACGAACAAGCTGAAGACCATTCAGCAACTGCTCATAGTGATAGACCAGTTTTTGGGTGCCACTGCCAAGTGCTAATTGGTTTGCGCAAAAACTATAAGCAACCACTATCAAATTAGAAAAACAATTTCCTTTGTAAATACTATGTATTGGCTTATAAAGCCACGTTTCTCAGTAAATTATTAAACAAAAATACCGTCTCAATTTTTGGGTTTTATGACATGTTCTGAACAATTGATTGCAGCCTAGTTATACTAGAGTAGCTTGATTTCCTTTTATAGATTATCTAGATTGCGTGTATTCTGCTTTGCTCCTGCACACTGTTCAATTACTTCCACAAAAACAAGTTTTTCCTTTGCTTCAAAACATAATGTTCTGCTTCTAACCAAACAGCACTGTATGTTCTGAAAGCAGCAAATGAAAGCCATCTAGGTACTAGTAAAGTAAATGTGTACGTAAAGTGTGCTGTATCCAAATACTAATAATTGGTTGTGCTACAAAAAAAATCTATTTAGTTATCTATAAAATCAAAGCTGAAGTCATTGCCAAGGTCAAATGGTTGCTTTCAGAACCAGCTGAAGGCCTAATTTAACCCTGTGTGTACTATAAAAAAAAGTACATTTTCCATTGTATTGTACAGAGGATGGACACAATGTGAACAGCAGTATTATAGGGCTTAATGTTATTTGTCTATGATGTTGTATGCTAGTGTATTGCAAGTTGTGTTCAGCAGCAGTTAATACAAGTGGTCAGTAAAATGGGTGACTTGTCAAAAAACAATTCGATGGTGCTGGTTTAGATGGATTGTCTGTAACCATAACAGCCAAATTGTATGGTCTTTCAAGCACAACAGTTTCCATAGTTATGATGGAAAAAACAAAGAATAGTGCCAAAACCAGGAAGTGAATTTTTGTGTTGGTTTCAGCTTTTCCATGTATGTGTGCTTTATGGAGTTTTCGGTTGATTTTTTTGTGGAAATAGGGTATTCAAGGTGGATATTGAGTTCTGCTGTAATTTTTGCTTTTTGCTGCAGTAGTTTTGTGTTGTTTGGCCACAATCCTTTTAGTGTTTGATGGTCCATCTCATTCAGTTTCAGTTTTCATCCATTACTCTTCTTCATCGATGAAGTCTTACCACAGTTTGGCTTTTACGGTTGCAAATTAGAGATGAGGTTTGGATTCACTGAGACCTCGGTTTCATGGCGATTTTTTAAAACCAGAATGTTGTGCATGGCATTTGAACTATGGCCAGCAGATTTAGAAGGGCCAGTAAAGTGGCTTTTGGATAACCAAGCTTCTTCATCTTCACTATAAAAAGAAAAAGTGGTGGGGTCCTGTGTGAGTTCTTCCTGTATCTCAAAAATCCTTGTTAGGGTTACTATCTGTGTCAGCAACAAGTTACATAGCTATATCTTTTGGCAACCACCACATTTGCTGCTTCCTTTTCATGTTCTTATTATCAGCTGCTGTCCTGTCCATAGCAAATCAATTTTTCTTTTTTGCTGCAAGGCTTTCATAAAAATAAAAAAATAAATAAAAAGCTTGGGATTTTGTGTGGGGAGTGGTAATGGGGGGGTGTATTTATTTTGGGGGTTCTGTTGGTTTTTATACCATGTTAATAGAATCCTTTTTTTAAGTTTCAGCACAGCATTCTCTTGTCACTGACCATCTGCTCTTGGAGCTGCCTTTTAATTGCAGCACACCGTGAAGATGTGAAAAAGAAGCTCGGTGCAAAAACAATATTCACCTAAACTATCTTACATTTTACCTCTCACATTCACTGCAACCCATATCCCCATATAATAAAAATGCCTTACAAAGGTTAGGCCAATTCTCACTGATTAAAACAATCCCCACGCTGACCAATTTTACATAGCTCTAACATCTGCAGGCTGACATTCTACATTTTTGTATGAAAACACCTGCCTGTGACTTGTGTCTCTAGTCAGCTTATTCTTGTTTATTAACATTGTCCTGCCACTGGACAGTTTTTTGACTGCTTTATCATATGCAGTATCTTAACTCTTAAGAAGAGTTTGATAGAAATTCAACAGCAGCTAAAAAGTGGTGGATCCATGAAAACAACAACAGCCTTAGCAAACCACAGGCCATTTCTATCTGTCAAAGCAGACCCATCACAATTTGATGAAAAAGCATGTGTCGCTGCTGAAACTACCTGAAAAACATATTTTATTATATTAAAGGAATAAGATTAGAGTACTTCTGATGTATGTAAGCCAGACTAATTGTAAAAGAAAAAAATTATTCTGCAGCCACATATGCACAAGTCAATGTATGTTGCACTAAGGCTGTCAATATACTTTATTATTTTCCATAATAAGAATAATAACATAGAGTTTAAGACATACCAAAAATAGGGATGAGTCAGATGTTCGACTCGAATACCGAACAATTTGGGGTGTTCGCGGCAAATTCGAAAGCCACGGAACACCCTTTAACCACTTCAATACAGGGCTTTTATACACCCTTCCTTCCCAGACCAATTTTTAGCTTTTAGCGCTCTCACATTTTGAATGACAATTACTCAGTCATGCTATACTGTACCCAAACCAAATTTTTACCATTTTTTTCTCACAAACATAGCTTTCTTTTGGTGGTATTTAATCACTGCTGTTTTTTTTTATTTTTTGCAATATAAGCAAAAAAAGTGAAATTTTTGAAAAAAAAAACACTTTTTTTTAGTTTCTATTGTAAAATTTTGCAAATAAGTAATTTTTCTTCATAAATTTGGGCCAAAATGTATACTGCTACATATCTTTAGTAAAAATAACCCAAATTAGTGTATATTATTTGGTCTCTGTGAAAGTTATAGAGTCTACAAGCTATGGTGCAAATCATTGAAAAATGATCACATCTGATAACACCTGATGTACTGAAGGCCTATCTCATTTCTTGAGGCCCTAACAAGCCAGGAAAGTACAAATACCTCCCAAATTACCACTTTTTGGAAAGCAGACATTCCAAGGTATTTAGTAAGAGGCATGGTGAGTTTTTTGAAGTTGTAATTTTTTCCCACAATTCTTGAAAATTTTTTTTTTTTTTCACAAAATTGTCATAATAGCAAGTTATTTCTCTCACACAGCACATGCATACTTGCAATGACACCTCGAAATACATTCTGCTACTCCTCCTGAGTATAGTGATACCACATGTGTGAGACTTTTACACAGCCTGACCACATACAGAGGTCTAACATCCAACTAGCACCGTCAGGTGTTTTATGAGCATAAATTGCACATCTCATTTGATGACAACCTATCGCACTTTTGAAGGCCCTGGAGCACCAGGTCAATGGAAACGCCCACAAAATGACCCCATTTTGGAAAGCTAACACCCCAACGTATAATCTATGAGGCATAATTAGTCTTTTGAATGGTTCATTTTTTTCCTGAAGTTTTTGGAAACTGTACATAGCAAAAATGACCCCCCAAAATACATTCTGCTACTCCTCCTGAGTATGGCGATACCAAATGTGTGATACCTGATACCGATACGTGTGAGACTTTTACATAGTCTGGCCACATACAGAGGCCCAACATCCAAGTAGCACTGTCAGTTGTTCTAGGAGCATACATTACACACAAATTCCTGCCAACCTATCACATTGTTGAAGGCCCTTCATATTTCTAACACATAGCATGTACTGTACATACCAATTACAAACCAAAATACATTCTGCTGAGTAAAGGGTAAAGAAAAGATTACCTGCAGTTTTAGTAGTGCAGTGGTCCACAGAGAAGAGCATCGGTCCAGGCAGCAGGCAGGAACATGGACAGCGACAGCAAAACAGGTAGCAGGCAGAAATAGTCAGTACAGGTAGAGATGTCAGCACAGCCAAAGCATTAGTCCAGATAGCAGGCAGGGATGTGGTCAGCAGCAGCAAAAGGATCAAAGGATCGTCCATGCAGCAGGCAGGAATACTGTCCATAGTTAGTACATGCAGCAGGCAGAGGTATGGTCAGCACAGCCAGAGTATTTGTCCAGGGGGCAGGCAGTACCATCAAGCTTAGGGCATCGGTCAGGAAAGAATGGGGACGGGGTAGAGGCTTCTCCCACCCAAATCGCTTTGAAGCCTCCGGCAACCAGACCCTGTTATGGGAACACAGAAAACCAAAAACTGGTTTTCTGAACTCCGAACACTATTCTGGAGCCCCTCACATATGTGAGACCCCTGTGTAGCAGGGTGAAAGATCAATCCAAGGGGAAGGCAAAAACATGGTCAACAGGCCGAGGTCAGTGCAGGTAAAAGGCAGAAATAGACGGTAGGCAGAGGCATAGTCGATACAGTCCAGGGTCAGTTCACGTGAAAGGCAAAAACATGGCGGAAAAACAATGCAGACGGTAGGCAGAGGCATAGTCGAGAAACAGGCCAGGGTCGGTTCACATGGAAGGCAATGATATGGTTGGTTGAGGAAGGGAAATATTCAGGACAGAAGTTAAAAACAGGGAAATGGCAGTATTAGAAATATGGACTAATAATTTCCCAGAGTGCATTCTCCGATGCAAAGGCCAGGTTGGGAGGGACAGTCGGTACAATGGAAGCTGGTATCTTTCCTAATTCCTTTTTTGGTGCACACCCAACATTTTTTTTGGCGTCGTCTTCCGGATCCTGTTGGTGGAATATGGTCCGGGAAATGGTGCTCATGTAGTCTGCTGACAGAATCGGAGTGAATGCTTTCTGGGGGGGATACTTGCTGATAAATCAGGGCAGTGACAATGTCTTTAATAAACTTTATGAAGGTGGTGGGTGTTTCTGTTGACTTTTGGTAGATTATGAAAGAATTTAAAAGGGCCAAATGAAAAAAGTAAATTGCGACTTTTTTGTACCAGAATAAGGAGTTTCTTGTTGAAAGATAGGGCTGCAACAACTGATCGTTTAAATCCACCCCCCCATGTGTTTATTGTACTCAGTGATACAGGTAGGCTTGAGAACGGTACCGCGTCTTCTGTGAAGTTCCACCGAGGTGTCATCGTGGATGGTGGACATGATGTACACATCTTTTCTATCCCTCCACTTCACAGCCAACACTTCTTCGTTCCTCAAGCTTGTCGATTCCCCCCCTTTGAATGTTTTTGGTGACAAGACACTGTGGGAAGCCCTTTCGGTTTTTACTTGTTGTACCACAGGCCAAAGTTTGTTTGAGATATAGGTGGTGGAGAAGGGGCAAACTAGTATAATAATTGTCCATATAAATATGGTACCCCTTTTGGAGGAGTGGGAATGCCAACTCTCAAACAATTTTCCCACTTATTCCCATGTACGAGGGACACTCAGGGGGCTGGAGCTGGGAATCTTTGCCTTCGTACACGCGGAATGAGTGCACATAACTGGTGGCGCTTTCACAAAGCTTGTTAAGCTTCAAGCCATACCTCGCCCTCTTACTGGGTATATATTGCTTGATTCCCAGCCGGCCTGTGAAATGCACCAGGGATTCGTCCACAGATATGTTTTTTTCAGGGACATAAACTTCGGCAAACTTCTGTGAAAAAAAATTAATTAGGGGGCGAACTTTATATAATTTGTCAAAGTTTGGGTGATTTCGGGGGGGGCACTGTGAGTTGTCATTGAAATGCAAGAAGCGCATTATGATTTCGTATCGGGACCTGGACATGGCTGATGAAAAAACTGGCATATGGTGGATGGGTTTGGTCGACCAATACTTATGAATTTCATTTTTTTTTGTAAGCCCCATGTTGAGGGTTAGGCCTAAAAACAATTTTAGCTCAACTACTGTTAGGGGTCGCCATTCAAAAGGGCGGGCATAGCTGGAGCTGGGGTTGGTTGCAATGAATTGTTGGGCAAAGAGATTAGTTTGGTCCACGATGCCTTGAATCAATTCGTTAGGGAAAAATAAATTTAAAAAATCCATTTGTGAAAATCCTGCAGTGTTGACCTGCACACCCGGCTGTGCTGTAAAAGGGGGGATCGTGGCTGACCCTGTGGTAGAAGGCAGCCACAATGGGTTTGCCAAGGAATCTGGAAGATGGGTTTGGGCCCTACTTCTTTGGCGTCCACTTGTGCTGGGCCTTTCCTCCTGGGGTCTAGCAGCGCTTGTACTGGGCCCCTCCTCCTGGGGTCTACCGCCGCTGGCACTGCTGGTAGCTGCCTGGTGTTCAGACCTTCATCTTTTTGGACGGACTACTTCCTCCTCTGATTCGGATCCTGATGTGCTGCCTTTGGGGGGCTCATATTCTGAATCAGAACCAGAATCTGAACTGAGTGGTGAGAGCTCCCCGTTGCTCTCATCGGTCAGACTCAGTATTTGGTATGCCTCTTCTGGGGTGTACATCTTTCTGGACATAGTGGCTGACTGGCTGTATGTACTCTGGTGGCAGGTGGTGAGGTGGCAGGTACTCTGGTGGCAGATGGTGAGGTGGCAGGTACTCTGGTGGCAGGTGATGAGGTGGCGGGTACTCTGGTGGCCGGTGGTGAGGTGGCAGGTACTCTGGTGGTGAGGTGGCGGGTACTCTGGTGGCAAGTACTCTGGTGGCAGGGGATGAGGTGGCGGGTACTCTGGTGGCAGGTGAATAGGTGGCGGGTACTCTGGTGGCAGGTGATGAGGTGGCGGGTACTCTGGTGGCAGGTGGTGAGGTGGCGGGTACTCCTGATGGACAGGTACTCTGAGATGACAGGTACTTTGAGATGACAGGTACTCTGAGATGACAGGTACTTTGAGATGACAGGTACTCTGAGATGACAGGTACTCTGAGATGACAGGTACTCTGAGGTGACAGGTACTTTGAGGTGACAGGTACTCTGAGGTGACAGGTACTCTGAGGTGACAGGTACGGTTTTTATTTAGGAGGGGTGATCTGGGTACAGTAGTACATATATCAGGTAACTCACTGTTAGCTGATCTCTTCTCCTCACACTGGATCGGTGTGTGAGGAGTAGAGCCCAGCAACAGTAGTTACTGACAGTGTTTGTGCTGTTTACATTAGTGACCGGCTGTGATTGGACACAGCCGGTCATGTGATGAAGAGCCATGTCATTGGCTACAGTGATCGGGGCTGAGCTGTATCCAGGGGAAAAGCCTCAGCCCCGATCACCGATCTGCAGTCACCGGAACCGCTGGAAGAGATGATAAACGCCGCTTCCCAATGCCGCTCTGCATTGACAGATCCGCCGTTACCGACGCTCCGCCGCCCGCTGCTGCCCGCCGCTGCCGCTTCAATACCCCCATCGGGGAACGGCTGTGTCCTGAGGGACACAACGGTACCCCGATCGCCGCTCTGTGGGCCCCCGCGGGCCCGCAGTAGCGGCAGAAAGCCGAGGCCGTCATATGACGTCCACCCAGGATGGGAGATCCCATCTGTGGACGTCATTTGACTATGGCCGGGTACTGAAGTGGTTAAAAGTCTATTGGAGAAATCAAAAGTGCTAAAAGGAAAGCCTTACATGCATGGTATTGTCATAAAAAGTGTTTGGGGACCTGGGTCCTGCCTCAGGGGACATGTATCAATGCAAAAAAAAAAGTTTTAAAAACGTCCATTTTTTTCGAGAGCAGTGATTTTAATAATGTTTAAAGTGAAACAATAAAAGTGAAATATTCCTTTAAATTTCGTACCTGGGGGTGTCTATAGTATGCCTGTAAAGTGGAGCATTTTTCCCATGTTTAGAACAGTCCCTGCACAAAATGACATTTCTAAAGGAAAAAAAGTCATTTAAAACTACTCACGGCTATAATGATTTGTCGGGTCCCGTCAATACAGATAAAAGTCATTGAAAAAAAACGCATGGGATCCCCCCATTTTCCCTTTGGGTCTGGTATGAATATTAAGGGGAAGCCCAAACCAAAATTTTTTTAAAAAATGGCATGGGGGTCCCCCCAAATTCCATACCAGGCCCTTCAGGTCTGGTATGGTTATTAAGGGGAACCCTGTGCCATTTTTTTTTTTAAATAGTGTAGGGGTCCCCCTCAAAATCCATACCAGACCCTTACCCGAACATGCAACCTGGCAAGCCGCAGTAAAAGAGGGGGGATGAGAGAGCACCCCCCTCCTGAACTGTACCAGGCCACAGAGGGGGGCGTCACCGTGTGGCCCCGCCCTCAGTTATAAAAGAATTCTCATCGGCGCTGAAGCGTCATATGGCGGGTGCCTCCCATGGAGGCAGATCTTTTTTATTTTATTTTTCGGTCCGTCGGCGGAGCCATAGGAGAAGATGAATGGACTTCGTGGGACATTTTTATTTTTTTATTTTTTAATAAAGGACTTGTCCCAAGGTGTGTGTTGTTTTTTTTAACATCTTGACACTTTTTTGTGAAATGGTACAGGTAATAGGGAGGGCCGGGATTTGGGGGTCCCCTTGTTAAAGGGGGCTTCCAGATTCCGATAAGCCCCCCGCCCGCAGACCCCCACAGCCACCGGACAAGGGTTGTGGGGATGAGGCCCTTGTCCCCATCAACGTGGGGACAAGGTGCTTTGGGGGGCTACCCCAAAGCACCATCCCCATGTTGAGGGCATGTGGCCTGGTACGGTTCAGGAGGGGGGTGCTCATAAGGGTCTGGTATGGATTTTTGGGGGGACCCCATGCCATTTTTTTACCCCAAAGCACCCTCCCCATGTTGAGGGCATGTGTTCTGGTACAGTTCAGGAGGTGGGTGCACATAAGGGTCTGGTTTGGATTTTTGGGGGGACCCCATGCCATTTTTTTCAAAATTTTGGTGCGGGGTTCCCCCTTAAAATCCAAACCAGACCTGAAAGGTCTGGTATGGATTTTGAGGGAGACCCCTACGCCATTTAAAAAAAAAATTGGTGCAGGGTTCCCCTTAATATCCATACCAGACCTGAAGGGCCTGGTATGGAATTTGAGGGGACCCCCTCGCAATTTTTTTTTAAATTTTGGTTTGGGGTTTTCTTTAATATTCATACCAGACCCAAAGGGCCTAGTAATGGATTGAGGGGATCCCATGCCATTTTTTTCAATGACTTTTATCTGTATTGCTGGGACCCGACAATTCATTATAGCCGCGAGTAGTTTTAAATTACTTTTTTTCCTTTAGAAATGTTATTTTGTGCAGGGACTGTTGCCACTTTACAGGCATACTGTAGACACCCCCCCAAGTACAACATTTAAAGGAACATTTCACTTTTATTGTTTCACTTTAAGCATTATTAAAATCACTGCTCCCAAAAAAAAAAATGGCCATTTTTAAAACTTTTTTTGCATTGATACATGTCCCCTGGAGCAGGACCCAGGTCCCCAAACACTTTTTATGACAATACCATGTATATAATCCTTTAAAATTAGCACTTTTGATTTCTCCCATAGACAATTCATTATAGCAAGTAGTTTTAAATGACTTTTTTCCTTTAGAAATGTCATTTTGTGCAGGGACTGTTCTAAACACGGGAAAAATGCGCCACTTTACAGGCATACTATAGACACCCCCCAGGTACGAAGTTTAAAGGAATATTTCACTTTTATTGTTTCACTTTAAGCATTATTAAAATCACTGCTCCCGAAAAAACGGACGTTTTTAAAACTATTTTTTTGCATTGATACACGTCCCCTGAGGCAGGACCCGGGTCCCCAAACACTTTTTATGACAATAACTTGCATATTAACCCTTAAAATTAGCACTTTCGATTTTTCACGTTCGCGTCCCATAGACTTTAATGGTGTTCGCGTGTTCAAACAAATTTTTTGCCTGTTCGCATGTTCTGGTGCAAACCGAACTAGCGGGTGTTCAGCTCATCCCTAACCAAAAACCTGCAATTTAAAGGATTTACATTTTTCCATTTCCACCTTGAAACCCCATGGCAAAACAATATCCCCACTGTACAGTATTTTTAAAAAAAGCAAATTGACTTTGGCGCACATCTCCCATGGCAGTGCCCAGCTTCCCATTCCTTTTTTGAGAATAACTTGCTTATTAGCCCTAAAATTGTGCAGAATTAAATAATTCAATTTGTCCAACATTTACTTCAAGCCGAACTGCAGCAAAGTTTGGCTTCACCAAATTTAAAAGAGCATTCACTGAACAGCTACAAACTGCACCTGGACAAGTTCACTCATCACTATTACAGCACCAAAGATTTGTCCTCTTTGGAAATGACAAGTCACCCATTTAACTGCTCTCTTGTACTAAAGCTTGCTGTGCATGGCTCAGATTTCCTGCTGAATTGGCCACATTTGAATCATTTGTGTCACTTCCACTGTCTCTGTTGTTGTTTTCCACCTTACTGACAGCTGACAGGGACAGGAGTGGCTGCAATAAGAGGGATGGAACACTGTCACTATGGGGTTGTGAGCAGCCTGATTAAGCTCTGCTCACCACCCAGAGGACACAGAAGAAAAGTATATGGATTGCTGTGCCTCCTGGGATAGGCAAAAGCAAACAGAGCCCGTTGGGGAGAAAATCACATGTGGAGAGACAGAGGTTGCAGGCACAGGCTGCGGAGTGTGCTGAAGACTGAGGCAAAAAGCAGAAAAGAATCTCTGGCTACTAGAGAGAAAGATCACTGAACATAGGGCACCAGGCAGAATACCTGCTTGTGTGGACTGAACTGCTGCAGGGAGACTAGTTTTCCAACCAGTTAACTGTTGTGTTGCTAAAGGATGGGGAAACAGTGAGTACTGAGATCTACATTGCCCCATTCTGCTGTGTGCTGCCTGGTGTAAGCACTGAGGAACTGCCATTGCTATCTAGGAGTGATGTGTTGGCCGCCAGGAAATCTGTGAGGAAAGGCTGCTCTGAACTGTGAGTATAGCAGGTGCGCTGTGTTCATCAGAGGTTGTATCACTGCACTGTGCCTTAATTGCGTAGCCTAGCCCAAATAAAGGTGCTACATTCAGACAAATCTAGTTATAGAAGGAATATGTACTTTAAAGGCACTTTATGAAAGAAATTTTATCTTAAAAGTATATATATTTTATTAATTGGTGCAAAACGTAGACAAAGATGAAACAAGACAAAAGACCAACAACTTCTTTTAAAATATGAGATATACTGATATATTAAAACATATACTGTATGTGACCCCTTTAACAGTATTCCACACCCACTCATATGGGTAAATACAAGCCTTTCCATACATATAGTTCATAGTTTTTACAGTTGTGTTCGTTTAGATAGTGGTTTCTTTAACACTCAGTCACGTCAAAGAAATTTGCTGTTTTTTACAACAGATTAGTATACTGTCTCTCTTGTTATAATTGTGTGCTGCTTTAAATGCTCCATTGAGTTATGTTTTCATTGCTGGTTGCTCCACTTATGCCTCGTTTCCACTGAGCGGATCGGTTCAGGTCGGTACAGTTTGGAAGGCCTAGAATGATACGGTCTATTCAGGTGAGTGTTTCCACTGCAAGTCGGTCCGCCAGGGGCCATACGTGGGTTTAGAAAAAATGCCTAGTATGGCGTCACACGTCCACCAATCAGTAGAATGTATCGTAGCTCCGCCCTAACCAAACCGTACCATTTTCTATGGCCCCACATCTGAAGCAGGACCCAGAATGGTGCAGTTCGGTTGTATGGGCCGCTTTCAAAAAAGCATACCGTACCGAACCGAACTGATCCGCTCAGTGGAAACAAAGCATTATTCTATCCCTGAAAGGTATTTGTCTGTTCATTAAAGCTACAAGTATGTCGGGGAGGTATGGTACTTTTTTCAGAGTCGTAGGCACTGGGGACAGCCACTCGAGGGATGAGTGATGAGTATAGAATACTAAATAAACTGAATAAAATACCATGCCATTATAACAAATTTATTGTTCAGCTTCCTTTCCAGCTGTACAACACCAAGCATTGGTCAAATACTGCCAGGTACTGTCTGATTTAGGTCTAAATAGGGGAGTCCCTCCACTCTGTCCCATAAGTTCATACCCTGTTGTGGAACAGGATACATTATTGTAGTACCCCAGTGGAAAATAAGCAGGTAGTCCACGTCTCCTGTGTGTAGGCAGGTAGAATTCCCTTTTTAAAGGTAGTTCCTCTTGATAGGTAAAAAAGTCACATGAGGTATCCTTTATATAGTGGGAGGAGTTTGGGTCAAAGGAGTCTGCCTGATGCCACAGGGAAAGTGAAGAGCTGAGGGGTCTTTGTGTGCTCTCTGCTTCAGAGGAGGGGTGGTGGAGAACTTTGCACATAGTTTATAAAAAATAAAAATAAAATAAATGCACATCTTTTTGCAGGTAAAAAAAATGTCCATTTATATTTTTTTTTTTACTATGAGCCTGCAAAGCATTGCACCCGTGATCAGCAGATTGCGGGGGCAATGTAGGCCTCCTGCAGACTGTCTATACAAGCTGTCTGCTCGTACAAGCCGGCAGTTACACACTTACAGGAAGGCTCAATGAACTACCAGAGTGCTCAACAACACCCTGGTAGTTTATTGAGAACTTCAAGTTGACAGCCGCAAAGGCTGTCGGTGCTTGTAGTCGTCCCATTCACAGAACTCTGGATGTGGCCATGACAGCGAGATCAGGGAGAAAATCCCCGACTCGTTGTTAAAGAGGAGTTCCACCCGAGGGCCAGTCAAAAAAAAAAAAAAAAATTAAAAGTCAGCAGCTACAAATACTGCAGCTGCTGACTTTTTATTGGACACTTACTTGTCCCAGGGTCCAGCGATGGGGGGGATCGAAGCCCCGCTCGTCTCCCCCTCCGTTCAGCGGCGCCGGCATTGCAACTGTGGGCACCGGGCTGTAGCTTCACAGCCTGGCACCCACTGCGCATGCGCGAGTGGCGCCGCGCGCCGTGATTGGCCGCTCAGTCACCTGGGACCTGTAATGGGTCCCAGATGATTGACAGGAGGGAGCAGAGCTGAGCCCTTCCTGTGCCGAGGGGGAAGTGATGTCGCCAGCCCAGGCACTGGAAGAGGCAGACTACGAGGGATCACCTAGCAACAGGCATTTAGAGGTAAGTAAAAAAAAAAAAATAACCAAATGTTTTTTGTATTTTTTTTTAGGATTTTTTATGTAGTTTTTTTTTTTTTTTGGGTGGAACCCCACTTCAATACAGGCAGTGGATTGTCGAGAGGCTGCAGCAGTAGGAACCTAAAAACGGGTGGAACGTCTAACGTGTTCCCAAAGGTGAACTTATCCTTTAAATCTGGTTGTGAGAACCAACTTGTTCTTTCACTGTTTAGAAAGATGCCATGATGTAGCAGACTTGTGTTCCGCATCACATCATTTTAAAAAGTTATTACCATCATGACTTGTCCACTATTCACTACTCCATAAGATTACTCTAATTAATCATACAGACAACAAAATTCTTTCAACTGGGTTGATACTTTAATTACTTATGTATCAGCCATGTTGACAACTGTAAATGAACAATCAAAAAAATAAACACATATAGCCAACATAACTTAAAGAGGAACTGCAGTCTGCTCACATAATTTGTAATAAAAACATCTTTGCCATTCTGAAGCTTCCCTCCAACCACTTTGCATATTCTTTTATATATACTGTGATTCTGTACTTGCCAAATATGCTGCAGAAATCTCCCTCCACTGAGTCTGGCTGCATCCATTTTAACTGTGGGCAGCTGAAGCTGCTGCCTGTTCACTTCCTGGATTTACACAGACACACAGAGGCACACCTCCAGCTCTGCAGCTCTCATTGGCCCTCTTATGACTCACCCCCCCTCTCTTCCTGGCAAACTCTCACATAAGTGAGAGAGAGAGAGCTGTGCATGATGTCATAAGCCTAGGCTTTTTACCAGACAAGAAATAGGGAGTGGGCTGTATAATTTATTTACTGGCAGAAAAAAAAATGTTTTACTATCCAACGTTAAAACAACAAGGGCAGAAGATTTTATAGATGGAAAATTGAAAAAATGACTGAAGGTCTGCTTTAAAAACATGTGTAAAACAGTACTGTCCCAAAATGCAAACCATATAACATAAATAAGTGACCATGAAGCAGCAACTTTTCTGTGAGACACGCACAGCACAAATCGTATAGTCCGAATAAAGTTGCGCTATGATACTGAAAGGAAAAACAAAACAAACCAAAAACAAAAAAGAGTCCAAAGGGTTATAAAACTAAATCCAATCACTCACAAGGTGCACTATCCATCACCAGAGTGGTGTATGATGACAAGTGATAAAGGCTTCACCTCATAGGTGAAGCCTATTGACCTCCTGTTATGGAAGGTCTCTCTCCCTTGGGGCTTTAAACCCAGCCAAGGCCTCTGTCCAGTCAAGGGGATTAAACTGAAGAGAACGATACTTGCCACTCATGAAGAAACTCGATCACATAAAAATCCCAAAACAGATAAAGCTTCCATAGTATAAAATCCTTTAGGCTTTTATTAGTAAAACAAGGATTGCACTTACAAGATGTAGCATAAAAACATACATGAATACAAGCCATCCTTCCGGGACATGCAGAAACGCGGTGACGTCAGCATATATAGCCAACACCAGATCCCTTTAGCAATGCTGAGTGGCGTATCTCAACTTTCCTTAGGAGACAATTCAGCCCCTAACCGTCCAGGTTAGGCTCTGGGGCTTACTAAGGGTTTCCTGCTCCCCATTCTACCGACTCCATCAGCCACCTGCCACCTCAGCCCGCAAAAAGGGATAACCACCAGATATGACAATAAAATTGGCTCGCAACAAACATAAGTTATGTAAACCTATAGTAAATATTGCAGGCAGGATTAAACTACAACAGCATCCAAAATAACACAACAGTCACAACACAAAGCCCAAGTCGATTTTTTTTTTTTGGTCATTATTTATTTTATTTCTTTTTCTTTTTTTTTTTTTTTAAGAAATCATAACAACAAAGTACAGCAACAAAGAGCAGGAGGGTGGAGACTTGTTCCCTCATGGGAATTGTACAGAATGAGGGACCAGTAAGTCACGTGACTTGACGTGATGCAGAAGTCTCCTCCTTTTTACTTTTCCCCACCAAAAACCTGCCACCAAATTTGTACCACCTCACCAACCCACCCCTTTGCCAATCCTTAACCCTTTTGACGTCAATGTACTATCCCAACCGAACCGTCTCCAGTCATGATGCCTCTCCCGCACCTCTATCCAGTACTGTCCTGCTCTCTGCTCTGCTATACACCAATGTAAGGTGGGAGCGTGGTACCTACTCACTGGTGTGAAGGAGACAGAGGACACTACAGTGGGGGGGAGGAGTGTGTGTAAGGGACAAAGGACATTGCATTGTGGGCAGAAGACACGACGGGGGGGCAGAGGACACGACGGGGGGGGGGCAGAGGACACTGCATTAGGGTGGCACAGAGGAAACTACAGTGGAGGGAGGGTGTGAGGGGGAAAGAGGACACTGCATGAGGAGGCACAGTTGGCACTACAGTACAGTATACTAACCCAACACTTGGATCGTATGGTACCTATTTCCTCTTTACAATTTGTGATATCATTTACATACACCCCATATACATGTTACACTTTCGATCAGAAAGAGCTGTGGAGGGATAGTGATGTTTCAACATGTTTCGCAGTATTGCTTCATCAGGAGAGGGGGGTTTCTAGTAAAAACAGAATATTACATCAGAAAAGCAGAAAATAAAGTAATATAAACAAAAGCACGTTTGAACATACATTATATAAATCCACATTTGGACATTGCCCAATGAGGAATGGCATCCCGCAAACATAGCCCCATAAGCACAAAAGGCAGTATAAACTGTCACTACTGTTGCTTAGGAAATAAATAAAAAGCCTTTTTACATACACTCATCAGCCACTTTGTAAGGTACACCTGTTCAATTGCTTGGTAACACAAATTGCTGATTAGCCAAGCACATGGCAGCAACTCAATGCATTTAGGCATCTAGACAAAGTGAAGACAACTTGCTGAAGTTCAAACCGAGCATCAGAATGGGGAAGTAAGGGGATTTAAGTGACTTTGAATGTGGCATGGCTGTTGGTGCCAGACGGGCTGGTCTGAGTATTTCAAAAATGTATGATTTACTGGGATTTTCATACACAACCATCTCTTGGGTTTACAGAGAATGGTCAGAAAAAGAGAAAATATCCAGTGAGCGGCAGTTGTGTGGAGGAAAAAGCCTTGTTGATGTCAGAGGTCACAGGAGAATGGGCAGACTGGTTCAAGATGATAGAAAGGTAACTCAAATAACCACTTGTTACAACCAACACATGCAGAATACCATCTCTCAATGCACAACACATCCAACCTTGAAGTAGATGGACTACAGCAGCTGAAGACCACACTGGGTGCCACTCATGTCAGCTAAGAAAAGGAAAATGAGGCTACAAATTGCACAGGCTCACCAAAACAACAGAAGATTGGAAAAACGTTGGCTGTCTGAAGAGTCAATTTCAGCTGCAACATTCAGATGGTAGGGATTTGACGTAAACAACATGAAAGCATGGATCCATCCTGCCCTGTATAAATGTTCAGGCTGGTGGTGGTGGTGTAATGATGCGGAGGATATTGGTGCGGAGGATATTTTCTTGGTACACTTTGGGCCCCTTAGTACCAACTGAGCATTATTTAACCACTTTAGCCCTGGAAGGATTTACCCCCTTCCTGACCAGAGCACTTTTTACAATTTGGCACTGCGTCGTTTTAACTGCTAATTGCGCGGTCATGCAATGCTGTACCCAAATGAAATTTGCGTCCTTTTCTTCCCACAAATAGAGCTTTCTTTTGATGGTATTTGATCACCTCTGCGGTTTTTATTTTCTGCGCTATAAACGGAAAAAGACCGAAAATTTTGAAAAAAAATGACATTTTCTACTTTTTGTTATTAAAAAAATCCAATAAACTCAATTTTAGTCATACATTTAGGCCAAAATGTATTCGGCCACATGTCTTTGGTAAAAAAAAATGTCAATAAGCGTATATTTATTGGTTTGCGCAAAAGTTATAGCGTCTACAAACTACATTTTCTGGAATTTACACAGCTTTTAGGTTATGACTGCCTTTGTCATTTCTTGAGGTGCTAAAATGGCAGGGCAGTACAAAACCCCCCCAAATGACCCCATTTTGGAAAGTAGATACCCCAAGGAAATTGCTAAGAGGCATGTTGAGCCCATTGAATATTCATTTTTTTGTCCCAAGTGATTGAATAATGACAAAAAAAAATTACAAAAAGTTGTCACTAAATGATATATTGCTCACACAGGCCATGGGCATATGTGGAATTGCACCCCAAAATACATTCGGCTGCTTCTCCTAAGTACGGGGATACCACATGTGTGGGACTTTTTGGGAGCCTAGCCGCGTACGGGGCCCC
Organism: Aquarana catesbeiana; assembly: GCF_042186555.1. Classification (NCBI taxonomy): domain Eukaryota; kingdom Metazoa; phylum Chordata; class Amphibia; order Anura; family Ranidae; genus Aquarana; species Aquarana catesbeiana. The sequence continues at coordinate 201,776,239 of NC_133333.1, read as the reverse complement.
GAAAACCAAGCACCGCCTTCAGGATTTCTAAGGGCGTAAATTTTTTTATTTCACTCCTCACTACCTATCACAGTTTTGAAGGCCATAAAATGCCCAGATGGCACAAACCCCCCCAAATGACCCCATTTTGGAAAGTAGACACCCCAAGCTATTTGCTGAGAGGCATGGTGAGTCCATGGAATATTTTATATTTTGACACAAGTTGCGGGAAAGTGACACTTTTTTTTTTTTTGCACAAAGTTGTCACTAAATGATATATTGCTCACACAGGCCATGGGCATATGTGGAATTGCACCCCAAAATACATTTAGCTGTGTGGGACTTTTTGGGAGCCTAACCGCATACGGGGCCCCGAAAACCAATCACCGCCTTCAGGATTTCTAAGGGTGTAAATTTGCTGAGAGGCATGGTGAGTATTTTGCAGCTCTCATTTGTTTTTGAAAATGAAGACAGACAAGAAAAAAAAATGTTTTTTTCTTTTTTCAATTTTCAAAACTTTGTGACAAAAAGTGAGGTCTGCAAAATACTCACTATACCTCTCAGCAAATAGCTTGGGGTGTCTACTTTCCAAAATAGGGTCATTTGGGGGGGTTTTGTGCCACCTGGGCATTCCATGGCCTCCGAGACTGTGATAGGCAATGAAGAGTGAAATCAAAAATGTACGCCCTTAGAAAGCCTGAAGGCGGTGCTTGTTTTTCAGGGTCCCGTACGAGGCTAGGCTCCCAAAAAGTCTCACACATGTGGTATCCCCATACTCAGGAGAAGCAACAGAATGTATTTTGGGGTGTAATTTCACATATTCCCATGGCATGTTTGAGCAATATATCATTTAGTGACAACTTTGTGCAAAAAAAAAAAAAAATTGTCTTTTTCCCGTAACTTGTGTCACAATATAAAATATTCCATGGACTCGACATGCCTCTCAGCAAATAGCTTGGGGTGTCTACTTTCCAAAATGGGTCATTTGGGGGGGTTTTGAACTGTCCTGGCATTTTATGCACAACATTTAGAAGCTTATGTCACACATCACCCACTCTTCTAACCACTTGAAGACAAAGCCCTTTCTGACACTTTTTGTTTACGTGAGAAAATTATTTTTTTTTGCAAGAAAATTACTTTGAACCCCCCAAACATTATATATTTTTTAAAGCAAATGCCCTACAGATTAAAATGGTGGGTGTTTCATTTTTTTTTTCACACAGTATTTGTGCAGCGATTTTTCAAACGCATTTTTGGGGGAAAAAACACACTTTTTTAAATTTTAATGCACTAAAACACACTATATTGCCCAAATGTTTGATGAAATAAAAAAGATGATCTTAGGCCGAGTACATGGATACCAAACATGACATGCTTTAAAATTGCGCACAGTGGCAACAAAATAAATACATTTTAAAAGCCTTTAAAAGACTTTACAGGTTACCACTTTAGATTTACAGAGGAGGTATACTGCTAAAATTACTGCCCTTGATCTGACCTTCGCGGTGATACCTCACATGCATGGTGCAATTGCTGTTTACATTTGACGCCAGACCGACGCTTGCGTTCGCCTTAGCGCAGGAGCAGGGGGGGACAGGGGTGCTTTTTTTTTTTTTTTTCCCTTTATTATTTTTTTGCTTTTTTATCTTATTTTTAAACTGTTCCTTTCATTTTTATTTTTTTATCATTTTTATTGTTATCCCAGGGAATGTAAATATCCCCTATGATAGCAATAGGTAGTGAATTGGGGTCTATTAGACCCTAGATCTCTCCTCTGCCCTCAAAGCATCTCACCACACCAAGATCGGTGTGATAAAATGTTTTCCCAATTTCCCAATGGTGCTGTTTACATTCGGCGAAATCTAAGTCATGAAATGCTCGTAGCTTCCGGTTTCTTAGGCCATAGAGATGTTTGGAGCCACTCTGGTCTCTGATCAGCTCTATGGTCAGCTGGCTGAATCACCGGCTGCATTCTCAGGTTCCCTGTTGAGACAGGAGAGCCAGAGAAAAACACAGAAGACGGTGGGGGGTGGGGGGGGCATTCTCTCCCACTGCTTGTAAAAGTAGTCTAGAGGCTAATTAGCCGCTAGGATTGCTTTTACATGAAAGCCGACCACTGGCTGAAAAGAATGATACCAAGATGATACCTAAACCTGCAGGCATCATTCTGGTATAACCACTCAAAGTCGTGAATGGCGTACCTGAAGACAAAAAAATGGTTAGCAATAAAACACAGTAAACGGTAAAGTATAAAAAATTGCATACCTGAAAAGCTAACATGATAAAACATAATAACAATAAAACATTGCAGAATAGAATACAGTAAAAAAGAGCAGAACAATAGAGAGAGAATAGAGAGAGAGAGAACAATGAAACGACTATTTTTTTTTATCTTATATATTTTTTTGTGGTTTTTTTTGTTTTTACACTTTTTTTTGTAACTGTAACTTTTATAACTGTAACCGGTTCCAGGTTCGGGTCTCTCAAAATGCGATGGCATCTTGGGAGACCCTGTGAAAGTGTGCCTAGTCTGTGTAATGCTGTACCCTACACTAATACGCAACTAGTGCATGGTAGCGTTCAAAACATTCACCAATGCAAAGACCAGGATTGTCAGGACAGGAGGGACAATAATAGCGGGTGTCATGCCTATATCTGCGCTTGCTGCAGACACAACATCTTTTTTGGGGGGGTTCGTTGGGTAGGGGTACTCGGGAGGACATAAAAATGCCTCTCATGCAGCCGACTGCATTTGGTTGGGGATGTGAATGGGGGAAGTACGGGTGCTGCAGAAGTGGTGGGTTCCCAATTAGTATTGGCGAATGCAGCAGGAAGGGCACTATGGGCATGACGGGCCTGTGTTTGTCTTCTTCTTGGTGGCAACGGGACACTACTTGTGCTTGCCACCTCACCAGCTTGAACTGCACTTATGGGACTCGCCACGTCACCAAGTGTTACTGCAGTGCTGGTTTGACTACGACCGGGGTGTACTAGGCCGTTGATGCTTGCCAGTTCACCAAAACACTACCAAAAAAACTGTTAGCGATCGCAGGGATCAGGCCTGACTCTGCGAGGGGCAAAAGCAGGTGCTAGCAGGTATCTGGGCTGATTCCGCTAACACTGCGTTTTTGGGAACCCTAAACTGCTGGGGACGCTAGTATAGATCTGATCGGATCAGATATTGATCCGTTCAGATACTATACTACTAAGGGAGGTGTACGGTGCGTGCGTGGGTGTTAGCGGTACTGGCGCTAACCTGACGCTGCCTGGGGCTGGTGCTTGCCAGTTCACCAAAACGCTAACAAAAAAACTGTTAGCGATCACAGGGATTAGGCCTGACTCTGCCAACGCTGCAGTTATGCGTTTAGTGTTTTGTAAGTGTCAGTGATTGATTGATACTGCACTTGGGTGGGCTGGGCCGGGCGGAGGGGCAAAACGCAGGTGCTAGCAGGTATCTGGGCTGATCCAGCTAACACTGCGTTTTTGGGAACCCTAAACTGCTGGGGACGATAGTATAGATCTGATCGGATCAGATATTGATCCGTTCAGATACTTTACCACTAAGGGAGGTGTACGGTGCGTGCGTGGGTGTTAGCGGTACTGGCGCTAATCTGACGCTGCCTGGGGCTGGTGCTTGCCAGTTCACCAAAATGCTACCAAAAAAACTGTTAGCGATCGCAGGGATCAGGCCTGACTCTGCGAACGCTGCAGTTATGTGTTTAGTGTTTTGTAAGTGACAGTGATCGATCGATACTGCACTTGGGTGGGCTGGACTGGGCCGGGGGGAGGGGCAAAATGCAGGTGCTAGCAGGTATCTGGGCTGATCCTGCTAACACTGCATTTTTGTGAACCCTAAACTGCTGGGGACGCTAGTATAGATCTGATCAGATCAGATATTGATCCGTTCAGATACTATACCACTAAGGGAGGCGTATGCTACGTGCGTGGGTGTTAGCGGTACTGGCGCTAATCTGACGCTGCCTGGAGCGACATATATCACCGCCGGGCGATCAAGGGGCTAAACCTTTATTCGGTAATAAACGGCGGGTGCCCTGACACTATAAAAAATAAACGAACTAACCAGTGTCACCCGTAACAGTTATACGGTGATCAGTGGTGAAAGGGTAATCTAGGGGGCAATCAAGGGGTTAAAACATTTATTAGATAGTATATGGGGGTCCCTGACGCTATAAAACGCTGACGGCGAACCTAAATATTTACCTCCCTAACTAGCGTCACCAGCGACACTAATACAGCGATCAGAAAAATGAACGCTTAGCGAAACTGGCGACGGGGGGTGATCAAGGGGTTAAAACTTTATTAGGGGGGGTTAGGGGGGTACCCTAGATCTAAAGGGGGCTAACACTAACTGCCCTACCACACTGTCACAAACTGACACCATGCAGTAATCAGAAAAAAAAAAAACTGCTTGGTGTCAGTGTGACGGGGGGGGGGGGGGGTGATTGGGGGGCGATCGGGGGGTGATGGGGGGTGTAAAGTGTGCCTGGCATGTTCTACTGAGTGTGTAGTGTTGTGCACTCACATTCCAGTGTTCTCTCCTCGGCGCCGGAACGGAAAATACCGAGCCGAGGAGAGATGACATCATTTCCTTTGCTGCTGTTTAGCATACAGCAGCAGAGGAATGATTCTCATTGGCTGGCAGCGATCGCGAGGGGGGGGCCACGAATGGATGGTCTCCCCCTCACCTCTCATTGCTCCCAGACCAAAGCCGACCGCCTCGGGCACCGGGGGGGTCCGATTTGACCCCCCACCCACGGGAAGGCAATCACGTACCAGGTACGTGATTTTGCCTGCCCGTGCCATTCTGCCGCAGTATATCTGCATTAGGCGGTCGGCAAGTGGTTAAACACCACGGCCTACCTGAGTATTGTTGCTGACCAAGTCTATACCTTTATAACTACAATGTACACATCTTCTGTTGGCTACTTCCTGCAGGATAATGCACCATGTCACAAAGCTCAAATCATCTCATCACTGGTTTCTTGAACGTGACAATGAGTTCACTGTACTCCAATGGCCTCCACAGTCATCAGATCTCATCCAATAGAGCACCTTTGGGATGTGGTGGAATGGGATATTTGCATCATATATGTGCAGCCGACAAATCTGCAGCAACTGCGTGATGCTATCATGTCACTATGGACCAAAATCTCTGAGGAAGGTTACCAACACCTTGGTGAATCTACGCCATGAAGAATTAGAGCAGTTCTGAAGGCAAAAGGGGATCCAACCCGGTACTAGCAAGGTGTACCTAATAAAGTGGAGCTTGAATGTTTATCCATTCTTATGGCCAGAATAAATTAATATTATGCTCAATGGAATCAATAAATGCCCAAATGCTTGATACGCCTAAACGCTTGTGGTAAACACAGCTTTGGGCATATTTTTTTATGCTGTTTTTTTTCTTTTGCCAGGAGAAAAGGCATCCAGGGGAGGAAACATTTTTTCCTGTGAGGCCTTAGAAAGATGTGGCAATATTCTGGAATAATGAATTCCTCGCGAAAAAAAAGAGAAAAAAAAAAGACAAATGAGAGATAATATGTAAAATACCATAGACAGATAATAGATAATGCTTCCCTGTCACTAGGATATGCCATACTCACTCTGGGAGGTCAAACAATGACACACTAATAGGTAAGATCACATTTATAAACTTGTAACATAACCTTTTAAATATGTGAACATTACTTAAAAAGATGCTTAGAAAGCTAAGCAATATATTACTCGTAACACAGGAAATTAAAGCGGTTATAAAGGTTTTCTTTTTTTTTCAAACCAAAAACATCTCTACGCTTACCTGCTCTCTGAATTGCACAGAGCAGCCCCGAACCTCCTCTTCTCGGGTCCCCCACTGGAGGTGCTGGCTCCTCCTCTCTGTCCAGTGCCTCACAGAAAGCCGCTTCCCATTGGGGCACTCATGCTTGCTCACTCCTGAGCCCCGCTGCTGCATCCATTGACAGGGCTCAGCTCTGCCCCCCACTCCCTCGTCACTGGCTTCGATTGACAGCACTGGGAGCCACCGGCTCCTGGTGCCCCAACAATGCCAGTGAGGCATGGAAGTGAGGGGGGAGAAGAGCTGCAGATGTATACAGTACTAGATCGAATGAGGGCTCAGGTAAGATTAAACGGTCTTGAGGCAGAAACAGATACTAACTATAGTGTTTGTTGTATTGAACATTTGTAGTAACAAAAATGTTTCAAACATTAATACTGTACATTCATATTAATGTATTAACCATTAATGTATTAAGGACCAGCCTCGTTTTGAGATTTGGTGTTTACAAGTTTAAAACAGTTTACTTAGAACCCCCAAACATTATATGTTTTTTTCTAACACCCCAGAGAATACAATGGCGGTCGTGTAATACTTTCTGTCACACCGTATTTGCGCAGCGGTCTTACAAGCTCACTTTTTTTGGAAAAAATACACTTTTTTGAATTAACAAATAAAACAACAGTAAAGTTAGCCCACTTTTTTTTTATATTGTGAAAGATGATGTTATGATGAGTAAATTGATACCCAACATGTCACGCTTCAAAATTGCGCCCGCTCGTGGCATGGCGACAAATTTTACCCTTAAAATCTCCATAGCGATGTTTAAAAAATTCTACAGGTTGCATGTTTTGAGTTACAGAGGAGGTCTAGGGCTAGAATTATTGCTTTCGCTCTATCTATCACGGCGATACCTCACATGTGTGGTTTGAACACTGTTTAAATATGCGGGCGCTACTCACGTATGCATTTGCTTCTGCACGCGAGCTCGGCGGGACGGGGCACGCTAACATTTTTTTTTATTTGTTTTATTTATTTATTTGTAAACATCCCTTGTAATAGAAAAAAAGCATGACAGGACATCTTAAATATGAGATCTGGGGTCAAAAATGCAATACTAAAATGCAATTAAAAAAAAAAAATGTAATTTGAAAAAATAATTAAAAAAAAATGGGCGGAAGTGACGTTTTGATGTCGCTTTTGTCCTGCAATGGTATGGAGCAGGGTGGGGGCCATATTCCCTCGCTCAGCTCCATACCCTACAGGCAGAAGGATCCGATCCCCTCCGCCGCTGCCGGCGGCTCTGATAACTGGCGGAGGGCACCAGAGCATGGCAGGAGGGAGGACCTCTCCCGCCACCAATAAAAGTGATCTTGCGCTGAATCTGCCACTGAGACCACTTTTATCTGAAAGCAGACCGCCCGCTGAAGAAGGAAATAATGGGGTTATGCCAGCTAGCTGCTGTCATAACAACAATATTCCACTTCAAACAGCTGACGTGTAACGACGGCGGTCGGTCGGCAAGTGGTTAAACAATTAAAGAGAAGTATGGGGGTTTTTTTTGCTTTGTTTTTTGGAGAATCATAGTTACTTACAGTGCCTTGAAAAAGTATTCATACCCCTTAAAATTCTCCACATTTTGTCACGTTACAACTAAAAACATAAATGTTTTTTATTGGGATTTTATGTGATAGACCAACACGAAGTGGCACATAATTGTGAAGTGGAAGGAAAATTATAAATGTTTTCAAAATTTGTTACAAATAAATATGACTTACACTTTGCTACAAATGTAAAGTAGTGAGTGTACAGCATGTATAACATGTGTAAATTTGCTGTCCCCTCAAAATAACTCAACACACAATAGCCATTAATGTCTAAGCCGCTGACAACAAAAGTGAGTACACCCCTAAGTGAAAATGTCCAAATTGGGCCCAAAGTGTCAAAATTTTGTGTGGCCACCATTATTTTCCAGCACTGCCTTAACCCTCTTGGGCATGGAGTTCACCAGAGCTTCACTGGTTGCCACTGAAGTCCTCTTCCACTCCCCCATGATGACATCACAGAGCTGGTGGACCTTCCGCTCCTCCACCTTCCATTTGAGGATGCCCCACAGATGCTCAATAGGGTTTAGGTCTGGAGACATGCTTGGCCAGTCCATCACCTTTACCCTCAGCTTCATTAGCAAGGCAGTGGTTGTCTTGGAGATGTGTTTTAGGGTGTTGGAATACTGCACTGCACCCAGTCTCCAAAGGGAGGGGATCATGCTCTGCTTCAGAATGTCACAGTACATGTTGGCATTCATGGTTTCCTCAATGAACTGTAGCTCCCCAGTGCTGGCAGCACTCATGCAGCCCCAGACCATGACACTCCCACCACCATGCTTGACTGTAGGCAAGACACACTTGTCTTTGTGCTCCTCACATTGGTTCTCGCCACACACGCTTGACACCATCTGAACCAAATAAGTTTATCTTGGTCTCATCAGACCACAGGACATGGTTCCAGTAATCCATGTCCTTAGTCTGCTTGTCTTCAGCAAACAGTTTGCGGGATTTCTTGTGCATCATCTTTAGAAGAGGCTTCCTTCTGGGACAACAGCCATGCAGACTAATGTTATGCAGTGTGCGGAGTATGGTTTGAGCAATGACAGGCTGACCCCCCACCCCTTCAACCTCTACAGCAATACTGGCAACACTCATACATCCATTTCCCAAAGACAACCTCTGGATATGACGCTGAGCACGTGTACTCAACTTATTTGGTCAACCATGGCGAGGCATGTTCTGAGTGGAACCTGTTCTGTTAAACCGCTGTAGGTCTTGGCCACCATGCTGCAGCTCAGTTTCAGGGTCTTGGCAATCTTCTTATAGCCTAGGCCATCTTTCTCTAGAGCAACAATTCTTTTTTTCAGATCCTCCTTCTTTGCCATGAGGTGCCATGTTGAACTTCCAGTGACCAGTATGAGAGAGTGAGAGCGATAATACCAAACTTAACACACCTGCTCCCCATTCACACCTGAGACCTTGTAACACTAACGAGTCACATGACACCGGGGAGGGAAAATGGCTAATTGGGCCCAATTTGGACATTTTATCTTAGGGGATACTCACTTTTGTTGCCAGCGGTTTAAACATTAATGGCTGTGTTGAGTTATTTTGAGGGGACAGCAAATTTACACTGTTATACAAGCTGTACACTCACTACTTTACATTGTAGCAAAGTGTCATTTCTTCAGTGTTGTCACATGAAAAGATATAATAAAATATTTACATAAATGTGAGGTATGTACTCTCTTTTGTGAGATACTGTAATTAGTAAATAGAGTCCACCTGTGTGTAATTTAATCTCAGTATAAATACTGAATAAAGTTCTGTGAAGCTCTCAGAGATTTGTTAGAGAACCTTAATGAACAAACAGCATTATGAAGACCAAGGAACACCAAGACCAAGGAATGACACGGCGGTGTCATTCCAGAGCAAGAATGTTTGTGAGCTACATCTCCTTTTTTCACCTAAACTGACAGGCCAAGCAAGGAGAGCATTAATCAGAGTAGCAGCCAAGAGGCCCCTGGTAACTCTGGAGGAGCTGCAAAGATCCACAGCTCAGGTGGGAGAATCTGTCCACAGGACAACTATTAGTTGTGCACTCCACAAATCTGGCCTTCATGGAAGAGTGGCAAGAAGAAAGCCATTGTTGAAAGAAAGCCATAAGAAGTTCTGCTTGCAGTTTGCAAGAAGCCATGTGGATGACACAGCAAACATGTGGAAGAATGTGCTCTGGTCAGATGAGACTAAAATGTAACTTTTTGGCCTAAAAGCAGAACGCTATGTGTGGGGGAAAACTAACACTGCACATCACCCTGAACACACCATCCCCACCGTAAAACATGGTGGTGGCAGCATGTTCTGGGTATGCTTTTCTTCAGCAGGGACAGGGAAGCTGGTCAGAGTTGATGGGAGCAAACTTAGAAGAAAGCCTGTTAGAGTCTGCAAAAGACTGGAGTGGAGGTTCACCTTCCAGCAGGACAACAACCCTAAACAGAATTAAGCCAGAACTACAATGGAATAGTTTAGATCAAAGGATATTCATGTGTTAGAATGGACCAGTCAAAGTCCAGGCCTAAATCCTATTGAGAATCTGTGGCATGGCTTTAAAATTGCGGTTCACAGACGCCCTCCATTCAATCTGACAGAGCTTTAGCTATTTTGCACAGAAGAATGGACAAAAAAGTCACTCTTTAGATGTGCAAAGCTGATAGAGTCATACCCAAAAAGACTTGCAGCTGTAATTGCAGCGAAAGGTGGTTCTACGAAGTATTGACTATTTATTTGTAAAAAATGTTGAAACCCATTTATCATTTTCCTTCCACTTCACAATTATGTGCAACTTTGTGTTGGTCTATCACATAAAATCCCAAAAGAATACATTTACATTTTTGGTTGTAGCATGACAAAATGTGGAAAATCTCAAGGGGTATGAATACTTTTTCAAGGCACTGTAGGTGCCGATGCTGCATCTGTCCCCCCGCCGGCACTAAGACTGAGAACTGAGCAATCTAACACTGCTGTTCTCAGGGCTCCCTGAGAGAGCTTGTCAGTCACCTGCTCTCTGCACAATGGTTCCTGGAAATACATGCAAAAAAGCAAATATTTAAAGGGGTTTCTCCGTTTTATTACAGCATCTTCCAGTCACTAGCAGGAGGCATTGTTATTTTTCTGGTGGAAGTATTACAACTGCTTTAAAGGGGAAAAAAATGACGTACAGGTTGAGGATATTATGTTTTTTTTTAAAGAAAATTGACTAAGAATGAAACAAAAAGTAAAAAGATTGCTATTGATATTTAATGAAATTCTAAGAGAGCAAACTCCAAGAAATATAATCATAATACTGAAAAAAACCCTCAAAGTCAAAGTAGGAAATATACAAGCTAAGCTGAAATCATCCATTTTTCTCATCTGTCTTCACAAAGGAGTCTCTGATGACAGATAAATAGACAGATAATATGACCCCATTCACGTGGAAGAGATGAAGTTTATACCTATACAAAATTAAGATAGATAAAGAAAGTGGCCCAGATGGCGTCCATTGCTGCTTGCTACAGGAAATAAGCTAAGTAACAAAAAAAAAAAAAACCACAAACACATTTATTCAATAAGGGGTGGTTTTTTACCTCTTAGTGCTAATTGTTAACTTCAGAACAAACTATAATTCACTTTGCAAAGACCAGTATAAAAATTATGATTGGTTGAAATGAGTTAATGCACTTGCATAAAACTTAGTATTAGCTGTTTTACCGGAAAAGGGATTTCTATAAATGTTCATCCCGCTCTGCCACACATCAAAGACGTACATAAGAGTAAAGGGGACACGGTCATTCCATGCTGCAGTTTAACTTTTACTTACAGTTCCCCTCCTCAGCAGTGTTCCTGATCACTGCCACACCAGGGCCAGTATCACGTACCTGGTGCTGGAGGACAATGGAGAGAGAACTTTCCTTGCGGCTAAGTTCCAGACCTCCCTGAGGGTGAAACAGGAGAGGTCAGGCCCAGAGTAGCACGAGTCGCCTGCTGGACTGTGTGCGGGAAGTTCCAGAGTACAGCTGATGTGCTGAAGTGGAGTCAGCAGACAGGTGGCGCCCATGAGATGGTGCAGGTCAAGGGTAATGCAGAGACGGGAGAATGGTCGGTGGACAGCCAAGGTCAGGAGCCAGGTGAGTATCAGAGCAGACGTGGTCAGGTGGGTAGCTGAGGTCAAACATAGGAGGCGGGCAGGAGACAGGTCAAAGACAAGCCGGATCGGTAACAGGAGATCACAAGAACAAGAGAATCACATGAAAAACGCACTGGAGGAGCCGAAGATCAACCAGCAGTTATGGCCACTGACAAGTTTCCTTATAAAGGCAGTTTGGTGCCAAACTACATCGGGGAAATGTACGGTTGTGCGCCAGTGCGACTGCGTGGTCCGGCGCACGCCTATTTGCGCATGTGTGTACCAATGCGCATTCTTGTGCGCATCTGCACATTTGTTATGTGCCAGTGCGAATTCCTGCAGCCATGCAAAGTACTAGCAGAAATGTCAGGTCTTTGAGTACTTCCATTACGGATAAGGCCCTGACAGCCAGTGTTGTTAGACCAGTGTATGCTGGCAACAGTGTTCCTGATTGCTGCCACACAAGTCCTAATGTCACTAGACCAGTGTAAAGTGTGTAGGTTTTTATTTTATTTTTATTCTTTTATTTTGGTATAACTACACGTCCCCATGCTCTAGCTTCCTGTGTCTTCTGTTTGACAATAGCTTGCTTTTAGTATGGTTCAGGTTCCCAGATAGCAAGGATAACTTGCCACACATTTGTAGCAGTGTTGAATTGAAAGTCTGTTAACTTGCTGCACATTTTCCCTGGCAAGTTGTACAATTGCAGAGCACTTGGAGCACAAGTTCTAGTTGACACTTTGTAGAATTTGTAGCAAATTTGCGTTGCAAGTCTCTAGCAAGGTGAGTCTACAACAAGAGCTCAGCAAGTCTACAGCATGAAAATTCAGCCACAGTGACCCCTGTGGTGGGATGACTATTGCACAACATAACTGAACCAAAACTTGCACCAGACTTGCAGAATGTTTGCAAAGAAAGTTGATCTGGAGTCCTGCAATGCGGACTTGCTGCAATTGTGCAACAAACTTGTGAAACCTGGCAAGTGATTTTCAAACTTGCAGCACAATTGCTTGCTATCTGGGTTCAGGTTTGCTGCAACTATGGGTTTGAGGGGACTCCTGTGCATTTGAAATTTGCGGTCCTGGCAAATTCAAGTGCAGATTCACCCAAGAGAGTTTTTTAAAACTAGAATGCCCTAAAACTGAGGCCAGAAGGCTTAGAAGAGGCAATAAGGGGGCTTTTGTTTAGACCAGAATAAAAGATTATAGCGCACACATGCAGAAATGTCATTTAAATCCTACAAGGCTATTTAAATCACCTGAACATAATACGCAAATAAGCAAATATGGGGATTTGGTCGCATCATATGGCCATACAGTGCTTAACCACTTCCCGCCCAATGACATCATATGACGTTGTCAACTTTGAGTGGAGATATCTGATATAATGCAGCTACAGGCATCATTCAGATATCTTCTTTTACAGCCGGAGATTCCCTGCACTGTAAGAACAATCATAGCGGCTGTTCGGCCGCTTGATCATTCTTACAGGCAGTGGGAGGGGACAACCACCCCTCTTGCCGCCCTCCGGTGCTCGCCCATACAATCGATGAGAGGGAGAAGGAATCAGTCCATCCCAGAAGTTGACCATAGACAACCTAGCGGGCCAGATGGCTCCGGGACATCTCTATGATGTCTACGATGTTATGATGTCACGCCTGGCCTATGCATTTGAAAAAATGCAGCTGCCTCGACTGGAAAGCTAAGATCTTTTTTTTTTTTTTTTCAGGCTTACCAGCCTAGAGGCGAGATGTGGGAACTTATAGACCCCAGATCTCACTGTAAAGAGGACTTGTCATGCACTATTACTATTACAAGGGATATTTACATTCCTTGTAATAGGAATAAAAGTGATCAAAAAAAAAAGTAAAAAGAAAGTGTCAAAATAGAAAAATAAAAGTACAAGAAGTAATAAAAAAAAAAAAAAAAATTAAAGCGCCCCCATTCCTGTGTGCTCGTGCGCAGAAGTGAACACATACGTAGGTTGCGCCCACATATGTATACAATGTTCAAACCACACATGTGAGGTATCGATGTGAACGTTAGAGTGAGAGCAATAATTCTAGTGCTAGACCTTCTCTGTAACTGTAAACATATAACCTGTAAAAAAATTTAAAGCGTCCCCTATGGGGATTTTTAAGTACCGAAGTTTGGCGCCATTCCACAAGTGTTCGCAATTTCAAAGCGTGACATGTTAGGTATCTATTTACTCTGCATAACATCATCCTTCACATTATGCAAAAAAATTGGCAAACTTTACTGTTTTTTTTTTTTAATGCATGAAACTGTTTTTTTTTTGTTGTTTTTAAAGGCGTTGTGCAAGATAAAAAGTTGCAACAACCACCAATTTATTCCCTAGGATCTCTGATAAAAAACATATATAATGTTTGGGGGTTCTGAGTAATTTTCTAGCAAATAAATGATGATTTTTACATGTAGGAGCGAAGTGTCAGATTTGGCCTGGGTAGCAAGCAGTTAAGCCCATTACTGTGTCAAAGTACCCCATTTTCAGTGGGTCCTACACTATTTATAGAATGAAAGATCCTGTTTTTCAACCATGGGAGAAATACACTCCTCTTTATGGGAGAACTAAAAGGACTCCGTCTATAACTCAGGTGGACACTGATTAGAAGTACTGGTGGGGGATGATGGGGTGCTCCAGAGTGTATTTCCCACATGGTGGAGAAGTGGGATCTTTAATTCTATGAATAGCGTAGGACCCACTGAAAATGGGGTACTTTGACGCAGTAGTGGGCTTAAGCACTGTATGGCCATATGGTGTGACCAAATCCCCATATTTGCTTAATTACTTATGTTCAGGTGCTTTAAATAGCCTTGTAGGATTTAAATGACATTTTTGTATGTGTGCGCTTTAATCTTTTGTTTTGTTTGTTTGTTTGGTCTTATAGCAGCACCATCTTTAATGTAATGCATATTTAGGGTGTGCCCCCCAAGTCTTTGTTTTTTTTGGTTAAGCCAGCCCCTCATTATAAAAAAGGTGGGGGCACAGAGTAGTCACAGTGTCAGTAAATTAGAAGCTGTTGTAGAGAAAGCATGGGAAAGCTGAACAATTTCAGAGGGAAAGATTAGGATCTGTTAGGAAACATGCTGAATGTTAGCTCTTTTGGCAATCAACCCCCTTGCTGTTCATAGTTTTTGGGGCTTCTTTGTCTTTCATTTTCTATTTAAAATTCAGTATATTTTATTATATTTATTTATTTTTTATTTTATGTTGATAGCGCCTTTTTTTAAGTTTGGAGTGCTCAAAGCACTTGTTACTGACCATATTGTCATGGAGCTGCCTGTTTTTCCCAGTTGCTGTGTTTGAAAGAAAAAAGTACTGTAAGTGCGAGAACAGAATGCACCTAAACCATCTCAAATAATATAACTCATATTCACTACTAGGGATTGAATATGCTTGGGTTCAGGTTGCTCACTGTTAGCTGATCATAAAATTAGAAAAATGGCAGAAAAAAAAAACACATCCAAAGCAGACCCACAGTTGAAAGGTTTCTACATGTTTCGCAGCATATAGCTGCTTCTTCGGGAATAGTGGGAGTCACAACATCTACAAAATGAAAAACATGATAGTATAGTACAAATAATGTGCATCTGGAAATAAAACCCCTATTATTTGCAGTTTTGAATCAGTGAGCGATCTGCATGTGTGTCTTCAATACTTGCCAGGAGTAGGATCTGGCTCCCTGGTTTGCTGGACTGGTGTGTCCACTTCCTAGCTTTGGGTAAGTCCTCAAAGCCCTGACCAAGCAGTGGGGTTGTTTGATGCCCGTCATTTGTATTGCACTATCATGTTTTTCCTTTTGTTGATGTTGTGACTTCCACTATTCCTGAAGAAGCAGCTATATGCAGCTATATGCTGCAAAACATGTAGAAACCTATGAACTGTGGATCTGCTTAGCATGCGTTTTCTCTGTATCAACTTAGTGGCATATGTTGTATAGCAAAACATTTTATTTGATGTACTGGTGATTATATTTAATGCATGGGTATAGCATTACGGTCACATGAGAGTTTTTGTAAATATGTTGACCTAATGCTGTTTTTAAACCAAATTGTTTTGTAATAATAAAATAAAACTTCTTCTGATAAAAAATTGTACATTGTAAATGTATTATAAAGTCTACTTGGAGCATTGAGAAAGTCTTGTTCCTCAAACAATACATTTCAAGATTCAATGCTCTGAAACTGCATCAGCGACACTGTATTCTGTCATCACCTATTTTGCACAAGTAATACTTTTTTTTTTTTTACATTATTGCTTGGCTTAAACACAGCAGCACCCAAATCTGGGTTATTAGAACTATAAAAATACCTAATATATATTTTTTGCAAACCCTGTTTTTTTTATTCAATGGTAACAGGTCTGAACTGACTGGTGGGAGTAGCAACCACAACAAATCTAATGCCGCGTACACACGGTCGGACTTTTCGTCTACAAAAGTCCAACGGACGCTGACGGACTAAAGCTGGCTGGTAATCCGATCGTGTGTGGGCTTCTCCGGACTTTCAACGGACTTTTTTAGCCTCAAATCCGACGGACTTTAGATTTGAAACATGCTTCAAATCTTTACGTCGTAAGTACGACGGACCCCGAAATCCGCTCGTCTGTGTGCTAGTCCGACGGACAAAAACCCATGCTAGGGCAGCTATTGGCTACTGGCTATGAACTTCCTTATTTTAGTCCGGTGTACGTCATCACGTACGAATCCGTCGGACTTTTGTGTGGTCGTGTGTAGGCAAGTCCGTTCGTAAGAAAGTCTGCCGCAAGTCCGCCGAAGGTACGTCGGAAGTCTGTCGGACAGGCTGTCGGACTTTTGTAGACGAAAAGTCCGACCGTGTGTACGCGGCATAACAGTTTGATAGTATAGTTTGTACGTGTTTTTTTTTTTTTTCCTGTAGTACCACACTGCATTGTCTTAAGGGTTTAACAAAATGTGAAAACAATGCACACAACACTTTAAAAACAACAATTCAACAGTCCCCAAAACCCCTCCCTCATCTGTATCTCCAAATATTCCTTGAAAAAAAAAAATTAAATATAGACCTCAGGTATGTGTTTTGTAGAAACTGACTAGTAACCTGGCAGTACACAAATGTTTGAATAGGTGGGATATTGAAAGAATTTTGCAGTGAAGGCCTCTTTTTACTACATCTGTTGCTGACAGTACTGTTGTGGTCTGCAGCCATTGTAAAAGCACCAGCCATTCGGGTACTACGTGCATAAGGAGACACGTGACTTTGCATTAAAGATCTCAGTGGGAGCAGCACCTCAATAATACTGGTTGGTATCTAAAGTCCTACACACCCACAAACCTTCACTTCCTTTCTCCCCCCCCCCCCACACACACACACACATACACACACACAAGATTCGCCATCTGCATCAACTAGAACATCTGTAGCTTCAAGTGATAAGGAGGGGAGAGTGAAGTCTGATTAGGGGTTTCAGAGGCCTACCTTACAGCACATTAGGTGGGTAGAGAATCAGCAAAGGGGCCACATTGAACAGGGCCAAGCCTAGGCCTGAACCTTGCTGTAACCAGACCCTGACGTCTACAGCAGCATCCTTATCCTTGACCAGGCAGGTATCTCTTCCACAGCTGCTGGGGCAGAAGATAAAAATGTCTTCTAATCACCACCATGCCCAGTATCTCAATGCCAGCTTGGCAAAAATAGCACCTATCCCTGCTGGTGGAGGCAGTCCACTTCCATGAAAATTATGGTCAGTGCTGCACCACAGTGGCAGGTACCTAAACATCTTTTTTTGCCCAGGTAGGTCACTCCTACCTTCCACGAGCATGTGCATGGTAATGTATATGAACTACAGGTTCAGTGGCAGGCTCCACATGATAACACACACATGGTCCAGCAAGCATGAATAGGGATGTTAAATCTCTTTCATAGTCCACTGGGTACATTTGCTGGTAGCTAGGGAAAATGCAGGGCAGGGCACACCACTGGAGATGGTGGTTCTATTCCATGTCCTGCACCATTGAAATGGTGACAGTGCAGTCACCTCTCCCTCTTCACCTCAATAGCTTCATCAGGTGGATCCTCGGACCACCAGTCCAATCCTACCCCCCTACCCAAGTGCCCCATAGACTTTGCAATGACCAGCTAAAACACTGCCATGTTGTCATGCAACTTAAAATCTTGAGACTCAGGAGCTACACTGGGCCAGAGTTTCTGAAAGCTCTTCAGGGGCAGGCAGGCTGAAAGATGGTTGATCCCATGACAGTTTGTGCCAGAGGTGGTCATGTGGGCTGCCCTTTGGCAGAGAAATTTGAAACACCTTGCCTGGCGCATGTGTTTAACTTAGTGGTGTAGAAATTCCTGGTTAGGTACCCTGGTTTTCAGGGAGGCCAGCAATAGGCCAGAAGAGTGTGAAGCCACTTTAGGCAAACATACTAATGCCCTGTACACACGACCGGTTTTGCCGTCAGAATAAGCTCTGAAGGTTTTTACGATGGAGTTCCAACGGAATTCCGCTCAAGCTGTCTTGCATACACACGGTCACACTAAAATTCCGACTGTCCAGAACGAGGTGACATACAACAAGTACGACGGGACTAGAAAAGTAAAGTTCAATAGCCAGTAGCCAATAGCTTCCGTCTCGTACTTGCTTCAGAGCATGCATCATTTTTGGTGCGTCGGAACAGCATACAGACAAGCAGTTTTTCCGATAGTAATTAGTTCCGTCGAAAAAATATAGAACATGTTTTCTATCTAAGTCCGTCTGAATTTTCGACAGAAAAAGTCCAATGGGGCATACACATGGTGGGAATATACGATAAAAAGCTCCCATCGGACTCTTTCTGTTGGAAATTCCGCTCATGTGTACGTGGCATAAGTGTTAGCTGGGCCCAAATGCAGTAGCAGCACAAGCTGCCTGTCAACCGCATGTGCTAGAACTCCACATTGGCCATGCTGCAAAGGCTGCACCAGCAGCAGTAGGCTATCACTAAATCAGTGCTCCTGATTCAGGCTGCAGCATCTTGTCCTAATTTGGCAACACAAGACGGCTGACAACCGTTTGAATTGTGATACACCCCTGCACCAGAACTTCATGTTGGCAATGCTGCAGCTGCTGCACCAGTAGCAGTGGACCATCACTAAATCAGTACCCTGCTCTGAAATAAAGTGGCAAACAATCTTTTTTTTTTCACATCTCTTAATGATAACTGGATCTACTTCCCCGTAGGCAAAGATAAAGGGGCAACACTAAATGGGGAAAGATTATCCTCCCTCCCATAAATTGGCCATGGTTTTACACCTGTTGCTAAAACAGGAAAAGCTGCCCTTTTCATGCAGCACATTTGCGCAACCGTGGTGTGCTTCAAAACACACATTCTTTTGTCCTCCAATTTTTCATATCAGTCATTACAATAATTAAATCTGGTGGTTTTATTCCACAGCACTGGAGGCATGGGTGAAGAAGAAACACCTAATGGGAACAGGCTGGCTGCCTTCCCACAGGATGGGTTTTATACTTGCTGCCGAAAAAGGCAAAAGCTGTCATTTGTGTGCAGCACACAACTGCACTCTGTACAACAGAGGTGTACTCCAAAGCACCCCCTGTAAATGATTATATATATATATATATATATATATATATATATATATATATATATATATGTATGTATATATATATATATATATATACATATACACACATAATGGCAACAAGAATGTCTGTTGCTGTTATTTGCACTTGGTTCTCTAATGTAAAAAAGCTTCTTGATTTCTAACAACGAGGATGATATTAATAGCATAATGAAAAAGGGTGACACTGACATTATAAAGCAGTTTTTGAAGCCAATGAAAGAGAACATGAAATAATTATTAACAAATACAACAGTTTTAAAACAGGTAAATTAATATTTTTTTTCTTATTGCAGCTATTAAATAAAACGTATATATCCAGTATTAAACTATAGAAATGTTGTACAGTTGATGCACACTATGTTAGCAGCTATATTAGGACACAAATTAACAATTTTATTCAGAAATAATACTAATGCCCCGTACACACGGTCGGACTTTGTTCGGACATTCCGACAACAAAATCCTAGGATTTTTTCAGACGAATGTTGGCTCAAACTTGTCTTGCATACACACGGTCACACAAAGTTGTCGGAAAATCAGATCATTCTAAACGCGGTGACGTAAAACATGTACGTCGGGACTATAAACGGGGCAGTGGCCAATAGCTTTCATCCCTTTATTTATTCTGAGCATGCGTGGCACTTTGTTGGTCGGATTTGTGTACACACGATCGGAATTTCCGACAATGGATTTTGTTGTCGGAAAATTTTATATCCTGCTCTCAAACTTTGTGGGTCGGAAAATCCGATGGAAAATGTGTGATGGAGCCTACACATGGTCAGAATTTCCGATAACAAGGTCCTATCACACATTTTCCGTCGGAAAATCCGACCGTGTGTACGGGGCATTAGAGTGTATTACTTCACAAACAAAAGCTGAAAATATTATGAAGTTGATGCACAGTATGTAATCAGATTTATTAAGCCACAATTGAAGAGGGAGAGATAAAGGTATGTTTTATCTTAAATAAAAATTGTATTATTTCAGAGAAAAGAGCCAACAATATTTTAACCTCCCTGGCGGTATGATTATTTCGGATTTTAGGTGCTGAAAGCGGTACAATTATTTTGCATGGAAATTTGGCGTTTTATATTGTAGGTCTGTAATTCTTAACAATAACACACTTAAATCTGTCCAAACAAGAGTCTAGTAGATATCCCGGGTATGATAAAGTTTGAAACACAAAAACATAAATTATAATATATATTATATCATAATATAATAAATAAAAATAAATAATTAAAAAAAATAAAAATAAATAATAATAAAATAAATTTCCCCACGATTCACTATCGTCCAATTCTGCAAGTGTTCTAATTTACTATCGCTGTTTTCTAGCTGGTCTAAAGCCACTTTCGACGTAAAGGGACACTTTTTGGTTGCTATGGACAATCTCCAGTTTCCAGGCAGAAAGAACAGTATATATAACATAAAACTGCATGCAGGGCATGGGCCAAAGCACTGGGGACAAAAGGGATGTGAAATCATTTCTCTGTAAGATTACAGTACTGTATGTGTATGATTTTTACAATTTTTTGAATTTGCCGCCAGGCTCCGCCCCCGTGCGTTGCGACGCTCGCAGGGGACGGAGCCTGGCAAGGAGAGGCTTCGGAGGAGGACGGAGCCCACGGACACAGTGGGGGACATCGCAGGATCCCGGGACAAGGTAAGTAAAGCCACACCAGGATCCTGCGATGTAATCCCGAGTGTGGCTCGGGGTTACCGCTAATGGTCCTGAATTTCGGGAAAACCTCGGGAAAACCGCCAGGGAGGCTACAGACTTAAAGCAGAGTTCCACCCAGAAACGGAACTTCCTCCCCCCCTCCGGTGCCACATTTGGCACCTTTCAGGGGGGAGCAGATACCTGTCAAAACCGGGTATCCGCTCCCACTCCCAGGGAAAGATCGCAGCAATCTTGTGTGGTGATCTACGCAATGTCTGCCCCCCCCCGCTGACTTCTGGGAAATACACAGGTCCCAGAAGACAACAGGGACCATTCAGAAAGCGCAGCACGGCTCACGCCTGCGCAGTGGGAAACAAGCTGTGAAGCCGCAAGGCTTCACTTCCTGGTTCCCTTAGTAAGGATGCCGGCATCTGCACCCGGAGCTGATGGACAGGTCATTTTCGGGTGCAGACATTGCGGGCTTCCTGGACAAGTAAGGGTCCTTATATTTAAAGGTCAGCAGCTACAGTATTTGTAGCTGCTAACTTTTAATTTTTTTCACCCAGGCAGAACTCTGCTTAAGGAACATTATGTAAGCTTTAGTAGACCGCAGTTTAGGAGGAGATGACAAATTCTAAAAATGACAGTATATTACTTCACAAAGAATAGCTACAAATACTGTGTAGTTGATGCACAGTATACAAGAATGTTTACTAGGCTGCAGTCTAGGAGGGAGAGACTAGACATGTTTTAGCATGAAAAAAATTAATGTTGTAATATTTAAGAGACAATAGCCACAAATATTGTACTGACCCCATGCACAGTGTTCAAGCCCTTTTATTACTAGGTCACATTTTAAACAGGAGAAACAATCAAACATTCAACATTATTTATTTGGCTAAAAAAAGCCCTCAAAATTCACACACGCCGTTTTTTGAACTTACTACTATTTACCTACACTTTGAATAAATTGAAAATGCAAAAACATGGAAAAGAGAACAAGGGTAAGGTATCTCTCCCTGCAAACCCTATGTGATCTCTCGTTATCAGGTCCAGATGTCCTTAGTACAAACTAACCGTAAACATAGGATTTTTCAGCAGCAATGTATAGGATGGTAGAAAGCAACTCTCCCTGCAAACAATATGTGATATATTCCTTTCTAACTCAAGTGTCCCCAACACACATTAAGTGTAAATATAGGTGTTTTCAGTGGCACTGTATGGGATGGCAGAAATTAGCGTCCTGCAAATCCTTTGTGATCTGTCCCTAATCTACTACAATACTGCTCAGCAAACAGTGTGTAATAAAGACATTGTCAGCCATTAAAAACAGCACCTAGCTCTCCCTGTAAACACCCTTAGATCTGCTACAGGACTGTTCAACAAAGTGTGCCCGTGACTCAGTTTAAATATAGATAATTCCAACAATCACCAGCAGCAACTAGCTATCCATGCAAACTCTCTGTGATTTGTCTCTAATCTTCTACAGAACTGTTCAACAGACTGTAAGTGTACCTATAACTCAATGTAAATATAGATATTTTCAGCAGGCAGCATCAGCGATTAGCTCTTCCTCCAAACATTCTGTAATCTATGCCTGATTACTCAGTTTCTCCTCCAACACACACACTGAACAAGGGCTTTTATTGGAAGGGAGCCGGCACATGACCCACATGATTGGCCTTTCTAAGCCACCTAACCACAACTCAGAAGAAATGCACTGTTGGTAATTGGTTGCTATAGACACAAACTGCCACATGAAGGCCTCTTTCACACGGGCGGCTGTTCTGCCGTTGTTAAAAGCACGTTTTGTTATTTTGAAATTCCAAGACTCCAGGCATACAACAGTTAGGACTATTATCTCTGACTAAAATTGGCCCACTGCTAGCCAATTGTACACTGTTGTCTCCACTGCCGTGTCCTAATTCTTGTAGTAATGTACCTCCATGTATACTATGGGATTATACACTAAAGGAAAAATGACTGTGCATGTCAAGAACCTGATGGTAGAGCCTGACGTGCAGAAGAAGACCTCTCTTACAGCCCTGGCTCAGGGACCACTGGTAGTGAGACAGTGGTCACAAGAGCACGGTGAAGTATGAGTGCCTGTAGATTGTCCAGCAGAACGCATGGATGAAGAGCAGGTGCTTCCCCAAGAACAAATCAGATGGCACATGGATCGGATGGCAGCAGCAGCAGACCCAGAACTTGGCAGACAGCAAGGTGGCAGTTGATTAGCAGACAGTTGCCCGGTCACAGGTTCAGGGAAGACTGGTAACATGTGGCAGGCAGATGACCAGCAAGGACCAGGTAGTGATGTATGGAGCCAAGCAGACAGGTAATGGGATGCGTAATCAGACAAGGCAGGTCAGCAACAGACAGTCAGGTACAGGCATGGGCAGCAGGCAGGAGAATGGCCAGGGTACAGGCAGAGGTCAGCAACACTGGAGCAGGCAGATAAGCAAGAGGAAAGTGAAATCCAAAAACAGGCCAAGGTTAGGGCGGGTAGCGTTCAAGTGAGGTCAGGACAAGCCGAGTCAATCACAGGAATCAAGAACAGAAACAACTGCAGATCAGACAGCAACCAACTAGTGCAGCTGCTGCATTTATATAGGCCACTTTGCGACAGTATCAGAAGCGAATGCGTCCATGCATGCGCATACACCGCAAGATGAGCACCCGCAGGCACATCCCTGAGCATTTGTGTGTATTGGCGCTTCACTTGCCCAATGGCCAGCGCGTCCTTGAAAGTGCACTTTGCAAGTGCAGCTGCAGTCATTTCCCCCAGAGCTTTGTGAATATGGTGAAGCTGTACTTTGTAAAGAACACTCAATAAGGTGCAAGGAAAATTTTTAAAAAATGCATTTTTGCTTGCACATGTTTGGATGATGGAAATCAGCAGAGCTTTACCACACTTACTAAGTTCAGGGGGAAATTATTGCACAGTCTATTTGCCTTTAGTAAATCAACCTCTTAAAGTGCTCTTTGCCTATGCTGCACTGTTATCAGTTGGCATACCTCCTCCTATGTTATGAAGAAGAGGAGATGTGGAGGTGTTCTGTAGTCCTGTCCTATAGTGGGAAAATTGATCCTCCAGAGACAGTGAGTGACAGTTGTTCCCCTAGGACAAAAAATGTGTTATTCACAGGATTACCAGGTGAAAATAAAGGAAAAAAGCCTTAAACAATGCAGTCAGCTCTTCTAAGAACTGGTAAGCTGCTATAAATTAAATTTTAGTTTTTGGGTTTGGATACACTTTGTCATTCAATATGGATTGAGGAGAAGCTTGTTAAGATGTACTATGTATACTAAATCAGATTGTTAAAAATGTATTTTTTGCTTGTGGAAATGTTTTTTTTTTTAACAAAGAAAGAGAAATCAAACATTATGTAATGTCCAAAAACTACAATAACAATAATAAATATGATTGAATAAAGTAATTGTTCTATTTTACACCAATTACCAAAGTTTGTGATTATGTACATAATGACATAATGGCAAGCTTTTGATCCTATAGAAATCAACACCCTAGCCACCAAAGGGTCTATTGTAATGCCTATCAATAGGCTTATGCACAGGGAAAATATTTCACGATTCTTTAAATCAGATTAATCTGGAAATGTTTACACATATTCTTTTACTGTGTAATTCTGATTTCACCAATATTTATATTCTGTTTTTTTAGAGTAAGCTCTTCTGGAAAGGATTCTCATTCATACCATTCATACCCTATTATGACTTTGTATATATTTAAAATGTAACTGCCATAATCCTGGTATATACTGAATATTTTATGCACTGCACTGTACACAGAATGCAAATAATTTTTATATGTTTGATATCAATCTGTATGTCTGTCTATATATATTTTATGAAACTACAAAAATGATAGAGCTTTAAAAATTGATTATAACAATAACAACGTTTTACGTACTTTCAGACTTAATAGCTTTTATAAGTAGGAGGTTTCTTCACAAATTTTGAACTCAAAACAAAAGTTACTAAAAACTTTGCATCTTACTTAATTTGTAAATTAAAGAACATTTTAACGTCTGGTTTTAAATATATCCATAAAGACAAACAAATATAAAATAAAACCAGCATGCATTTGCCTATTGAAAGACATGCAGAGTTTGACCTTTGTCACAGAGGAAATCCTGGCCTTTAACCCTAAGGTGAAATCCGAAAGAGAAGAGGGGGAGGGAGAGAATTAACCAAGAAAGGCCAGTGGAACTACAATGATGCCCTGTACTGCATTGTACTGTAAAGAAGTATGGGGGGTGTTACTCTTCCAGATGGACAATGTTATGTGAGCCATGTGCTCAGCAACAGTTGGAGAATAAGAAGACATTGCTTTAAATGCGGATTGTATAACTTATCAGAAGACCACACTTTACCACTAAAATGAAATTTGGGAACACATTTTACAGAAATAAAATGATTTTACAATTTGCATTTAGAAATTAAGATTTTTTTTTTAACTAATTTAGTAGAAGTGTATACATCTTAATGGTTAATAATAAATATGTGATTTGTGCATAGACTAAAGCCTAGTACACATTAATAGAAAATCGGATGAAATTATCTGTATTGGGAACAATCGTTAGATTTTTCTCCTCATTAGTACATTGCCTTTGAGAGCCAATGTCAACTGTTCAGATCAACATTTCTGAAGGGACATACTGGAATCTTTTTTTTTTTTTTTTTTTTTTAGTTACCAGAACTAACAATTTTTGTTTGGTTAGTATAGTATTTATCCTTAAAAAATAGAATGATCAAGAATCGTGAATGGTGAAACAAAGTACAACCTGGCAACAAAAATAATTTTCATAAACATGAAAGAATGATTGTACGCAGGATAATAAAAGTTTTTTTGTCTGGAGCTATAAACTGAAATTTCTGTGATAGTGATACGTGAATAGCGATCTAAAGTTTACCAGTATTCAAATTATCTCTTGGACAACAAATAAAGGGTTATGATTAATAGTGAGTATTATTATTATTATTATTATTATTATTATTATTATTATTAACAATACTATTTTAGAACTATTATTATACAGGATTTATATAGTGCCAACAGTTTGCACAGCGCTTTACAACATGAGAGCAGACAGTACAGTTACAATACAATTCAATACAGGAGGAATCAGAGGGCCCTGCTCGTTAGAGCTTACAATCTAGAAGTAAGGGTAAAGTGAAACAAAAGGTAATAACTGTGGGGGATGAGCTGATGGACAAAATGAAAATACAGTTGTTAGGTGTGGGTAGGGTAGGCTTCTCTGAAGAGGAGGGTTTTCAGGGATCATCTAAAAGCTGATAGAGTAGGAGATAATCGGACAGGTTGGGGTAAGGAGTTCCATAGGATTGGGGAGGCTCTGGAAAATTCCTGGAGGTGAGCATGGGAGGAGGTGACTAGAGATCTAGAGAGCAGGAGGTCTTGAGAGGAATGAAGAGAACCATTAGGTTGGTATTTTCAGACTAGGCTAGTGATGTAGCTGGGGGCTAAATTGTGGATGGCTTTGTAAGTTGTTGTTAGTATTTTGAATTTAATTTGTTGGGTAAGCGGGAGCCAGTGGAGGGATTGACGGAAAGCAGACACTGAACAATTGGTAAGGTGGATGAGTTTGGCAGCAGCCTTCATGATGGATTGAAGGGGGGGTAGCCTATGTAGAGGTAAGCCAATGAGTAGAGAGTTGCAGTAGTCGAGGCGAGAGATGACCAGGGAGTGAATTAAGAGCTTTGTTGTGTTTGAACTAAATGAAAGGAACAAAATTAACAAAATAGTATTATTAAACATAAACATAAAAAGGGGCCTGCTCCCCTTTGAAATAAACTATGAAGTTACCTTCCTTATAGTGAAATACTATAATAACAATAAACCCAAAAATGGAATCGGCGCCAACCTCAACACATTGCTTTAAAACTAGAATAGTCCATAGATAAAGTTCATAAATAAACATGCTATATCCCACACCATAAGGCTCCATTCACACCAATGCGTTTTTTCATGCTTTTTGCAGAAACGCAGGACATGTTTTTTAACATGGGTTTCTATGGAACACGTTCACATCAATGCATTTTTGTGCCTCTGTGCATTTGTGGAAAGGGTCAGGGCCTTTTTAAACGCAAAACTGCTTTTTTGGTTAAATAGACTTCAATGGAGACATTGCAGAAAAGCATGTAGTGTGTAATGAGTTTTTAGCGTGTTTTTGACGTGTTTTGCATTATTTAATCTGCCCAACAACAAATTGGCCAAATGAAAAGAAAAAAGCATAAAAAATGCAAAACGCATCTAAAATGCATCAGTAATGCGTCAAAAATGCATGTCCGAAAACTTGGAAAGCTCAACAAAAAGCACTGCAGAAATGCTCAAAAGTAACATGCATAGGTGTGGATGGAGCCTAAAATGTGATCTACCTATAAAGCACCAAATACCACCACCAATGTGAGAAGTGCCCACTCACTATCGCTCCGGTGACCTCAAAATGAATAAGTGTTAGGTACCTGGTAGTAGAGCCCAACTTGTAGGATAAGACCTCTCTTACAGCGCTGGTTCAGGAGCCACTGGAATGGGAACAGTGGTCTTGTGAGCACAGTGGGTAGGAGTGCCTGATGGAAGTTGCAGCGGCCGTCACAGGAACGGGCTGAAGATCCACCAGGGATGGCTGGACTGCAGATAACAGGAGGCAGAAGCGGTCAGCGAGCTGGATGGCAAGAAATGCAGGAACAGCGGCAGCTGGAGCTGGATGAGAAGGCCGGGAACACAGCAACACTAGCAGCAGGCAGTAGACAGAGTCAGACAGTCCGGATTGGCAGGTGATAAGGCAGATGAACTCAGCAGGCAAACAACAAGGTCAGACAGTCCGGGTTGGCAGGTGATCAGGCAGATGAGTACAGCAGACAATAGCAGAGTCGGTCAGGCAAGCAGAAGTTGGCAACGGTACACTGCAGAGATAGGCAGAGTCAGGCAGGCCGGGTAGGATTTGAGATGGTAGAGAAGTCAGACGGAGCTGGGTCAGTATAACAATCAGCAAACGAGTTCAGGTAACACTGGTACAGAGCTGCAGACAAAACAGCGCAGTACAAGTGTAACTGAGATACTTTTAAAAGTTCCTTGGCACCAAACAGTGCTAGCGCACGCACGCTGCGCGCACACCCGCCATGCACACACCTGGGGAGAACGCCGGCGCATACTGGTGGGCAAACATTGCTGCAGGTGCCCCTGATCATTACTGGCATGTCCCTGACAATAAGGGCGAGTAAGGTAAGCGTAAAGGTCAGTAAGCGCTTTGGGGTATTTGATGACCCATCCAAATCGATCAATCGTCTCAGCATCAGACCTTCCAGTATTATCCTTAATCTGTTGCTCTCCCTCCAAACGACTTTACCAACACCATAAACTGAAGAAAATACCATAGTGTGGTTATTTTATTGCACCAAATTTTGAAATTACAAAAAATATATTGCACTTACATGTGACTGTGCCCTGACTCAGCACGAATATATACAGCCTTTTTATTTTGTCTAAAAGCCTCCACTTCTCCCTCGCAGGATCGGCGTGCGTTCCACCAACAGCAGGATCGGGCAAGACGCAATGTCAAAAGTGAGCCGGAAGTAACAAATGCCCGTGAGGCTTCCAACTAGTTTTGCAAATTGCATCTTCAGGAAAGCCATGTTGGACTTTACTTGATTTATTGCAATGTGTTGTGTTGAGTTCAAAGTTAGCGCTGATTCCTTTTTTGGGTTTATTGTTATTAAAATTATGATTATTATTATTACCATGATTCATTCCCTTTATTTTTTATGGGATTACAATTTCTATATAATTATATTTCACTTAATTTATTTGCAAATATAGGGTTACACGCACATTACATCGCTTTCAATCCAACACTGGAACGCAGCTACGTGGGAAGTTTTGCTCTGTCATTTGAGAAAATTTGTACCATTAATAGCATTGTTTTCAGCATAGTATGAACATTTGGGGAAAGTCAGACGATCATTTGTTTGATTTTCTAATAATGTATACTAGGCTTAACGTGTAAGTCACTGGCAGCATGTAAATGAGCTTTTATCTGTTTGTCTTCATTAAACTGATGAAAGGCCCTGTTTTGTGAACTATGAATTACTACCTTTCATTGTTGCTTGTGCTATATTGCTGAATAATTAATAACACATAAAGTTGACAATAAGCAAAGTTGAATTCAGAGGCAATTATAAAAAGTGTTTTCAGTATCAATTGTGCTCAACAGAGGGCACTGCAGATGCTATAACTGGCTGATGTTGAATGACTTTACAGGATTTTTTACCAGTCATTTTTTGCAGGCAGGTAAAGGTAAGTGATTGTAATCTAAAGTAAAATTCTGTATAGATATTAGAGAACAGTCAGACTCATAGACATTAATCCTACTCATACGAGAGAACACTTTGCTGAAAGAATTTTCCATACACAGGCATGCTAGGATCCCCACAGCATGTATATTTATATATACAAATGAAGAATGCTGACACCCCCAATGCAAGCTTATCTCATCTAATGGTTATGTCTCCAAAATTGGTATGCCAGATGTGTCAGTGGCACCCAAAGACATAGTCATCATAACACAATTCAGGTGAAATTGGCCAGAATCAACTCGTTCAAAAAGTTGCCATACGCAATGTTTTCACCATGTAATAGTTTAATATCTTTCAGTTATGATTGTTTATAAAGATGCATAAAATTATACATGATAAAATCTTTTCTATGATTTCTTCAAGCTAAATCTTTAGACCCTTCTGATTATGAGTTACAGTTATATTATAAACATTTACAATGGTCATAATCATTCTGTTGGGAAATTACACAAAGCCACTGATGTGATCTTCAGGGCCTGTGAGGATCCTGTCCATGGATAGCTATTGAGAAATGTCCATGTCACAATGGCAGTTCTGTGCTGAACAGAATGGCCCCAGTTACGCCACTTCTACCCTGACTTTACAGTACTTCAGAATCTACATATTTCTCTATCTCCTCTCACAGTCATCACTGGTTTCCCATGACTCAATTGGCAATCTTCCTCCACACATACTGCATGGATCCCCACTCTAGTTTTGACTATACTCCCTTAGAGAAACTCCCCTCCCAAGATACCCCCCTGACCACACTATCTCCCAACTCCATGTAGTTTTGAGAGTGGGGACTTCCACTGAGGGTCCCCCTCCTGTTTTTGTGAAATGGGAAAAACTCATAGATATCCAACTCTCCACAGACAACTGGAGGAGATGCTTTATTTTTACACATAAGCTGTCAATGTCTTCATACTTTCAGGAAAAGAGCTACAAAATAGTATCTATGTGGTACAGAATGCTTGTAGATTTACATTGCATGTTCCCCTCCACCCTAACGTATGTTGGAGGTATACAGAGGAAGGGGGCTCCTACCTACACATATGGTGGGGATGTCGCCGTATATCACAGTTTTGTCTTTATCTTGTATAAATCTAAGCTCACTACTGATCTCCAACCCTCTCCTGAAATCACCCCCCCTGTCGATGATACCTGGGCCCATATCTAGCATTAAAAAAAGGCATTTTGAGGCACTGCCTGCTGGCAGCTTGGGTCACCATTTCTCGTAACTGAAAAAACACTTCTCTCCTGGAGTAGGCCCAGATTCTCAATGACATCATGGGGATGGAGACCTTGGTGGCAGAGGATAGTACAGATCTGGAAAAAATCCGAACTGCATGGACTTGTTAACAGGCCTTTAGCAACTCTCCAGAGTTCTGTGCCCTTGTTATACAATGAGATGTCTGATTACCTTGACCCCCCAGTACCTATAGAGCTTCTCTGGAGTACTCAACATTCTTGAACCTTGTAAAATGCTATGTTTTCCGCTGACCATGTCTGGAATATCCTGTTGTCTTTCATTCCCCTCCTATGTTATCCTAGTTACTATTGTAGATATTTTCTCTTATTTCCTTTCTGAGGTCAGGGCCCTCCTATATTTTGCAGAGGCCCTTTAATTGCCAGTAAAATTGTGCTGTTTCTACTCACACTGTTTCAGAGCATTTTTTGTAGATGTACAATGTCACCAATTGTATGATGAACATTTCATATCTTGTGTCTGTAGCAGTACTTATTACACATTGGAAATTTTCTTTGGATTTCCTGAATAAAAAGTTGAAAAGGACCTTCACCCTTGGCAGTCTAGAAGAAAGAAGACTCAATACCTAGCATGTCGTGTGATCGTGGATTTATGTAAGTTTTTGGGTCTATTAGATTAGTTTGATTTTTTTTTCAATTGTTGTGGTGATTAGCTACAAAGGGATAGGACAGGGGTGTCCAAACCTTTGAACTTCCTGGCCCACATTGGAAGAAGAGGAAATGTCTCGGGTCACACATAAAATACACTAATATTTGATGGTGAGCAGAAAAATTTGGGCAGATCACAGGTTACACTGATATCGATAATGTACCTAAGTAATAAAACTTAATTTTTTGTAATATTTTTTAGTATAAAAGTAGAAGGGCAACATAAAACTAGTGTGATATTTGATACATTTTTTGATAAACAAACGCATCAATATCTGGTTTGATGGATGGAGTAGCAACTCTCAATGAATTTTTAAAGTGCTCATTGGTTCTAATCTTGCCCTTTGTGTGCTTCATCCTTGAAAAGTTGCTCACAAATATAGGTGCCGCTGAAAACTGATGACATAAGGCAACATGAAGAGTGGGATATTATTCTTTGGGAAGATAAAAACGTATAAGTCCAGTAAAGGGACACTGTCAACGTTTTCTTTGGCCGCATATGTTCGCTAAGTGTAAACGCATTTTTACAAAAAATTCCCCAAAACAACAACAATATTTTTAACCGCTTAGGACCAGCCACCGCAGTTGTACTGCAGCAATGTGGCTGCTTCTTGCGAATCGTCGTCATTGTACGTCAGCTCGTACATGGCGATTTTTGGGCTCACTGGCCATCGGGGGAGCCAATCAGCGGGTGGGGCAGACTCGATGTCCGCCGGCCACCCACGATTGTTCCCTGCAGTGACAGAACGGGTATCTGCCTGTGTAAACAAGGCAAATCTCCGTTCTGACAGGGGAGATCATATAGATCCTGTCTTGCTGCTATGCAGCAGAACGGATCTGTGTGTTTCCCCAGTCATACAGTCCCCCATACAGTTAGTAAACACACTGAGAGAACACATTTAACCCCTTGACTGCCTCTGAGGTTAACCCCTTCCCTGCTAGTGTCATTAGTACAATAACAGTGCATATTTTTAGCACTGATCACTGTGATGTCACTGGTTCCCAAAAAAGTGTCAAAAATATCAGCTAGGTGTCTGATCTATCCACCGCAATGTCGCAGTCCCACTAAAAATCACTGATCACCACCATTACTAGTAAAAAATAAATAAATAAAAAATATGCCATAAATCTATCCCCTATTTTGTAGATACGATAACTTTTACGCAAACCAATCAATATACACTTATTTTGATTTTTTTACCAAAAATATGTAGAAGAATACATATTGGCCTAAACTGATAAATACATTTGTTTTTTTAAAACATTTTTGGAATATTTATTATAGTAAAAAGTAAAAAAAATTGTTGTTTTTTTCAAATTTTTTCACTCTTTTTTTGTTTATAGCGCAAGAAATAAAAACTGCAGAGGTGATAAAAAAAACCACCAAAAGAAAGCTCTATTTGTGGGAAAAAAGGCATCAATTTTGTTTTGATACAGTGTCGCACGACTGCGTAATTGTCAGTTAAAGCGATGTAGTGCCGTAACGCAGAAAATGGCCTGGTCATTAAGGGGTAAAATCTTCCGGTCCTTAAGTGGTTAAGTTTACAATTTTGTGTTGGGTCACGTTTATAGCCATCTTGGACCCTTGGGCTGACGGTTGGACACCCCTGGAGTGGGTGGTATTGTTTTTTGGATGTCTCTGGCTGCAAAAAGGATGGCACCGCCCCACTTCTCCACCTTGTCCATTCAGAGAACACTTCAGAATGTTAAAAACATTCCCTGAATGGCACTTTATGCATGTAAATGTTAGCAAAAACATTTACATGTATACAAAACGGAAAATTGTATACTCACCTTCCTTTAATTTTCCTTTCCTGGTGCATCTTCATGGCAGGATACAATGCATTGTGGCTCCACCCCCACAACCTTATAGGACTGGTTAACTATAAATCAAAGACAGACCCGGTTCACAGCATTCTCTGTAAAGCTCACTATTTGGGTGGGAATCTGCATGCTGCCATGAAGATGCGCCAGGAAAGGAAAATTACGGAAAGGCAAGTATACAATTTTCCGATTTCCTGATGCATCATGGCAGCATACAATGGGAACTAACTCACCATATGGGAGGGTGCAGGAAAAATTTTGTAATGATCAGTAGGGTAAGTATGCACCATGAATTTTACAAATGTTACTGTTGTGAGCTGGGTTCACCTATTAAAGTGTAATGAAGGTGTCTTGGGAGGACCATATTGCTGACTTGCAAATAGCCTCAGGAGACACTTAGCACTGAGCTGTCCAGAGCTGGCACTGCCCTAGCTGAATGTGCTCTTAAGTCCTCCAAAACAGGAAGATCTTGTGAAGAGTAGGCTCTTTTAATTGTCTTAATCTAGGAGGTGACTGTACGTGTTGATGCTGACTAAACCTGCCTTAAGCCACGCTGGAACCTAGTACAAATTTCATCTTTCAAGAATGAAGAGTTAGCTACCAAGGAGGTCACCAGAGTTAGATCAACATCCATGGGAAGTCCCCATAGCGTCAGAGGTGGCGGGTGGCCCCGCCCTCAGTTATATAAGAACTGACAAAGTTGCTGAAGCGTCACACGGCGGGAGCCTCCCATTGAGGCGGATCGGTCTCTGCTTTTTTTTGTTTTTGTTTTTCGGTCCTTCGCGGGGAGAAAGAAGAAGATGAATGGACATCGTGGGACTTTTTTATTTTGTTTTAATAAAGGACTTGTCTCTTGTCGTTTTTAACATGTTGACACTTTTTTTGTGAAATGGTAGGGGTACATTTGTACCCCGTTACTATTTCACACAGGGGGGGAGGCTGGGATCTGGGGGTCCCCTTGTTAAAGAGAGCTTCCAGATTCCCATAAGCCCCCTGCCCGCAGACCCCCACAACCACCGGGCAAGGGTTGTGGGGATGAGGCTCTTGTCCCCATCAACATGGGGACAAGGTGCTTTGGGGGGCTACCCCAAAGCACCCTCCCCATGTTGAGGGCATGTGGCCTGGTACGGTTTGGGAGGGGGAGCTCTCTCTCATCCCCTCCTCTTTTCCTGCGGCCTGCCAGGTTGCGTGCTTGGATAAGGGTCTGGTATGGATTTTGAGGGGGGCCACTACGCCATTTTAAAATTTTGGCGCAGGTTTCCCCTTAAAATCAGATCTGGTATGGATTTTGGGGGGGACGCCATGCCGTTCTTTTAAATTTGGTGCAGGGTTCCCCTTAATTTCCATATCAGACCCGAAGGGCCTGGTATGGATTTTAGGGGGACCCCCATTTTAATTTTGGTTTGGGGTTCCCCTTAATATTCATACCAGACCCAAAGGTCTTGGTAATGGACTGGGGGGTCCCCATGCTCTTTTTTTCAATTAGTTTTATCTATATTGCCGAGACCCGACAATTCATTACAGTCGCGATCAGTTTTGAATGACAATTTTTCCTTTAGAAATGTAATTTTGCTGTGGCACTGTTCTAAACAGGGGGAAAATGCGCCACTTTACAGGCATACTATAGACACTCCCCAGGCACAATATTTAAAGGAATATTTCATTTTTATTGTTTCACTTTAAGCATTAAAAAAAAAAAATCACTGCTCCCGAAAAAAAAGGCAGTTTAAAAAAAAAAAAAAATGTCATTGATACATGTCCCGTGGAGCAGGAACCAGGTTCCCAAACACTTTTTATGACAATAACTTGCATATAAGCCTTTAAAATGAACACTATTGATTTTTCTTGTTAATGTCCCATAGACTTTAGCGGTGTTCCGGCGGCTTTCGAATTTGCCCCGAACACCGCATATTGTTCGGTGTTCGCAGAACATCCGAATAACCAAAGTTCAGCCCGAACTTAAGCTCGGTCGAACCGTTCACCCATCCCTACTGAGCACCATTGACTTGGTAGCCTCCGCTTCTCAACTTCCATGCCATCAAAAGTAGTCTCTTGGAGCTCGATGGCAAAACTGGCCATAAGAGAGCTAATCTGTGATCACTGGAAGAGGCAGTGGTGACTCAATGCTTAGGTGTAGGAGAGACCAACACTAGCACCTCCTAAGACAAAATGGTATAATTGTGATTATTGATACAGGAAGTTCCGCTGACAGTCTAAGAATGCTACCCTTCCGCTGCTGTCTAGGCACAGTACAAATCTTCCTCCTCTAAAGGAGTGAATGACAGAAGGGCTTTGAACACTACTCTTAGTTCAAAGCATGCAATACTATGCCTCATAAACCGAACATCCTATGACCTTGAGCAGCCTACTCTTTGAAATGCACCCCCAACCTTTCTAGCTGGGGTCTGATGTGATAATGTTCCATTCAAAAACAACAATTGGTCAGTTACAAAGAACCAAGGATACTCCAGCACTGTTCTGCTGGAAGAGTCTTCACTCCCAAAGCACCTTTGACTTTCTCTATCAGAGGACAGATCTTCCCTTGTGGAAGTTCTACTGAATTTAGGACAAGTAGGTGTCTGATAAACCTAGAGAGCATCCAGTCTCCCAGATTTATCAATAATATAATTGATTGGAGGTTTTCTATCTTGCACGACTCCAACTTCCTGTGAGTTTTTTCAACTTTAGCACAGAGCACAGATTACGTGATTTTTTTTTGTTGCTAGGAACAGAGGTGAACCGAATCCTCATCTCTTCTGGGCAACTGGAGCCTTCAAGATTGCTCATTTTTTATTTAATCCGGCTACAAACTGGACCAGAATTTTTTACTTTTCCATCAACTCTGGTAGCCTTGCTGACTGGAAGAGATTCAAAGGTGACATCCAACCTAGCAACGTTATATGATTGTTATGCTTATTGAATTACGACCCTGCGTGGGTGAACATTTGTCATGATGTTATACTTTTTCAATAAAATTTTTTGCACCAGAAAAGTGGCCATCCCTTAAACTTCCACCAATGTCACGCCAATATAGATGATATGGCCCACTGATCCGGAATATTTTCCATCCAGGTGTACGTGTAAAGTTTGACACAGGCACACCCTGGATGAGTGCATCTTTAAAAGGACTTCCGCTGTTCTCCCAAGACAGGTGCCTTTGATTTTTAAGGCTTCAATAATGAAGCTTGGGTACTTCTCCAGTTCCTTTACTAATCTTTTTCCCAGTCTGTAGGATTTTGCCTCCATGTATCTTCTTCGGAGTTGCCGCCTGTATGCTAGACCTTTCTGAATTTTCTTTTTTTTTTTTGTCAGATTATATTCGCCCTGACCTGCCAGTGGTCACCCTTGAAATGGCTGTGTCCTGTCTACTTCCAAATAGATTGGATCCTTTGTCTGGTATCTTGCACCAGCTTTATTTTTAAGGCAGGATCCACCAATTATGGCTTCAGCCATAATGCCCTCCTTGCCGTGACCGCAGGGAACACCGCTCTTAAAAAACATCAATTGACGTCTACTGACACATCCGCCATGGAGTCTACTGCCAATTTCAGCTCTTACAAAGCTGTTACCAACTTGTCTGTTCACTTTTTCCAGATGGGCTTTTTTAAAGGGTTATTCCACTTTTCTTTTCAATCTGCAGGGCTGTAATTTCCTGCAAAATGCAATGCAGTGCTATCTGGAGGTGTTCTGTACACAGAATGTGTACAGAACGCCCCCCTGAAACAATTTCCTGCTTGCGTGATTGGCTCATTGATTTTCACAGAAGTTTACACTAAGATACAAGTCAGATTTTTTGGCAACCACTGCAACAAAAAATGTCATTTTTGGTAAGATACTCCTAAGAGGATATCACGTCTAAAGGGATGCAGACCCTGACACTTTCTTCAGAGTCCTACAGGTGCAGGAACTGGTTGATAATTATGTAACCACTCCCATTACACTCACTCAGCAAATGGGCTGGTTATTGCTGGTCTGTCAGCGCCTGCCAATGCTGCAGTATGTAGGAGCACTTGTTGGACTAGAGCCTCCTTGAATGTAACAGCAAGGTGACATGTCTTGCCAGCTGCATTAATGATGCATCCACCATCGGAGGTTTGACCTTTAGCTTTTTCAGGGTATACAGTTTTGACAACCTGTTTATACAGGCCTTTTTCTCTGACCCCTTGCATTCTTTCTTGATTTACTCCAGTTATTCAGTAAAAGGAATGAGTACTTTCTAACCTTGTGGAGAGTTTCCTCCATTTCACCCCAGGCAATTGCGTCCTTAACTGCCCTTGCAAAAGGCTCTATTGGGCAATCTTCAAAGGTTGTGGCACTTTCTTCCTCCGACAAGCTTTCAAATTTGGACACCATCTACTGGCTCTGGTTGGAAGTGCTAGGCAATTCAGCCACAAACTGGGGAGTACAGGGCTTCATGTATGAACTCCTTGGCCAATTCTTTAATCAAGGCGGCTACTTTCCAGACATCCCCTTCTTTATCAGTTGCCGCTTCCTCCAAGCGGACTTAACATACTAGCTTGTCAAGCAGTGACTTTCTACCACAAATGCAGCAACCATTAGGGCTGGTAATCTGTGTTTGTAAACGGGGAGAAAAAAATAATGAGAGGTGATGACCTTGATCAATATTGCCTTGATGTTTGCTCCTAAATGGTAACTGTTCTGTCTTTTAGAATGCTCCCTCCATCTTGACGTCCTTGCAGGGTTGTGTCCTGCTTGTTCCATGCAGGTTTGACATACTAGCTTGGCAGGTAATGACTTTCCACCGCAAAGGCAGGGACTGTTAGGGCTGGTAACCTGTGATGTTTGTAAACGGACTATAGATATTGGCTCTCTTTTTCTTTATCTTCATTACTTACCTAATCCCTATACCTTAAAAGAAATGGGTGGTCTGACTGGGCAGCGTTCCTCATAAAAACAAAGCA
This sequence comes from Aquarana catesbeiana, assembly GCF_042186555.1. Classification (NCBI taxonomy): domain Eukaryota; kingdom Metazoa; phylum Chordata; class Amphibia; order Anura; family Ranidae; genus Aquarana; species Aquarana catesbeiana. The sequence continues at coordinate 201,738,427 of NC_133333.1, read as the reverse complement.
AAGCAGCAGACTGAAATGAAAAACAGCATAATACAATGATCCCAAAGCAAGCATTGAGAAGGGATATTAAGAGCCCAGGTAAATGCCATAAAATGGAAAACGTACAGGCAAACAATGACCACATAAGCATCCACCATGCATGAGTAGAGAGCTCCACCATGTGTTGCCCAAAAATGCCATAAAACCATTTAAAACGGTCACATTTTGCCATTAGTGATAATATCAGTGCCTGAGCATGCTCAGATTGCCATCTTGGATAAGATCTGGCCAGGAAACTGGTCACAGTGGCTGCATCATTTCCTGCCTCTCATGCTCAGAGTGTACTTGCACTGCTGCAGTCATCTTGCTGCTGATAGGTTAATTGGCTTCTGTCCAAAATTGGCCTCTAGTATATGAATGTGAGTTGGGGACCTTGGATTGTGGGCTCCTTGAGGGTAGGGACCGATGTGTGTGTGCGATGTGTGGGTAGAGTGCTGTGTAGGTTGACGGCGTTATGTGGGTTCCTTAAATAAATGATAATATAATAGATGAGCATCTTGATGAGACACAATGTACAGGAATAGGGGCAATTGTAGACACATACCCACACTCACTTAGGTTGAACTGGATGGACTGGTGTCTTTATTCAACCTTACTAACTATGCAACTATGTAACTATATCTTGGAAATGACAAACGCCCACACAACAGAGAAAAGAAGTAAAAGGCATATGGAAAGCAACGGGAAAGGCTGTCACTTACATCAAAGCTTGTTTGAAGCTTTCCTTGACAGGCCTGCACCACCAGAATGGAATATAGCTCATTTATAGACTGCACAAGAAGGACTTTCACCCAGGATAGGCTGAACCTGGCTGGGGCGACAAACGTTAAGGGATACCTCGCGACTCAAGTCCTGATCAGGTGAGGAAAAAAAGGAGGAGAATGCTGTGAGCCGGGTCTGTTTTTGATTTATAGCTAACCAGTCCTATCGGTTTGTGGGGGCGGAGCCACAACCCATTGTATGCTGCCATGATGCACCAGGAAAGTAAAATATGTGAAAAAATGCATCCATGAATGCAGGATTTGGCCATTTTCTTCTACAGATTTGAACGCTTTTCTAGACTATGGATCTAAAAGCAGCAATGCGAATAGACTCATTTACTATATTACTGTAGCGCTGGTAGATTTATAATCTACCGCTTATAGGTAAATTTAAATTTAGTGGGTCATCTTTTCTGTACATAGTTCAGGTTTAGTCTATAGCTAAATTAGCTTCTGTTCCAACCTTGGTTGTGTTGCGTGCAGTTCCACTCCGTCGCCTGTAGATGTCGTTGTCACTACAGACTGGAGCAGGAAAGCAGCAGACTGAGTGCTTTTCTTTCTCAGAAGTAACTCGGCAGAGGTTGTCCCCTGCGATGCATTCTGGGAGGGAGTATTTAACCACTTGCCGCCCACCATATAGCAAAATGACGGCGGCAAAGTGGTTTCAATATCCTGACCGGACGTCATATGACGTGATCAGGATATTGAGCCGCTGCACGCCCCCGGGGGCGCGCATCGCGGCGATCGTTGTCAGACTGACACCCCCCAACACCGATCTAGGTAAAGAGTCTCTGACGGAGACTCTTTACCATGTGATCAGCCATGTCCAATCACGGCTGATCACGAAGTAAATAGGAAGAGCCGGTGATTGACACGAGTAGAGGAGAGCCGATCGGCTGCTCTCCTGACAGGGGGGGTCTGTGCTGATTGTTTATCAGCACAGTCCCCCCTCGGATCCCACCCAGGACCACCCGGGAAGCCGCCCAGGACCACCAGGATGGCCACCACACTAGACCACCAGGTATGCCCCCTAGACCCCCAGGGAAATACCAATATGTGCCCAGGCAGCTGCCAATCTGTGCCCAGGCAGCTGCCAATCAGTGCCCACTCCAATGCCTACCACTGCCAGTGCCACCAGGGATGCCTATCAGTGCCTCATTTCAGTGCCGCGTATCAGTGCCACGTATCAGTGCCCAGCAGTGTCGCCTATCAGTGCCCATCTGTGCCGCCTATCAGTGCTACCCTATCAGTGCCCGCCAGTGTCGCCTATCAGTGCCCAGTGCCAACCAGTGCCACCCATGAGTGCCCATCAGTGCCGCCTATCAATGTCTATCAGTGCTGCATATCAGTGCCACCCATCAGTGCCGCCTACCAGTGCCCATCAGTGCCGCATATCAGTGCCCATTGTCAGTGCCCACTCATCGGTGCCTCCGTATCAGTGCCCATCAGTGAAAACTTACTTATAAAATTTTTTTTAACAGAAACAAAAGCAAAACTTATTTTTTTCTAAATTTTCGGTCTTTTTTTATTTGTTTAGCAAAAAATAAAAACCGCAGAGGTGATCAAATACCACCAAACGAAAGCTCTATTTATGGGAACAAAATGATAAAAATTTAGTTTGAGTACAGTGTTGTATGACCGCGCAATTGTCATTCAAAGTGCGACAGCGCTGAAAGCTGAAAATTGGTCTGGGCAGGAAGGTGTATAAGTGCCCAGTATTGAAGTGGTTAAGGGACAGACGCCATATTTTCGGGTCTTTTCGTTCCACCTGCTGGCCCTCCTGGCCGACAGGTATGTGTTAGGAGTCTTACCTTGTGGTCCTCCGGGCCAAGGGACTGCGATGCTGCGGCGTGTGGGTGGGCCCAAAAGTCTGTCTGGGGCCTACTTCAACTGCTGTGGAGATGGTCCTGTGCTGTCTGTCCTGCGGGAAGAAGCTGGACAATTGAGAAGAATGCAGGGGAGGACCCGTTATGGAAAGATCATGCGGAACGCTGGTCTGGAGAAGGGCCTGGTGACTCAGTTGGAGGACGCATCTTAAGTTAACCTACCACATAGTACTGCCGGGTCGGCTTAAAGGTTCTGGTACTGTGTTGCTGTTCACTGAAAACTACTACATCCTGTGGCAGAGGATCGTACAGTTTTGTTTCGCTCAAGTCTGTGGCAGAGACTTCCTGTTCGTGCTGCGCACCGGCTGCTAGGTTGGTGAGAGAGGCCTATCTGGGCGGGCAAAGATTTAATCCTGAACCGAAGATACATTCATCTCTGAGATTTCAATTCCTTAGTGCTACACAAAGAAAAGGTATTTGAACTTCCCTGCAACTCTTCTTCTACCTCTTTCTTGCTACTTCTTTCAGTTATCTCCCATTAAAGCATTGGAAAAGTACTAAAGTGACTGGTGCCTACATTGTTAGATGATAAGTTCAATGTGGACTCTAAATCTGGTATTGGTGAAACTAAGGTAAAAGGGTAACGGAAACAGCTCGATTTAAATCAGCAGCTCCATCATGAGTTATTGCTACATTTCAGCTGCACTGAGGCTGAAAAAAATTGATCATATGGATCTAATCATTGTGTTTTTTGCATCCGTGTGCATGAGGACTTAACCTCAATACAGCTGACAGGGTGAAGCTATGGTAATGCAGCATCACAAGCTGATGATGGTAATTTCTCACTTGGATGGGGGGCAGCCATAGCCATGTGAGTATATTGAAGCCTAGTACACATGGGCCGAATGTCGGGCCTCTTCAGCCGGTTCAAAAGAAACCAGCCGACATTCGGCCCGTGTGTACTGCAGTCGGCCGATCGGCTTCCGATCAGCCCCTTGTCAGAACACAATGGCATAGCAGGGGATATCACTAACGTTGGATAGTTAGTACAGTGGCTTCTCCTGAGCTGTCAAGGTTTTTTTTTTTATTTAGCCCTTCTGGGTTGAACGAAAAAAAAACTACTAGCGTGTACTAGGCTTAAGATTTTCCATAAACATGTATTATTTTATAGCTTACCAATTTATATATGTGATGGCTGCATCATTTTTCTTTTTAAGGCTTTCTTTCTTCTATTTTCACCTGATGATCTGGCCAGTAAGGTCCCTTTCACACAGGGCAGGCACATGTCCATTTACATTTGCCTGTCTAAAGGAGTGCATGGACTTTCCAATCAGGTCCACCTGAAAAACAAACAGACCTGATCAGATTGCCCGTGTAAAAGGGACCTAAGTCTATTGTTGACGCAAGAACAAGCTCTCTTCCAGATGTAAAAATACAAATCTGTTGCTCTTAAGATCAATAACTAACAAAACAGCAGCTGACACAATATTGCTCGGTATAATAGAGGAAATAAGTGAAGAGGTGCAGCTCTTATTTAAATAAAGTCCAAAAAATATATTAAGAGTTCGTAGAGAGCCAAAGTAATTCTTGAAGTGAATACAGGTTTGCTGGATAGAAAAAGCCATCACCAACACCCAATAATACTGACTTTTACCCTAAAATGAAGGGATATACACAGTAGGTAGTCAAATGATAGTACCAGCGATCATCACAAGCAGATAGATCCACTCCAACAGGGTATTGCTGATCACACTGCACAGGTATGGATATCAATACTCAAACTCCACCATCGATCGCCAGGAAAACCAATGGATAGACCTTACCTTCAGCAATGGTACTCTCAGGAATGAAAAGAAGAATACTCATTGCACAGACATTCAGTAAGCATATTTTATTGAATAAAAGAGATTACACTCACATGTTCTATGATACAAGCCAGGCATATGGAAACAACCAGCGCTTCCAACCAACAATATAGGCGCTGCATCCCAGTTCACCTTCGCATCACGCGCTCCAGCTTCTCTCTACGTGTTTCTTCATAAAAAGGCATCATCAGGGGTGTGGCTTAGGCGTGCAATGCTGCTGTTTATAAAGGGGACGGCTTACGCAAATTCCAGATATTGGTTGCATTCCAGGGAACCGGAAACACAACCACAGGCCACTCACACTTAAGAACGGCTTAAATGTATGCAGAATAACTGCATAATAATTAATAAAAAACATCAAAACGAATTGATAAAAAACGCTGTAGAGCGTGCGGGACAATATTATTTTTTAAACCAACCAGTTCCTATGCAAGTGAATGAAACCAGAAAGCAGCTCCATCTTGTGGTTAAGAAATATTACCACACCAAATAAAATCATTAAACAAGGCAAAATAAATCAACATGCTTAAACAGAAATATTAACCTGCCTAAAATATAAGCACTTCTTGCATTAAACCTAAAGGGTAATATTAATCTCATATTTAGAGCAATACCATTTTCCTTACATCAACTATTATTAAAAAAAATAATTAATGTTCCATTCGATGTTCATTCCGAATGGGGCATACGTTTGGGCCTAATAGACCCTTCGCTTTTCCAATCTGAAGACCTCCCTCCCTGTTCTTTAAGACTAGGGATGAGCCAAACACCCTTCTGTTCGGTTCACAGCAGAACATGCGAACAGGCAAAAAATTTGGCAGAACACACAAACACCGTTAAAGTCTATGGGACACGAACATGAATAATCAAAAGTGCTGATTTTAAAGGCTTATATGCAAGTTATTGTCATAAAAAGTGTTTGGGGACCTGGGTCCTGCCCCAGGGGACATGTATCAATACAAATTTAATTTTTTTTTAAAAAACTGACTTTTGGGAGCAGTGATTATTTTAATGCTTAAAGTGAAACAATAAAAATGAAATATTCCTTTAAATATCGTTCCTGGGGGTGTCTATAGTATGCCTGTAAAGTGGCTATTTTTCCTGTGTTTAGAACAGTACCACAGCAAAATGACATCTCTAAAGGAAAACTTGTCATTCAAAACTGATCGTGGCTGTAATGAATTGTTGGGTCTCGGCAATATAGATACAGATAATTGGAAAAAAAAGAGCATGGGATGCTCCCCATCCATTACCAGGCCCTTTGGGTCTGGTATGAATATTAAGGGGAACCCCGAACCAAAATTTAAAAAAAGAAAAAAAAATTTGTGGGGGTCCCTCTAAAATCTATACCAGGCCCTTATCCGAGCACGCAACTTGGCAGTCCACAGGAAAAGAGGGGGGGACGAGAGAGAGCGCCCCCCCTCCTGAACCGTACCAGGCCACATGCCCTCAACATGGGGAGGGTGCTTTGGGGTAGCCCCCCAAAGCACCTTGTCCCCATGTTGATGGGGACAAGGGCCTCATCCCCACAACCCTTCCCTGGTGGTTATGGGGGTCTGCGGGTGGGAGGCTTATCGGAATCTGGAAGTCCCCTTTAACAAGGGGACCCACAGATTCTGGCCTCCCCCTGTGTGAATTGGTAACGGGGTACATTTTTACCCTACCATTTCACAAAAAAAGTGTCAGAATGGTAAAAAAGACAAGAGACAGCTTGGGACAAGTCCTTTATTAAAAAAATAATTTAAAAAAAATGTCCCGTGGCGTAAGTTCACGCCACCCGACGGATCGAAAAGGAAAGAAAGAAAAAAGTTGCAACTGACCCGCCTCCATGGGAGGCTCCTGCCATCTGATGCATCTTTGCTGTGACAGCTCTTATATAAAATGAGGGCTGGGCCACCATTTATATGATGTAACCGGGTGACCCCCGCCCCCCCTCTGACGCCACGGGGAAGCCCCCTTGTGTCAGAGGGGGTGGGGCCACCGGTGACAGAACCATCCCGCCCCCTTCTGAAGCACGGGGGCTTCCCCATTTATCTCCCTTAGTTATAGAAGAGCTGTCACAGCAAAGACACGTCAGACGGTGGGAGCCTCACATGGAGGCGGGTCAGTTGCGGCTTTTTTTTTTCCTGTCTGTCGGGCGGCGTTATAGAAGAAGATGAATGGACATTGTGGGACATTTTTATTTTTTAATAAAGGACTTGTCCCAAGCTGTGTCCTGTCTTTTTTACCATTTTGACACTTTTTTTGTGAAATAGTAGGGGTACATTTGTAGCCCGTTACCAATTCACACGGGCGGAGGCCGGGATCTAGGGGTCCCCTTGTTAAAGGGGGGTCCGGATTCCGATAAGCCCCCCACCAGCATACCCCCACAACCACCATGCAAGGGTTGTGGGAATGAGGCCCTTGTTCCCATCAACATGGGGACAAGGTGCTTTGGGGGGCTACCCCAAAGCACCTTCCCCATGTTGAGGGCATGTGTCCTGCTAAGGTTTGGGGGGCACTCTCTCATCCCCCCCCCTTTTCCTGCGGCCTGCCAGGATGCGTGCTCAGATAAGGGTCTGGTATGGATTTTGGGGGACCCCTAAGCCATTTTTTTATTTAAATTTTGGAGCAGGGTTCCCCTAAAATCCATACCAGACCTGAAGGGCCTGGTATGGATTTTAGGGGGACTCCCAAGCAATTTTTAAAAAATTGATCGGGGTTCCCCTTAATATTCATATCAGACCCAAAGGGCCTGGAAATGGACAGGGGGGATCCCATGCTCTTTTTTTTAAATTATCTGTATCTATATGGCCGAGACCTGACAATTCATTACAGCCGCGATCAGTTTTAAAAACACGTAAAAATGCGCCACTTTACAGGCATACTATAGACACCCCGCAGGTACAATATTTAAAGGAATATTTCAATTTTATTGTGTCACTTTAAGCATTTAAAAAATCACTGCTCCCGAAAAAACAGCTGTTTTTAAAAAAATTTTTTGCATTCATACATGTCCCCAGGGGCAGGACCCAGGTCCCCAAACACTTTTTATGACAATAACTTGCATATAAGCAAGTTAAAATTAGCTTTTGATTATTCATGTTATTGTCCCATAGACTTTAACGGTGCTCCGGCAGCTTTCGAATTTGCCGCGAACACCGCATATAGTTCGCTGTTCAGCCAACATACGTTCGACTCGAACATACGTTCGACTCGAACATCGGGCTCATCTCTACTTAAGATGCTCCAAACCTTTCTTGAACATGAACTCCCTTTTATTCTTCTTAACCTGTAGCTGTTGCAGGTCTTTATTAGCCAAATTCCTAAAAACTGAAATAGAAGGGGCCAAATGGCCTGGGGGGATTAAATAATGAGGCATTGGATTGGGTGGAATTTCTCACATTAGTAGAAACTGTGTTATTGGATGGAAAGGGGTTCAAAATCATATACCGCTGAATGTTGACCTTGCGTATATATTTTTGAATGTCAATGAAAGTTTCAAATTTGTTTAGAGCCTGTGAGGAAGCAAACTTCAAACCATAATTTAATACATGTTTTTCTTCCGTTGACAAACAAAATAAACTAAGATTAAAGAGGCCGGAGTCCTTCAGACCGCCTTCTTTTTAGAGCGGATCCTGCTCCCCTTCTGGAACCCCTTTTGGGTCTATGCCTCTTTTGTTGTTTTAAGCCCCGAGAAAAAAAAACAACATTTACCATTGACAGGGGTGCTTACAATGATCATATTGTATTTATTTATTACAAAAGGAAAAAAAAACTGCTGGAGTTTGGCTTCAATTTGTTAGTGTATTTAAATCTGCTAGTACATATAACACTGCCCTTCCCCCAGGCTGACAATGCTGCTGACCAAAAGTGTCCCCTGTACTCCTTCTTCCAGAGTAGAGGGACGCTAATACAGAAGGTGTGTTACTGGCTAGATCACCAGGTGAAAACAGAGGGGAAAAAACTAAATTAACGAAAATGATTGCAGCCACCACATCTAAGATATGGTAAGCTACAAAATAATAAATGTTTGCTTTTGATTTTAATCTTCATCTGCAGGCTCAAAAAGAGAATGCAAAATATTACTATGCAATATTTCTATACATTAGTACAGGCATTAGGAGGTGAAAAGAGCACCACATCCTTATAACAATAAGAGAAATACTACGAAAAAGACTTTACGGTGCTTAATATCTCAGGAATAACACAATAATAAATAATTTTAAAAAGATCTTTTATTGGTTCACAAAAAAAGGCATATCATAGCCCTGAAAATAATTAAAAGCAATGGTAAATATATTTATTACCAGGCATAAATCTACCTTCCACCCACTGAACATCAGCGTCAGAAAATGATATAAAACATAGCAAGAATAGTAGGTTACACTTCCATATACTGTATAAATAGGTAGTATCTCTACGCGTTTCACTGTTGCAGCTTCATCAGGATAATTTTTATGTGCTGGTAATAAAAAAATATCACAGTGAACATTACAGAACATACATACAGAAGCAAAATATATAAACAAGTTACCTATATACACCTAGATACTTGCTCTAAGTATGTACCAGTAAGGGGACCCAGATTGAGCCATGCGCCAGGCACAACATAATGGTCACATAATACAATCATGAAATTCTCATATATAATGAACATTGAGACATATTGGGGGAGATTTACTAAAGATGGTGAACATAGAATCTGGTGCAGCTGTGCATAGTAACCAATGAACTTCTAGGTTTTAGCCCCCGATCACACCGAACATGACACTGAAATCATGCTACTTCACTTAAAATAGTGTAATTTCAAAGTAGTGCTGCTTCAGGTGTTACTTGGAAGACATCTGTGATTTCATGCACAGATGTCTACACAAGTCATACCTGAACTTGCAAAAAGTAGTGCAAGAACTACTTTCAAAATCGGTGCGACTCAGAGTCGTGCTGATTTGACCACTTCTATTGCGGACAATAGGGTGCGACTTGTCATGCAATTTGAAACTGTCAAATAGCACAACAAGTTGCACCAGTGTGACTGGGGGATTGTTGCCAAAACTTAATTGAACAAGCTAAAGTTAGAAGCTGATTGGTTACTATGTACAACTGCACCAGATTCTGTGTGCTCCAGTTTTAGTTAGGCCCCTTTCACACGGGCTGTCTGATCAGGTCTGCCTGCCAGTTTTTCAGACCCGATTGGACCCTCCAGTCTTTTCTATAAAGCGGCAGATGTCAGCAGACACGTTAGCTGACACCCGCTGCCATCTCATCTGATCCTATCCACCGAAAACAGACGGATGCTGGTTCACCTCATCCCTTTAAAACCGAACACATATGAATTACACAGGTTCTGAGGCTAATTTAATGCAGATAAGATCAGTGAGTGAGTTTGATTACCATCTTAACCACTTCCTGCCCAGTCTATAGCAGAATGACAGCCGGGCAGTGGTTCAGTTATCCTGACTGGGTGTCATATGACGTCCTGCAGGATAACAGCTGGCACGCGCCCGTGGGGGCATGCATCGCGGCGATCGGTGGTGTGGCATGTCAGTCTGACACACCGCTACACGGATCTCGGTAAAGAGCCTCCGGTGGAGGCTCTTTGCCACATGATCAGCCGTGTCCAATCACAGCTCATCACGATGTAAACAGGAAGAGCTATTGACCTGCTTTTCCTCACTCGCGTCTGACAGATGCAAGTAGAGGAGAGCCGATCGGCGGCTCTCCTGACGGGGGGGTCTGCACTGATTGTTTATCAGCGCAGCCGCCCCTCGGATGCCCACACTGGACCACCAGGGAAGCCGCCAGGACCACCAGGGAAGCTCCTAACATGTGGATGGCCAGGTACAGCTCGTATGGCCATCCACATATGAAAATGAATGCCAAACATACGCCAATCAGTGCCCACAAATGGGCATTGACTGGCACAATAAAAGTCAGTGATGCCCAGAAATGCCACCCATCAGTGTCATCAGTGCCACCCATCAGTACCCATCCATGCCCAGTGCCACCTATAAGTACCCATCAGCGCCACCCATAATTACCCGCCAGGGCCGCCTACAAGTGCCCATCAGTGCCACATACCAGTGCCACCTAATCAGTGCCCGTCAGTGCCGCCTTATCAGTGCCCGTCATTGCAGCCATATCAGTGCCCATCATTGAAGAAGAAAACTTACTTATTTACAAAAAAAATTTAACAGAAACAAAGTATAACTTTTTTTTTTTGCAAAATTTTTTGGTCTTTTTTTTTATTTGCACACAAAATAAAAAAAAAAAAAAAATTATATATACATACACACAAATAATAATAATAATAATAATAATAATATTGCAGGAGGTGATCAAATACCACCAAAATAAAAATTTGGCACGGCTGCACAAACCGCCGCAGGTGTATGTCGGCCACTTTAATCATTTTTAGCTTCTAATGGCTTTTAATGCTAGTCATTTGGAGGAGTTAACTGACCTGGGTGCAGTTTGGGCCGTCCACTGTTCCTTTCCTTCCCCCCTGTGTGGGGGGCATATAGGCGTGATCCCTCGCAAGGCACATTTGGTCTACTGCCCGCGCTCTGGGGAGTTGGCCCGACACGGGGGAGACAAAGGACATAGGAGGAACCATACTATCTTAAACACTCTGAATTGCCAGGAACCCTGTGATAGGTAATTATACAACTTATGTAGATATGTTACACTGTATATACATGGGTTTGCCATTGTTGTGCCTTATGCTATGTTCGATATATGTTTACATTTCTACAGTGGACAACTATCCTCTGAAGAAGACCCAGCGAGGGTTGAAACGCGTCAGTTTTATACTCACAATTCTTGTTGTCCTACATATACTGTATTGTACACTGTTCCTATTTACAGGCACTGTCCGTTGTAATATTTTAAGGATCCAATATGTAAAGAAACTTTGGTTGTCTTATAACACATTGTATTGTGCATTGTTTCCAATCATGGGTATTGTCCGTTGCAATTTTTATGCTGTATCCAGTTCATGTCCTGACTTCAATAGTCAGAATTTATTTATCCATTTTATAGTACTTTATTAATATTTTTTGTACCAATAAAATCAACTTTTTGACAACTCATATTGCATTTCATTGGCTGCTTTAAAGCCCCGATAGGGGGTTCTCATAGTTTTTATTGGATTTTAATGGTTTCTTAATGTTTTAATGTTTCAATACTTCAATGACTCAATGTTCTAATGTTTCAACATTTTTGTATATGTCTCCTGTCTGTAATTACAATGTATAATCCCAACACTTGGAACACATGTGCCTTCTACTAGAACCCTAATTATACACACATACATTTGGTATTTATCTCATCTAGAGCGATGTAATGTGGATACCTCTGGGAGTAAAGGAGAACACATCACCCGCTATGGGATACATCTCCTAACCAGCCACCCCTGTCCATGTATATCTACCACATCCTACAGACGTTTTTACTTTCCAAGGCTCTGATGAAGAGGGAACACCTTGAAATGCGTTAGCCTACCTTGATCATTTGCCCTTGTATGGGCATAACTAATTTTTAATGAATATCTTGTAACCTAGTTTGTATGAGTTCGTAGTAATTTCTTTGTACTCATCTATTTTGCTTATGAATAAACTATATCACTTTGATTCATGCGTTAGATCACGCGTCTTCCATCCCCTCATTTCCACTCAGCCCATGGTGTGACGCCAGAGCCGATGCTCCCCCAACAGTTAGAAACACCTTCCTAGGACACACTTAACCCCTTGATTGCCCCATAGTGTTAACCCATTCCCTGCCAGTGACATTTATATATTAATCAGTGGCTATTTCTAGCTCTGATCGCTGTATAAATGTCAATGGTCCCAAAAAAGTGTCAAAAGTGTCCGATCAATACAAAAGATTCGCTGCGCTAAGGTGAAAATATCTGGAGATTAATGCATATGAGGTATACTGAAAATACCGCATAAGCGGCTTATCCAGCCATAGCAAGGCACAAAGGATATATGATTGATATATATAACACGTGATTTTAAAGTGCAATGTGTAAATAATATACTAGATGTATACCATTTGAATAAGAGTAGCGATTACTGAACTACTACCTGTATATATAATGGATGAAAAAATCATTTATATAGTCTGAAATTTACTGTGAACAAAAAAAAATATATATATAACAGTGATAAGTGCAAAATACAACAAAGTGCCAAGTGCCACACAATGAGTGTGAATATCAGATCCAAGATGTGGTACTAAAGTCCAATATATGAAAGAAATGCACATAAAGTCCATAAAAACAGTTCATAAAAAATCCAACGTGCATGCATTAATCTTAGTGCTCAGAATCCCATGCTTAAGTGCCATTCAGTGACCACCCGAGGACAGCCGCTCACCTCAGAGAGTGCGACTCAGCTGTGAGACTGAGTCTAAACACGCTTATGAGCCATCCCACGGCTCAGTGATGGGATCCAGATACACAGTTTTCAGCAGCAACTCCACAGTTAGGAATAAAGGAAAAGAAAAACTGGATAGTGTGATATCGTTTATAAATATTTATTAGTATAAAAGCTCCCTACATTAGGGTACTCACATTTGCAAGGTGTGTGAGTGCACCAATCTGATAACAGTCTCCAAAGTTTGCCTGCCAGGAGGGAGGAGCATCTCAGTGGAGTGAAAGGCTCCGTGCTCTGTCCTGGCCCTTTCCCTACGCGTGTTCGACACAGGGTCACGTGTCTTCATCAGGGGGATTTCCCTGATGATAAATCCCCCTGATGAAGACACGTGACCCTGTGTTGAACACACGTAGGGGAAGGGCCAGGATGGAGCACGGAGCCTTTCACTCCACTAAGATGCGATGCACAGCTTATCTCTCCTGACAGGCAAACTTTGAGGCAAACTTTGGAGACTGTTATCAGATTGGTACACTTACGCACCTTGCAAATGTGAGTACCCTAATGTAGGGAGCTTTTATTCTAATATTTATAAACGATATCACACTATCCAGTTTTTCTTTTCCTTTATTCCTAACTGTGGGGTTGCTGCTGAAAACTGTGTATCTGGATTCCATCACTGAGCCGTGGGATGGCTCATAAGCGTGTTTAGACTCAGTCTCACAGCTGAGTCGCACGTTCTGAGGTGGTGGGGGGGGGGTCACTGGATGGCACTGGAGTATGGGATTTTGAGCACTAAGATTAATGCACGCACATTGGATTTTTTATGAACTGTTTTTATGGACTTTATGTGCATTTCTTTCATATATTGGACTTTAATAATCACGTATCACATCTTGGATTTGATATTCACACTCATTGTGTGGCACTTGGCACTTTGTTGTATTTTGCACTTATCACTGATATATATATATTTTTTTTTTCACAGTAAATTTCAGACTATATAAATGATTTTTTCATCCATTATGTATACAGGTAGTAGTTCAGTAATCACTACTCTCATTCTAATGGTATACATCTAGTATATTATTTACACATTGCACTTTAAAATCACTTGTTATATATATATATCAATCATATATCCTTTGTGCCTTGCTATGGCTGGATAAGCCGCTTATGCAATATTTTTAGTATACCTCATATGCATTAATCTCCAGATTGATATTTTCACCTTAGCGCAGCTTATCATTTGTATACATTGTGGTGCACGGCATATGAAACGTGTTCTGCTCTGGCAGCTAGGTGATTTCCACATTTGAAGCAATATACCATCGTGGCTCGCAAAATCCCCTTTTATCTGCAAAAGTGTCCGATCTTTCTGCCACAATGTCGCAGTCCCACTAAAAATCGCTAATCACTGCCATTACTAGGAAAAAAAAATAATAATAATAAAAATGCCAAGTATCTATACCCTATTTTGTAGACGCTATAACTTTTGCGCAAACCAATCGATATATGCTTATTGCGATTTTTTTTTTTTTTACCAAAAATATGTATAACAGAATACATATTGGCCTAAACTAATGAAAATTTTTTTTATTTTTATTTTTTGGATAGTTATAGCAAAAAGTGAAAAATATTGTGTTTTTTCAAAATTGTTGCTCTTTTTTTGTTTATAGCGTAAAAAATAAAAACCGCAGAGGTGATCAAATACCACCAGAAGAAAGCTCTATTTGTGGGGAAAAAAAAAGACATACATTTTGCTTGTGTACAGCGTTGCACGACCGTGCAATTGTCAGTTAAAGCGACACAGTGCCGTATTGCAAAAAATGCCCTGGACATTAAGGGGGCAAATCCTTCCAGGGCTGAAGTGGTTAATATGTGTTTGGTTCTAAAAGAATGAGGTTGGCAACCCTAGATCAGAATACATCAGATGGAAATGGACCGGCGGTCCGTTTGCCCCATAAAGGAGAGCGGGACTGCTGTGCAGAGCGGACACGAACCCTGCTCAGCGGGGATCAGCAGAGAGATCTGCTTAGTGGAGGCATCCATGTGAAAGAGGCCTAAATCTCCCCCACTATATTCCACATAGAATCCTATAGCATGGAATAATAGAGCCCATCCAGATAGACACATATGCGCCACAACCAGGATGTGTACAAATAAAATGCTATATTTTTATTTACTTAAAATATATTATTGACTAAAAAGCTATGATTTTAAATATTTTTTTTTATAACCCTTCATAAGTAAAGAAATAATAAATAATGCACAAAGCCACTACACAACTTGTTTAAATCTAGTCCCTGAAGTGCAACAATTTCTGAAGGTTCTGGAGAATTACACAGAATCTGGGAAGGTTTATCTCTTGAAAAGTAAACAGTTATCTTTACTGCATCTCCCCTACAGGGTCTCCCCGACACAGATACTCTATATAATTAATTTGTAATGGTGCCTGTGCAGGGGCGCAGGTGGTGAGAATTATTAATAAACTCAGGGTACTGATTACCAATCAAGATACTGACTGCTAGCTGAAATCCAGACCTGCGTTATTAGTACCTGTAAAATGTATTTCTTTAAATCCTCTACCATGCATTGCCAGCAGGAACTAATACAGAATGCAGTTTGTTGTATTTATTCTCAGCCTGATTTACATAACTTTGGCAGTGAATTAGTAACTCATTAGCAGTGCGTTAACTCATTAACAACACTTATTCACAGCTTTGCAACTGGGAGGGTCCTTCACAGTGTGAATGGTTTAAAGACCTTTTATTTACAAGACTGAACTCAAAGTGCAGTGCTGTCCTAACTTCAACTTCCATATCTTCCTGTCATGGTCAGCCTCAGTGGTAATACTTCTACTTTGGGGTCTTTTCCTGCTTATGTATTAGACAATCAATGAGTGTACATTCAGACCTTGGTGTCCTGGTGTGTTGCATTAATGTAATACATTAAGCACATTTTTTTCACATGGTAACTTGCATCGCATTAAAGCAGTCCGGTCAATTGAATAGGCTGGCAATGCACCAAAATGTGCATGTGCCATTTTTGAAAATTCAGTAGACCACAACTTACTGTAGTACATTACAGTGTATTGTGGTGCACTGCAACACTTGTGCGCTGGAGCCTTAGTATCTTGGTGTGCCATTAAAATTGAATGGTACTGTAAGATGCAAACACATGAAATACAATAATGAGCACTTAACTTATTCTCTCTGGAGAAGAGACGCTTGAGAGGGGATATAATTCAATTTACAAATACCATACCGGTGACCCCACAATATGAATAAAACTTTTTGCAGAAGGGAGTTTAACAAGACTCATGGCCACTCATTAAAATTAGAAGAAAAGAGGTTTAACCCTAAACTACGTAGAGGGTTCTTTACTTTAAGAGCGGCAAAGATGTGGAATTCCCTTCCACAGGTGGTGGCCTCAGCAGGGGGGCATCGATAATTTCAAGAAACTATTATATACAAGGTAATACTGACATATAAATCACACACATAGAAAAAAAATGGAGTATGGCTGGAAAGTCCTCAATATGTAAGGCACCTCATCCCAAACTTAGTTTAGAAAATTGAGTAGGGATAGGGAAAAGGGACTATAGCGGTGCCGAAAACTATGTTTGTTACAAAAAGGTATATAAAAAGTATAAATTTTATTTAATACAAAAACAGAAAAATATTTTATGTACATACATGGGTGTGTGAACAAAGACAAGGGAATATACATTTGAAACAAGCCAAGATGTTGAAAGGCCAATATAAGTTACAGGTAATAAGTCCCTACATGTTTTTCCAAAACATTGGCTTCTTCAGGGGAAGTGATATTGTTAACCTATACAAAGTGTAGATTCTTAATAAAAAACAGAAAAAGAACACAACAATGTACATATTAATCAACATATATAGAAAAACAGACATATTTTATATATTTTATATATGCCGGAAGCATGGCATGGCTGTATATGGCTCCCCATGGCTGGTAAACCCCACACACCCCAATACCTACCCTGATATCCCTGATGGCGAATATGACACCGAGACCCCCCCAGAGCAATCAACAGAACTGCACCGTAATTATATGGCTGCAGGGGGCTGACAAAGACCTAGTATATTGGAAGGAAAAAAAATTGTATCAGTATAATACATAAAAAAAACATCCTCGGGATAAACTGTATCCCAAACAAAAGGGCTAACATAGCCTCATTACTTATGCCGTATACACACGGTCTGACTTTTCGGCTACAAAAGTCCGACAGCCCCATCCGACAGACTTACGACGGATTTTTGGCGGACTTTTGTCGGACTTGCGGCGGACTTGCAGGGGACTTTCTAATGAACGGACTTGCCTACATACGATCACACAAAAGTAGGACGGATTCGTACGTGATGACGCACACCGGACTAAAATAAGGAAGTTGATAGCCAGTAGCCAATAGCTGCCCTAGCATGGGTTTTTGTCCGTCGGACTAGCATATAGACGAGCGGATTTCTGGGTCCGGCGGAGTTACGACGTAAAGATATGAAACATGTTCCAAATCTAAAGTCCGTCAGATTTGTGGCTAGAAAAGTCCGCCGAAAGTTCGGGGAAGCCCACACACGATCGGATTGTCCGCCGGCGTCCGTCTGACTTTTGTAGACGAAAAGTCTGACCGTGTGTACGTGGCATTACAATTATGTGGTATTAAAATCAGTATAAATGCAGGGGCGCCAAAAGGTATCAATGTAGACCAAAAATTAATAATGAGTCAAACACCATCAAAATAAAGGGCTACTGAAGAAAGAGAAAAAAAAAAGAAGAAGAAAACGTTAGTGTGTAACACCAATGCAAAGCAAGAGCTGATGACTAGAATGAAAGCACCATAGAGGCACAGATAGAGGACTCACCTAAGCAGTCTAAACACCCTACCCCAAATCCAGGTGTGTTGATCATCCGATTAGGATAGTGGCGATACGTAATGCCAGCAAGACATAAGGAAGCCTGATATTAGTAAGCCGGGTGATCAAGATGGAATAGAAGGGACCGCTGCAGGAATGAAGGAGATAAGCGAGCTGGCATTCTATTACGAATACCGCCCTTGGGTGTCCATACAGCCAACAGCAGCGCATATACTGAGATTGGTGTGAGGGGACCAAGATGCCAGACCACTACCAGATGAATAGTGGGCAAGGCAGTGGGATATGATGGGGGTCCCAGAAAGGGGGAGACCAGTGCGGAGCATGGTGAGGGCTACAGTGGAACCCGCAACCCACACACCGAGAGGGGAGCATAGGGGTCCAACCCCTCAACCTAGTCTCGCAACCAAAAGCCATGACACGCATCCAGACATGCAAAAACAATCAGTGACAATAAGAAGTTAATTTACCAATAATTAAATAATACCCAGCAATGATCTATTGTAATGTTAATTGAAACAAATAGAGAAAAGAAAAATTCTTCTAACAAAAAAGGGTAAATTATTAGAAATGAATAATAAACTGAGATTGAAAAGCCAAAATTATGAAATCATAGTAATGAACTTGAGGGGAGGCATCAGGGGAAGAGATAGGAAGAGGTCCTGCTGGATTATGGACTAAGATTAAAGAAAAAAAAAGAACAGACTGAAAAAAAAAATAATATAAATATATATTTATAAAAATATGTATATATATATATATATATATATATATATATATATATATATATATATATATATATATATATATATATATATATATATATATATATATATATATATATATATATATATATATATAAATATATGTATATATACTGTGAGGGGTTAGCTCGGCAGCGGGTGTGTGTGACCCCCTGGATGGGTTCACCACACAAAAACAGGCACAGCAGACAGCTTGGTAGGTGAAACAAAAAACAAAGGTGCGGTTTATTCAGACTAGATGCATTGAAAAAATAACAGAAAAACAAAAAGAAACATGAAAAGAAATCCTGGTCAGCTTGACCGCTTACTACACACGTAGATTCCCTAACTAACAACTGGGTGCAGCCTTGTGCTGCCCCAGACCCTATCTCTCTTTGAGAAGTTTTGCCACACAGGCGTTAACTCACCGCAAAGCTCAGATACCACACTCCCCAGTCTACACAATCACAGAACTGGTTCCAGGATGGAGCATCTCCCTAAGCCTGCTGGGGTGTTTTCTATAGGTCTTAATGAGCCCACTTACTTCAGCTGGGCTCATTAACTCTTCCCCTGCAGGACTCCCAGCACTCCCCCTAGTGGTATAAGTCAGCATAAAGCCTGAATCTAGGGCATACATATTTTCCATCCTGGATGCAACCAGGTGTTTTTACCTGCCTGCTGTCACATACCCCCCCCTCTTGTTTCAACCTTGGGGTTGGAACACACGCAGTCAGGCACGCATGTACTCGAGACAAAGCATCCACATTCCCCATTTTAACGCCAGGGCGATGCTTTACTGTAAAGTTGAATTCCTGTAGGGCCAGGAACCACCTATTTATCCTTCTATTGGTCTCCTTGTTTTGAGCCATCCACTTTAAAGGAGCGTGATCAGTTACCAGGTCAAAGTGCCTACCTAATAGATAGTACCGAAGGGAATCTAGAGCCCACTTCACAGCTAAACACTCCTTCTCAATTGTGGCGTAATTTACCTCATGGGACTTCAATTTCCTGCTGAGGTAAATGACTGGGTGCTCTTCCCCGTTCCAGACCTGGGACAACACTGCTCCCAACCCAACGTCTGATGCATCAGTTTGTACAACAAAGTCCTTAGAGAAGTCTGGGGAGTACAACACTGGCTGGCTACATAAGGCGGTTTTTAATGACTGGAATGCTGCTTCAGCCTCTGGGGACCATTTGACCATGACAGACTCTTTCCCTTTTGTCAGGTTGGTGAGGGGCACAGCCTGAGAAGCAAAATGGGGGATGAATCGCCGATAATAGCCAGCGATTCCCAGAAAGGCTCGTACCTGTTTCTTGCTGTTGGGACGTGGCCAACTCTGTATGGCCTCAACTTTATTGACTTGAGGCTTTATCACTCCCCTCCCAATAGTGTACCCCAGATATTTGGCCTCCTCCTGTCCAATGGTGCACTTCTTTGGATTGGCTGTAAACCCAGCTTCCCGTATGGAGTCTAAGACTGCTTGCACTTTTGGCAGATGTGAGACCCAATCTGTGCTATGGATAATCACATCATCCAGGTAAGCTGCAGCATACTTCTGATGGGGCCTCAGAATTTTGTCCATTTTCCGCTGGAATGTTGCAGGTGCATTCTGTAACCCAAACGGCATTCTCTTGTATTGGAACGCCCCATCTGGGGTTACAAACGCCGTTTTCTCCTTGGCCGACTCGGCCAGGGGAATTTGCCAATACCCTTTGGTGAGATCGAGAGTTGTCATGTATCGGGCTGTTCCCAGCCGGTCGATCAACTCATCTATACGCGGCATGGGGTAGGTGTCAAATTTTGTAACTTTATTCAATTGTCGAAAATCGTTACAAAACCGCCAGCTCCCATCTGGTTTGGGCACTAGTACGATAGGACTGGACCAGTCACTCTGGGACTCCTCTATCACACCCAATTCCAGCATCCTTTGAACCTCCCCACGTATTGCCTCCCGTCGGGCTTCTGGTATTCTATAAGGTTTTAGTTTTACCCTTTCTCCTGGCGGGGTAATAATATCATGCTCTACGCCAGAGGTTTCTCCCGGTAGCTCAGAGAAAATCTCTTTGTTGCGAAGTACAAACTCTTTAACCTCCTGTTTTTGGGGTTTCGATAAGGAGACTGCGATTCCAACCTCAGGAACAAAGCAATCAGACTGGACCGGTGACAAAGTCTCTGCGACTAGGGATTCCCTATCCCTCCAGGCTTTCAGCAGATTGACGTGATATACCTGTTCCGGCTTTCGCCTTCCTGGCTGTCTAACCCTATAGTTCACCTCACTCACTTTTTCGAGAACTTCGTATGGACCTTGCCATTTGGCCATGAATTTGCTTTCAACCGTAGGGACTAGCACCAATACCTTATCCCCTGGGGAAAAAGTACGGGTCTTGGCCCCACGGTTGTACACTCTCTGCTGTGCTAACTGCGATTGGGCCAAATGTTCCTTTACGATTGGCATTACCTGTGCAATTCTATCTTGCATCAGGGCGACATGCTCAATCACACTCCTGTGGGGAGAACTCTCATTTTCCCAAGTTTCCTTGGCGATATCCAGCAGTCCTCTTGGGTGTCTCCCATAGAGTAACTCGAAGGGTGAGAAACCCGTAGAGGATTGGGGTACCTCCCTAATGGCAAACATCAAATAGGGTATTAGACAGTCCCAATTCTTTCCATCTCTATCCACCACCTTCTTTAACATTTGTTTTAGGGTTTTGTTGAATCTTTCAACCAACCCATCTGTTTGGGGGTGATACACAGACGTACGTAATTGTGTCACTTTGAACAACTTGCATAGTTCTTTCATAACTCGGGACATAAAAGGTGTACCTTGGTCCGTAAGCAGTTCCTTACAAATACCCACACGGCTAAAAACAAGTGATAGTTCTTTGGCTATGGTTTTGGCCGAGGTATTTCGAAGAGGAATCGCTTCCGGATAACGGGTGGCATAGTCCATTATAACCAAAATGTACTGATGCCCCCTAGCGGACTTCATTATCGGACCTACCAAATCCATTGCGATCCTCTCAAAGGGGATCTCAATGATAGGAAGAGGTACCAGCGGGTTACGGAAATGTGGCATAGGTGCCGATTTCTGACACACAGGGCAGGAGGAACAATAATTTTCTGTTTCCTTCATGACCCCAGGCCAATAGAATCTCTGCAATACTCTCTCTCTGGTTTTCTCTGTCCCCAGATGACCTCCAAGAATGTGCCCATGGGCCAATTCCAACACCAACTTCCTGTAAGGTTTGGGCACCACAAGTTGCTCAACGGTTTCTTCTGCCCTTTGAGCCACTCGATACAGTAGGTCCCTTTCCACAGTGAAGTACGGGTAAGTGCAAGTTTTTTCTGGGTTCACTAACTCGCCATCTATTTTCACCACATTTTCCCGTGCCTTTATTAGGGTGGGGTCTTTTAACTGTTCTGTGGCAAAATTTTCCCTGTGAACCTCAAGATCTGAAAATTCCACAGACGGCATGTTTTCATCTGAGGATGTTGGCTCCTCCCCATTTTCTCGAGTTTCCCCTGCCAATACCGACAAGGGAAATTCTGGAGAGTCCTCACCACTCTCAGAGGAATTCTGGTCATCATCTTTCTGGTCTATAGGGGCACCAGTGGGGGGCTCAGGACAATCCCAGAGTTCCCAGAACATTGGAAAATCCCTTCCCACAATGGCATCATGTGGTAAGTGAGACACTAACCCCACCTGATGAGAGAGGTTACCTTTGTGGGTCTCAAAAAACACTGAAGTTACAGGATACTCTCGGGTGTCCCCATGCACACAAATAACAGCCACCTTGTTATTCCCAGAGACCACTGTAGTAACTAATTCAGCCTTTATCAATGTCACCAGGCTACCTGAATCCAGCAACACATCCACATTTCTACCATTAATACACATTTTACATAAATGTTTCTCAGGTCCCCGAATGGCAGTACAAGCGACTGTCGCAAACATCGACTGACGTCTGTCCCTTATAAAGTCACATTGCATAGGTTCATCCACAACTGGGCAATTAGCTGAAATATGTCCCTCTTGCCGGCAGCGGTAGCAAATAATCTTTTTCGCTGCCTCTTGCGGCCTGGGCTTCCCGGGCTGCTCCCGCCAGACATTAGGTTGAACCCCCACCTTCTCACTCTCTCCACCCTCACCCCTTGGAGTCATCTTACCCGCCACTGGGGATGGTCTGGTCTTAGGGTGGAAAGTCCGTGAGTCCCTGGAAGAGGTGGTCAGGTTCTCTGTAGCCAAGTACCTCTCAACCAGATCCACAAGCTTATCTGCAGTTTCTGGGTCTCCATGGCTTACCCATTTTTGGATGGAAGTAGGAAGAGCTCTCAGAAAACGATCCATAACAACACGTTCCACAATGTTTGGTGCGGTCAAAGTCTCTGGCTGCAGCCACCTCCTGCTCAGGTGAATGAGATCATACATTTGAGACCTGGGGGGTTTTCCAAGCCGGAAAGTCCAGTTATGTACACGCTGAGCCCGGACGGCCAGGGTGACACCCAGCCGTGCCAATATTTCTGTTTTTAGCACCACATAGTCTTTTGCTTGGTCCGGCTCTAGGTCATAATAGGCTTTCTGCGATTCCCCTGTTAACAGAGGGGCCACAAGTCCAGCCCACTGCTCCTTAGGCCACTTTTCCCTTTCAGCAGTCCTTTCAAATGTGGTCAAAAACACCTCCGGATCATCCTCTCCAGTCATTTTTGTCAGTAAACGGCTCACACCAAAGGATGCAGTATTAGTGGAACCACTTGCCTCACTGGTCTGCGGCCGTTGCTGCATTAATGTCTCGATTTGTTGTTGGAGTCTCTGCTCTTGCTTTTGTAACAGCTCTATGAAGCGGGCCTCAGATTGCTGCTGGGCTTGTTGCTGAGCGTCCAGACTCTGCAGTTGAGCTTTCTGCTGAGCTTCCAGACTCTGCTGCAAAGTTGCATTTGTCCGCTGCTGATTTGCATTTGCTAGAGCCAGCTGTCTCAGTATCTCCTCCATGCTGGCCTTAAAAAAAAAAAACTGCCCCTGCTTCTCCACCAACTGTGAGGGGTTAGCTCGGCAGCGGGTGTGTGTGACCCCCTGGATGGGTTCACCACACAAAAACAGGCACAGCAGACAGCTTGGTAGGTGAAACAAAAAACAAAGGTGCGGTTTATTCAGACTAGATGCATTGAAAAAATAACAGAAAAACAAAAAGAAACATGAAAAGAAATCCTGGTCAGCTTGACCGCTTACTACACACGTAGATTCCCTAACTAACAACTGGGTGCAGCCTTGTGCTGCCCCAGACCCTATCTCTCTTTGAGAAGTTTTGCCACACAGGCGTTAACTCACCGCAAAGCTCAGATACCACACTCCCCAGTCTACACAATCACAGAACTGGTTCCAGGATGGAGCATCTCCCTAAGCCTGCTGGGGTGTTTTCTATAGGTCTTAATGAGCCCACTTACTTCAGCTGGGCTCATTAACTCTTCCCCTGCAGGACTCCCAGCACTCCCCCTAGTGGTATAAGTCAGCATAAAGCCTGAATCTAGGGCATACATATTTTCCATCCTGGATGCAACCAGGTGTTTTTACCTGCCTGCTGTCACAATATATATATATATATATATATATATATATATATATATATATATATATATATATATATATATATATATATATATATATATATATATACACACACACACACACACACACACACACACACACACACACACACACACACACATACATACATACATATATGTGGGCAGAACGTAAAATGGTGGCCAGAAGTTATAAAAAGGACTTGAAACTAATATTTGTTTAACTCTGGAAACTTTGTTGCATCCAGGTTGTGGATCCACTTTGTCTCAAGTTGGAGCAATATGTTGTCAATTCCGCCACCCCTGGCATGTAATGGTACATGTTCAAGGGCAGCGAAGCTAATCGCATGGGAATCAAAATTGTATTGTAATCCAACATGTTTATTAATTGCAGTACTGATATAATGGCTTTACATGATCTCGGATGCATTTACAGAAAGCTCGTTTAGACTTGCAGACGTAGTAACAACCACATCGGCAAGTGGCACAATAAACGATCCCCGCTATCCTGCAAGTTACTCTATGTCTGATAACATGAGTCAGGCCATTGGGGAGAGAAACTTCCCTGGAATTAGAGATGAAGGAACAAACATCACATCTTCCACAAGGAAAAGTACCAACATTAGTGTATGACTGCAACTTTTTGGAAGAATGGTGACTGGTTATCAGACGACCCCTCAAAGAGGGGGATCGTCGATATGTTATATCAGGGTATGACTTAATATACTTATTTATTGTGCAATCTGCAGTGAGTAGAGGCCAAAATCTATTCAGAACATCCCGGACTTGGGCATGCTGTCTAGAATATTGGGTGATAAGACAAACAGGTTGTGGGTCATTGGTTACTTTAGTTGAAGAAAAAAGATCTTTCCTATTTAGTTATTTTACTTTATTATAAGCTTTTTTTTAAAAAAGGGAATGACTGTACCCTCTGTCTTTCAATCTCAGATACAGATCGCGGGATGCTTTTTGAAAGTCGGCCTCTAGGGTGCAGTTTCTTTTTATTCTCAAGTACTGGCTGTAAGGAATACTGTCCAGTAAGGGCATGGGATGTGCACTACTGGCATGGAGAATTGTGTTACTGATAGGGTTGAAATAATGACTCAGAGTTCCACTTTAATTGTTTCTGTTTTTTCTTACCTGTGTACGTATCAATTGTTCTATTTAAATTGTTTGTGCTCCTTTCTTACCTGTGTACGTATCAATTGTTCTATCAATCTGTATCTAGATGGAATTTGGAACTGCTGAATAATCATTACATGTTCGCTGATGAGAAACTCTTTGTACCTTAACCTCATTTGGTAATGCCGATAAGATTACTGCTTTTGGAACTGCCTATAAAAGAAGTAAAGGGAGCAGTCCTTTTTGGGGGATGCTCAGAACTGTGATACAGACATACCTGACTCCGTGTCATTATTCTTATAGAAGCAATAATTTGGCAAAGCAATATAAACTTAAGCAACTTGTTTAAAAGTTGAACCTAACATTTTGGCGCCCGAAACAGGGACTCACCGATGATACTACAAGAGGTGGACGAACGCGGCTGACGGAACAAAAAGACAGGCATTCCGGGAACCACAGATCAAAAAAAACCTGCGCAGGTAAGAAAAAGCTTTATTTTTCTTATATTCTGTGCTCCCCTGATTTGTGCCTATCCGTTCTGTCAGTTACGGTTCTCCTGGTTTTAAAACACCAGCCTCTGTAGTGGTGAGTCTAGAATTACTGGATATTTTAGTTTATATTGCTGGAATTATTTGTTTGTTTTGTCTGTCTTGTCTGTCTTGTCTGTCTTGTTGAGAAAGTGAATGAGCCTTGTCAAGGATGGTATGAGTTAGAAGGGGATTGCCGAACTAAGCAACGGAATGCGCCTTACCTCACACGATTGGGAACCTGAGGGCTTGTGAGCTTGGGGGTCTGACGCTTATGCTTAACCTCACATCTAACTCATAAACCATAGACGGGTTGAGAGTATAAGCCCTGTCTGCTCCATAAAGCAGGGATAAGAGTGTATGAGAGGGATTCCCAGATACGGGGAGGGAATAAGGTCTCAACAAAGTCCCGAGATCTAGTCGGATACCTGGCCACTTAAAGGAATGCTTGTATATGTTGTAGCCGCATTTTTGTATATGTTGTAGCCGCATTCTGGTTTGTTATTGGGCTAGCATATAAAGTAATTATTTATTATTGGGCTAGCATATAAAGTAATTCGGTTTCAGAAATCTCATTCCGGAGAGGTTTCTAGAATTCTAGCACCCTAGGAGGAAGGCAACGAGGAACTAGTGTAACTTAGCTGGTTTGCTATTGGGCTAGCATATAAAGTAATTATTCATTCTTGTATATGTTGTAGCCGCATTATATTGTACACTAAGTGTCCCACACGCTACCTAGGCAGGACTGTTAGAATGGGCCAGAGGAACACAAAACCCCGTCAGGGAATTGTGGCGCACTATATGGTGCCACAGATAATTAAGAACATTTATGGGAAAACCGAAGCACAGGACTTAAAGGATGTCCTTCGTAAATTTAAGGTGAAAGGAGCAGCGGGCTTAGACCCGGATGTATGGAGTGAAATAAAAAGGGACAGACAAGGAGAGGTGTTAGAGAAGCAATGGATGCGTCAGGTTCAATGCTTAATTAAGGTCTCAAATAGAGCGAAAGAAGAGGGGTGGAAGTATAATCCAGATTGTGATGGTTAGGATATGAAAGATAGAAGAACAAAAAATGTCGAGGCTCCCAGCTCAGCCATCCCACCCCCATACACTGACGTAGAACGCAAACCACACAAGATATATCCGGTACTTGAGGGGAGAGGATGGGTTTGTCAGGATTGTGGAGCACAAAACCCAGAATGGGCAGTAGAATGTGTGCATTGTGGGGCACAAAAACCTCATCCAGAAACTGTAGCTCCCGTACGCACTGATACACGCATTGTTCAGGTAAACAATCCAGAATTTGGACAAGCAGCCCATCCAAATGCCCCGCCTACTGTCACTCGTAGAATGCAAATAAGGACTTGGGCACCATGGTCGGCAGACACCCTTATGGCATTAATACAGAGCGCCCCAGACCCGGTAGCAAAGCCAGCTGCTTTTTGTAGATTTGTGACACAGTTAATGAATACACATGAAGCGACCTGGCAGGATGGGGAGGATCTATGCAGACACAAAATGACTCTGACCCTGTTTAACCAGTTTATGACAGAAATAGGTCCACACAGACCTGCAGGACAAGTTGATGGGGATGGCAATTTAGAGACAGGACATGTCAGACATATAGACTCAAGGGCCCCTTTTATTGCTAGATTAGAAGCTTTTTGTCAGGCAAAACAACAGGAGAGGGGGTCCATATCACCCATGAAGCAAATGCCAGGACAGACTGTATCGGAATTTTACTTATCTATGGAAAGTATGATGGCAGATGAGGGATTGGACTTGGCCCTGCCAGTCACAATCCGAGCCTTCAATAGACAATTTATTTATGGAGGGATTAATTCCACAGATAAATGAGAGACTGAAAGCCTGCACACCAGAGTGGAGGGCAACTAGAGATAGAGGGACGTTGTTACAAAAAGCGCAAGGCATAGAGGCGGACTGAGCAGAAACCAAAGGGAGGAAATCTCATGCTATCAACGCACTCGGGGGTCCCCAAGAGCAAGGTAGAGGTTCCTTTCGCAAACCCCTTACCTGTCACTACTGTAACAAGATTGGTCACATCAGACGCAACTGTAAGAAAAGAATAAGGGATGAAGGAGAGGAAGGTGTTGATTCTCCAGTTAATCAGAGAAGGAACCAGCCCAGGGACAACAAAAATAGTCATATCAGGCAGCAGGGAGATGGTCCACGAGCATGACTCACCCCGGTTTTAGAAAAATCCAAAACAACAATGCTTAAGACAAATATAACGGTTGGTAATAAGAAAATCTCTTGTTTAGTTGATACAGGAGCTTCACGCTCGTTACTTTCTGACTCTGAACTACTCCCTGGCCAAAAATCACCTGACACTTTACTAATAACTGGATATGATGGCATTTTAGCCGACGCCCCGCTTACAAAACCTCTGAAAGTTAAAGTAGGAAACCACATGTTCCTTTCACGCTTTCTGGTATCCAGAGGAGCCCCCACTAATTTGTTAGGAGCTGACATTTTGCAGAAAATAGGAGCTAACATTACCTATCACCCAGATGGCACTGTCACCTTAGCTATAGGGGATAATCAAGAACACATGGAGATGTGTAACCTGATACAATACCTAGAGGAGGAATCGGAATTGTCCGGCACACCTCCTTCAGACTTAGATCAGATTTTGTCGTCCCTTCCAGGAGAACTATGGGAAAAATATCCAGCTGATGTTGGACTTTTGCCCATACCTCCGGTTACCCTACAGCTGATTCCAGGAGCAGTGCTTCCCCAACAAAAGCAGTATCCACTTAGTGCACCCCAAGAGACGGCCATAGAAATGCAGGTCCAATCCTTCTTAAAAAGTGGAGTTCTAAAAGAGGTAAAATCACCGGCAAACACTCCCTTGTACCCGGTTAAAAAGAAATCAGTAGCCGGTAGTCCGGTTAAGTATAGAATGGTCCAAGACCTTAGAGCGGTCAACAAAATACTAGCCCCGATGACACCTTTAGTACCCAATCCACATACATTACTGTAACAAATACCATCAACCAGTATGTACTTTACGGTTATAGATTTAGCGAATGCTTTCTTTTCCATCCCGCTTGCTGAAGAATGCCAACTTTGGTTCGCATTTTCAATAAAAAATCGGCAACTAACCTGGACACGCCTACCTCAGGGTATGGCGCATTCACCTACCTTGTATTCGCAAGCATTGCAAACGGTGTTGGGAGAATGGGTACCGCCAGATTCCTGTGTATTGTTACAATATGTGGATGATTTATTGTTATGCTGCCCTGACAAAGAAACTTGTTTGGCCACCACCCTTAATTTGTTGCGATTTTTGGCAGAAAAAGGTTGCAAGGTTAATAAGAAAAAGTTACAAGTGTGTCAGGAAAAAGTTATCTTTTTGGGACATTGTATATCACAGGGTACGAGACATCTCACTGAGGAGAGGGTTCAAGTGATAAAGGGAATGTTACCCCCACGGAATTTCAAACAATTGCGTATGTTTTTAGGTATCGTGTCATATTGTAGACAGTGGATACCACATGCTAGCGCTTTGATGCAGCCATTATACGATTGTTTGAAAATTGTACCGTATGTGCTTACAGAAGTAGCTTATGAGTCGTTTATCACTTTGAAAAAGTTGTTGATTTCTGCCCCGGCTATTGGTATACCAGATTACACCAAGATATTTAATCTGTACATTGCTGAGATCACTGGACACGCCACAGGTGTTCTGACACAGGCACATGTAAAACAAAGACCAGTCGCTTACTTTTCAGCAGCATTAGATCCAGTATCTAGAGGTTCACCGTCTTGTGTACGGGCGGTAGCTGCAGTGTCAATTATCATAGATAAGTCATCAGAGATTGTTCTAGACAATCCAGTCGTAGTGCATACCACACATGACATACATGCAATCTTGTCTCAGGTACAGCCCAAACACATTTCAATGGCTAGGCAATTAAGATTACAGTGTACTTTACTCTTACCTCCAAATGTTACTTTTCAGCGCTGTACAACCTTAAATTTGGCCACCTTTTTGCCTCTTCAGTCACCAGATTTGGCAAGGGGGAATGATAGTACTAATAGTACTAGTGAGAAAAGAAATGAGGACACTGACACTCTTTTGTTTAAACAAGTAGATGAGCAAGATTGTTTTCAGCTCATGGAACAGGAGACAATGGGATTCCCACATGTTACAGATACACCGATTTTAAATGCTGAGTACACCTTGTATATAGATGGTAGTAGGTTTGCTGATGACAAGGGTAAATATCACACAGGGTATGCTGTAGTGACTGATACGCAGGTAATTGAAGCACAGGCCTTACCAGCCCACATGTCAGCACAGGAAGCAGAATTAAAAGCTTTAGAACAAGCCCTAGAATACTTAAAAGAACGAGAAGGGAATATTTACACTGACTCTGCCTACGCTTATGGCGTAGCGCACGATTATGGCCACATATGGAGGGCTAGAGGTTATCTGACAGCAGCAGGTACACCTGTAAAACATGGAAAAGGGATTAAGAGAGTCCTGAACAATCTTCAAAAGGTTAAACGAGTAGCCATTATGAAGATAGCGGCACACACGAGCGCAAAAACAATTGAGGCAAAAGGAAATGCATTTGCAGATTTGACTGCAAAACAGGCAGCTCTAGGGGAAGGAAGCCCTGAGACCTTAGCAGCGGTAGAGGTGAGTATCCCAGAACCAACATGGCAGCAGCTGAGTAAATTACAGGAGCAAGCAGGGGAGAGCGAGAAAGATAAGTGGGTCAGGATGGGAGCAGCACCAGACCTTGACAATGTATGGAGGGAAGGAGGCAAAATATACCTGCCTGCCTCTCTGTACCCAGAAATGGCAGCGGCAGTTCACCTACCCACACACGTCAGTTCCAATTCCATGTATAGGATTGTGAACCAAGGATGGCTCGCCCCTGGATTCAGTAGCACTGCAAGAAACTACTGTGCAGCCTGCCAAATCTGTCTCCTGAATAACCCAGGACAGAGAGTAAAAACCCCACGAAAACACCAGGTCCGGGCCCAATACCCCTTCCAGAGACTGCAAATTGATTACATACAAATGCCTAAGAGCGGCCCTTTTGAATTTGTCCTCGTGTGTATCGATTTATTCTCAGGTTGGCCCGAAAGTTATCCAGTAAAATCGGCTACAGCTAAAGCCACAGCTAAAGCCACAGCTAAGAAACTGATCACTGAGTTAATACCTAGGTTTGGTCTTCCTGAAACCATAGAATCAGATAGGGGGACACACTTTACAGGAGAAATCATGCAGAATGTGATGACCATGTTAGGGGTTCAACAAAGTTTTCACACCCCTTACCACCCACAGAGTTCAGGATCAGTGGAGAGAGTAAATGGGACAATAAAGTTAAAAATACAAAAAGCCATGCAAGAGTTAAACAAGCCTTGGCCAGAATGCCTGCCTTTGGCTTTGTTCTCTATAAGGTACACTCCAACAGGAAAGACAGGATTATCCCCATATGAGATACTTTTTGGGAATGCACCTAGATTGGGTTTATACTTTCCACAGAGTATGCAATTGCAATGTGATAGTTTGACTGCATATGTGATACAATTACAACAACGTCTAACTAAGATCCACAAAAGTGTGTATTCTTCTCTTCCAGACCCTAATTCAATAACAGGTACACATACTCTGCTACCAGGGGATTATGTATATGTGAAGAAACACACCAGAAAGACATTGGAACCCAGGTTTGAAGGTCCTTACCAAGTACTCTTGACCACAGCCACCTCAGTAAAGCTGGAAGGAAAACCTACCTGGATACACGCATCACATTGCAAGAAACAACCCGAGAAAACAACATGATGAAATATCTACTTACATATTTTTTGTTGAAGATTGTTGTTTTACAAATATATGCATGGACTCCTGGTATTAATGTACTTGAAGTAGAGGAAACAACAACTTTCGAATGGGCTATTGATGATCCTAAAGTAGCAAATTATTATTGACAAAGGTAGACTAGTACATCTTTCCTCACAGATACAACAGGATACTGCACCACATTGGTGGGATATATTTAGTGGAATGTCTTCTACAGCAACCAATACCTTTCACTGGTTGTTAAGTCCAATGGTAATTATTATTCTAATATTAATATCACTTACAATCACGAATATATGTGTATACAGGAAAATAAATAGGAAAATTAGGAGAATAGACAGGGTATACTGATAAATGTGTATTGACATCACCCTACTCCTATAAAACTCCTCTTCTTGAATTTTAAGATGTTGGTAATACCTAGGGGGATGGGTTCTACCCCTCTGACAACTCGCGGTCAGGGAAAGGACTCTGGGGAAAAACTGACTAGAACTTATTCATGAGGACCCAGGGGGAAGGAGAGGATGATGTCAAAGGGGGAAATTGATAGGGTTGAAATAATGACTCAGAGTTCCACTTTAATTGTTTCTGTTTTTTCTTACCTGTGTACGTATCAATTGTTCTATTTAAATTGTTTGTGCTCCTTTCTTACCTGTGTACGTATCAAATGTTCTATCAATCTGTATCTAGATGGAATTTGGAACTGCTGAATAATCATTACATGTTCGCTGATGAGAAACTCTTTGTACCTTAACCTCATTTGGTAATGCCGATAAGATTACTGCTTTTGGAACTGCCTATAAAAGAAGTAAAGGGAGCAGTCCTTTTTGGGGGATGCTCAGAACTGTGATACAGACATACCTGACTCCGTGTCATTATTCTTATAGAAGCAATAATTTGGCAAAGCAATATAAACTTAAGCAACTTGTTTAAAAGTTGAACCTAACATTACCGGAGGAAGGTTTACAGTATAGGGCGGAATGAAGTATTCCCTCATGGTCTACAATGATTTCCAGATCAAGAAAATAAATTTTTGTTTGGCTACATTCCATAGTGAACCTCAAGTTTTAATCATTAATGGCCAAAGAGTTAATGAACTGAGAGAGCCAATCTCGAGTCCCAGACCAGAAAAAAAGCATGTAATCTATATATCTGTGCCAAGAAAGGACTTTATGAGACAGGTCGATGGACCGGTGTTGGCAAATAGTTCCCTCCCCCCGGATACAGATTGGCATAGGATGGGACACACTTGGTCCCCATGGCCACCTCCTGTACCTGGAGGAAATAGGAAGGGCCCAACATAAAAATATTTCGTGTCCAGATGAACTCCAACAGTTCCAAAACAAACCGGCAATATGAATCAAATCCTGGACCTCACTCTTGGAGCTGGTTACCGATAACTTCAATGCCTTTTTATGCAGAATGGTGTTATATAAACTTTCCATGTCGAGGGCAACTAGCCACACATCTTTGGGCAATTGTTTGCCCTCAAGAATGCGAAGGAGATGGATAGTATCCTTAACACATGACAAAGATGGGACATGGGGACCTAGATATTTGTCAACCAGAGTCCTGGTATTTTCGGTAAGACACTGACATCCAGACACAAAAGGCCGGCCAGGAGGGTTAACTAATGATTTATGCAGTTTAGGTAATGCGTAAAACGTGGGCTCCTTGACATTGAGATATTTCCAAGTATTGCAATCAATAGTGCCTTGTTGGTAAGCTGAAAATATCAATTTGTAATATTCAGATGTGAAGTTGTCTACCAGTAATTGTGATATAGGCCGATACCAATCTCTGTTATCAAGGATGTTGCGGCACATGCGTTCATATGCCGCAGCATCCATGACCGATTGCACCCATTTAAAGCCGATTGCGCCAATTGCAGTCCACACCAACAAATATCACCTCTCCCATTGTCTCCAATGCATTTGACCAAAATGGTGAAATTTACGCAAAAACCTTTTTTAATATATGGAGGAGGGCAGTAACGCTATTCATTTGTTCTACAGTTTTATTTCTCTTGAAGGAATTTATTGAAAACAGTCAGCAAGTGTAGACAATATCTAATCTACAGAAGATCATTTTTATAGTTATAATAATTTGTCTGTTTTTAAAAGATGCAGCATTGAGGAAATGCATTGGAATAAATGGAAAGGGTATAATGAAGGTGATTTTTGGTGGATTTTTTTGGGTGTGAAGGGCATTAATTTGCTTTCCGAGGATTACAAAAGCTTCATTCAACTATTCTAGACATGTTCTTCATGAACCTCATTTCAAATCTTTTCACAGAAAGCAAATAAGGTAAAATGACAAAGGAAAAAACAACAGATAAACACACACATACAAAGAAGAAACACAAATACAAAGACTACACTACACTAAATTTAAAAAGCTAAGCTACACTAGATACTCCTCCCCCGCACAAA
Source organism: Aquarana catesbeiana (assembly GCF_042186555.1). NCBI lineage: Eukaryota > Metazoa > Chordata > Amphibia > Anura > Ranidae > Aquarana > Aquarana catesbeiana. Next base: position 201,704,437 of record NC_133333.1, on the reverse strand, counting down.
TATACACATACACACTCTTCAAAGAAAGAAAAAACTAAGAATAGATCATTATTTTTTGCAAGCAAATTTCACCCAAGCAGATTTTTCACTTTGGAAAATTTTGGTAGGTAAAACTTTTTTTGTTAAACTGTTCGATAGAGTAGGTAAGGATTAGTACTCCTGTAAAGTTTTACTGTTGTTTGAGGTTCTGTTGGAAAGATTCTTTGACTTCCTGTTTAGTAAAAAGTTTTTGGTTTAGGAACATATCAATGAGCTTGTATACACTGGTGTTTGTTAATATAACATTTGCTTTTATTTTATCAAAACATTATATATGAAGATAATGCACTAGACTGGTGCACCCTCTCTTTGTTATTGTAGTTACAAATTTTGAGTTTTGAGTCCTGACTCCTGAATTCCACTTTCGGAGATCTGAGTTCCAAATTATGGGTTCCCAATTCCAATTTCAAGTTCTGAGTCCTAAATTCCAAAGTCCAAGTTCCAAATTTCCAGTTCAGAGTTCCATATTCCAAGTTCAGAAATCCATATTCCAAATTCCAAGTTCCAAATTCCGAGTTCTGAGTTCCAAGTTTCACATTCCAAATTCAGAGTTACATATTCTGCATTCCGATTTCCAAATTATAAGTTCTGAATTCCAAATTCTGAGATCTGAATTCTGTGCTCCAAGTTCTGAATTCCAAATTGCGTAAATGCATAATGGTGAAATGCATAAAGATTGTAAATACTTCATGTGTTTGTATAGGTTTTCTCTTGGTGATCCTCCCACAATTTAAAGCCCAGCTCAAGCCAAAACATTTGACTTTGTTTTGGATACAATGGGGAAGGGTTGGGGCCTCTGTCAGGTTTTTACTGTCTTCTGTGTGTAAGTTCTTACCTTGGTTGGAGTCCATAGTGCAGAGATGTATGCTCACCCTTGCAAATACACACAGTAACAAGGTAAGAAGCTACCTGGGCTGTGAATCTGTGCATGGGGACTAGACAGGAATTTGCCAAAGGATAGTCGAGGTAAAGCCATAGTCAGAGAATCCAGAAGTCAGAATTAATGAAGAACAAAGCCAGGGTCAGTCTTGGACCACTGTAACAGGGACCTTTGGCAATGATAGAGACAACAAACTGACAAAGCCCTCAGAGTGAGGCAGTGTTTTATACCCAGCTGATTAGGTAAACTGCCTCAGCTGAACCAGGAGTGACAGGTACTGATTGCAAGGTAAGATCCAGAGAAAAGCCCTCAGTACTTCATGCAAAACTAGGCTTAGCTGGAAAGCAGCCCGAATAAAGAATTGAGGAGTGGCTTAGAGGCAAAGCAACCAGAGTAATAACAGACAGTCATGGGTTCAATACCACCTAGAGCCACTTGGGGCCTGGCTGTTTGCTTGGTACGGTTGGGACTGTGACAGTTCCCCCCTTAGAAATGCCCTCTGGGTGTGGACAGGTGGTTCCTCAGAGCCATAGTCCTCAAGGTCCAAACCACCCTCCTCATCAGAGTAGTCAATCATATCGTCACCTGACAGGGGGGAATATTCTGCCATAGGCATCCATGCCATATATACAGTCCTCATCAAAACCACAGGGAAACAAAGCATCAACAGCAGTGTTAGAAAACTTTTTCTTTTTGGTCTTTGTTGTTTTTGAAGTTCTTGTAGGGGTGCATTAGCCACTTGCAAAGCTTTTTCAAACATTACCAGATCCTGCTTATGGATAATGGTGCCATTCGAAGCATACGTACAGTCAGGTGGTAGAACTTCAAGCGGGGACACCGGCACTGGAACTTCAAGCGGGGACACCGGCACCAGAACATCAAGCAGGGACACCAGAACTTCAAGCAGGGACACCGGCACTTCAAGCAGGGACACAGGCACCAGAACTTCAAGCGGGGACACAGGCACCAGAACTTCAAGTGGGGACACAGGCACCGGAACTTCAAGCGGGGACACAGGCACCAGAATTTCAAGCTGGAGTATGGGCTCAGGGACATCAGACCGGGCAGCAGGCACTAGAACATTGGACTGGGTAGCAGGCACAGGAACGTCAGACTGTGGCACATTAACTTCAAGCTGGATACCAGGCAGAGATACAGGGGTAGTAGGATGGATCCTAATAGAACCCACTTGAAGAACCTTTGGCCAAGGTGGGTAAGTTGGGCAGAGAGAAATAAAGTGCCCTCTTACTCCGCAATAGAAACAAAGACCATAGTCTCTCTTCTGCTCTCTTTCACTATTAGTTAGCTTGGATTGGATGGCCCCGATCTTCATGGGTTCCACATCTTCCAGGGAAGGTGTGTGTGTATCCTCAGGAGCGTATAGGCTTATTGGGGTTAGAGCTTCATAGCTTGGCACATACTGGGATGGCTTGGAGTCGTATCTGTACAGGGTATTCCTGTCCCTGGGTACCCGTAGGCCATGTGAACTAAGAGAAGACTTGGGAACACTGGTTTTCTTTAAAACAGGAATGTGAGAGTCCAGAGCAAACATGAATGCTTCCCAGCTGTCCAAGACTGAACTCCTTTCCAGTAAAAGCTGATGAGCCCAAATTTTGATTTGCCCAGTGAGCAGGTTGATGGAAGCACGACCCTTTATATAGTCTGTGGCATAGGTTCTAGGCTTAAGAGCAAACAACAGCTCACAATCCATCTTAAAGCACACGAATGATGCACGGCTACCATCAAACCTCTCTGGCATCACCACAAATGGCTCAGGATATGCTGGTTCTGGGGCTGGGCGTACTGTACCTTTAAATAACAGAACTTCTTGCTGCAGCTCTGAAATGGTCTGGCCCAGGCTGGAGACTTGCAGAGCAAGGGAGGTACATCTCTGCAGACTCCATGTTGGTCAGTTCATTATGTAAGAGCTTACCTTGGTTGGAGTCCATAGTGCAGAGATGTATGCTCACCTTTGCAAATACACACAGCCCACCGTAACAAGGTAAGAAGCTACCTGGGCTGTGAATCTGTGCACAGGGGTTAAACAGGAATTTGCCAAAGGATAGTCGAGGTAAAACCGTAGTCAGGGAATCCAGAAGTCAGAATTAACGAAGAACAAAGCCAGGGTCAGAAGCCAGGGTCAGTCTTAGAACACAGGAACACAGGAACCTTTGGCAATGATAGAGACAATGAACTGACAAAGCCCTCAGAGTGAGGCAGTGTTCTATACCCAGCTGATTAGGTAAACTGCCTCATCTGAACCAGGAGTGACAGGTACTGATTGCAAGGTAAGATCCAGAGAAAAGCCTTCAGTCTTCATGCAGAACTAGGCTTAGCTGGAAAGCTGGCAGAGTAAAGAACTGCGGAGTGGCTCATAGGCAAAGCCAGGGCTGGACTGGGACAAAAATTTGGCCCTGGACTTCACCCAGACTGGCCCACTTTGACAGGTCTCTCCCATGCCGGCTTGCCACCCAAGCCCCCCCCCCCACTAGCCATTAGCCGTTCTACATTATTTCTCTTATAGGCAGTACCAGTGGGGAAGCTAGACATTATTTCACCTGGGGCAAAGAATCAGTTTGGCGCCCCCCCCCCCAATGGAACAAGCCCTCCTTCCAGATCTTATGATGAGCTTCTAAGTGTTGACTCCTGAGCATCATGTCTGTATTCAGGCGCGCTGCATAACTAGCCAGGGAGAGGAGGTGAGCACTGCGGGGGGGACAGAGGACTGGAGGGAGGCAGCGGTCCACTGTCACTGAAATCGGCCCACTGAGCATCGGCCTACCGGGAAACTCCCTGTAGTCCCAATGGCCAGTACATGCCTGGGCAAAGCAATCAGAGTAATAACAGACAGTCATGAGTTCAATACCACATTGAGCCACTTGGGGCTTGACCATGCCTGGCCATCTGCTTGGCACGGTAGGGAACGTGACACTGTGTCTCTATTGGAGAGATTTATTTTCTCTTCCTTTCAGGGCAGAAAGTGATGGGAACTTTTTCAATAATTTTATTGCTGGGTGTTCTTTATTGTCCTATCAATATTTTTCAAATTTTATTGCTGGGTGTTCTTTATTGTCCCATCAATAACTGCTACCCTCATTTTTGTATGAGCAGAGGGGTATGAAATGGGAGCTAGTCTGCCCAGTGGTATCACAGACAGAAATTAAAACCTAATGGAGGTTTTAATTCTTCTTCACTTTTTACAAAAAAAAGTTATGGAGTTATGCTTTAGTTATAGGCTGATAGCTTAATCAGCTTGCACCCAAACTGGTCCTAATATGTGTATGTATATGTATGTACTGTATGTGTGACTGTGATAAGAACATTAGACTGTAAGCTTCTTAGGGGCCAGAGACCGATGCGAAAGGTTCTACATTCTCTGTTATTCACTACAGAAATAATTGGGCTGTATAAAAGTGATTGAATTAAATAAAAAAATAAAGTAATGTAAAGGGAATTAGATGTGCTTCTCTTACCAATTAACTAGATTACAGATATCATTTTTCCAGCACCCACCAGAATTGATAGCTATTTAAATGGTCTCAGCGATCAACACCTTCAGGTAACATCTAACTTTAATAAATCAGACCATTAATTCCAATATTCTGCAGTCAGAACTCTTGGGAATGTATTATATTTGTCTTTTGTGAAGCCTCAAGTACCAATTACTAGGGGTGTTATGTAAGAGTTGGATTCATAGTTAAGAATCAAGATGTTAAGAAGAGCTGACAGCCACTAAGCCACATCCCGTACTTGTGATAGAGTAGATTCTTGTAGTGAGCAACAAGTGTTTTAAGCGTTTCAAATGAAGTCCCTCCTGGTCAACAATACATTCCTCCCTTTGGTGCTCTGTGTTCTGGTGTTCTTATTGAAGATTCAAATTACAAGAACAGAATTAAACATTCTGCCTGTGTGGTATCTTATCTCTCAGGGCTCATTCACAAGGATGTCTAAAATACCACGTTTAGACAGCACAGAATTTTTGTATGTATCGAAATGCAGTACTATTGGAGTCAACGGTGCCATACACACAGCTGCATCTACAAACGCCCTGTTGCCATGTTTAGCAGCATACAAGAAAAGTAGGACAAGGCTGGCGCTACACTCACCGGCCACTTTATTAGGTACACCTGTTCAGTTGCTTGGTAACACAAATTGCTAGTCAGCCAATCACATGGCAGCAACTCAATGTATTTAGGCATCTAGACATGGTGAAGATGACTTGCTGAAGTTCAAACCGAGCATCAGAATAGAGAAGAAAGGGGATTTAACTGACTTCGAACGTGGCATGGTTGTTGGTGCCAGACGGGCTGATCTGAATATTTCAAAAACCGCTGATCTACTGGTATTTTCACACACGACCAACTCTAGGGTTTACAGAGAATGGCCTGAAAAAGAGAAAATATCCAGTGAGCGGCAAAAGTGTTGATGTCAGAGGTCAGAGGAGAATGGGCAGACTAGTTAGAGATGATAGAAAGGCAAGAGTAAGGCAGGCCATATATGGGTTGAATTTCGAAAGAATTTTCTTTTGAATTTCACACGATTAGTGGGCTGCAGTAACAGCCGATTTTCGTGCGGCCATCGAATTCAAGTAATCGGGCATGTTGGAAATTCTTTGAAATAGGAATGATTTTCTAATCAATGATGCGAGAATCGTGTGAGAAATGTAATCGAAAAAGAAATGCGCATGTGCAAGAAAAGAAAATTCCCGGAAAGAAAAGAAGATTCCCTGCCACCAAAATTCTTTTCTATAGCAACATGTGGTGAAATTGATGGCTTGGTTTGTCGAATTTCGAAATCAATGGTGGTACCTTTGGATCACAAAACACATGAAATTTCAGATTTTCAAAAGAAAATTCTTTCGAAAATCGACCATGTATGGCCAGCCTAACTCAAATAACCATTTGTTACAATTAAGCTATGCAGAATACCATCTCTGAACGCACAACACATAAAACCTTGAAGCAGGTGGGCTACAGCAGTAGAAGACCACACCGGGTGCCACTCGTGTCAGCTAAGAACAGGAAACTGAGGCTACAATTCACACAAGTTCACCAAAATTGGACAATAGAAGATTGAAAAAACATTGCCTGGTCTGATGAGTCTCCATTTAATCCGTGTGACATTCAGATGGTAGGGTCAGAATTTGGAGTAAAAAACATGGATCCATCTTGCCTTGTATCAACGATTCAGGCTGGTGGTTGTGGTGTAATTGTGTGGGGGATACTTCCTTGGTACACTTTGGGCCCCTTAGTACCAATTGAGTGTTGTTTAAACCCCACAGCCTACCTGAGCTCAAATCGTCTCAAACTGGTTTCTTGAGCAAGACAATGCAGTCACTGTACTACAATGGCCTCCACAGTCACCAGATCTCAATCCAATAGATCACCTTTGGGATGTGGTGGAACAGTCGCATCATGGATGTGCAGCCGACCAATCTGCAGCAACTGCATGATGCGATCATGTCAATATGGACCAAAATCTCAGAGGAATGTTTCCAACACCTTGTTGAATCTATGCCATGAAGAATTAGGTCAGTTCTGAAAGCAAAAGGGGGTCCAACCTGGTACTAGCAAGGTGTACCTAATAAAGTGGCCGGCGAGTGTAGATTTCTGCATATATTACACAGGTATATGTATTGTGGTGTACTGTCAAGTTTTGCACATTGTGCTCTACACTAAAGTGCATTGTGGTATAATTTACAATGAATGATGCCGCAACACACCGCACATAGAGCAGATATATTGCAGTGTGTGTGTTTTTATGGGATTTAAAGTCAACAAGGCAGCCAATGGCCTCTTCTTCAGTCAATGGACTGAAGGAGAGGCCAATTATTTTGTTGTATCAACTAAATATTTGCTTGTGTATAGCTATAATAAGTGGCTGGGCACCAGGAAAAAAAATATCATCAGGAGAAATGAAAGAACACTGCGAAAACAAAAAAATCAGTTAGGGGATAGGATACCTGGGCAGTAAGGTTTCAAATGTCCAACTTCTTGTACCAACATACACAGGGGCTGTTCAGGGAAAAGCACTGAAAAGAACAAGGGTGCATCACTATACACAATAACCTGCATTCTTTATAAGACGATGCATTGTTCAGTCAAGTAAATGCAACAATAAAGCAGAACTCCAGCCACCCAGGAGACGTTATTGATAAACTGGGTTAACAGGAAGAGGGCCATCATTCAACACATAAGAGACAAGTGATGCTTGATGGAGGGTGAAGTGGGGAACAGCGATAGAGCATGACGGAGGTAAGTAGTGTTTGGATTTTTTTTTAGTATGGGGGAAGGGGGATATACATTATTATTTTATAAATGAATAATTCTATATGGAACATGGATAATATTATTACCGGTACTTATATAGCGTCATCAATTTACACAGTGCTTCACGTATATATTGTACAATCACATTAGTCCCTGCCCTCAAGGAGTTTACAATCTAAGGCAGCGATTCTCAGCCAGGGTTCCTCCAGAGCTTGCTAGGGGTTCCTTCAGCATTGAGCAATTTCTGCCTCTCAGATAAGTTCCCACTGACACCATTGATCTTTTTAGCTATCTGTAAGGAGGTAATTCTTCCCAATGACAACAAGTGTAAGGACCATTCTTCCCACTGACCATCACACTAATGTATCATGAGTTGTAGATTTTAAATTTTTAGCAAATGTTCCCCGAGACCGGAGAACTATTTCAAGGGTTCCTCTGTGTTGAAAAGGTTGATCTAAGGTCCCTAACTCATTTTCATATATAATTATACTAGGGCCAATTTAGACAGGGTCCAATTAACCTACCAGCATGTCTTTGGAGTGTTGGAGGAAACCAAAGTAGCCAGAGAACATACAAAGTCCAGGCAGGTAGTGTTGTGGTTCAAACCTGTGACCCTAGTGATGCTAGGTAGGAGTGGTAACTACTTAGCCACTGTGCTGCCCAGATGAATGATATGGGTCAAAAGCAAGGTCTGGTCTTTAAAAAGAGGGGCAGTTTGGAGCAGGGCCACTAGTAATGCAGGTAATAGGAAGGGTATTCAGGCTGTGTGAGGTCTGCCTAATTTATAAAATCCAACAATTATTTTACACTGATTGCCAAAGTTCTATAACAGCAGAGCCAAGTCCACACATTAGTCACATATTTTCGAGTCAGTCAGTGGGAGTAATCTATGTTCCACCAAGTTTCCTATGCCTATTTCCAAGCCTGCAGTCAGCAATGAGTTAAGAATCCCTGCCTTCTATGAAAGAGAAGGATTATACAGTTCAGCTCAGACACTCTGGTTTGGTAAATGAACTCTGACCTCCTTGAATGAATAAACAAAGGCAGCCAAACAACAAGAGCTCACGATGGAAGATAAACCGTGCATGATTCCACCTTTTAATGATAGATCCCTATAGCTTTTCAACTTTAAGAACAATTCTAGTGTCTAATAACCTGGCTAAGCACACACAAGATAATACCTTGATATAGCAATGATGATAGCAAGGCTGAGGGTCAAAGCAGCTGACTGATGAAATTCTAAATAATTAGGTTTTCCTTTAAAATCAATAAAAGATACCATGGTGGTTATTTATCAAAAGTATGTCTTACCTAAGATAACATACCTGAATATTATGTTATCACACATTTTATCAATTAAGCAAGTTATATTACATAGCTTAGTCTACCAATATTTGCAAACCAGAGATGTGAGCATTCCTTTAAAAGATTGGGCTGTGCAGGTATTGCCATCCAAACACTTATGTGCTCCTCAAAGCCTCTACATGTTTTAAGATCATTCCATCAATTCTATTTTAAACTAAAGAAATTAGAACAAACCTTTTACTTAGATCATGCAGGGATTCCACATGTGGATTCATCAAGGAGAAGGTCATTTGAGGCCCTGGCAGTGTAATGGTTCAAGGATGAGGATGAACAGTTGTTCAATCACTGATCATTCTAAAGCCTCGTATACACCACTAGTTTCTTTTCATTCAACCCGCTAGGGTTGAACAAAAAAAAAGTGCCAGCTTAGGTCAGAGCCACTGTACTAACAATCCAATGTTAGTACAGCAATCTCCGCTGCTGTACTATTGTGTTCTGACAGGGGGACAGCTGCCCCGCTAGAACACTCCGGTCAGCAGACCTTTTTTGGTCATAAGCCTTCGACAGAAGCCGGCCGAATGGCTCTCACTAAAGCCTAGTAGACAGGGGGCAAATTTTGGCCAGTTTCTATTGAACCAGCTGATGCCGGCTGACATTGGGCCCATGTGTACTAGGCCTAGTGAGAGAAAGGTCTGTCATAGCCTTCAAATGTATGAGTAAATATTAGATTATTGTTACACACAATTTTGCAGATTAATTTTTTTTTTGTCATAATTGAACAACTAACGTATTGTCTATGAATGACTTTACATTTCAGCAGACACCCTTGGCCAGCAAATGTTAAAGCATTTGAATAGGTATGACCCAAATTTACACTCAAACCTCCTTCTCCCCCTCCACATCATGTTCTAGCATTCATTTCTTCTTTTATCTTTTTTCTGTAGTAGGAAACAGGAAATATAATTTCATGCCCATTCTGGTTGTTTAATATCTGATCACTATAGATTGTATGTTGGTAGGTACCAGTAGCTTTTATCCATTGAGAAGCCATTTATTAACTGATCAAGTTTAAAGTTAAACTTTAAAAAAAAATAATAAATGCACGTATTTTTGCAGAAAAAAAATGTGCATTTATTATTACTTCCTGCAGGAGACTGGAAAGCATTGCTTCCGTGATCAGTGGACCAGGGGTGCAATGTCAGGCTTCTGCAGATAAGTCCTGCAGCTTTCAGCCCATACCTTCATACAGACTGTCAATTTGAAAGCTGCAGGGCTTGTGAATGAACTAGGAGAGCTCTCATCAGTGCCCTTGCAGTTCATTGAGAACTGCAGAGAGTCTGTCACGGTGGCTTATGGTACTTATAGTTCATTCATTTACATTAAGCTGTGAATGAATGACGCAGTCGTATGGGGGGGAGCCCTGCATGGCCATGCTGTTTTTTAATTGTGGAAGGGATCAGGGCAAGAGACGGCTGGAGCTGGAACATGTAACATGTTCCAAAAGGTGAACTTATCCTTTAAAGTTGTCTCAACTGCAGTAATAATTACCTTCATGTAAATTTTTGTCTGCCTTCTACACTAAAATATTTAATTGTTTGTAAATACATGCCCCTAGGCCTGTCTGCTTGCAGCATTTTTCTGGTAAACTTGACTATACCCAGGCCAAGCTTTCCATGGAACTAGACATATTCCCTACCTACGTATTCCCTACAATTGTTGATTGGTCCAGTGAGTTGTGTCTTTTTTTTTTGCACCGTGCAAATCAAGAACACTTACTACATTGTAGTCCATCAGGCAGCAAGTGCTATCTTGGATCTTTTACAAAAACTATGGTGCCCCAAAAATCCTTGGTGTGTTGGAAGGTTAGTCATTATTGATGCTCTGCATACCTGTTAGTTCTAAGTGAACGTAAGCAGCTGCCATTTTCTGCTTTTAAGGAAAAAAACATATTTTTCCTATGAAATTTCAGTTCCACGCATTTTTCTGGTGACCGTTTTCTACAATAGATATTTCATTTAACTTTTTTAGATGAACAAACTTTCAGTCTGAAATGTTATATTTCTTCAGACTTCTGCCTAATGTCTTTGGTTATAGGGTAGCTGGCACTGAGCTTCATGAGCCCCTGACAAAGTGTTGTTGGTGGCCTGAAACTGGACTTAGCAATGATGGACCTTGATGTCCCTTGAGGCAGTCAGTCTGGAAGAATCCTCTAGAAAATAGATCTAGTCTTCTAATCTGTGCACTTTCCATGTCAGGTGACAGTCAATCGTCAAATGTGTACTGGGTACCTGCAGACACCCCTAGCCTAATAAAATCAGGAAAAAGCAAATAGAAAAGACGAATAATTTATCCATTCACTACTGTTTTCCAGCTGATAGGCTGGCACTTGAGTTGGCAGCAGCACATTTATTGCACCTTGCTTTATAGGCCTAAACATGAACCGTCACATCAGATTTAGGGTAAATATTGGCCAGCACAGGTGCCTGAGGGTGGTCAGAGTGCCTGGACATACAGAGTTCCTTTAACATTTAAGTCTTCTTTTTGATTCCTATGAAAGAAAAGTTTTCCTCATATGCTTGATGGACTTTGCTGATTCAGCAAAGATAAGGTAGAGTCACAGTTCACTACCCACTGGGGACAACAGGAAAGTCATTGGCATACACTGAATGAAGGATGGACATGTTGAGTGAAAGATGCTTGTGAAAAAGTGTGATTGTTCAAAAACCAACAAAAAATTATTTGGGCATCTTGGGTCATTTACAACTGCTTTATGTAGTTCTGTTTATTGTTTACCTTCTATTGTAAAAAATCAAAGGTACTGCATTTATTTTCTAAATTATTAGAAAGTTTTATTTTAAGGGTTTATATACATAATTGCTTGGTTTAGATCAAACTTAAATGAAATCAGAACATAAAATGAAGTCCAAAAAGTAAACATTAGCGGGATGTATATGTGATGTATTTGCATAGTTGTTTTACATATCCTCTATAGCAGGGGTATCAAACTCAATTTCATTGCAGGCTGCATCAGCATTATGGTTGCCCTCAAAGACCTGGTTGTATCTGTAAGACTATATAAATGTATCTGCTTTTTATCATATTAAATAATTGCCTCTGCATTTGATTATTACTGATTTTAGTGATAAAAACAAAAACAAAAAACATGGAGCCCACTCACACCCCGGTAGCAGATGATACAAGTCTGAAAATGAAGGTCTCACTGCTGGTATCATCCACAAGAAACTTTATTGAAGACTGCTTAGACAGAACATGGTTCTGCCATGGTGTTGTGTCTGAGCAGTCTCCAATAAAGTCTTTTGTGGATTATACCAGTGGTGTGGGACCCTCTTTTTCAACTGGCATAGAATTGTATTATTCTCATAAAAATGATAAGCAGATGTCCAGTGCACCCCCCCTTATATCAGATGTCAAGAGCCCCCCACTATATGAAGTCAAGAGAGCACCACGCTCCCTTACATCACAGTGCACCCCCCTTACCTTGTGCTGCTGCCTGGAAGAAGCTGGGTATGGAGCTGGGAAGCAGAAAATGCAGGGTCTGGAGAAGGACCAGTCAGCTGCCAGAGTCTGATGAATATTGAGACCAGCAGAGGCGGAGACAAGGGGATGCTGAAGCTGCACAAAAAGACACAGGATCTGTAGGAGGAGTTCTGTCCTTCTCTCTACTTCAGACTGCTGACACAAGGGGGGGCAAAGACAAGGGGGGTGCTGCAGGAGAGTTGCAAGGGGCACATGAACTGGCCTGGCGGGCTGGATTTTGCCTGGGGGCCTTGTGTTTTACATGTGCTCTAGGGATTATAGTAGCAACTGCTCTAAAGAGGCACACAAATATTAGATAAAAGTTGGATATAAGGAATAAACAAAACAATAGTATTGTTCTCTCCCCAACCTAGTAATCATGCATGCACATTCCTCCCATGGGAGTCTACGGGAGTCTCCCACTGGAGTCTACGCCTCTTCCCATCCCCCCGTACTGTCTGCTGGGACACACCCGGGTCCCAGAGACAGCAGGGACCATTCGGATTGCACAGCGCGATTCACGCATGCGCAGTAGGGAACAGGGAAGTGAAGCCGCAAGGCTTCATTTCCTGATTCCCTTACCGAAGATGGCAGCGGCAGCATCCGAGGACCGAGGGAACCCTGGGACAGGTAAGTGTCCTTATTTTAAAAGTCAGCAGCTGCAGTATTTGTAGCTGCTGACTTTAAAAAAAAATAAAATTTGCGGGACTTCTGCTTTAATTCTTCCTTCTTCAGCCAGTCCTTACAGTCCATTGTGATAGCCATACACCAGTTGAAAGATCATTCAAAGGCGTGTTAAAAAAAAAAAAAAATTTTCATGAGAGCAAACAATGTTGCCATCATGTAATGACTTTTGAACGAAAAATTGTTCAGCAGAAGTTTTCCAAACTTTTCCTTCGATTTTTGGGCTGAAAAACATCACCTCTGATTTTTGATTTGTGCTCATTAACTGGAAGAAAAAAACGAATGAACTGTCCAAATGACAGGTTTTCAATTGATTTGTCGTCTAGTTTATGGGCACCATTAGTCAACTTTAAGCAGCTACTAGATTCTTCAATGTATATTTTGTTTAATGCTTCCATCATTTACATTAACAAATTAAGAAAAGCCAGTGTAAAACATTTGCAAGCAGAATTATAATGTCTGTACTTGTAAAGCCATAAGGCTTATTATGGAACAATCATGCTTTGGTAGGAAAAAATAAAATTAGAATTAGAAAGAGTACTTTGGATCTGCCAATTACTTGCAATGGTCAGATTATCAGTGCTGGAAAACACATAAGACATATAAACAGGTAAACATTAATATATCAGAACATTTCTTGTGAGTTAGATAAATAGCTTAGTTCAAAGACTTCCACAACATGGGATATGAGTACATTTTTACCTCGTCTCACTAAGTCACAGGAGATAAAACTCCCTTTTGTTTGGAGGATTTAAAGCTGGAATGTTAGGTAGGCCATTCTGAGACCTGAGTCACAATGCTCTCTTCAGTGTGGGATAGCTTAGGGCTATAAGCCACTAATTAGCTATATTGTTTTACAGTATACAACTTGCACCGGAAAACTGTTGAAGAACACCCAAGGGATTGAGATTGGAAGGAAAAAAGTTTATCTGACTCATTAGAAGGAAGTTCATAACTGACTGGACAACTTTATCTGGATTTATTAGGAAAAATACATTTTTGCTTCCTAACCTGCATTTCTTAAATCCAGGTTCATGTGTATTGAAAGAGATTTTTTAAAACATCAGGCAATACTAGGCACATTCACCATTTTAGATATCCCTGCTGGCTCATTGCACATTCTGGAAAATTCTAAACTTTCTCACTTGTAGGGTGGAGAAGCCAAAAGAAAATAAGGATTTTTGTTCATATGTGATATCTGATTTTATTTCCAAATAGCAAATATCTAAATCAGATCAGATCTTGTGGGTGTACCCTTTTTTTAAGGAGAAGTTTACAAAGAATATTACTGACACCTTTATTTCCTAATGGAGAATGTAAAATCAGGATGAACAGTGAATGGACTTCATGCAGTGAATCTGTGGCTTGTAGACATGCATTATGACTACAACATATGATCTAACAGTCATTAAACGGTAACTCCACTTTTTATGGAAAAAAAATAGCAATTGAAAAAAATTATACAATTGCGACATATATTGTTATATTGTAATTGAATGTTATTAAAAATGACATTGCCTTTTCAATCTGCAGCCGCTGTAATGTTCTGTAAATGCAATGCAATATGGCTACCTGGAGGCGTTCTGTACACAGAATGTGTACTGACCCCCCCTCCCAGAAACATAATTTCCTGCTTGTGTGATTGGCTCACTGATTTTCGCAGAAGCCTGCCCTAAGATACAAGTCAGATTTCAGGCATCCCCTGCAACAAAAATTTCATTTTTGGTGAAATACTTCCAATAGGAACACATCTAAACGGATGCAGACCCTGCAATTCTCCTCATTAGAGTTCTACAGCTGCAGCAGCTGGTTGATAATTATGAAATCACTCTCATTAGAATCACTCAGCAAAGGGGCACAGAGGAACAGTGATTTCTTAAGAATAACAAAATGTAGAAATCTGCAATAAAGTTTGTTAAAATCCCTGCAATGTACAGTGGGGATGGAAAGTATTCAGACCCCCTTAATTTTTTCACTCTTTGTTATATTGCAGCCAATTGCTAAGTTCATTTTTTTCCTCATTAACCACTTCCCGCCCGCCCTATAGCGGATTGACGTCCGGGAAGTGGTTCTGTTATCCTGACTGGACGTCATATGACGTCCAGCAGGATAACATGCCGCAGCGCGCCCCCGGGGGGCGCGCATCGCGGCGATCGGTGGAGCGGTGTGTCAGTCTGACACACCGCTACACTGATCTTGGTAAAAAGCCTCCGGCGGAGGCTCTTTACCACGTGATCAGCCGTGTCCAATCACGGCTGATCACGCTGTCAATAGGAAGAGCCGTTGATCGGCTCTTCCTCACTCGCGTCTGACAGACGCAAGTAGAGGAGAGTCGATCGGCGGCTCTCCTGGCAGGGGGGGGTCTGCGCTGATTTTTTATCAGCGCAGCCCCCCCTCAGATCACCCCACTGGACTACCAGGGATGCCACTAGGACCACCAGGGAAGGGGCAACGTGGATGGCCAGGTATGTACCCCATGGCCATCCACATGTGCCCAATCTGTGCCAATCAGTGCCCACAAATGGGCACTGATTGGCACTATTATGTCCATGATCTGCAATGCCCAGATCTGCCCAGCAATGCTCTATCAGTGCCACCGTCATTGCCCATCTGTGCCACCTGTCATTGCCCATCAGTGCCACCTGTCAGTGCCCATCAGTGCCCATCTGTGCCCATCAGTGCCCACCTATCAGTGCCCATCAGTGCCACATCAGTGCCACACATATGTACCCATCAGTACCACCCATATATACCAATCAATGCCACCTACGAGTGCCCATCAGTGCCGCCTATGTGTGCCCATCGGTGCCACCTATGAGTGCCCATCAGTACCGCATACCAGTGCCACCTATCAGTGCCCATCAGTGCCACCTATCAGTGCCCATCAGTGCCACCTATCAGTGCCCATCATCAGTGCCCGTTAGTGCCACCTCATCAGTGCCACCTCATTGGTGCCACCTCATCGGTGCCCATCAGTGCCGCCGTATCAGTGCCCATCAGTGCAGCCATATCAGTGCCCATTATTGAAGGAGAAAGCGTACTTATTTACAAAAAAATTTAACAGAAACAAAGAAGAACTTGTTTTTTTTCGAAATTTTCGGTCTTTTTTTATTTGTTGCGCAAAAAATAAAAACCGCAGAGGTGATCAAATACCACCAAAAGAAAGCTCTATTTGTGGGAACAAAATTATAAAAAATTTGTTTGGGTACAGTGTAGCATGATTGCGCAATTGTCATTCAAATTGCAACAGCGCTGAAAGGTGAAAATTGGGCTGGGCGGGAAGGTGTCTAAGTGCCTGGTATTGAAGTGGTTAATGTACACACAGCACTCCATATTGACAGAAAAACACAGAATTGTTGACATTTTTGCAGATTTATTAAAAAAGAAAAACTGAAATATCACATGGTCCTAAGTATTCAGACCCTTTGCTGTGACACTCATATATTTAACTCAGGTGTTGTCCATTTCTTCTGATCTTCCTTGAGATGGTTCTACACCTTCATTTGAGTCCAGCTGTGTTTGATTATACTGATTGGACTTGATTAGGAAGCCACACACCTGTCTATACAAGATCTTACAGCTCACAGTGCATGTCAGAGCAAATGAGAATCATGAGGTCAAAGGAACTGCCTGAAAAGCTCAGAGACAGAATTGTGGCAAGGCACAGATCTGGCCAAGGTTACAAAAACATTTCTGCTGCACTTTAAGTGGATGTAAACCCAATGTCATCCTTTCTAAACTACTGCCATAGGGGTTATCTATAAGGATATACATGTCTCCTGCATGTATCTTTACCTGTCAAATGTCTCCCCTCTGTCTGTTGCTAGACCCAAAAAACTGCATAGCATGTGGGCGGGTCTGTTGTCTGGAGCTCGGTGGGTGGAGTCATGATGTCAGTAGACTCCCCGCCCACCTCTACACTCCTTGTCAATATGTATTTTCTCCTGTCTCCTTTCTAACACTGAACTTCTGCTGAACTTCTGCTATGATCTCTAACATCCAGTGAAAAGACAGGACAGTAACTACATGACTTCAGCATGCCAAATCATGCTGAGGTGTGGAACAGCCAGTCCTTGCAGAGCTGCCGAAGAAAGGAGTGGTAGAGGGAATTAAAAAATAATGCCTGTGTCTTAGGCTGTCACTCACAGCACGGGGGAGGATTTGACAAAGTTTTTCTCAGTTTGTCAAGATTTTTCTCATTGAACAATAAAAGAGGATTGCTCAGAGATGGATTAACTCTGTGTGGCAAGACTGGGCTCAAATGATAGGAAATCTTATACTCTACAGTAAGATAAAAAAAAAAAATAATAATAATTTTGGGTTTACATCCACTTTAAGGTTCCTAAGAACACAGTCCATAATCCTTAAATGGAAGAGGTCTGGGACGACTAGAACCCTTCCTAAGCTGGCCGCCTGGCCAAACTGAGCTATCGGGGGAGAAGAGCCTTGGTGAGAGAGGTGAAGAAGAACCCAAAGATCACTGTGGTTGAGCTCCAGAGATGCAGTTGGGAGATGGGAGAAAGTTGTAGAAAGTCAACCATCACTGCAGTCCTCCACCAGTCGAGGCTTTATGGCAGAGTGGCCCGACGGAAGCCTCTCCTCAGTGCAAGACACATGAAAACCCGCATGGAGTTTGCTAAAAAAATACCTGAAGGACTTTAAGATGGTGAGAAATAAGATTCTCTGGTCTGATGAGACCAAGATAGAACTTTTTGGCCTTAATTCTTAGCGGTATGTGTGGAGAAAACCAGGCACTACTCTGTTTTTCAGCTGCAGGGACAGGATGACTGGTTGCAATCGAGGGAAAGAGGAATGCGGCCAAGTACAGAGATATCCTGGATGAAAATATTCTCCAGAGTGCTCAGGACCTCAGACTGGGCCGAAGGTTTACCTTCCAACAAGACAATGACCCTAAGCACACAGCTAAAATAACGAAGGAGTGGCTTCACAACAACTCTATGACTGTTCTTGAATGGCCCAGCCAGAGCCTTGACTTAAACCCAATTGAGCATCTCTGGAGAGACCTAAAAATGGCTGTCCACCAACGTTTACCATCAAACCTGACACAACTGGAGAGGATCTGCAAGGAGGAATGGCAGAGGATCCATAAATCCAGGTGTGAAAAACTTGTTGCATCTTTCCCAAAAAGATTCATGGCTGTATTAGATCAAAAGGGTGCTTCAACTAAATACTGAGCAAAGGGTCTGAATACTTAGGACCATGTGATATTTCAGTTTTTCTTTTTTAATAAATCTGCAAAAATTTCAACAATTCTGTGTTTTTCTGTCAATATGCGGTGCTGTGTGTACATTAATGAGGAAAAAAATTAACTTAAATGATTTTAGCAAATGGCTGCAATATAACAAAGAGTGAAAAATTTAAGGGGGTCTGAATACTTTCTGTACCCACTGTACATAGAACACCCAGAGGGGAATGTTTTTTTTCTCAACAAAAGTGGAGTTACACTTTAAATGGTTTAAGAGCAGTGAATAATAGATAAACGCGACACCTAATAAACATAACTAGGTGTTCTCTGTAGGGCCAATTCACACCTATGCATTTTATTGTGTGCATTTAAATGAATGTCAACGCATAGGTGTGAAGCCATTTCTGCAATTAAAATTTTGTTTTATAAGCTTATTTGATAGAATCAAATCCACCAAATACTAAAAATTCAATGTTACTTTGCAAGTATATGTTAACACACAAAGAGCCAAACAATCCATTGTATTTTATAGTTGTCAGACAACTTACAATCAAACCTGCACAATAACATCACAATCTTTAAGATTTTGGCTACTTTTATTGCATTATGACATCAGCCATTACTGGACATGGTTGATAACATTTTAAAATTATTTATTTTGTTACCTTCTTTTTATTACAGTGTATATATTTTGTTATGTACAATACAGTCTTGCTGGGCCATGGACCATTATACATCCAAATATGTCATTTATTTTAGCCATATAAATCATTTTGCATTCAGTAGACTTAGAGCCCAGAAAATAGTAAAACAAACTAATGATATAAAAAATGAAAAGTAACATTTGGAGAAAGAGGGATGTACTGCATGTCTCTTCTCAGTTAGTCCTGAGAAGAAGGGACATTTCCAGGACCAGACGCTGACAAATTTTAAAATGCAGACTGTCCACAGAAATCAATAACAATTGGATATTGTCCTATTCTGCTAAGCAACACTAACTATTGTGCAAGACCTGATAGATATTTTTCTTGAATATTTACATTTTTATTAGTTTTTCAGGAAATAAAGAAAACAGTATATATACACATGTATCTCTCTCTCTCTCTCTCTCTCTCTCTCTCTCTCTCTCTCTCTCTCTCTCTCTCTCTCTCTCTCTCTCTCTCTCTCTCTCTCTCTCTCTCTCTCTCTCTCTCTCTCTCTCTCTCTCTCTCTCTCTCTCTCTCTCTCTCTCTCTCTCTCTCTCTCTCTCTCTCTCTATATATATATATATATACAAATGTGGAGAGTAGAAGAAATAATGTTTATCTGACATAGGTGTCCTTTTATGAAAGTGCGGTAAAATACCGCTTTTCAGTTCTCAGGCATTCTCAGAGGAGATCGCTCTCCTCTGAGTGCCTGTTTATGAAAGTGTGTAGATCGCTTCTCATGTTGAGTTGAGGAGCGATCTACAAACGCCGGGAACTCCTGAGAATAGCTCCTCTCACTGTAATCTCGCGTGATATAGCGGGATTACAGTATGAGGAACCATAAAATACAAAAGTTTAACACAAATCAGCACACATTATTCCCCAACATATTAATAAAATAATAAAGTTAAATTCCCCCTACACAATATACATTAACCTAATTATAAAAAAAACATTGTTTTTATCAATATTTAAAGATCATACATGTCCCTATTTAAATGTGAATGGTGTATAGTAAATGAATGTAATGCACATATGTAATGCAGCTATACACCATTCATATAAATGCAAAATACATTTATAATCATTAAAAAAATAATTTTAATAAAGTATACAAGTATAAATATTTATTAATAAATTAAAGTAAAATATATTTCATTATAGATAAACATAAAAATTGATAAACTGGTGCGATGCGAGAACACTGCGAATCCACTGCGGGTTCCCGCATCGCACCGACTCGCATGTCAGTTCACACTGCCATATGCGAATCGCTGGGGAGCGTCAATACATTGTTAAGGACACCCCCAGATCAGCTTGCATATCGCACTGCGAACTGACAGTTCGGACATGAATCGGATCGCATATGTGTGAACACACATGCGATCCGATTCTGGTCCGAACAGAAAAAAGGGTCCTGTGCGTGTTTGCACCGAATGCGGTGCGATATCAGCCATACTATCTGTACAGCTGATATCGCACCGCACAGACATCGCATGTAATGTGAATGGCAGTGTGCTGCAAATAACATGCGATGCCTGTGCGATGTCCGGCATCGCACAAGTGTGAACTGGGCCTAAAAGTTAACACCCCCAAATCAGTTCGCATATCGCAGTGCGATCTGCAAACTCGGACAGTAATCGAATCGCATGGGTGTGAACACCCATGCAATCCGATTCTGCTGTGGACCAAAAAAAGGGTCCTGTAAGAGTTTGGTCCGAGGGCAATGCAAATTTAGCAATACTATCTGTATGGCTGAAATCGCATCGCACAGAGATCGGATGTGATTTTGCACTGCGGTGCGAATCACATCCGATCTCGGACACCGCAGCAGTGGGAACTGGCCCTAAATCATATTGCATTTGCACCAAAATGGTACAGGACCCTTTATTTGGTCCGCACTGGAATCGGATCGCATGGGTGTGAACACCCATGCGATCCGATTCCTGCACCATTACATAGTTCGCACTGCGATCTGTGAAATGATCTGGGGGTGTCATTAACTTTACATTGACACCCGCAGTGGTGCGCAGATGTCAATGTAGGTGCGATGTGAAAACCCGCACAGGAATCACGCTGGTTCACGCATCGCACAAGTGTGAACCCAGCCAGAGACGTGAACATCTAAAAAAAAAAATATATATATATATATATAGCTATATATAGATACATATATATATATATATGTATCTATATATAGCTATATATATATATATATATATAGATGTATATTTATATATATATAGATATATATATAGATATATATATATATATGTATGTATATATGTATATATATATATATATATATATATATATATATATATATATATACATACATACATACATACATATATATATATGTATATATGTATATATGTATATATATATATATATATATATATATATATATATATACACTATAAATTCCTATCCTGCTGGTTTTGGGGTGTGTAATGGTGGGGAAGGTGTGCTCTGACTGTTTGGTGAAAGAAAGAAGTCAAAAGACTTCTTTCTTTCTCCAGAATATCAGCCAGTTTCAGGCTTCTCACTCTGATTCTCCACTTCTGAAATGGTGAATCAGAAAGTGAGAATTCTGTCACAGATCGCCAGTGAGGTGTGGAGATCGCACCTTCATAAACTGGCCGTTTCTGTGAATTCTCACTGTGCTGAGATAATCAGCGGAGAACATGTTCTCCGCTGATTATCTCAGTTTCATAAACTGGTAAAGCGCTGAGATCAGCGGTGAGACTCGGGATCGCCGCTGATCTCAGTTTCATAAAAGGACACCATAGAGAAGAACAAGCATTTGAAAGTGTAGGACATCTTAATAAATAAAGAGTAACAGGAAGTCATGTAAACATGTAGTATAGACTTAAAATATATGAATCTTCTAGACTAGATTTTATAGGCAATGAATTCTTTTTTTGCATAAGCATGGCTCTGATTATACCATTTCTACATGAGTTTATGCTTGATGATTTTGAGTAGACAACCAGAGGTACATTTCTGACTGCATTTCGAGACTCTTGACTAGGCTGGGGTTTGATGTGCTGACTCACTAGATTGGATGTCAGTAGAATAAAGTTCTACCACCCACTATTTGGTCCTATGATTGGCAGTTTAAATGATCCTCAGAACTAGTCATTTCCTCAAGTGTGTCTCTTGGAGCTGCTCACTGTTTGGGAATATTGCCAACAACTTCCTCTATGATGCTTGCACCCGGAAGTTATTTGGATGTCAAAGAGAACATGAAGTGATGAAACATTTAAATCTGTCCATATGGGTAGCCATAACATATACATATTTTTTTATTTGGTTTTCGGTGTCTGCTATATACTGATCTAGTATCTACATGAGAAACTTTCATTTTAATTTAATTTTAATCGTATTTACAGGTATTAAACATGTATATATTAAATATAAATATTAAATATAAATGTATGTATATATATATATATATATATATATATATATATATATATATATATATATATATATATATATATACTGTATATATATATATATATATATATATATATATATATATATATATATATATATATTAGCTGACCCAAGCTATATCATTTTTCACTGAAGAATAACTGACTACAGTCAGCAGGAGTAACACTCATAGACTTAAAGGGTGAACGATATTCATCTGGCTATTGGTCCAGAGAGGAATCCCATAAAAAAAGTCCTTGTTTTTATTTTTAAATATCCTTGCAGTAATTTAGAAAAAATTGACTTTCATTCATGGTCATGCATTGGCTTTAAATGCAAGTTCACCCCTCTTAACATTTTGTACATATATAGTTGTGCTCATAAGTTTACATACCCTGGCAGAATTTATGATTTCTTGGCCATTTTTCAGAGAATATGAATGATAACACAAAACATTTTCTTTCACTCATGGTTAGTGTTTGGCTGAAACCATTTATTATCAATCTGTGTTTACTCTCTTTAAATCATAATGAAAACGGAAACTACTCAAATGACCCTGATAAAAAGTTTACATACCCCAGTTCCTAATACTTTGTATTGCCCCCTTTAACATCAATGAGAGCTTGAAGTCTTTTGTGGTATTTGTGGATGAGGTTCTTTATCTTCTCAGATGGTAAAGGTGCCCATTCCTCTTGGCAAAAAGCCTCCAGTTCCTGTAAATTCTTGGGCTGTCTTGCATGAACTGCACGTTTGAGATCTCCCCAGAGTGGCTCAATGATATTGAGTTCAGAAGACTGAGATGGCCACTCCAGAACCTTCACTTTATTCTTCTGTAGCCGATAACAGGTTGACTTGGCCTTGTGTTTTTAATTATTGTCATGTTGGAATGTCCAAGTACGTCCCATGCACAGCTTCCTGGCTGATGAATGCAAATGTTCCTCCAGTATTTTTTGATAACATACTGCATTCATCTTGCCATCAATTTTGACATTTCCTGTGCCTTTGTAGCTCACACATCCCCAAAACATCAGCGATCCACCTCCGTGTTTCACAGTAGGAATGGTTTACCTTTCATCATGGACCTTTTTGACTTCAAATGAAGCGTTTATGGTTGTGGCCAAAAAGCTCAATTTTGGTCTCATCACTCCAAATGACTTTGTGCCAGAAGGTTTGAGGCTTTTCTATGTGCTGTTTGGCGTATTGTAAGCAGGATACTTTGTGGCATTTGGGTAGTTATGGCTTTCTTCTGGCAACTCGACCATGCAGCCCATTTCTTCATGGTTACATAGTTACATAGTAGGTGAGGTTGAAAAAAGACACAAGTCCATCAAGTCCAACCTATGTGTGTGATTATATGTCGGTATTACATTGTATATCTCTGTATATTGCGGCCGTTCAGGTGCTTATCTAATAGTTTTTTGAAACTATCGATGCTCCCCGCTGAGACCACCGCCTGTGGAAGGGAATTTCACATCCTTCCCGCTCTAAGAGCCCATTCACACCTGAGCGTTTTGTAGCTTGAAGCCTCAAGCTACAAAACGCTTGAGGGGAAAAAATCCATTATTCTCTATGGAGATGGTTCACATCTCCACTCCAAGTCACCTGAAGCCCTACGCCTGAAGCTCAAACTAGTTCTGGACCCTTTTTTGTCAACGCTCAGGTGTGAATGCAGCCTTAAAGTAAAGAACCCTCTACGTATTTTAAGGTTATACCTCTTTTCCTCTAATTTTAATGAGTGGCCTTGTATGTTGTGGTTAGTATTTTGAATTTAATTCGCTGGGTGATTGGGAGCCAATGTAGGGATTGGAGTAGAGGGTTGGCAGACACTGAGCGGTTGGTAAGGTGGATAAGTCTGGCAGCAGCATTCATGATAGACTGAAGAGGGGATAGCCTATGGAGAGGTAAGCCAATGAGAAGGGAGTTGCAATAGTCAAGGTGAGAGAAAACAAGGGAGTGAATGAGGAGCTAGGTAGTTTCATTTGTTAAAAAGGGGCGAATTTTAGAGATGTTACGGAGATGAATTCTACAAACTTTTGACAACGATTGGATTCGAGGCTGAAATGACAAGTCAGAGTCTAGGATTACACCTAGTACCCTGGCGTGAGGGGAGGGACTGATGGTTGCATTGTTGATTTTGATGGAAAAGTCATGGAGTGGGGCACGGGTGGGGGGGAATATTAATAGCTCAGTTTTAGAGAGATTTAGTTTAAGGAAGTGGTGCGACATCCATGCTGATATGTCAGTTAGTAAGTTAGTAATGCGAGAGGAGACTGAAGGAGTGAGGTGAGGAGTAGACAGATAGATTTGGATGTCATCAGCGTATAAGTGGTATTGGAAGCCATGGGCAGTTATTAAGTGACCAAGGGAGGAGGTGTAGATAGAGAAGAGAAGGGGTCCAAGAACCGAGCCTTGGGGGACTCCCACAGAAAGGGTCAATGGAGAGGAGGAGACAGAGTTGTAGGTGACGCTGAAGGAGCGCTGTGATAAATAGGCAGAGAACCAGGATAGAGCAGAATCTCGGAGGCCAAGGGAATGTAGTTTATTGAGAAGGAGCGGGTGGTCAACAGTATCAAAGGCCGCAGAGTGTTCTATTCAGTTTTATTGCTGCTTGTAACCTACCTACCCTAGTAGGGTGATTCCTCTGGCTACCTGCAGCAGTAAAAGTGTGTCAGAGAAAGTTATGGGAAACATCTCCAAAGGAGAAAGAGGCAGCAAAAAAAACCAAAACACTTTTTTGGAAAGGTTGCAACTTCAACTTTTTATTGTTGATTGTGTCCTTATGTCCCAGTGAAAACATGCCCCTAATTTCTAATCTTAATGACACAAGGACAAGAAATCTAGAAAGATTTTCAAAATTGGGTCACAAACAACACTGAAAACACCCACAGACGTTGTAGCACTTCTGCATTAAAAAAATCGTTTTGGCTGGAGTTAGGCTTTACCATCTGAATTTGTCCTAAAATTCACAGGGCAAAACAAAAAAATTGGCTGAGTTTGAAGCTTAGTTTCTTTACTTGAAGCCTATCTGTGGGCAAACAAAACCCAACCTCTTCTATTCATTAACCATTAAAAAACAAAAAAACAAAGCCCTTTTGCACTTAAAGCAAACATTGTGCACTGCAATAGAAAGCACAGATAAATCACTTTTTATTAGATAAAACATGAGTAAAATGCACTTACCAAGTAACAACTTAATCAGGACATATCACCAGGCAATACAACTCCCATCAGGTATCAGGCCACAAATACAGGTGCTGGACTATATTTTCGTCTCCTTCTGCCAGCTTTTATAAGGCGATAGTAGTCCAGCCCCTAGTAGTTGTGATCTAATACCTGATAGGAATTGTCTTGCTCGGTAATATGCCCTGATCAAGCCATTCGTTTGTAAGTGTATTTTTATTCAAAAGGTATCTATTTACAGGCAAGTCTTCACTATCTAGTCTAACTAGTTAAATTGCATTTGGAAATTAACAAAGCTGGCAAGAATGAGAAGTTTGCCCAGGTCAACAATGAAATATGATACATCCTCACTTTGAACTTACCTGACTCTGCTATCATGTGTCCCTCCTGGTGTCTTTTCTACATGTGGGGACCAGTTATTAATTGCTGAAATCTGGGCCAGACTGATCTTTTTGCTGCCCCTCTTTATGTCTTCATCATACTGTTGCTATTGACTTCAGGACCTGTAAAGGCCCCACCATTGGACAGTGGATAGGAAGTGTCCATGTAACCAGTCAATGACATGGACCCTCCCACTCTGCAACAAGCATGAGAGAAGACTATAAGTCACATGACCAAAGCTTTGGGTGAGTATTTGGGACATTTAAATTAGGCAGACGCTTAGCCCGGCATAGCCAGGCAACCAGTGTTTTCAGAAGTAGGCCAGTAATGGCAATCCCAGTACTGTATTTATTTCTCTTATGACAGGTTGACTTTAATGGTCATTTAGAGAAAACACAAATTCCCCAAATCTGTTACCATACTAGATACAAAATTTTGTATCTGCCCAACACACACAGGGGGAATCCAATACAGCATTTGCAACACTATTCTAGTAGCATAAAACCTCCTGAACCTAATTCAGGAAAGTCTTATGACAGTTTTGTTCTAACATATGTGCCAGATTCAGGTACTTCTTATATGTTCCACTTTAAGAATTTGTTGTTAAGGCTGTGACAATTTTTAAAAGTCAGCCCCAGTTTCCAGATAAGGCAGTCATGAATGTGACAGTTTAATGCTCAGGGATTATATGTTGCTAGGATGCTGGTAAATGCTGGCATCCTAGCAACCAATGATGCATCCCTGCCCCCATTTAACTGCCAGATGGGAGGTTCCATGGCTAACGGCTGAATGCAAGCAAAAGGGCCTGGGATGCTGGCTGTTGTCATTACCCAAATATGGCAAATCCAATATTTGGTAATGACAGGTATCACATACGAGGCACATCTGATGGGGACCTAGTCTCTTATGCCACGTACACACGGTCGGACTTTTCGTCTACAAAAGTCCGACAGCCTGTCCGACAGACTTCCTGCGGACTTTCGGCGGACTTGCAGCAGACTTTCTAACGAACGGACTTGCCTACACACGACCACACAAAAGTCCGACGGATTCGTACGTGATGACGTACACCGGACTAAAATAAGGAAGTTCATAGCCAGTAGCCAATAGCTGCCCTAGCATGGGTTTTTGTCCGTCGGACTAGCACACAGACGAGCGGATTTCGGGGTCCGTCGTAGTTACGACGTAAAGATTTGAAGCATGTTTCAAATCTAAAGTCCGTCGGATTTGAGGCTGAAAAAGTCTGCTGAAAGTCCGGAGAAGCCCACACACGATCGGATTACCAGCCAGCTTTAGTCCGTCGGCGTCCGTTGGACTTTTGTAGACGAAAAGTCCGACCGTGTGTACGCGGCATTAGAATTCCCATTAGGCTCCACCCTCTTGGGAACTCTAGGATGAATAGCGGTTATGGAATCCGCCCGCTGTCATCCGCTGTCATTCACAAGGGTGGCACACCTGAAGGAGACATAGTCTGCCCTCTCTAGAACTCAACTCTATGACCTCTGCACCTGCTACGTGTGCGGAGCCTGATAAGGATGCTGACAGACTATTTCCTTATCAGATCTAACACCCTTCTTATTGACAGTGGACAGCAGTGGGCAGATTCCATAACTGCTTTAGGGCTGAATAGTGGCTATGGAATCTGCCCACTGTCGTGCACTGTCCAATTACAAGGTGGAGCACCTGTTGGGGAGCTAGTCTCTCAGAGTTGCCTATCATGCTCTGCCCACCCTACAACATAATGCCTTGGCTGCTGGGCCTGGCCTGGGTCTGTGAGATAGGCAAAGTGGCTGGGCAGGGGAGCTCAGCGTTACTGAGGATGGGGTTTCTGGTATGGGCAAACCAACTTTAGTGCTGACCTCCATGCAACAGATTCATGAACCTGTTTCCAACAGTAAGTGTACATGAATCTGTCACAAGCACTGACAACTGTGGTGAGGAAGGCCAACACTCTTAATGAATTCCATTTACAGCATCCTTTAATAAGAATCCACACAGGTGGTGAGTAATGTGTCCATTTTAAAAGGGTCTGGGCACATTAAGCACTAGTTGCTCTGCTACTAAGTGATCTAATTTCTACCTCAGATTGCTATGTGCCACTGTACACTCAACTATAATTTAAATGCCCCTAAATTGTGTGACCCTAATTACAGTTTAATTGGCAAATGCTGTCCTTTTACATTTCTGTGTGGAAATTCATTACTTGTAACAGCACATTCAAAATGTCAAACTATTCTTACGTTATTTGTGGGATGGGAATGTACACAACACGCACGCACCAAGTTTAATTAGGAAATGTAAGTACAGTGAAATGCTAATTAGATTGCTTTGCAATCACCGTCAAATGATAGATAAATATAGATGGCATACAAATAGCTAGTCCAACTGATAATATAAAAAGAATACCACTAAAATAAATTACCCTAGAAAAGTAGTTTAAATAAAAAAGATAAAACAAAGAAAGAGATAAAGATCAAACAATCAAATGATCAGACATAAGTGAGATAAGTAACACAGAAAAAAGAAATCAACCAGTTCATACCCAATGCATATGTAAACTCAAGTTCTTAAATCTCATATGGGCTTTAGCATGTTAATGTGATTTCAAAATTTGTTTCTAATATTTTTAAATCTGCAGCTTTCATTATAAGACCACCTGGCAATCCCACCATGAAGGTCCTTGTTCAGGGACTTCCTGTTATAGTGTTAAAAGCTATCTCACAATAGTACTCTTGTCTTGTCCCCCTATCACGTGTGCCCTTGGTGGAGACTACAAATGACTATGGTAACACACAACACTGGAGCAAATGCAAGACAGGAAGTGGCTTAAAGAGGCCCAAAGAGATCAGCAGGCCTGACAAACAACAAAGGATGTATACAATATAGAAATACGTACCAGCAAATTTGCATGCTAACAAAAGTAACAAGCAAAAATATAATTTATTGGTGAAAAAAAGATACAAATATGAATAAGGGTAAGTGAACCTTTGTTTCCATCATATCATGTGAAATATATATCTCTGTTCATTTGTTATTTCACCATAAATTAACGATGAAATATAAACCCCCTAATCAATGAGCAAAATGGGGTTAAATGGGATTATAATATACTAAGCTAAATGGACAATTACTTTGCAAAGTGACCATTCTCTCGTCCTTTAGTAAACCTACCCTAATAAGTTGTGCAAAAACTCATTCTTTTTCAGTAGTGATGAACTATGGTTCACGCAAAACCCAGTTCGACCAGGACCTGCGGGAAACCATCACATGATAGCAGGCTGCTGGACCAATCAGCTGCATCAGGAGAGTGACCCACAGCACAGCTGCACTTAACAAAGTAGTGGGGATACTGGTGACAATATTGATATAATATGACCAATGTTCGGGGTGAGCCTTAGATCATCACTACCAGGCCTGGACTGGGGCAAAAAATAGGCCCGGGCATTTAAGACTGAGAAGCCAATTTTTCCAGGAACCGGGGGGGGGGTTTGGTTGGCATTCGCAGGAGTGGCTGTTTCGGTGTCCTCCACACTGTGTAATGTGCAGTGGACACAGTGATATAATGGGGACAGCACTGTAAAGTGGCACTGTAATGATTACAGCGCCCCATTTACAGGCAGGCATCAGAGTCCGCACAGACCCCCCCTTACATCAGAGTCCACACAGACCCCCCCTTACATCAGAGTCCGCACAGACCCCCCCTTACATCAGAGTCCACACAGACCCCCCTTACATCAGAGTCTGCACAGACCCCCCTTACATCAGAGTCCACACAGACCCCCCTTACATCAGAGTATGCACAGATCCCCCTTACATCAGAGTCCTCACAGACCCCCCTTACATCAGAGTCTGCACAGACCCCCCTTACATCAGAGTCCACACAGAGGTCCCCTTACATCAGAGTCCGCACAGAGGTCCACTTACATCAGAGTCCACACAGAGCCCCCTTACATCAGAGTCCGCACAGAGGTCCCCTTACATCAGAGTCCGCACAGAGGTCCCCTTACATGAGAGCCTGCACAGACCCCCTTACATCAGAGTCCGCACAGACCCCCCTTACATCAGAGTCCGCACAGAGGTCCCCTTACATCAGAGTCCGCACAGAGGTCCCCTTACATCAGAGTCCGCACAGAGGTCCCCTTACATCAGAGTCCGCACAGAGGTCCCCTTACATCAGAGTCTGCACAGAGCCCCCTTACATCAGAGTCTGCACAGAGGTCCCCTTACATCAGAGTCTGCACATAGCCTCCTTACATCATAGTCTGCACAGAGGTCCCCTTACAGCAGAGTCCGCACAGAGGTCCCCTTACATCAGAGTCCGCACAGAGGTCCCCTTACAGCAGAGTCCGCACAGAGGTCCCCTTACATCAGAGTCCGCACAGAGGTCCCCTTACATCAGAGTCCAGACAGAGGTCCCCTTACATCAGAGTATGCACAGAGCCCCCTTACATAAGAGTCTGCACAGAGGTCCCCTTACAGCAGAGTCCGCACAGAGGTCTCCTTAGAGTCTGTAGAATTTCCACTTACTGTAAGGGGGAGATCTGTGGACTCTAATGTAAAGGGGAACCCTGATTTAAGGGGGAATGCTGTGGACTCTGGTGCAAAAGGAAACTCTGATGTAAGGGGGTCTCTGGTCACCAAAGTCCCCCTCTTGCATTAGAGTCCACAGAGCACCCCTTAAATTTTTTTTACACACTGGGAGGCAGGAGAGAGGGTGATCTTACTCACCCCAGGATGGAGGCTCAGGACAGGCTGTCTGTATCATTTATCTTCTGAGGTCAAACTTCCTTCACATCTCCCCAAGTGTGTGGGCAGGGCAGACACAGAAGTAGAGGGGCGGGAGGAGGAGGAGCAGTCTGTCCGAGCGGAACTGTCAGCGTTGGCTCTGAGGCTGAGCTGTGTGTGAGAGAGACACACAGCTCAGCCCATGCAGCCACTAACATCATTTGTAATTCCGCCGGACACAGGCATGGCCGCATAGCAGTAGGTGAGCAGTGGCCTGTGTTAACCCTGCCCAGGCTGTGGTCGCCACTTACCTCCCGCTGTACGGCCTGGACATCAACAGGCCACAGAGCGGGCGGTCCCCGTCCCACGCGGTCCCGGCCCACGGGGCAAATGACCGGTCTGCCCTATGGAGAGTCTGGGCCTGATCACTACTGATAAGGAATGAGTTTTTGTCTAACTTTTTAGGGTAATTTTGACATTAATTAGGGATACTATCTGAATTATGCTTGCTGTTCATCCCCACTTGCCTGAAAACAGGGACTGTCCTTGACAAACAAACATCGGTGGTGATATCCCCAGCACCCCTGTAATACTGGGGGAAGGCAGTGCTGGGTTTCCCTTTCCTCTGAGCTCGTCCCTGCTCCCTTATCCCTGACTTTCATTGAAATTTGGGAGCATTTTGGAGCACTTCTCCCACCTGCTCTCATGGCAGAGAAGAAGTTGTATGGGAAGTCTGTCTG
This sequence comes from Aquarana catesbeiana, assembly GCF_042186555.1. NCBI lineage: Eukaryota > Metazoa > Chordata > Amphibia > Anura > Ranidae > Aquarana > Aquarana catesbeiana. The sequence continues at coordinate 201,673,364 of NC_133333.1, read as the reverse complement.
GTGCAGGAAGATGCCAAGCCACTAATGGACATGACATGCCTGTCATGACTGACTCCAAGCTGAGTACCTAGCTGAACCAGAGGAATGACATATATGCGGGTACTGTTGTTCCAGCCTAACAAACCCACATCTTCAACTCTTACAAGGGAGTTCCCCCCAATGATATTGTCAGAGCACCAACATCAGGAGAAGGACTCTAGGACCCAGCATCTGCCAGGGCACCAACGGCAGGAGAAGGACTCTGGGACCCAGAATCTCCACCAGTACTTCACATAGGCCTTTACAGGGAAGCCTGTCAATGGTTGAAGTTGCTGATTGATCTTCAGCTTGTTACCTGTGTTCCTGTGATTCCTTGCTCCTTTGATCCCTAGTTTCTTACCCGGCTTGTTCCTGACCTGTCTCCTGCCTATCTCCAGTCCCCGAACCCAGCTTGTCTATTGGATACTCTCTGCTTGCTTCTCAAGCAGTGAGTGGGACCCTGGCAAAAAAGCAACACATAAATGGGGCACATAGGCTGCCTGGGAATACAGGAATATTACGGGTCACTAGCTCCAGCATTTACATGGGGCACAGATGTCAGCCTGCTCATGAAATGATTGGGAACCCAGGCAGCAGGGCATGGCATGCATAGGGCACCTAGACTGTCTGGATATACAAAGTGCATGCCTGGTCACTGGCCTCAGCACTTACCTGGGACATTGATGTTAGTTAACTTTAAAAAAAACTGAGGACCCTAGCAGGCCATGACATACATGGGGCACCTAGACTGTTAGGGTGTATGGGGCACATCTGCTCACTAGCCCCAGCATTTACCTGGGACACAGACATTAGCTGGCTCTTGAAATGATTGGTGACCCTGGCAGTAGGGCATGTTACACATAAGGCACCTAGACTGACTGAGTGTACTGGGTACATGCCTGGTCACTGGCCCCAGCATTTAACTGCCACACAAATGGCAGTTGTAGAAATTATTGGAGACCTTGGCAGAAGAGCATGACACACATGTGCCACCCATACTGCCTGGGTGTACTGGATCTAGTCTTCATAAACAACACCAGTGCACTAACACAAATACAGTATAATTCACAAGTGTCTGTTGATCAAAGTAAAGATTTCCTAAAATCAACATTAATGCTGTCATTTCAGTCACCAATGTTGGGGCTTATTTTACTCCTATACTACAAGCAATTCAACATGAATCAACACCCACTTTTTTGGTCGCAGCTTGGTGGCATGATACAAATGTTGCATATTTCTTCTTGATACCTTTAAAGCTTCTCACCTAACCATGCATGTAAATATTGGTGCCTATTACTTGAAATCTGTTTATTTCGTTTTTATACATGAAATTTCTGCTTCTTGTTCGAGAAGTCTGCACTGATAAAAATGATTCTGTTGGCTTGTAATTTTAACATAAAAAATGTATAATTTTCAAAATAAAAATAAATGTTAATTATTTTACTTTGATATTTTAAGTACCTTACTTAATTTTCATTAGTTCCCAAAACACACCTTTTACATTTACAAAAATAATGTATATTATTGAGTAATCTAGGCAAAACTTTTAAGGTATGTGCATTTCCATATTCTAATTGAATTACATTTACTTAAAAAATGTATCTTTCCTGACAGACTCCATGGCAGCAACGTGTGGGTTAAGTCCCGCCTCTACTACCCTATAGGACACTACTCCCATAAATCTTTGCTCCCTGCCCCCGGCCGTGTTCTTTTTTTGTCCTCCTCGCAAGACCTAGTGTTGGTCTTCCTACCTGAAGATGTTTATCCCCACGATCAAGGTTGGCCGAGCTGCGACTTGGATCAGGATAAGTCGCATTACTCCGCTAAGCCCTAGCTATTAGCAGGGTATGAAGTGGGGCGTTGGAAGAGGCGCAGGAAGAAGCCGTTTTCCCTGGCCACTGGCAGGCGAGGCCGCGCATGGGTTGGATAGCCAGCTATTAGCAGGTGACCCCTTGTTTCCCCTGGAAAGTCCGGTGTTTACCTTCGGCCTGATGATCGTGGTGGGATTGGTGAGATGTTTCCTTGCTATCATGGCAGCAGTTTCTGTTGGAATTCCTTGTTGTTCCTCTCCCTTGTGTGTCTTTCCCCCTCGTCTTACTGTTCATGTGGTTGCAGGCATGGCGGCTGGTTCTTCCTGCGTTCCAGCCGCCGTTTTTACTTTCACTTTGTGTCCGGCCGTACTGTGCATGCGCGGACGGCACGAAACCGAGGCTTGGTTTTCGCGCATGCGCACTGGCGTTCGCTCGTCACGGGCGGTGACGTCACTGGGGCGCCCTATTTAAACTGGGAAAATAGCCTGCAGACCCTGGGAATGCCTGCAGGCTGTTTTTGGCTCTTCCCCACGCTCCAGTGAATCAGCTACTGGTAAGTAGCTTTACATACAGGAGGGCTGTCGCTCCCTGGCTCATAGCCAAGTTAATTTGTGTGCTTTACGTTAACTTTGCAGTCAGATGGATATTTCTGAAGACATGAGCTCTCCACCGCCTGCCTCTGGCCAGCCTCCTCTCACAAGGTACAAGGGCAGGTCCCATTGCCGAGGGTCCTTAGGCGGGTGGGGGGGGTGTATTTCCGCAGATGATCGTTCTTTCTAACTGCTCTGTTTTGTTTCTGTGGTTCTCTGTCTTTTGCTTTAGCCCTTCCAGGTCAGAACAGCGTCGCAGCTCGCACAAAGGAAGTGATTCGTCAAAGTCGCATCACCGGCAATCCTCTTCCAAATCTAAGCATTACGGCTCCTCCTCAAAATCAGGACACCGTAGTGAGGAGCGCTCGCACTCCTCAGTGGCCCACTCCAGCCACTCATCAAGTGTCTGCTGGGGATGCAGATCACAAGTACCTGTCGGTAAATCGCTGTGCGATTCCTGCTTCGCCAATACTTCCAGGGAAAGAGGTGATTCGGACCAACAACTTAAAGCCCTAGTTGAGAGAGTTGTGAAGGAATCACTTAAGGGTATTGAGGCAGTCCGGCCTGTTACCCCTCGGCAGAGCCACCAGGTTCCCCAGTGAGGGAAACTCAGTTGCAGGACTCCTGGGAGTCCTCTGTACCTAGCCACCCTTCAGTGGTCAACTCTGACAGTGACTCGGATGAAGATAATACCTGTGTGGGTTTTGACTTCGCTCTGCTACCTCCCTTGGTCAAGGCGATTAGAGAAACTTTAAATTGGGAGGATCCGACGGCTGTCCCTCCCAAACAGAGAAAATTCTTTAAACAGCTAAAAAAGGAGCGAGTTAACTTTCCTTTCTTTTCTGAGTTGGGCGAGATCATCACAGATGAATGGAGCAAGGTGGAGAAGAAAAACTCCATGCTTACTAAAATTTCAAAGCTTTATCCCTTTAGGGAGGAAGAAGTGAAGCATCTGGAATCAGCTCCTTTGGTGGACGCAGCTGTGATGAGGCTGGTGAAACACGTGACACTCCCCTTGGAGGACACAGTGTCCTTTAAAGACGTTCTGGACAGACGGATTGATGCTGATTTGAGGAGAGTGTACCTTACAGCAGGCATGGCTTGCAAACCAGCCTTAGCCCTGGCAGCCCTGTCCAAAGCTATGGAGGTGTGGACGGATAGTGTTCAAGATACGCTAAGGAATATTTCAGATGACACAGCGAAGAACTCGCCTATTCAAGAATTAAGGCTAGCATCGGCTTTTCTGGGTGAGGCCTCGATTGACATCATTCGCCTGGCGGCCCGAGTAATGCTCTCGTCGGTCACCGCCAAGCGGGCTCTTTGGCTCCGCCCTTGGCTGGCTGACCCAGCCTCTAAGCAGGTATGGTGCCGAATTCCCTACGGGGGCTCTTCTCTTTTTGGCAACAAGCTGGATGAGGCCATTACACGGGCTACTGGCGGGAAGTCGGGGTTCCTACCTCAGGATAGGCGCCTGCAAGGCCAAAGAAGATCCTTCCCGAAGAGGCAATATCAAGATCGATCCAGAGAGGCTCGTACTTACAAGCCAGGCCGGGAATTCTCCAGATCCTGGAAATCAAGGCAATCGTCCTTTAAGAAGGCTGCAGGTAGTGAGTCGAAAGGGGAGAGGCAACCTTCCAAATCTTTTGAAAGTGGGCCCGCTCAGGCAGACCGTGTGGGGGCCCGTCTCTTCCACTTTCGGCATGTCTGGGCGGCTTCGATTCACGACTTCTGGACAATCAAGACAGTCTCCTCTGGTCATGCCTGGACCTTTACCGACCCTCCCAGACTCAGGTGGGTACCCACTACTCTTCCGGCATCAGAAGAAAAAAGGACAATACTTTTAGCCTACATAGAATCTTTGTTGGCCCAAGGCGCTGTCATCCCAGTCCCAGTCAGCCAGCAAGGCATGGGAATGTATTCTCCCCTCTTTCTGGTTCAGAAGAAGAGTGGGGCCTGGAGGCCGGTCATAGACCTAACCCATCTAAATCGCTTCATCAAAAAGGAGAGGTTCAAGATGGAAACACTCTCCACAATTCAACAGTCAGTTCAACCAGGGGACTGGATGGTGTCCATAGACCTCAAGGACGCCTATTTTCACGTTCCCATCGCGGAAAACTTTCAACAATTTCTCCGCTTCTCCGTGGGCAACCTTCACTTACAATTTACATGCCTTCCCTTCGGGTTATCAACTTCTCCTCGGGTTTTCTCAAAGGTGCTGTTGGCAATAGTAGCTCTCCTGAGAACCAGGGGGATTCGTCTACATCACTACCTGGACGACCTGCTTCTCTTGGCACAGGACAGGGTGCAACTCATAGCACACAGAGGGCAAGTGATTTCCACACTACAGGAATTCGGATGGATTCTGAACCAGGAGAAGAGCCAGTTAGACCCATCGCAGTCTCTGGTGTTTTTGGGTGCCCTCTTCGACACGGTCAGAGGCACCATTTCGTTACCGGAAGAGAAGATCTCGACATTCAGAGACAGGATCCACCCAGCTCTTTCTACTCCTCATCTTCACGCTCTCCAATGCCTGAGGATCATTGGCACTATGGTGGCGGCGATTCCGATGGTGAGGTGGGCCCAGTGGAGAATGAGGCCTTTTCAGAAGGGCTTCCTTCACCAGTGGAAGGGCAGCAAGACCCAGCTGATTCGGATTACTGCATCCATGAGGCACTCTCTCCTATGGTGGCTCCAACGGGAAAACCTCTCCAACTGCCATTCCATCCTTCCCATTGCTTGGGTGACTATAACAACAGACGCCAGCAACAGGGGCTGGGGTGCCCACTGTCTGGCGGAAGTGGCTCAGGGCACTTGGGAATTCCCCTCCAGAAGGATAGTGTCAAACATCCTGGAGCTGAGAGCAGCCTTCCAAGCACTTCTGGCGTTTCGGCATCTCATTCAAGGCTCCTCGGTCCTACTCAGACTGGACAATACCACAGCAGTGGCATACATAAGAAGGCAAGGGGGGACTCGAAGTCTCTCCTTACTACAAGAGGTAGAGCCAATTATGTCCTGGGCCCAGAAAAACCTGAAGGATCTGACAGCGACATATGTTCCAGGGGTTCAGAATGTTCAGGCAGACTTTCTTTCTCGGTGGCTCCTAGACAACAACGAGTGGTCTCTCCACGAAGAAGTATTCAAGTGGATTCTTTCGTTGGGGTTCCTTCCGGAAGTCGACCTGTTCGCCTCCCCCTGCAACAAAAAGATGGCAAGATACTATTCAAGGTACAGGGACCCTCAAGCGTATGGGGTGGACGCCCTGACGGAGAAATGGTGGTTCAACAGAGCCTATGCCTTTCCGCCAACTCCGATCATCCTCCAATTCCTGAAGAGGCTCAGGGCAGAGACAGCAGAGGTGTTAGCGATAATTCCTTATTGGCCCAACAGGCCCTGGTTCCCTCTCCTAACACTCCTCAGTGTCCGAGATCCGATCCCTCTTCCATCCAGACCAGACCTCCTGTCTCAGGGGTCGAGGCTACACCCTTGCCCGGATCACCTGCACCTAAGGGCTTGGCTTTTGAAAGGGGAAGGTTGGAGGCGCTGGGCTGAAGTAATTCCCACTCTCCTTAGTTCAAGAAGGAATAGTACTAACCGAGTGTATGAGAGGATCTGGGCGAAATTTAGCAGCCATATGTCTTCCAGGTCCAACTCCTGTGATAATCTGGCGATTCAGGACGTTCTAAGTTTTCTGCAGACGGGTCTGGACATCTCACTGTCCGTCAGTTCTCTGCGTGTCCAGGTTTCCGCAATATCAGCTTTCTCCGGAGTCGCATGGGCCAAGCACCCTCTGGTCCAGCAATTTTTCAAAGGAGCAGTCAGGCTTAGGCCACAGAGGAAACCTAGATTCCCCAAATGGGATCTTCCGTTAGTCCTGGATTTCTTTGCTCAACTTAACAGATCTCTCTCAGTCAGAGAATTAACCCTCAAGACTTCGTTCCTGATAGCTATAACTTCGGCGAAGAGGGTCTCGGAAATTCAATCCCTGGGGTCCAAGGAACCATTCATCACCTTTTTTCCGGACAGAGTGGTCCTAATATCAATGCTTGGGACAAATCCCAAAGTTACCTCGGTCTTTCACGAGAACCAGGATATCACTCCCTACCTTCAAATCCACTGGAGGTCCAGATCCACACCCTCTCGATGTAGGAGCTACTCTCAATCAATACCTGGAAGTTACGGCATCTTTCCGTCAATCTGAATTTCTTTTTGTTCTATTCCATGGAAAAACAGGGGCTCTAGGGCTTCTGTTAGATCCATCGCGGCTTGGGTGGTTCAAGCCATTCAATGGGCTTACAGAGAGAAAGGCTTGGCTCCTCCTGAGGCGGTTACAGCTCACTCTACGAGAAGTCTTTCGACGTCCTGGGCGGCCTCACGTCATGTTGCTCCTGATGTGATCTGCAGAGCAGCTTCTTGGTCTTCGATTCATACCTTCATGACCCATTATTGTGTTGAGCCAGCAACCTTATCTTCTGTTAAATTTGGTTTAAAAGTGCTGTCGGCTGACAGTGTTAAATAAATCTTTTGTTCAGCATTTAGCCCACCCGGGTGTGTATGGCGAGTTATTTCCCACACGTTGCTGCCATGGAGTCTGTCAGGAAAACGGAAAATTCCTATCATAATACTTACCGTAATTTTCCTTTCCTGATGGACTCCATGGCAGCAGGAGTTCCCTCCCCGAATGGCTGAAGTAGGCTAGTTACCGAACACGGCCGGGGGCAGGGAGCAAAGATTTATGGGAGTAGTGTCCTATAGGGTAGTAGAGGCGGGACTTAACCCACACGTTGCTGCCATGGAGTCCATCAGGAAAGGAAAATTACGGTAAGTATTATGATAGGAATTTTCCGTTTTTCATTTTACTGAAATTACGGGACGTATATGTTTGGCAAAAGTGCAACCGCACGAGTTTTGATGTTGTATATTTTAAAGAGTTTGACGCCTTTTGGAACTTTGAAAGCCTACACAAGGCAGTTCCCATACGTTTCAGGCCCATCAGGACAAAAGAGCACCAGTGACAAGAATTTTTCCAAGTCACTACAAAGCTATGCAATGCCATTGAAAGGTAAGAGTGAGCATTGAACAAATTATCAATTAATTAAATGTTGCTTAACATACCATCCAAAATGTTTATTTTATTTGCAGATTAATATATTTAAAATAAATGGACATACTGTATGTCCATTGTATACACCTATTGAGATAACTCACTTGTGCGCACGCAAAGCTTGCGCTTACTGCATGCAGCACAATGCAACCAAGATGCAGGGTGAGGGACCGCCAGCTGTTAAGCTTAAAAACGATTTTGTGCCACAGAAATTAATGTTTCAACCAGTTTGGTTTATGAGATATCGGAATTCAAATTCAGACTAGGTAACATCAAGCCCCGCCCACTTTGCACCCAATGTTATTCAAATTTAAAAACAAAGATGCATTCATTTGCACTGCATCTGTGCTGATTTGTGCTGCAAAAACGAACGTATGTACTGGTTTGGTTTCAGAGATATTGCACATTATAGTTGATGAAACCTCTCCCACTTTGCACCACATGTTATTACATTTTAAAAACAATTATACAATTTGTTTGTGCTGATTTGTACCACGAAGAAAAAATTATGTTAGTCCAGTTTTTGAGATCTTGGACATTCAACGTTAGATTATGTAACCTAAAGCCCCACCCACTTTGCACTGTTATTACATTTCAAAAACAAATATACCATATTTATGCTGCATTGGCAGGAAAAACAAGCATATTGGTTATTTTTTTCATAAAGCAGTCTCATTTTGTATCAGAAAGAATGATTATGGGACTCATTTATGCTTTTAGCGGGAGCTACCCTGAAAACCTAAAATATACCTTTTGAAGTTTTTCAGAAGATCTTTTTAGAGCTAGATGTGGGAAATCTATCTTCAAAAGTTCACACTTTAACCGCTTGCCGACCAGCCACCGTCATTATACTGCGGCAGGTCGGCTCTCATGCGCAAACTGCCGTAGGTGTATGTTGGTCTATGCACAGGAGATAGCAGGCGTGCATGCCCGCCACGTGCCGCGGGAGCTTGCCCTCAGGTTCGGCAGACTTGATGTCTGCCGGCGACCCACGATTGCAGTATACAGAGGCAGAACGGGGATCTGCCTATGTAAACAAGGCCATTACCTGTTCTGCCAGATGACATGTCCTAGATCTTCTGTTCCCAGTGTTCAGGAACACCTATCTCTGCCATGTCCCTGGTATCCCATCCCCCCTACAGTTAGAACACACCCAGGGAACACACTTAACCCCTTGATCGCCCCCTAGTGTTAACCCCTTCCCTGCCAGTGTCATCTATACATTGATCAGTCCATTTTTATAGCACTGATCAATGTAATAATGTCACTGGTCCCCAAAAAGTGTGATTTGGGGTCAGGTTTGTCCGCTGCAATGTCGCATTCCCGCTAAAAATTGCAGATCGCTGCCATTACCAGTAAAAAAATAAATAAATAAATAAAAGTCCCTAAATCTATCCCATAGTTTGTAGACTTTTCTCTGTAAACTTTTGCACAAACCAATCAATATATGCTTGATGCGATTTTTTTTATCGAAGAATATATATCAGCCTAAACTGATGAATACATTTGTTTTTTTATATATATATATTTTTTTGGATATGTATGATAGCAGAAAGTAAAAAAAAAATGTTTTTTTTTTTTTTCAAAACTGTTGGTCTTTTTTTGTTTAAAGCGCAAAAAATAAAAAACCGCAGAGGTGATCAAAAACCACCAAAAGAAAGCTCTATTTCTGGGAAAAAAAGGATGTCAGTTTTTTTTGGGCACAGTGTCGCATGACTGCGCAATTGTCAGTTAAAGTGACACAGTGCCGTATCGCAAAAAATGGTCTCGTCATTAAGGGGGCAAATCCTTCCGGGGCTGAAGTGGTTCAAGTGCAAATTACTTTTCCCGAAAGGCTTAAAAAAAAGTTAATACATTCTGTATTCTATGTTCTTTACAGATATATTGTATATACATGTGTGTATTTCAGTTTGATTTGTTAGCTGAGAAAAGGGCATTTTTTTCTTTTCTTTTATTAAATGTTCACATTTACATTTGATGCTGCTTTAATAATATCACATTTGTAATACTTTGTAAATAATAAATGTTAATTTGTTTTGAAAGCCTGTTTCATTAGACTATTTCTTTTTTTAAAAAAACATATTATTGTATTATTTTTATATAAAAACCTTCAAACATATATCAAATACATTTGGAAAATATGTTTTAACAACTTAAAAAAATTGAGTAAGTTACAAGTTAATATCACTTAAAACTAAATAACTAAGTAATAGGGCAGCACAGTGGTGTAGTGGTTAGCACTTTTACCTAGCAGCTGGTTCGAATCCCGACCATAACACTACCTGCCTGGAATTTGCATGTTCCACCCTGTGCCTGCGTAGGCTTCCTCCCACACTCCAAAGACATGCTGGTAGGGTTATTGGCTCCTGTCTAAATTGGCCCCAGTATGTGTATGTATGAATGTGAGTTTAGGGATCTTAGATTGAAAGTTCCTTGAGGGCAGGGACTGATATGAATGTACAATGTATATGTAAAGTGCTAAAGTAATCAAAATAAATAAGTTAATGTATGTGTTCCTAACTTAAACTTTTCTATAAACTGAAAAAATTGAGATAGCTTTACTTAAAACAACAAAGTTGAATACATGAAAAGTCTAATGAGTCAGACAAAAATAAGTTTAGTTGACAGTACTTAAAAAGCTGATGCAAATAGTTGCCTCAATTTTTTTGAGTAGACCCAGTAGAATATTTTTTACAGTGTGTGACCTATTGTCGGAGGATAGGAATTTATTTTGAAAATATGATAACCTTTTTCTGAACAGAATTCCCACATGAAAGCCTGGGCTGGTAAACTTCATCTGTATCATTATATTGCCTGCCAGGAAATCCCAAAAAGTAGTCCCCATAGAACAAGTATCCTAAAGGTATCCATCAGTAAACATCAACCTGAGATATAGATAATAAAACATAAGCTAAGTGCAATAAAAAATGCCAACCTGTGTATGTTTATGAGTGCTTTGAAATGCGATCCTGTTTGTAAGCTTCACTTAAAAAATGTAATAACGAAAAAAAAACTTTATTATAAGCCATTTAAAGAAGTAACAAACTTAATAGTCTTTCCTTTGTTTAATGTCCATGCAAAATATGTAATTCTGCGTACACACGAGCGGACTTTTCGATGGACTAGGTCCGGCAGACCGGACCCCGTCGGACAATTCGACCGTGTGTGGGCTCCAGCGGACTTTTTTTCCCAAGTTTCGACTCGAGTTCGGTCGAAAAGTCCGCTCGTCTGTATGCTAGTCCGACGGACAAAAAACAACGCTAGGGCAACTATTGGCTACTGGATATGAACTTCCTTATTTTAGTCCGGTCGTACGTCATTACTTACGAATCTGTCGGACTTTGGTGTGATCGTGTGTAGGCAAGTTCGTTCATTCGAAAGTCTGTCGGAAAGTCCATCAAAAGTTTGTCGAAAAGTCTGTCGGACCAGTCCGGTCGAAAAGTCCGCCCGTGTGTACGCGGCATAACACAACCAGTCCAATGGATGTTAGACTACAAATGGTTCCTGTAGAAAGTAATATTTTGCACCCCTTTAACCACTCATTATTGTTGTTCCATGCGTTTGCATATGATGTTGCCCTGTGCTAACTGCCTTTATCAGGAAATCAATATCTAGTAAGATGAGCATGCGAAAAAAAAAAATCCCATATTACCACTCCTTACCTTTCGTAAAAAGTGTTAGTGGTCCCGCGCTTATGGAAAAATGGACAAAAAAGAGAACTGCTGCCCCTACCAGTGCAACCAATTAAGTGGAATGTAAAAGCAAACGTTGGATTAGGGAAGGTAGAAGTGGTGCTGTTCTAGGATGCAATGGTACATGCCCCTGTGTGACACTCAAAAAGTCCAGATTCAATGGTTCAAAAATTAAAGTGTCATGTGCTTAGTGTAAACCTAGTATGTGCAAGTGCTACCAATGCAGTAGGTAAACTCCTACTTAAAGTGACGGATGCACTACAAACTGTTGCCTCTGTGTAGCTCATATAAGTCAATATCATGCTCAAAGAAATAAAAATATATATATATGATCCGCAGTGCATTTACTAAAAATATATGTAAATAAACCCTTACATAAAGTGACTAGTGCTCTTCAGATTCGTGCCTGACAGATATCTGCCACTGTGTAGCAAACAAAAGATTTTTTCCACTGTGTCAGCTGTTTGCTTCCGTGCTTGCGGTATAAGTATGTAATTCTCCTTTAAATCTCCCTCCGCATCTCCCACATGAAGAAAAGAGACATCTCCGTAGCTTATTACCGTTTAAAAGTTACATTTATTATGCATAAAAATGGAAACATGCTCATATTTAATTTGGTTTATGAGTGATGCAAAGACGCTGGAAGCTCTTCCCTATGCGTTTCATCACTAAGACGTCATCTGGAGTGGTGCCATCTTGCTACACCATCCGGTTTAAATAGCATGAGGTACTCCCTGATTGGTGATCATGTGACCGTGGCCATTTTTGGTTAATCCATTGGTAAACAGACATGAACTACGTCTGTAATGATGTTATTCTATCTATTAACCGCTTCCCGACCGCCTCATGCAGATATACTGTGGCAGAAGGGCACGTACAGGCAGATTAACATACCTGTACGTTGCCCTTTAAGTCGCGGCTTGCGGGCGCCCGCGCGCCGCCGGCAGCGCGCATGCGCGCCCGCCAGGAGCCCCGTGAGCGAGATTGCGGGTCCCGCAGATTCCATATCCGCGGGGATACCCGCAATCGTCTCACGGTGAGGAAGAACGGGGAGATGCTAATGTAAACAAGCATCTCCCCGTTCTGCCTAATGACACACTCACTGATCACAGCTCCCTGTAATCGGGAGCAGCGATCAGTGATGTGTCACACACAGCCCCTCCCTCCCACAGTTAGAATCACTCCCTAGGACACACTTAACCCCTACAGTGCCACCTAGTGGTTAATCCCTTCACTGCCAGTGACATTTGTACAGTAATCAATGCAATTTTTTAGCATTGATCCCTGTATTAATGCCAGTGGTCCCAAAAATGTGTCAAAATTGTCCGATGTGTCTGCCATAATGTCGCAGTCACGATAAAAAACGCTGATTGCCGCCATTACTAGTAAAAAAAAATTATTAATAAAAATGCCATAAAACTATCCCCTATTTTGTAGACGCTATAACTTTTGCGCAATAAACGCTTATTGCGATTTTTTTTACCAAAAATATGTTAAAGAATACATATCGGCCTAAACTGAGGGAAAAAAATGTTTTTTTATATATTTTTGGGGGATATTTATTATAGCAAAAAGTAAAAAATAATGCTTTTTTTCTAAATTTTCGCTGTTTTTTTGTTTATAGCGCAAAAAATAAAAACCACAGAGGTGATCAAATACCACCAAAAGAAAGCTCTATTTGTGGGGAAAAAAGGACATCAATTTTGTTTGGGAGCCACGTCGCAGGACCGCGCAATTGTCAGTTAAAAACTACTCAGTGCCGAATCGCAAAAAGTGCTCTGGTCTTTGGCCAGCAAAATGGTCCGGGGCTTAAGTGGTTAAAATTCTTAATCCGTATTAATAATCCTAGAATGCCCAAAGAGCAGAAATATTATAACTTTTAGCTGACTGTTTGTAATTGAACGTTAATGTTTATACCTGAAATGGACTAACTTCGCAACATCCAAAACATGTTACTCATGGGGAAACCGCATGCTAGGACAATATTGACTACAATAATACAAGCAATTATAACTATTTGAAATGAACTTATCAATTTAGTATGCTAACCCCTTAATCAATATGAAATTAATTAAAGGAGATGTAAAATACACCTATACAAAATCTATATATATGTATCCTAAACACACATATATAAATTTATCAAAAACATACATATATAAAATCTATAAAAATACATATACATACACTTGCTTTCCAAAAGATGTTATTACCCATCCACATGCATAAATGCAATAAATTAACAGCTGGATAAAAGTGTGTAATAGTCTTTATACCATATGGTTTTCAAAAACCCATATCATGTGTACCTATAAACCTATAGGAAGCATGCCTACTTGCATATGTAAACATGACTGTGACTAGGGAGACATGTAAAATTAAAAATTATTTTATGAAATTCAAATCATTAAAAAGGAGAAATTAAAAATAAAAATTAGAAATTGTTAAGGAAGCAATAAAGGTCTATATCTATGTTCAATCCATTAGGTTGGAGGGTATTGAGTAGAAAAATCTATTTTGTTTCATTTTGTGATGTTTTATTCTTTTTGTTGTCTCTTCTCAAGTGTCCCTTGATTTTGCCTATGGCATAAAAAAAACAGCCCAGATGGATCTTTATTGTGATACTCTCTGAAGTGTCTGGATACTCCATGTTTTAGGAAGCCTGTCTTTATGTTGTTTATATGCTCCCAAATTCTGACGAATAGGGGCCTTGTGGTTCTTCCTATATGTACTATTTTTGACAGGGGCATTCGATAACGTATGTGGCATGTTATTAGTTCCCTAATGTTGTATTCTCTTCCTGTTGTAATGAAATTAAAGCGGGGTTCCACCCAAATTTTGAACATTATCTCTATGCATTCTCTTCCTTGCCTAGATGCTGACATGCTGTGTAAAAAAAATTTAAATTGCCGTAATTATCCTTTTTTTTTCTAATCTTCTTAGCACTTCCTGGTTTTCCTCTCATGGGAGTAGGCGTGTTTCTAGCCTCTCCCAGACCTCCCACAGTCCCCTGGGAGCTAGTCTCAGGCTTCCCAGCATGCATTGTGCAACAGCGTCATCACAAAATCTCGGTGAATGCTGGGAGCACAGCATTCACCGCATCCAGGAAATACATGCTTGTGGGCTTCAAATGCCCACAATGAAGATGGAAACCGCCTTCAGTGAATTTTATAAGTTATTTTTACAACAAAATCGGACACAGGCGGACTTATTAAACAGAACATGTGAGTAGATAATCATGAGAAGAAAAGTTTGTGAATGAACTCCAAAAAAAAAAAACGATAGATAGGTGGACCCCCGCTTTAAAAGACTCCTTTTTGCGTTTGTTTTTTTTACTGATTCTGCATGGGAGGCATGTGCCACATTTAAAAAACCCTTTTAGTTCTTTAAATATTTTAATTTGTCTGGGGGGATCAAGTGCGTTATGAACTAATCTGTTTCGTAAAGCAGGTGCTCTTCTATAAATTAAGGTTGGTTTATTTGGAAGGATGTTTTTCAAAATATTGTCAGATGTAAGATTGGCCAGTGTTTCTTTAAAACTTTTTCCACTAATTTATGTTGCTTGTTATAACCAGTGAAGAAGGCCGTTTCGTTATACAGGTTTTTCTTCTTATCTTTTGTGCCTTCTATCATAATACCGTATTTATCGGCGTATAACACGCACCGGCGTATAACACACACCGGCGTATAACACGCACCCCAATTTAGGAGGGAATTTTAAGGAAAAAAAACTTTTAGGAGGAAAGTTGAAGGGAAAAAAACTTACATTTAAATGCCCATCATTGCAGCCTTCTCAGTGCAGCCTTGCCCCAGTGCAGCCTTGTCAGTGCAGCCTTCCCCAGTGCAGCCTTCCCCAGTGCAGCCTTCCCCAGTGCAGCCTTGTCAGTGCAGCCTTGTCAGTGCAGCCTTCCCCAGTGCAGCCTTCCCCAGTGCAGCCTTCCCCAGTGCAGCCTTTTCAGTGCAGCCTTCCCCAGTGCAGCCTTCCCCAGTGCAGCCTTTTCAGTGCAGCCTTCCCCAGTGCAGCCTTGCCCCAGTGCAGCCTTCGATCCTCTATCCCTGCCATCCTGGGCTTCAAAATCGCCGACCGCGATTTGAAAATGGCGCCACCGGCGCCGAAATACACAGAGCCGGTCCTCGGCTCTTCCCGGCGGCTCTCGTTCACTTTCGGCTCCACTCGTAGTCCCGAACGGAGCTATCCGAACCTAGCCGAGTAGGTTTGGATAGCTCCGCTCGGGACTACGAGTGGAGCCAAAAGTGAACGAGAGCCGCCGGGAAGAGCCGAGGACCGGCTCCGTGTATTTTGGCGCCGGCGGCGCCATTTTCAAATCGCGGTCGGCGATTTTGAAGATGTGACAGCTCGGGATCGCAGGGGATCGGCGTATAACACGCACCTGCGATTTTCCTCTGATTTTAAGGGGAAAAAAGTGCGTGTTATACGCCGATAAATACGGTATTTCTATCCGTTGTTCTGACCTTTTCTTTTATGGTTTACAGATTTTTTCTTCTATACCCTTTTTCTACGAATCTGTCAATAAGTGTATTAGATTGGTTCTCTTAATCTTGAAGGTTGCTGCAATTACGATATATATACGCATCAGCTGTCCTTTTGGTATGTTTCCTACCCATTTAGGGTGATGACAACTATTGGTTGGGATATGTGGGACTTTACATGGAGCCTATCATTGTGGTTAGTTAATACAAATAAATTAAATATAAGTATAATTTTAATGTAATATTGTTTACCCCTAAGGGTGGTCCATGATGTTTATAAAAACATATTCAGGGAATAATATAATATAATAATGTATCAATAAAAATTGCATATTAAACATATATAAAAAATACATAACAAATGGAAAATAAAAATATTATTATTGGAATACATGATTGGTATAAGCTAGACTAGGCACCCTCAGTTGACCAACCGACGCGTTTCATGGCTTCTTTGTCAATCATCAGGGGCAAGATGCACATGTACGCTGAAAATTAGGTAAATGAGATAACCATTAATATAATAGGATCTTCTAATAAACGGGGAAGTACCTGAGACAACCACAAGTTGAAAATACTTACAGGGTGAACTGTAAGTCATGTCTAATTCCTGCAATGGGTTTGTGGGAAGGTCTGGGATAGACTGTCTCACCCGGGGTTGAGACGGGGTAGCATCCGCCCATGCCAATTGTTGGGTAAAAGGCCAGGGGAGGCAGCCGCCAAGGACCGGCCCATACACCCATGTCACCTGTAAATAGGGGAGTAGATTGCATATTATATCAATCATATATGGGTGCATGGGTGAGGGTGAGGTGTGTGTCACCGAAACAAATGATGCTAGATTATGTGGTGAATGGAGATTGTAGATGAAAGATTTTTTTACAATATATTTAGGGATGGGAGCCTGCCATTGTTCTTTATAGTCACGAAGGGTCACATTTCATTTTTTTGCCTCATATTGGTTGGGATATATCCATTACGGTGCGTTTTTTTTAAAAAACGTTTTGGTATGTAACTCTGCATCTTCCTGAAAAATTTGTAAGTCTAGGTAGTCAATGCTTTGTTTGCTCCATCCTCCTGTGAATGAGATACCGTAGATATTTTGGTTTATTTAGTCCTAACCACTTACCTGGCTCATTTACAACAGCTGGCATTCCTCTCTCTGGCATTCCTAGCACTGCCTCTTTTACTTTTGTTGGCATTGCCAATTTCAGTGAAACTAATCCCACACTTAAGAAACTTTTATTGGGCGTTGGTCTTTGTATAGAGGAACTCAGATAAATGCAACCTATAAAAAATGCTATACTACTTATTCACTTAACCATCTGCCCTTCGATCTGGTTTTCCATCAACCCCACCCCTAATGCTACCTTGCTCTTTTGAAACTGTGTATTAATAATCAATATATAGGCAGTAAGTCTGCCCCAACCAAGGAGTTGATATTTTGGGCAATTATTTGAATAAAATCTTAGCATATATTTTTACTCAAAACGTGTCTTCTTTTGCACATGCATATAAGATAATGCTGGGTACACATGAACGAAAAAAAAAACATACAGATTACCGAACTAACACATCCGATGTAAATGTGGTGATCTCCCTGCTAAGCTATTGTGTTCTGACAGGGGAACAATAATCAGTGCTTGAAGCCATTGGCTGTGAGCACTGATCAGATGCTGTTTTTTTGCATGTTCAACAGAATCCGGTTTGTGAGACCAGCTTCTGTCAAATGAGGAGCTGTACACATGGGCCAAAAGTCATCAGGTTTCTAGTGAACCAACAAATTTTCACCCAATTTTTGTACCCAACTTTAGGCATAAGGCTTTTCATCTTGCCTTGGCAATTGTTTTACATCCTCAAAGGCTTTTCATCCTTCTTTGTTGTCCCAAGCTTATCTGGGATTCGGACAATTCAAAGTAAATACACTATCCATTTATCATATGAAGATATTGAAATCCTTCACATATACGTAAACAAATCTCACATACAGTATACCTAAACAATCTACAGTCTATGTATCTAACGTTTTATAGTCTTTTCTATTGCAGTCAATAGAAAATTATATTTTTTGGCTCCATCTGGCATCCATTTGGCTATTTGCTATAACCTAAATGCCTGCCTCCAAATTTCACATTTTTTGTCTATCAATTCCTTTCAAAACAGACACATTTTTGTGTATAGTTGAGTGTAGTTTTCTAACTTACCACCTGTGGAGGAACGTTGCCTCTTGTTTAGCAGACTGGGGCTGTTAGCCCCATGCCCAATGCTCAATGTGGAGGAACAAGGCATTTACTTTTGTCTGGGTCATCAGTGGGGACTTTCCTGTCATAGCTGGCCCAACGTAAAGGAGAAGTACAGCCAAAGCTCATTTTGCTGTACCTCTCCTGTGGATCACAGGAGTGCACTTCATTCTGCACTCCTGTGACCCATTTTCAGCAGACAGTGGGCTGAAGTCACAGAGCTGATCCAGGCTTGGAAAATATCGCAACCATATGGTCGGGATCTGGCCACATGCCTGGACTGATCCCCGGCTTAGCCTCTCAGTGAGCCACTGAGAACCTGAGCCAACTGCTCCCACCCCCTCCACAGCCCAGCGCTCCAGTGAGTGAAGGCAGGGGGGGACAGAGCAGAGAGCCAATGACTGACGGTCACCAGTTCTCTGCTCAGGAAGCCATGAGAACTGAGCGATTGGTGATTCGAAGATTGAAGATTCCCATACTTCTCTTTTAAATGTATGACACTCTAACTTTAGCTCTCAGAAACATTTGACCATGCAAGTCCCAATACTGCATCAAGGTAGAAACATATCAACAGGACATTTTTTTAAAATGAATTTGTGCCCAGACTATGCAAACTTTAATATGTATATATCCTTAACAAGATGTAAAAGCAGTTAAAAAATAAGATTCCCTTCACCACTGTAGCTATAGGCACTGTGGAGAAATTTATCTTTAAGCAATGGAGGCACTGAAATATCAATTCTTTTCCCTGGATACATTGTTTTGAACTTTGGAAGCTTGCCAGCCTTCTAATAAAAAGCCTTCTCTAAACTGTTAGAAATTGACTGAAACACAGTTTTAAAGTCTGTTTGATTGTTATGTATAAGTTACTTTACAGTATCTGTAGCTAGAGAGGTCACGGGTGGCTTGTTTTAAAAGTCCTTATTTTTGTTAAGGAGATGAAAAAACATGAATGTCTTTGGTCTGGGATAGGTGCCACATCGCCATATACTGTACCCTAAAATAACAGCATGACCCTTGTCCTACAGCTTTTTCTGTTCACTTGCAGGACTAGCAGCTGATCACAACTGCTTAATATAGTCCAAAGTTTATTATATGTGATATGAGAAACTGTCATAGCAAGTTTCAACTGCAGGGGGTGATGCACATGAAATTTGAAAAATTAGCTACTGTTCCTAGGGATACATGTGTGGGAAGGGAGCTTGAACTTTGGTTGCCTCTAATATTTTCACAAGTTGTCAAAATCAGCCTTGAATGAATTTATTAATGATGTCATGTCATGAGACAGAGAACGCATCCCCAACAATTACCTGCAAAAAGACCCAAGTGTACAGGGCACCATCATTCCACTAGTGAACAGCAAGAGCCGAGACCAATTTGTAAGCAAAAAAAAACAGTAAGAGCTGTTGTTTACAAAGTCTTGTCCAGTCCTTTCTTTCCAAGAAAATTGCGTAACGTGTACAGAAATAGCAGCCAAAAAAAATAAAACTTGATAGCAGCAGAGAACAGAACGTTTCCTAACGGACAGGAGCTGAGAAGCGTGCAGTTTGCTGGGAAAAAAAATAGCTGCTATAGTGTAACTCTTTCTTTGCTGTCCCATGAAATGGTTCTGTTACTTTATACCAGCCAAAACTTATTAGGAATTTTTATATGACCTGAAGATACATAATGCACACTAAAAAATGAATATTGCAGTAGGACAACCTGAGCTGTACGCAACAGATAAACCATGGCATAGATCCAGGATACAGGAGGCAGCAATGAACTTCACCTGCTAAAGTCTGAGCGGATCCAAAATAAAAAAACTGAAAAAAACTCAGCACAAGGGACATACTGTAACTTATAGTCAGTAGGATGTGTTACTTGTGCTGATGCCTCTTTTTTTTAGGTGAAATCCTCCTCTATCCATGCACCGGAAGATTGCAACATTGGGATTAATAGAACTATGGCTCTATAGCTATAAGCTCTATGGTAAACTCTATGTCTTTTCTTTGTGTAATAAAGTTACTGTTTCCTGTCTGCAGTTAAAGTGTTATTAAACCCAGAACCTGCATTCACAATACATAGAACATGGAAATGCAATTATTTTAGTAAATATAAACTGATACCTATTCTTATCAGTAGTATATAGCAGCCTTGTGGCTTCTATCAGTTTCTAGTAAAGCTTGTAGGAAGAGTTTTCATTCTCCCCTGATCCTCTGTCTGGACAGTGCTGATTGGCCCCGTGCTGATCACATGCACCTTCCCAAGAAAAAAGAAACTCTCTAGCAATACACACCAAACAGCATGTGCAGCCCATCCCCTGGCTCTGTAAATATCAGGTTATTTTTTGGAGACAGTGAAAGAAGAGGAAGATCAGAGAGACAGGATCAAACAGCCTTTATACACAATGCAAAGGACTAACCCCTTAGGTTCCACAGTGAGTATAACAAGCATGCTTTATTGCATATACACACTGCATATACAGTGCACAGTCCATGTGGACTGTGCACTGTCTGTTCTGTAGGGCTGTATACAGAATTTCTAGCAGGTTATGGGCCCAGATATAGCCCAGACACCTATCCAGAGAAAAGCTGAGCATGATTGATGCATGTCCAGATGATGAACTGACATTGAAATATGTTAAGGGTAAGCCTGTGGATGAATATAAGCGTAAAACAGAAAGCATTAATAGTGACTGTGCTTCTGTCACAGAATCTGCTTTAAAGACGAAAAATAGGAATAAAAACAGTATCATGCGACAAGAAACACATGAATGTTTTGTGTGCAAGAAACAAGGTCATTTAAAAGCAGACTATAGAATCTGGAAAGCTACAATGCAAAAACAAACTTAACTACAAAAGGCCAAAAGTGTAAAGGTAGAAATTGATCTTGCTTCAGATAATGAATATGTTTTTTAACCCAAACGTCGCATTTCATCTTTCCAGGTATGGTGTGTTGATTCAGGAACTACGAGTCACATGACACATGCCAAAAAATACTTTATTCACCTCGAACAGAAAAAGTCACCACAGTTAATGGGCAAATAATGGAACCAGAAGGAATAGCAGATGTTTTTACTGTCCTATTTTCCAGAGTGTCACCAGAAAAATGTCTGTTATATCCCTGCTCTTGAAACTAATCTTTTGTCAGTGAAGAAGCTTATGAAACAAGGCATTGTAGATGACAGCTGTGCTATCACAAAAGGGGATATTTTACGTGCAAAGGCTAAAATTACAGATGAACTGTATCAGCTGAACTGCAATGAGGTGGTTAATGCTGCCAAGGAGGAAAAACATTCAAACTGCATTCACACATGGCACAGATGACTTGAGCACAGAAGTTCTGACATAATAAAAATATTAACCGAGAATGACTATGCAAGTGGAATAAAAATGAGTCCATGTGATCAAACAATGAAATGAACCTGCTGTAAAAAAGGAAAAATGACATGAAAAGCCTTTCCAAAGCAGAGTAACAGCAGAGCTAAGAAACCTCTGGACTTAATTCATTCATATCTTTGTGTGACAATGGACAAATTAACTCCAGGAAAGAAAAGGTATTTTCTCACTTTTATTTATGATTACTCCACGTATACTACGTTATATATGTTACAAAACAAAAGTGAAGTACCATAGAAACTTGAACAGTATTTGGCTCTAGTAAGCAACAAATCTGGCAAAATCGCAAGTGTATTGTGCACAGACAATCAAACTGAATATACAGGTGATAACACACAGGCGATTTTCAGAAAGCTTACATAATATTTCAAAGTACTGTACCATACAACGGGGTTGCAGAAAGAATGAAACGTACTCTGAGAGTGGAAGAACCATGCTGTTTGATGAAGATATGCCAACCACATACCGGGGGGAAGCAATTATGACCGCATGCAATCCAAAATTGACTACCAGGAAAATCAACTACATATGAACTGTGGAATGGAAAAGTCCTGAATCTGAACCACCTAAAAAAATTTCAAACCAAAGCCTATGTGCACATCCCCCAAAAAAACGTACAAAATGAGATGCTGGCGCAAAAGAAGGTGTACTTGTAGGGTACAGTGAATATCAAAAAGGATACAGAATTCTACACCAAGACACAAACAAGGTAAGCAAGGTATCAGTAGTAGTGTAATTGTCAATGAAACTTCAGTGTTTTCAAAAGTTCATGAACTAACATAAACATTTCAAACTGAGGGAAATTCCACATCAGTGTCACTTGAAAATAAGCAACGAAGTGACACGGAAATAGAAATGAACGCAGACAATCCAAATGCTGTAAAAGAAGAAACAAGGCTACAAGAGGCTTCAATCAGGAAATCCACCATAAGCAAAGCAATAAAGGCATCCCAGCCAAACATCTGTCCTATGCTGCTCGCATTAAAACCAGAGCCAGATTCATGGGATGCGAGATTTCCAACCCATGAGAAACAAAAATGGATCAGATGCTTTGATGAAACCGCTTACAAGAAACAGATTTATAGAACTGAGATCTGAAATAGGACTAATATAAGATAAGCTGCATCTGGTGACAGGTTAGGGACAAGCTGCATCTGGTGGCAGGCTAGGGACAAGCTGCATCTGGTTACAGGCTAGGGACAAGCTGCATCTGGTGACAGGCTAGGGACAAGCTGCATCTGGTGGAAGGCTAGGGACAAGCTGTATCTGGTGGCAGGCTAGGGACAAGCTGCATCTGCTATGGAGGCAGGCTATAGTGGGAAGCTGCATTTGGTGGCTGTGGTGCCAGGCTACTGACAAGCTGAATCTGGTGGCTGTGGTGGCAAGCTACAGTGGGAAGCTGCAACTGGTGGCTGTGGTGGCAGGCTAGTGACAAGCTGCATTTGGTGGCTGTGGTGGCAGGCTAGTGACAAGCAGCATCTGGTGGCTGTGGTGGCAGCCTAGTGATATGCTGCATCTGAGGGCTGTGGTGGCAGGTTAGTGAAAAGCTGAATCTGAGGGCTGTGGTGACAGGCTAGTGACAAGCTGCATCTGAGGGCTGTGGTGGCAGGCTATTGACAAGCTGCATCTGGGGGCTGTGGTGGCAGGCTACAGTGGGAATCTGCATCTGATGGCTGTGGTGGCAGACTAGTGGCAAGCTGCATCTGGTGGCTGTGGTAGCAGGCTAGTGGGAAGCTGCATCAGGTGGCTGTGATGGCAGGCTACAGTGGGAGGCTGCATCTGGCGGCTGTGGTGGAAGGCTAGTGACAAACTGCTTATGGTGGCTGTGGTGGCAGGCTAGTGACAAGCTGCATCTGGCGGCTGTGGTGGCAGGCTAGTGACAAGCTGCATCTGGCAGCTGTGGTGGCAGGCTAGTGACAAACTGCTTATGGTGGCTGTGGTGGCAGGCTAGTGACAAGCTGCATCTGGCGGCTGTGGTGGCAGGCTAGTGACAAGCTGCATCTGGTGGCACGTTGCAGCTTTAGTGGCAAGTGGCCCCCACTGATATATGTTATGATGTAACAACAGAAATAATGTGGGATAATTATGGGGTAAATTGAAGTGCTAACCCCCCCACTCCGGTCCTTGGAAAAATCTTTTTCCGCAAAACCAGTTTCTGGTGCCAAAAAGGTTATAACTATGTAGAAATTGCCATACCTAAACTTCAGCTTTAGTTGTGTCCGCCTTTTAAGATAGCTTTTAGCTTTTATATAATCTGGAATTTGCTTAATGCAAAATCATAGTGCTGCCCTTTCTATCTGGGACTTTAGACTTTCCTCTTGCATTTGTCCAGATTGGAAGTTATTACTGTGTAGTTTCCTTGTTCTCAAACCCTTTTTTCCTTGCTTACTGTACTGAATGTACTGAACTTTCCATCAGAACCTGCATGCGTACTGTTTACACTTTCTTCAGTACAGTAAGTTCTAGCAGAATTTTTTTTGCAAATGTTCTAAGAATAGTTCCAAACCTCCTAGTCAAAATACATAAATATTAGTGTGACTCACATGCATTTAGCCATCCCTTGGCTCTTAGACATCTCTAAACAAATATGATCTTTGTCTCTCTTAGCAACTTATTCTCTTCCATTTGAAAGCAGTGCCAAAGCGATTTCGTGTTAAAAGGGCAATCATGTAAATGTACGGCAAGGAAATCTGCAATATCAATTAAAGTTGAACTACAGCCAAACAGCTAAATACAGAGATAAAATATGTATACTGGAGCTGTTTTACCTGTTGAAGGAATTGGTATTTTTTTGTCTATCCAGTTCTGAAAATCTCACAGGTTTGCGACACAGCACAGTTGTCAGGTCACCTGAGTCCAGGTGACAGGTGCACCCCACTGGGGTTAGGAGCGCACCGCTAAGGTTGTGGACCCTACGGCTGATTGCTGCGGATGGAGCTCTGGGTGATTCAGGAAAGCAGCTCCATCTGAACACTGACATGGACCAAGCAGGAAGCTCGAGCATAAGATTCTCCAGGGCGCAGATTCTAAGAGCAAGCAGGTATTCACCAGAGCCTCTAGTGGTGAGGATGGATCTGGCTGCAGCTGACTCCAGGTCATGGCCCCCGCGGTCTCTCAGCTCATGCTCATGGACTGGCTCTGTTGGACAGAGCGGAAGCAGCAGTTCAGGGTTAAACACAGGATAGTCAGGAGAACAAGCCAAGGTCAGGACAAGTAGCAGACAGGGATGGTCAGGAAGGCACGCCAAGGTCAGGGATACTAGCAGACAGGAATGGTCAGAGGGACACGCCAAGGTCGGGGTTACTAGCAGACAGGAATGGTCAGAGGGACACGCCAAGGTCAGGGTTACTAGCAGATAGGAATGGTCAGAGGGACACGCCAAAGTCGGGGCTTATTAGCAGATAGGAATGGTCAGAGGGAAACGCCAAGATCGGGGTTACTAGCAGACAGAAATGGTCAGAGGGACACGCCAAGGTCGGGGTTACTAGCAGATAGGAATGGTCAAAGGGACACGCCAAGATCGGGGTTAATAGCAGACAGAAATGGTCAGAGGGACATGCCAAGGTTGGGGCTACTAGCAGATAGGAATGGTCAGAGGGACATGCCAAGATCGGGGTTACTAGCATACAGAAATGGTCAGAAGGACACACCAAGGTCGGGGTTACTAGCAGATAGGAATAGTCAGAGGGACACACCAAGGTTGGGGTTACTAGCAGACAGAAATAGTCAGAGGAACACTCCAAGGTCGGGGTAACTAGCAGATAAGAATGGTCAGAAGGACATGCCAAGGTCGGTACACTGAACTCAGAGATAACATACAGCAGGATGCCACACCAGAAGCCTAAGCACAACTGTTACTTGGGCAAAGCTGGCTTGCAGTGCACGGAGTTAAATAGTGTTTCCTGTTAGAGGCTGGGGTGGAGCCATGCTGAGAGAAGATTACTTAACACGCAGGTGTGAGAGCATGATCCCTAAGCTGATACACAGACCAGAGTGGTAAGCAGACAGACAGGGCATGAAACATTACTGCAGATTCGTGACAACAGTCCTGTCTGCAGGGCAGGAGACTTGTTTTATCTCTGCTGCAAATATGGGTCTTGTTCCTCCCCCAGCCAGTGATTGGACAGTGAAAGGAGAAGCAGTAGACTAATGAACTCATCTCTCTTTCACTCTTTTTCCTCCTATCAGTGTGCCCCTTTTTAGGGCTGGAGCGTGAGGATTGCAAAAGACTGATACTGGGTCAAATTCAAGTATACATACTGCTTGTGTTTTAAAAAAAAACATTTAAGGCCCAGTCACGCGCCACTTAGGCCCCTTATTGTGTGCACACATTATGTTAAAGTGGGATTCCGAACAGCTAACATTTTTTTTTAAGTCAGCAGCTACAAACACTGTAGCTGCTGACTTTAACCACTAGAGATCCGCGCTATAGCCGAATGACGGCTACAGCGCGGATCTACATTGCCGGGACTACGTCTATTGACGTAGTCTCCTTTCCTCGCTCCCCGCGCGCTCTCGTGAGCATGCATCGGGGAAAATCTGTGTTGGCTGTGTCCCCTGGACACAACCAATCACAGATCGCTGTAAATGGCCAATCACAGCGGCCATTTACAGCGCGATTGCCGCCTCCAATGAGAGATGATCTCAAATGTAGACATATGAGATCATCTCTCATTGCCGGCTCTCTCTCCTCACACAGAGACAGCGTATGAGGAGAGAGAGGATCTGTGAATCGGTGTGAGTAAAATCTACAGTTGAAAAAAAAGTGTGCCCTAACAGTGCCCAATTAGTGCCCACAGTGACCCATTAGCATCTATAGCTAGTGCCATCTGTGCCCACCTGTGCGCATTAGTGCCCACTTGTGCCATCAGTGCCCCATGTGTGCCATCAGTGCCCCATCTGTGCCCATCTGTGCCCATCTGTGCAATCAGTGCGCATCTGTGCCATCTCATCAGTGCCCATCTGTGCCACCTCATCAGTGCCCATCTGTGCCACCTCATCAGTGCCCATCTGTGCCAATCAGTGCCCATCTGTACCAATCAGTGCCCATCTGTGCCGCCTCATCAGTGCACATCTGTGCAATCAATCAGTGCCCATCTGTACTGCCTCACTGTGCTGCCTCAACAGTGCCCATCTGTGCCGCCTCAACAGTGCCCATCTGTGCCACCTCAACAGTGCACATCTGTGCAATCAATCAGTGCACATCTGTTCCGACTCATCAGTGCTCATTTGTGACACCTCAACAGTGCCCATTTGTGCCAAGTCAACAGTGCCCTTTTGTGCCGCCTAAACAGTGCCCATTTGTGCCGCCTCAACAGTGCTCATTTGTGCCAACTCAACAGTGCCCTTTTGTGCCACCTCAACAGTGCTCATCTGTGCTACCTCAACAGTGCATATCTGTGCAACCAGTGCACATCTGTGCCGACTCATCAGTGCACATCTGTGCCGACTCATCAGTGCCCATCTGTGCCACCTCATCAGTGCCCATCTGTGCCACCTCATCAGTGCCACCTCATCAGTGCATATCTGTGCCCTCCTGTGCCGCCTCATTAGTGCACATCTGTGCTGCTTTATCAGTGCATATCTGTGCTGCCTCATCAGTGCACATCTGTTCTGCTTCATCAGTGCACATCTGTGCGATCAGTGCCCATCTGTGCTGCCTCATCAGTGCACATTTGTGCCATCAATCAGTGCACATCTGTGCTCATCAGTGCCACCTCATCCGTGCCCATCAGTGCAGGCTTAGCACACACCTGTGCAGTCTCATCACCACCAGCAACCAACCATGACTAAAAGATGCTTTTCCGCCGAGGAGGCATACCAAATTCTTTCCACGGCCGACGAGAGCAACGGGGAGCTCTCTTTTTCAGAATCCCTTTCAAATTCTGATCCTGAATCTGACATAAATTATGAGCCAGTCCTCAGTAGTGAAACACTGAGTGACTCAGAGGAGGAAGATATTTGGCCCACCAAACGAAGGCATTCTAGTGAGGAGGCAGTGGCATAAACCAGCACCGCAGTACCATCTACCAGCACCGCAGTGCCATCCAACAGCACCGCAGTACCTCAAACAGAAAGGCCAAGTACCAGTGGGGTGTCACCTCAGCCCCAAAGGGTTAGGACCCATGCCAGCCTTCCCTATGCCCTTCAGAACCCCTTGTGGCTTCCTCCTAATTCAGGAGAAGCTAACGTTCCCCCTTTCACTGCCCAGCCAGGAGTCCAGGTGGACACTGAGAATTTTACCCCAATACATTTTTTTAATTTAATTTTTACAGAGGACATGTTGGCGTCAATTGTGGCCCAGTGCAACCTGTATGCACAGCAATTTATTTCCCAAAATCCAACATCCTATTATGCCCGTCCCTATGAGTGGAGAGACCTAACAGTGGAGGAGTTCAAGGTTTTTTTTAGGCCTCACATTTAATATGGGACTCAACAAAAAAAATCAATTGCGTTCCTATTGGTCAACCCACCCCCTCCACCACATGCTGCTCTTCTCCGCGGTAAGTGGCAATACCCAGTGCCCTCCCCAAAAATTACCCAAATTTTGACAGGCTTTACAAAATTCGGCCAATACTTAATTATTTTTCAGAAATATTCCCCCAATTGTTTACCCCGGACCAACACATATGTGTGGATAGGTCCCTTGTTAAATTTAGCGGCAGGCTTAAAATTAAGCAATTTATCCCCAGCAAAAGGGCGCGCTATGAGGTGAAGGTGTACAAATTATGTGACCGAGCCACAGGGTACACATGTTCCTTCATAGTGTACGAAGGGAAGGACACCCAGCTGCAGCCCCCTAATTGCCCGGACTACTTGGGATCCAGCAGGAAAGTTGTTTGGGACCTCATATACCCCCTACTGGAGAAAGGCTACCACCTGTATGTAGACAACTTCTACACATCTCTGCCCCTGTTCCACAACCTTCACCGGAAGAAGACACCAACATGTGGCACCATAAAAAAGAATTGGAAGGGCTTTCCTCAAAGTCTTGTCAATAAGAAATTGAGAAAAGGAGAAACGGCAAGTCTGCAAAACAACGAGATTCTGGCAGTGAAGTGGAGGGACAGAAGGGATGTCTTCATGTTGTCTTCTATCCACAATGATACATTCGTGGAAATCCCCAGAAGGAATGGCCCCATCATACAAAAACCAAAATGCATCTATGAATATAATTTGTTTATGGGGGGAGTCGACTTCAACGACCAAATGATGGAACCATACCTTGCCACAAGACGGACATACCATTGGTATAAAAAAGTTGCAATTTATTTTTTTCAATTGGCCACATACAATTCATATGTAATTTACCGCAACTCTACCCAAAACCCCAAACGCTTCTTTGGCTACCAGGAGGATGTTTTCACTACCCTTATATTCCCGAACGGCCCACCAGAAAATATCCGATCAGATGTTATTAGTCGACTCTCCGAGCGCCACTTTCCCGATAAAGTCCCTCCCAAACCAACAGGCCAAAGACGTCCAAAAAGATGTAAGGTGTGTACCAGAGCAGGAGTCAGAAGAGACACATCTTATCATTGTCCCCAATGCCCTTGCCAGCCAGGTCTCTGCATAGGCGACTGTTTTCGCCATTACCATACTTCAATAAATTATTAGTGAAGTATGGTAAAAGTAATCCTCAGTTCCTGCCTTCACACACCTTCATACCCCTTATGCCACTGCCTGCTCTGTAACTGACCCTAGCTTGTTATTCAACCACGCTTCTGCCTGCTGATTCTGTACATACTGCTGCCCGATCTGGAACTGACCCTGGACTGTTATTCGACCACGCTTCTGCCTGCCGATTCTGTACATACCGCTGCCTGATCTGGAACTGAACCTGGACTGTTATTAGACCATGCTTCTGCCTAATGATTCTGTACATACCTCTGCCTGATCTGGAACTGACCTTGGACTGTTTGACCATGATATTTGCCTGCCTCTTGGACTGATCTTGTACCCTGCAACTGGACTAGTGGGATTCAACACAGGGGTCTCACATATGTGAGGGGCTCCAGAATAGTTTTTCTGGATGAAGAAAACAATTTTCTTTGTTTTCTCATTCCTAGATTAGGGTCTGGAGACTCGGAAGCTTCAAAGAGATTTGGGTGGGAGAAGCCTCTATCCCTGTCCCCATTCTGTCCTGCACGAGGCCCTACTTCTGCCTGCTGCCTGTAGGACTTACTGCCATCATGCCTCTGTCTGTCGCCCTGACCACACCACATGGACCTGCCTACTACCAGGACCAATATTTTTGGCACTGCTGACAATATCTCTGCACTGACCCTGGACTGTATATGGACAGTATCCCTGCCTGCTGCCTGAAAAATTGTGTTCGCTGTTGCTGACCAAGTCCCTGTCTGCTGCCTGGACCAGTGCTATCCTGCTGTGGACAACTGCGCTACTAAAAACCACAGGTAATCTTTTGTTTACCCTTTGCTCAGCATAATGTATTTTGGGGTGGAATTCTTGGTATGTGCGTGCTATGTGTCCCTGGAACACCTGACAGTGTTCCTTGCATGTTGGGCCTCTGTATGTGGCCAGGCTGTGTAAAAGTCTCCCACATGTGGTATCGTTACACTCAGGAGGAGTAGCAGAATGTATTTTGGGGTGTTATTTTTGCTATGTAAATGCTATGTGTTGAAAATATCTTATAAATAGACAACTTTGTGTAAAAAAAAATGCGTTTTCATTTTTTTCCACATACTTTTGGAAAAAAATGAACTGTTCAAAAGACTCATTATGCCTCATAGATTATACGTTGGGGTGTTAGCTTTCCAAAATAGGATCATTTTATGGGCGTTTCCATTGTCCTGGTGTTCCAAGGCCTTCAAAAGTGTAATAGGTGGTTGAGAAATGAAATGTCTAATTTATGCTCCTAGAATGCTTGAAGGTGCTACTTCAATGTTAGGCCTCTGTATGTGGTCAGGCTGTGTAAAAGTCTCACACATGTGGTATCGTTATACTCAGGAAGAGTAACAGAATGTATTTTGGGGTGTTATTTTTGCTATGTAAATGCTATGTGTTGGAATATCTTATGAACGGACAACTTTTTGTAAAAAAAAAATGCATTTTCAATTTTTTCCACATTTTCAAAAACTTCTGGAAAAAAATGAACCATTCAAAAGACTCATTATGCCTCATAGATTATACGTTGGGGTGTTAGCTTTCCAAAATGGGGTAATTTTGTGGGCGTTTCCATTGTCCTGGTGCTCTAGGGCCTTCAAAAGTGTAATAGGTAGTCAACAAGTTAGATGGGTAATTTATGCCCCTTGAACACCTGATGGTGCTCCCTGCATGTTGGGCCTCTGTATGTGGCCAGGTAGTGAAAAAGTCTCACACGTGTGGTATCGTAATACTCAGGTGGAGTAGTAGAATGTATTTTGGGGTTACATTTGTGGTATGCACATTCTATGATAGAAATAAGCTATTACAATGACAATTTTGTGAAAAAAAATAAAAAATAAAATAAATCTTAATTTTACAAAGAATTGTGGGAAAAAATTACAACTTCAAATAACTCACCATGCCTCTTACTAAATACACTGGAATGTCTACTTTTCAAAAAGAGGTCATTTGGGGGGCATTTGTACTTTCCTGGCTTGTTAGGGTCTCAAGAAATGAGACAGGCCTCAGTACATCAGATGTGATCTTTTTTTATGATTTGCACCATAGCTTGTAGACGCTATAAATTTCACACAGACCACATAATATCCACTAATTTGGGTTATTTTTACCAAGGATATGTAGCAGTATAAATTGTGGCCAACATTTATGAAGAAAAATTGCTCATTTGCAAAATTTTTTCACAGAAACGAAGAAAAATGCAATTTTTTCAAAATTTTCGGTCTTTTTTCATTTATAGAGCAAAAAATAAAAAACCCAGAGGTGATCAAATACCACCAAAATAAAGCTTTGTTTGTATGAAAAAAAAGGACAAAAAATCATTTGGGTACAATGTTGCATGACTGAGTAATTGTCATTCAAAGTGTGAGAGCACTGAAAGCTGAAAATTGGTCTGGGCAGGATGGGGGTTTAAGTGCCCAGTAAGCAAGTGGTTAAATAAGTAGACTTACCTATCCTGGGTGCCCACGATGTTGGCCGCCCAAGGCTGACCCATCCCTCGGCTCTCGGGTCCCGGCTCCGCCATCCTAAGTAAGGGAAACAGGCAGTGGAGCCTTGCGGCTTCACTGCCAGTTTCCTACTGCGCACGCGCGAGCGGCGCAGCACTCTGTGAATGGCCCCGTGGTTTTCTGGCAACGGGGCCGCTCACCGAGGAACAGGACACGCCGTGGAATAGGAAGAGGCAGATTAGGAAGACTGCCTAGCAACAAGGGTTCAGGTAAGTTTAAAAAAAAAAAATTTTTCAAATGTTTTTTTTTATTCTTTTAGGATTTTTGGTGCAATTTTTTTTTTCAGCGTGGCCCTCCACTTTAAGGCTGGCCATTCATTTGAATAACTCCACATAACAGTGTGCTAAAAAATAAATTTAAAAAAATGCCGTGGTGAAGTGTAAAAGTGAGATCTAAAATAAAGGATTTAAAGGGTAACTCTGCTTTTGTGGGAAAAAAAGCAAACAAAAAAAATATATGTATGTGTATATATATATATATATATATATATATATATATATATATATATATATAGCATTTTTCTGTAAAATTCAATAGAATATGGCAACCTGGAGGCCTTTCATGCACATTCTTCCCCAGAAAGATAATTTCCTCCTGGTGTGATTGGCTAACTGATTTTCCCAGAAGTTCACACTAAGATACAAGTCAGATTTTAGATATCCTTTGCGATTTCCATGCATCTGGACCCCCTTCATTTTCGTCAATGTGTGACTCATATTACATTAGTAGTCACTCTCCGCACCCTCCTTGGTATGCCACTGCTTAGAACACCTGTCAGGATTTTGTTCTTGCCTATGTTTTTTCTAACTCTCAATCATTCTAAAGCAGGAGGGGAACAGACATCAAATTGTTCTAGATATCTCAAGAACTTTACAAGATGAGCTCAGTAGGATAGTAGCACTCCCCACCCAATTTCAAAACCTATGATGAATCTGTTAATAGGTTATATCACTTGAAAATCCATTGAAAGACTACTTATGTGCTAGGACATTGAATTAATTGGTTTTTAGATTAATTTCAACACCAAAAAATACATTCTGGTTTTGTGCTAAAAATAAGGCCAAATTCTGTGCTAGAAGTCTTGTCAGATCAGGAATATAGATATAACTGGTATTAGATTATAATTAGAGACCTAAGCATGTCTGTCATTACAAACTATTCCAATTATTTTGAACCAGTTGTGTCTTCCTACTAGTGTGACCTGGATAAATAAACCAAAATGTAAAAAGGAAATCAGTGGGGTTGATTTACTATAGGCAAATAGACTGTGCACTTTGCTCAGTGCAATTGCACTCTGCAAGGGCAGTTTCTCCAGAGCTAAATGAGTTAAAGCTTCACTTTGAAATAATACCCAATCACATGCAAGAAAAAAAAAGGTGCATTTTTGCTTGCACATGATTGGATGATGGAAGTCAGCAGAGCTTCTGCTCATTTACTAAGCTCTGGAGCAACTGCAGTCTATTTGCCTTTAGTAAATTAACCCAAAAAGCTCTCTGTTACCATTTATAACTTTAAAGTCCCAGCTTGGCCAGGTTACTTAAGGATTTTAAGTTTACTATGTGAAATTGATAAGCATTTACCTCTGCTACCCAAGTGAAAAATCAAACTGTGGTGTTCAAAAGTAAATCAGATATTACTGTGCTAATACTTAAAGACAAGCTGATTCAGCCACCCATGGGGGTTGATTTGCTAAAGGCAAATAGACTGCACTTTGCAAGTGTGGTTGCTCCAGAGCTTAGGAAATGAGTTAAAGCTTCCCTTTGCAAAGAATACCCAATCATGTGCAAGGAAAATAAAAAAAAAAAAACAGCATTTTTTCTTGACCGTGATTGGTTGATGGAAGTCAGCAAAGCTTCTGCTCATTTACTAAGCTCTGGAGCAACTTCACTTGCAGAGTGCAATTGCACTTTGCAAAGTGCACAATCTATTTGCTTTTAGTAAATCCACCCCACTGTGTGCCCACAAGTATGAACAGTATAATGTGTAAAGACTGGTGTTGCGCAGACTCTAGTATGTAGGTGTATCAGCAAATCATGATATAAACATATCCTGTGATATATAACATTGAAATATATATATAGATATATCTATCTATAGATATATCTATATCTATAGATATATCTATAGATAGATATATCTATACTGTGAAAAGCTATATCTATATAGCTATATATAGCAATAAATCATGATTTATGATATATATGCACTACATATGTTTTCAATGTTATATATCACAGGATATGTTTAAATCATGATTTGCTGATACACCTACATACTAGAGTCTGCGCAACACCAGTCATTACACATTTTAACTTTACTGTGGTTTTAGTTTAGTAAAAAAGAAAGTTTAATGTGAAATCAGAGTAAATTATTTGCTTATATACATTCCTATTTTCCCCAATAAATATGAATAATTAAAATAAAGAAGAAAACAAGGGATATTTATAGTATACAAGCAACTCAATTTAATTTAAACATATGTAAAACAGCATTTACATGTGTATACTTTCACACAATAAAAAAAAAAACGATTATCTATGTAGTGCTGGTAGATTTGCGATCTACCATCTGATAGGTAAATTTAGTAAATTGCTCGTTAGGGGAAGTTAGATTTGCCTCTGTTCCAGCTTGGCTGACGTTGCATGTGTTTTCATACTGGGCCGGTGGGTGTCGTTGTTAATACTGGCTGGTGTTGGAAAGGCAACGTGTCGAATCGTATGGATGCTCTTCTGTCCCGGAGACAACTCGGTGGAGGTGGTCCTCTGAGTGGGATTCTGAGAGAGGGTATTTATGGGACAGACGCCATGTTTTTAGTGTCGTTTTACAGCCACCTGCTGGCCCTCCTGGCCGACAGGTATGAGTTAGAGTGCTACCTCGTGGTCCTTCGTTCCGGAGGCCCGCATCGCTGCGGCGCATGGGTGAGCCCAGAAGCTTGTCTGGGGCCTACCACAGCAGCCGAGGAATGGTCCTGAGCTGTCTATCCAGAGTGAAGAAGCTGGACAACCGAGGAGATCCCAGGGGAGGACCCGTCATGGAAGGATCATGCAGAGTGCTGGTCTGGAGAGGGGCCTGGTGACTCGGTTGGAGGACGTATCCTAAAGTAACTTTACAGCATAGTGTTGCTGGGTTTGGCTTAAAGGTTCAAGCACTGTGACTGACTTTTACCACAAAACCAATACATCCTGTGGCAGAGGATCATACGGGTTCATCCCAAGCAAGTCTGTGGCAGAGACTTTTGTTCGTGCTACGTACTGGCTGCTAGGCAAGTGAGAGAGGCCTATTTAGGCGAGCAAAGAGTGTGTCCCACGAGGGGAGCGCATTCTACTATAATATTCAACTCTAAAGGACATTTGTCAAGAATCCTACAGAAAGGGTATTTGAGCCTTCCCTGCAGTTTCCCTTCTGCCTCTTTCCTGCTACTTCATTCGTTAGATGTTCAATAAAGCATTGAAAACGTACTCAAGTGTTAGTGCTTGTATCGTCCGGAGGTAAACTCAACGGAACCCTAGACCCGGTGCCGGTGAAACAGAGGGAAGGAGAGTGAAGGTAACAAGCCCGCTTTAAACCAGCAGCTCCGCCGAGAGTTATTGCTACATCTAAAATAAACATTTTTTTGTTAAAACCATGAAAAAGTCCATTGCAGTGCTTATTATATTATACAGTACACATCGCAGATACTGATTTTAAAATAACGTTTTTCTTGAACCAAAATCTTCTTCTTCAAGGATGCACATGGGGATAATGAGAATAATTTCACATAATGGACCTTTTTTATTTCTCAGTGAATATGTCTTTAATTATTCACATGTTATGTCCACTCTTTACTGAGGGGGCATACAGTATTTAGGCACCTGGAATGATAGACCTGTCTGGTGCATGAAGATCAAAGGGGCCCATCGTGCTGAGACTCTCCCTCTAGAAGACCATACCTCTTGGTACAACTCCTGTCTGTAATGGAAGATTACAAATTGCAAAATATTTGCGCATGAGTTTCCAGGTTTAGCCCTGGTTCACATTGCAGCGATTTGTCATGCGATTTGATATGTTGAATTGCATGCCAAATCGGCGGCTATTGCCAGCAATGGCACCATCCGAATCTGTACGACGCCACACTGATTCCCAAAAGTAGTTTCTGTACTACTTTTGGCGACTTCAGGGTGCGATTTCAATAGACATCTGTGCAGAAACCCGCACAGATGTCTCTGAAATTGCCCCCGAATTTGGGACTGACATGCAGGAATGAAATCGTGGGAGTTCAGCTGAACTCGCACAATTTCATTCCCGCTGTCAGTGTGAACCTAGGCTTAAAGTAGTATTAAACTTAAAACCAAAAATGTAATATAATGCAGTTCCCTGATTCTTAGATGTGCTGTTTGCAGTTGTTTTGCTTTTTGAGGCTTTGTTCCTTTATTTTCACATGTTAATCTGACCAGTAAATCTATTATTTTTTAAAGAGGAAGCAAAGTTCCACACATAACTTTTCCCGATAGATAAGCCTATAAAAAGGCTTACCCATAGGTAGTGTAAATATCTCCTAAACACTCACCGTTTAGGCAGTGGTGTCACTAGGGGGGGCCTGAGGGGGCCATGACCCCCAATATTATAGTGTGCCCCCCATGTCCCCCCAAGTATAACTCATATAACTCAGCGGCTGTCCGACTGACTCGTCACTTGTCTGTCAGTCTCGGAGCCTCGAGGAAGTCGTGGCTAGCTGATGTCGCGTGACGGCTGCTGGCTGCCACTGTTGTTTATGGGAGTTGTAGTCCACGAAGAGGCTACGTGCTAAAGCTCCTTGCTCCCGGTGGGTAGAGTCTGGAGAGCAGCCAGCCTGAGCCTAGTGAGATAGCTACAACTCCTGGTCACCGCGGTCGGATCTTGGAGAGTTGAACTGGACACACACGTAGCTGGCCTGGGCACACTGCTGGCAACAATACAGTGTGCATGCTGCATGCACCAGTAAATTGACTCCAGGAGACAGGAGCATCACCTACTCCCCCAGGACTGGAGGAGGCAGAGGCCGTGCAAGTAGGAGGACCTGTCCTGCTGAGCTCTGAGCCTGAGATGGCAGCTGCCACCCACGCATAGCTGAGGTGAGAGACCCTGTCAACCCTAGCTGACCCCCACATGATCATCCCATCTATCCCCCCCCCATACAACTCATTTACCCTGCCCAAGTGCCCATGGCCTGTGAATCCTGCTGGGAGCTGGCCGTGGACCTGTGGGTCTTGCTGGCCAGTCACCTGTGGGTCTTGCTGACCAGTCACCTGTGGGTCCTGCTGGCCAGTCACCTGTGGGTCCTGCTGCCCAGTCACCTGTGGGTCTTGCTGGCCAGTCAACTGTGGGTTCCTCTGGCCACTGGCCATGGCTTACAGGCCAGTGGCCAGCAAGACCCACAGGCCAGCAGAACGCATAGGCCATGGCCAGCTCCCAGCAGGACCCGCAGGCCAGTGGCCAGCAGGACCCACAGGTGCACGCCCAGCTCCCAGCAGAACCCACAGGCCAGTGGCCAGCAGGACCCATAGGCTATTGTTCACTCCCAGCAGGACCCACAGGTCAGTGGTCAGCAGGACACACAGTGGGTCCAGCTGGGAGCTGACCGCCGACCTGTGGGTCCTGCTGGTCACTGACCTGTGGTCTTGTTGGCCACTGACCTGTGGGTCCTGCTGGCTGCTGGCCTTTGGGGCCTGCTGGCCACTAGCCTAGGGTGAACAGAAGTCCCTAGTTTTCAGGGACAGTCCCCGGACTGAGAACACTGTCCCCGGACAAAGTCTGTCCCCGCAATCTGGGGCAGAGGGGGGCCATTGTGCCCACTAGGCGCATTGTGCTGGAGGCGAGTGCTGGCAGGAAACACAGAGGGGGGGCGAGCGCCGCCAGATTACACAGAGCGGGGATCTCCCACTTATGGCCGCTGTCATACAAAGCCCTAGAAAGCCTATGATAGACTGCACACAGCGGCCATACTGTGTAGACGGGAGATCCCTGCTCTGTGTAATCCGGTGGCTCTCCTCTATCTAATCACCATGCACTGGTGAGGCTGCATTGATGGGCACTGTTGAGGCTGCATTGATGGGCACTGGCGAGGCTGCATTGATGGACACTGATCAGGCTGCATTGATGGGCATTAATGGGCACTGATGAGGCTGAGCTGATGGGCACTGATGAGGCTGCACTGATGGGCACTGGTGAGGCTGCATTGGTGGGCATTGATCAGGCTGCATTGATGGGCACTGATCAGGCTGCATTGATGGGCACTGGTGAGGCTGTATTTATGGGCACTGGGGTGGCTGTATTGATGGGCACCGGTGAGGCTGCAAAGATGAGCACTGATCAGGCTGCACTGATGGGCACTGGTGAGGCTGCATTGATGGGCACTGATGAGGCTGAGCTGATGGGCACTGGTGAGGCTGCCTTGATGGGCACTGGTGAGGCTGCATTGATGGGCACTGGTGAGGCTGCATTGATGGGCACTGGTGAGGCTTCATTGATGGGCACTGATCCAGGTGCATTGATGGGCACTGGTGAGGCTGCATTGATGGGCGCTGGTGAGGCTGCATTGATGGGCACTGATCAGGCTGCATTGATGGGCACTGATGTGATGGGCACTGGTGAGGCTGAGCTGATGGGTACTGGTGAGGCTGCATTAATGGGCACTGATCAGGCTGAATTGATCTACATTGGTGAGGCTGCATTGATGGGCACTGATCAGGCTGCATTGATGGGCATTGATGGGCACTGATGAGGCTGAGCTGATGAGCACTGATCAAGCTGCATTGATGGGCATTGATGGGCACTGATGAGGCTGAGCTGATGGGTACTGATGAGGCTGCATTGATGGGCACTGGTGAAGCTGCATTGATGGGCACTGGTGAGGCTGCATTGATGGGCACTGGTGAGGCTGCATTGATGGGCACTGGTGAGGCTTCATTGATGGGTACTGATCCAGCTGCATTGATGGGCACTGGTGAGGCTGCATTGATGGGCGCTGGTGAGGCTGCAAAGATGGGCACTGATCAGGCTGCATTGATGGGCACTGATGAGGCTGAGTTGATGGGCACTGGTGAGGCTGAGCTGATGGGTACTGGTGAGGCTGCATTAATGGGCACTGATCAGGCTGCATTGATCTACACTGGTGAGGCTGCATTGATGGGCAATGATCCGGCTGCATTGATGGGTATTGGTGAGGTTGCATTGATGGGTGCTGGTGAGGCTGCATTGATGGGCACTGATGAGACTGAGCTGATGGGCACTGGTGAGGCTGCCTTAATGGGCACTGATTAGGTTGCATTGATCTACACTGGTGAAGCTGCAATGATGGGCACTGATGCGACTGAGCTGATGGGCACTGTTGAGGTTGCATTGATGGGCACTGGGGAGGCTGCATTGATGGGCACCGGTGGTTTCTTAAGGTTTCTGGTGTTGGCAAAGGTTTCTGCAGGTAATTGTTTTCTGCTTGGTGGGACAGGTCTTTGGAGACAAGCACATTGTGAAAGTAAGGAGGTTGTGGTCAGAGAGAGGAAAGGGGGTGTTGGTGAGGTTGTAGGGGGTGCAAAGATGGGAGAAAACAAGGTAGAGGGTATTGCCATCAGAGTGAGTGGTGGACTGTGTCCTTTGTGTAAGGTCAAAGGATGAGGTTAAATTGAAAAGTTGGGATGCAGCTGGGCTGGTAACATTGGCGGGGATGTTGAAATCACCAAGGATAATATTGGGTATTGCAGAGGAGAGAAAGTAGGGTAGCCAGGCAGAGACGTCATCAAGGAAGCGTGCCACTGGTCCAGGAGGCTGATAGATCACTCTAATCCTTAGAGAAATGGGAGAAAACAGACGAATACAATGTGTCTCAAAAGAAGAGAAGGATAGAGAACGAGGGGTAGACAGGACTTGAAAGGTGCTCAGTGGAGTAGAAGCAAACTAACTCCACCTCCTTTCCGTCCACTGGGTCTGAGTGAGTGAGTCCAGTGGAGGCCTCCATGGGAGAGGGCTGCATGCAAGGCAGAATCTGACTCTTGAAGCCATGTTTCCATGATTGCAAGAAGGTTAAGGGAGTGGGAAACAAAAAGGTCAGGGACAGAAGTGAGCTTATTGCAGACAGAGCGGGCATTCCAGGGGGCAGATGAGAAGGGGAGGGTGGTTTTTGGGAGCAGGGGGATCGAGATAAGATTGAGAAAATTGTGGCTGATGCTGGAGGAGGGAGTGTGCCTGGTGTGGGGGTGAGATACTGGAGGACCGGGATTAGGGGAGATATCCC
Source organism: Aquarana catesbeiana (assembly GCF_042186555.1). Classification (NCBI taxonomy): domain Eukaryota; kingdom Metazoa; phylum Chordata; class Amphibia; order Anura; family Ranidae; genus Aquarana; species Aquarana catesbeiana. The sequence goes on along the minus strand of NC_133333.1, from coordinate 201,633,663 downwards.
CAGAGGTTAGCAGAAGAAGGAGGGTGAGATAAGCAAGATGGGAGTGGGAGGTGTAAAAGTGCACGTGCTTCCCTGTCTTTGTGTGTGGGTCAGCAGGTGTCTTAAGTATTAGCAGGAGGTGATGAGAGCAGTAGTAGGGAGAGGGTAGAAGTGATGGTGATATGCAGGGCTTTTTTTCTCAGAGAATAGGTGCAGGAACTCAACCATGACCACCACACACACATACCTGCCAAATGGCATCAAATAGTAGCTCTTCCCTCTGCATACAACCCCCTCCCTCCACTGCTCTCATCTTCTTCCCCCTCTTTAAAAGCTCCATCATCTGCCACATGTCTTACCTTTGCTGCAATATTAAGCTGAAGTACCCATCCGGCTGTAGTACCTCCCAGCATACTATACTATACTACAGTCACTTACAAGGGAGATCGTGCAGGAAGGAGCATCAACAACTGGTCACCAGGGAAAAAATGGAGACCACAGAGGGTGCAGCCTTCCAACGCGCCCTCTCCCGTCCATGACTGCACTGAAACCTGGGCACCTATTCTGTATCTCCCTTGTCCTTGTCCTGCACTCAGTTTAATCTACTCAGGAGATCTGACCTGTGGGAGCTACTGGGACATAAGCTATCACTTGTAAACGCAGAAGCTGGACTTCTGTGTTACCAAGTGATAGTGGTAAGCAGGGAGCAGAAGACCTGAGCCAGAGGTGATGTAACTGAGTTCCCCCTAGTTCCTGCTGAAAAAAAGCCCTGGTGATTTGTACAAGTTTTGAGGTGGAGAAGAGGGGAAAGGAAGTGAGAATTTGAAAGCAGAGGATACTAGTATGAGAAGGCAGAGTAGAGGGGGCATATTAAAGGGTAGTGGGAATAGGATTCAGACTTGCAGGATGCCTTCCAAAGTGGTGGTTTGTGGTCAATTCAGAGTGAAGCAGAGTTCTTTCTGATCTTTTCTTGCTGCTTTCATCATCCTGTTTTAGTTATACTGCTGTGTTCAACTGCTACTTACTCCTGCAGAAAAATTACTCATAGCTGCAAAAATTATTCTGCCTAAACCCCCTGTCCCTGACTTCCCCTATGGGCACAACTCAATTTATACAGAGATGAGGAAATCTTTCACACCCCAATTAGGGATGGATAAGGAACACATGTAATTGGGGAAGGAATGGCCAGAGACACACATGCCACAGTCATAAAGATGAGTATCTCTTGGGTTCCAAAAGGAGGTGAGAATCCATCATTAACAAGTGGCCAAGTTACAAATTAAAAACAAAAAACTTAGATGCATACCCCAGTTAAGACAAAGTTTTGCAAAGCAGAGAGACAGTTTTGAATTGCTTGATAGAGTGTTGCATACCTGTGAAGAAGCAGAAGCAGCTTAGTTCATCCTTAGTGGCGATCCCAAACTTAATACAATACTCTTAGCCAGGTTAGGACCAGTAAAACAAGAAAGTGCTCAAAGTAGCAGAACAGCGTTGCATTGAAAGCCAAAGGTAAAGCGCCTACAGGCTCCAGTAATGTAAATACAACCATGACTACAAGGTCCTTAGTATTTTACTTAAATTGCACTTGACACCTTCTCCTTTCTTCCCTTTTTTCTTCACTTAGCTCCCTCACTAAATATGAACTATGAAAGAATATCAGTTGCATAAATAAAAGCAACCCTTTTTGCACAATTTAGTTTCATAGCTGCCTCAATAATCTGAGCAATCATGGAGTATTGACCAAACAGCTGCTAGACATCTGCTAAGCTTCTTTAAATGGCTATAGACTCAGCATTTTATTCTAGTAGACAAATACATAGAACAAGTCAGCTAAAGTATTAAAAGTACTGTCACCAAAAATTCAATAGAGAACATGTTGTACCAAGTAAAAACACATTTTTTTCTAGTGAAATACAGTGTAGATAAAGAGATCTCTGAATGTGCAGTTATTTAAACTCTGGCACTGTGGCTTTAATAAGGGAATGCAAAAGTGCAATTACAGGCTTCAGTTTTCCAAGATCACTTGCGTATCTTATGTAATGCATGTCACTGTGGCAGGCACAAGGATGAAATTGTATATTTGCATAAGGAGTTTGCAAATTGTGTTGGGCTACCTTTTTGGTTGCATCAAATCAATGGGAGAACATTAATTATGAAGAGCTTTGTGGTCTGGAGAAAAAAAGGGGACAATTTGGTGGTAGGCTGTTCAGTGAATGTTTACTGAGGCTAGTAAAGCTGGTCAACAGATGAGCCACTTGAATTTTAATCATTCTATGGCCAGCTTAAATAAGTTGAAGTTGTCTTCAGTTCACTCAACTAAGCATGTCCTAACTAAAATTCTACACATTGTTGGGTATTTAAAGGGCTTAGGGCGGGCGATTCAAATCAACCAGTCTGAATATTTATTGGGCTCCAGCCTATCCCTGAAGGAGAAGTGTCCAGTAGGGAGCTGGAGTGTGGATAAATAGTCTGAGAGCAGGGTTTCTTCTCCCCAGGGTTACAGAGGTGCAGGGGCTGCTGCCCAGCAGCCCATAGACTGAACAACTGCTCAAGAAGGCTACTGAAGTGTTAAGATCTAAGGCTCAAGTGGATTTGCTCTTTACTGACTGCAGAACCATACCACAAGGGAACTGGTCCTGAGAGGGACCATCTCAATCACGGTTTTGGGTCTGTAGAAAGCTAGAAGAAGACAGCTGTCCTAGGGACGTATGAGTAGTGACTTTGAACTAATCCAGGGACTGCGTGCTGGAAGTTGCACTGGGTACCGATAGCTGCGCATTGGGGCAAGGTAACCAGAGACCCATAATTTTGCCCCTTGGTCTTTAGCTGATGGCCTTGGACTGTTCCCAACCAATATCAGTACTGTTAGGAAGGATTGACCTACAGAGGAAGGATAAGCTGCACCTGCCTACACTTCCTCCCTCTTTGACAGATGCTGTCCTCGGCATCAGAAGCACAGAAAAACAAAATACAGCTTCTCAAAAGATCCAAAAGGCAATGATAACAAGCAGCTTTTCACAACATAATTGGCATACTTTGCAGGTAACTGCCCCCAATTAGACCAAATGGGGTGACGGATCCTACTGTCATCCTCAGGCTCAGCATCAGGACTCTCAATTTTTGTAAGAGGCTCATAGGCCTCAAGGTGCTTGGGGTTATCATGGTCAGGCATAGCACCCTCACCTAGGCCGCTAACAGTGTCTATAGAGGAGTCCATAGAGGACAGTGTCTATAGAGGAGTCCATAGGCTCAACAGTACAGTCAATATTTTCACACAGGTCAGTGGAACTTTCTCTATCAAGAGAGCCAGGGTCCCGAGGTCTGGACTCAATGCGAGGCAGATACTATTCCATGAGAACTTCCTGGATGAAAGGAATGTCCATGATACTGGTGTCTGACCAGTCTGTTGCAGGTCAGGTGGAACAATTCATACTCAGCACGCAGGGCCTCAGTTGGTTTTGGGGAAGACGTTTCTTGACAGGCTCAGGACCTTTAGACCCCACATCGTACACAGAGGACAGTGGGAATGATTGTTACTCCACTACATATGGGGTAACCCCCCACCTAGGTTACAGTTTACTACCTCTCTCAAAAATTGGGTTTTTCACTAACACTTGCTCCAAGCTAGCGTGTTCTTCCTTTGGCACTTCAGTACTATATTAGCTTGGGGGTCATCATCCTCCAGGGAACTAATTGCTAACTCTGCAATCAGCTTGGTGGGCACCTGGTAGAGGCGTACTACACTTTCCAGTCTCTCTTTCCACTCCATCAGAAAGACTTGGACCCCTTGAACTTTGGGACTAGCTCTAAGGCTGCTCTTAAGGGTGCCAAAGTGGTCCCTAGACACCTGTCTGTGCCAGCTAATGCATGAGGTATATCCTGCTGAACTATATCAAGTTATGGGCAGGGCCAGTGAATTGGTACCCAAGATGGAATAAAGGCACACAGGGACCGAGTAAAGTGGCACTGTTATTATTTGGTTAATTAGAAGTAACTTGGAGACTTGGAGGGCAGTGGCAAAGTGCTTACTTAACAGTCACAAAACAGTATGAAATCAGAGTCTTGATACAACAGTTCTCAGTCTTTAACACAGTCCCAGCATTTGAGATGTCACTTTAATCATGCTTACTTTACTAGAGCAGCATCTGAATGAAGGGTGTGGCTGATAGCAAACCAATAGACCTCTAGAGTCCCCAGATAGCAGAGCCAAATGCAGTATCCCTGTTCTGTTCCTCCTCAACAAGAACCTCTCCCTAGCACTAAATACACTTTCTCTAAATGGGAAATCTGTCCCCACTCTATCCACTTCGAAATAGTGCACCAACGGCAGTGGGGCAGTGCTATGTATTACCATTGCCCTCTTTCAAGGGGGCCGTGGGGGTCATTCAGTGTCAAATCAGACAGCTGCTTCCCTGGTGAAACCTATGGGGGCCTCAGAGAAACATAGCTGCTCTCATCCTCCATTGATTAATGGAAACCTTGCGCCAATGTCTAATAATTGTGCTAATTAAGCTGCTCCCCAAAGTGCTTGTAGAATACCTACTGTGCAACGAATGTGAAGTGATAATAGGGGGAGCTGTGACTATTAAATAAATTAAATCGTAAGTGTACCAGTTTGTGAACAGATGCACTAATACATGATATATAACAACATAAATATAGTAAAATTCTGTAGTTAATAGAAATAGACATAAAATTAAAAATGAAATTAAAATTAGTCCATTTTTCTCAGTGAATATTCCAACAAGAAACGTGATTGATTCAATCAATAAGTGTAGATATCCTCCATCGCTTGTAAACATCCAACAACACCCAACATGCTCTTGTAAAATAACCTGCTCACCAGACAGTCATGACCTCTTTAACCAAAAAGAAGATCAGAATTCGCTTGTGCTACAATCTTGCAGCTTGTTGCAGGCAATTTTTATTTACTTGATGTTTTAATAAACCAAGCAATATTACACTATTGGATCCTCCTTGTCTTTTCCCAACTCATGTACCCGCTGTGGGGGAGAGGAGAGCACAGTGTTGGATAGTCCAAGATTCCACCCCAGGCTGCAAGATTGTAGCACAAGCAAATTCTGACCTTCTTTTTGCTTAAAGAGGTCATGACTTTCTGGTGAGCAAGTTATTTTACAAGAGCATGTTGGGTGTTGTTGGATGTTTACAAGCGGTGAAGGATATCTACACTACATCTATTGATTGAATCAATCACGTTTCTTGTTGGAACATTCACTGAGAAATATGGACTATTTTTATTTTCATTTTTAACCTAATGTCTATTTCTAGACATTTACTATATTTATGTAGTTATATAGCATGTATTATTGCATCTGTTCACAAACTGGTACACTTAGGATTTAAATTACTTAATTAATAGTCACAGAGCCCCCTATTATCACTTCTCATCCTCCATTCCCTCTGTACAGCAGCCAGAAAAACAATGCCACCTTCAAAGGGGAGGATAAATTGCACCTGCCTACAGGTTGTCTGTGTACTGTTTAGGAACGGTCAGTGGTGGCCGCTACATTAGGGGTGCAGGGGTGCGGCCTCCTGAATCCATGCACCCGGCCCCTAATCTACATGCAGGGTCATGGATTTCATTGGGGGTTTTTTTTAAGCACGTCATTAGAGCCTGAGGCTCTAATTGGCTTCAAAAAATGATTGCTCAGGGCGCAGAGTACTGCTCCCTGAGCCCACCCAGTTGTGTGACAATAGCGAATGAATATTCGCTATTGTCCTCCTGCTTCTCCTCCCGGCCAATCAGGAAGCGGGTCTTAAGACCCGATTGGCTGAGAAGAGAAGTGACCATATTAGCCGGGAGCAGGGGAGGTGGCACAGAGGAGGAGATGCAGGGGGAAACCACCGAAGCTGCCCGCAACCTGGACAAGGTAAGTATGGGGCTGATGGGGGAGCAACGGGGGGGTTTGTTTGCCGATCGACCTAGAGAAGGAGGGTGGGGGGTTTAAAGACTGAACGAACGGGGGGGTGGTCAAGTGGTTTATTTGCCTCCCCCAAAAATAGAGCACCAGCTGCCACTGGAACCAGTTAAAATCAGTGGCCCTAGTGGGGGTAGCGCTACAACAGGTTCACCTTATTGACTAATATTCTTGCAAAAAGAATATGTACTTTACAATGTCAATATTCACTTTGTAAAGTGAATAGCCATTTTTCCTTAAAGGATAAGTTCATCCTAACACTAAAATCTCTACATCCACAGACATCCAGGATCTAACACTAACCTATCTAACCTTTTTTGAAGCTGAATCGACCCAAATTGACCCGATCCCATGCTGAGCTGTCAGCTGTGGCTTCGCTCTGGAGAGGACACAGCCGACAACGGAAGCCCCGTAGTAACTCTATGGGTGACGTCACTTCCCATTTATTTTACAGCCATTGTCGGTTGTGTCCTCTGCAGAGCTTCCTCCGCAGGAGATCGGATCGGCTTCAAAAAAGGTATGTATAGTGATCTCTTCTTTACAGGGTTAGATAGGTTAGTGTTAGAACATGGATGTCTGTAGATGTAGAGATTTTAGTGTAAGGGTGGACTTATCCTTTAAGTAAATCAATTTTGGAAGCCTGGTCCATTTTTTTGGGAGGTTGAGGTCAGGACTCCAACCCAAACTTGCTCATCCATGTCTTTATGGACCTTGCTTTGCGCACTGGTCCAAATCATTTGGTGGAGGGGGGTTATGGTGTGGGGTTGTTTTTCAGGGGTTGTGCTTGGCCCCTTAGTTCCTGTGAAGGGAAATCTTAAGGTGTCAGCATACCAAGACATTTTGGACAATTTCATGCTCCCAACTTTGTGGGAACAGTTTGGGGATGGCCCCTTCCTGTTCCAACCACCAGTGCACAAAACAAGGTCCATAAAGACATGGATGAGCGAGTTTGGGGTGGAGGAACTTAATTGGCCTGCACAGAGTCCTGACTTCAACCTGATATAACACCTTTGGGATGAATTAGAACAGAGACTGAGAGCCAGGCCTTCTTGACCACATCAGTGCCTGACCTCACAAATGCACTTCTGGAAGAATGGTCAAACACTCCTAAACCTTGTGGACAGCCTTCCCAGAAGAGTTGAAGCTGTTATAGCTGCAAAGGTTGGGCCAACTCAATATTGAACCCTAATTGGCCTGCGCAGAGTCCTGACTCCAACTTGATATAACACCTTTGGGATGAATTAGAACAGAGACTGAGAGCCAGGCCTTCTCGACCACATCAGTGCCTGACCTCACAAATGCACTTCTGGAAGAATGGTCAAACACTCCTAAACCTTGTGGACAGCCTTCCCAGAAGAGTTGAAGCTGTTATAGCTGCAAAGGTTGGGCCAACTCAATATTGAACCCTACGGACGAAGACTGAGATGCCATTAAAGTTTATGTGCATATAAAGGCAGGTGTCCCAATACTTTTGACAATATAGTGTATATGTCTTTTTGCATATGGTAATAAAAATGATTTGAAAGAAATTAGTCAGCCATGAATATAAACTGAAAAAAGGTCATTTTTAGTTTGGGTTCAAATTTTGTATAGAAATTTAAACTACTTTTGCATGTCACCTAAGGCTGGGTTCACACTGGGTTTCCCCGCATCCAATTTGCATGACAGGAGAGTGTGCCCAGCTCTCAATGGAGCCGGTTCACACATCTCCGGGGCGGCTGCAGGGTGGATTGCAAAGAGGTACTATGCGTCTTTGGCGCAAAAATTCAGGCCTGATACATCACTGAAATGGAGAACAGGGACGCACTGGACCCCGTCTGTGAGCATCTGAATTAGCTGTGAACGCGGCCTAAAATAAAGGTCTACATCACAGACTGAGGGCAAACCAGATATTTCAAAGTTCACAAAAAAAAAAGGAATTTTACTGGGCCCTTAACATCAAGACTGCAAATAATGGTGAACCAATTGCCTTTTAGGCCTCATGCACACTGGACGTTTTTGGACGTTTTTACAGCAGCTGTTTTTGGCTTCAGATGTGTTTTTCTACAGTCAATAAACTCCCCATCATGTTATCCTATGTGTCCATGCACACATAGGCTGTTATCAGCAGTTTTTGGCTGGGGCGTTTTTTTGCTTTAAAAAAAAAAACAAAAGTGGGTTCCGAGAGTAGTTTTTCAGCTGTAAAAACACTCTAATGTAAAAAAAACACTGATAAACGCAGATAAACGCTCAAAAACGCGGCTCACCAGCATTTTTTTTTTGATCCATTGGAAAAAAAAAAAACATTAAAAAAAAAAAAACGCTAAAAAACGCTATTATGGAAACGTTAAAAAACACTGAAAAACTTACTGCAAAGCTACTGGTGTTTTTATAACATTACTTTAACGTCCAGTGTGCATGAGGCCTTAATGTTGAACATTTAAATATGCAGAGGAAATATATAAAGGAAAGCTCTTTGTATTTTGGTCCATCCATTCCAGAGATTTACACACCACACAGTAAGACAGATGAGACCTCTTTCTCTGCTACAGGTAAGGAATGTAATGATGTCATCTCTCCACTCCCAGCCTGTGATTGGACAGTGAAGAAGCAGCAACAGACTGATAAAGTAGTCTCTCCAATAACTTTTTCTCTCTGCTCAGCATGCTTCTTGTCAGTACATTTGCATTTAGCTTTCAATCTAAGGCTGCCATGTAGCAGAATGCAAGAGGCTGACGTCAAGTCAAATTTAAGTACAGTAAAACCTTGGTTTGAGAGCATTTTGCAAGACAAGCAACATTTTAAAATAAATTTTGACTTGACATACAAGCGATGTCTTGATATACAAGTAGCATCATGTGACAACTGGGTTACATTTAATGAAGGTACAACCTTTAGCAAGTCACATGGTTGATGATTAAAACAGGATCATCTAAGTATGCAGGCATCCGTGGTAAAGCTGTCCATATAGAGCGTCCTCTGCACCACCAACGTCATCCTTTCCATGCTACGCAACACGCTTTCAAATTGCTCTACTGCAGGGTAGTCTTCTCCGTCACAATTGCAGACTAACATCGGTAAGAGCCGGCGGTGCGGAGGATGGTCTATGTGGACAGCTTTACCCCGGATGCCTGCATACTTAGATGTGCCTGTTTTAATCATCAACCATGTGAGTTGCTAAATGTTGTACCTTTATTAAATGTAACCATATTGCTACACTCTTCTCTGTTATACTCTGTAGCTCCTGCTGGATTTTGCTTCTAATCCCCTTGTGGAGGCTTCCCTTTGTGGATGAACATTTTATTGTTACACAACCTATCACATTGCTATAATCCTTCTATATGAAATATAAACTGAAGGATTTATGAATAAATGGTTGTGGAACGAATCATCCGAGTTTCCATTATTTCTTATGGGGAAATTCACTTTGATATACAAGTGGTTTGGATTACAAGCATGTTTCCGGAACGAATTATGCGCGCAATCCAAGGTTTTACTGTACCTGTATTAATTTCATTTAAAAAAACGAAAATTGTATCATACTTACCGTAATTTTCCTTTCCTGGTGCCTATCCATGGCAGCATACATGTGATGCTTTGTCTACTCCGCCTTCAGGACTAGTGAAAAGCAAAAATTAAAGGGCATAGCCTTCCCCCAACATTCTTCGTTATATAGAATACCAAAATACCAACGGTGGGAGTTTATGCTGCCATGTATAGGCACCAGGAAAGGAAAATTACGATACGTATGATACAATTTTCCGTTTTCCTGGTGCCTCCATGGCAGCATACATGTGATAAATAACTAGCTCACATGGTTGGATTTAATGCTTTAACGAAAAAAATTTAATCAGACACAGATATAGTAGCATTTTCTCCCAAACTCTACTGTTGTAAGAGCCCCAGGATCAATACGGTAGTGTTTAAGGAACGTGTGCCGAGAAGACCAAGTGGCGGCCCTGCATACTGTTTCAAGAGAAACATTTGCCCTCGCTGCCCAAGGTGCTGATACCGCTCTCGTTGAATGAGCATTCACCTGAGCCGGAGGTTCCAAGTTCTTCACCCTGTAGGCTTTTTGTATTAACTTGACAACCCAGGACGCCAAGGTTCTGACGGAAGCTTCCCTTGCTCTATTTTTTGCCCCATGGGATAATGAATAATCTTTTCTTTCAGAGTTCCTAAATCTTGCTGTAGCCTCCAAGTAGGCCCTGAGGATTCTGGATATATCAAACTCATGGCAGGAGTTTGACTCTGAGTCAGAAAAAAAGACTGTTAACGCCCATGGTTCCAATAGATGTGCCATTGTGATGACTTTAGGTGTGAACCCTCAGAGAGGGCGAAGTTCTACCCTGTCTGGGAAGAAGGATATATGTTCATCCCCCACGCCCAGGGAGTGGAGTTCCAAAATCCTCCTGCCGGACGTGATGGCTAGAATAAAAACAGTTTTTAGGGTTAAACCCCAAATTGAGATTTATTCTACTGTTACAAATGGATGAGTGGACAAGACTTCCAGTATTAGAGGAAGGTACCATTTCAGAAATGAACGCCTGGTTGGAGTTGCTGCCTCTTGCACCTAAGGGAACTCTAGCTGAGCCCCAGAACAAGACCAGTTTGAAGAAAGCTTAAGATATCAGCAGTAGAGGGAGAGATTAGATCAAAACCCCTTTCCTATGGCGTAGGATAAGAACTTGTCCCAGATCTTTGCATATATTGCGTTGGTCGTTAGTTTTCTAGCCTTAAGTACGGTGGATATGACCTCTTGGGAACAGCCTAACAACTCAAACCTCCTCCTTTCAACCTCCATATTCGAAGATCCAGCTTTTGTGGGTTTGGATGAGTCAACCTGTCCTGGGTCAATAACTGCAGGAAGGGGGAAAATTCTGAAAGGAGGATTCACACTGAGATGTAAGGTTAGCAGGAACCAAGGTCTCTACGGCCAATAAGGAAACATTGCTAGTATTTGGACCAGTTCCCTTAGGAGTCTTAGGAGAAATTTCGAGATGAGTGGGCGAGGAGGAAAGGTGTAAGCCATCTTGAAGTTCCAAGGACGTGATGACACGTTTACTCCTTCCCCTTGTGAGTGTGGAAGGCGAGAGAAGAACCTCCTGAGTTTGGTATTCTCGTGGGTAGCAAAGAGGTCCACCTGTGGGATCTGTCATAGATGGGAAATTTGGCACCCGTTGTTGTTCCCAAATTTCCTCGATAAGTCGTCCCTGGGAGATATATTGCTTTGAGAATTACCAGGTTCTTCTCTGCCCAGAGCTTTCCAGGTTCCACTTCCCTCAAAAGTGTATTGCTGTGGATGCCCCCTTGCTTCTGAAGATACGAGACTGCAGCCTTGTTGTCCAAACGCAGAAGCATTCTCTGCCCCCTGACCTGAGATACAAAAGAGGTCAAGGCTAGAAATGCTGCTCTTATTTCCAATATGTTGGATACTATCCCTCTAGTGGGAAAGGACCATCTCCCCTGAATCCTGAACTCTCTGCAATGGGCGCCCCACCCCTGAGCGCTTGCATCGGATGTAATTATGGTCCGTGAGTGGGAACCCAAATAATGGGACCGGGAGAGATTCTCTGGTTTCATCCACCAGTGTAGGCATCTGGTCATTCGCGTCAACAGAATTGTCTGGGATAAATGTTGTCTTTTCCATTTAGTTAGGAATCCTATCTGGAAGTGCCTCAGATGCCAGTGAAACCATGGGACTAGCAGTATGCACAAGGACATTGTGCCTATAAGGCTCAGACATTGTGAGGCTGATAAATGGGACCTCAGTATGGTCTTTGACATTTTTTGAATGATGGAAGAATAGGGACCTGGAGGTAAGCTTCCTGTAGTTCTATCAATATCAACCAATCTGCTGGTTATATGGCTTGGATGATTGTATGCAGTGACTCCATCTTGAAGCTCTCGAGATGAATGTACCTGTTGAGTTTCTTCAAATCTATTACAGGACTCCATTCTATTACAGGACTCTGCCTATTTTCTTCTGCACCAGGAAGAGGGTGGAATAGAAAACCTGTAAATTGTTCCAATGGGGGGACAGGTGCTGCTGCTCCTTGATGCTGGATTGACTCCATGAACTGGTTTAAGGCCAGAGCTTTTTGTGGGGAGGCCGACATCTTTTTCTTTGAAGGATGTGTGAGGAGGCTGACGAGAAAAGGTTCAGAAATGACTGTAACAAATTGTTGATAGGACCCATGGGTCCTGGCATCTGGTGGCCCAGACTGGGAAGAAATACTTTAGCCAAACCCGTACTGGGGGCGTCAGCGCCCCTCTGGCATCAAAAGGACTACATCCCCTCCTGGGAAGTGGTGAGGGTCTTGTTCCTACTGGCACCCAAAGAGGACGTCTGAGTGCCTCTCCACAATCTTTTATTATTCTTAAAGGGCGGGACTGCCTAAAAAGTCTCTGGAGCTTGATTAGCGAAATCGAGACAAATAATTTCTTGTTCTCTAGACCTTCTTGTCCTGAGGAAGTAAGCTGGATTTTCCCCCGGTTACTCAGGAAATTGCTTTATCAAGCTTCTCGCTGAAGAGGGATTTTCCATCGAAAGGAAGCTTGCACTAATCTTGTTTTGATGCAAGATCAGGTGTCCAGGACTTCAGCCATAGGGCTCGTTTTGCCATGACTGAATGTAGTATTGAGTTAGCCGAACAACGAATCGTGTTAATGGGTGCTTCACCCACAAAATCCACCGCCAACTTAAGCTCCTCCAGAGCTTTATTTATATCGTCCTTGGGGACATCTTAGCGGAGGGCTGTTTCTATGTTCTCCGCCCATGACCTGATAGCATTGGAAACGGACGCTAGTGCAATGGCAGGCCTGCAAGCCGCTCCTGCAGCTAGATAGCTCCTCTTGAGGACAAGATCAATTTGTCTGTCCAAGAGATCCTTAAATGACATTGAATCCTCCATCCGTAAGGTCATGTTTTTTTGCTAGCCATACACCTGCTGCATCAACCACAGGCACTGAGTCTAAAGACTGTGTATCCGTATCTGCTAAAGGATAGAATCTGGTTAAACGGGCTAAGGAAAACTTCTTGTCTGTTTTGTGATTTCTGAGTTGGTTCTTCCAGGTCCTCCCAACCAACAGCATTTTTCACCGCCTGACAAAAGGCTGGGCCAAGGAAACCCTGAAAGCAGATTGTTCAGATTCCTCTGAAGATTCCCAAAAGGATCCTTAGGAGAAGAATGCTGTGCTTCCTGTAGGTAGCGTGTTACTGCCAGGTAAAGGGCCCGGAGTGCCGGGGTCTAGGTCTTGTGCCTGAACAGCCTGAGAAGCTGGGTGGGTGGGAATAATGGCCACCAGTTCCGAGAAAGAATCTCTCATGGTCTACTTGAGCAGATCGACCATCTGTCTAGTTCTCTGTTGGCTGCGTAGTCCCTGAAACAGTCCTTACAGACCAAATTATCAGGGAGTGGTACAGTGCCACATGCCCAACACTTCTTGCTTGCCCTTTGAGATGGGGGTGAAGGAGGGCGACGACGCCTTTGAGACCCAGATATCCTGGAAGATTTATGGCTTGAAGATTGTGATGCTCACTCTGGACTGTCGTCATTGTCATAGCGTCTTAAAGATTTTCTGGACCACTTTGGGGAAGAGGGCTGAGACAAACAGGTTTTGTTTGTCAGTTTGTATACTCACAAACGGATGGTCACATACCTATTGGACATAAGAGGATCTTGGCTTCGTGACGAATGGCTCATGGCGAAAAAATGGGCAGGAAGATCAGCTGTAGGAAGATGAAGTAAGGGAAAGAATAGAAAACTATTGCCGAAGGCCAACATAACCACTGTATCAAGAGTGAAGCAAAAGAAAAAAAAACACATACCTATTTGCTGAAGTGATATTGGACTGCAGGGCACACACTGGATATACAGAGCAGCCCTGAGCCCAGAATGAAACCAAATATTAAAGTGGAGTTCCACCCAAAAGTGGAACTTCCACTCATTGGATTCCTCCCACCCTCCGGTGTCACAGTTGGCACCTTTCAGGGGGGAGGGGGGTGCAGATACCTGTATATTACAGGTATCTGTACCCACTTCCGGCGTAGATAGCCGCAGAATCTGTGGTTATTTACGCCACATCCTGTTCCCCCCCCCGCTGTCTGCTGGGAAACACATGGGTCCCAGAGACAGCAGGGACCAGCCGTATTGCGCTGCGCGACTCGCGCATGCGCAGTAGGGAACCGGGAAGTGAAGCTGCACGGCTTCACTTCCTGATTTCCTTCCCGAAGATGGAGGCGGCAGCACCCGGGGACTGAGAGACGGTTCGGCCTCGGGTGCCGACATCGCGGGCGACCTGAACAGGTAAGTGTCCATGTTTTAAAAGTCAGCAGCTGCAGTATTTGTAGCTGCTGACTTTTTAAAAAAAACATTTCGGTGGAGCTCGGCTTTAAAGACAAGAGGGTTAGGGAAAGGTTTCCTGAAAGACCTGACCCCTTCCTGGCAGCAGCAATTGATTTTAAAAGTTTTTCCCTAAGTTAAGATGGCGACCACGGCCTCAACGCCCAATGCACCTGTGCTCGCGCAGGCGCATTAGCGTCAGGGGAAGGCTCTATTTGGAGATTGCCTTCCGACGTGTAATTCCAGGCCATGCATTCGCACTGAGCCCAGGATGTACGTTGCATCACGTCGAGTGGAAGCCACTGTGCCCCTCCGCTGCTCAGTACTCACTCACTCTTTCCCCATTGCCCATGCAGCGGGCGGGGAACAGGACCGGAACCGCCATGGCCACGGTAAGACTCAAAGAGTCATGGGGGAATGAAAACCGAGGCGGATGACACCCTATCCTGTGATTCTGACTTGGGAAAGAACAGTACACTCAGGGCCTGCACGGCCCGGGAATAAAACTCTTAAAGTGGACAAATTTTTTCTTTTTTTTTTAAATTCTCTCTTTCTGTAAGTTTTCCATCTAAACTTTGAAATTTACTCTAGGACATTAAAGAAGACAAAAACCTGACCAAGAGAAAAGGAAGCTGATCCTCCCACCTTATCCACCAACATTCTGCAAGACCCCAAAAGATCCACAGAAGGGGTTCCCAGTCTTATTAGCGCTAACAGTGGCCCAAGACTGCGCATGGGAGAGGCTGAACCCGGCGGACGCTGCCGACTGCAGAGGTATGACTGCAAGACTGCTACTCTTCACCAGTCAAGAGGTATGAGGAAAAAAAGGAGAATGTTGGGGGAGGGGCTATGCCCTTTAATTCATGCTATTCACTAGTCCTGAAGGCAGAGTAGAGGCGGAGCTCTATCACATGTATGCTGCCATGGATAGGCACCAGGAAATATATATAATTAATGATTTATTAATGAATTCCCAGCTGCAGTTTTGTCTTTTATATGTACCTGGAATTCAAATTTAACTTGCAATGCTAACGTGCATCTGAAAGCGAACTCGCTGACATCAACTTTGAACTCTTGCCCTTAAAGTGGTTGTAAACTCTCTAAACAAATAAACAAAAAACAAACAAAAAAACAACAACCTGCAAGACTAAGGCATAATGAGCTAGTGTGCATCGCATACTAGCTTATTATGAAATACCTACCTTAGAATGAAGTTGTTGCAGAGGTCCCTGTACACCGCTGCGACCAGTGACATGTCTCCTGGAGTTATTTCTGGGTTCGCGGGCTCTGGCGCTGTGATTGGCTGGAGCCCCCGATGACGTCACTCCCACGCACTCCCACACATACGTGCAGGTGTCGCCAGTCATGGCACAGCTACTAAAGAAACGGCACGAGCGAGCCGTTTCTTCAGTGTACATGCGCCGATGACGTTGGCACATGCGGATATAGTGAATATCTCCTAAACGGTGCAAGTTTAGGAGATATTCACAGGATCTACAGGTAAGCCTAATTATAGGCTTACCTGTAGGTAAAAGTGGTAGTAAAGGGTTTACAACCACTTTAAATCTGATCCTTGTACTAAGCACAGCTTTGGTACATATATTGTATATACACAAATATAATTTACAAGATGATGTACATGGACGCAGCCTAAATTAGAGATAATGTGCATTATAAAGGACAGACAGATAATCAGCCTTATTCGTAGCTTTAAATGCACCACTTTTACTGCTTGCAATGACAAATGTTTATTTCCCCTTTGAAAATGCTAAAGAAAAAAGCAGTTCATTTGAATGTGAAAGAGGCCTGTCAGGCTGAAAGTGAAAGATACAATATGCCGAGTGGCAAATTTGGGATGTGCCCGTTAATTTCACTGTGTGAGCTCAGCAGTATATTTTTCAGTTACAAATTACAGGATTTAAGCATGTGTATTAGGTTATTTTCAGAATTCTGCATGTACTGACTTTCTTTTTTTTTTTTTTTAACCGTGTAAAACAGAACACTGTATCCAAAATAGCTTACTGTAAATATATTATTCAGTTTATATTTTAATGGTATTATTTTAATAGCATATTATTTTGAAAAATTATTAACCCTTTTACATCCATGCTGAAACCACACCAGCGCAATAAGCACCACAAATATAACTGAACATTTTCAAAGACAATTCAGGTGTTACAATCAAAAGTTTTATATTTATCTCAAATATAAAAAAAGCTGTATTAGCATATTATGAACAAAAAGGTAGATCAGGTAAAGAATATTGAAAATAGCCAAAACTCAAAACTTAACAGAAATTCTAAATTTGCATCTTGCAAAAATAAATAAAATTTGTCAACAATTTTCACATTTTACAAACAAGCTTTATGCAATATAAAAAAAAAAAAAAAACAACAACTAGAGTGCTATTTTAAGACATGTTCTATAATAGTTGCAAAAGTTTAAAAGGAAGACTCATGAAATAATTTACAGATTAACTTATTTTCCTCACTGTCTAAAAAAATTGAGACAGATCCATAATAATTCAGAAACAGTTACTTGCTTTAAGACTTTTCATATAGGAATGATAATCATATATATTTAAGTCTTATGTGATTTCTATCTTAACATGCATAGCCAAAAAAAAAAGAAAAAAACTTATTTTAGTATGAAACTTCTGTAAAAAAAAAAAAAAAAAAATCTTGCTGTCAAACATTGCAAAAACATTTTACTACTCTTACTATATATCGTTAAAGAAAAAAATGTACTTCAGAAAAATAAATAAATAAAACACCTCTGGCTTTACCCCCATCCCTTCCTTTAATTGCGGAAATGAGGGAAAATTGCAGAGCAAAATGCTATTTTTGTGCTCATACACAATAAAAGGCTCAGCCTTGTTTACATATGCCATATTCTCGCCTTGCTCTGTAATTAGAGATGTCAGTCTGGGTCTAATTCAGCTGCAACGGACAACCCCATTAAAATCTGCCCAGTTCATCTGGACCCTATTTCTACTGATCTCGCTGACATTAAATCTGAACCATGTGTATTATGTGTAAACAAGTCACTTTTTTTTTTTTTTTTTTTTACCTTTTTACTTTTTCACAGGTATCATTTGTCTTTATGTGGCTGAGTAGGAAACACATATTTGCATTGTTAGGGAAGTGTCTCTCCTTTGGGACATATTTCCCTTATGAGCAAAAGTATCTCAAAACACACAAGGCAAATGTCTACATTCCAGCATTTAGCAACAAAACAACTTAATTGTTTCATTAAAATATTTAATTGAACTATTCGTGTTTTTTTTTAATGTTTTCAAATACATGTTAATATGTGTTCATTTATGTTTACATTAATTTACATTAAACCTTTTATTACATGAGCCTATATATTTATTTATACATAAATTAATCAACATTAGTAATTTAAAAAGTTAAGTTAAAGTTATGTTCAGTAAAAATGTTACACCATTAAACTTTTAGAGCTGTAGCATGTTTTTTTTTTATTTTTCTATTTTAAATATAAAAACAATTTCACAAAGAAAGCAACAGTGGATTACATTTCAGAATATAGAATATATTTATATTTTAAATTTTTTAAATTATGTTACTAAGATGGTACTATTTTTGATTTTTTTTTTGTACAGTTAAAGGTACTTTTTTTTTCCACAACAGACATGAAAAGTCTGTAACGTTTGTCATTGAATGGGTTAAAATCTTATTTTTAAAGTGCTCCTAGAAGACATGAATAGAATCCTGTCCCCAACATAGGACTGCCCCTGTTGTATTGTACACAGCCAAGATGTGATCAGTATAAAAAGGTGGTGTGGGGCGTGTGAGTGGGGGGTGCTCTTTTTAGCTCTACATCAATGCACTAACTTGAGAGATCAGCCTTGAAAATGTGTGGAATTTCTCTCCAAGTGGAATCTACTATAGAGAGGGGGGCTTTTCTTTAAATCCTGGAAAGTGTATAGACAGTGCTATGGTGGGAGGAAAGGGGGATGGGTAAGCACAGGGGATACAGCTTTAAGCCTTAAGTGAATGCATTGGTTCTGGTTCATTGATTGTGAAAAGCATTTTCCTCCATGTTTGTTGTTGGCAGAGAGAAGCATCGCTGAGCTGTCCAGCACTGAGGGAGCTGTGGAGAGGAATTCAGCATTTCTAAGTTACACATCATCTTGTGTACATCTCAGACCAGAAAATCTTACCCAGACGATGTACATTTACACTATTTTTTATTTTTATCATCCACTTGGGTTACACTTGAAAACTGTAAAAGAGCTTTTTTTTCTGTATGTTTTCTTCTGCAGAATACTTGACAATGTACAGTTATCTATAAATGTAGGATAATATTAATGCCTATTATTATATTAAAAATGTGTGCTAACTAGTAATTCAATTGCAATATTCTTGTTTGGAGCAAATGTTTAAATATGATTGATTTTGGTGGGGTCTTTTAGAACACTTGGATCAAATTTTTTATATATTTTTTTAATACAGATAATAAATCCTATTAGAAACATAGAAGAGTGATAGCA
Source organism: Aquarana catesbeiana (assembly GCF_042186555.1). Lineage (NCBI taxonomy): Eukaryota > Metazoa > Chordata > Amphibia > Anura > Ranidae > Aquarana > Aquarana catesbeiana. The sequence continues at coordinate 201,614,905 of NC_133333.1, read as the reverse complement.
TAAATAAGATCAACTGATCCATTGAGTCTACCCTATGCTTAAATACTTTATCTCACAAAAGTGAGTACACCCCTCACATTTTTGTAAATATTTTATTATATCTTCTCATGTGACAACACTGAGGAAATGCCACTTTGCTACAATGTAAAGTGGTGAGTGTACATCTTGTATAACAGTGTAAATTTGCTGTCCCCTCAAAATAACTCACCACACAGCCATTAATGGCTGGCAACAAAAGTGAGTATACCCCTAAGTGAAAATGTCCAAATTGGGCCCAATTAGCCATTTTCCCTCCCCGGTGTCATGTGACTTGTTTGTATTACAAGGTCTCAGGTGTGAATGGGGAGCAGGTGTGTTAAATTTGGTGTTATACTGGTCACTGTAAGCTCAACATGCACCTCATGGCAATTAACTCTCCGAGGATGTGAAAAAAAATTGTTCCTCTACATGAAGGTGGCCTAGGCTATAAGAAGATTGCCAAGACCCTAAAACTGAGCTGCAGCATGGTGGCCAAGACCATACAGCGGTTTAACAGGACAGGTTCTACTCAGAACAGACCTCGCCATGGTCGACCAAAGGAGTTGAGTGCACATACTCAGCGTCATATCCAGAGGTTGTCTTTGGGAAATAGACGTATGAGTCCTGCCAGCATTGTAGCAGAGGTTGAAGGGGTGGGGGGTCAGCCTGTCAGTGCTCAGACCATACACGGCACACTGCATCAAATTGGTCTGCATGGCTGTCATCCCAGAAGGAAGCCTCTTCTAAAGAAGATGCATAAGAAAGCCGGCAAACAGTTTGCTGAAGACAAGCAGACTGTGGACGTGGATTACTGGAACCATGTCCTGTGGTCTGATGAGACCAAGATAAACTTATTTGGTTCAGATGGTGTCAAGCGTGTGTGGCCGCAACCAGGTGAGGAGTACAAAGACAAGTGTGTCTTGCCTATAATCAAGCATGGTGGTGGGAGTGTCATGGTCTGGGGCTGCATGAGCGCTGCCAGCACTGGGGAGCTACAGTTCATTGAGGGAACCATGAATGCCAACATGTACTGTGACATACTGAAGCAGAGCATGATCCCTCCCTGGGTGGCAGGGCAGTATTCCAACATGATAATGACCCCAAACACTCCTCCAAGACGACCACTGCCTTGCTAAATCCATGCCACCAGACCGAAACCCTATTGAGCATCTGTGGGGCATACTCACATGGAAGGTGGAAGAGCACAAGGACTCTAACATCCACCAGCTCAGTGATGTTGTCGTGGAGGAGTAGAAGAGGACTCCAGTGGCAACCTGTGAAACTCTGGAGAACTCCATGCCTAAGAGGGTTAAGGCAGTGCTGGAAAATAATGGTGGCCACACAAAATATTGACACTTTGGGCCCAATTTGGACATTTTCATTTAGGGGTGTACTCACTTTTATTGCCAGAGGTTTAGACATTATTGGCTGTGTGTTGAGTTATTATGTGTGTTGAGTATAGGGGACAGTAAATTTACACTGTTTTACAAGCTGTACACTCACTACTTTACATTGTAGCAAAGCGTAATTTCTTCAGTGTTGTCACATGAAAAGATATAATAAAATATTTACAAAAATGTGAGGGGTGTACTCACTTTGTGAGATACTGTGTATATATATATATATATATATATATATATATATATAAATATATATATATATATATATATATATATACATACACACACACTATATTATCAAAAGTATTGGGACACCTGCCTTTACACGCACATGAAACATGAACTTTAATGACATCCCAGTCTTAATCCATAGGGTTCAATATTGAGTCGGCCCACACTTTCCAGCTATAACAGCTTCAACTCTTCTGGAAACGCTGTCCACAAGGTTTAGGAGAGTGTCTATGGGAATGTTTGACCATTCTTCCAAAAGCGCATTTGTGAGGTCAGGCATTGATGTTCTATTGGCTTGAGGTAAGGACTCTGTTTAGGCCAACATCCAACTTGAATAGATAGGATAAGATTTTGCTCCAACATTGAGATAGTCTGACTTGTCCTTTGACCAATCAAAATAATCCCAGTGTGACATCAATTCCATTTACTGCTGCTGTAATCACCATTTTGGATGTCACAAGTCAGATGATTGGTTAGGACAAGGATCCGACTTTGATCCGACTTCAATGATATGCAATGGTCTGAACTAGGATTAAAGTCAGACCAAAATAGTGCAGGAACCTTTTTTGGACCAGTTAAGATGGCTCTCAAAGGGGATCACTGATTTACAGACATCATGCGACATGTGCTTCCAAAGTCTGTCGTACCAGTGTGAACCCAGCCTAAAACCTGGAAGCTGATTGGTTTCTTTGCACAGCTGCACCAGATTTTGCACTCTCCAGATTTTGTAAATCCCCCCCAGGTGTCACTTTGAGATGACCACCTACAGAAAAATAATACCCAAGGGACGTTAAATTACTTTTGTATGGGAACAGCACAATATATAAACAGTCATGCTGCTTAGATCATACATCATACTACAGACACAATATTTTTAATACAGTAAAGATTTTAATCAAAATCGCATGTGTGATGTCCCACCGTGTATCATGCTGCAGGTGCGTGTGCAATCCATCTCTTGGCCGACTACTGGGGCGTATGTGTCTAAACCAAGTGGGTGACCTATGCCCCCTCGGTTGTGCCATGCGTGATGCTGGTGCGAGTCACGCTGGGATCAGCTGGGAGCATATAACACGTCCACTTGGCATTAGCCACTCCCCTGTGCTGTATACTCAGCATTCACACGTACTTGGATATTGGATCACATCCCTTTGTAATCTCAATGTAAATTACCTTGAGAACTCTTTCACTCTCTCCATGGTGTTTTGAGCACTTTGAGCACAGCTTCAGGGGTCTATCTTTCACTCTATTACTTCCACCTACACTAATTTCTTTACTTTCCATTCATTCACTTTCTGGCTAATTCTCTTTTTCTTTCGATTCATGCTACATATTTTAACCTTTCATCTTGGGCTCCTTTTCTTTTTGGGATTCTAATTCACCAATTATGTTTATCACATATCACATATTGATATTATCATACATTTGTCTCGCTCACCTCAGCTCCCTTGGCAGGCATTTCCTACGGCCCTGGTCCTCCAGCCTTGTGTACACAGCACATGTGAGTACTTTAGCGACTACAAGGTTGTCCCTTTATCCATCATATTTTGTTCTATGTTTTATATGTAATATAGACCCTTGGTAATTTATGTTTTCTCTTTTTTCAGAGTACTATTGCATCTGCCCCTGAAGAGTTGCCAATATCCAATGAAACGCATTGGACCTATATTTGATACATTATATTCATATTAATTGCTTTATAAGCCTTTCTATGTTTATCATATTGAAGTATCATATTTAAGTATCTCTATCATCATGCCAATCAGGCCAGTTGATACCTTGCTACACCATATATGTGCTATGTCATTTACCTTGTCATGTGTTACATGGTTTGCAGCACGTCTATATGAGGATTGAAATTATATGTATGTACCTTTCATGTGATGTATTTATTTCTCCAATATTGACTATTGATTTAGCCTTACACATGTGCCTCATGTAAAGTCCCAACCCCTTCCTTATTCATAGATCATACTACAGACCATTTTCCTTGCACCAGTGGGTATTCTTTGCAAATTTAACTTATACTTGGCTGCATCTCACTTTGCACATGCTCTACTGCTTTCATAAATCAACCCCACTGTACAGTGAGACTACATTATAGGTCATTAATACATTATTAGAGCTTATTTACATGGGCATCAGATTGAAGTCAAATGTAACATTCTTTCAGGCGCTTCTGAGCTACTTTACTTGCATTTGAGCTGCTATGATTGGTCTTTGAGTTTCTCAGGGAGTTGCTTTGGGTTGCTTCTTATGCTGCGTACACACGGTCGGATTTTCCAATGACAATGTTGGATGTGAGCTTGTTGTCGGAAAGTCCGACCGTGTGTATGCTCCATCGAACATTTGCTGTCAGACTTTCCGCCAACAAATGTTGGCTAGCAGGTTCTCAAATTTTTCGCCAACAAAACTTTGTTGTCGGAAAGTCCGATCATGTCTACACAAGTCCGCACACAAAAGCCCACACATGCTCAGAAGCAGCCAGTCTTGTAAACTAGCGTTCGTAATGGAGAATTAACATTTGTGACGTGGCAAATTAGGAAATCTCCAAATGCAGCGCACAATTCTGTTCTTTTTTAATGGGATAATAATGAAGCTGCTTTGCTGGTGATACTGATGGAGTTATTGCAAACAAATTTTCGAAGGCTTTTTTTTTCAAGTGATATCAAGAATAATAATAATAATAATAATAATAATAGCGCAAAATAAAAAACGCAAAAAGAAAAGCGCAAATCAACACTCACCAAACTTCTACTAACAAGAAATTAGCAGAAGGAGCCCAAAGGGTGGTGCTAAGAGCTGAAAAAACACGTAGTACGTCTAGTATTTCACTACGTTCGTAATTGTTGGCCAACATTTGTGTGACCGTGTGTATGCAAGACAAGTTGGAGGCAACAACCTTCGAACAAAATTCCACGGTTTTGTTGTCGGAAAGTCTGATCGTGTGTACAGGGCATAAGTTGCAACAAGCTGCTTGGAGTTGCTTTTGCATTCACATTAATTGTATGAGAAAGAAAGGCATTTCAAACCAGTAATTAAACAGATATGTTGAAACCACTCAGATAAGAATAAGAGAGAAAAAGATGACTATGGTCATTTCAGAATGCAGTTTTTTTTTTTATCACCACACAATGAAATAAATCAAACTTGTGGAAGTTATGATGAGAAAAAAAGATGTAAATGTTAACGGTATTTTTTGTGTAAAAAGGAAGGGGAAAATTCACAAAATTGTTTCTGGTGTTCAATAACATCCCAAATTATCGTTCACTTTTGTCAGAAACATTGTAAGCCTTCAAAACTGTCAAACATACCAAAGATACAAACATAGAAAATTACACAGATATAATTGCCATTGAAGAATGACAAAGGAGAAATACTTCTATTCAAAAATATTTCCATGTCTTTGTGACAAAATTGGATATCATAAAGTGATGTACATATAACTAACTTTCCTACATTGATTAGGAGATATCACCACACGATGCCTACTATTACCTTTATTGGACAGAAAAGCCTAGTTTGTAATGTACAGGGGATTATTATTGGTATTATTATCCAGGATTTATAAAGCGCCAATAGTTTGTGCAGAGCCTTATAATTTGAAGGAGGCTGTACAGTTACAATACCATTCAAAACAAGAGGGTTAGGAGGACCCTGCGCATAACAGCTTACAATCTAATGGTGGTGGTTGGGGGGGGGGGGGTACAAAAGGTAACAACTGTGAGGGCTGAGCTGATGGAAGAATTAAGAGTTCACTAGTTAGGTGGAAGCAGGATAGGCTTAACTAATGAGATTTCTTTTCAGGGATTGCCTAAAAGTGGACAGAGTAGGAAATATCTAGACAGATTGAGGTTGGGAGTTATAGAGAATGGGAAAGGCTCTGATGAAGCCCTGGAGGTGAGCAAAGGAGGATGAGACAAGGCAGATAGAGAAAAGGAGGTCTTAGGAGGAGCAGAGGACGGTTTGGGTGATATTTGGAGACAGAATTGGTGATATAGTTTGGGACAGAGTTGTGAATGGCTTTGTATGTTGTTCTTCATATTTTTTTTGTTGGGCAATCGATTGATAAGGTAGTTGAGTCTGGCAGCAGCCTTCATGATAGAATAAAGGAGGGTTAGCCTGTGTAGAGATAGGGCTATGAGAAGGGAATTGTAGTAGTTGAGGCGAGAGATAATGAGGGAGTAAATGAGTAGCTTGGTGGTTTCATTGGTTAAGAAGGGGCATACTTTAGAGATATTACTGAGATGAAATCTACAAGATCTGAGATTGATTTTAGGGCTGAAAGAACAGGTCATAGTCGAAGATTATACCTATTACCTCGATATGAGAGGAGGGACTGTTAGTTGTATTATTAATCTTGATCTGAGAATTTTTTTTCAGTGGAAACGTGGGGAAACAAAGTTCCAGCACCTCCAGCACTAAATGTATTTTATAGCAAGGAGTTCTCGGGTGTGCTGGAGGGTCTATTGATGCTGCCTGCTGAGGGATCTTATTTTTGTGTGGAGCTCTATTGCAGCTGGGTGAGTCTATTGTTGCTGGTAGGGGTCTTATGTTGCCAGGCCTCATTTGTTGCTGGGGGGGGGGTCTACTGTTGAGAGAGAGGACTATTACTGCTGGAGGGTCTATTGCTGCTGAGGAGCTGGAAGATCTATTGTTGCAGCTGAGTATCTATTGTTGCTGAGGTGGTATTTTGTTGCGGGGGGCAATGTTGCTGGGAGGAACGAATGTTATGTGGGGACCTATTGTTGCTGGGGTGGCATCTATTGTTGTTACTATTACTAATGTAATTGCTTAGTAGCACACAATGAGACTTGATTTTGTATTCTCTAAAAGGGGCCTTACAGGAAGGTGGGTACGGGGTGGAACCAAGGTACGGTGCTCCAGTGTGGGTAGGGGGCAGAGACAAAAGGTGATTCAGAGGGGAGGAGTTCCTGCACGTATTCTCTGAGAAAAAAAGCCATGATCTTGATTAACTTAAACTTTGCCTGTTTTAATTTTTGCTCTACATACACTGATTGGATGGTGTTATTTGTATAAGAAGCCTATTTGCATAGATATCACAGTACTTTGTGTAGACTAGTGCCGCGTAGACACATGATCGGATATTCCAACAACAAAACCATGGATTTATTTCCGATGGATGTTGGCTCAAAATTGTCTTGCATACACACACGGTCACACAAATGTTGTCAGAAATTCCAAACGTCAAGAAAACGGTGACATACAAAACGTACGACGAGCCGAGAAAAATTAACTTCAATAGCCAGTGCGGCTCTTCTGCTTGATTCCGAGCATGCATGGAATTTTGTGCTTCAGAATTGTGTACACACGATCAGAATTTCCGAGAATGGATTTTGTTGTCGGAAATTCCGACAGCAAATGTCCGATGGAGCCTGCACACGGTCGGAATTTCCAACAACAAGCATCGAACATTTGTTGTTGGAAATTCCGACCGTGTGTACGCGGCATACCAGTCTTTATTCTGCGGAAAATCCAGCCAGGCACCCACTTGTCATGTGCATTTCTTCTGTACATGGAAAGTGTACTCCACAACACACTTCTTGAGAGGAACACTGCCAGCCCCCACATTGGGGTTGATTTTCTAAAGGCAAATAGGCAGATCACTTTGCAAGGGAATTTTCCCAAGAACTTAGTAAATGTGTTGAAATTTCACTTTGCAAAGAATACCCAATCACTTGCAAGAAAAATAAAAAAGCATTTTGCTTGAACATGGTTGAGTGATGGAAGTCAGCAGAGCTTCACCTCATTCGCTACCTCCAGAGGAAAATTGCCCTGCAAAGTGCAGTTTCCTTTGACTTATATCAAGTTAGTTTTCTGTATGCCTGAAGTTCGGCTTTAAAATATAACTAAAGGCAAACATTTTTTTAGTTTTGGATAGAGTGCTGTCTGTGTCCTTGTTAGGGACATTTATGCACTATGTTTATCCTGTTTACCATTGTCATAAAAAGTAAAGGAAAATCCCAAATTCGGGTGTAGCGCTACACCCGCAAGAGCCGCTGGTTACTGGTTCCCCCTACAGCCAGGCAACACGCATTTCCTGCTTGCATCCAAACACAAGAAATCGGTCTGTGGGCTTGTTTCTGTTGTTTTATTGGGGAAAGCAACTTGGATTGCGCATTCATTTAGGGCTCACCAGTTCCTTAATGTCTTGCAGGACAATTTTATGGGTCAGATGGTAGACACACCAACTAGAAATAAAACATTACTCGATCTACTGATTACCAACAATACAGACCTGATCACGGATGTGGAAATACGGGGCAATTTAGATAACAGCGATCACAGGTCAATTAGTTTCAGTATAAATCACACAAATAGGAAACATAAAGGGAATACAAAGACACTGAATTTCAAAAGAGCCAACTTTCCTAAACTACAAACCTTGCTAAAAGGCATAAATTGGGATAAAATATTAGGAACAAAGAATACGAAGGAGAGATGGGTTTGCTTTAAGAGCATATTAAATATGGGCATTAGCCAATGTATCCCATTACATTTAAAAGAGCAAACAAAAGTCCTGGATGGCTTAACTCCAATGTAAAAATACATGTAAAAGCAAAGGAGAAGGCCTTCAAAAAATACAAGGTTGAGGGATCATCCTCAGCTATCAGACTTTATAAAGAATGCAACAAGAAATGTAAGGGTGCAATTAGGACAGCTAAGATAGAACATGAAAGACACATAGCGGAGGAGAGCAAAAAAAATCCCAAGAAGTTCTTTAAGTATGTAAACACTAAAAAAGGGAGGATAGACCATATTGGCCCCATAAAGAATGAGGAAGGACATCTGGTTACAAAGGATGGGGAGATGGTGAGGGTATTGAATTTATTCTTCTCCTCAGTCTTCACGAGTGAATCAGGGGGCTTCAGTAACCAAAACTGCAGTGTTTATCCTCATGACACAACACAGGAAGCACCTCCATGGTTAACAGAGGACAGAATTAAAATTAGAATTGAGAAACTTAACATTAATAAATCACCGGGACCAGATGGCTTGCATCCGAGGGTACTTAGGGAACTCAGTCGAGTGATTGCCAGACCGTTGTTCCTAATTTTTACAGACAGTCTACTGACTGGAATGGTACCAGCTGACTGGAAAAAAGCCAATGTAGCACCAATATTTAAAAAGGGCCCAAAATACATCCCTTGGAATTACAGACCAGTTAGCCTAACATCAATAGTATGTAAGCTCTTGGAGGGGATGATAAGGGACTATACACAAGATTTTAATAATAAGAACAGTATCATTAGCAGTAATCAGCATGGATTCATGAAGAATCATTCCTGCCAAAACAATCTACTAACCTTCTATGAGGAGGTGAGTTGCCATCTAGATAAAGGAAGGCCCGTAGAAGTGGTGTATCTGGATTTTGCAAAAGCATTTGACACAGTTCCCCATAAACGTTTACTGTACAAAATAAGGTCCGTTGGCATGGACCATCGGGTGAGTACATGGATTGAAAAGGGCGAGTTCAGAGGGTGGTGATAAATGGGGAGTACTCGGAATGGTCAGGGGTGGGTAGTGGGGTTCCCCAGTGTTCTGTGCTGGGACCAATCCTATTTAATTTGTTAATAAACGACATGGAGGATGGGATAAACAGTTCAATCCCTGTATTTTCAGACAATACTAAGCTAAGCAGGGCAATAACTTCTCTGCAGGATGTGGAAACCTTGCAAAAAGATCTGAACAAATTAATGGGTTGGGCAACTACATGGCAAATGAGGTTCAATGTAGAAAAATGTAAAATAATGCATTTGGGTGGCAAAAATATGAATGCAATCTATACACTGGGGGGAGAACCTCTGGGGGAATCTAGGATGGAAAAGGACCTGGGGGTCCTAGTAGATGATAGGCTTAGCAATGGCATGCAATGCCAAGCTGCTGCTAACAAAGCAAACAGAATATTGGCATGCATTAAAAAGGGGATCAACTCCAGAGATAAAATTCTCCCACTCTACAAGACTCTTGTCCGGCCGCACCTAGAGTATGCTGTCCAGTTCTGGGCACCAGTCCTCAGGAAGGATGTACTGGAAATGGAGTGAGTACAAAGAAGGGCAACAAAGCTAATAAAGAGTCTGGAGGATCTTAGTTATGAGGAAAGGTTGTGAGCACTGAACTTATTCTCTCTGGAGAAGAGACGCTTGAGAGGGGATATGATTTCAATATACAAATACCGTACTGGTGACCCTACAATAGAAATAAAACTTTTTCGCAGAAGAGAGTTTAACAAGACTCGTGGCCACTCATTAAAATTAGAATAAAACCTTAAACTACGTAGAGGGTTCTTTACTCTAAGAGCGGCAAGGATGTGGAATTCCCTTCCACAGGCGGTGGTCTCAGGAGCATCGATAGCTTCAAGAAACTATTAGATAAGCACCTGAATGACCACAACATACAGGGATATACAATGTAATACTGACACATAATCACACATAGGTTAGACTTGATGGACTTGTGTCTTTTTTCAACCTCACCTACTATGTACCTATGTAACTATGATAGGGTGTAGGGATTATGGGATGCCCAACTTGACTTGAAGAACAACAGATGAGGACAAACTTCCTTCTCAATTCACAAAAATGAAGAACTGTCTTTGTACAAAAATGAAGATCCTGGACTGCCTCCCTCGAGAACAAATGCAGTCTCTATGAATCAGTGACCAGATCCTTTACGAACAAGGAGCTCTCAGTCCCCTTTAGTGAAACAGCACAAAGTTGCAAACTGTATGCAGGAACATCATATCTCTTCAGCAGAACCTCACTCTGTTCTGACACTTGCAGATACTACCAGCCCACCTGGCTGCTTGACTACCAGCTACCTGGCTACCAGCCCACCTGGCTGCTCTGAAGAACTCCCCAGGATAAGGGATCGGGATCAGGATTTAGCACAATGCTGTCCTTGGAAAGTATGCTACGTCTGGGAGTCTTTCTCCTTGTATGCTCCTGGGTGTGCTGAGGAACTCACACTGTCCTTTGCTCCCTGCTGCACTGGGCAAGACTCCTGTTCAGGCCTCCAGCTGAGAACATCTTCCTATGCCAGCCCGGATGTTCAAAGGTAATAAAGATTCCTCTCGTAGGCTTCCTCTCCTTCTTTTACTCAGCTTGCAGCCTAGAGTCAGAGCCCCCAGCCCCAGGGTCCCCTCCCAGGCCACACAACAGCAACCTCAACACTCCATCTTCCACCCGACTCCCCTGCTGGCCAGGCTCCTCCATTCTTAAGGACTGACCCAGCCGCCCTGCAAGGCCCTCTGCTTAGGGATTGGCCAGATTCCCTCAAGTATGCAGATCAGGACCTCCTGGCCTCTGCCCACTAATGTCCAGAAGCTTCTCCAAGCTTTTAGATCCAGGGGAGGGTACCAGAGACCTGCCCTGTAGGTCATCCAGCCTGACCTGCAGTAACCCAAACTAATTACAGACTCACACATCTACCATGAGTCATACCAAATAAATATACCTACACTAGTTGCACACTAGATGGTGCTACACTGGGTTGTCCCCAGAACAGTAATAGAGGGGAAATCTTCCAATGGGAACACTAGTTCTAGTGAGCCTGTTGACAACAAGGGATTCCCTCACTTTGCAGAGATTTCCTGTCACTTCCTGTCTATCTGACAGGAAATGAAGGGAAATCTCCCCAATGGGGCACAGATTTAAAAAAAACAACAACATCAGGGGCTATAACACATTCCTACTCTATCCAAAATAAAAAAAAAAAGTTTTGCCTTTAGTTTGTACTTTAAATCTGTCATAAAAAATAGATTGGAAAATGTAACACTTTGACCTGTAAGTAAGTGTGCATTGTGCCCCTCCTGTAGGTGATAGAAAAATGAACTAATGATGCATAAAATGCAATAATCAATGGCAACTAATCAGACTTTAGTTTACTGGATTCTGATCAGTAACATTTTCATTGTGATTGGATGCACAATCCTCTCTCCCTCATTTAGTAAGAATATATCAGAAGATTCAGAGGCTTTGTGTGATAGAACAGATTAAAATCCATTTACAGAGGTAATTATCTGGTGTAAAGAAAATGAAATCCTGTGTTGCATATTAGAAGTGTGCAGGGCGAATGACTCATTGCTAGGCTAAGAGGGATTCTCATACTCCGGGAAGGTACTGCATTTTCAGGAAGCCCGAGGTAGTGTTCACTTAAGGATCATTGTTTGTTCTGGTCTCTTTCATCCATTTCCTGTCATTCGGTGACACCCATCTTTCATCACCTCATTCTTTACTTGGATTCCAAACTCATAAAGTTGTAGGTGAGCCAGGGACAAAAATAACATTTTAATTCACAACAAAAAAGGAACTTTTGGAAAAATGTAGTTTTTAAGGGGTGACTCAAATTTCCTGGGAAAAAAAACATTTGCAAATAAAAATAATAATATAGCATATACAATTGTGACTCGAGTCATATTGTACTTTATATTAAAAATTACCTTTCCTTTTTAATCTGCAGTGCTGTAACTTTCTGTAAAATGCAATGCAATATGGCTACCTGGAGGTGTTCTGTACACAAATGGTGTACAGAAAGCCCCCTGAAAATGTAATTTCCTGCTTGTATGATTGGCTCACTAATTTTCCCAGAAGTCGGCACTAGACTTCTAATCAGATTTTTGGCATCCCCTGCAACAAAAAAGTCATTTTTGGTGGGATACTCCCAAAGGGAAATCACCTCCGAAAGGATGCAGGCCTTTCCAGCTTCCTCATTAGAGCCCTGCAGGTGAAACAGCTGATTGATAATTATAAAACCACTCCCATACAGATTCACTCAGAACATGGACATGGACACAGACAAGCAAACAGCTATTTCTTAAGAATAACAAAAGGTAGGAATATGCAACAACGTTTGTTAAAATTCTTGATATGTACATAGATCACAAAAGTGGAGTTATTCTTTAACAAAAAAGTGCCCATTCAAAAATCTAAACTAGAACCTGTCACCAGATATTCACTGTTTTTTAGGCATATGATTTATTTGTAAAAACCTCCCTTGTGTATGTAGTGCTACCCTTGGCTAGGGCTGCGGATTTAATGTCCTAGGCTCTATTCCCACTAGTGTGGCAGCCAGACATTGACTTCACACTCTAATTCAGGAAACACAGTCCATAAGGGTTGCCTTTTTAAAGGCTTTATCACAGTATTAACTTGCATGGGTTCAGGGAGCTGTGGGGTATTCCACATTACTAACCAACTAAGCAGTGGGACATTAAATGAACAGCATTGGGGCACCAATAGCAATGGTCCAGGCAAGGCAGGCCATGTACTTTGTGCAGCAGGGGTGGTAAAAGCAACAGTCACTGAAATCATTCCTTTGGGTCAGTACTCACAGTGTCCTTCCAGCTTGGAATGTAACTCACTGATTCCATTAGATAGGCTCCATCTGTGAAGGCAGGTCTTCAGTGGCACCCCTCTTGAATCCCTGAAAGAGTTTGTAGCTTAGCAGGCCTGCTCAGCATGGTTGGGATCCTGATGAGCAGGCTGGACCTTCAGCAGGACAGCCAGAAAGGCAGGAAGTCCTCCCTGGCTGGGAACTTCTCTTCCTAGACAAGAACCCAAGCCTCTGGGCTCCAGACTGGTTATACACTCCCCAGCCACAATCTGGACAGATCTCTCCAGGGATTGGCTGGGGCTGCATACATTTTCAGGCTGCCTGACTCTTCCACCCACTATGTGTCAGGGCTGGCTCAGCCCTTCCTTTACTGAGCTGGCCGCTCAGCTGTCGGCTAATTGCCAGCTCTCTTCTCTCGCCACAGTTAACCAGCTGTTGTGGATCTGCTCGTCAGTCCCGCCTACTTAAAGACGTCCAGCTCACTTCATTCCTGCCTTCGCCTTGGTCACATCACAAGAAACCATCTCCTGTGTTCCTGTTTAAAGACTGACTTTGCTGACATCCCTTCTGGCTCCTTATCCTGCTTGCTGTTCCTCTACTTGGATCTCTGACTTCTGGCCTGGCTGATTACCCGATCTGGTTACTGAACTCTGGCTTGGCTGACTACCCGATTCGTTTACTGAACTCTGGCTTGGCTGACTACCCGATCCAGTTACTGGACTCTGGCTATGCTTTGACTACACTTACTCTATTTACCTTTTTATTTTTATTAATAAACAAGTGTGATTTTACTATACTTCTGTCTCGGTCTGGTTCATGGTTGCTGACAGTAGGCGAAGGCCATGAATTCAGAAGATACAGTCAATCCACTTGTTGGTAATATTTCACCTGGAATCCCACACTGTGGCTGCTCCGGTACAACCTGAGTTGCAGGCCGTCCCTGCTGCTGTGCCAGTCTCTGTGCAGGCACCCGCCTTGAGTATTTCCTCTATAAGAGGTATGTCTGGTTCCGCCCCACTTCCCCAGCGATTTGGGAGCGATCCAGTTCTATGCAGAGGGTTTCTCAACCAAGTGGAGATATACTTTGAGATGCTGCCCCAGGCGTTTCCCACGGACAGAAGTAAAGTAGGGTTCATGATATCATTGATCTCTGAGAGAGCCTTGGCCTGGGCTAACCCTCTATGGGAGACACAAAAACCTGTTGTCTTGAGTTACCCTGAGTTTGTGGCCTCCTTTAAAAGGGTATTTGACGTTCCCGCACGCTCCGCTTCTGCTGCCAAGTGCCTCATGTCCATCAAACAGAGTACGAGAACTGTTGCTGAATATGCCATTGAGTTTCGTACTCTGGCAGCAGAGGTTGCTTGGAACAATGAGGTCCTCGTGGCTGCTTTTTCTCATGGTCTCTCGGATTCCATCAAGGATGAGATAGCAGCCCGAGATATACCCACTGATCTGGAGAGCTTGATCTCGTTTGCCATCTTCATTGACTCCAGACTCAGAGAAAGACTTTCTTTTAAGGAGCGCTTGCGGAAGCCTCTTGTACGTTTGCCTCCGAGCTTTGCAGTCCCACCCGTGCCTCCCTCACCTCCCATGCCTCCTGGTACTGAGTCGGTCAGTGAAGATGAACCCATGCACTTGGGCTTCACGCATCTCTCTGCGGATGAAAGAGCTTTTAGGAGGAGGGAGAGATTGTTCCTTTATTTTGGCCAGGCAGGTCACTTTTTGAAGTCTTGTCCTACCCGTCCTGGGAACACCCGAACCTTGAGGTCCTGTCATGGACAGACCTTAGGTGGTGTTGTGTCATCCCCAGTTATCCAGAAGGATAAGCCCCTAGTTTCGGTCACTCTTTTTTGGGCTAAGTTGGCTATCGAGATACAGGCTCTAATCGACTCTGGGACTGCAGGCCTGTTCATTGATGCTGCCTTTGTATCAAAGCACTCAATTCCACTGCAGCTGCGTGACACTCCACTTGCTATTGAGGCTCTTCACGGGAGACCTCTACAGCCTGCCCATGTGACTCATGAGATGGTTCCGTTTGTCCATGGCCGTAGGGGCTCTTCACCATGAGATAATCCAATTCCAAGTGATTTCCTCTCCTACGTTTCCACTGGTTATTGGTTATACTTGGTTACAGAGGCACAACCCCTCTTTTGGCTCCGTGTTGGTTCTCTCCTGGTCACCACAATGCAGGGAAACATGCTGCCGGCAGGTAGCCAAGGTCCTCTGTACCTCTTCACTCTCCTCCCTGCCAGAGGAGTACCGTGATTTTAGCGATGTCTTTGACAAAGGTCAAGCCGGTAGTTTGCCCCAACACCGGCGGAATTATTGCGCAATTGACCTTCAACCTGGTGCCACTCCCCCTCGTGGTCGGGTTTACCCATTGTCGGTCTTGGAGGATAAAGCCATGGAGGAGTATGTTGCAGACGCACTTTCTCGAGGTTTCATCCACAAATCCTCGTCTCCTGCTGGTGCTGGTTTCTTCTTTGTGAAGAAGAAGAGCAGTGGACTGAGACCTTGCATTGATTATAGGGGTCTCAATCATTTCACGAATAAGAATGCCTACCCGATCCCGTTGATTACAGAGTTATTTGACAGCCTCAAGGGAGCAACGGTTTTCACTAAGCTTGATATGCGAGGGGCTTACAATCTCGTGAGAATTAAGGAGGGGGACGAGTGGAAAATTGCATTTAATACAGGCCATTTTGGGTACCTCGTAATGCCTTTTGGCCTTTGTAACGCCCTGGCAGTTTTCCAGGAATTTATTAATGATGTCCTCCGAGATTTGCTGCAGTTATGTGTGGTGGTTAATTTCAATGATATCCTCATATTTTCCAAGTCCCTGGAGAGCCACCACACAGATGTCTGTCATGTGCTTCAGAAATGAAGAGAGAACAATCTCTATTGTAAACTGGAGAAGTGTGAGTTCCATAGGGAACAGGTTAAATTCCTGGGCTATGTCATTTCCACTGCTGGTTTTTCGATGGACCCAGAGAAACTTTTGGCAGTCCTACAGTAGCCTCGACCATGGGTTTACGTCCTCTGCAGTGTTTCCTGGGTTTTGCCAACTATCATCAGAAGTTTATTCGTAACTTCTCGTCTCTGGTCAAGCCCGAGACCGATATGACCAGAAAGAACGGTAACCCACAGAGTTGGTCTCCGGAGTCCATTAAGGCCTTTGAAAGTCTTAAGGCTGCCTTTGTTTCTGCTCCTGTGTTGGCACATCCTGATCCTACGTTAACTTTTATCCTTGAGGTTGATGCTTCTGAGACTAGTGTTGGCACCCTTCTGTCTCAACGTCCTACCTCTGAGAGTGCTATGCATCCTTGTGGCTACTTTTCCATGAAATTGTCACCTGCGGAGTGCAATTATGAGATTGGTGACAGAGAGCTGTTGGCGATCATTTTAGCCCTGGAAGAATGGAGACATCTCCTCGAAGGTACCACTGTGCTGGTTCTCATTCTTACTGACCATAAGAATCTCACATTCTTGTCTGAGGCTAAACACCTCTCTCCCAGAAGGGCGCGATGGGCTCTTTTCTTGTCAAGTTTCAATTACATTGTCTCATTCTTACCCGGTACTAAGAATGTAAGGGCTGATGCCTTGTCACAACAATTTTCCCCCACTTCCAAGTTGGAGTCGGTTCCGGTTCCTATGGTTCCCCCTGATCGTATTCTGGCTATGGTTCGCACCAGTCTTACTTCTGCTTTGGGTGACAAAATTCTTGCTGCTCAGGTCGGTGCTCCTCCTGAGAAACCTTGTGACCGCTGCTTTTTCCCAGAGTGTCTCCATACTTACCATTCTCCCAAGGCAGCTGGCCATCCTGGGAAGAATCAACTCGTTTGGATCATTTCCCAACAATTCTGGTGGCCTAGTCTACGTGCTGATGTAACTGCCTTCATAGCTGCCTGTTCTGTGTGTGCTCAGAGTAAGACTCCACAACACCTTCCAGTGGGCCTCCTACAACCCATACCCAATGGAGAGAGGCCCTGGACCCACCTGTCTATGGATTTCATTGTGCAGTTGCCCAACTCCCAAGGCAACACGGTTATCCTTATGGTGGATGACCGGTTCTCAAAGATTTGTCATTGTATTCCACTTAAAAAGTTGCCCACTTCTAAGGAACTGGCTTCCATTTTTGCTCGGGAGATCTTTCGCTTACATGGGCTACCCAAGGTGATTGTCTCGGATAGGGGTAGCTAGTTTGTGTCCCGGTTCTGGCGAGCCTTTTGTGCAAAGCTGGGAATTCAGCTTGCTTTCTCCTCTGCGTATCACCTGCAGTCTAATGGGGCCGCAGAACGAGCCAATCAGTCCTATGTTGTTATATTTCTGGCCATCACAACAACTTGTCAGACCTATTACCATGGGTAGAGTTTGCTCACAACAGTGCCTTGAATTCTGCTTCCCGATTGTCTCAGTTTATGGCAAACTATGGTTTCCAACCTTCTATGTTGTATGACTCGTTTGTTCCGCAGAGTATTCCTGCGCTAGAGGAGCATCTCCGTGGTCTTCTTTTCAATTGGGCACAAATCCAGGAGGCTTTGCGTCATGCTAATGATAGGTACAGACTCCATGCTGACCGCAGACGCCTGCCTGCGCCTTCATACCAGGTTGGGGACAGGGTCTGGCTGTCATCTTGCAACCTCTGACTTTGTGTTCCCTCACTGAAGTTCGCAATTCGGTTTATTGGGCCTTTCTGTATCCTTCGCATGATTAACCCAGTGGCTTACGCGTTGGACCTTCCTCCTAGTATGCGCATCTCAAATGTGTTTCATGTCTCCTTATTAAAAACTGTTGGTCTGCAACCGCTTTACCACCTCGGTGCCACGTCCTCACCCTGTACAGGTTGAGAACCATGAGGAGTATGAGGTACAATCCATTGTTGACTCCCGTAGGTTCCGTGGGTGCATACAGTACCTGATGCTTTGGAAGGGGTACGGTCCGTAGGAACGCTCCTGGGTCTCATCCTCGGACCTACATGCCCCTGCCCTCCTCCGTGATTTCCATAGACGTTTTCCCCTCAAGCCCGGTGGTCCTCCGAGGGGGAGGGGTCGTTGAGGAGGGGGTACTGTCAGGGCTGGCTCAGGTCGGCTAATTGCCAGCTCTCTTCTCTCTCCACAGTTAACCAGCTGTTGTGGATCTCCTCGTCAGTCCCGCCTACTTAAAAACGTCCAGCTCACTTCATTCCTGCCTTCGCCTTGGTCACATCACAAGAAACCATCTCCTGTGTTCCTGTTTAAAGACTGGCTTTGCTGACATTCCTTCTGGATCCTTATCCTGCTTGCTGTTCCTCTACTTGGATCTCTGACTTCTGGCCTGGCTGATTACCTGATCTGGTTATTGAACTCTGGCTTGGCTGACTACCCTATCCGGTTACTGAAGTCTGGCTTGGTTGACTACCCGATCCGGTTACTGAACTATGGCTATGCTTTGACTACGCTTACTCTATTTACCTTTTTATTTTTATTAATAAACAAGTGTGATTTTACTGTACTTCTGTCTCAGTCTGGTTCATGGTTTCTGACACTATGTTGTGGAAAGCTCCAGAAGTAGAGGGAAGCAGTCAGATTAGCAGCCTGTAGAATCAATAGCAGCCTAAAGCAATCAATTCTGCTCTGCTGATTACAGCAGAGCCAAAAACTACATTTTCTTTCCAAAAAAAATAATACAGCAGCCTAGCAAAAGGGTGCTACATGTAGACATGCAAAAACTCTAAAACTTTTGCATGGAGCCGCCATCTTGGATATAAGGTCAGCAGACTCAGGGCTCTCAATCTATAGTATTCCCCTTTAAAGGATTTTATAGGGTGGTGAGGGGCAAAGGAGTTGGGCCAGCACAGTAATTGGACACTACCAGAAAAGGGGAGGGGTTTGATGTTGAAGGTGGTGGGCAGCTTTGTTAGGGAACCAACTCTTGCCAGTCAATAAAAAATTGATTATGGAGAGAAAAAATACTGCAAGTAAGCATTTCAATTAATTGATTTTTCTGTGCTTTTAACTGCTATATTTAAGTTGGTGACAAAATTTTTAATTAGGCAGCTGGAATAAATCTCTTCTTTAAGTTTAGAGTGATTAAAATAATGTGATTTAAAGAATGGCAAGTGCATGAAAGGGGTTCCTTTGTAAACAAAGTGGACCCAAAATTCCAGTCATTGTCTAAAGAAACACAGAAGGGCACCCAACACCTCCTTTCTCTGCAAACTTGCACTGTACTTGTGACAATCACATTTCACCTGTAGCCTCAAAATCTTAAATGTAACACCACAGACTTAAACATGTGCAACTTTTGAGTCTAAGACCCCATTCAGATGGACGCTGAGTCCCGTTCTATGTGCTGAGGCACATTTGCTGCATCTGTGTCCACCTTGGAGGTATGTGGAGGTAGCCCAAAGAAGTGGATGCAGAAGCAGGAGACATCCTGAGGAACTGGGCAATTTTGGGGCATGAAATGTGTTAACATTGTTTTATATCTATTTCATATTAACTTGAAGGGTGCCTCTTGCCATAACATTCCCCATTTCTTTTGGGGCCAAGACTTTTCACTGCAACTGCATCCCCCTGCTATCCCCTACTGTCAACCCACAGAGCACAGAACACCTGATTGGTGCCACCAAGTGTTGCCCTTTCCTTTTCCAGAATACCACAGTGCTGCTGCACAGGGGTGGTGAGGTTGGCAATTGGTGGCGGTTAACCATGAAGTCAAGGAAAACAGACATAGAAACATAATGAAACAAAATCATGGAGGAGCACCAAAGAGTCTAGAACCATTGAAAATTGAACATGCTTTGTGTTGGTACTTGTAAGTACAATTACTCTCTGAGCATCAGTGGTTGACCAATAAGGTTTTGAAATAAGGTATGTTAGAAAGAACCGTGATCTGTGAGCGGGACCAAAATGGTAATTTGAAGGGGGTTTGTACCAGGGCCTGGACATGAGTAAGTAAGCTATTTGCTTGGCGCAGCTTTTTCGATTTGTATGAATGGACATCACAATGCTTACTAGTAGTCCATACATTGGTAATACAATCTTAAGCAACTGGGTAAAAAAACAGTACAACAATTCCTATCTTCAATATGTGCCTTAACTGTGTGTTCAGCTGTTTGGCTAAAATGAATTATAATTGTTTTACAAGAAAACTTTCCATTGTGTGAAAAGAGAAGCTGGATGGCCATGTTATTAGATTGACCACTTTTGCAGCTCTATTAACACTTAGGCTTTCATTTTTGTAGAACAGTTAGTGTAGAACTTTAAATGAACTGCAGATATTGACTGTGATTTTTCTTATACTAAAAAAAGCATGTCCATTCATTGAACCATTTTGCTACATAATTTCTATCTGCAGAAATTCAGAACTTGTCAAGTTGGTCTGGCCAAATGAAACATGTAGGTTTTATGTATTTTCTTTGATAGTTTGCCCAGTACTTTGTATGGTTTCTTAGATCAGGAATTTCAAATTTGCATACAGCAGTGTGCCCCAATTGAGCGGAACTGCTTCATTACAAAAGAAAGATTATAGTACTTTAATCGTTATGTTAATGTAGCCCCCTAGTTAGGTGCTAGTGTAGGTAGGTAAATGTAGTTATTTTTGGGCTATACTGTAACCAGTGGAGCTCTGCAGTTGAAGGCTTGCCTGTCTCCCCCTGTCTTTCCAGAAATCTCTGGAACATAGTTGGTCGAGAGGGTAGAGACTAGGCTGAATGGTATACGGCCTCAGTCAATCCCTGATCGGGAAAATGACCAACAGGGGGCTGAGAGGGGTATATAGGGTGCTAAGCAAAGGGTAGCAGGGTCATTTGCCTGCTGGAGAGTGACCCAGCCTGGAAGTGCTGTAAAACCTTCCAAGACTCTGAGAAGCTGCAATGAGTTCCGGATTACTCTGGCTCACCAAGAAGCTGAAGGATCAACCCCAAGTCTTAGGAACAACCAGGCAAAGTCCAAAGGGGGTTTTATCGGGAGGCTCTTGGTGCAGTGTCAACTGAAACAGGAAAGAGGCATCCAGAGGCACAGTAAGTAGGATGGAGAGAAATCCTGGGAGAGAGACTGTTGCCATCATGCCCTTTTTTACTAGAGGTACTTTACTTACTGATCTGCCGCCAGGGTTGTTTCCATTATGGGAGCCCCCTGTGTTGATTTATTTGCTATTTCCTTTATAAAATAACTTTTTCTATCACAATCCCA
Source organism: Aquarana catesbeiana (assembly GCF_042186555.1). Taxonomy (NCBI): domain Eukaryota; kingdom Metazoa; phylum Chordata; class Amphibia; order Anura; family Ranidae; genus Aquarana; species Aquarana catesbeiana. Next base: position 201,593,727 of record NC_133333.1, on the reverse strand, counting down.
AGGCTTTTCCCAACCCCTATCCCAGTTCTACAAAACAAAAAATAAAATAACAAAAAGGACACTATATGCCTGCTCACTGTGTGAAGAACTGAATGAAACTTTGTGCACATGGCTGAAAATACCCCCTGACTGGCTGTATGCACCAAATTGGGATCAGAATCTGGGTTAAACAGCAGGTTTAGAGTCTGCGCTACATTTATAGTAACAATTGCAATTGTATTCAGCTGCAAAACGATGTAAGAAAGTTTTATCAACTGAAGAAAATCTGTGGCCTCATTTATTTAAATTCTTAAAGTGGTTATAAAAGAAAAAGTTTTTTTTACCTTGACCACTTGCTGCCCGCCATTTAGCAGAATGACGGTGGCAAAGTGGTTGCGATATCCTGACCGGACGTCAGATGACGTGATCAGGATAACAAGCCACCGCCCACCCCCGGGGGCGCACATCGCATTGAACGTTGTTGCGATGTGTCAGTCTGACACTCTGCAACTCCGATCTAGGTAAAGAGTCTCTGACAGAGACTCTATACCACGTGATCAGCCATGTCCAATCACAGCTTATCATGATGTCAATGTGTGCCCACATATAATGCCAATCAGTGCCCGCCAGCAATACCTGCCAGTGCCTCAATAGCAGTGATGCCCATCAGTGCCATCTATCAGTGTAAATCAGTGCCACTCGTCAGTGTCCATCAGTGCCGTCTATCAGTGCCCATCAGTACCACCCATAAGGACCCATCAGTGCAGCCTTTCAGAGCCCATCAGTGCCGCCTATCAGTGCCCATCAGTGCCACCTATGAGTGCCCATCTGTGCCGCTTATGAGTGCCCATCAGTGCTGCATATCAGTGCCGCCTATCAGTGCCCATCAGTGTCGCATATCAGTGCCCATCATCAGTGCCACCTCATTGGTGCCACCTCATTTGTGCTCGTCAGGGCCACCTTATCAGTGCTCGTCAGTGCAGCCTTATCAGTGCCCACCAGTGAAGGAGAAAATGTACTTATTTACAAAATGTTTTAACAGAAACAAAGAAAAACTTATTTTTTTCAAAATTTTCTTTTCTTCTATTTTTTTACTTGTTTAGCAAAAAATAAAAACCCCAGAGGTGATCAAATAGCACCAAAAGAAATCTCTATTTGTGGGAACAAAATGATAAAAATTTTGTTTGGGTACAGTGTAGCATGACCGCGCAATTGTCATTTAAACAGCGACAGCGCTGAAAGCTGAAAATTGGCTTGGGCAGGAAGGGGGGAAAAGTGTCCTGTATTGAAGTGGTTTATGCATGCTTTCAATCCAGCACTGCGCCCATCTACAGCAGCTCTTCTCCCTTCTATCTTTTCTCATAGGAGACTCGGCAGCAGCAGAAGCCATTGGCTCCTGCTGCTGTCAGTCAAAGCCTGTGAGTAGGGGGCAGGGCCGAGCAGGACTGTGTGCGTTTATGGTTGCACACAACCCGGCTCAGGAACAAAAACCTGCACATGCACACCCCCTAGAAAGTGGCTTGTTATGATGGCACACATAGAAGAGAAGAGGCCTAGACACCAGTGGGGACCCCAAAAGTCGAGGTACGGGGCTGCTCTGTGCAAAACCATTGCACAGAGTGGGTAAGTGTAACACGTTTATTATTTTAGGTTGTTTGGTTGGTATCGAATGACATCACTCCCCTACATGTTCGGGACCTGGAGGCTCATTTATTTAGGCACATTGGCACTATGCATAGCTCCCAACTATCCCTGATTTCGAGGAACTGTCCCTGAATTTGAGCAATGTCCCTCTGTCCCTCTTTCCCCCTCATTTGTCCCTCATTTTGGTCTGATCCTCATAGATGTATATAAAATGCACTTTTTATCTTTCAAATGGTGTTTCCCAGTGCTAAACCTTTCATCTAAATTCTAAATTGCTGCATTTGTAAATTTTAAAAGCCAATATAAAGGAATAGTAGTGGTAAAAAAAAGCCCTTGTGGATTTAATTAACCTTTTGTTTTTTGGTTAATTCTCCTTTAACAGGGGGTGTGTCCTATGCCTTCATACGTTTGCTAGTAGGTGTCCCTCATTTCCATCTCAAAATGTTGGGAGGTATGAATGATTGTGCATGTAAAGCTCCAGGTACAATAAGCAGGGGATTGTGAACAGGCAGGAACATTTATTTTATTGAAAAAGAGGCATGCAATGTCTCTTCTGCAATAAAACAGATGTACCCAAATAGCAAGCAATTGAGCTGCAAGTTTGAAAATGACTTGCTAAGCTATTGCTAGTCTTGCCAGGCTTCACAAGTTTGTTGCACAATTGCAGCAAGTCCACATTGCATGACTCCAGATCAACTTCTTTGCAAACATTCTGCAAGTCTGCTGCAAGTTCTGGTTCAGTTATGTTGTGCAATAGTCATCCCACCACATGGGGTCACTGTGACTTGCAGAGTTATTGCTGTAGACTCACCACCTCAACTTTGCTCTTGAAAGAGGCTTGCCACACAAAATTTGCTACAAATTGGAAAAGTGTCAACTAGAACTTGTGCTTCAAGTTCTCTGCAAGTGTACAATTCTCCAGTGAAAATGTGCAGCAAGTTAACAAGACTTACAATTCAAACACTGCCACAAATATGCAGTAGCGTCTCCAGCTTTCACATTTAGGGGGGCCACATGGGGAGACAGGGACAAAAGAAGGGGGCCAACAACAAAACGCAAATATATATATTCTTATATATCAAGAATATAATGCACTACAGAGGTCGTCAATATCAATGAAGCCTGATCAGTGCCTATGAATGCAGCCTGATCAGTGCCCATCAATGCAGCCTCACCAGTGCCCATCAATGCAACCTCACCAGTGCCCATCAATGCAGCCTCATCAGTGTCCATCTTTGCAGCCTCACCGGTGCCTATCAATGCAACCTCACCAGTGCCCATCAATACAGCCTCACCATTTCCCATCAATGCAGCCTCGACAGAGCTCATCACAGCAGCCTGTTCATTGCATGGTGATTAGAGAGAGGAGAGCCGCCAGATTACACAGAGTGGGGATCTCCTGCTTACCCGGCATGGCCGCTGTCATATGAAGTCCCGCCTCCTGGAGTGGCTTCTAAGATAGACGTCACCAGTGTGCAGTCTGCAATCATAGGAGCCTGTCCAGAAGGTGGGACTTCGTATGACAGTGGTCGCTGGGTAAGTGGAAGATCCCCGCTCTCTGTAATCCGGCCGGGCTCACACCACCCCTTCCTTCCGTGGCAGCCCAATGAGCCCAGTGGGACCCATGGTAGAGTGGGCCCTGGGGGCCCCCCTCTGCCCCAGCTTGTGGGGACAGACTTGGTCTTGGGACAGTGTCCTCAGTCCAGGGGCTGTCCCTGAAACCCGGGGACTTCTGGTCATCCTAGGCTTGTGGCTAGCAGGCCCCACAGGCCAGGGGCCAGCAGGACCCATAGCTATTGTCTGCTCCCAGCAGGACCCACAGGTCAGTGGCCAGAAGGACCCACAGGTCCTGTGGATCCTGCTGGGAGTTGGCTGCGGACCTGTGGGACCTGTGGGTCCTGCTGGGAATGGACAATAGCCTATGGGTCCTGCTGGGAGCTGGCCATGGCCTATGGGTCCTGCTGGCCTGTGGGTCCTGCTGGCCGCTGGCCTGTTGGTCCTGCTGGCCGCTGGCCTGTAGGCCATTGCCAGGGGCCAGCAGGAGCCACAGGTCACTGGCCAGCAGGACCCACAGGTCTGCAGCCAGCTTCTAGCAGGATTCACAGGCCATGGGCACTGGGGCAGAGTAAATGAGGTGTATGGGGGATGGGATGATCATGTGGGGGTCAACTTCTGGTGTATGAACAGTGTACTGCAGCCACCAGCGTGTCCAGACAAGCCATGTCTGTGTCCAACTCCAAGATCTGACCAAGGCATCCGGGAGTTGTAACTTTCTCACTAGGCTCAGGCTGGCTGCGCTACTCTCCAGACTCCACCCATCGGGAGCAGGAAGCTTGAGCATGCAACTGCGGACTACAACTCCCAGAAACAACAGCGGCGACTGGTGGCCGCCACATGTTCGAGTTCGAGACAGTGACAAGTCAGTAAGACAGAACCACAAAGAAGACAAAAATCGTGAGCGAGCGGCCGCAGCGCTGACCATTATAGGAGTTATATTTGGGGGCACACTATAATATTGGGGGGGTTGTGGTCCCCTTAGCCCCCCTTTTAGGCCACTGCAAATATGTGTCAAGTTATCCTTGCTATCTGGGTACCTGCCTCTTTGCAAAAATGTAAAAAAAATGCACTTAGTTCTGCTTTGAAGAGACACTGTTATGCTTGTCCATGCAAGACAAAGTGACAGTGTCTCTGCCAAGGGAATCTCCTGATCCCCATACTTTCTCCTTGCATGCATTCCCTCACAGCTCCTTCATCCCCCATAGCTGGCACTAGAATCAACTGAATTATAGACCTGGGGGAGCAGTAACACCACTGAACAGTACTTGGGCATAGGGATAGGCTTCTGCACCTGGGTTCTGTCAAGTAGCAGAAGATCATTTGCTTTTCCATGCCTGGAAGTGCTAGGTATTCAGAGGAGCAAGGAGCTACAATTAAAGTGATTGTAAAGTCTTGTTTTTTTTTCTTTAAAAATAACAAACATGTCATACTTACCTGCTTTGCGTTATGGTTTTGCACAGAGCAGCCCAGATCCTCCTCTTCTTGGGTCCCTCTTCGGCTCTCCTGGCCCCTTCCTTCTGTGGCGTGCCCCCACAGCAAACAGCTTGCTATGGGGGCCCCATTGGCCCGAGTCACAGCTCCATCATTCAGACACGGAGCCCCCGTTTGGCCCGCCCCCTCTCTCTCCTAATTGGCTAACTGTCCTGGATGGCTGAGGAACGGATAGGGCTTAGAAAGATAGGGCTTAGGTAAGTATTAGGTAAGTATTAGGGGTTCTGGGGCCGCTTCTGACATTACAACCCCTTTAAGGTGAGTAGAAGGATGGGTCAGGGACACCCTTTTCAAAGACACTGTCACTGTGACCTGCTTAGGCAAGAGGACAGTGTCTCTTTAAAGTGGCTCAATTGCTAAAATATGAATAATAATTATCAGTCCCACTTCTAGTGACTCCAACCTATGCTCTCTTGCATAGATACATCTGCTGAAGAATCTTTTACACCTGGAGAGTAGGGATGAGCCCGATGTTCGAATCGAACATAAGTTCAACTTGAACATCGGGTGTTCACCTGTTCGCCGAACGGCGAACATTATGCGGTGTTCGCGGCAAATTCGAAAGCTGGGGAACACCGTTAAAAGTCTATGGGACACTAACATGAAAAACCAAAAGTGATCATTTTAAAGGCTTTTATGCAAGTTATTGCCATAATAAGTGTATGGAGACCCGGGTCCTGCCCAGGTATCAATGCAAAAAAAAGTTTTAAAAACAGCTGTTTTTTCAGGAGCAGTGTTTTTAATAGTGCTTAGAGTGAAACAATAAAAATGAAATATTCCTTTAAATATTGTGCCTGGGGGCTGTCCTTAGTATGCCTGTAAAGTAGCGCATTTTTCACGTGTTTAGAACAATACCGCAGCAAAATGACATTTATAAAGTTAAAAAAGTCATTTAAAACTGCTTGCGGCTGTAATGAATTGTCGAATCCCGGCAATATAGAAAAAAATCATTGAAAAAATGGCATGTCCATTACCAGGCCCTTTGGGTCTGGTATGAATATTAAGGGGAACCCCGCACCAAAATGTAAAAAAATAATGCATGGGGGTCCCCCCAAAATCCATACCAGGCCCTTCAGGTCTCCAGCTGACTGAAGCCTCTTCGCGATGACAGCTGTTATATGGCTAAGGGCAGGGCCACACGGTGACATAAACGGATGACCCCACTTTCCTCTGCCATCACGGGCCTGGTATGGATTTTGGGGGGACCCCTACACCATTTTTTTTTATTTGGCGCAGGGTTCTCCTTAATATTTATTAGTAGTTAGTAGTTAGTTAGTAGTTAGTTTTGTGCCTATAAAGTCCATCATCCAAAAACCTCTTTAACAGTGACAAGGACGCTGCATTACTGGCAAGATCAACAGGTAGTTTCTGTACTTGCTGAAAAAGTAAAATCAAATGCAGTGATCTAAGGACTAATAAGCTGCAATACATTACATTTTTTTGGGTTTAGGTGCACTTAAAACCACTGAGGGTTGACTTAGGTTTAGGGTTATGTAGCACCCCCCCTTCCAGGAGCTGCTGATCTGTGTCCCAGGTTCCCACTAGTTTTCCCACTAGTGTAATGGTAGCCAGGCAAACAGCAACATTCACTCATCTGGCTCAGTGAACAGTCTAAATGTTGCCTTTATTCATTTGGATGGGGCTTAGGGGACTGTGGGATACTCCAGAACACTAAACAGGAAGGTGAGGGCACCCTTCCCTTTGCATCTACTTCTCAGAACAGTCCCTTTAGCAGTAGGTGTAAAGTGGACAGCACTGGGACACCATCAACAATGTCCCAGGCTATGCAAGCCTCAAATTAGTATACCCGGCTGTTAACAGCAGCAACAATTTCTGGGATCCTTCTCTCAGGTCTGAACTCACAGTGTCCCTGGGACTTGCATGTCTCCCTTCAGACTCAGGCAAACGATTTCCTCTGTAAAATTTCCAGACCAGATCCCCAGTAGAACCCCTCTCCCTCTCATAGATCCATAGGAATTCGCAGCTGCATAGGCCCCCCAGTAATGCACAGCTGGGACCTCAATGAGACGGAGAAGGATCTTCCTCTGTTCCCTTCTGGCTGGGAACCTCTCCTCCTGGGGAAGAACAGCGCTCTCCCAGGCTACAAACTATTTATGCTCCTTCCCAGCTACCATTGGGCACCTTCCCCCAAGGATGGGCTGGAGTTGCATAAATATTCATGGCTCATTTGACTCTCCCACCCACTATAATTTGAAAGCCTCCAGAGAAAGCAATCAAACGAGCAGCCTGTAGAGCCCAGAGCAGACCAAAGCAATCACATGCTGCTCTGCCATTTATAGCAGAGCCATAGGAGTAAAGTTACCTAACATAACCTCGATCCTATCTCGGAGGGTGCTACAATTACAAGAGGTGAGAGTGCCATGTGTGTCCTAAAAACACCAGTTTGCCACGTTTGTCCCAAAGCGTTGTGCTTGGAAGTTAAAAAGCGAAATAGTTCTGATTGGTTACTTTTTCACAAGTTTATACAAGACATCAGTGGTGGCTGGTGCTCAAAATTTTTGGGGTGGCCCCAAACAAACTGAAAAAGACTGTAAACAGAGATTTATCAGGTGATTATGTATCATTACTGCTAGATAAAACTGTGCCCATCAATTGCAGCCTCACTGTGCCCATCACAGTAGGCCAATCACATCCACATTTCAAGTAAAATAAAATAAAATCACTTAACATGAGGTGTCTTCATCAGAGCCCCCTTTTACATCAGATGTCCCAATCAGAGTCCTCCTATACATCAGGTGTCCCTATCAGAGCCCCCCTTTACAGCAGGTGTCCTCATCAGAGTCCCCCTAAACATCAGGTGTCCCAATCAGAGTCCCCCTTTACAGCAGGTGTCCCAATCAGAGTCCCCCTTTACAACAGGTGTCCCCATTAGCATCCCCTATACATCAAGTGTCCTCATCAGAGTCCCCCTATACATCAGATGTCCCAATCAGAGTCCCCCTTTACAGCAGGTGCCCCCCCTTAAATCAGGTGTCCAAATCAAGGTCCCCCTTTACAACAGCTCTCCCCATCAGCATCCCCCTATAAATAAGGTGTCCTCATCAGAGTCCCTCTTTACATCAGGTGTTCCTATCAGCATCCCCCTTTATATCAGATGTTCCCATCAGAGTCCCCCTTTACATCAGATGTCCCCATTAGAGTCCTCCTTTACATCAGGTGTCCCCATCAGAGTCCCCCTTTACATCAGGTGTCCCCATCAGAGTCCCCCTTTACATTAGATGTCCCCATCAAAGTCCTCCTTTACATCAGGTGTCCCCATCAGAGTCCCCCTTTACAGCAGATGCCCCCCTTAAATCAGGTGTCCCAATCAGGGTACCCCTTTACAACAGCTGTCCCCATCAGCAATGCTATAGAGTAAGTATTCAGAGCGCAGAGCTCTGCGCCCCGAGGACTTTCTAAAGGAAGCCAATAGTGCTTCTTGTTTGCATTCACATAATTGCAAACACGTTATGCTTCCCATACACCTGTGTGTCCAGCGTCCTGCACACACTTAAAGGGCCATTTTTTTTTTTTTTTTTTTAATGATAAATAGCTTTTGGGGGGAAGTGCCCCTGTGCCCCCTATGAGAAGGCCCCCACTGCAAGACATTATACAATGTGGCTGTAAAGTATCTGTATATTTCTTTATATTGAGCTCACATGAGAGCAAACCGCTTGTGATGATGGAAAAGCTCAGCATAGGGTCTTGTTTAACAGCAATATAAATTGATATGATTCACCTTTAATAGCGGAAGCATACCCTAACACAGAGGTGTTCAGTACAATGGCACCAAAATCGAAAAATCAAAGGACGGGAATTCTAATTTTGTGTCTCAATTTAAACAGATTAAAAATGAATCCTGATGATTTAAGCCCTACCAAAAGATGAGAAGACAGTTGGCATTAGCTGTAAACATAAGTCCTTTAGATCTAGATGCTGATCAGAATTTCAAATCATGTTGAAAATTTCCACATTATAAGAGCACTCAGAACGACCAGCGCTCAGAATTAAGTATAAAACAATAGCCAGCAGGGTAAACAAGTATTTCACAGTCCTGATTCGAAGCGTAAAATATTATTTTAATGAGACTGTGACACATTTGCAGGTGATTATCAATCTGGATGTGCAAATTAAACAAATAAAACCCATTGCTGTTTTTCATTATTTTGCAGACATTCCTTTTTTTGCAGATAAAGTTAGAATACAGAAATTTAAGAAAAGGGATTGTTTGAAATTTGGATGTGACTTTCATACAAATTTCATTTTGGTTACATCTAGTTAAACTGCAGACAGAGGTTGCTGTATGACAGTCTAAACAAGTCCGAAATCCAGTTACTATGTAATGCACAAGCCACATCATGCCAGAAAAAACATTTTCTTTACCTTCGCTTACTGAGCTAAATCCTCTTACATTTTTTGTCTCACATGCTCCCCCCTCTCAGACACTGCAGCTCACAGTGGGGAGGTTTCAGCAACAGAGGCAGCTTTGTAATTCCACGAAGCAGTGGGCAGGATGAGGTGTGTCCAGGCACTGATTGGTAAGCTACAGGCCTGTGAATTAGCAGTAACAATGCTGGTAGTTATGCCACATTTTCCCTTCCCTCTGTAGTGCAAGCAGTTACAGCCTACGTGAAAATGGCAACTTTGCTCTGAATTTAGGAGCAGTGCAGCATCATTGTCACCCCATCATAGAAAGCTGCATTAGGTGGACTTCACTAGCAGGATTACCGAGTATTTGTAGGATTCTGCAGGGGAAATAAGGGCTTTTTCAGACAGTATTGCTTACCACCCTCTGAAAATTGATCTGCGGTGGATATAGCAGCAGCCGGCAGGAGGCGGTACCACGTTTGGCTCATGGTTAAGGTGCAAGCTCTCAATGGCACAGTTTGGCAGGCAGTGCCACCTGTGGTATTATTACCACTGGTAAAATGTGACAACTTCCTTCTGGTTGTTAGAGAGCCGGCATCTTAACAACCAGGGACTCATTCCTGCCTGGGATTCTCAACTGGCGGGTGAATGTAAACAGAGGGGCTAGTGTAAAAAAAAAAAACAGCATGGGGTCCCCCACAAAATTCATACCAGGTACTCCTTGTTTAGGGCATGTGGCCTGGTATGGTTTGGGGGAGTGCACACTTGCCCCCTTTATCCCTTCCTGGCCACTTTGGCTGCATGGTCAGATAAGGGTCGGGTATGGATTTTGAAGAGGGGACATTTCTTGTTTTTTTGCATGATGTTCCCCTTTCAAATCCATATCAGACTCAGGGACTGATTTGGAATTTGGGGAGGACCCAAATCTATATCAGACCAAAGGGGCCTAGTATGAATTTTGGAATCCTCAGCTGACAGCGAATGTACCAGGCTGGGCTGTTAGGACACTGGAAGGTGCCAGCTTCCTAACAACCACAAGGAAGCTGTCATATTTAGTTGTGGTAATAATATCACTGATAAATGTTTCTCCTCACGCTGCAGCTGGGGGTTCACTTGGCTAAACAAACATTCAATTGGCTGTTCTTACAAGATTCTCCATATTTCTCCTGCTTGTAAGATGTTCTTAGCCTATAGTGTCAGGCTATTTTCTTTATTGGTGAATGTTAATTCTCAGGTTCAAATGTTCTTATAGCTATTTTTTCCTCTTAGAACTGATTGTTAGGAAATGTTACATTCGTCTAACAAAAGGCAACAAGGAAACTAGTACACGCATATTATAAACATTATGGGTATTATTATTCGTTACCATTGCATGAATGTTGAGACATTGGCAAAGCAAATCTTGCATAAATAGACCCCATAGTGGCGTGAGAAGGAAAAACAGCTGAGTGGAAAGTAATAGGTTAAAACATAATATATATAATTCTACTAACACTGTCATGCAGATGAACTGTTGTGGATGGTGTATATGTGTCACCTAATTCCCTCACCTAAACATTGTGACTGACTCCAGGATTTGTATCTGTTATACTTTGTCATACTTTGTTGTTTTCTCAGATCTCAATAAGTTCTAGTCTGGCTCCTGGAACCCAGAGACGTTGTAGAGTTTTGAATGGGATAAAGCCTCCAATCCTAAGTCCACATCTTACCTGCTTAACCAGACCTCACTAGTTAACTATGCACAGGCCTCTAAAGAAGTGAACTGAGACACAATGGCTCTCCTCTCTCTTTCTGCTATGTGACACATGCTGTTTGTTTTGGGGAGCCCATTAATGGGCACCCTTTTCAGAAACTGACATAGGTTTAGTTATTGGCTTGGGCAAGAAAATGTTTGTTTGTTTTATACTACAGAATCTCACAAAAGTGAGTACACCCCTCACATTTTTGTAAATATTTTATTATATCTTTTCATGTGACAACACTGAAGAAATGACACTTTGCTACAATGTAAAGTAGTGAGTGTACAGCTTGTATAACAGTGTAAATTTGCTGTCTCCTCAAAATAACTCAACACACAGCCATTATTGTCTAAACTGCTGGCAATAAAAGTGAGTACACTTCTAAGTGAAAATGTCCAAATTGGGCCCAATTAGCCATTTTCCCTCCCCAGTGTCATGTGACTCGTTAGTGTTACAAAGTCTCAGGTGTGAATGGGGAGCAGGTATGTTAAATTTGGTATTATTGCTCTCCCTCTCATATACTGGTCGCTGGAAGTTCAGCATGCCACCTCAGGGCAAACAACTCTCTGAGGATCTGAAAAAAGAATTGTTGCGATGGCCTAGGCTATAAGAAGATTGCCAAGACCCTGAAACTGAGTGGCAGCATGGTGGCCAAGACCATAGAGAGGTTTAACAGGACAAATTCTACTCAGAACAGGCCTCTCCATGGTCGACCAAAGAAGTTAAGTGCACGTGCTCAGCGTCATATCCAGAGGTTGTCTTTGGGAAATAGACATATGAGTGCTGCCAGCATTGCTGCAGAGGTTGAAGGGGTGGGGGGTCAGCCTGTCAGTACTCAGACCATACACCACACACTGTTGGTGTACGCCACCATCAAATTGGTTTGCATGGCTGTCATCCCAGAAGGAAGCCTCTTCTAAAGATGATGCACAAGAAAGCCCGTAAACAGTTTGCTGAAGACAAGCAGACTAAGGACATGGATTACTGGAAGTGGAACCATGTCCTGTGGTCTGATGAGACCAAGATAAACTTATTTGATTCAGCTGGTGTCAAGCGTGTGTGGCGGCAACCAGGTGAGGAGTACAAAGACAAGTGTGTCTTGCCTACAGTCAAGCATGGTGGTGGGAGTGTCATGGTCTGGGGCTGCATGAGTGCTGCTGGCACTTGGGAGTTACAGTTCATTGAGGGAACCATGAATGCCAACATGTACTGTGACATACTGAAGCAGAGCATGATCCCTTCCCTTCCGAGACTGGGCCGCAGGGCAGTATTCCAACATGATAACGACCCCAAACACACCTCCAAGATGACCACTGCCTTGCTAAAGAAGCTGAGGGTAAAGGTGATGGACCGGCCAAGCATGTCTCCAGACCTAAACCCTATTGAGCATCTGTGGGCATCCTCTAACGTAAAGTGGAGAAGCATAAGGTCTCTAACAACCACCAGCTCTGTGATGTCATCATGGAGGAGTGGAAGAGGACTCCAGTGGAAACCTGGGATGCCTTAGTACAGTGTTTCTCAACTCCAGTCCTCAAGGTGCCCCAACAGGTCATGTTTTCAGGATTTCCCTCAAATGAAAGAGCTGTGGTAATTACTAAGGCAGTGAAACTGATCAAATCACCTGTGCAAATAATGGAAAGCCTGAAAACATGACCTGTTGGGGCGCCTTGAGGACTGGAGTTGAGAAACACTGCCTTAGTGAACTCCATGACCAAGAGGGTTAAGGCAGTGCTGGAAAATAATGGTGGCCACACAAAATATTGACACTTTGGACCCAATTTGGACATTTTCACTTAGGGGTGTACTCACTTTTGTTGCCAGTGGTTTAGACAGTAATGGCTGGGTTTTGAGTTTTTTTGAGGGGACAGCAAATTTACACTGTTACACAAGCTGTACACTCACTACTTTACATTGTAGCAAAGTGTAATTTCCTCAGTGTTGTCACATGAAAAGATATAATAAAATATTTACAAAAATGTGAGGGGTGTACTCACTTTTGTGAGATACTGTATGTTCAGAAACATTCTGAACTAAACTGTGTTTGCTGCCTTTATGAATAAAGGTTCAGGATAAACAAGCTTGGACAGTTCCTGGATGCCCATTCTCATTCATCTTTTACTGTTGCTACAACAAGTTGCTGTCACAATCAGGGGTAAGGCTTGGAGGTCAGTAGTTATAGCAGTCGAGAGGTTCCCACCAACTAGCAGGATAAGAACACCAGCAGATTATCCTGGTGGATGACACAGGCTCACCCCAGATGCAGGGTCTAAGCTCTAGCTGGTATTCACCAGAGCGCCTGATGGTGGAGATAGGTTTCACTGCATGCTAGTACCAGGTCATGGATCCTCAGGATCGCCCCATCAGTAGGTGAGCAAGCCAGGGTCTGGTAGCAGATGTAGCGGGTAGGGATCAACCAGATGCGTAGTCAGTAATAAGCCAAAGGTTGGTAACAATTGGTTGCAGGTTGGGATCAAGAGGAAGCGTAGTCAAGGAACAAACCAAGGTCAGTAATGAGTGGATGTGAAAAGACAGATGGCAGCGAGTGAAAGGACAAAAATATTGGCTGGAGAAAAGCATAATAATCTGGCAAACAGGAAGTGAAAGGCATTGCCTAAATAGGAAGTTCATAGGAGGAGCAAGGAGTTCAAGGTTCACCACAAACAAGATAGAAATAAGTTTATGTAAGGATTCAGGCCATGATCTGTCCAGCATCTCAGGTGGCTCAGCAAGAAGAACCACTGCTAGATGCAGCAGAGGTTGTGGGCTCAAATCCCTGTCCTGACAATTGCACCTGTCCCCCTTAAAATATTCTAAAGATACCTCCTATGTCAATTCTTCTTTCACTCTGTAATCAGTCAAGGCTCTGATTGGCTGTTACTGGTGACTAAGAATGAGTGGAATGATATTGTTAAAATTAATATCACTGCATAAGTGCTGATTTCACTTGCTGAAAAGAATAATTATACTTTTGTTTAGATGGTGTACTATGGTATATTTAGGGTAGATTAGTTAATGTAGTGTTCTTTGTATTTGTGTTCTTTTTTTCTTTTTGTGTGGATTTGTTTATCACTTGTGTACTGACAAATACACCACTGTAAAACATATACTGTATATGTATATGTTTATCTGCAATAGGATTTGAATTTCTGTCCACCTAGTCCTAAAATTTACAAACCTCTGACAGACTTTTTCCATGCTGCAGTTAAAAAACATAGTTTGATCACTTCCCTGTTTTAAGCTTATGACTGAACAGTGAAGGAGCAGCCACAGAGGTCAACTCTCTGCTCTCTCATCCTGTCACATAAGCACTGCAGCACACTTTATTAGTGCTCTCCAATCACTCTCCAAGACGGGGTACAGGAATTACAACACAATGACACAAAGTTTAATTCGGGTATGTAAACTAGTTGAATTTAAAAATGCATTTCTTGTATATTTTTTAATAAATACATTAGCTCAGTATTGCACACAAATGAGTGGGATGGGGGAGTTCTCAGGGTTATGTTTTCACACGATTATGGTGGAGGTACTGTATTCTTTTTTTGTTTGCTTTTCAACTAGATTGGCCAGAGATTATCTATATTGTAATTGATTAATATGCCTTCTCTGTACACCTCATATATTGTTTGTGTACTAAGTAGTTTATGATATTTGTTTAAAAACAATAAAAAGAATTTTTAAAAAAATCAGCGTTCTTACCTGATTGTGGTCACCTATGGCAGGGACCCATTGACTCAACGGCAGCAGCTGCTGAGTCTCTGGTCAGCACACTTCTCCTGGGCAGCACAGCATCACATAGCTCCAGAAAAAACTTTGGCCAAACACCACTGTTTTCCCTTCACAGCAACCTTGTTGTGCTCACCCAGCTGCAGACCTTTTCCCCTTGCTCTGTTGCATCAGCCAATCACCTCCCAAGCAATGATGACTTCCTCTTGTGACACTTCACAGATAAGCATTTCAAAGCGGTTTCCCAAAAGATGGATGCTGCACTTCTGTATTAATGAATGTTCCTTTTAACCCTGCCCACACTGCAGAAGGATAACACAGCAGCAACAAAGGAAGAAGTTTTACAGCAGTTATCAGCCACAGTCCAGGTTACATAAGAATAATGTTAATAAAGTGCAAGTATGCTTTTCCTCCCCAACCTAAAATTCAGTTTAGGAATGCTATGATAAAATATGATAAAAAAATACAGATTGGACACTTTTACATGCCTTAAGCAAACTTTAGGGTGTCTGATGTGCTACTTAACCCCTTTATGCTGACCGCGCACATATATGCGGCCTCTCTGAAGTGTTTTTTTTTCCGTGGGGCCGCATATATGCTCCCTTTGTGCTGGAAACGTGCACCTCACAGTGCGCTCCCAGCACAGAGACTGGGCTCTAACCGAGAGCCCCGGGTCTCATACTAATGATCGGGACCCGGGACTCTCAGTTCTAGGTCACCTGATCCCTGTGATAGCCTCTGATTGGCTATCACAGTGATCAGTCACTGTGAGGCTGCCCCTGTGTTTACTTCCTCTTCTGAATGAAGAGGAAGATATATTATATCTTCTTCTTCATGCAGGAGAGGAAAATGTAAACAAACCAAAGTGTGTAAAAAATAAAAAATCTAATAAAAATGAAAAAATAAAGAATAAAAAATAAAGAAAAAAATAACAAGATCAAGGTTTGCCAGGGTTAGTGTCAAGGTCAAGGCTGGGGTCAAAGGTCACGGTCAGCATATTTTAGGTAGAATTACATTTTTGTTTTTAATTGGTATCATTGTCAGTGTGTTTTAGACAGGATGAAAAAAATGCAAAATGCACACCATTGTTTCTGGGCTGTACTATGGGTACAAACAACAACTAACATACACATATGGGGTATTGCTGCAATTGTCAGGAGCAGGATAATTTATTTTGGGTTGTTTTTTGGTGGTAAATTATGGTAATAGCAAGAAATATACAGCTAAATTTGAAAACAAATGTTTTTTGTTACTCTTTTGGTCCAGTTTTCCTTTAATAATAATACTAAAAAACAGGAGATATCAGTTACCATTTACCGCCAAAAGAAAGCCCAATTTGTCCTGAAAAAAAGGTATAAGCCACCTAAATGCACAAATTAGTTGTGCCGATATGTACAGCTTTACTAACACATGTCAAAGGTGCAAAATTGTGCTTAGGCATTACCATTTGTAATACCCTCAGGGGTAAAGGGGTTAAAGCTTGGTGAATCTGGGCCATATAGTATGAGAATGTCTTCATATTACAGACCATCTCCATGCCACGCTTTCTAGTTTTGTGTGGGCACCAGAAGGCCAAGTTTGATGTTATATTATTAACTCAGGCGTGGAAAATTTTACAAACTTAGTACCTGAGATTATCAGCTACCACACAAAACTGAAATATCAATTGTGAGTGGAGTTGAACCTTAACTATTTGTTCATTGCAAGAAAAGGAAGTGGCAGTGGTGACTGCTTATATTTACTGATTTTAGCAGCTTCTAGTTTTCAAGTAATATACTACTTTTTAATTATATTGCAGCTCTTTAATTAGAGTAACAACTTACCACGTACATCCTGGTGTTTGTCAATTTTAACTTGCATAATCATTTTCCATCACCCACGCATGTTTTGACGCCAAATTCCAACTTTTGAAATATCCTTTTATTTAAAGTGATTGTAAGGGTTCATTTTTCTTTAAATATAATAAACAAACCATACAATTCTCTGACCCCGGTCGTCCTCTTCTGGGGGCTCCCGGCTCCCCACATCAGATAACCCCCTAGGAGAAGCACTCTCCCGAGGGGGTTATCTTGCGGGCGCGCTCCCGAGTCCAGCATTCGGTGTCCATAGCCGCAAAATGTATGACCCAGCGCCCGCGTCAATGGATTTGATTGACAGCAGCGGGAGCCAATGGCTGCGCTGCTATCAATCTATCCAATCAAGAGCCGAGAACCCCAGGCAGAGAGATGGAGCGTCCCCACCAGGTCAAGTTCCAGGGCTCATGTAAGTAAAACGGGGGGGTGGGCTGGGGGGCCGGTCACTGCCAGGTGTTTTTTCACCTTAATGCATAGGATGCATTAAGGTGAAAAAAACACTAAAGCCGCGTACACACGAGAGGAATGTCCGACAGAAAAAGTCAGACGGAAGCTTTTCATCGTCTATTCCAATCGTGTGTATGCCTCATCGGACTTTTTCTTTCGAAAATTCTGAGGGACCTAGAAATGGAACATGTTCTAAATATTTCTGATGGAACCAATTCCTATTGGGAAAACCGCTCGTCTGTATGCTATTCCGACGGACCAAAAATGCTGCATGCTCTGAAGCAAGTACTAGACGGAAGCTATTGGCTACTGGCTATTGCACTTCCTTTTTCTAGTCCCGTCGTACGTGCTGTACATCACCTCGTTCTGGACGGTCGGACGTTGGTCAGACTTTGGTTTGACCATGTGTAGGCAAGACCGCTTGAATGGAATTCCATCGAAGTTCCGTCTGAGAAACCTTTGGAGTTTATTCCGACAGCAAAACCGGTCGTGCACACAGGGCATAAGGTTTACAACCCCTTTAATTCTCTTGCTAACGAGACAAAAAGACAATCCCAAATTGTTGGTGTTATCTAAAATGCAGAGTGTATAGAGTGCAGTCTAGTTAAAAGGAAAGTTATATAAAAAGGTAAAAAAAAATATATCAACATAAGAACTAGGTAATTTGGCAGGTTAACCAAAATAGGTCTTCAAAGTTTTAAAGATGAGTGGGGCTCACTTCTCATAGGAAAACCACAAAAAACTTTTTTTAGGCTTGTTGACTTATTCTAGTAACAAGACATAATAGAGCAACCATTGGGCCTAGAATCTTTCTCTTTATTGATAAAATAAATGATAGCTTCTTAAAGGTCAGCCAACGGAAAGACAGAAAAGAGAATGGAAAACAAATCTATATTATGTCAGTGACAAGAGTCTCATTGTATCATGACTAATGGTCAGTATGAGTATTGCGGATAAAATGATATAAAGATGACTCTTGAAAGAGCAAACACAAGTGTGGGTGGGGACTGGCAATAACTCCATATATTACATCAGCTTTTTTGTTATTAGTGATAACGCTCTACCAGAATATATGTACAGCGTGTGTATCTATGTATACGGTAATTTTATATATATATACATATATGTATGTATATATATATATATATATATATATATATACACATATATATATATATATATATATATATATATATATATATATATATATATATATATATATATATATATATATATATATATATATCATACTTTTTTGTTTTTTTATAGACGTACCAAAAACCTTTGTAACACTTGTCAAACTACTGTATGTTCTTCGGAATATATTTGCAGAAGAACCATATTTTACTGTATGTTAGCCAGCCAAAACCTATATAGCAATCTAGATATATGGATGCCTAAAAGAAAAAATCTAATTATTCAAACATTCAAAACATTTATTTGTAGCACTGCCCCCCATAGAAGTTGCTAAAGTCAGGGTTCCCCAGTGCTTTACAGCCAGTCACACAGCATTTTCTTCTTTCGTTCAGAGACAGAAATCAGTCTTTGGTAGTTTTATTAGGGGATGATAACTTGGATGGGGTAAGGGATTATGGGATACCCCCCTGGTGACAACAACCACAATTCAGGGACACTTCCTCCCCAGTTACAGATTCCTCTTCTTCCTTCCACCTGCACAAACTTAGTGTCTCTTTGTACAGCTCCTGCTGGCTCACTCCTGGGAGAACTAACAGTCTTTTATCAGCTCGGCAACAGCCCATTACAGGCAGGAACCCTCAGTCGCTTAGCAAAATAGCACATAAGGAGTAAACAAAATATCACATCTCCTTCTGCTTCCCTGTGGCCACTAATCCCAGTTCCACTACTTGCAGAAAAAGCTAGCCTGCCTGGCTGCCACCAAAGGCACCTGGATGCTTCTCTCTTCCCATTCTTCCTGACTGACACACACATGGAGACTCCCCAGGGCAGGATTGGATGAAGACTTGGCACACCGCTGTCTTCAAGAGAGACCTACTACAGCTGGCAGTCTCTCTCCTTGTCTGTCCCTACACCGTGCTGATCTACTCACTGGCTCTCCTTGCTCTCTCTGCTGCCTCTCTGACTCAGCTGCCAGCCTCCTGAGCTCCAGCCCAAGGCAACCCCCCCCCCCACTGTAAGGAGTCCCTCAAGGGCCACCGACTGCCTCTCTCAGCACTGCTTCTCCATCTTCCACCCAAAATCCCTGCTGGCCATGGCTCGTGTCTATTTAATGGCTTCTTTAGCACCCTACCAGGCCCCAACCTGGAGATTGGCCAAAGGCCCCTAAATATTCAATGCAACCCCTCCTAGCCTCCGCCCAATATTCTCTAGAATGTTCTCCAACATTCTAGAAACAGGGGGAGGCAGCAGAGAGCTGCCAGGATGAGTCATCAAGCCCTGGCCTCTAGTAACCCTGATCCAGATTCAATGACTCAAGTTTATCACAGAGCCAGACTATGTGTTACCTGTACTGACACTGTTAGTAGCACACACTAGAGGGTGTTTCATATAAAGACACTTTCTCTTAAAGGAGAAGGTCTTTTGAATCGAAAGAAATCTAACAAAAATTCTAGTGTAAAAAAAAAATATTTTGTTCTACAAAAGAGAAACTGCCTAATTCACAGCATGCAACTGTTTACCAATTTTACACCCATACCTTGCAATAATAGAGCAGCAAATATTCAATGTGTTTCTAAGTTCTTCACTGTAGCATGCCAACAGCACAGCTAATGGGGCAGACTTTTTTTCTGGTACCTGGTGTGGAGTTTGGCCACACACACTGTTACGAACAGGGGTGAGGCTCAGAGACCAGTAGTTCTAGCTCCCACCGCCTCAACCAAGGTCCAGGGTCTAAGCAGGTCTCTGGTATTTACCAGAGCTCCTGATGGTGGAGATGGGTTTTGCTGCATGTTAGTACCAGGTTGTAATTCTCAGGATCACCCAACCAGGAGGTGAGCAAGTCGGGTGCAGTATCAGATATAGCAGGTAAGGATTAAGCAGAAGTGTAGTGGAGGAACACACCAAAGATCGTTAACAAGTGGGAGCCAAGATAAGGACAGCAGCAGGAGCGCCAAGAGCAAGATATTGGCTGAGCACAATAATCTGGTAAACAGAAAGTGCAAAGGCATGGCTTAACCACTTCACGCAAATCGCCATACATCGGTACTTTGACGCTAAATACTGGGGTTATGGCAGCAGCTAGCTGCCATAACCCCTGGTATTTTCAGAAACGGCATGCGTTTCTCTTTATGATAAAAGTGGTCTCTGCAGCAGATTCACCTCGAGACCATTTTTACTAGCGGCGGGAGAGGTCCCTCCCCCCCGCCACGCTCCGATCATCTCCTCCACTTACCGGACCCACCGATAGCGGCGGAGATGATTGTGTCCTCTCCCGTGGATGCCTGGCTGCCGACTGACGGGAAGATGGCCCCTGCTCGGCTCCATTGCATGGGAGGACGGAAGCGACGTCAAACGTCACTTTCGCCCATAGGTCTTAAAGGAGAATTTTTATTTATTTTTTTTTTTCAATTATTTATTTATTTTTTATTGCATTTTAGTGTAAATATGAGATCTGAGATCTTTTTGACCCCAGATCTCATATTTAAGAGCTCGCGTGCAGCAGCGAACGCATATGTGAGTAGCGCCCGCATATGAAAATGGTGTTCAAACCACACATGTGAGGGATCGCCGTCATCGTTAGAGCGAGAGCAATAATTCTAGCCCTAGACCTCCTCTGTAACTCAAAAATGGTAACCTGTACAAATTTTTAAACATCCCCTATGGAGATTTTTAAGGGTAAAAGTTTATCGCCATTCCACGAGCAGGTGCAATTTTGAAGCATGACATGTTGGCTATCAATTTACTCGGCGTAACATTATCTTTCACAACATAAAAAAAATTGGGCTAACTTTACTGTTGTCTTATTTTTTAATTCAAAAGAGTAAAAAAGTAAAAAACGTGTATTTTTTCCAAAACAAGTGCGCTTGTAAGACCGCTGTGCAAATATGATGTGACAGAAAGTATTGCAAACCCATTTTATTCTCTAGGGTGTTAGAAAAAAATATATATATAATGTTTTCTAGCAAAAATGTTAACTTGTAAACAACAAGTGTAAAAAAGAGGCTCGGGGCTGAAGTGGTTAAATAGGAAGTTTATGCGAGAAGCAAAGGGTTCAAGGTTCAAGAGAAAAAAGACACAAGCCAAAGATGTCTAAGGAGCCAGGTAAGGAGCTGTCAAGCATCTCAGATGGCTCAGCAAATAGAGACACTACCAAAAACAGCAGAGGTCGCAGGTTCAGATTCAGGTCCTGACACACACACACTTTAATCTGACCATACAACATTTGAATTTTGACCAGTTGCTTCTGAATCAGACAAAATTTGAGCTATAAGTCAGGTGGAAAATTGTTGTTCAAACTGTGACTCTATCTTATCCTATCAGATGCAGTGACTCTTCAAGTATTCTGACAGCCGCGGGTACTTTGACTGTCTGAATTCATTAGCACACAGTGTAGATTCCCCCATCCATGCAGTTTAGTGTAGATGGAGCGATCTACTGATTTCATTTTTTTTCTATTGAGAGAAATCTAAACATGTATTGCTAGCATTATTCTCCCCCAGGGAACCTGTCCTTATGTGACACAAATCAACAACCCAGCCATACCCAGGCCCATGTGTACTTTGCCATATTAACACAAACAGAATCGTAATTGCTGAGTGCGAATCAGAACTAGGTTGTCAAGATCAGAAATGTACAAATTGCTTTAAAATTCTTTAAAAAAAAAAAAAAAAAACTATTTTCTACTGTCAAATACACCAGTAATCCTCTCCAATATTCCTAAACCACATACAGTATTATTTGAAAGAAAAACAGACCTTATTACTAACTCTCAGCCTTGAATAGAGCTCCAATGTTGCCTTTTTGGCAGCTTATAAACATTAAATGACTGCAGGATGAAATTGCAAGGTCATTTTTAATAACTTTATATTACACACAATAGTTATTTTATTTGTTATATATGTGTTTTTTTTTTCGACATGTGAACATAAACTCGTGTCAATTAATGTGGTCCAGTAATAAATCCGGGGCCGTTGTAACATATGCATTATTTTTTTTTCTGTGTCTCTCATTATTACTCCTCAGTTCCCAAAGCCACCTGGTGTCACCAGAGAAGTGCTTACAGAAGCAAAGCAGTAACTTCACATGTGTGGGGCTTGGAATAAACCAATTCATAAACAGGTAATAAATGATAGTTATTTATGTGTGAATTTATGCCTCATCATCTTCACAAGTGGCACATACAGTACCTGTAATAATGACCTAAAGTTTTACTAAACCCGCAACAGTAAAATCAGTCTATGTATATGCAGTAAAGGAGGCTTGTTATACTCACTGTGGAACCTAAGGGGTTACGCCTCTGCATTGTGTAAAAAGGCTGTTTCATCCTGTCTTCTCTGATCCTCCCCTTCTTGCACGGTCCCCAATCCATCTCCTGATAGTACAGAGCCTTGGAGTCAGGCTGCACATGCTCAGTTTGGTGTATATTGCTAGAGAGTTTTTTTTTTTATCTTGGGAGGGTGCTTGTGATCAGCACAGGGCCAATCAGCACTGTCCAGACAGAGGGTCAGGGGTCATGCAGCCTCGTAAAACAGTCAGAGGAGAATGAAAACTCCTCCTACAAGCTTTACCAGACACTGATAGAAGTCATAGGACTGCTGTAACTGCTGAGGAAAAAAAAGGTATTTAGTAGTTTATATTGACTAAAATCATTTCCATGTTCCAGATAAAGTAAATGCAGGGTCCTGGGTCTAGTAACACTTTAAAAGCTAAAATATATGCAACATATACAAACAACTTCATAGATAGATAGATAGATAGATAGATAGATAGATAGATAGATAGATAGATAGATAGATAGATAGATAGATCAGGGTGGCTGGCAGTAAATACAGTTTGTCTGTCAAGGACTATGCCCCACACCTCTGAATCTAAACCCTTGTATCATTATGCAGAAGTTTTAGAATATGTCAGCACTGTACTGGAAGAAAAAAAATATTTATTTTGTAAAAATGTGCAAAGTAAAAGAAAAAGTAGAGAACAGTTATCTACAACTGAACAAGGGTTGGTCATATCTGTCTACTTGTGGTTGGGTAAGTTCTAGCTCTGGTACCTAAGCACCCTTTCTCACTTATGGCTAGAAATAGCATCACCTGACATTCATTTCTGTATCAATGAGTGATAGTCTTTGTAGTACTATTCTAAGAAAGTTTATTTAGTTCACATTTTGTTTTTCGTGAGTGTGTGTGTGTAGGTAGTAAAAACTCTGATCCCTCAGTTGATGCTCTATTCTCTTCCATCACTGACAGTGATGAGCTCAGCTGGACACACAGACGTACATGCAGAAGAACAAGATGACTGTAGAGCAGGGATGTGCAATTAGCAGACCTCTAGCTGTTGCAGAACTACAAATCCCATGAGGCATAGCAAGACTCTGACAGCCACAAGCATGACACCCAGAGGAAGAGCCATGATGGGATTTGTAGTTTTGCAACAGCTGGAGGTCCGCTAATTGCAGATCCTTGCTGTAGAGGAAACTTCACCATTGTGTACCTAAAAGATAGGGCACCAGATTCAAACTTAATTTCTCTTATTTTCATATAATGTCAATTTCCACCCAAAGCTAATGCAAAAATAATGTGTGAAATTAGCTTTCCAGAGTGCAGGATGCAAGTCTGTGTTAGACTGGATAGTTATTTAAAAGAAGCCTCTATTGAAAGAATATTGAAATTGAGATTGCTGTCCTCCTTTTTGAAAAAACAATCCAATGCCTTCAATACTCTCTGCGGCACTCAGACTTTCCTATATGCATACTTGTTCCAAATGTCAACCCTCAAATTTCCTATAAGAAACGGGTGGAAACACAGCACCAGCAGAGTGTTTATATTAAAGTGGTTATAAACCTCAGACATGAAATATGAACAAAGCATATCCTTCTATAGTGTGCACTTGTCTCAATTAAGTGTCATTTCTGTCTGCTGCTTCCTTCCCTTGCTATCAGCATAAATCACTTCTGACAAGTTTTCCTGACACCAAGAGAAAAATGGTGACAGGGGAGGGACCTCCAGCTGATTGACATCCTCAGCTCTGTTCCTGTGTACTGTGTGAAGGGGGGGGGGGGGTGTCCCTTCTGTTCAATCAGCTTTCCTCACTGAGCTCTACAGAGTGTGACTGTCAGTGTCCGCTCCCTATT
The DNA here is from genome assembly GCF_042186555.1 of Aquarana catesbeiana. Lineage (NCBI taxonomy): Eukaryota > Metazoa > Chordata > Amphibia > Anura > Ranidae > Aquarana > Aquarana catesbeiana. Next base: position 201,569,656 of record NC_133333.1, on the reverse strand, counting down.
TTCTGAACTCTCAGACAAGCTTTAAATATTCAGCACTTTGAACGGATGTAGAGAAGACTGCAGATAAACAGGTACAAATTATGATGAAGGTTTTTTTAATCTCTGTGTATCACCTGAGGCCTGTCACTTCATTGGGTATATATGTAAGAATTCACAGCCACTTTAAGATTGAATTAGGCTTCATGTACACCACGGCCGTGGGAAAATGCAAAATACGATTTTGCATTTTCCCACGGTCAGAACGTTCCTATCCAGAAAGCAATTCTTCCACATTCAGGAGAGTGAGGTTTAACCTCACCTAAACACTCCAGCTCCTAAACTCTTCTAAAAGCCAATGTGTACATGGACACATAGGTTTTTACGGAGTTGAGTTTAGGTGCCAAAAGCCAAAAATGCCAAAAGCTTGTAAACTCAAGTTGTCAGTGTAAATTATGCTTTATGGGAAAGATTCAATGGTATTTAGCTATGACAGTTAATTTGCATATCTTAGTGTCAGGTATCATTTGTTAAAAAAAGACCCCCTCTTCTATGGATGGGTTTTAGTTTGCGTAGTAACATAAACCTTTTCTCTATTCTCCTGAATCTTCAACTTCCCCCATAACTTGGCTCCCATTGATGGCCCGTTCACTCCTCCACATTGTGGTAAAGTACAGTAAGCATGAATTTACAACAAGGTAGTTACCATGGTGCCCTTCATTTTAAAGTATTAGTTCATCTTTAGCAAAAAATTGCCTATGCAGTTAAGGGTACTCTGTAGATAAAAAACAAACTGTACAACTTTGACTAAAGTTGGACAATGCTATAGGTATAAGCCAATTAAATATCTTCATAAGCCTGGCCAAAAAAAACCCCAAAGATGGAATCATCCCATCTTGCCTTGTTACTAGGATGTTGCTAAGACACTACCAGCTGTTACTGGCTCACCTCCACCATCACAGGAGCAAGCTCTCAACCCCCCTGCACATGAATAGTCCACTAACTCCTCAGATGCAGCATGATTGAGCTCAGAGCTACTGCGACAGAGGAGGAAGAGTACATGTGAGGGGGTTTGCATTGGCTGGAAGTGTTTTAGCAACATCACAGCAACAAGGAAGGATGGGATAATGCCATCTTGCAGTGCACAGTGGATTTGCCTTTAGTAAATCAACCCGATAGTATCATAAAAAAAACTTCCCTGCGCTTCGAGGTTATACAAAAATAATTTGTCACATCAACTAAATTAATATTTGAATCAGTATAAAAAAAATATATATAACCCATCACTGCCACCAGCTTCTTAATCAAAAAAACAAATTCAATCATCAAAGTGCAAAGTGTCCACTAAAAGTGCATAAGGAAAGTCCTCATGATAAAGTCCACAGAAAATTGTGTGTAGAAAAAAGTGCCTCAACCCTTTGCGGAAAACCTTTTCTCCACCAAACACCACTTGTGCTCCTGCAATCCCTCTCCCTTTGGAAAGACACTCACCAGAACACTGTGGGGTTTATTTACTAAAACCGGAGAGTGCGAAATCTGGTGCAAGTCTGCATAGAAACCAATCAGCCTCCAGATTTTATTGCCAAAGCTTTAGGCTCTGTTCACATCTTGGCATTCTGAATTGTGGGCAGAATCGCTACGAATCCGCCTGCAATTCGAAATGGCGGCAAATCGTCAGATGCCTGTGCGTTCCCTGTCACTTCCAATGGCACCCCAATCGTGCCGCGATTTTGCCACGATTCGTCAGGCAACGATAGCGGTAAAATCATGCAAATAGAATCGTCGGATGCCTGTCATCCAAAAGAAGTACAAGAGCATCTTTTGGGTGACAGCGAACCGCGATTCTGCTTGCGCAATTGTACCATGATTGTCCGACGAATCGCGGCAAAATCGTGCCGCGATCGGGGTGCAATTGGAAGTGATGGGGATTGCATGGGCATCACTCGATTTGCCACTACTTCGAATCGTGGTGGGACTGAGGCGATGCTGCCCACGATTCAGAATGCCAAGATGTGAACGCGGCCTATCTGAACAAGCTAAAGTTCGAAGTTTATGGGCTACTATGCACAGCTGCATCAGATTCTGACTGCTCAAGGTTTAGTAAATCTCCCCCTATGCCTCCCACTCTCATGGTTAGCATAGCTCACGTTATATGTATTTGCACATCAGCTCTCAGGTAATTAACCATCAGAATATTCCTGCTATGCGGCGACCGGAAGTGACATCAGGACCAGAACCAGAAGTGACAAAGTAACACTGTCTGAGTATTCCGGAGGTGGTGAGAGAGCTGTTGGATCGCTACTTGTGCTATACATAATGCCATTGTATGTTTTATTATTGATTAGCGCAATGTTTATTTTAACTTTATGAGTGGCTTTTCAATATTTTAATAAAGGAAGTTTTCTTGGTTACTGCACCATTGGGGGCATCTCTTTTTCCCTTTCATATATTGATGGCATGTAATGAGCCGGATAGGGGAATATTGTGTTGGTTAATTACCTGAGAGCTGATGTGCAATTACATATAAATTGGGCTATGCCAACCATGAGAGTGGGAGGCATAGTGTTCTGGTGAGTGTCTTTCCAAAGAGAGAGGGATTGCACAAGCACAAGTGGTGTTTGTTTGGTAGAGAAAAGGTTTTCTGGGAAGGATTAAAGTTTTTTTTTTTCTACACAAAATCTTCTGTGGACTTTATTATGAGGACTTTTCTTGTAGACTTTTCATATCATTACATCACAGCGTTACCGTGAAGGTAATATGGTATGTCTCTTCTGCATTAAAAAGCTTTCATACACATATATTTTTTATATATATTTCACTTTAAGGTTTTCTTCCATCACAATGCATCTTAACACACCTTAACATGCTGCATGAGAACATGTCAGTTAGGATAAGGAAGAGTATGAATGAGCCCTGGATCCCCCACCACCACAAAAAACTGTTACATGATCTCTTATCTTCTTTACACCCTTGTTAATTATTTTCTAGTTTTCCTGTACTTCCACAAGAGGAGCTCTACTTTTTTTTGCATTCTTTTATTTAAGAAATATGGAGTATCATGCCCTGTACACACGATCGGAGATTGATCGGACATTCCGACAACAAAATTCATGGATTTTTTCCGACGGATGTTGGCTCAAACTTGTCTTGCATACACACGGCCGCACAAAGTTGTCGAAAAATCCGATCGTTCTGAACGCGGTGACGTAAAACACGTACGTCGGGACTTTAAATGGAGCAGTAGCCAATAGCTTTCGTCTCTTAATTTATTCTGAGCATGCGTGGCACTTTGTGCGTCGGAATTGTCCACACACGGTTGGAATTCACGCAAACGGATTTTGTTGTCGGAAAATTTTATATCCTGCTCTCAAACTTTGTGTGTCAGAAATTCCGATGGAAAAAGTCTGATGGAGCCCACACACGGTCGGAATTTCCCACAACAAGCTCCGATCGCACATATTCCGTCGGAAAGTCCGACCGTGTGTACAGGGCATTACAATGCAAAGAAAACATATAGGGGATACTTGCAACAAACAACAGTAATATCTGTAATGTTATAAAAAAACACAACATAACTTGTGATTACACAAGGTACAATGAGGTAATATACTATATCATCATGGAAAAGAAAATATTATTCATATAAAAATTAATAATTAAATATTAAATGGGAGGGGGGGGCTGGGACGGAGGTAGGGAAGACAAAAAAAAAAAAAAAAAGGGAAGAGGGAAATTAGAAAGTAGAATCCCTGATCCAACTAAGAATAATAATTGGTCCTTACATATAAAGACATCATATAAGTGACTAATGATGTAAAAAAATGTTTTGCTAAGTGCTCCTCGAATAGGAGGGGGAACAATTCGTATGTATTCTTCAGAATGGGAGAGGTCCTTCTAGTGGACTTCCTCTATTCCCTTTTTTTTTCCAAGAGTCACAAAATCCCTGAACTTTACCAGAGGCAAAATCTACATTTTTTGGTGGCAAAATAAAATTTCAGAGACCAGGCAAATAAACATACACATCCTATTTTCTGTGAAAGAATTGCTTAGAGGATCTTTATTATTTTTCCAACATTTCATTATCAAAACTGTCATGTCATCTATCAAAGTGAAGAAAGACAAAAACTTCATTTATAACACTGAAGAGAAAAAGAGCCCCCTCCTTATCTTGTCAGACACTTGGATCATTTCATATAAACACGTTCCTCTCTAAAGAATATAGTGTCAGGTTTTACGAACATTAATCAATAGAACATAGCTAATTATGTTTTCAGGGATTAGGTTGAATAATAGGGCAAATATATCAGTGAATATCCACCAAACTTGCTCTGCTGGTTTTACTGACTATTTTCAAATATTTTATTGCAATTAAAAAGAAAAGTCACCCACCTCCTAATGGTATTAGTCCTGTATCTTCATGGGTGAAGGGCATCTTGACTCTGGCTCATGTCTCATATGGCCTTCAGTATTAGGGATGAGCTTCGTGTTCTAGTCGAACCCATGTTCGACTCGAACATCGGCTGTTCGCCCGTTCGCCGAATTGCGAACGATATGGGCCGTTCGCGCTAAATTCGTGTGGCGCGTCACGGCCCATAATTCACTGCGGCATCGCAGTGCATTGCTGCCTGATGATTGGCCAAGCATGCACTATGACCCGCATGCTTGGCCAATCACAGCGCCGTCAGTAGAGAGAGCTGTAATTGGCCAAAGCCAGGGTGGCTTTGGCCAATTATGGCTCAGGGGATTTAGTACACACCCCACACTATATAAGGCCGCCTGCACGGCGGCCCTGTGTAGTGTGTGTTCCGGTGTGCTGAGAGATAGAGAGAGAGAGAGACAGTGTCATTTGATTTGAGTTAGATAGATTAGGCAGAACAGTCAGTCAGTTAGCTGCACTTACAGTGTATTGTGTATATATATGCATCCCAGGTGTTGCATATATATATATATACACTGTATTCAGTTTAGCTAGATCCGTTCCTGTTATCTTCTATCTAGACTATTTACATTTAATGCAGTGCGTCCTGCTCACAGTGTTCAGCTAGATCCGTTCCTGCTATTTACATTTAGTGCAGTGCGTCCTGCTCACAGTGTTCAGCTAGATCCGTTCCTGTTATCTTCTAGACTATTTACATTTAGTGCAGTGCGTCCTGCTCACAGTGTTCAGCTAGATCCGTTCCTGCAATTTACATTTAGTGCAGTGCGTCCTGCTCACAGTGTTCAGCTAGATCCGTTCCTGCTATTTACATTTAGTGCAGTGCGTCCTGCTCACAGTGTTCAGCTAGATCCGTTCCTGCTATTTACATTTAGTGCAGTGCGTCCTGCTCACAGTGTTCAGCTAGATCCGTTCCTGTTATTTACATTTAGTGCAGTGCGTCCTGCTCACAGTGTTCAGCTAGATCCGTTCCTGCTATTTACATTTAGTGCAGTGCGTCCTGCTCACAGTGTTCAGCTAGATCCGTTCCTGCTATTTACATTTAGTGCAGTGCGTCCTGCTCACAGTGTTCATCTAGATCCGTTCCTGCTATTTACATTTAGTGCAGTGCGTCCTGCTCACAGTGTTCAGCTAGAGCCGTTCCTGCTATTTACATTTAGTGCAGTGCGTCCTGCTCACAGTGTTCAGCTAGATCCGTTCCTGTTATCTTCTAGACTATTTACATTTAGTGCAGTGCGTCCTGCTCACAGTGTTCAGCTAGATCCGTTCCTGCTATTTACATTTAGTGCAGTGCGTCCTGCTCACAGTGTTCAGCTAGATCCGTTCCTGTTATCTTCTAGACTATTTACATTTAGTGCAGTGCGTCCTGCTCACAGTGTTCAGCTAGATCCGTTCCTGTTATCTTCTAGACTATTTACATTTAGTGCAGTGCGTCCTGCTCACAGTGTTCAGCTAGATCCGTTCCTGTTATCTTCTAGACTATTTACATTTAGTGCAGTGCGTCCTGCTCACAGTGTTCAGCTAGATCCGTTCCTGTTATCTTCTAGACTATTTACATTTAGTGCAGTGCGTCCTGCTCACAGTGTTCAGCTAGATCCGTTCCTGTTATCTTCCTACTGACAGGCAGGCTTGTCTGGTTACAGTATATAAAGCTACCTGAAGAAAATTACAGGTGTTCTATTTGATCCTATTAGTACCACGGTCAGGCAGCTAGACTATTTACATTTAGTACAGTGCGTCCTGCTCACAGTGTTCAGCTAGATCCGTTCCTGTTATCTTCCTACTGACAGGCAGGCTTGTCTGGTTACAGTATATAAAGCTACCTGAAGAAAATTACAGGTGTTCTATTTGATCCTATTAGTACCACGGTCAGGCAGCTAGACTATTTACATTTAGTACAGTGCGTCCTGCTCACAGTGTTCAGCTAGATCCGTTCCTGTTATCTTCCTACTGACAGGCAGGCTTGTCTGGTTACAGTATATAAAGCTACCTGAAGAAAATTACAGGTGTTCTATCCCAGCTTAGTGCAGCTACAGGCCATTAGTATGTCTGGAAGGCCAAGAAGGAGAGGCAGACAGTCACAAGCCAATAAGAGAGGGCAAGCAGGCTCTGTGTCTAGTGCTGGTCGTGGAGACGGTGCATCCTCATCAGCACGTGGCCATGGGACACGCTTGGCCTTTTTTTCGGCAGCTGGCCGTGTTGAGCCGCAACATGCGGAAGACTTGGTCGAGTGGATGACCAAGCCGTCCTCATCCTCCTCATCCTCTCTCACCCATGCCCAGGGTGCTTTGTCTGGCAAAGCAGCGGCCTCTTCCCTCAGCTCAATGTCATCAGTGACTCCTTCCCTAGCTCCACCATGTCCTCATGAGGATTCCCTCGAACTGTTTGACCACAGTGTTGGGTACATGCTCCAGGAGGATGCCCAGCGTTTGGAAGGCTCTGATGACGATACTGAGCTCGATGAAGGCAGTAACATGAGCACGGACAGAGGGGGTGCCCAAGAAGGACAGCAATCTGGCAGTCATGCTCCCCCTGCTGCAGCATACTGCCAGGTTTGCTCCAGTGATGAGGAGGGAGGGGATGATGAGGTCACTGACTCAACGTGGGTGCCTGATAGGAGAGAGGAGGAGGAGGAGGAGGAGGAGGAGGAGGCGGCGGCACATCACCAACGAGGCAGGATGCCCTCCAGGGGCCAGCCTAAGGGCAGCACATTGACTGCATCACACCCCAAAGCTCCACATGTGCAGGGCGCTGCAGTCTCTGCGCGTTATTCAAAAAGTTCTTTGGTGTGGGCCTTTTTTGAGACGAGTGCATCAGATCGCACCGCTGCTATTTGCAACATATGTCTCAAGCGTATCTCGCGTGGCCAAAACATCTCCTGCTTGGGTACCACATGCTTGACCAGACATATGTTGACCTGCCATGCAGTTCGTTGGCAAGCGTATCTAAAAGACCCACACCAAAGAACAAAGAGGATCTCTCCTTGCTCCTCATCAGCTGAGATTTCCAACCCCACTAGACCTTCAGTCCTCTCTGAGACCTGCAGTGAGAGGAATGAAGGTGTAGAATTAGGTGTGTCACAGCCAAGTACTTGTGGGCAATCTGCTTTTGGTACACCGACGTCAGATTGTACCAGGCAAATTTCCCTGCCCCAGCTGCTGCACCGCCGAAAGAAGTTTGCTCCCAGCCATCCACATGCCCAGCGGTTGAATGCTAGCTTGGCAAAATTGCTAGCACTTCAACTGCTGCCTTTTCAGTTGGTAGACTCTGCCCCCTTCCGTGAGTTTGTGGAATGTGCGGTTCCTCAGTGGCAGGTACCCAAACGCCACTTTTTCTCACGGAAGGCGATTCCGGCTCTGTACCGGCATGTGGAAGGCAATGTCCATGCCTCGCTGGACAGGGCGGTCAGCGGTAAGGTGCATATTACCGCTGACTCATGGTCCAGCAGGCATGGACAGGGACGTTACCTAAGTTTCACGGCGCATTGGGTGACTCTGCTGGCAGCTGGGAAGGATGCAGGACAAGGTGCAGTAGTGTTGGAGGTTGTTCCGCCACCACGCCTCCAAAATGCTGATTGTGACACACCTCTCTCCTCCACCCCCTCCTCTTCTTCTTCCTCCATGGCCTCTTCCTCGGAACCAGCGGTGCTCCGTAGGCGTTCAAGGGGCTACGCAAGTACGCAGGCCAAAAGATGCCATGCGGTGCTTGAGCTGGTGTGCTTGGGGGACAGGAGCCACACTGGGGCAGAGGTTCTGTCAGCTCTGCAGGGGCAGGTTCAGAGGTGGTTGACGCCACGCCAACTTAAGGCAGGAATGGTGGTTTGCGACAATGGCACCAACCTCCTCTCTGCCCTCCGACAGGGACAAATGACCCATGTGCCCTGTTTGGCTCACGTCCTTAACTTGGTGGTGCAGCGGTTCTTGGGCAGGTACCCGGGCTTACAGGATGTCCTGAGGCAGGCCAGGAAAGTCTGTGTGCATTTCCGCCGGTCATATAATGCCAGTGCTCGGCTGACGGACCTCCAAAAGGAGTTTAACCTGCCCAAGAACCGCCTAATCTGTGACATGCCCACCAGGTGGAACTCAACGTTGGCCATGCTGCAGCGGCTGCACACGCAGCAGAGGGCCATCAATGAGTACCTGTGCGACTATGGCACCAGGACAGGGTCAGGGGAGCTTGGTTTTTTTTCCCCACGCCAGTGGGCCATGATCAGGGATGCATGCACTGTCCTGTCACCATTCGAGGAGGCCACGAGGATGGTGAGCAGTGACAGTGCATGCATCAGTGACACTGTCCCCCTTGTCCACCTGTTGGAGCACACGCTGCGTGGAATAATGGACAGGGCACTTGAGGCAGAACAGAGGCAGGAAGAGGAGGACTTCCTTAGCTCTCAAGGCCCCCTTTATCCAGACAGTGTTCCTGCGTGCCCGCCGATCACACAGGAAGAGGACGAGGAGGAAGAGGAGGAGGAGGAGGAGGAAGATTGTGTCAGTATGGAGGTGGAGCCTGGCACTCAGCATCAGCAGCAGTCTTTAAGGGATCAGTCCCAAGAAACACATGGACTTGTACGTGGCTGGGAGGAGGTGGCTGCGGACCATGTCGTTCTTAGTGACCCAGAGGACTCCGGACCGAATGCCTCAGCAAACCTACGTTGCATGGCCTCCCTGATCCTGCAAAGCCTGCGTAAGGATCCTCGTATTCGTGGTATCAAGGAGAAGGACCAATACTGGCTGGCAACCCTCCTTGATCCACGTTACAAGGGTAAGGTTGCGGACCTTATCTTGCCATCGCAGAGGGAGCAGAGGATGAAACATCTTCGGGAGGCCTTGCAGAAAGGTCTGTGCAACGCGTTCCCAGAGACTGGGAGGTTACAAACTCCTGTTTCTGGACAACGTGTTGCTGAGGCTTCGGTCAGTCAAAGAAGGAGCGGTGGAGAAGGTGGCCGTCTGACAGATGCGTTCAGACAATTTTTTGGTCCGCAGCCCCAAGGTATGATCGGTTCCAGCAACCATTGCCAGCGTCTGTTTTACATGGTGCAGGAATACCTAGGGGCAAGATCAGACTTGGACACCTTTCCCACCGAAAATCCTCTGGGTTACTGGGTCTTGAGGATGGATCACTGGCCAGAGCTTGCACAGTATGCAATTGAGCTACTGGCCTGTCCTGCATCCAGCGTTCTTTCAGAACGCACATTCAGTGCTGCTGGAGGCGTGGTAACCGATCACAGGGTGCGTCTGTCCACCGACTCGGTCGATCGGCTGACCTTCATAAAAATGAATGAGTCTTGGATCACCACCAGCTACCAAGCACCTGATGCTGATGTAACCGAATAATTTTTTTTGAAATCTCAGATCCCTTCAAAGACTGCCTATGCTGATGCTGAGTGACTATCCCTGAGTAATTATCCTCTTCCTCCTCAATCATCACGCTGATAGCTTGTAAGAACATTTTTGGTTCTGGGCGCCACCACCAGTGCCTAAGGCACAATTTTTCAGCCCCTGTTTAACAGGGGCGTGTAATTACAATTTTTGATGTAATACTTTGCAGCAGGGTTCGTTCCTGCATTCCAACTAGAGTGTCTGTGAGGGGTTGCAGTGTTGTGGCACCAGCACCAGTGCCTAAGGCCCAATTTTTCTGCCCCTGTCTAACAGGGGCGTGTAATTACAATTTTTGAAGCAATACTTTGCAGCAGGGCTCGTTCCTGCGTTCCAACTAGAGTGTCTGTGAGGGGTTGCAGTGTTGTGGCACCAGCACCAGTGCCTAAGGCCTAATTTTTCAGCTCCTGTTCAACAGGGGCATGTAATTACAATTCTTGATCTAATATTTCACAGCAGGGCCCTGTGAGGGCTTACAGTGTTGTGGCCACAGCAACACCTAAGGCCCAAATTTCTGCTGAGTATATAGGGCAGGACCCTACTTTCAAACATCTAACTTACAAACGACTCCTACTTGCAAACGGAAGGAGACAACAGGAAGTGAGATGAAATCTACCCCTAGGAAGGGAAATTCTCTCCTGTAAGAGTTAATATGGGAAAACAGTTTCTCCTTTCCACTGATGCTTTCCAATCCTTGTTCCACAAAAAAACCCAAATTTTCAAAAAACATTTTTCATTGGGACAAAAAAGTGAGGTGAAATCTTCTGAAGAGGAGGAAAGACAGCAAAACAAATGTCACAGGGGTGATAACCCTTCCCTATGTTTTCCAAAAAGCTTAGAAAAGATTTTTTGGCTGGAGCTAAACACGTTAAAAATGTTCAAAATTACAAACAGATTCTACTTAACAACAAACCTACAGTCCCTGTCTTGTTTGCACCGCCTGTATACTGCTGTTCAGAGTATATAGGGCCTGGTGGCCCCACACCTTTCCTTATTTTAATTTGGGTGCGGGGTTCCCCTTAATATCCATACAAGACCCAAAGGGCCTGGTAATGGACTGGGGGGTACCCATGCCGTTTGTCTCACTGATTTTCACCCATATTGCCATGACCCGACATGACATTAAACCCGCAAGCAGTTTTAAATGAGATTTTTTCCTTTAAAAATGACATTTGGTGCAGGGACTGTTCTAAACATGGGAAACACGCGTCACTTTACAGGCATACTATAGACACCCCCCAGGTACGATATTTAAAGGAATATTTCACTTTTTTTTTTTACTTTAAGCATCATTAAAATCACTGCTCACGAAAAAACGGCCGTTTTTAAAAGTTTTTTTTGCATTGATACATGTCCCCTGGGGTAGGACCCGGGTCCCCAAACCCTTTTTAGGACAATACCATGCAAATTAGCCTTTAAAATGAGCACTTTTGATTTCGAACGTTCGAGTCCCATAGACGTCAATGGGGTTCTAACGTTCGTGCGAACTTTCGGTCCGTTCGCGGGTTCTGGTGCGAACCGAACCGGGGGGTGTTCGGCTCATCCCTATTCAGTATCAAGCATGAGCACCAGACTCTTCCACAATGTCCAGCATGATACAGGCACTGGAATTGGGTTAATAAGTAGCTCCAGCACAGACAAATAAGAACATTAAACCCTGGCACACACTATTAGTTTATTTTCATTCAACCCACCTGGCTGAACGAAAAAAAAACTGTCAGCAACCATGCAAGGTTAGTTCAGCGATCTTCCCCGTTGAGCTATTGTGTTCTGACAGGGGGATGACCCCCCACCCCCCCGGCAGAACACACTGATCAGCGCTCTTTGCCATTGGATGAGAGTGCTGATCGGGAGTCGGTTGGATGCTGGCTTTCTTGCATGCTTACCCGAGAGAAGACGGCCAAACAGTCGGCTTCTGTTGTTACATAGTTGGTAAGGTTGAATAAAGACAGCAGTCCATCCAGTTCAACCAGTGTAGGTGTGTGTGTTTTTTCATTTCACATATCCACATATATTGTTTTCGCTAAGATGTTTGTCTTTTAAAACTATCCATACTTCCTGCCGACACCACCAATTGTGGAGGGGAGTTCCACATCCGTACCGTCCTGACAGTGAAAAAACCCCTGTGCAGCTTAAGGTTAAACCGCTTCTCTTCCGGTCTTATCATGTGGCCCCGTGTCCTCTTTCACTCCCTGAGACTGAAAAGTTTCATACTTATGGTGGGATCACCATTGAGATATTTGTATATCGCCATCATATCTCCTCTCAAGCATCTCTTCTCCAGGGAGAATGAATTTAGCGCTTGCAGTCGTTCCTCATAATTAAGGTCCTTCAGTCCCCATATTCATTTTGTTGCCCTTCTCTGGACTCTCTCTAGCTCCAGCACAACCTTTCTGAGGATTGGTGACCAGAACTGGACGGAATGCTCCAGATGTGGCCAGACCAGAGTCTTATAAGGTGGAAGAATAATCGTTTATCCCTGGAGTAAATTCCCTTTTCAATGCATGCTAATATTATGCTGGCTTTGGTAGCCGCAGCTTGACACTGCATGCTATTGCTTAGTCTGTCTTCAACTAGGACCCCTAGATCCTTCTCCATCCTGGTAGCCCCTTAGGGGTTCTCCCCCTAATGAGTAACTTGCGTTTATATTTTTACCCCCCAAATACATTACCTTACATTTTTCAATGTTAAACTTTTTCATTTGCCATGCAGTAGCCCATTCCATTAATTTCTTTAGGTGCTCTTGTAAAATTTCTATATCCTGCTGTGTTATTGCCCTGCATATTTTTGTGTCGTCAGCAAACACTGAGATCGAGCTATTTCTCCCATCCTCTATATCACTCGTAAATAAATTAAACAGAATTGGTCCCAGGACAGAGCCTTGGGGTACCCCACTAACCACTCTAGACCATTCTGAGTATACGTTATTTATCACAACCCTTTGGACACAACCTCGTAGCCAGTTTTTTATCCAAGAACAAACCTTATGGTCAGTGCCTACAGACATCAGCTTGCAAATTAAGCGTTTATGAGGGACTGTATCAAATATTGGACACACCGACATGCACACACGGGCCGAACGCCGAACGTTTTTTTCCTTAACTGGCTTTATTTAACTAAGCAACAAAAAATGCTATTCATAATAAAAAGAAAGAAAATTCACCCTTGTTTACCAGTTTTTTTTTTTAAATCTAGAAATGTGCTTCTGGCTTCAATCAAACCTAGGCCGTAGAGTTCATAGAGTTCCTGCCCATTATGTTTTGTGTCAATTGCGCTTCTTCGGGAGCTTAGCGTTCAAAACAATTTTTGTTGTTAATACGCAGCATAACAGTCATAAAAAAAAAGATGGAGTGAGGTGGTCAGATGGGTGGCCACCCAGGATCCCCAACAAGGTGAATGCGCGGGCACATATAAGGTTGTATATAAGGTTGTAGGTAATGTCTCCAGGCAAAAATAAATTATGCAAGTGGATAAACCATAGCATGGGAGGTATCCTCCGTTTCAAAGTTAGGGAGTTTGACCCTTATATCAAATGTCCCTTCTGGGGAGGTATTCAATTGTATATGGTACTGTTGTCATTTGTAACCACCACTGCCAGTGGGGAAGCCACAGGGGAACCAACCCCCCCTCAATAGCGGGTTAAGAATCTTCTGCCATATCTTGCTCCACTCCTGGGGACCACTATCTTGTCACGGATCTCACAATCATCCAGCCATGGACACAGAAAGCCAGAAGTACCAGCAGTAAGGCCTTAACGGCCAACAGTCAAATCCATACTTGCCTTGTTATATTGAATCTCTTGGGTAATATATTAGGAAGAAACAGGCGAGGTGCTCACTGTAATTTGGCGGCATTGGTTTATATAAAATGCATATATACAGAATGAGCTTCCTGACTTCAGTACTTGTTGCTTAGATTTGCTCTTCATTTACTTAAGGGGTAAGTTCACCTTTGTACCATGTTACATGTCTGCACTCCCCGATTCCACCCCCCCATGATAGCAGGTGAGGATCTTCTCCCCACACCCAATGTTACTAATTAAAAACAGTGCGGCTGTGTGGGGCTCCCCCCATACAGTTGCGTCATTTATTCACAGAGTTCTGTGGATGAATGAACTACAAGTACCATCAATCACTACAGCAGATGGCTTGTAGTTCTCAATGAACTAAGAGGGTGCTGGAGAGCGCTCTCATAGTACAGGTTCTTCCTGCAGTTCAGTAACTGCCTGCCCGTATGGGAGATACAGGCAGACAGCTGACTGAGAGCCTGCAGGAGCTTGCTCAGAGAATGCCTTGCAGTTTCCTCAATTAATGCAAAGTATTCTCTGTTTTGAAGAGATCCAATCAGAAAAAGCTTTGTGTTCATTGAGAAAAATACACAACGTTCTCTGAACGATGACCATGCCAAATGAGTGACCCCCTGTGTTTTTTATGCACCAGGGCAGCCACTAGGCACAGAACCAATAAGATGTGAGGATCACTCTAGTAGCTATTACAATGATTCTTCACTTTCACCAGGATCAGCCAGGTACGCAATATGCATACTCACACTGATCCAATCCCATACCTCCTCTTCTGGAGTCCCCCGCCGGCGCTGTCTGCTCCTCCTCTCCTCCAGGTGCTCCCTCAGGGAGGGAGCACACATGCGGGTGCATTTCTGAGCCGAGCTGTGTGCATCCATAGACACACACAGCACTAGCAAGCCACTTCCCCACTTTTTCTGACTGACAGCAGGAGCCTTTGCACTCAGCTTCTCCTGTGAGACCAGGAAGTGAGCGGAGTGGTGCTGCAGCCGGGACAACTCTAGATCGCTGACTCAATCAGGTAAGTGTTTAGGGATGGAGGTGGGTAGATTAGGTAGTGAGAGTTGTTTTTACCTTAATGCAGAGAATGCACGAAGATAGACAAAAGATATTGTGAGTTTAGAACTAAAGAAATATTAAAAATAACAACAGTATAATCTTCCTTCCAAATAGTAATGGCATTTTCCATGTTTACAGCAGCTGTCAGGAATTCTTGCTAACTCAGTTCATTGGGGGAATAGTCAGGGCAAGTCTCATTTGCATTACACATTACAGCATCAAGCAAACATAAAAGTTTTAACACTTCACACAGTAAAGATAAACACACACACTTTTATAGTTGATTGAAATGAAATAGAGATGGCTTTGAAATTCAGTCCTGAAGGAATGTTATATGGAACCATACATCACTGCATCCAAGCAGACATTTAAAAGGAGCATAGTACGACGGCCGTCCCCGGGGCCCACTGATCTGGATATCCCAGACTGGTTAATTATTTAAAACAAGTACTGTATACTCCTGTATGAAAATGTCACCAAAAAAACATTATCACCCCTAATGACCACCATCAGAATATCTGCGCATTCGGCAGAATTCATTCTGAATGGTACCCTAACGCTGCTGTTGGACATGCATGACCAATGATATATGCACCTTTTTTGGTGTGTTTAAATAAATTAGCTGTTTTAACGCAATCCAAGTTAACTCATGGTATAATACCCCAGTGTGAATGGGCACTAGAATGGCAACAAAAATAAAAGCTGAACTCCATGCAAATCTTTAATATTGATTGGACTCTGAGCAAACATTTTCTTGCCCCCCACCCCAATGCAATTTCACTCTTCACCCCAACATCCCCAAAAACAAACAATATTACCCCCATCATTACACAGGACCCCTCCCCCATACTACCCCATTATTACACAGGGCCCCTCCCCATACTACACCGTTATTACACAGGACCTCCTCCCCCATAGTACCCCCATCATTGCACAGGACCCCCTTCCTCATGCTACCCCCATTATTACACAGGACTCCTCCCCCATACTACCCCTATCATTACACAGGATCTCCTCCCCCATACTACTCCCATCATTAAACAGGACCCCCTTCCTCATGCTACCCCTATTATTACACAGGACCCCTCCCCCATACTACCCCTATCATTACACAGGACCTCCTCCCCCATACTACCCCCATCATTAAACAGGACCCCCTTCCTCATGCTACCCCCATTATTACACAGGACCCCTCCCTCATACTACCCCTATCATTACACAGGACTTCCTCCCCCATACTACCCCCATCATTAAACAGGACCCCCTTCCTAATGCTACCCCTATTATTACACAGGACCCCTCCCCCATACTACCCCTATCATTACACAGGACCTCCTCCCCCATACTACCCCCATCATTACATAGGACCCCCTCCCCCATACTACCTCCATCATTACACAGGACCTTCTCCCCATAGTACCCCCATCATTACATAGGACCCCCTCCCCCATACTACCCCCATTATTAACCAGGACCCCTCTCCCATACTACCCCCATCATAACACAGGACCTCCTCCCCCACACTAACCCCATCATTACATAGGACCCCTCCCCCTATACTACCCCCTATATTACACAGGGTCCCTCTCCCATACTTCCCCTATCATTACACAGGACCCCTCCTCCCCCATACTACCTCCATTATTTTACAGGACCCCTCCCCCATACTACCCCCATCATTACATAGGACTCCTTCCCCATACTACCCCCATCATTACACGGGACCCCTTCCCCCCATACTACCCCCATTATTACACAGGGCCCCTCTCCCATACTTCCCCTATCATTACACAGGACCCCTTCCCCATACTAACCCCATCATTAGACAGGACCTCCTCCCCCATACTACCCCCATCATTACACAGGACCCCTCTCCCATACTACCCCCGTCAAAACATAGGACCTCCTCCCCCATATTACCCTCGTTATTACACAGGACCCCTGTCTCATACTACCCTCGTCATAACATAGGACCTCCTCCCCCATACTACCCCCGTCATAACATAGGACCTCCTCCCCCATACTACCCCCATCATTACATAGGGCCCTCCCCCATATTACCCCTATATTACACAGGGCCCCTCTCTCACACTACCCCCATCATAACACATGACCCCCTCCCTCATACTATTCCCATCATTACACAGGACCTCCTCCCTCATACTACCCCCATCATTACATAGGACCCCCTCCCCCATACTACCCTCATTATTACACAGGACCCCTTTCCCATACTACCCCCATCATAACACTGGACCCCCTCTCCCATACTACCCCCATCATTACATAGGACACCCTCCCTGCACAGACCCCTACATTGCCCCCCCAGCGGTCACACCTTGAGTGTCCAGAGGATGTCAGGTGAAAACCAGGTACACCCCACCGAACCCTCTAGCAAAGAAGCTTTTCAGGGGGCCGATGCTCTGCAGCTTGTTGGACATGGTGAGGGAGAGGAGTTGGTGTGACTGTGCCTTGGACTGACAGGTTCTCTCCCCGGACAAGGTTTACCTTATTGAGCTGGCCAATCACCGCTCAGGCTGCAGACATAACACCCAACCAATCACCAGCACCCTCAACATTTAATTCCACTCTCATCTCCTGAGTGATAGCCAAATCCACTTACCAACTATCTGCAGGCAGCATGAGCTTAAGGGGCAGCTGCTTTGGGCCCCACAACAATGACTGGTCCCAAGGCAGCTGTCCCTTTGCTTTCAGCTGCTGCAGGGAGTGACTACAGGGTATAGGTCCATTGAATGCAGCCCCACCCAGCCCTTCTGTTCCCCTTCCTTCTGCTGCTGGGGTTCCCCTGTGTGGTCCCCTGATCCCTCCTGCAGTGCTGCCAGCTTCCCCTCTTCTCCTTCCTGTCGGCTGCTGCAGGAGATCATTTTAGGATGGAGTGCGGCAAAGGGGTCGGTAAATATATAATTTACCACCCCCTTCCTCTTCTAAATGAACACAGTGGGTGAACTGTGTTTACTATGCTTCACTTTGTGAATGAACGGGCAAAGCTCTTTCATTCTGTGCAGCTGAGAACTGTGTCCTCAATCACTTTCTCTGTCCCAAAAGTGAGACATCAGGAGTCTATTTAAACCCCCTGATATTTCACCAAAGCAGTTATATTAAATTAAAATACTAATAAAATATAAAAAATAATAAAAATTAAAAATACATAATTAAGGGCTCATTCAAACTCACTGGCCTATACAGTCTGAATGAGTGCTTTTTTGTGCTGCTGGAGCCAGCTGTTACTCTATGGGAATGCAGTGGCTGTATGAACACAGCCACAGGTTCTAATTATAAAAGATGTGCAGGTGTAGGTAAGTGGCTTCAAATGCACACTGTCTGTGTTTGGGGCCGTACACTTCCATCCACACGCCTTACACAATGACCACACCAATGCAGCCAGTCACAGTGTCAGTGAACACCACTACACCAGTCCCAGGGCCACCCTAAGGCCTTGTTAACACAGGACATATCAATGCATGCTTTGTGTGATTGATGTGTTTACCCACACAGCCATACACAAGTGCACCGTGCAATCCTGTACAGGAAGTCCCATTGAAGTATATTGGGGACACATACCGACGTGGATTACATGCATAATTTATGGCCCTAGAAAGCCCTAAAGTACTCCTTGAATTTTGGGCCCTATGTGATAGGCTAGGAAAAAGTTCCAAACGTGGTAGAATGTGTTTTGGTATGTAAGTATGCCTATGCTGTGTGTGAGAAATATCTTGTTAATTAACAATTTTGTGTATTAAAAAAAATACAATTTTCATTTTCTTTCCATATTTTCCAAAAATGTGTGCCAAAAACATTTTCAAAAGACTCCTTATGCCTCTTAAAATGAATTGGGGTGTTTGTTTTCCAAAACCTATTCCTTTTGTGGGTGTTCCCAATGTCCTTGTGCTACAGGGCCTCCTAAATGTGATAGGTAGTCTGGAAATCAGAAGCATAATTTATGCCCTAGAAAGCCTGAAGGTGCTCCTTGGATTTTGGGCTCTTCTTTGTGACTAGGCTGTGAAAAAGTTTCAAACATGCAATTACTCAAGAGGAGTAGCAGATTTTTCTTTTTTTAAGTATGCCGTGTATGAGAAATATCTTTTTAATTAACAACTTGTGGCAAAAAAAATTACATTTTCAAAAGACTCACCATGCCTCTTAGAAGATACATACATGTTTGCTTTCCAAAAAAAAATCTCCCATACTTAGGAAGAGTAGCAGAATGTGATTTGAAGTGTAATTCTAAGTATGCCTATGCTGCATGCGAGAAAAAAACTTGCTAAATTGACAATTTTGTAAAAAAAACAAAAAAACAACAAAAAAAACAAACTTGCTTTACTGTCATCATATTCCAAAGAATTGTGGCAAGAAAATAAAACTTGAAAAAATCACCATGACCTTGCACTATCTATTTTCCAAAAAGGGGTCATTTGGGGGTTATATGTATTGTCCTGGCATTTTAGGGGCCCAAGAATTGAAATTGACAATAAGTACACCAGGATTGATCAATTTTCAATTATTTATAACGTGGTTTGCAAACTCTACAGCTTTCACACAGACTAAATAATATACACCTACAGTAATTGTGTTTTATAACCAAAGAAATGTAGCAGCACAATTTTGGCCTAAATAGATTAAGAAAGATTATTTATTTGCAAAGTTTTATAGCAAAACAAAGAAAAAACTAAAGAAAAATGTTTTGTTTCAAAATATTTGGTCTTTTTTCCTTTATATACTGTAGCAAAAATGTTAAAAACCTGGTGGTGATTAAACACCACCAAATAAAAGCTCTATTTGTCCCAAAAACGATAAATAAAAAATTCATTTGGATACAGTGTTAGATGATTTAGTAACTGTCATTCAAAATATGACAGCACTGAAATCTGAAAAAATGGCCTGGGCAGGAAGAGGGTAAAACATTTTAGTCTTGAAGTGGTTAAACAGCTGGATTCACTGAAGGTTTGATGAACTTCGGACCAGATTAGCCAAGCTTTGAGCAGGGGCAGATTCACCCATCACTAGTCACGGAAGGTAGCACACTTGTCCAAGGAGATGGCTTCTTGTCCAGTTCATCTCTATGAAATCATTGCCTTAGTTGCTAACTGTCTCTCTTTTTTGCAGGACAGTCAACCCATATTGCAAATTGTCTAACACCCCTTAACAATCCACAGAGTGTCCCACCATACAGGGAACATCATGCAATTTGTCACACATATAGCACTGTTGTCCAAGTTGTCCAAATTTGCCCAGAAATTTTGACCACTATGCAGTGCCTCTTCAGCTTCTGAAGAACTGCAAGTTCCAGCATTGCTAACTTCAGCACTGGGCAACCCATAGCTCGCTGTGAAAGTTGCCATGTTTCTTGCCCATCCTCCTGGGCATGCTGGAAGTTTTCTGCCCACCAGTGGTGACCCGTAATGCAGGGCGCAGGGGCGCTGCCCCCCTAATCTCCACCAGAGGCTCTAATAGGCTTCAAAAAAGGGTGGGCTTGGGGCGTCCCAAGCCCAACCAGTTGTGTGACAATAGCAAATTAATATTCGCTATTGTTTTCCTGATTCTCCTCCTGGCCAATCAGGAAGCGAGTCCTGAGACCCGTCACCCGATTGGCCAAGAGGAAAAGCGATCCTATTGGCCGCCGAGGAGGAGGGGAAGCGGAGGAGGATGAGATGCAGGGGAAGCCGCCATAAAGCACCAGAAGGAGGAGACGCTGCCCGCCGCCCAGAGGAAGCGCTGCCCACGACCGAGAGCTGCACGATTCTGGATAAATTGAGAATCACAATTTTTTTGCTTAGAATAAAGATCATGATTCTCAAGGCGCAATGCCATTAATCATATTATACAAAAAATTGGGCTAACTTTACTGTTTATTTATTTTTTTTTAATTCATTGAAGTGTACTTTTTCCCCAAAAAATTGTGTTTGAAAGGTGCAAACACAGTGTGACATAAAATATTGCAACGTCCACCATTTTATTCTCTAGGGTCTCTCCTAATATATATATATATATATATATATATATATATATATATATATATATATATATATAATGTTTGGGGGTTCTAAGTAATTTTCTAGCAAAAAATATGGATTTTAACTTGTAAGCAACAAATGTCAGAAAAAGGTTTGGTCTTTAAGTGGTTAAACTGCCCTCCTCTACTGACCAAAGTTGATTCCTTTCATCTAAAAAAAACGAGAGATACATTGTATCTCTTCGATGAGGAATTTTGATAAACATTTGTCAGCTTTTTATTTATTTTTTTGACAGCTCAGCTCTGCACTGTTTACATAGAATCGTGGAAACAGCTGATTAGCATCGTGAGGGGGTTAAATCGAGATCGCGATTTTTTTAATGAATAATCGTGCAGCTCTAAGATGACCTAGATGGGGTAAGTGTGGGGTTGGTGACTGACCAACTGACGGAACGCTGGGGGGGTGGGGCCTGTGACTCCTCCGACCAACCGGGGGGGGGGTTGGCAGCAGGTGGATTGTTTGCCGCCCCCCTAAAAAATATACCACCAGCCACCACTGCTGCCCACCTGCTGTACCCTCCCAGATTAAAGTGTATGCATAGCTAAAACGACTCCTTTATTTGTTTTGCAATTGTGGGGGGAGGGGGGTGGGGGGGAATTATCATTGTATCTACTATAGAACAATACCTGTTGATCTGTCAGAAATCAGCTCTTAAAGCTGTCCATACATTATACAATTTTCTTATTCAATTTCTTTTAGATTTACCTTCAACTATGTAGTGGAAGGTCCTGCCTGATTGCATACAAATTGAAAGTGTTTTGGTTTGACCTCATGTTATATGGTTTTGGTAAATCTAAAGGAAAATTGTACAAGAGAATTGTATAATGTATGGCCAGCCTAAGTCCAGTCCTGTTGTAGGCTGACAGTATACAACAATTTTGTAGGCTGAGTGGTGTCCAGTGTCCTTTTCTAAGCTACTCAACCACTCTCACCTTCAGATCTCTACAACATTAACCAATTGCCGACCAGCCGCTGTCATTATACTGCTGCAAAGTGGCACGATCCCGCGAATCGCCGTAGCTGTACAATGGCTCAGGAACTCGCTTTTGTGGGCCAGACGGGGGGGCCAATCAGCGGGTCCAGTAGACCCGATGTCTGTCGGACACCCGCGATCGTTCCCCGCAGTGACAGAATGGGGATCTGCCTGTGTAAACAAGGCAGATCTCCGTTCTGACAGGGGAGATCATACAGAGCCTGTCTTTCTGCTAAGCAGGAAGATGGATCTGTGTGTTTCCCCAGTCACACCGTCCCCCATACAGTTAGAAAACACCTGCAGGGAACACATTTAACCCCTAGATCACCACTAGTGTTAACCCCTTCCCTGCCATTGTCATTTATACCGTAATCAGTGCATTTTTTTTATAGCACTGATCGCTGTATAAATATCACTGGTCCCAAAAAAGTGTCAAAGGTGTCCAATCTGTCCGCCGCAATGTCGCAGTCCCGCTAAAAAAAAAAATTGCTGATTACAGCCATTACTAGTAAATAAAAAAATAATAATAATAATAAAAATGCCATAAATCTATCCCCTATTTTGTAGACGCAATAACTTTTGTGCAAACCAATTAATATACGCTTATTGCGATTTCTTTTACCAAGAATGTAAATGTAGAAGAATACATATTGGCTTAAACTGAGGAGGAAATGTGTTGTTTTTATATATTTTTTGGATATTTATAATAGCAAAAAGTAAAAAATATTGTTTTTTTTTTTTCAAAATTGTGGCCCTTTTTTGTTTATAGCGCAAAAAATAAAATTTGCAGAGGTGATCAAATACCACCTAAAGAAAGCTCTATTTGTGGGAAAAAAAGGAGTTTTGGTCAATGTATATTCTTCTACATATTTTTGGTAATAAAAATTACAATAATATATTGATTGGTTTGCGCAAAAGTTATAGCGTCTACAAACTATGCAAAAGTTTTATGGCATTTTTATGGAATTTTTATTATTATTATTTTTCTACTAGTAATGGTGGTGATCTGTGATTTTTTATCGGGACTGCGACATTGTGGCGGACACATTGGACACTTTTGACACATTTTTGGGACAACTGACAATTATACAGCGATCAGTGCTATAAAAAAGCACTGATTACTGTATAAATGTCACTGGCAGGGAAGGGGTTAACATTAGAGGGCGATCAAGGGGTGTTCCCTCACTGTGTGTTCTAACTGTAGGGGGAGGGAACTGACTAGAGGAGAAGACAGATCGTTGTTCCTAGCTAGTAGGAACACATGATCTGTCTCTCCTCTCCTCACAGAACAGGGATTTGCATGTTTACGCACACGGGTCCCTGTTCTAGCTCTCGTGCCCGCGATCACACATTGCCAGCAGTCATCGCGAACGCCGGCCACGCGCATCGGACCCCCACAATATTTTTTTTTTAAATTTTGGCACAGGGTTCCCCTTAAAATCCATACCAGACCTGAAGGGCCTGGTATGGATTTTGGGGGGGACCCCACGCTATTTTTTTTTACTTTTGGTGCAGGGCTCCCCTTAACCACTTCAATACACTGTGTTATATAAAGTACACTGCCTGCATTGACTGAATATAGAGTCTACACTGAATATATAGGCCACACTGAATGCAGAGTATATATATATATATATATATATATATATATATATATATAAAATATATATATATATATATATATGTATAAATATATATATATATATATATATAATATATATATATATATATATATATATATATATATATACCGTATTTATCGGCATATAACACGCACTTTTTTCCCCTTAAAATCAGGGGAAAATCGTGGGTGCGTGTTATACGCCGATCCCCGCTATTTTTGTGATCTATCGGAGCGATCGCCGCCGACATTCACATAGCGTGTATTTTTAAATATGGCGCCGCGGAGTTCGGAGGGACTCAGCGGCGCTCGTTCAGCTGAACGAGCGCCGCCTAGAACACAGTGACTGGGCGGAGCCGAGATACACATAGCCGAGGGTTCTCGGCTCTTCTCGGCGCCGTTCACAGTCCCGCCCAGTCCCGCCATTGGACCTCTGTTATGTCCATCATAGGGACTGGGCGTGACTGTGAACGGCGCCAAGAAGAGCCGAGAACCCTCGGCTATGTGTATCTCGGCTCCGCCCAGTCACTGTGTTCTCGGCGGCGCTCATTCAGCTGAACGAGCGCCGCCGAGTCCCTCCGAACTCCGCGGCGCCATATTTAAAAAAACACACTAAACTTGTGTATGTCGGCGGCACTGGGGACAAGGCTGCACTGACCACTGGGGACAAGGCTGCACTGGGGCAAGGCTGCACTGACAATTCTGCACTGGGGCAAAGCTGCACTGACAAGGCTGCACTGGACACTGGGGCAAGGCTGCACTAACAAGGCTGTAGATGAACACTGATGAGGCTGCATTGATGGGCATTTAAATGTAAGTTTATTTTCCTTAAACTTCCCTCCTAAAAGTTTTTTTCCTTAAAATTCCCTCCTAAACTTAGGGTGCGTGTTATACGCCGGCGCGTGTTATACGCCGATAAATACGGTATATATATATCAAATACACTGCCACTAACTAACCTGCCTGCCTAATCTAGCTCAATCTATCTCCGTCCACAAACTAGACACGGCCGCTATGTAAGCAGCCTTATATAGTGTGGAGCATGGACTTAGTCCCCCTGAGCCATGATTGGCCAAAGGCAGGATGCCTTTGGCCAATTATGTCTCTCTCAGCAGAGCACGCTGTGATTAGCTAAAGCATGCAGGTCAGGTGCATGCTTTGGCCAATCATCATACAGCAATGCACTGCGATCTCCCAGTGCATTATGGGGCGTTCCGCAGCGCTCAGATTTTCTGCGAACAGCCCATATGTTCGATTAGTTTCTAGAACAAACGAATGCCAGATGTTCGAATCGAACTTACATTTGACTCGAACCGCGGGCTCTTATTTATTCTCACTAGTGGAGAAGCTAGCTTTGTGCACATATTGGGGGAGCACACAGAATCTGGTGCAGCTGTGTATAGTAACCAATCAGCTTCTAGGTTTTATTATCAAAGCCTAATTGAACAAGCTGAAGTTAGAAGCTGATTAGTTACTATACACAGCTGCACCAGATTCTGTGTGCTCCAGTTTTAGTAAATCCCCCTTATTGTGTGTAGCCTATCTTAGGTACCTTACTTTGGAGGAATCACTCTCACACAGGGTAGAATGCATAATTATCCTTTAGGCCCCTTTCACATGAGGCGGACTCCGTTTCTACGGAGCCCGCCTCGGTCCGCCGGCTCAGCGGGAGATCTGTCCGTTGATCTCCGCTGAGCCGGCGGGTGACAGGTCCCTCTCTGCTCACTGAGCGGGGAGGGGCTTGTCAGGCGCCGCTGCCGCCTATGGAGGGATCGGACGAAAACGGACAGCGTGTCCGTTTTCGTCAGATCTCACCCGATCCGATAGCGACGGATCTGGACGTAGAGCCATCCGTCTGCTTTTAGCGGATCGGACGGGGTCGGATGTCAGCGGACATGTCTCCGCTGACATCCGACGCTCCATAGGCTAACATGGATCGCCCGTTCAGGTCCGCCGTCAAAACTGACAGGCGGACCTGAACGTTCCGATCGTGTGAAAGGGGCCTTATATAAGTCTTGAGAAAATGTG
Organism: Aquarana catesbeiana; assembly: GCF_042186555.1. Lineage (NCBI taxonomy): Eukaryota > Metazoa > Chordata > Amphibia > Anura > Ranidae > Aquarana > Aquarana catesbeiana. The sequence goes on along the minus strand of NC_133333.1, from coordinate 201,544,355 downwards.
TTGAAGTAAAAAATAAACCAATCTTTGTCACTGCTATATACTATATATACAGTATATAGTGATGCAGTGTATTAGAAAGGTTTAATCACCCAAGTTAGCTGCTGAAGCCTCTCAAGAGTTCAGCCTCCAGTCAGACCATTGTCCTCTCCTAAGGTACTGTACAGAATCTCTAAGAGCCCTTGCACACTGGGGCGGTTTGCAGGCGCTATTGCGCTAATAATAGCGCCTGCAAACCGACCTGAAAGTGCCGCTGCTGTGTATCCACTGTGAAAGCCCCGAGGGCTTTCACACTGGAGCAGTGCGCTGGCAGGACGGTAAAAAAAGTCCTGCCAGCAGCATCTTCGGAGCGGTGAAGGAGCGGAGTGTATACCGCTCCTGCCCATTGAAATCAATGGGACGGCGCAGCTATACCGCCGGCAAGGCGCCTCTGCAGAGGCGCTTTGCGGTGGTATTTAACCCTTTCTCGGCCGCTAGCGGGGGTAAAACCGCCCCGCTAGCGGCCGAATACCGACGGTAAAACGCCGCTAATAATAGCGGCGTTTTACCGCCGACGCCGCCCCCGCCCCAGTGTGCAAGGGCTCTAATTCAATGTTTCTCAACTCCAGTCCTCAAGTACCCCCAACAGGTCATGTTTTCAGGCTCTCCATTATTTTGCACAGGTGATTTGATCAGTTTTACTGCCTTAGTAATTACCACAGGTGTTTTATCTGAGGGAAATCCTGAAAACATGACCTGTTGGGGGTACACAAGGAGTGGAATTGAGAAACATTGCTCTAAGGCAGGGGTCTTCAAACTTTCTAAAGAAAGGGCCAGTTTACTGTCCTTCAGAATGTAGGGGGGCCGGACTGTGCCCAGTGAGAGTAAATAATGTCTGATCTTTAGTGTCAGGGGCAAAAATAGTTGGTGTCAGTGGGAGGAATAGTGCCCAATTTTTGTTGTCAGTGGAAGGAATTATTCCCCATTGTTGGTGTCAGTGGAAGGAATAGTGCCCCATCATTGGTGTCAGTGGAAGGAATAGTGCCCCATCATTGGTGTCAGTGGAAGGAATAGTGCCCCATCATTGGTGTCAGTGACAGGAATTATACCACATTGTTGGTGTCATCGACAGGAATTATGTTGCATTGTTGGTGTCAGTGACAGGAATTATGTTGCGTTGTGGGTGTCAGTGACAGGAATTATGCCCCATTGTTGGTGTCAGTGACAGGAATTATGCCCCATTGTTGGTGTCAGTGACAGGAATTATGCCCCATTGTTGGTGTTAGTGACAGGAATTATGCCCCATTGTTGGTGTCAGTGACAGGAATTATGCCCCATTGTTGGTGTCAGTGACAGGAATTATGCCCCATTGTTGGTGTTAGTGACAGGAATTATGCCCCATTGTTGGTGTCAGTGACAGGAATTATGCCCCATTGTTGGTGTTAGTGACAGGAATTATGCCCCATTGTTGGTGTCAGTGACAGGAATTATGCCCCATTGTTGGTGTCAGTGACAGGAATTATGCCCCATTGTTGGTGTTAGTGGCAGGAATATTGCCTCAAGGGTCGTATAAAGGCAAGCAAAGGGCCGCATCTGGCCCCAGGGCCCCCTGTAAACCTCCTGTATTAAAATGCTCCCACTCTAGAAGAAGGAGCCTTCATCCAGAGAGGGGGCATTCTAATACAGGAGGTTTGTTACTGGCCAGATCACCAGGTGAAAACCAGGTGCCATTGTGCCGATGTGTATCGTTAGATGTTTTATTTATTTATTTATTTATTACAGGTACAAAAAGCGGAAGTTCCATTTTTGGGTGGAACTCCACTTTAAGACAGTTCTGAAGGCAAAAGGGGGTCCAACCCGATACTAGCAAGTTGTATTTAAGAAAGTGGGTGTATATGTAAAGTGCTGCATAAATTGATGGCGCTATATAACCATACCTCCCAACTTTTTGAGATGGGAATGAGGGACACCTATCAGCAAAAGTATGCAGGCATAGGACACACCCCTTGCTACGCCCCCTTAAAGGAGAATTGTACAATTGTTTTTTTTTTTTAAAATAAGCGTTAAACCCACAAGTGCTTTTTTCCCACTACTTTTCCTTTATATTGGCTTTTGCAATTTACAAATGCAGCAATTTGGAAATCAGATGAAAGGTTTAGCGCTGGAAAACACTTATTGATAGATTAAAAAGTGCATTTTATATACATTTATATAGATCAGACCAAAATGAGGGACAAATAAGGAGAAATGAGGGACAGAGGGACATTGCTCCAAATCAGGGACAGTTGGGAGCTATGATCTAAGTACCTGTAATAAATAAATAAAAAATAAAACATCTAAGGATTGGTAAGCTGTAATATATTACATTCTTGGGTTTAATAATGCTTTAACCGATTGCTGACCAGCGCAGAACGATATACGTCGGCACAATGACACGGCTGTGCAAATGGGAGTACAGGTATGTCCCCTTTAAGACGCGGCATTGTGGGCACTTGCGCCCGCCGCATACTCCGTGACCGCGGACTCCATGTCCGCCGGTGTCCCGCGATCGTGCCACGGAGCAACAGAATGGGGAGATGCCTATGTAAACAAGGCATTTCCCTGTTCTGCCTAGTGACAAGACAGAGATCCACTGCTCCCTGTCATCGGGAGCAGTGATCGCTGTCATGTCAGTGGTAACCCATCCCCCCCACAGTTAAAATCACTCCCTAGGACACACTTAACCTCTTGATCGCCCCCTAGTGTTTAACCCCTTCCCTGCCAGTGACAGTTATACAGTAATCAGTGCATTTTTATAGCACTGATCGCTGTATAAATGACAATGGTCTCAAAATAGTGTCAAAAGTGTCCGATGTGTCCGCCATAATGTCACAGTCACGATAAAAATCGCAGATCGCTGTCATTACTAATAAAAAATAATAATAATAAAAATGCCATAAATCTATCTCCTATTTTGTAGACGCTATAACTTTTACGCAAACCAATCAATATACGCTTATTGCGATTTTTTTTTACCAAAAATATTTAGAAGAATACATATCGGTCTAAACTGAGGAAGAATTTTTTTTTTTTTTTTAATTTGGGAGATATTTATTATAGCAAAAAGTAAAAAATATTGCTTTTTTTTCACAATTGTCGCTCTTTTTTTATTCATAGCGCAAAAAATAAAAACCGCAGAGGTGATCAAATACCACCAAAAGAAATCTCAATTTGTGGGGAAAAAAAGAACGTCAATTTTGTTTGTGTGCCACGCCGCACGACCACGCAATTGTCAGTTAAAACGACGCAGTGCCGAATCGCAAAAAGTGCTCTGGTCAGGAAGGGGGTAACATCTGAAGTAGTTAACAGGCCAAAAGGGAACAAATAAATGGATGTTGATTGGTATTAAGTCACATCCACTTTAAATGTCCCCAGCAGATGACAGGTGCATGACAAGACAGAGCCAGCCGCCCAGCCCCATTGTCCGCACAACTCCTGACTCCACCCCCACACAAGTCCTGGCTCCTCCCCCCAGCCACCCTCTCCGTCCTCAACTAACGGGACTCGTCCCGAGCAGTCCCCCCCTTTCTCCTGCCAGCACTAAACATGGCGGCACGGCCGATCCAGCATGGGAGGGAGCTAGGCATGTGTTCCCCGAGCCGGGGCCTGACGTCACCGACTGTGTTGATTTGCTAACCTTAAAGGAGAGAGGAGTTAGAGAGCCTGAGAGCGGGCACTGCGAACTGCTGGATCCGGCGGCTGCTTTAACAGCACCATCCCCGCTCACCTACATGCCTGCGGAGATCGCTCATCACAGGTAAGTACAGGCAGACGGGAGACAAGGGAAAGTCCGACAACTTAGCATTTGTGTGTGCGAGAGGTGGGCTGTGATTGGATGGAGAGGGGTGGGGGGGCTCGTTCTTATTGTCACTTTGGTGGCCCCCTCCTGCCATCAGCATGTGACAATCGTGAGATCAGCCCCAGGTTCATTCATGGGGAAGCTCCAAGTGACACCAACTTACCGCAACCTACCGCCCGGGAGCCGACAATCAGGAGGATCGCTCTGCAACTTCCAGCCTAGAGAGATCGCCAAAAACTTACCAGACACCAACTTACCGTTCTATCAATCACCTACCGGCTCCGCCATAGGAGATCAGCCTCCCCCCTCTCTGCTCAGCATGCACCGTGCATCCCCGGCTTAGTATGGTGAATATTATGGGTGATTAATGCAGGTGAGTGGCGTGCATGGCTCCGCTATGGGGCTGGAATACTAATGTCTCATGATCCATTGTTTGCTCCATAAATCCCACATATTCCGGCTATATGGATCGTCCCTGAGCATGCACACACTGGGCTCCCTATCCATGCCATGGTGGGTGACATGCCAAGGAAATGTGACATGCATCATTAGGACTTGTTTACGTCTGATCAATACTAAAGTGCAGCAACTGGGGGGGGGGGGGTCTAGAATAAAAAATGAGGGGTGCATACCTAGAAAACTAGCACCCAACTGGATGATGAGATATATCATTAGGATTTGTTTATGTCTGCTTAACACTAAAGTGCAGCAACAGGGGGGGGTCTAGAAAAAGAGGGGGCACCCCTAGGAAAAAAAATGGGGGGGGGGGGGGGGGAGACGACTAGCACCCAACTGGATGATTGCATGTATACTTAGGACTTTTTTTATGTCTGATCAACACTAAAGTGCAGCAAATGGGGGGGGGTCTGGGATTCTAGAATAAAAATAAGAGGGGGCACTCCTAGGAAAAAAACAAAAAATGGGGGGGGGGGGCAAACTAGCACCCAACTGGATGATTGCATATATAATTAGGACTTGTCTGCTTAACACTAAAGTGCAGCAACTGGGGATCAAGAATAAATGAGGGGGCACCCCTAGGAAAAAAACAAAAAAGGGGGGGGGGGGGGCAAACTAGCACAGAACTGGATGATTGCATGCATAATTAGGACTTTTTTGTCTGCTCAACACTAAAGTGTAGCAACTGAGAGATCTAGAATTAAAAAAAATGAGGGGGGCAGCACCAGGGATATAGGGTGCAATCCTAGGAAAATAGTGCCCAACTGGCATGCATACTTCTTAGTTCTCTGTCTGTTCAATGCTAAAGTGCAGCAACTGAGAAATCCTAGAATTAAAAAAAAAAAAAATAATAATGAAGGGGCAATCCTATGGAGATAGTGCCCAACTGGCATATGTATACTTTCTTACTTGTCTATTTTCAATGCTAAAGTGCAGCAATTGGGAAAGGGAACTAGCCCAACTGGATGATGGCATACATAATTATGACTTGTCTATGTCTGCTCAACACTAAAGTGCAGAAACTGGGAATCTAGAATGGGAAAAAAAAGGGGGGGGGGGGGGGCACTTCTAGGGTAATAGTGCCCAACTGGATGGCATGCATAATTATATCTTGTTTATTGTCTGCTTAACACTAAAGTGCAGGAGCTGGAAGATCTGTAATAGAAAAAAAATTAGGGGGGCACCCCCAGAGGAATACAAAATAAGGGTGCACCCCTAGTTAAACGGGCAAACCTGGGGTAATAGTGCCCAACTGGATGTTGGCACGCATACTTATGACTTGTTTATGTCTGCACAGTGCCCAACACTAAAGTGCAGCAACTGGGAGATCTGTACTAAAAAAAAAAAAAAAAAAAAAAGGCACCCTTAGAGAAGTAATGCCCTACTGGATGATGGCATGCCTGGCACAATAGAACCGAGGTAGGTGATGTGTAGATTGGAGCATCCTATAGTCCCTTCCCTCCCTGTCTGTCTTTGTATTCATCTGTTGAATTTTAGCCTATTCTTGTCTGCTCAGCCTTTGTTCCTCTATATCTTTACATCAGTTCCCATATCATCAGCCTGTTTGATTTCTCTGTATTACAACCCCCCCCCCTTAATGATTTTTCTAGGCTTTAATGCCCCCTCTATTTCCAATTCTCATCTATCAGTTTTAGTTGTGATCTGTGTGGGTTTTTTTTTTTTCTTCTGCTTTCTACTTCTTTTTGGAAGCTGTCTCTGGATGTGTGCAAGTTGACCAGCAAGCCAGCAGCAGGCTGTGGATGTGAGCGGTGGATGCTGTTAGCATACTTAATATTCAAATATTCATTCCTTGTTGTAGCCAGACAGGTCTGAAAATGCATTGTGAGCCAGTGTTGTGTGTGGAATAGAAGCAGCTTATGTGACAGCGCAGGATTTACTTTTTTTTTTTTTTTTTTTTTTTTCCTGGCTGCTGCTTGTTCACCATCACTTAATGTTAACAGATTGTAAGTTTTTGTTATCTTGGCATTTAAGGGGTTATTCAACCAGTCTTCTAATCTGTGTCATTAATGCAATTTTATTTATTTTTTTTGGGGGGGGGGAGATATGTATGATTCTCTCAAAACTACTTCTGCCTAGGATTTAAAGGGAGCTGAGGCTAGGCAATCCACAACTGATAAAAGCCATTTAATAGTTGACTAATTAACCCTTACAAGTCATCAAAAGGAACCTTGTCAATGGGTGCCTTCCCCCCCTGGCTACAGAAAAACAAACTGTATTAAGGAGGTAGAAAAAAAAATCGGCTTCTTTATCTGCAGAGTTGGACTATCCATGTTTCCTCCTCTGTATCTTTTTTGGAATATGTAACCAAAATGTTTTTAAGAGTTTCTGATATTTTAGGCTGCTTAGGCATTCATGTTGTAACTTGGCAGCCTTGATGTTTGTCTCGTTTGACTCTTCTCTCTGAAATGTGTGTGTGGTGTTGTGTTTTTTTTTTAATTTATTTTTTAAACAAGAACTTAACAGTTTCTCCTCTAAAATGCTTACACGTCTATAAGATGGCACAAGTAGAATTCTTTTCAGGGATGGAACTGAACTGTAGCCCATATTTTAACACTTCATAAATTATGTGTAACACTGTTATATCTTCCTCTTCTTCTTTTTTCCTTTTCCTTTTTTTTTTTTTTTTTTTTTTTTTTTTTTTTTTTTCTTTTCTTTATTTTTTTATCTTGTTTAAAACTGGCACTGCAGACAGCTCCTTCTTCTTGCCTTTTTTTTTTTCAATTCGTGATCAATTACCTTGTACATTGATGGATAAGCAATGCAGGTGTTTGCTTTTAAAGGGGCAGAGGATTTTTTCCCCCCCCTAAGTGACATCACAGAGCAGAGCTAAGGTTTATTTGCGGCTTTGTCCAGGTCTGTTTTTATCCCTGTGACCCTCACACTGTATAGCTGGCTTCTACTTTGCAACAGACAAAAACATTCCTGCGTTAGCCCACACAATAGGACTAGCCGCTATTGTAGGGATCTGTTTTCTTAACCCTTTTATCCTGCCTTGAGTTTTGTTGCCATTATTGATATGTGTTGTGTTTTTTTTTTTTTCTTACTCTATGCTCCGATCCTCCTGTATCACCAGTTTTTTTTTTTCTCTTAGTCTTTGCTGATGTTTCCGCAGCCTGTAGGGGGGATGCAGTTTTACTTAATAAAAAAGGACCTGTAGGAATGCTGGCTAAATTTGAGACACACATCAATTCTTGAGAATAAACTAGGAGTTAAGGGGACAGAAGGCTGAAAAATTACTATTTTCTTTCTTGCCTTGCAAACCTAGATAAATCTCTGCTTTGTTGTGTCTGATGTGCAGCTTGACTTTGAAAGCTGGAATCTAAAAAGTAATCACATATTTCCAAGAATGTTTTGTGGGGGTTTTTTTGTTGTTTTGTTTTGTACAGCTTTAAGCTTTCATCACATAAGCAGCAGGTGAATTTCACAGTTAGCCTTGATCACAAGTTGAAATGCTTGCCTGGTCCATAAGTATGCAATAATTAGGGTTACATGTTGGTCTATAATAAGGTTTAGATTTGGCTTTTCATACTAATATAATTGCTTCTATCATTTATAGTCCATTTTTTATGCAGCTATAGTATAGGCAGGTTCTGTATGTCAAGGGTTTTCAAGAAAACATTTTATATTTTGCAGATGTTGTCAGCTCTTCATCCTAGTTGTGCTATAGCCATGTGCTTATTTTCAGCTTTGATTTTTTTTTTTTTTTTTTTTTTTTGGAGTTTCTACAATGTGCAGAGCTCAAGACTGGTGTCACTACTTACTAGCCTTGCTGTTTCTCTTGCTGTCATAAGGAGGCGCTGTGCTTTGTTTTTAACTTCAGCAACTCAAAAGGGGGACTTGCGTTTTCAAACGGTACTGGCCATAGAGAGCTGGGTAGCTAGTGCCTAACAGAAGACCCTTGGCGTTGTGATGGCAAAGGATGCACATCTTTCATTGCTCCTAAAGATTTCACAGGTTTCTATAGTTTGCTGATCTTTAATATGTTGTTGTGCCTGTCCTTCTATAGAAAGAAAGGAAATGGCTGTTAACTCAAGTCAACAACTGAATTGTTGGCTTTGGTTAGTGCTGTGGTATTGAATTCGCTGATCTTTTTTGTTTGTCATGTCTAGTGCAACTTTTTCTTGATTGTAACAGTGCTACTGCTAAATTAAATCCAGGCAACAACTACTAAATGCATCTATTAATTGGAAATGCAGATTTTAGATGTAAAGCCTCTCTTCCCCTCCTTTTTTTTTTTTTTCCCCCCTCATGGGGCATGTCTTAAGTACACTGAAATATGTTAGCTATAGAAGAGTCAAACCTTCTTCTGAGTAATATATTGTCGGGTTTTATTCAGGAAGTTTTCAATACAAAGCTACACTTGGTATGACATACCTTCTCATTAACCCTTTAAATGTTCACAGTGGCTGCCATAGACCAATCTGAGGGTGTCCATGGTGTATATTGTATTGCAGGACAGGGAGTTAAGGAGCTGTCCTGTGTAATTATAATGCTCACTGGAGGCTAACCCCTTACTTTTTTTTTTTTTTCTTAGGTGGAGATGCAACAATGGGCTTAATGTTAAGGCTTTACGCTTTGTACTTTTGTTTCACAAACCTCCAATTCTCACTATTATCCCAAGTCTGACAAGTACAATAAAGCATCCTTGCAGACTGCATGTTCTTTTGTTACCCAGTAAAGCAAACCTGTGTTTATGGCTGTATCTAGTTTGTGTTAGTTGTGCTCCAAAAATAAATACCCAGCCTTGTGTTATTTTATCTACTTGGTGGGTTCAGATAATTTATGGTTGAGACTGTCAGAAAGGAAAGGTTGTCAGGTATGTGTATATGGTCACTGGGGCTTTATTTTGGTGGATTTTTGGTTGTGTAGCATCTGAAGACAGTATGTTGATAAATTCAACACTTGATGCTTTTTTTTTTTTTTTTTTTTTTTTTTTTTTTTTTTTTTTTTTTTTTTTGCTTTTATGTCATCTTACTGATCTTATAATGCTTTATCTTGAGGTTTTCTTTATTTAGAATTTGTTAGCCATGTGATAGATGCCTTCTATGCTTTAAAAATTGGACCAAAGATGTGGATAGTTGTAAAATGTATTGGCCACATCTGTAAGGGTTAGGTAATTACCAGTTGTATTTTGAAGGAAATGTAGTCCCACAATCAATGCAACAGGCAACATATTCTATATCCAAATCCTTAAAAAAAAATGGTGTTTGTGGCAATGTAAGAACTCTTACTTTATGTATGATCTCCATGCAATGTCTATGTGTACCATTATGCTGAACAAATTGAAGTACTGTAGGGAATTGTTTGTTTCCATGATACAAATTTTCCTTTTCTTTGTTGATCAATTCAGACCTTTATTTTGTGGCATTGAAATATTTGAGGAGTGAGTATTTCTGTAGTTTGTTGTATTTTCATCAAGGTCACGCTAACCGATGAGAACTGCTTCTAGAAATAGATATGTAAAAAATACAAGTTTGGAGCTCAAAGCTTTTACAACTAAGTATTTTAATGCTTTGTGTCCAGAACAATGTTTCTAATAACTTTACTTTTTGACCATGTTGGATGATTGTGGTGTCAAGCGGACTAACTTCAAGCAGTTCCTATGTAGCAGATTTTCTGATTTCAGCAAAAAGTGTTTTACTGTTCAGCAATGGTAGCATGAGTTTGAGATGCGCGAGAGCAATTTTTACTGTAGATAATAAATATAGAGATATATATATAGTATGACATTGGCTTTAAAGGAGCATATAGCCTGCCATTTCTGACCTCAGCTTCTGCAAAATATTGGCTTTCTGTCTTGGTTGTCCCGTGACTTCAATACTTTTAATGGTCACTGACCAGAGCAAGTATGCACAAACTGAGTTTTTTTGCCTTTTTTAATTTGTGACAGCTTGGTGATGGTCAATGTCTTTTGTAGTTAGCACGGGGTAACTAGCATTCTTAAAAAGGTGATACACAGTGGCAACCCCCTTTATTATTTTTTTTTTTTTTTTTTTCTCTAAGCTTAGGTTTCCTAATAGTCCATGTTTTACTAATATATTCTTAATTGGTAATCTACCAACCATCGACCTGTAACTGTGTTCTATGGTTGCCTCTAACTTTAGAAGACTAGAAAGTAATGTAGCTAATTTTTTAGTGGACTAAATTAAAAAAAAATGTACCGCTCGAATGCTCCGGAAGGTAAGTCCTGTGGCCGGTGACACTGTATACCGATGCTCGTTGGGATATAAGGCTTGGCTTGGACTACAAGAAAATTGCACCTGTCTTAACACAAGATCAAAAGACTGTAGAGCTGAAATGGTGAGATAATTGGCTTCAGCTTGGTTCACCACTCATAGAAGACCCCCCCCCCCCCCCATGCATTTTGACCATGTGGGGCTTAATCTTCGTGGCCTCTATGATTAAACCCCCACATGAGTGAAATGCATTAGCAGGGCTTCTTCTATGGGTTTCAAACCAAGCTGAAGCCGATTCTCATCTTTCCCTATTTCATCTCTACACTCTACTGATCCTGTGTGCGGCCAAGTGCGATTTTTCTAGAGGTAGATATGTATAAATTTTATATTTTTCTAGTAGGAAAATCAAAAAACCTTACAGAAATTAACTCTTCCCAAAACATACAGTATATTTTGGGCCCCATCCAGAGCAGTGGATGCACATTATGGTCTGTATAACTTTTTTAAAAAGTCACAATGACATTCCTTCAACTTCATGCACAGCAGCATTTTGTGATGCGTTATATTGCAACATGCTGAGCTGCATAAAAATGCATTCAGATATTAATAATACTAATAATTATAATATATTAATTATTTCAGAGCAGTTTGTATTAACTGAAACAATAGGCGATCAGGCAAATTGCATTGAGACTGTGTTGGGCAATGCCACGCAACACAGATGGTGATAATGAGCCCTAAAAGCATGGCGTTATGCAGTGATGGTGGTTCTTGAAACCCAGGCAGTAACCTACTACCAATCATAGATCAACTTTTATTACACTAGCCACACTGATCTGGGGGGGGTGATGCTGATTAGCAGTTAAAATTTAAAACACATCTCTGCTCTTAGTACTGCTATTAAATAAGCCCCTACAGTTAAAAATGCTCAGTGAATTAAATCCATCTCAGCTAGCAACACGCAATGATGGCGAGTCAATTTATTTTGTGTAGAATAAAGCATTCCAAGCCATGCTAACAAAAATAAACACTCATCAACAGACCCCACAGGCATTTTGAAAGACTTATACCCCAAAATGATAGCCCAAAAAAACAAACAAACTGTATATATATATATATATATATATATATATATATATATATATATATATATATATATATATATATATATATATATATATATATATATATATATATATATATATATATATATATATATATATATATATATATATATATATATAATAATTAATTTTTTTTTTTTTTTATTTTTTACGCAGATCACTTTGCTTGTGTTTTACACCATGTACAGTGCTTGACTTTTTACCCAAAAGGATTTTTTTTTTTTCCCTCAAGTGCCTCCCAGCAGAACGCCATATTGTGATATAGATCTATATAGAGAGAGAGAGAGATCTGTCACAAGACCCAGCTCTTTCCCAGGGAAACATAAGCAGGGGGAGCTTCTTGTCCAGGTCACAAGTTTAAAAACAGCCTTTGGAATACAGAGTAAAAAATATCAATAAACTGTTTTAAATTGGTATACAAATACAGTATATATTTGCAATCAAATATTTATTATTGTGTGGATTTCTGCCAGTCCCAGGCTGTGTCGTGCTCCTCCAGCCTGTGTCTTACAATAAGAGGGAGGTGAAGCCTCTATTAATCTTCATGTAATATCCCATCCCCATTGTATTTATCTGGTTAGTGGGCATGGAAGAGGGAGTGGGCAGTCATTTACCACTGTGTATATGCCCACATGTGTGACTCTATAGTCACATGGGGTACTAAGATGTGATAGGTAGGAAATGCTCAGCATAGAAACTCACAGAAAACTGAGCATGTGCAGAGTTTTCCCCACTCCTGCAAAATCCTGAGCTGAATTGGGGAGATGGAGAGCAGCAGGATCAACCAGGTTTTTTTTTTTTTTTTTGCAGAATATGGAAAACTAATCTCCTAGTGACTGACTATTAACAGCATGTAATGTACCATTTTAGTGATAGTTTTTAATGTATGTTTAGTGACCCTTTTTAAAGGTTCTACGCGCATGCACAGTTTGCACCTGACTTTAGCTTGAATTTTTCTGTGGTCCTTGTGCAAATGTTGCAGTTGATGTATGGATAGCGAAGGTAAAAATGCTGAAAGAGTCACACACTGCCTCACTTTGAACAATTTATGAGTTATCCGTAAAGAATACCTGCTTGAATCTGGCCACATGTCATTTTGTTAACCTTCTTTTTAAAATATGAAGAGGTTGGTCACTGGCCAAAAAAAGGCATTCCTTCTCGGTCATTTGTTATATCACTAATGAAGACATTACACCTCATTGCTCTGAGCATAAATCCCTGTGGAACTCTACTTGCTAACCTCTCTTTCCTGTGAATATGTTGCATATACCAGAACTCCCTGACCCCTGTCCTTCAACACATTTTATGTCTGCTCTACTATCTTCAAGTTCTATCATGTGACACCAACTGTAAGGTCAGACATTGCAGAGCTTAACTAGGGATTCCTTTTGAACATACTTGTCTAGGAAAGAAGAGAAAATGACCATTCAGAGTACATAGTGATTCTGAATCGTGGAGGGTAATGAGAAATGTGCAGCAGGTCTATAAACCACATGAAAGGGCATGTCAACAGACTCTACATGAACCTTAACTTGTATCTGAAATGAAAACTTTTTTATCATTTTGAGTAAAGTGTGATTAAAATTCCAGCCAGGTTTTTTTATTTATTTTATTCTTCCCTTTGTGTCCTACTGGAGACTTCCCTTTTGTTAATTGCTATTCTGTAGATGCAACAGAAAGTAAGAGGAAATCTCTCCAAAGTAAGGGCAATCCCCCTCATATGGTGGTCATACACTCTTGAATTTATTATCTGATCAATGTGTGATTCAGTCAAATAGGCATAACTTCCCTTCCACCAATTTTGGACTTTCTTTATTTAATTTTATTTTAGATTGGATGCAACCAGATGGAGTGAATGGGCCAGGACAGAAAATTATCCTTCATGTTACATTGATTGGCAGTGCTGATTTGGTTTTGTTAATTAATTTGATTGTATTTAGAACAATCAGATTATGAAAGTGTATGATGCAAAGAGATCTGATCGTCTTATGGTCATATCTTTTAACTGTCCCCTGAATCTGGCACCCAGAAATGGCTCTTTAGCTTTCTTGGGAGAGTCCCAGGAGCCCTGAAACTCAAATAAGCAGATCCTAACATCCCTTGAGGTCATGGCTGCGGCCCACCCTGCTCTGCTTCTCACTTTTTTAAGTGAACCCACTCACTCATTGCATTGAGGAACAAACAGTGTGGTTTGGAAGAGGGCAAGCTAGGGCACCAGCTTCAGGAACTAAGGTTGATCTCTGCTTTGATTATCTCAGATTTGTATGATCTAACTCTATATAAAACAGTTTTTATTTCTTCTGTATCGGTTTCATTGCACCATTTCAAACAAATTAAGAAAAAAATGGTACCAAGAGAAGTTTGTGTGCTGGCATTATTAACCTTGTTCTTCAAATGATAATTGGCTGGCTGTCTTCCGAATCAACACCCTGTGTCCTTCAAATATATGCAAATTTTTATTTTGCACAGTAGTACTAGTACTAGTAATTGCTAATTACAAAGTCTATTAAACGTGAGTAACTCTTACAAGTGGCTGAGCTGTTACAATATGGGAGCCTTCCTAGGTTATTTTCACATGATGAAGTCAAGCGAAAGGTAGCATGATCTTCTTGTAGGGCTGCAACTAACGATTATTTTCATAATCGATTAGTTGGCCGATTTATTGTTTCGATTAATTGGTTATTAACCTACAAAAAAAAAAAAGTGTGGTGTATAATTTAGTTAATATGTAAAGTTTTAAAAAAAAAAAAAAAAAAAAGGCAATTTATTCTTAAATATCTCTATGCAGTGGTAAATATAAACAACCAACTATATGGTTAGGGAGCAAAATATTGAATCCACTCTGAGAATAACAGACAGAAGAGATATACTGTATATACACTATTAGAAGAGAAATACTGTTTTTTGGCCAATTAGTTGTTGGGCAGATTAAAAAATACAAATTGCTGCAAAAACGCATTACATGCTTTTCTGCAGCTTCTCCATTGAAGTATATTGAACCTAAAAAGCACCGTTTTGCATTAAAAAAAAAAAAAGTCCTTGACCCTTTCCAAATATGCAGTGGCTGAAAAAAAGCATAGATGTGAACGTTTCCCATAGGAAACCATGTTAAATGAACTGTAGTGTGTTTCTGCAAAAAGCACCAAAAAACACATAGATGCGAACCAGGTCTAAGATGTTTAGTAACGTAATGGGGTTAAAAGAAACTAAAATGAGCCCTATAGTACAAAAAAAAGCAAATAATCGCTACTGTAAGGGGTTCTTTTTTTTTACTGTAGAACGGTGAAAGTAATATTTACAGTAGCGATTATTTGCTCTTTTTGTACTATAAAGGGCTCATATATATTATTATTATTATTT